>NC_092508.1:58682068-59963318 GCF_047511675.1 Marmota flaviventris
GAGTCCTCAGTTATAGAGGATCTGAATTTTGATCCTAATATTGGTATTTTTTCTTTTTAAATTTTTAAAAATATCTTTATTTTTTGTTTATTTATTTTTATGTGGTGCTGAGGATCAAACCCAGTGCCTCACATGTGCGAGGCAAGTGCTCTGCCACTAAGCTACAACTGCAGCCCCTTGTAAATTTTTTTTAATTTGACATAAATTCAGATTTATAGAAAAGTTGCAAAAATAATATATAAATACTTCCTGTACACCCTCTACCTAGATTTCCCAAATGTTAACAATTTTACATTTGCTTTTTCATTTGTTTATTTTCTCTATATAATTTTTTTTTCTGAACAGATTGAGAGTACCATGCAGACACAATATCCATACTGAATACTTGATTGTATTTCCTAAAAACAAAGACATTCTCCTACATAACCACAGTGTAATTATCAAAATCAGGAAATTAATATTGATATAATGCTACTATTTCATCTATTAGTCTTGTTGACATTATGCTCCTTGTTCCCAGTAATGTCCTGTAGAGCAAAAGGAAAATTTGGATCATATACCGTACTTACTGTCATGTCTTGTTAGTCTGTTTTAATCCAAAACAGTTGCTCAGTCTTTCATGATGTTGATATTTTGGAAGAGTACAGACAAGTTATTTTATGTCTTTCCACTTTGTCTAAGGTTTCCTTATGATTAGATTCAGGTTATGAATTTTTAGCAGGACTATAACAGAAATGATGTGTTCTTTTCAGTGAATTAAATCAGGAGGCAGGTAGTGTCCCTTTGTCCCATTACTTCTCAAGTAACGGGACATTTATTTATATTTGACTAAAGTGCTAGCTGTTAATCACTCCACTGTAAATGATTATTTCTTTCTTTGTAATTAATAAACAGTACAGAGGGATACTTGGAGTCTATGGAAATAACCTGCTACTCCTCAAACCTTTAGTTTTATGATTTTCATCTTAAATGACGATTTCAGTGGTGGTTACCAAATGGTGACTTTTCTGCTTCTACCCTTCTTTCCATAGTTGTGGGCTGGCTTTCTAATGCAAAGAAGAGCTCCACCCCTTCTCATCTATTTATATCTCTCCATCTATCTACTCTTCCTCCCCCCCCCCTCATTTATACTGACTCATGGGCCCCAATTTTGTCCAGTTAGTTATAATCCTTTACCATCATTGATGGTGTGGCAGTTGCTTTGATGCCCAGTTGCTTTTGATCTTGCCAGTGGACGGGAGTCCCTTCAAGCTGACTTCTGTGTCTGACCCCCTTTAATGAAGGGGATAAAAGAATAAGCTTTGAGACCAGATTGCTGGGGTTCAAATTCTAGTTCCCTGCTTAACCTGAACGCTTTGGGCAAGTTACTCAACCTTTGTTTTCCTTAGTTTTCTAACATGGAAAATGGACCATAACAGAAAATGGGCACTTCATAGGATCATTGAAGGATTATGAGAAATAATATCAGATAAATTTAGAATAGTACTGTACATACATTAAGTACTCAATATCATAGTTGCTATCCTTTTTGGATTTCTGGTTTTTCATGGGAAAATGGTGGGCTAATTTTGTTTTGCTTTGTAAAGTTGTTGATAAGATTAAACTGGGTAAAGATGAAGTACCTGAAAGCTACTCTCAAAATGTTAACTATCTTTCCTTTTCCCTTTGCAAAGAGGAGGAACCAATAAAATGTTACAGATAAGGGAGTCTTTTAGAGCTGTCTTATTGTTGGGGATCCTCATTTTGTTCACTTAAGAGCTCCTCAAAGAGAACATGGAGACAGAATTTCTTAAACCTATTTTGTGC
The DNA here is from genome assembly GCF_047511675.1 of Marmota flaviventris. Lineage (NCBI taxonomy): Eukaryota > Metazoa > Chordata > Mammalia > Rodentia > Sciuridae > Marmota > Marmota flaviventris. The sequence goes on from NC_092508.1 coordinate 58,683,875, forward strand.
AAATTCGGAATCTTATTTTGGAATGCCCATCTGCAGTGAACCATAGGTAACACGTATTCAGCACTTCCTACTGCTAAATACTGCTTAGTGCTTTAATGCATTATCTAATGGAGTCATAACAGGAGCCCTGTGCGGGTGGAGGTGGCTATCGCTAATCCTATTTATAGCTGGTTATACTGGCCAGTAACTAATGGAGCTGAGCCTTGACCCCAGACGTCCAGCTCCAGAGACTTATCAATTACACTAATGTGTTTTCAGCATTCCAATCTTGTCCTGAGGTAGCTCACTGCCGCTGGAGTCCCCTCAGCACGTGTTTGTTTATACCAATTCCACTCTATTGGGTACCCTTTGGCTTTCTCTGCCCATCTTTCGTACCCATGAAAATTCTTCAGTGCTTCAGTTCCTTTGAGGTCTTCCTTAGAAATCTAAATATTAACCCTGGCCGAATATTTACCCCACCCACAGGCCCTCTAGAGTTGACTCTTCCTCCTTTCTTTGTTTGTCTTCCCCAAGGCCTTTGCCTGCACCATCGAGAACTGGGATTCGGATGACTGTCTCCATCTTCTCATGAGAACCATCCCGAGGACAGATGACAGTCTGATGCAGATGCATATTCACCATTGCTCCCTTCATTTATGTAAGTAGCTGGGGTCCTTCTTTAAGGAATAGGGATCTTTGTCTTGTAACAGCTGGGAGGATGTGAAGCCTCCACTCTTGGGCTGGGATCTGGCCACTGGAGTCCTGTGGTGAGCTACCTCTTAAATCTCATGAGACAAGCACGGCAGTCAGGATGCACGTGCTCAATTTTGCTGCTACCCTCCCTTCAAGTGGCCTTTGCTCCATATCCATCCCCTTGTCCTTCCCTTTGTTCTCAGGGAAGAGGTGTCCCTCCTCCTGATCTCAGCTGATGCCTTGGTTTGAAGGGACACCACTGTCCTCATTTTTCTCTAGGATCCTGATTGAGAAATTATTCTATTTCACCATATTTTCAAACTCCTCATTTCTCTTCTAATGATTCCTTTCCTTTTGCTGGTTTCTCCCATTTAAACAATTTTATTATCCATGTGATGCTCTCCTAGAGTTATCATTTCTTCTGTGCTTCCTTCTGCAGACTCTCTTCCTGAAAAAATGGTCAATAGTGCCTCTGCTTCTTCGCCTGACATTTATTCCTCAACCATGCTACCATGGGTAAAGGTAAATTTATTTGTTGGCACTGGGGGTGGAACCCAGGGGTGCTTTACCACTGAGCTACATCATCAGTCCTTTTTATTTTTTATTTGGAGATAGAGTCTAAGTTGAGGAGGCTGGCCTTGAACCTGGGATCCTCCTGCCTCAACATCCTGAGTCACTGGGATTACAAGTGTACACCACTGTGCAGGGCACCAAATGCAAATTTTAAGGGTCACTTGATCTTTCTGACACATCATGTGCTGCTTCCTCCACAAGAGTCAATTACCTCTTTGATTTTGGTGACAATATTCTCTCCTGATTCCCTTCCAATTGCTCACACTATTTCTGAGTGTCCTTAGTATATTTCTCTAGTGTTCCTTCAGTTGTAGAGCCCCCTCTCATAGTCCTCACTTGGGTCCTTTCCTCATCTCTCTGCCTGTAGCCAATTTCAGCCACATGTTAGTGACCCTGTGTCTGTATCCCCAGCCCAGAATTGTCTCCTGAGATCCAGCTGTCTTCAAGTTTTCACCTGACACATATGACTCTACCATTGGTGAGTCAGGTACTATCAAAGGTCTGCATAAACTGGTAGACCTTGCTCTGGAACACAGTAAACACCCCAAAGAGAGCAAACACCATATTCCAGAGATCAAACACTGGCGATCAGCAATACATACTCATGCCGGTTGTATAAGTTCACATGAACCATCAGGTATAAGTCCTCACACGTCTCCAGCCATTTGTAGGGAGAATGTGTGTGTGTTCTTTTATTTATAAAACCAATTGAATTTAATATTTTATACACTTTACCCAGAGCAAATTAAATATGTGCTGCAGTGGTGTGTGTTTGTGTGTACGTGTGTGTATGATTCGACATACCAAGTTGTTAATTTAAATTCTTGTGAGTGCATACTTTTGATGAATGTTCTTGCCAATTGGACTATTTGTAAATTCAGCCAATGAGAATTCAGTAGTACCCTGGTTTTAAAAAGTTGATTTCATCTCTCAGAACTTGGAAACTAAATCACAGTGAAAACTAAACTGTAAATTGTAGTGGCTTTTTGTAAGCGACATAAAGCGATTTAAAAAGTGGATTATTCATAAGGAGTGATTAACAATAAAGTAATATTGCACCATAACAAAAACTAGTCTAGGCAAAAGAGGACATGGCAATCACAAAAATCTGAATTTGATTTGGCAGAAAGATAAAAGTGAGTAACTTCAGAAGAATTAAACTTGCTTCATTTACAGCGTTTGCCTTGGGCCTCCCAAGCTGTAGATCTACTAGTGTTCTGTGACGTTGCAAATTTAACACATCTCAACACAGGCTATAGAGTCCCCCTATTTCCCAGTAGTACCTCCCTCTGTACCAGTGTGTACTCAAACCATCCAACTAGTCACCAGGCAAGAAGGGTTGATCCCTTTCAGAGAATAAAATACACACAGCTTGGGTTGCCACCCAGAGCTCTTTGTTACTGGTCATTTTCCATACTTCCAACTGCAGCTTTTGTCACTTCCCCTAGTGTGCCTATATTAGTTAGGAATGCTTTCAGCTGCAAGTAACAGCCAACAATTTAAGGTTTGTTTTTCAAATATAGGGAAAAAAAAGTGAATTTGGTAGTTCCCAGCATCAGTACAGTGATAAAGCTATTCTAGGGGTGATGTCCTATCCTGGGTTCTTCCAAAAACAGAGACTGAGTCAAAGGCTGACATGCAAGTAGTTTTTTTTGGGAAGTGACTCCAGGGAGCAAGAGTGAGGACCAGGGAGACTGAAACAGGCAAAGAAGGAGGGAAACTCCAACACAAATCGGTTATCCATTTGGTCACCTCTGTAAGGGATTAGTACTTGATCTCCCAGCACCTCCTGAGTAGTATATAATATAAAAATATACTACATAGAGTTATCTGTCCAAGGAATAAAAAGGAGAAGCATCTCTCTATCAACTTGAGAGTTGTTTATGGGACATGGACTCACCTGCTCCCCTGAATCATAATGTGTAGAGATCATGTGTGTTTCCCCAGGCATTCCATGTCACAGCAAAGTCCTGGGGCAGGGAGTGAGAGACAGTAGGATCCACTTAAGAGGAGATGTTGTCCATTTGCACTGATTCGAACTTCTCTGCAACTATCCACATAGCTTTGGCTGCATTGTTAATGAGACCGAGGATGTGTATGAAGGGTCTCTGCCTTCTTGCTATCACAGTAATTTCCTCTGTACTAAGATTCATGAAATCACCTTGTGTGAGATCACCTCAATAACATCCTCCATGTTATTCTCTTTTGGGATGCTCATTCTCGGACTCCAGTCACCTTATAATGAGGAAGCCCAGGCCACCTGGAGAGGCCCTCTTGGAGGGGTGTTGTAGTTCTTGACCTTCAATCCAGGCTTAACTCCAGGCCAATACCCAGCACCAACTTGCCAGCCATGTGAATGGGCCATCTGAGAACCAGACCTTCTGACTGTCCGCCAAACAGTCCCAGCTAACATTGTTTGGAGGAGGGATAGGTGTTTCCCACACAATCTTCCTACACAGAAGATTCTGGGGCAAAAATAAATGATGACTTTCATTCTAAACCAGTAAACTTTGACATAGTTTATTAGGTTTACAACTGTAGCAAATTGTGTTATCTGAAAGTGGGGTGCTCCCATAATAAAAGCCTAAAACATGTGATAGTGGTTTTGGATCTGAGAAGTGGGTAATAGTTGGAAGGGCTTTGAGGAAACAGCTGGAGCCTATTGACCTTGAGGATACTGTCTATGAGAGCTTAAGAGAGAGGAAGGGAAAATTACTGGAATCTGATGGAAAGAGGATTTTTCCTGCAGTGATATAGAAAAGTAAAGTATATACATAATGAACTGGTGAATATGGCTAAGGAGAAATTCAAGAAGAATTTTCAAAGTACCAACTGAATCTATGTATGATTGGGTAAGGCTGGGGAGAGATGAACTAAGAAGAAGGAACTATTGATTTTCAAGCAAATTTAAAGAAAATATAAAGAATCCAGGACTTATTGGATTTGAAAATGAAACTTTCCCCCCCCATTTCTAGCCTATACAGAAGCCATTGAATTCTCAAATTAAGCAGTGATCTTGGGCCAAAGATCAACTCCAAGATGTAATTTGTGAAGACCTCTGAATGATCTGAGTCGGTGCTTTTTTAGAAAACTATGAGAGAGATCAAAGGCTCTTTAAATATCTATGTCACTGATCCTGTTAAACAAGGTTTATAAGACTCTTGAGGGGCAGTTCCTCAACACGCTCACCAGTAGCTTAAGGTAAAGAGGGTTTGTCTCAATGATTTTTTTTTGTGGGTTTCACTTTTGTCTGAGGGCACCCCTTATGGAGAATCGACAAGTTTTTAAGAATATTATATCATTACGAACAAAACCCTCAGGGACTAAAGGGTATAGAGACAATATAACACACAAAGAGACTTTTAGACCTGGATAGGCAGCAGACTGAGAAAATTATAGCTAAAATTGTGGGGTATATTTTATTGAAAAATAAGGGTAATTAAGAGTATAGAATCAAAACTCAAAATGTAGAGTTGAGAGCAATACACAGGCAGTAGAACAGAATCCTACTCAAGGGACTCAAAATGTACCCAGTGTGCTTAGAGCAGTGATTTCCATGAGCCTCCATTATTTTCCCTTTCTTGAATAGGAGTGTTTGCAAAAGTTTAATATGAATATAAAGTTTTAATATAAAGTTTTGCCACTGTGTGGTGGGTGTGTATGGGGCAGATAACTTTCTCTTTAGTTCATGGGTTTTCATATCTAGAGAAATTTACTTGAGGGACTATACTAGAGGAACTTCATTCAAGGAGCATTATTCTCTTTGTATGGTCATTTCTCTTAGGTGAATACCTTGAGTAGAAAAGCTGAATTATATAGCAGGATTGTATTTAGCTTTTTAAGATACTCCAACTGTTTTCCACTAGATTTGCCTTAGATGATGAAATCCTGAACCTCAAACTCCAGCTCAGTACAATCACGGAATAAGATTTTGAGAATTTGGGGGAAAGAAGGGTATTTTGCTTGTGAGAAGAATATGAATTACTGTGGCCAGAGGACTGTAGCAAATTGTTTACACACACACACACACACACACACACACACACACACACAAAATCAATGTTTTCCATTTCATGTGTTTTTCCAGAATTTACCATTACCTGTCAAGACAGTCTGTATGTCCTTTCCCCTTAGACCTGGTTGCACCTTTGTGACTGCCTCCATCACTGGGGTTTGGTTGAAGTGATGCTATGTGATTTCCAAAGCCAAGCCATAAAAGGGAAGCAGCTCATGCCTGACTCCTCCAAAACACTAGCTTTTTTGATCCCAGTCACTAGACTGGAAGATCAGGTTATACGAAATGTTTCAGGTGGAGAGAAACAAAGGCCTCCAGTGTTCAGCCCAGGTGAGCTCCTGGCTGACAGCTAGCACCGATTTGTCAGCATGTGAGGGAGCCATTTTGGGGTCTCGTCCTCTAGCCCTCAATTGAGTTATCACAGCTGGGGCCACACAGAGCAGGGCTGAGTCTTGCCTGTCAATCAATGTCAAATTGTATATCCCTGAGTGAATCCAATGATTGTATTTAACTTTTTAAATTTAAAACATAATTTTTTTTCTCACATTCCTTTTAAAAAAATGTACTTCTACTTTTTATTGAGGCATAATTGATATAGAATAGACTAAATATACTTAAAATTTCCCTTTTGGTATGTTTTGACATGTAGATATGTCTGTAAAACTAATACCACAATGAAGATAATGAACATATTTATTATCCCTAGATTTATCTATGCTCCTTCGTAATCTGTCCCCTTGCCCTCTCTCTCCATGCAGGAAACCATTGATTTACTTCCTGTCACTATAAGACTAATGCTATAGTTTGAATCTGAAATGTCTCCAAAGTCCCACGTGCTCAAAGCTTGGTGCCCAGTCTGTGGTGCTAATGGGAGGTGGTGGAACTTTAGGGGATAGGCCTTGTGGAAGGAAGGTAGGTCATTGGGGGTATGCCCCTAAAAGGGTTATTGGGATTCTGGTGACTCCTCCTCCTTCTTCCTTCCCTCCCTCCTTCCCTCCCTCCCTTCCTTCCTTCTCTCTCTTTTCCTCTCCCCTCCCCTCTTATCCCCTCCCGTCCCCTCCAGTTGCCATGAGGTGAACAGCCTTATCCACCAATGCTCCCCATCATGATATTGCTGACTTACCACAGGTCTAAAGTAACAGGCCCAACCGTCCCTGGAGTCAAACTTCCAAAACTGTGAGCCAAATAAAGTTTTCCTCCTTATAAGTCAATTTATTTTATTTTTTACAGTAATGAAAAGCTGACTAATGCAACTAGTTTATGTTTTCTAAAATTTCATATAAATGGATTAATATGCATTTTTTTTAAAAAAACTAGCCTCTTTTACTCAGCATCATTATTCTCAGATTCATTCATGTTATTGGGTATATAAGTAGTTCATTTCTTAATATTGCTTGGATAGCAGTCCATTATAAGGATATATCATAATCTGGTTATCCATTCACCTGAGGATGAACATTGTAAATATTTCCAGTTGGGGCTATAACAAACAAAAGCTGCTATGAACATTCATTTTTAGTTCTTTCCCTTACTTTGGTACTGGGAATTGAACACTGGGTACTGAGCTTCACCATAGCCCTTTCTATTTTTTATTTTGAGACAGGGTATCATTAAGTTGCTTAGGGTCTCATTAAGTTGCTGAGGCTGGCTTTGAGCTCGAGATCCTCCTGCCTCAGCCTCCTGAGACTGTGAGATTACAGGCATGTGCCATCATGCCTGGCTCTTTCTGTGCTATATGCTTTCATTTCTCTTGAGTAAATATGTAGGAGTCTGAACCATATGTTAAGTGTGTGTTTAATATTTTAAGATACTTTTAAATATTTTCTACTGTTTCCAAAGCGATTGCCCTTCATTTCATATTCACCAGCACTGTGAGAGTTCTAATTGCTCCGCCTTGTCAACACTTAGCGATGTCAGTCTTTTAACAATTTTTTTATTAAAAGTCACTAAATTTTATTATTTGTTACACAGCAACAGATAGTTGGCATGGAATGAAAGAGAATAATTCCCCAAACTAAATACAAACATACGCCATTTCTTTTTTTTTTTTTCTTTTTGAAACACGATTGAATCCAGAGGTGCTAAACCACTGAGCCACATCCCCAGCCATTTTTAATTTTTTTTTTTTTTTTTAATTTAGAGACAGGGTCTCACTGAGTTGTTTAGGGCCTCACTAAGTTCCTGAGGCTGGCCTTGAACTCACGATGCTCCTGCCTCAGACTTCGGAGTTGCTGGGATTATAGGCATGCACCACTGTGCCCGACAACATAAGCCATTTCTAAGGTGTTAAGGGCTGTATTTGCTGAGGCCCTTTCAGTTAGAAACATCAGATTATATAGTAGAGGAAGAATGTTCTGTGCCAAAAATTCAAATGCTGTATAATGCTATTTGTCAGTGTGTTTTGGGGCAGAAAATGATAACCCCAAATATACCACTTTAGAGTTTAAGAGCACCTGGGAAACAAATGCAGGAAAGGGCTTTCTCTGAAGTCCCCTTATCTGAAGAAGGTTGCTCTGGAAGGAATACATTGGTCTTCCTCCATGTAATTTTGTCAAGCAGGTAGGAAAGAACAGAGGGCATCACACCCATAGCCCAGATGAACTCTGTTCTGGGCTGTCTGTTCTTCAGATCCATTTATCTTCCCTAAAAATCATTAAATCTTCCTCTAAAATTGCCTATACCTGCCACACTTCCCTGTCCCCTATGAAGAGAGCATATAGGCTTCTAAGTCCATTGGGTTCCTGGGTGCTCACATTTCATTCATGTCATGCAAGCCTCATGCACATAATAAATGAGCCTGCTTTTCCTCCTGTTAGTAGGTCTGCAGTCAGTTTATTTTAGCAGATTCAGTTATCAAACTTTCCATAGAGGGAGGGGAATTCCTTTTGCCCCTACAATGGTGTGGATTTATATCCATGTACCACTTAACTATCACTGGTCATCAAATGCCTTGAGACTTAGCAAGGTGTTAAAATGACTATGCCAATTTGTAAAGTTCTAAGAACTGAAGAAGAGAGAAACTTCCCTAAAGAGCACAGTCACAAAAGAAGAAGCTGGGAGGAAGTGATGACTGTTTCACTGGCTTTTGATCCCTTCCCTCACTCTGATCTCCAGTCTCTTCCAAATGGCACTCCCCACCAGGTATTTTTGAGTCCCCGTGGGATGTCTTCCCAAGTGCTCAGAAGCAACTCTAGCAGGAGATGGGGGTCTCCTTCCACTGGGTTCTCCAGGTAATGAGTCTTCACCCTGATGGATATGCCAGGTGCTCCTGAGTACCAAAGGTGCTTGGTGTTCAGGTGGGAAGATGGGAAGGAGGCCTGTCTCCTCTTCCCATGTTACCTGTGGAGGGGTCCCTGGGCAGAGCCATCTGTGCCACATGTGCTTACCAACAACTCTTAGATTCTTCTGCCCTGTGCCCAACTAGGACCAGCCACAAGTCAAATTTGGGGCTAAAGGAGGAGACAAATCCAAATTACAGAAAGCTGTGTACATTTTCACACTCTCTTTCTCTTTGTCATTGGGTCAGGCTCAGAGTACCAGGATTTTTCTTTCCTAAGGATGAGTTATCAACCAAAAGTTTCCCTCCTACCCTATACAAAGAAATTTCAGGCAGACCTGGCCACCTATTTGTCAGATATGCCCAAGTAGTTTTGACACCAAGTTCTTTGTTGTTGTTGTATCAGGGATTGAACCCAGGGGCTCTTAACCACTGAATCACATCCCCAGCCCTTTTTTACAATTTTTTTTTTTTTTTTTTTTTTTAGAGATAGGGTCTCACTAAGTTACTTAGTGCTTCACTAAGTTGCTAAGGTTGTCTTTGAACTTGTATAACAGGTGTGTGCACCACCATGCCCAGTTGATTCTAAGTTCTTAACCAAGACAGAAGCTAAGGAAACTGCCCGCTCCGAACACTGAACAATCAGAATTAGTCTGCTGCACTCTGTTGAACTGTGTTTAGTGGTGGTTAAATGTTCTTGTTTTATAATAGGTTTTAGGTTTTCAATTGATATTTAGCTTGATTTTCTTAGAGAATACCTTAAACACTCTCCCCCACTCCATTCTTTTTCTTCATGGTCATAATTTTCCTTATTTCGTGTGTGTGTGTGTGTGTGTGTGTGTTTTGAACCCAGGACCTTATTCATGCTAGGCAAACACTCTACACTAGGCTATAGTGGCACTCCTATCCTTTCTTTGTTTTAGCAGAGTGGGTACTAAATATGTGAAAATTCTGAGACATTAAGTAAATCAGCTTTCACATGAAAGAATAAAAATTGTGGTTTCTGTATGTGTTTTGTGATTTCTCCTCTCAATTCCAGTGCTTAAATTGAAAACATAAACATCTTGATCAAAAACTTTTCAGCTGGTTATCTTTGGTCCTTCATGATTAAAACTGTAAGCTCAACACTTGCTCTCTCAAGTGCCCTTGGAAAGAGAACTACTCTATTATGTCCCTCTCACGGTGCCCCCCACCCCCCAACCTGCACACATTTTGCAAACAAAAGCCTGAATGGAGAGGGCTCGGGCAGAATTTCAGAAGCCTGTGATTACTCTTCTGAAATTGAAAAAAGAATCCCACATTTGACAGAAATTGTTAAGAGTCTACAATTAACAAATAGATATGGCATTAGTGTTTTTCTAATCAAAATCTATTGTTCTGCCGAGGCTCAGTGCTGTTGTTGAAACTGACGGTGGGAAGCCCTTCCAGGCAGCCTGGAAAGAGAGTGTGCACACGAGAGGTGAGTGTGCATTCACGCTCACGTCCCCATCTGTCAGGCCCTGCCAAACCAGCACAATTCATGTCCTGCCCTCTCTTATTATGGCACCAATTTTTCCCTCATCTTGAGCAATGACCCTTTCTTTCCTGGATGTCCTCAAAGGAAAGGAAGAAAGAAAAAAGATTACTCAATTTTTTGTTGAATTAGAGGAAAAGAATAAGAAGGAAATTCTGTTCTGCTGGATCCAGAAGCATCTTGTTTGTGTCACTTAAAGCAGAGGAGGTCCAGTTTGCCACTTCTAGCCCATTCCACAGAAATCATGGCACACAAAAGGAATCACCATGGAAGTCTTCAGGGACTTAAGACAATCAAGCAGGTAAAATTTGCTTAATGAAATAGGGGCTTCAGATGTTCTTTGATGAAGGAAAATATGGCATTGACAAAGTTTATGAGCAGAGACACTTTCACAGTCAGTAATCTACCTCATTAAAAAAAAAAATACAGTAGCTGCTGCAAATGAAAAATAGCCAGAAAGGGGAAATTCTCAATTTCATTTAAATTTTAAAAAAAAATTAAAAACAGACATGGGCGCTTTGTACCACTGATTTCCATTTTTCTGGGGTGTCCTACAAGCCTAGATAAGGCCCTTGAGATATGTTAGGCTGCCATGATCAGGACTGGATAAGAGAAAAGAACTGGCGACTCGGCCGACCCAGCCCTGGGTACACTGTGGGCTTCCCCTGGCCACCTGACTCAGTGGCCAAACTCTGAACCCTGGGGCTTCCCTGCCAGGGACCTGCTGGAGTCTTATCTGACAAGAGCAACCAGGGAGATTGAAGGGTCAACTCTTTGGGCAAAGGCTGCTCCTCCTCATGCTTGAAATCCTGCCTGAAGAGCTTAGGCTGGTTGAAGGGAACATGCACATTCTAAGGCATGCGTAACTCCTATCTGCCAGGACTGCTCCACAGGGGGTACATTAGGATCAAAAGAGAGAGATTTGATTTTAAAACGTTAATCCCAAAACACAGATCTCTGTTTCAAACCAACATTCGACCCTGTGAAAATTTTTCCAGGGGTTCTTCCCTTTCCTCTAAGATAAGTTCTGGATTGTTCCAGAGGCAGATGGTCCTTGGCTGTTTTCTTCCTTTCCCTGCCATCACTCAAAATTTCTGGTTCTTGCAGCCCAAATGCAACAATTGCCTTTGGGTCACCTCAGTGCTTAACTACCAAGGAACCTACAGGCCCGGGAGGCTTTCTTGGTTTCTTCAAGGTTCCTGTCAAACAGCATGCAGGGTGTCCTACATTGCTCCTGTGAGGATCAGCACACACACCACGGCTGCTCAGCATGGCTCCTTAGGCAATCTGCCTGGGTGCTTCCTGACCATTTCTGCTTCCCTGCTCCATGTCAGGTGCTCCTGGGACTCATCATTGCTAAAGGGTCCACTTTGGAACAGAACCCAGATCCTCCTTGCTCTAGATCTGACCCTAAACAACTTTGCTTTCTATGTTTCTGCCCTTTCCATAGGGTTCAGCCTAGGAAATGATATGCGTAATGATGGTATCTGGTGTTACAGATAAGAATTACAGTTACATAAGAATTCTGCTGGAAATTTGGAATTGGCATGCGGAAGTCAACCTCTATCGGGGCTGGCTTTTGCATGGAAGAGGTATAAAGACTTCAGAAATAAACCTTGAAATTACTTATTTAAATATATATCGTTGGAGGCATAAACAGACTATTTGGGTCACCTACATTTCTTTTCTGAGCTGTGATGTGGCTATGTGGACGGGTGGCAGAGGGAGCTGGTCTGCAGCAGAGGCCAACAGCAGAACACGCTGCCTGAGGACCTGACTGCCTCCTGCCTCTTGGCCTCAGGTCTGTCAAAGGCTCACTGTATTCCTATTCTCTAGCTTTATTGAAGAAGGAGGTAGAGGAAGAAGAGACCAGCTTTTTGCATGCATACTAGTAAATAATGTTACTTGCTATTTTAATCAAAACTCTGGATTAATGCACAGGAATTAACTCTACCTTATAAAAAGCTAGGGAGACTTTTCTTGCTATAGGCTTTGAAGATTGAATAGGAGTTTACCAGGCAGACATAGGGAAGAAGGACATTATGTAAACAGGAAAGTAAGGTTGCTCCTAAGGTTTATTGCAGGCCCCAAGCAGAAGCACAAAAAGAGAGACATATATCTAAATGCTTCAAAGTTATAAATCAGGCCAATAAATTGTTAAGTAAAATATAATCCACTTCTCTACTTTTTTTTTTTTTTTTTTTTTTGTACTGGGGATTGAACCCAGGGACACTCAGCCACTGAGCCACCTCCCCAGCCCTATTTTGTGTTTTATTTAGAGATAGGGTCTCGCTGAGTTGCTTAGGGCCTCGCCAAGTTGTTGAGGCTTTGAACTCATAATCCCCCTGTCTCAGCCTCTCGAGCCACTGGGATTACAGGCATGCACCACTGGGCCCAGCCACTTCTCTACTTTGACAAATTTATTTTCACAATGGCCTACAAGGTCAAATTAAAGTTTGAACTGTAGCATTCTTTAGAGTTCCATACTGCAATGCAACAGCATATGTTGAGATGGTTCCTGTCCCCTTATGCTAATTCATGGGGTCTCTTCCTTTCTTTTCCATTCTCAGCTCTATCCTGTATTACAAGTGGACTCATGTGCCACATGTAGCCACTCTGATTTTACTCCAGTCCCATTTGAAGCAGAGGCCCAGATCTAGGCGAGGTCAGGCTGGTGGTGTGGTCTGCCCTCTGGAGGATGTAGATGAGAAGAGGATAACACAGGTTCTAGAAGCAAGCTTGGGCCATTTGGACATGGAAATTTGGAGCTCTGGGTACCAGGAATGTGTTTTAGATGTGGATTTTCAGCCTCTGGTCAGCATGTGGGCTTGGTCTCATGTACTGCCTGCCTGGTAGAGAAGAGAAGGCCAGAGGAGGGCCCCAACAGGAGCCCATTAAATCATAGGACCCCTCTTGCTTGAGCCCAAGGACAATTTTATCAAAAACCAGGTTCAGCAATTGAAGTTGTGAAGGAAACTGGTGGGCATGAGAAATGTTAAGAAATTCAGTGTATCTTGAATATGGGTTATTTGCAGTAAGGGACAGGAAAGAAAAGTTAGGGCAAGATTGTAAAGGGTATGGTGAATAGTGTGACCTCTGTTTGGTGGGTAATGGAAAATTTTAAGCACAAGATGACATTATTAATTACCCAGGAAGAAAAAACTAGAGATACTAGGAATCAAGGCAATGGAAGGATCTTTTAAGATGATTGGAATTTTTTTTTTTTTTTTTTTTTTTTTTAACAAATGAGAGAAGGCCAAGGTGCCTCAAGACAGAAAGAGAGGGGAAAGACCAGATTCATCAGAGACATTTACTTCTGGGGTAGAGTCAATGAGGTTTTGTGTAAGAGAGTCTAAGATAATGTGAGGATTTCTAGCCCTGAATGACCATGAGGATGGTAGTCATTGACCAAAGGAGGAGTTCAGGGCGAGGCCTGAGTTTTGAAGTAAAGGGTTGGGCATATTCAGGTTCAGGCCCCATGATTGAAAGTCTAGCTATCACGTGACTGTAAATGATACTAGAAATCTGGCCACAGAGCTTTGGAATCTCAAGCATCCCAAGTGTAAATCCAAGGAAAATGACAAGGCAACGTGTTGGAGACTCTCTTACAAAAGAGGTTTGCCTTTCCAATGCTTGACTGCTAATGGGAAGCATTAAGGCAATCATGTTATATTTTGAGAATTGCTTCTGTTATTCATATAATAAGCCCAGGTCCTCTTCCAAATGGTTCACGTAGCAGATAAAAATAACAACCACAGACTCTCCCTGACTTACAATGGTTTGATTAAGGATTTTTCACCTTTACAGTGGTACAAAAGTGATATGGATTCAGTAGCAGAGCTACTAGGAATTTTGATCTTTTCCTGGGCTAGTGATGCACCCACTTGATCCTGTCTCGCCAGGCTGGGTGGGGCCTCACCCTCAAGGAAACCCTGATGCTCTACTGTGTACTAAGCCAGATATTCGGTAGGTTAGGTGCCTTAAATGCATTTTGGACTCATGGTATTTTCAGTTTATGGTGGATGGTGATTTATCAAGATGTAACCCCACCATAATTGGAAGAGCATCTTCATTTTTTAAAATTTAATTTAATTTAATTTTTTGGTACTGGAATTGAATCCAGGAGTGCTTAACCACTGAGCCACATCCCCAGCCCTTTTTATGTTTTCTTTTCTTTTTTGGGGGGGAGGGTACTGGGGATTGAACTCAGGAGCACTTGGCCACTGAGCCACATCCCCAGCCCTATTTTGTATTTTATTTAGAGACAGGGTCTCAAAAGTTGCTTAGTGCCTCGCTTTTGCTAAGGCTGGCTTTGAATTCACAATCCTCATGTCTCACCCTCCTGAGCTGCTGGGATTACAGGCCTGCGGTACTGCACCTGGCTCCCTTTTTGTTTGATTTTGAGGCAAGGTCTTGCTGAGTTACTTAGGGCCTCTCTAAATTGCTGAGGCTGGCTTTAAACTCACTTCTGACTTAGCCTCCCCAGTTGCTGGGATGATGAGGAGGAAGTGGAGGAGGAGGAGGAGGATTTGATGGTGCTGAGGATTGAACCCAGTGCCTTGTGCATGCTAGGCAAGCACTCTACCAACTGAGCTACAACCCAGTCTCTTTCTTTCTCTCTCTCTCTCTTTTTTTTTTTTTAAGAGTAGCAATAGGGAACTCGGTACAGTGGCTTGTCCTTTGCCAAGATCTTTACAAGTAAACAAGTTGCTTTGGCACTTGAATACTTCAGGAGAGGCGCCAGCAGCTGATGTCTGTGGGCTCACTGGATTTCCCAAGTGTTGAGGCTAATTGAAACAAAGAGCAATTAAAAAATAATAATAATAAACTGTAGATAATAAAAATTTCACTGAAGTCTTTAACCTGTACAACCAGCATTGACTACAAATGTGTTCTTTGGAATTAAAGGTAGAAATTTCAGAATGTATTAAGTCATTGTCAGCTGACCGTTTAGAAGTGAATCTACTACCACACGGTAGCTAGTCCTCTGAATTGTTAATTTTTCAAAGGGCTTATTTCCTCAGATAACACTTTCTTGTTCTCTTTTTTTTACCTTTTTTGCTCCTACCAATAGGATGGCATGTTGTTATTTTCCAAGTTGCCAGGATTAATGCTCATTTTCTGGTTAATTAAAATCTTTTAAATAAAAACACTCCAAGTTCAGAGCGTTATTGTCCTCATTACCATTTCTGTAGTATCTTTGCAGCTCAGCTATTATGCGAGGCTGCAGTAATTTTAACACAGTCCTTTTATTCTGTTTGTCTTTATTGAAGACTTTGTGCTCATTACTGGATTGTCTCCTGACAGCCCAGAATACTCCCCCAGACTCTCCTGAACTGTGTGAAATCTATTTTGCATCTCCAAGTGTCTGGGTCTTCAGGATCAGGTAGGTGACGGCATTCAAAGATAATTAAAATTTTGGAGGTGCAAGCTTGGTCTTCAAATTTCCCATACACTTCTTTTTTTTTTTTTTTTTTTTGGTATCAAAAGCTTCACAAGGATACAATTGGCTTCATTCAGGGGTTAAGAAAAGTGTTAGAATAATTGTATTTAAAATGCATCAAGGGTACTTATGTATTCATTGTACAAATACAAAAAAAATGCGTTTGAGCTATTTATCACTCTCTTGAAGGTGTTCCCCTCATGAGTGTGCTGGCTTCATTATCTAGCGAAGGCAGCTTTCATTGTGACCACTCGCTCTGTTTGGAGGTCTCGTTCTGCTGTCCACTTCCGGCTGGAAGCTTCTCTCTCAGGTTTTGATAGGCGGTCGCCATCTCTCAGGGCAGTTTTCCAGTCTTTTCAGGGTGACCTGATGCACTGGAAACCCACTCCATGTTTGATAACTTCAGTGAAACAGGAAAACCATTTCATGCCCAAATTATTCTTCACAAGAGGTGAAGAAAGATGAATTTTGAGTATTTCCATGAGTTTTCTACTAGCAAATAGGCTCTAAAGTACAGGCAAAGTCAGTGGCAGATTTAGAGTGGGACAGCCTGCCCACTCTTGAATTTGGCGTCTGCTTCACCCAATGACAAAGGAGGGGCTCCCCAGTGGACGTGTTCCAGGTCTGATTGCTCTTGCTCCCCATCTGCAGGTCTACCCGTGGGCTACCAGCCAGAGGTGAGCAGGGGCAGGTGTGACTCTGGAGCCCCCTCCTAGGCTCTCTTTCAAACAGTAGCTCTCATTGCCATTAGGTGCTTTGTCCTGCTTGAAGCCAGGAGGAAGGTCACCTTGCTAAGGGAAAACCAATGGCTGCTTGGTCACCCTTTGGCCATTTCTAAGCTCATGTCATTTTTTTTCATTTTCTATCTGTAGCTCAGATACCTTTGTTCATCCCCAGGCTTCCTGGGCTTTGGATTCTGCTCTGTCTCACAGCCCAACACAGTTACTAGAAGATCCTAAAGCAAATATAAAGTGAACAAAGTAAGGAGACTTTGTCCTACTTTGTACCTAAGGGGTAGTGTCTTTAACACCCATTTTACACCTCTTTGTCTTAAATCTCTTTTCACAGGGTGTTTCCCCTTGAAATTCTATAGGTACCTTTAATGACTTGACAAAAATTAGCACGTACTATGTGCCAGGCACTGATATAGTTCCTGATTGTGCAGGAGAATGTGATGTTCCAAGCCCAACCCTGGTCAGAACCTCCTCCTTCCAACTTCCATCACCACGCAGGTGGGAAAGCAAGGACCTATGGATTCTCCGGGTGGCAAGTATCTGTGCGCTGGCAAAATATTCTTAGAGCTCCTGGTCATGCCGTTGTTCAAGACCCTGCTGGCCCCTGTGCCACTCATTTAAAACCGTGCTGTACGTGGAGTCTTTGAGGCTTCAAATGATTCCTGGAGAACAAGTAGAAATAAGTGCTCTCTGGAAGCCTGTGACAGTCCTTATCAAAGGCCGATCCCCTCTGTCCAAGGGTGAGTTTTATGAGAGGAAGAATAACGCGTAACTAACCACATTTTATTCTTTGACATTCCAATTACATTAAGCAAGGCAGGCATTAGAGATCAATCGATGGGCCAGCCCAGTGATGTGAGGGCAGAGAGGGTGGGTCACTGAGGAGATGGCCCGGGGCGTCCGCGGGGCAGTGGTGGGCGCCTCTGAACAGACGCTTTCTCTCTGTCAGCCTCGGCCCGTGGCTTCTAAAGTGCTGTCCCTTCATTACCTCCCTGCTGCTCTTTTCTGACAGTCTGAGCCTGTCAATCTAGACCATTGCCTGGGTTGGAAACCCGGTTAACTAGGATTCATCTCATCATTTCAAAAAGGCGGTTTCTGTTTGTGAGCAAAATAAATGAGTGAGCTCCCTACTACTGGGCATTTTCACTGAAGCCCTATTGGCCCCCAACTTGGGTTTAATCAATCTATTTCGAACTTAACCTGCCTGGGATCCAATAGATTTTTGCCTTTTCTAGAGCAAACTAGCTGTGCTTTCCTTGATTTTACAGATGATTGACTATGGCATGGAGTTTAGTAGATTGTGGATCAAATGAATGAGAATCATAAAATTTCCTCCCCGTGGACTAGGTTTTGATTATTTCATTGACCCTAGAACAAGAAATGTGCCCTCCAGACCAAAAAAAAAAAAAAAGAACTCCACATGGCAACCCAAGGCCAGATGCTTCTTGCCCAGGACTGATTCAATTACATTTATTAAAAGTAAAAAGGTAGGGGAAGCACATTTTTTGGAGAATTATCATATACCCTGCTTAGAAGAAGAACCGAGGGGAATAGTCGATGCCTAAAATCAGACGATCCCTGCAAAGAGAGAATCCGTTTGGCTCTCCATCAGGGGTTCAGGGAGAATTCCAGAAACTACCATAGGTCCGTTGTGTAAGAAGTGCAGTGATGGTCAGGATGGGTTTTTATGGTGTGGGACTAAAAGATCTGAAATTAAATTACTGCTGAATTTAGTGCTTTCTAAATGGATGAACATCAGAGAATGTAGAATTTAGCATCCTGTCCATAAACATTTTATCATTTTTCTCTGATCTGGAAATTTCTGTCTCAAGTGCCAACCTGGAAGAGGGAATGTGGTAGACTTAAAAGAATATGTTTGGGGTATAGAAGGTCTTGGTCAGAAGTCTACTGGCTTGCTACCTGTTTTGTACTGAGCAAGTCGCTCAATCATAATAAATCTATGAAGAGGGCAAGATAATATCACTTTCTTATCCGAGAGAGGGTTGGGAGGGCTTGCCTGGATGCAGCCTCACTTCCATGCAAATGGATTTCATGAACCTATAGACTCTTCAGTCCCACAGGGCTCTGGATTGAGAAGGGCCCTACTATTGGACAGTTCCGCTGTCATCATCTTGAAATTCTTCACAGATGTTCAATAAAGGGCCTTGCATTTGCATTTTGCTCTGGGTCCTGCAGACTATGTGACCGGCCTTTTCCATTCACCAGGCAGCGCAGACTGAGCAGGTGAATCACTCAGAACAAATCTGGAAAGAAGCCATACTTCCTGTTCTTGAGCCAAGAGATAACTATCCCTCTCCCTAGTGATTCCTCCTTTTTGTTCAAGGTTGTCTGAATGGTTTCTGTAACTCACAATGCCACATCCGGCAAGTTGCCTTTAGTTAATGTGTTGGAAAGTCAAAGAATAAAATGTGTTTGTGGCATTATTCTCTTCCTGTTGTATGTTGGACTGAGATCCCTTGGCCCAAGATGGATCAATCCAAATGTCATGAGCATTTTTTGGGACCTGGGACCGAGTCTCTGGTTCATCTTTGTAACTCCCTGAAGGAAAGTGAGAAAACTCAGGAGGTAGAAGACAGCCATTTTCTATTATGTGTAGGGAGAAACAAAGGATATCATCCTCAGGCCTAGAAGTGAGAAGCTGAGGTGAGAGACTGGCCTTGCCAAGTGGCCAACAGAGTAAATGTCTCAGTTCCCAGTGAGTTTGCAGGTCTGCTTATATTTCCTATTGGAGTAGAGCTGGACTTCCTGTCCTCCTGTTGTGAGACACCCACGTTTTGCCCCCAACAAGTCCCCCTTTAATCTCCAGCCTACGGATGGACTGATCTACTTCTGCATAGTTAGAGCTAAGAGTGACTTAGCTTGTCTGAAGTGGGTCAAGCATTTTGTAAACTTAACAGTTGCCTACAACCGTGGTATTCCAGAGGTTATGAAACAAACCAAGCTGGAAAATAACCGTAGACCAGTGAAGTCTTTGGTGTTTATTTCAAAATTGCATTTATCAGGTAACATTTTCATCTTCTGAGTTTCTAAGGTGGAACTTGTGTCACATAGCAACTGCCACAAGTCAGGTGTTTAAAGCCGTTTAAATGTTCGTGGGGAAGATGCCACCATTAATCATATAATTTGGACTAATGTGAATATTTTTATAGGGTTATTAACATTTCAAAGATGTTAGGGCTGTTTTGGAATTTAAAATTAGATTTATGAATTTGAGGAAGACATAAAAAATTAATCTGATTTCTTCTGGTTTGAAACCATAAGATTCAAACAGTTGAACACAGGAGAAAGAGTTAATGTATAGAATAGAAAAGGTAACTCAAGAGGTAAGGATAAAAGGTGCATACCAAAGAACTTGGAAAAGCATATAATTGAAAAAATAGAAAAGTTTAGGTTGGGCAACTAAGTGGAAAATTATGGGAAATGAGTGAAAGCAAGAAAACATCAAGAGATGAGTATGTGAAGCCTTGTGTAATTTATGTTTTCTTTATTTTTCTAAATTTTTACTTCATCCTCCCTCCCTCCCTTCCTTCCTCTTTCTTTTTGGTACTGGGGATTGAACCCAGAGGTGATCTATCACTGAGCTACATGCCCAGCCCATTTTAAAATTTTGAGACATGGTCTCATTAAGGTGAGGGTGGCCTTCAACTTATAATCCTCCTGCCTTAGCCTCCCAAGTATCTGAGATACCTCCACACCTGGCCTAGAATAGTTTATTTCTTGATGCTTTCTTATTTACTTTATTTATTTATTTATTTCATTTCTTGGTACCAGGGATTGGACCCAGGGGCACTTAACTCCTGTGCCATATCCCCAGCCCTTTTTAATATTTTATCTTGAGACAAAGTCTTTCTAAGTTGCTCAGGGCCTTGCCAAGTTGCTGAGGCTGGCTTTGAATTTGTGATCCTCTGCCTCAGCCTCCCACGCCTCTGGGATTACAGCTACACGCCTCTGGGATTACAGCCACGCACCACTGCGCTCGGCTCTCAAGTTATTTTTTGTTTTTTCTGTCTTTGTTCCTTTGTTCACCTATTCATTCTGTGTGATCCATACTCTCCTAGGTTCTAGGATTAGGGTGGTATTTTCATAGAGTTATTTCTAGTAATATAGAGAGATTAAAGAACAAAAATTCATAGACCCAGGGGAAATGAAGAAGAGTGGAGGAGAAGAGCCCTTTGATAACCATTTCCTTTCCCTGAGAGCATCTTCACCACTCATGAGGGGCCAGTCCCCACACTGAGTGCTTTGCCCTCATTATCCCATTGAATTCTGACAATACTCTGAGGTGAACAGGATTTCAGATGTGATCGGGTGCATTGGGATGCTATGGCTGTACACAGTTAGGATTTCAAATGCACACAGGCACCAAGCAAGCCACATGAATGTGGACAGAGGTTACGCAAACTAGAGTGCATGTGGGCTTTCCAAAGGGCATCCACTGCTGGGCTCTGGCTGGCTCTTGCTGCATGCGGGTGAGAGGTCACTATTGCCAGATATTTCATTTTTCAAGAGAAGTCTCAAATCGACTTTTTTTTTTTTTTTTTTTTTGGTGGGGGGAGGTACTGGAGATTGAACTCAGGGGCACTGAACCACTGAGACATATCCCCAGCCCTATTTTGTATTTTATTTAGAGACAGGGTCTCACTGAGTTGTTTAGGGCCTCGCTAAGTTGCTGAGGCTGACTTTGAACTCACAATCCTTCTGCCTCAGCCTCCTGAGCCACTGGGATTATAGGCATATGCCATGGTGCCTGGCTCTCCAATCCACTTTTTATATGTGAAATCTGATTTTTAAAAAATGGTAGATCAATTTAAAAACTACTGATGTAGTAATTGAGAGATGACATATGTATATGATCATTACTATAGTATTGCTTATAACAACAAGAGATTGAAAACAGCCTCATGCCCCTCAACAGTGGTCTGATACAATAAATTGTGGCCCATCTTACATAACTCTGGGCAACCTTAAAGAGTGACAAGAAATTTCCTTTATGTGCTGATATAAAATTTATATTGTTAAGTGAAAAAGAAACCAGATTCACTGCAGTGGTATACCTACGCAGATGTATATTCTACAACTCTGCACATTTTTGCATTTTTGTATAGAGTACTTATAATATATACATCATATATAGATGATAGATCAATAGATAAGCTAGTAGCCTTGGTTCCCTCTGGAAAAGGAAATTGCATGGCTAAGGAGTGGCTGGGAGAGAGACTTTTTACCTTATCCTCTTTTGTATCCTTTGAATTTTGAGTCACATGGATAGATTATTATTTTACTAAACAGAAGCGTTGTGAAGGGCCTGTTAACCACCAGTTTCCTCTTCTTCTAGAATCTTACTTATTTCTTCAGAATGTCAGAAACTGCCTTATGGGTCTGTGGAATTCCTGTGATAGACCAAGGGGGCAGGTCTTGGGGCAGGACACACATGACAGGTGGTGCTGGGATGGACATCTGCTCTTCTTTCTCTATATGGATTTCAATCAAATCAAGAATGATACCAGAAATTGTTTTTAGTTTGGACCTTCCTGGACCTTTTGAGGTAGATTGAACCCCTACTTGGTCTCAGAATAACTTTTCTGATTCCTAGGGAGGTCCTAACCTCTGAGATAGCCTTAGACTGGGAATGACAATCCCTTTATCTCAGAAGATCACCATTAGGTTGGAAAAATCAGTTATGTTCAATTCCAGTAGTCCTTGGTCTGTTTTTTTTTTTGTTGTTGTTGTTGGGGGGGGTGTGAATCCTGGGATATCCATTATAGTATTGTCTTGAATTACTGCCAGACTAGCATGACCTTCTTAGCTGTCTTACCCTCAGAGGAAAATGTGGGGGACATAGGAAAGTCATGCATCTAAGAGAGTAGGGCTAAATGCCATTTGGGGCTTCCTCAGGTCACAACTTCTACACTACAGAGGGGTTGTATATCCTGCAAGAACAGAGCAGTGGTCTGCTGGTCTGCCTAGGTCCAGCCAGCCTACACCTCGTAGCAGACCATGGATTGCCTTTGCCTGTGTTGGAAGGGGTGTACCTGAAGGCAAGCCCCTGTGTCCTCCTCTCCCCAGCCTTTGCTCAGCAACCTCCTTTCATTCTCAATGACTAAAAGATCTCAACTTACCTATGGCTTTTGAAAAATACCACTTGTCATTATTCCCTTTGTCTTGCCTCTGGCTGCAATGGAAGCCCCTTCATGATAACTAGGGACAGTTATCTGCCAAAACATAATGGGTATTTTTTGATCTCTGTGGGGTCTGGGTCTACTTTAGGATTTTCACCATTTTGGAGAGGTGGGTGTGATTGCTGCTTTTAACTGCAAAACCAGACTGTCATCCTAGTCTTTTCTGGAGATTTTGAGATCCCCTCTGTACTTCGAAACTTCTGTATCATCAAGGTTCTAGGAGGAAGCAGAATCCCATTGAGATGTCCCACTGATGAGACTTTAATGAGGAGTACGTTGCAGAGTTGAGGGCAGGGTTAAGGAAACTCAAGGGTGACAGAGGCATCTGTAGAGAAACCACAGGGAGAAGTTTTTCCTAATCCCAGGCCCAAAATGGAGATGCAAGGAATAGTATTCCTGCTGCTGGGTGAGAGCTTGAGCCAAGGAAGAGCCCTCTTACCCCCCATGTCTCCCCCATAGATAGACACATGGGAGCTGTGGTCAGGGGTGGTGGTGCAACCCCTGCAAAATCCTGCCTCTCTCAGATCCTGCCTGTGCTATTCTGCTAGTGCCTCCCATTGGCCAAACACAACCGGAAGCCAGATAATAAGGGGCTCTCCATAGGAGGCCTGTGGGGGTAGCATCCTGGGGTACCAAGAAGGACAGATACGCAGCAAAGGGATCAGGAGTCAGGGTGGCCAATGTGGACAGTGAGAACAACCTACCTACAGACTGTCAGTGCCTCAGTAGGACCATCCTTAATCCAGAGGTGTCCTGCGTGGGACATGGGGCACATGAGTTCATTTGGGCTTATACCATGAGATGGGGGTGGGATGGGGAAATTCTTTCATTGTCCTGCCTTTTTAATATCTAGTATTGGTAAGCCATTCCCATGGAGGAATCTTTCTATTATCTGTTCCTGTGAATAATCTACCTACCTTCTACTTTAAAATTTTTTAATTTCTTTCTTTTTTTATATTTTAAATTTTGAATTAATAATAATATAAAAAAGCCCTCAAGGTTGACAAGGACTAGGATTGACAGTACTATGGCTTTTAGAAATCCCTGTTGTCCATTTAAATTTTAATGTTTCTATCATTTGTTCCTCAGTGTAAATTAACAGCCATGGCAGTGTGTTGGGTTTCTTTTCTGAAGTAGAGACTTTAAATTTAATTCAATAGCCGAGATTTACGGCGCTTCTATATTTCACACGGCAGAATCAATAATGTGACTGAAGTGAAGAAGATAAAAATTTATGGTATCTTGCAATTTAATGGTTGAAAAGATGCAATTGGAGAGATCATAAATTGTGAAGGAGTTTATGCTTCATTGCTCCTGATTCAGTGCTTGCTGTTAGAACTTGATTTGTGGCTATTCACAAGGTGTGATTAATGATGTGATCGATGCTTGCTTCAGTGCAGTAAAGCAGTTGTAATGCTCTTCATTAGAATAAATAAAATAAATTGACTGAAGCTTTATAAAAACTGTGTAACATTTAAAATCTAAAATGTCAATTTTTTTTCCTGTTACAATTTAGGTTTCTTCAGGCAGTTTCCACCTACATCACATCACTCATTGTCATTCTTTTTGGATATTATAGAAATCCATGTGGGTTTGGGTAAGCTTTATGCAAAGCTCACTGAAGGGGAAAAGAAGAAGAGTTGAATAGGACCGGCCGCAGCTGGGATATTGTAGTGGCTGTGCTTTGCCATTCTCGTAATGTGCGTGTTATCCTTCTTAAACACATGAAGTTTAAAGAAATCAAGGCAAAAAAAAAAAATGGTCCTCCTATCTGCAGATTTGCTAAAAAACAATTAAAGTGGGGAGTGTTTGTTTTTGAAGCAGGTAGGTATGCATACATCTTAGTTGTAAGGACCACCCTTTAGAAAACTTGGCTTTCTTGTTGAGCTGCTTCTGTTGTCAGCTCACACTGTGATTCATAAACAGTGAGCAAATGCAGAAGGGACAGGCACTTCCCTGTGTTTGGAAAGAGTGAGATACAGATGGCTAGAATGCCTCCAGGGCCTCTGTGAGGCACTTGGGCTGGGAAAAAATCTCTACACACACAACACACATAAAGTGTTGCAAAGTTGAGTGACTGTGCTTCACAATTGTAAACCAGCCACTTTTGTTTCTATTTCAACCCTGAAGTTTGTTGCTGTCAGTTAAAGAAACCTTTTGGCATGCCCTGGAGAGAGGTACATGTTTCTTTCCAGAGGGGATACTTACTTGGTTAATTTCATATGATCGTTTTGTCTTTTTTTCCAAGGCCAAAAGGTACCATCAAGTGGCATGGTGATCTTATGGGCTCAGATGGCTGTAACTGACTTACGGATCTCAATACTATTTCAATTGCAGATTTACATGAGGCCGTGGAGCTGTAAGTGTTTGTAATATGTTTCCAAGACTCAAACAGATTCCATTAGAATGAATGTGGAAAGGTTTGATCTGGTGATGGGAGTAAACCTCCTTGTGTTTTGTCTTTGATACCACACTGATGCTATCTTCTGTCATCCTGAGCTTCTCCAGGAGGATGGGGGTGGGGGAATTCAGGGAGGTGGCCCATACATGTAGTTGTTTTCAGTTAAGGTACCAATTGCATGGGCTTCCCAGATTTTCCTTGTTTCCTTCTGTAGATCCTTGACTTACTTTCTTCAAAATGAAAAAATGTTTTGGTAGGTACTTAACTTCCCCAAATACTTCCAAGTTATCTACACTTGGCTATCCTCAGTTGAGTGAATTTCCTTATGAGTTGGTGTGTGGATGCTAAACAGGAAAAGAAAGCTTAACTTGGATTTCTCAAAGGCTGACAATATTGCATGCATTTGGGGGTACATCCTGATGACTTGTGGGGGTGGGAGCTGTAGAGTGCTCACAAAGAACACATTGATTGCAAACAACAAAGGAGGAGAGTAGGGAGAATCAACGGAGCTTGAATGAAATAGAATTGCTTACCTCTGCTAGTGAGTGGGCTAGATTTCTGGATGCTAACACACGTTAAGTGTTTGGTAGAAAATTAGGATTGTGTTATTCCATTGAGACTCCTAAAGTTGGGAGGTGCAGCAGAACCCTAGTATAAGCCCCTTCAGGGCAAGCGTTGTACTCGACATGACCATCACGACACACCCGGTGCCTGCGACAATTCCTGGCATTCAATAAGTGTTTCCAGGGGCGAGAATACCTCTTTCTAAAGAGTGTGGGCAGGCCAAGCAGCTAAGAAATGTCAGGGGCCATCACTGAAAGCTTCTAAAATGAAAGAGCCAGTTTGGGTAGAGAGATCTGAGAGACAGAAAGAACACCTCAGCACAACCTGAAATAGAGTCTGCATAGATTCCCTAGAGGTCCTAGTTTGGATGCTTATGACTTTGACCTGGCTTTCAGTCAATATGCATTAGCAGTTTGGAGGAAGTAGGATAAGCATTTCCAAATGTTTTTTGGATAATGGGGTGGTGGGTGTTAGCAGGGAAATTCCAGCTATAAATAACCAATGGGAACTTTTTCGTCCAGTTGTGGGAAGTAGATGGACCTCCCTGGGCCCATTTTCTTTTGTATGTTGGAGTTGAGGGGTGGATGGGTTAGGTGTTCCCTGGGATTTCTTACAAGTCTACATCCCTAACTCTCTGCTGCTTATGTTCTGAATCCTACTAAGCCCTGCCCTGCTACACAAAGGTACACAAAGCCCTTTTGCTTCCCAAAACACTGGGACCATTTGACAGTTCTCTAACCTGTTGCGATGGTTACCTAATTCATAATAAATGTGCTGGAGTTTACGAATGGGTTTTATAATGAGCCAAGATCGACTTAACACTCAATATTAGCTAGAACTCCTTCCCAGGGAACAAGAGTCATGGCTCTCCATGATGAGGCCACTCTTGCTTCTTGGCTTCCCTGTCCCCCTCCTCCTGTGCACTTTGATCTGTGCCCATGTGTCAATCTATATCCTTGGACAAAGGACCCTCAACCCAAGAACTAGACCCTACTTTATTCTCTGGACCCAACCAAGGGAGGAAGAAGAAGCAGAACCACCCAAGCCTTGCTGCAGCTCAACCCAAGCCCAAAACAGACTTTCAGTGCAGGGCTGTTGGTTCCTCCTGGCCCCGAATGCCTCCTTTTAGAACAGGATTTTGGCTCCACATTGGAATAGTCCGTGGAATGTTTCATTTTTTTTTCTTTTTTAAAATTTTTATTTCCTACTCTGTAAATATGAGGGCCTCCTAATCCTCAACGGAAACCTCCTATCTCCAGCAATAAAAAGAATCACCAAAGCTTGTTTGTTTTTAAGGTATCAGAGATCTCAGGATGAGCTTGTTGCAAGGGATCAGAGGTCACAGAATCAGCATTTTACCTGAAGACCTTTGAGCACCTTGCTCTGATTAGAGCACAGGGTGGCTTCTCCGGATCAAACTCTAGGAGTCTGACTTTTTTCTGTGCTTTTTTGAAAAAATCAAGACTTTGGTAGGTGGGTTTCACAAGTGCTGAATTTTAGGTTTCTAGCCTGGTTCTAAGATAAAGAGAAGAGAAATACACATATAGTTTGTGGCTAAAATACAGTCTTTTGAGCTCCATTTTACATTGTCTCTAGTTTAGATGTGATTGGGGGAAGAAATTTCTTGCAGGTGGATGGCTCTTTGTTTTCAACAAGGAAGTAGCTCCGTTACTACCTTTGTGGCCATGTTTTGATATCAACAATTGCTCCAAGACCAGAAAGTGTGATGTTAGCCTGTGAGAGTAACTCAGGAGAAAAGGCGGCTATGCTGTGCCATATAAAGGCTGAATGATTAAAAACACCTTGGATACCAGGTCACCCCCCGCTTTTCTTTCTCTCTTTCCTCACTAAATGTTGCTTATTGTTATATAGAATGTTATGCAAATAATAAGTTAATTTTACAAAGCACTTAAAAATTGCTTTCCCATAGGTGATCTCATTTGGAACCCCTAACAGCTGGGTAAGCTACCTTGGTTTATTGGACCCATTTTGCAGATGAGAAGACTGAGGGCTAGTCAGTGGCTGGCCCTGATCCTCCAGCTAGGCCATGGCTGACTCAGGGCCAGGTGAGGCTCTCCAGATCTCCTATGCATGTTCCCCATCTGGCACTAATACAGAACTGTGCGCTGGAAACCACGATCTGATTCTGTGTAAGGCCTTTCTGTGATTTTTGCGGAACAGATTCGGTCTGCTACCTCTCACAAATCAAAGCGATTCTTTTGAACACGGTTTCCCCAGAAGCTTCAAGCTCACCCTCACACAAACAGCCGTTTTATCAAGTGCTTTCTGAAAGAATATGTCAGTTCCCCTGAGACCTGAGGTGATGGTTCACTGCCATTGCTGTCCTGCTTCCTTATAAAGTTGTCACAATTTAGGGGACAGGGAGGAGAGGAAGAAAGGGTCTTCCCCATTCAGATCCCCAAACCCTCCTCCTGTGGTTGTTTGAGCTTGCCAGATTCACCGGCTGCAATGCCTGAGAGCTCTGGAGGTCAGTCTGATAGGTATTTGTCTGCCTTCTAAGGGCGACACCTCTTCTCTTTAGCCAGCCTGTACTTGTAATTTCTTGGACTGATGAAATAGAAGCTTTCTTCCTAAGTCTATTCTCACTCTCCATTTATCTTAGAAATGAAATCACAAGTTCATTTTCTAAGCACCCTTTACCACCTACATTTCAGTGACCCCATTATATAAGGCAAACTGGATGGAGATATATATATATATATATATATATATATATATATATATATATATATATATATATATATATCTCATAAAATAACAGCTGGGTCAAAGCTGCAAACACTCACCCAGAAACACCTCCCCATCCTACTTTTCCTGAGTGGTCTGCTGATCTTTGGAGGGCAAAGGCCCAGGGGAAGCAGCATCCGGGCGACTGTGAACAGGTCCCGAGTGAAGGGCTGCTCTCATTAAGTCTTCCGGTCTCTGCTGAGTGGCTGGAGGCCTTCTCAGGAAGCTGCTTAGAAGATCGCTGGGAGACTCCTGCTGTTACACTTAGTTGACTTTCTTTCCTTTTTCCCCAAGTTATCTCCTTATTAGAGAATCCTGTAAAACCAGGAGGAAGGAGAGGCGAGTTTTCTGGCTGCCTGACAGTCCCTCTGTCTCTCATTAAGGCCTCTTGCTCGGCATGTTCTGTGATGTGAACTTGTGAACTCGGTACAGCTTACTTCACCACCATTGCAAAATCAGCACTTAAAGATATCAAGGCCCCGGCAGCAACCCGGCTCTCAGGAGGCAGGAACAAAAGCCCAGCCCCATTGTGCTCTCCTGTCTACTTGTCCCTTTTTGCAGCTCACAGTGGATGGCATATCAAGGAATAGGAATTGGACTATGGGATGCATTCTTACCCATCCTTGAGTTCCATGTAGCATGGGTGAAGAGAACCCTTTTGGTTTCTGAGATGAATTCTGAGCACTTAGTAACAGGGAACTGGGTTTTACAAATCAGTTGTGCTTTGAGTCGGTAGGAAACCCCTCAGGATTACAGCGTTGAGCACAGTCAATATGGAGCAATTAGGAATAAAGTCAAGTAGGAGGAAGGAGGAGGGATTCCAGCTTAGGATAGTTCTGAGGGCCTGTCTGTCTACCTGGGGGTGGAAATGGCTAGGGTTGTTCAGTGGGTGGGCTGCCATCCCAGACTTTTTGTTCATTCTGCCTTGTGTGACACGGTCCTGGAAATGGCCCATAAGTTCCATCGCTGTCTTCCTGGTACCAGTTTGATCATGAGACCTATTGCTAATGATCTCTCATTGTAGGACAGGGGTTATCAAACTGGGCCCACAGGCCAAATCCAGCCTGCTGCCAGTTTTGTGAATGAAGCTTTATTGGAACACAGCCAGCCTTGTTTGTTTAGATGTTACCTACGGCTGCTTTCACATTACAGCCACAAGGCAGGTGCAAGCCTAAAGCATTAACTCTTTGGCTCGCTACAGAAAAAACTGGCTGAACACTGAAATATGGGTTGTAAAGGACAAGGCTTGCGTAGCAGACTTAGAATCAAGTGGAACAAATTGCCTCAAAACTTAGGAGGTGGCAGAAAACAACCATGTCTTTGTATATTGATACTGCTGGTCAGAACGGGACACAGCAGGGATGTCTTGTCTCTTCATGATGTGCAGGGCAGCTGGAAGACCCAGGCAGGTAGGGGCTCAAAAGGCTGGGCCTCTGCAGGCCTCTCTGGGTGAGCTCTCCAGTATTCTTACCTGTTGGCTCAGGGCTCCAGAAATGTGTGTGTGTGTATGTGTGTATTTGTGTGTGTGTATTTGTGTGTGTGTGTGTGTGTGAGAGAGAGAGAGAGAGAGAGAGAGAGAGAGAGAGAGAGAAAGAGAGAGGGAGAGAGAGAAAATGAAAGGCATGGAACTCTTCTGTAATATACATTCTGTTGGTTGCAATAGTTATAAATTTGCACCCAGTTTCAAGGAGAGACAACATAGACGCTTATTCTCCATACAGGAAGGTCAATGTCTCATGGGAGTTACATATGTGTGTTTATCTCTGCCTTTGAAAAATCTGCTGCGAGGGGTGAAACCTCTGGCCCAGAGAATCTCCATCACTCTTGTGTTACCTTCCTGGACACTCTGCCTGCAGGCACTTACCCCTTACCGCTGGCCAACACAGCAGGCCAGATCCAGTTTCTTCTGCAGGAGCTACTACCTTCTTCTGAAGCTTTGGACATTTCCCCTTTCGGAGCCGGTCATCGTAGTCCTTGGTCTCTGGGCTTCCCCCTACCACTCAGAGCATCATGTTGCCCAAGGACTTCCCTGGCGGCTCCATTGGGCTCCTCCATAGACCCCAAACACAAGACATTCTTTCCCAGTTGGGGTTTCCTGCCCCAATGTCCTCTGCCCTTTTCTGAATTTATCTTTGTCTCCTCACATCCCTTAAGGCCAAGCTCAAAATTTCTCTCTTCTGCAAGTCCTTTGCTCTATCCTGTCTCAAGTGGACGTTCTCTCTGTGCGTACTGCTCAGAGCATGAACGTGGCGCAGGCAAGTGCTGCCTCGTTCTAGACTGGGAGTGCC
This sequence comes from Marmota flaviventris, assembly GCF_047511675.1. NCBI lineage: Eukaryota > Metazoa > Chordata > Mammalia > Rodentia > Sciuridae > Marmota > Marmota flaviventris. Next base: position 58,714,303 of record NC_092508.1, read on the forward strand.
AGCTCGTGCTTGTTCATCTTCCTCTGGCACTCATTCAACACAAGTAAACATTTTTTTAAAATTTTCTTGCAGTTGTAGATGGACAAAATGCCTTTATTTTATTTGTTTATTTTTATGTGGTGCTGAGGATCAAACCCAGTGCCTCATGCATGCCAGGCAAGCGCTCTACCATTGAGCCACATCCCCAGCCTTCAAGTAAACATTTATTGATGTCAATGTGCAAAGTATGTTTTTTTTTTTCTTAAGTTTCTTAAAAGTGAACCTGATGCCAAGTAAGTATATAAACTCTTCCAGCTGACATTTAAAATTTGCCTGGGTTTATCGAATAGGAAGTTGCCTCATTCATCTGAAAAATCTTGGATTCCAATCAGTAGTAATGTAAGATGTATTTCATAAACAAGAACTTTTATTTTCTTGGCAATACCTTTGCCTGTTCCAACACTATAAAATATGTATCTGGCAAGTAAAATCCAAGGATAAAGGACAGGAATAAAGGGAAAAATGGAAATAGATGGACACAACTGAATTTGACTTAAATGATTAAGAAAACCTTACATTCTACACTGGATCTGTTATCTGGAAGAAAACGGCAGGAAAACTCATGTAGGAGATTTCTCCACATGCCTCTGGAAATTTCCTGTGTAGGTGTGCCATGTAAGTCATGCCAAACATTTGCCAAAAGATGGTGCTCACGTATGTTTAGATTCTAAATGAACTAATTTCCATGGTTGCCTTGAATTCTCCAGTTATTTTTTCCAACAAAGTTAGCAATGAGTGTATCATAGAGAATGGAGAGAGATCTTCTCTTCCTCTTACCTCATACAAACACACACACACACACACACACACACACAATCCATTTTTGTCTGGTATTTCATATCTGTGACTGGATATAATAGTTCCTTTCTAGAGTGCTCACAGTTCATTAAGGGGTTGCTCAATTTATTAGGAACCAATCATGCATTTATACATTCTTTTCTCTGAAGTGCACTTTTAAATGTTAGACCATACACTAATCAAGTTGAACGTGATAATGAGTGCACATTCACGTTGTTAAGGTAAATGACCCAATGCACTTAGAGTGAAGACATATTTGAACTACAATTTGCACTTTTCATGGCAACATTGAACAATCCCAGTGAGGGTCGGGGTGTCGTTGGCCACTGCCTAGGGAGGATTCGATCAGCTTCACACTTGGAGCCAGAACTTCCTCATGTCTGTTGTCATGTTGTTCTCCATCACTCAAGAAGAGGAGGCAGAATTTAGGACAAAGAAAGAAGAATTCGGTAGAATGACAAAGGGTCAATTTTTGGTAATTTCTGCGTAGTGGAGAGAAGAGCTGGTGTGTGGATGGATCCACATGGCTGAGAGGCTGAAAATCATGTGCATTTACATTTGGAACATATTTTGACACAGGTTTTAAATTGAGAGGAATTTGCTTTTAAAATAATGAAACCACACCTACAGAAATCACTCAGCAGAAGGTGGAAGACTGTCTATTTTCCCTTTTGGCTTGGCTTGGCTTCACCCTCCCTGTATTACATTGCATGCTGGGATTGAAGGTGCTGCATCTCAAATCCAAGCCAAATAGGAGTTTGAACCAAGGTGCCACCCAAGAGGAGAGGGGTTCTTAGGGACCTGACTTCTCTTCTGTCTTATGAACAGTATGCTGAGCATGCATTTTATAATAGACAGAGACAGTCTGAATCCGAGATAATGTGTCCAGGTATCAGTGTCCCCTAGTCCAGACAGAAGTGAATGCAGATGTTCTCTGGGTTGACAGAGACCCCCTGCTACACTACTTCTTGATAGGTAAATGTATAGAAATCCAGAAAGAATGGTTTATTTGCGGTAGAGTTGGGTTATTGGACACAAGACCTTCATTTTCTTTCTTTATTTATATGTGGTGCTGAGGATCGAACCCAATGCACCAGGCAAGCACTCTACCATGGAGCTATAAAACCCCAGCCCTTGTGAGTAAGTCTTTTAGGGAACAAATAGAGGCATTCTGAACCCTGTTACAGTAAACACAGAAGAAAGAATGCCAAGCCATACTCCTTGCTAAGCATTCCAGCCGTCCCAATATTTAGGTTCCTAACACTCCCTTCTGATGTTCTGGAAGAGAAGGATGGAATATGACTCCCCACCCACCTAACACCATTTTGCTAATCTGTAGTATAGGGGGACAATAAACTTACATGGCAGTTTACTGTAAGGCATATTTCTCAACATTGTGGCATAAGAACGTGTTGGTTTTATCAAACCAGGCAAAGAAGACAAAGAGGAATAGAAGGTGCAGTGTGTGTGTGTGTGTGTGTGTGTGTGTGTGTGTGTGTGAGTGAAAGAAGGGGAGACAGGGAGTGAAGAGCGAGAAAGAATGGGACTCATTTTCACACTAGGGAGCTTCTGGAACTAGTCTCTCGCCTTGTCTCTGCGTTGTCATGTAATTACCATCACCAGGTAATACTTACTGAGCACCCTGGTGAGCTCAGCTCTGCTGACCATTTTGTACTTACTTAAAACATCCTAATCATTGCTCAGTAGAAGCTTATGAGCTGATGAAGAACTGACAGTGAATCCAGATGAGGAATGCCAAGCGGCTGTGGTCTGCTTGATGCATGGGACAGACTTCAGCAGGGAAAGCTCTTGCTACCTGTGCTTAGTTTGAATTCCCTGGTCCTCAGTTTGGGGAATCCAGCCATAATCTCCAAGGCCCCTTCAACTATAATATTCTATTATTCTAATTCATTATTTTAGTTTTCATTTATGAGTGAACCAAAAAAATTCTAAAATTAGGCAAGGGCATCATTGTAAAGTATGACATTTTAAACATAGATTCATATATTATTTCCTTTCATCCTCCTTTGACAATGCACAGATAACAGTTGGAATTCTTATTAGGTATATATAAAAAAAATTGAGGTAGCACTGGGCACCTAGTAAATGATGGAGTTGGGATGTCCAGAGACTGTGAACATGACCCCTGAGTTATACTGTCTCCCCCTTTCCCCTGCCCATCAGAGGTTTCATCTATTGTGACAATAGATAGTCAAAATGCCCTGCTTGGAATGCTATTCTGTCCAGGGCTTTGGGACTTAGTATTAACATTTAATCTTCCAGTACCTTCTTGTCACGCTTCTACTAGCCATCAGTCCTAACCCAAAAATGTCATTTGCATAACCCTTTTGATTCCTGAAGATTATTTAGGTTGCTAAGTGTATCAGGTAGACTATAGCAGCAGCTAATGCTTCCAGAAGCAGAAAACTGTATCAGAAATGCTATTGGTGATAAACTTGACCTAGACCACCCATCCTCTTAACTGGAAATCCATCATTATGTAGAAAATGGTTTTGTTCTTTCCTAACCTTTAGCTACTGCTTGGGCTTATTTTCTACATCTGCATATGTTATTGAAGTTGCTGCTTGGAAAATAACCAACCGTATTTATTTATATGTGCATATTTCTGAAACTCTAATAATCAAGTCAAACTGCCTTGAAGATTTCTGACCACTTAGTTTGCATGAAAGTCCATCGTTTTGATCCTAAAATTTTTTGTTCCTGAGGAATTTTTGTAAAAATCTTTGTTTTTAGGATAAGAGATGTTCTTTATAATTCCTCTTTTTAATTCTTCCAAACTGTGCCTCCTGTTCCTGTTCTTAATAAAATCACAAGCTTTCCTTCTTTATCTCTCTGTTCCTTTGTTCCACATTGTTCTCCTCTTTTTCTTTGTATTATTCTTCTTTGTTACACATATAATACATGTCATTTTTTGAAATTTGGAAATATCAATAAGCAGAAGATGAGGAGGACAAGAAAGAAGAAAGGAAAAAAGGAGAGAGAAGAAAAATAAGTTGTGTGTAAATGACCTCTCCTGATTGCATAAATATGTATTTTTACCAAATAAGTATTTTTACCAAAATGAAGTCATACTAACCAAAATGAAGTCATAATATTTGTAACACCTTTATTGATGAATAGTTGAGATATCATAAATTACACATTTAAAGTGTACAGTTCATTGTTTTGACATGGGTATATACCTATATATATTAAGATAGTGAACATACCCATTTCCCCCAAAGTAATGGAGATGTAATTGCCAGTTATAATCCCGCCTTTGGCCTATCCCACCCTTCATCAGCTGTCCGTCTTCAGGTAACTACATATCTGTTTTCTGTCTGTGGATTTGTTTTAGTTTTCCAGAATTCATATAAATGATATCATACATTATATACTCATATAAGTAAACCTGGCTCTTTCACTTATCATAATTGTTGTGAGATTGATACATATCATAGCATTTTCAATAGTTTATTTCTTTTCATTGTAGAATAGAATTCCACTGTATGGATAAACTACAGTTTGTCCTTTCAACTTGTTAAGGACATGGGGTTTGTTTTCTTTTTTTGGCTGTTATAAATAAAGTTTCCATGCACATCCATGTGCAAGTCTTTCTATGAATAAAAGTTTTATTTCTCTTGGGTAAATACCTAGGAGTGGAATGACTAAATCATATGGCGGCTGTATATCTAACTGTTTAAGAAAATACCAAATTGTTATCAAGTGGTTATACCACTTTTCATTCCCACCTACAACATATGAGAGTTCCAACTTCTCCCTACTTTTGCCAATTCTTGAAATGGTCAGTTTCCAAAATTTTAGCTATTTAAATAGATTTACAATAAAATTTCCTTGAGGTTTTAATTGATAGTCCCAAATGACTGATGATATTTTATTTTCAAATGACTGATGATTTTCATAGGCTTATTTGGCATCATTTACTCTCTTCACTCTTTCTTTTTTAAACCGAGTTTGTAATGTCAACTTTTCACTGCTGTGACCAAAGTACTGATGAGAACAACTCAGAGGAGGAGAAGTTTTATTCGGTTATGGTTTCAGAGGCTTCGTCCATGGTAAGTGGACTCTGTGGCTCTGGGTCCACGGTGAAGTAGACTATCATGACAGAAAGGCACAGAGGAGAAGTGCTGCTCTGCTCGTGGTGACAAGAAGCAGAGAGAGAAAGGGAAAAGGGTCCCAGGGAAGATGTACCCTTCTAACTACATGCCCCCAGTGACCGACCTCCTGCAGCCGCATTCCAGCCAGTCTGTTCACACTAGGATGGACCCATCAGGTAGACAACACTCACAATCCAATCATTTCACTTATAAACATTCCTGCATTATAACCCAGACGCTTTTGGGGAACAACTCACATGCAAACCTTAGGAGTCATTGTTTTTATACCTGAGCTTTGAGAGTCTCATTATGTCCTGGATGCAAGTTCTTTATCAGATAAATTATTTCCAAATATTTTTTCCAAGTCTATGATTTGTCTTTTCATTCTCTTAGTGTCTTGTGTAGAACAGTTTTTCATTCAGGTGAAGTCAATTTGTTAATTTTTAAAATGCTTTTGGCATCAGTTGTAAGAAATCTTTGTTTAACCCGAAGTCATAGAAGTTTTCTCCTATGCTTTCTCCTGGAAACTTGATAGTTTAAAACTTTATCTTTAGGTCTATGATCTGATTCGAATTACATTTTTACATGGTGCTAAATCCGTATCAATCTTATTTTTCTCCTGTTTTTTTTTTTTAAATAAATGCTGAATTGTTCCAGTTTCATTTGCTCAAAATACTATCTTTTCTCTACTTTGTATCTTTGTCAAAAATCAGTTGTCCGTGTATGTGTGGGCCTACTATTGGATTTTCTATTCTGCTATATTGATCTATATATTGTGTTTATACCAATACCACACCCTTTACTGTTGTTTCTATAATGCATTTTGAAATCAGGTAATGTTAGTCTTCCAAATTTGTTCTTTTTCAGAGTTACTCTGGCTGTTTGGGTCCTTTGTACTTCTATTCCATATGTAAACTTACAATCAGCTTGTCAATTTCTATTAAAAATGCTGCTGGGATTTGGACTGAGAGTACTTCAAACCTTCAAATGAATTTGAGGGAATTGACATCTTAACAATATTGAGTCTTCCGACCCATGAACATACATTTCTCTCAATTTATTTAGGTAGGCTTTGATTTCTCTCAGCAGTGTTGTGCATTGTGAACTGTACAGGTCTTTCATGTTTTAGTCAGGTTTGCTTTTACGTATTATAAATGTTATGCTTAAAAGTTTTCAATTTTTAATTGTTTTTGCTGGTATATAGAAGTACAAATTTTTGCATATTGATCTTATATCGTGCACCAGGTTAAATCCACTTATTCTGGTAGCTTTCTTTTAATTTTTTGTTTGTTCTTATTAGTTATACATGTTAGCAGCATGTATTTTGACATATGTACATATATGGAGTATAATTTCTCATTCTTCTGGTTGTACATGATGTAGAACTACAATGGTCGTGTAACCATATATATATATACGTAGGATAGTCACGTCCAATTCATTCTATCTTTTCAATTTAGTTATAGTCTGTATTGATAATTATTGACCACAAAGAAAGGCAACTTTACTTTTGTCTTTCTAATTTGGAGGTCTTTTATTTCTTTTTCTTGCCTTTCTGCACTGATGGAATCTCCAGTGTGCTGTAGGATGCAGGTAGTAGGGGTGGATATATTCGACTTGTTCTTGAGCTTAGGAGGAAAGCATTCAGTCTTTTACCATTAACTATGAAATTAGTGGTAGATCTGATGTAGATGCCCCTTATCAGACTGAGGAATTTCCCTTCAATTGCTAGTTTGCTGAGAGTTTTTCTTGGGAAGCAATATTAGATTTTGTCCAGTGTTTTGTCTGCATTATTGAGACAGTCTTACAGTTTTCTTTTTGTAGGTTATTAATATTGTAAATTATATTAGTAGATCTTCATGCCTGGGTCACAATATACTATTATATTTATCTGTTGTTGACATTGACTTGCTAGTAGTTTATTAATAATTTTTAAATCTGTGTTTCATGAGGACTATTTATCTGTGGTTTTCTGACAATAATTGTCTCATTCTGATATCAAGATAATGCCAGTCTCATAGGATGTGTTTGGAAGTCTTCTTTTCTATTATCTGGAACTTTATGTAGAAATGTTATTTTTTTCTTTATATATTTGGTAGAATTTACCAATAAAGCAATCTGGACCTGGAGTTTTCTTTGTTGAAAGATTTTTAATTCTGAATTTCAATATCCTTAATAGATACAGGGATATTCAAGTTATATATTTCTTCTTGAATGAAATTTGGTTGTTTATGTGTACAGCAAATATTCCTGTTTTTTAGGTGAATTTATTGGCATGAAGTTGTTTGCAGTATTTTCCTATTATTCCCTTTAATAGGATATGTAGTGGAGCTACCACTCTATTATAGATTTGGGTAATTTCTGTCTTTACTCTCCCCCTACCACATCAATCTAGCTAGAGGATAACAATTTTCTTTCCTTTCCCTTTTTTCTTTCCTCCCCTCCCCCTGTGGTATTGGAGATCAAAACCAGGGCTTTGAGTATGTTTCCTAAGTGGCGGCAGGTGTGTATGGGGGATCAATTTTATTTATCTTTTTAAAGAAAAGGGTTTTGGATTCATTGCTTTTTCTTTTGTTTTTCTGTTTTCTATTTCTTTTTTCTCCTGCTTTGGTTATGTTGTGGTTTGGATTGCAGTGTCCCCCAAACACTCACGTATGAGACAATGCAAGAAGGTTGGGAGGAAAAGGGATTGAGTTATAGCCTTAACCTAATCAGCAAATCGATCCCTGATAGGATTAATTGAGTGGTAATTAGAAGCAGGTGGGATGTGGATGGAGGAAGTGGTTCATTGGGGGCGTGGCTACGGGTATATATTTTATGAGAGTGGAGACCTCTGTTTCTGCTCTGATCACCATGTGAGCAGCTCTTCCACCCTGTTGTGCTGCCTCACCTTGGGCCTCCTAGAGCCCTGAGGAGTGGAGCCTGCTCTCTGTGGATGGAGACCTCTGAAACCGTGAGACCTTAAATCAACTTTCCTCCTCTAGAGTTGTTCTGGTTGAGTCCTTTTAGCAACAGCAATGAAATAGCTGACGAAAACAGTCTTTATTATTTTTCTTTCTTTCTCCTTTTTATTATTATAATTATTAACACATTAATTGTTCAATGTAATGGGTGCAATTTCCGTACACTCTTTTATCCTTTGTGCTTTCCTGATGTCCACTCTTCTGTCTTCTCTGACTCCTCTTCTCTCCCCTCACCCTGATCCCCTTATTTTTTTCTTCTTACTAATTTGCTGTTATTTTCATAGTTTCTTTTCCTTTTTTCTTTGAACTCGGGAACTCATCCGTGCTATGCAAGTGCTCTGCCACTGAATTCCATCGCCAGCCCTGTTTATTTTTTTTAATTTTTATTTTTTTTAATATTTATTTTTTAGTTATAGGTGGACACAATATATTTATTTTATTTTTATGTGGTGCTGAGGAGTGAACCCAGTGCCTCACACCTGCTAGGTGAGCTCTCACTTCTGAGCCACAACCTCAGCCCACCTTTTTGTTTTATTTTTTGAGACAGGGTCTCCCTAAGTTGCCTGAAATGGGCTTCAACTTGAGATCCTCCTGCTTCAGCCTCCTGGGCAGCTGGGATTTAGGCGTGTGCCACCACACAACTCATAGTTTCTTAAGCTGGAAGCTGAAGTGACTGATTTGAGACCTTCTTTTTTCTCTCTAAAATAGGCATTTAGCTCTACAAAATCCCCCAAGTACTGCTTTAATACCATCCCATATTGTTGTGTTGTATTTTCATTTAGTTATACATACACACACACACACACACACACACATATTTTAACCAGGGATTGAACCCAGAAGTGCTTATTCACTGAGCCACATCCCCAGTTCTTTTTTAATTTTTTGAGACAGGGTCTCACTAAGTTGCTTAGGGCCTCACTAAGATTATGTGGCTGGTTTTGAAATCACAATCCTCCTGCCTCAGCCTCCTGAGCTGCTGGGATTACAGGCGTGTGCCACCACTCCTGGCTAGACAAAACTATTTTATAGTTTCCTCTTCTATTTATTTTTTGACCCATAGATTATTTACAAGTGTTTTACATTTCCAAAAAAATTATAGATTTTTCCAGAAATCTTGTTATTGATTTCTAATTTAATTGCAACATAGAATTCAAAACTTACATGACTGATATCACTTTAAATTTATTAAGACTAGTTTTATGACCCTGAATATGGTCTATGTTGTTGTCTGAATATTTATGCCTCCCCTACCAAAATTCATATGTTAAAAATTCTAACGCCCCAACATGTGGGCATTAGAAAATCAGCCTTTAGCCGGGTGCAATGGTGCACACCTGTAATCCCAACAGCTGGGGAGGCTGAGGCAGGAGGATCACAAATTCAAAGCCAGCTTCTGCAATTTAGTGAGGCCCTAAGCAACTTAGCAAGATCCTATCTCTAAATAAAATATAAAAAAGATCTAGGGATGTGGCTTTATGGTTAAGTGCCACTGGGTTCAATCCCTGGTTACCAAAAAGAAAAAGAAAATAGAATGAGCCTTTAGAGGTGATTAGGCCCTGAAGGGTAGAGCCTACATGAATGGTGGTAATGCTTTTATACACGAGAACTCGGAGAGACCCTGGTACCTTTCCTCGTGCAAAGACAGGGAGAAGTTGCTGCCCATGAACCAAGGAGTAGGCCTCACCAGCAAGGAACATGCCAGCACCCTGACCTTCGACCTCCCAACCTCCAGATCCCTGGGAAGTGAGTTTCTGTTGTTCATAAGCAACTCAGTAATTTATGGTACGTTTTTAGAGAAGCTAGAGCCGACTGAGGCAGTCAGTCTCCATCACTGTTCCTGATGTACTTGCAAAGAATGCATATTCTACTGCTGTTGGTGGGATGTTTTCTAAATGTCAATTAGGTCTAGTTGGTTGATAGTGTTGTTAAACAATTTTATATACTTATTGATTTCCTGTCTACTTGTTCTACCAATTATTCAGACAAAACAGCTGAAATTTCGGAGTATAATTGTTGACTTGTCTCTTTTTACTTAAAGTCCTTTCAATGTTTGCTTTATGTATTTTGCAGATATGTGACAAGGGTATAAATATTTAGAATTTATGCCCATTGATGACTCCCTGATCATTATGAATGCCATTTTTTTTTAATCCCTGACAATATTCTTTGCTCTGAAATCTACATTGTTTAATATAAAAGACAGCCACTGCGGCTTTTATGTAAGTATCTTTTCCTACCCTCCAACTTTTAGCTCATACGTGCTTTTATTTTTAAAATGCATGTCCTGTTGCTGTGGTTGAATATGGTTTGAGTGTATCTCCCAAGGGTTCTTGTATTGAGGGTTAGTCTCTGTTGTGAGGCATTAAACATCAGCTATGGTGTTACAGATGGGGCCTCCGGGAGGTGATTAGGATTAGACAAGGTCCTCAGGGTAGAGGCTCCAGACTGGGTACTGGTGGCTTTATAAGAAGAGGGAGAAAAACCAGAATAGCCACACAGGTGTGCACTTTCCGTCCATGCCATGTGATGCCCTGCACCTCCTTAGTACTCTGCTGGCAAGATCATCACCAGAGCCAGTGCTATGCTCTTTGAACTTTCAACCTCCAAAACTGTGAACCAAATTATTCTCTCTTTTTAAAATTAGCCTGCCTCAGGTCTTTTGTTATAGTAACAGAAAATGGACTGACATACCCTTAGGCAGAATACACTTAGGTCTTGCTTTTTATACACACACACACACACTCTCTCTCTCTCTCAACAAACATTCATACAATCTTTCCCTTTAATTGGGGAATTGAGACCTTTGCACTTAATGTATTTGTTAATATGTTTAGACTTCACCTTGCTATTTCTTTCCTATTTGTCCTATGTGTTCCTTATTCTCCCGTTAACTCTTTTTGCCCTCTAGGGATTAATTGATTTTTTTATGATGACATTTTATCACCTTAGTTAGCTTATGAGCTATAACATTTTTTTTCATTTTAATGTTTGCTTTTGGTTTACAGTATATATCTTTAACTTATCAAAGTCCAACTTCAAGTGATACTAAACCATCTCATCTATACTGAAATATCTTACCATTGTGTATTTCTGTCGCTCTCTCCCAACTCTTGTGCTATCGATACCCATGGTGCCTTTCCACGTGTGATAGCTCCCACTACGTTGTTATTGTTTTTAGGTAAACAGTCAAATAACTTTTTAAGTTCTTTTACAGAGATTTAAATAATAAAAAAATACCCTATATATTGTAATTATTGTTTCTGGCACTTTTCGTTGCTTCGTATAGATCTGTATTTCCATCTAGAATAATTTTCCCTTTTTTGCCTGACTTTTATTTATTTATTTTTAATAATATGAGTCTATGAGTAATGAAGTTTTTTTTTGATTTTGTATGTTTGCAAATGTTTCTGTCTTAATTTTTTAACGATATCATTACTGCCTATAGAACCAAGTTGGCAGTTCTTCCCTTTGGGGTGCTTAGGGATTCTGCTCCACGGTCGTCCTGTGTGCAGAGATCCTGCAGGAAAGGTGCTGTCACCCTAGTCTTTGCTTCTCTGACTGCAACATGTCTTTTTTTCTTTTATTGACTCCCTTTAAGACTTTCTATTTGTCATTGGTTTTCAACAATATGACTATGATGTACTTTGGTGTTTTTTTCTTCTTCTTTTGAGAATTTTGGGTTTGCTGAGTTTCTTGGTTCTTCCGTTATTTTTTTCTGTACCTCTTTGTCTCTCCTCGGGAATTCTGATTGCTTGAAGTTGTCTCAAAGCTCACCTTTTCATTCTGTATTTAATATTTTTTAGGGGGAGAGCGGGTACCGGGGATTGAACTCAGGGGCACTCAACCACTGAGCCACATCCCCAGCTCTATTTTGTATTTTATTTAGAGACAGGGTCTCACTGAGTTGCTCAGTGCCTCGCCATTGCTGAGGCTGGCTTTGAACTCGTGATCCTCCTGCCTCAGTCTCCCGAGCTGCTGGGATTACAGGCGTGCACCACCATGCCCAACCTGTGTTTAATTTTTGATAGTTTTTATTGCTGTGCTTTCAAATTCACCAAATTTTCTTTAGCAGTGTATAATCTGCCATTAATCCCATCTAATGTCATTTGTTTATTTTTATGTTATTTATTTCATTCCCCAAAGTTTTATCGGGATCTTTTTATATAGTCTGTGTCTTAACTCTTTAAACATATGAAGCACAATTACAGTTCTTTTAGTGCCCTTGTCTATCAACTTAAATATCTGTGTCAGATATTAAAATTTTTTTAAAAAATTTAAACTTTTTAAAAAAACTAATTTTTTAAAAAAGCTAATTTTGTGTATATTAGGAGTGAAGATGATGATGGTATTCCTAGGAAATCAGTTTTAATTGATTGATTGATTTTTCTCCTCATTATGGGTGGCAGTTCCCTTCTTTGCTTATCTGGTAATTTTGATGTCAGACATTGTGGATTTTATCTGCTGTGCTAGGTATTTTTGTATTCCTTTAAATATTGTTGAGCTTTGATTTTTAACATAGTTAAGTTACTTGGACACAGTTTGATCCTTTTGGGACTTGCTTTTAAGGTTTATCAGACAGAATTGGAGCAGTGCTCAGTATTCTCCATTACTGAAGCAAGGTCCTTTCGTGCACTGGGCCGGAAGCCCTATGCACCTACCCAGACATGAGGTTTTACAGTCTGGGGGTCGGGGGTGGGGAGCGGGCAGCACTCCAGGCTCTGCTTGTACCAGGCACCATTCTCCAAGGGTTGTGAGTGGTTCAGGTAGCTTCCTCCCATACATGCACCAACTGGTACTCCACTGAGTACTCTAGGGTGGGCCTCTGCGGATTTCCAGAGTTCTGCCTCTGTGGAGCTCCCTCTTTCCAGATGCTGTGTCCTGCCAATCCAGCTTACTGTTCCTGTACTCTCTTCCTGCCCTGCAACTCAGGAAATCCACTGGTTTCTGCCTGGGTGTCTCCTCCTTGCATTGAGTCCAGAAACTCCCAAGGCAGTAAACTAGGGAGGGCTCACTCCATTTATTTATTTTCCATTCCTGCGAGATCACTTTACTTTGTTGGCTGCTGTACACACACTGTCTTGAAAATCATTTTCCATGTATTTCATCCATCATTTGGTTCTGCCAGGAAGCTAAATCTAGTTGATGCTACTCCATTGTAGTCAAAAGAAATAGAAAATATGATACTATTTTTATAATCTGATTTTTTTCACTCTAAAATCTCTAAAATTTATTTTGACATCAATAAATAATTTCCTCGGGGTTATTTTTCTTCTTCTTCTCCTTCTCCCTTTTCTTCTTCTTTTTGCAATCCTGGAAATTGAACTCAGGAAGCATGCTAGGCAAATGCTCTACCACTGAACTACATCCCAGCCCTATACCATATTATTATTATTATTATTATTATTGAATTTAACCTTTATTTTTTATTTGCTTATTATGTGGTGCTCAGAATTAAACCCACTGCCTCACCAATGCTAGGAAAGCATCCTACCACTGAGCTATAACCCCAGCCAGCCCCCATATTATTATTATCATTGTTAAAAATTTGTTGTTGATGGACCTTTATTTTATTTATTTATTTATATGTGGTGCTGAGAATCAAACCCAGTGCCTCACACATGCTAGGCAAGTGCTCTACCACTGAGCCACCACCCCAACTCCTCCATATTATTTTAAATGGCTGCATACAATTCCATCATTTGAGCAGACCAGAATTTCTAAAACAATCCCCAGTCATTGAGCATACATTTTTATCCCAATGTTTCTGTCCTTATAAACAATGTTAAGATAAACATTCCTGAAGCAAAATATCTGTGAACTTCCCTACCAGCTTCCTTCAGAGAAATTCCTAGAAATGGACATCCTGGGAAAATGTTATACACGTCTTTGATGAATTTTGCCTATTTGGCTAAACATCCTTCCAGAAGGTTGGCCAGGCTCTTGTTTTATTTTACTTGTTTCCTTCCTCACTTGTTGATACTGTTCATCTTTTTCTCTCTCCTTTGGTTTGGTCTTTGCTTGATTTTTCACTACTCACTGAACTTTGTTACAAAATCTCACCGCTTTTGTTTTCTCACAAGAAGGAAGGGTAAGTCATGTAGATTGAAAATATGGCATTCTTTAGCCTGCTTTCATGGCCCCAGAACTGTGGCGAGCTTGTTTCGAGATCCTGCTGTCCCCAGCTGGTGTTGCTCACGGCCATCCACTCTCCCACGGTTCTCCTTTCCAAGTTTGGGCTTTGTGGCTCAGCTGAAGAAAAATGTCACTACCCTGGGAAAACAGTGGGGTGACTGATATTTCTAGAGTTGCAAGACACTGGAGCATGAGAGGGCCAGTGCTTCATGCATCAGAAGCAGACTCAATGGAGTGATGTTTTTTTTCTTTTTTCTGTGAGTCTTCTCTCTCTCTAAAACGTGCTATGACTAGGTTTCATATTGTAAGTCTCTGGGTGAGACAGAGAAACGTACAAGAGGCTCATGTCTCCCTCCCAGTGGGGGAAAGACTGAATTCTTGACAGCTGTTACCAAAAAAAAAGAGAGAGAGAGATCAAGAGTCACTAAGAGGGAAAATAAAAAAACAAGTGGAAAAATCCTGGAATGAAGGATTGATGGTGGGGCCTCATTTGCAGGCAGCTTCTCTGGAAACTGAATTTGTAAGTCCACTACCAAAATATAATTTTACAACTCAGGCTAATTGCTTTTTTCCTTTTAAATACTCAGAGAAATAAACTGTTCTGTACTTATAGGGGATATCTTGTAAGACTTTAAATTGCTTTAATGGTTATAATGAGAAGAGGGGTTCTCGTTTTATTTACTTCTGTAACAAGTGATGGGAAAGCATTTGATGTATTTTTTTTAAAGATCTTAATTACAAGACATGTGCACACTTAAGGGGAGGGAGGTTCTGGAACAGTCAGTCTGGGATGCAGTGGAGCTGTAGGTTGGAATGGTCTGGGAGTTGAGGAGGATGGGTCAGAGCTGCCTTTGGAATTAGACAGACCTGGTTCTATCCTTAGAGCTCTGTAGCCTTACATAGCCACTTGATCTATTGAAACCTCCGTTTCTTTATCTGTAACAGAGGACAATATAAAGGCCAGAAACATAGATGGTGTTCCTTTTTGCAGATGGAAGATGCCCTTGATGACATTATGTGCCTGGGATTATGAGCACCTATCCCTGGGCTCGGAGCAAGGGCTTGATAAAGTGCTACCTACTGTAAGTAAGGTGACAAAGGGATGCATTGGTATTATGCCTCTTTATAGTAATGGAAGTATAATTTCTTTCTTTTGGTACCACCAGTGGAATTACTGGCTAGTAACTTCTCTATTAATATGACAGGGGAAAGTGCTGCCAGCCTCAGCCATGCTCTGGGCAGGTGTGTGGACCAAGGGCCTCTAGTTCTGAAGGCTCTTGCTATTGATGGAGAAGGCCCTTGTGTTCCACTGACCCTCACTCACACTGGGTCTGGAGTTGAGCTTGAGGATGGGACTAGTGAAAGCAGTCCTCTGCATGAGGAAGAGAGAAAAGTGAGTCCTTGGGGCAGAGGGGTGGTGAGAAGAGGTGGGAGGAAAGAGGTAAAGAGGAGTCAGTACCAAGGTACCCGCCCTATCCTCTGTGTAGTGCTGCAGCCTGTGCTAAATCCAGTTAGTGGAGTAGCCAGAAGGTCTTTTAAGAACAGCGGAACCCAGTGTTGCATGCCCAGTTGTGTGTGACCCCTCTCTTACCCAACAGCTTGAAGGAATTTCTGTCCTACGTACCATCCATGATGCTGCTCTGCCCACATCTGAGCCCACTTCCTCCCACTTGTATCCAGCTACAGCGGCCTCCTGGCTCTTCCTGCAATGTGGCAGTCAGATTCCACATTCATAGAGCTCTTCCGATGCCTCTCCACCTACCTGGATGCCCATAGACCTGCTCCCTCACTCATTTCAGGTTTACTTTGAAGTCACTGTCTACATTAGCCCTCCCTCGGTGCCTTATCCTAGCGGTAGGTTGGTGCTGGCTCAGAGGAATATATAAAAATGGATTGCTGAACTTGCAAGAATTTTGCAAGCTGGTTGTTAAATATAGCATTATTAAAAATTGAATTATATAAACTCACAGTTAAATAAACTATAAATATTCAAAACTCATCACTTCCTAAGTGTTTGGCTACATCTTACTATTCCCTATGCTTTTGAAATGCTGGGCACTATTGAAATTTTGGGTCAATTAATTTTTTTGTTTGGGGGTCTCTTGGACAACACCCAGTAGATGCCAATAGTGTCCCCCCATCACATTTGTGATAACCAAAAAGATATCCAGACCTCACCTAATGCCCCCAGGAACAAAATTGACCCCTGCTGAATACCACTGTGGCTGGTTCATATGGCTGAGAGATATTGTATAATAATGTGCTAGTGGGTCACTTTCTGACCCTGTGATTAGTCACATTAGGCGATGTCTAGAAATCAGCTTGAATCAGTGGGAGTATTGACATCACTGAAATCTGCAAATGCAAAGTAGGTTCTTTTGTTTATGGCCTAAATTCAATGTTAATAACACAGATTAAACTTAGAAACTGTCATGACTATAGTGATGACATTGTGAAAAGCACAAAAAAGAGAGAAAACATTCTCCTAATATTCAAAAATTATTTTTAGATTCAGCAATGAAATCACTCATGTTGTTGATGAATGAGTGAAGTCTGACATACATCTTTATGATAGCATTTCACTTCTGTCTTCTCTTAACATAAATAAAATTACCCGCTAGTATTCATGTTGGAGCTCATTTGTCTATTGCAACCAGAGCATAGCTATGGATAAAAGAATTTGGCAAAAATTAGAGAATCCATAAACTATATGGAATTTATAATAAACCATACTGTATATTCTATTGTTCTTTGTAAATTGCATGTTACAGTTCTTTAAATAGTAAACTCTATAAATATAAAAATATCTATTATCCATCATGTCAGATTAGGCCCCAACTTCCTTAATAAGATTCCTATAGCTCAAGAATTAAAATCAAGAATCAATAAATGGGATGGATTCAAACTAAAAAGCTTCTTCTCAGCAAAAGAAACAATCAGTGAGGTGAATAGAGAGCCTACAGAATGGGAACAAATTTTTACCACACGCACATCAGATAGAGCACTAATCTCTAGGATATATAAAGAACTCAAAAATCTTAACACCAAAAAACCAAATAACCCTACCAATAAATGGACCAAACAACTGAACAGACACTTCTCAGAAGAGGAGATACAATCAATCAACAAACATGTGAAAAAATGTTCAACATCTCTAGCAATTAGAGAAATGGAAATCAGAGCTACTCTAAGATTTCATCTCACTCCAGTCAGAATGGCAGCCATCAAGAATACAAACAACTAAAGATGTGGGGGGAAAAGGCACACTCATACACTGCTGGTGGGACTGCAAATTGGTGCAGCCAATCTGGAAAGCAATATGGAGATTTCTGAAAAACTGGGAATTGAACCACCATTTGACCCAGCTATCCCACTCCTTGGTTTATTCCCAAAGGACTTAAGAACAGCATACTACAGGGACACAGCCACATCAATGTTTATAGCAGCACAATTCACAGTAGCTAAATTGTGGAACCAACATAGATATCTATCTTCAGTAGATGAATAGATAAAGACAACATGATATATATACACAATGGGATATTACTCAGCATTAAAAGAGAATAAAATCATGACATTTGCAGGTAAATGGATGGAGTTGGAGAATATTATGTTTAGTGAAGTTAGCCAATCCCAAAACACCAAATGCTGAATGTTTTCTCAGATATGTGGATGCTGACTCATAATGGGGGTGGTGGGGAAGGAGGAGTGGAGGAACTTCAGATAGGGCAAAGGAGAGGGAGAGGAAGGGAGGGAGCATGGGGGTAGAAAAGATGGTGGAGTGGGATGGACATAATTACCCTAAGTACATGTATGAAGACACGAATGGTGTGACTCTACTTCGTGTACAGAGACATGAAAAATTGTGCTCTATATGTGTAATATGAATTGAATTGAATCATGTATAACAAAATTAGAATAAATTTTTAAAAATCTATTATATAAACATATATAATACATATGTAACTTAATATACATATACATATACATAATACATATATAATTTAAATAAAATGTAAAATTTACAATGTATGCAGAATATATGCAAATGCTCTTATCCAAAGCTCTAGTTGTTAAGATTTACCAATACAGTGCTACCTTATTCCCTTCTCTTTCTCTTTTACCTGATGAATAATCAACACCATGTGTGGGCCCTATTCTATGTGTTAGAGATAGGTCAATGGACAAAATAATAAAACAAACGAAATTCTACCCTTATGGAGCTGATGTTTTTCTGAAATTCTCTTGTAATCTCATAGTTCTGATCTTATCTGATTGGCCATGTATTTGCTTATTTTTTTTTTGCTTCCTTCAGTAAAATGTAAGCTCCATGAGGACATGCATGTTTTATGCACAAATGGATCAGTGAATCAATTTATGCATTGTATATGTATCAAGGAAAGAGCTGAGGTTCCCACTTGGGAGAAACAGTACTCACAAGTTGACAAAGCAAGCCACATATTGAGCTAAGTTAGTGTTAGCAGGACCTCGGAGAGAGAATTGAGTATGAGAATTTGAGGCCCTTTGAGATTTGCAAACATTTTAAAAGGACTTGTACTTCCCATATGGGGCTTAATTTTATAGCATAAGGGCAGGATGACTTCAGTTGACACTGAAGTATATCTGACATCCATCCTAGAGGTTTGGCACGGGGGATAGTACACAGGCCCATCTTAATATAAACCACTCACCTTATGACTGAGCCAGGGATACATGCTCCCTGGGACACAGGGGACCACAAATAGACCAGCAAGGCTGATAGGCCTTGGAACACCATTACTTTGGATTTGAAATGGTCCCCCAGGCCCATGCATTAAAGGCTGGGTCACCAGCATATGGTACTAGAACAGGAGGTGGGGCCCAGTGGAAGGGAGTTAGGTCATGGGAGGGGTGCCCTTGTGGGGGCATATTGGGATTCCTCCCCACTCCTGCTGCCACCGCTGTCCTGCCTGCCCTCTTGGCCAGGATGCTCTGCCTTGCCTCAGGGCCATACAATCAGGACCTGAAACCTCTGAAGCTGTGAGCCAAAATAAACCTCTTCACCTTTTAAGCTGATTTTTTTTTGTTAGCCACCTTTTCCCATCCTTGTAACAAATACCTAACAACCATCTACCCTGAGAAGGAAACTGGAAATTTCCTTGAAATCAGCTTCCCTGTGATTGAAGGTCACATTTTAAGGTAGCAAAGGGTACATTATAAGATCCCTCAGAAGACACAGCCCAGGCCTGATTTGAGGGTTGAGATCAGCAGGTCCAGATGCTCTAGGAGGCTCATCAGGGGTCTTCACAGATGAAAATGACTTGCCTTGGAAGTGAGAGCAGGAGGGTTACAGCCTTGACTCTTCTCCTCCTGTCTCTCCTCTCGTCTTCCTCCCCACCCAGTTCTGAATCTGTGTTGCTGCCAGTGTAGCAAAAACAGCTCAGGGGCTTTGGCCACTCTGTAAATAGCCTTGTTGGAATCAGTCTCTTCATGACAAGAAGCAATTTCCACACTTTCCTAGTCTCCATTTCACCTCCGTGTGCTGCACGCAGAGTCAGACAGCTGGAGTGCAGCCACGGCCACAAAGTTCACCCACTTTGGAAAACATAGAAAATCTCTCAATTTGACATGTAAGCTACCACCGCCTCCCGATTTCCTGTGGGCTGATAGAGATAATGGTATGTTAAGGGACCCCTCTATTTTGCCTTATTTGGCACTTTCAGATAAAACCATTGCTTCTTTTTAGTTTTAACCACCTTGCCAGATTTAAATTTTATTACTGATTTAAGCTAGCATCTTACCTCATTTCTGCTGGTGATATGACTATTTTGTGCGGCACAGAAGAAGCGCCTGGTGAGATGAATAGCAATGTATGTCTACAATTTCCGTTTCAAAGAAATTGGTGCTTTTCTCAGGTTTAAACTATTGCCACTGTATTTACTCAGTTTTCCAATTATAATTCTGATCTTCATGGCAGAAGTTGAAATCTTGTAGCTGGAAAGGCAGTTCAACATCATTTCTCTTCATTTGTGTTCATGTTGTATTATTTCAACATAATCACACTGGAGTTGAATGATTTATGTTTATAGTATGCCATTTATATTTGAAAATGTGCATATAGATATTGCAATGATCCTAATAACTGCGTTTCCCTCTATTTTCAGTGGCAGGAAAATGCAATATTCCACCACATTGAGTTACAAAAGCTACATAATGTAATCTTACTGGAACATTTATTCAGAGCCTAATCTGTGCACTGTCAAAAATTTTTCATTGTTATTGGAAAATTAAGACTATAACAAGCCTCACATTGGTATATATATAACTGTTTTACATTTCCAGTAGTTAAAACTAATGCAATAAATAATTCATTTTTCTGCCTCTCTTAGAGGAATGATTAAAAACAATTCGAGGCGATCTCCATTAGTATTTGAGTTCTGCTAATTGCAAGAACCATATCTTTCAATAGAGGTTTAACATATATTTTTACTTCTCTCTTCAGAGGCAGAGTGCCGTACTATAGGCAGCTCAAACTGTGTGAAGATATTCTACACATTTGCTCTTTGGAGCAGACAAAGTCAGTTATTCTGAGGGAGGATCCATTCTGGAGTTGGCAAAAATAGGTCTGGGATTTGATAAATTTTACAGTACAACAGGAGAACCTACAGTAGCTCAAACCCTCTCCTAAAGGCAACATGATTGTTCTGGCTATTATCATAGAGCAACAAATTACCTCATGAGTTCTGTGGGTCAGGAATCCAGGAAGGGCTCCATCAGGCAGTTCTCTCTGTAAGTGCGGTCAGACAGAGGCTGAAGCCACCCACTCTCAGTGGGGTGTCTGAAATAGCCAAAGGCTGGGTAGGCAGTTCTCTCTGTTCTTGTGGTCTTGGGCTTCTTCATGGTCTGTCTCTGTGGACTAGTGTGGTGGACCTGGGGCAGTTAGACTGCTTCCAGGTCAGCTGAGGTTCCCGTATCGCTGTTGCAGGAATGAGGCCGAAGCTACCTGTCTTTTCAACATGGCCTCAGAAATGACACCAAGTCACTTGTGCCTCATTCTGTTAGTTGCAACCAAAGGATCACCCAAGATCCAGGGGAAGGGATAGAAACCACACTTCTCCATGGGAGGAGACTCGATGACACATGAAAAGACAGACGGAGGGATGTGTGCTGTGGCACCTGACCACAATCCTCTTGCCCCTGGGCAGGCCTTGCCACCTGCTCTCCCACTGGGCCTGTGTCTTCTCATGCTGCTGCATCCCAGCTTGCTTTACTGCATCCAAAAAGAAGGCATGAAGAAGAGGCCCCCAGACAGCTTCCTGTGCCAGTGATCCTAGGTGGCACGATGCAGGGCCATTTTTTAATGGAGCTGAAATACATCTTCAGTTATTTTCTGGGACTATACCTAAGGAAAAATTGTGGTTTTTCCACAAACATTTCACACACCCCACCCTCTCTCTCTCTGTTTTCCTTTACGATGAGTAGGGTCTTTTCCTCTATGAATGATGGATGCTGATCTTATAGCGGTGAATTAAATCTAATTGTGTGGTATAAGTTAGAAATTTACTCATAAAATATGTACAAATTAAATAGGTTATACTGAAAAACAACTGACGTCAATACTCTGATACTTTCCCTTCATTCATTTATCAAAAATACGAGTGTATCTGAATACTAGTCATCCTGCTTGATCAACCACCTGGTTGCCCGGGATAAAACTGTTGGAGTTGTCTGATTCCTGGCTGTGCTAGTCAGTTTTCATCATGGTGACCAAAAGATCTGACATAAACAACTTTGAGGAGAAAAGATTTATTTTGGCTCACTGTCTCAGAGGCTTCAATCCATGGGCAGTGGGCTCCATTCATTCTGGGCTAATGGTAAGGCAATATTTTGTGGCTTAAGGACATGGTAGAGCAAAGCAGCTCACATCATGGAGGCCAGGAAGTGAATGGGGGTAGGGGGTGGGGAGGAGGTTGGAGAGAGGGGGAGGGAATGGCCAAGGACAAGGTAAACCCTCTAGGGTGCACGTCCAGTGATCTACTTCCTGCAGCTAGGCCCCACTGCCTGTAGTCTCTACCACCTCCCAATCAAGCCATCAACTATGGATCCCTCCATGGATTAATCTGTTGATGAGGTTGGCACCATCACGATGCGCTTACTTCCCAAAAGCCCTACCTCTGCCCATTGCTGCATTGGAGACCAAGCCTTCAACACATGAGTCTCGGAAGGACATTCCAGATGTACACCATAACTGATTTTCTCCATTTCCTAAAAGTACTATTAAGACTTTAAAAAATAATGTCTGTATTTATTAATTTGCAGTCTTTCACCTGCAAGTGTCATGATGTATCCATTGGCAAAACTTGGAAAACTGGGGTGGCACAACTGGATCCAGAACCTCAGATGCAGTTGTGAGGTTGTCATTTCTCTCCTCATCCCCTGGTCTCTTGGTTCCACTTCTGCCTGTGGGTTGGCCTTCTCCCCACCTACCACAGACAGACCTCCCTGAGCTGAAGATGGCAGACATCATCTTCCACCTGGGTGGCCTAGATCACAAGGATTCCATTCCTCTTGCTCTAGACCTGGAATCAGTGGGCTTAGCTTGAGTTCTGTGCCCTCGCTGTGGATGCAATCGCTGTGGCATTGAGGTTGGGTTGGACCTGTCCTCGGAGGAGGTGAGGATGTTATACAGAGGGCCACAGCATTGACTCAGACTTTCCTCTGCCTTTCTATTCCCATAGTCATGGCCTCCATGTCTGGGCCAATCTTTTTGCCTCCCTCCCATCTCTTTTTGACTCTAGTTCATTCTCTACCCCTCCACAGACACATCTCAGAACTTCCCTTTATCACTCCACTCTTCAGAAACCTCCCAGGAACCCCGTGCTCCAGGACGTGCTCCCACCCACTTCCTGTGGCATTCTGGGGTCTCCACACTCCCCACTGCCCCTGTGTCTCTCCTCCAGTGCCATGGGCCTAGCTCTTCCACGCCAAACTGTAGGATTCCAGCCTCCTGCACTTATCCCCAGCTTCCTAAGCTAGAAAGCCCCATTTGCCTCGTCTCTGTTCCTACAAGAGACCCAGTCCCCCAACCTCAGCCCTGCCTTCTCAGGAAGCCTCTCTGAACCCCGCATGCCAGAGGGAAAGGGGATTCATAGAACAGTGTGGTCACTTGGAACTTTTCCCCTTCCCCAGGATAAATCCCATAATTCTATAGATACTCTTTTTTACAGAATCCAGTCCCACTCTCTATCTTTGTTTGTTCTTTTCTTATTGTTATCAGTTTCATGACTTTTATATTTGAAAAGTCTAACAAAACGTCCATCAACGTGGTAGGAAAGGCTCACAGTGTCAGGCCCTCAGGCACTCTGAACAGAGCAAGCTCACTCAGGACTTTATCTTGAGCCAGAAAAATGGATGAGCCCCTGGGGGAGGGAGGGCCAGCAGCCCATCTGTGCCCCTGCAAATGCTCTGGCAGGTTCCTCACTGAAAGAGGATCTGGTTGGTGCACACATCCCCAGCCCAGGGGAGGCCCGCGATGGGAGGCTAAGTAGACTATGGATCCAGAGGAGGGTAACTCAGACAATTTTACCTTAATTTCCTTTCAAAGTGTGAAACAAAAAAAGGTCTGGAAGGGCATTTGACAAATGAAAGAGAATATGTGGTTAACAATTCTTCATTTAAGTTAGCAAACTTGGATAAGGGGTGCTTTGATGGATTTAAGTACTCCTTCGGAACATTTTCTCCTACTATAATAATCCATTCTATTGTGTTATAAAGTAATTATAATCACCACTCAGTGTCCCAAGACAGAGCAGAAGAAAAGAATATTAAGAGCAAGAAGTCTCAGAAATATCTTAACACGCTGGCTTTCTGCTTTTTAAGAACTAGAAAGCAATGTCTCTTTATACCCCGATCAATGGGGTGAGTGCTTACCATACTTAAAATACAATTGTATTAGAGAGATGAACCATAGAGACAGGAGGAGAGGAACGTGGTTGGTGGAGGAGCCATCTGGAAAAGGAAGTGTCTCCCTGATCGAGAGAAAGCAGTGATGGAGTCAAACAGACCAGCAGGGGCCCTCCACTGGAAGCTCAAGTTCTCTGGGAAGGTGTCCTGGGACTCTCTCATACCATGACCCAGTTTTGGGGGAGAGTGGATGAGAAAGCAGAAGCTGTGGCCAGACCAGTGGCTTTCACAGAAGGACAAGAGAGGCACAGTTTAATCAAAGCAGAGAGCAAAGCCTTAACCAAGTCCACACTCTAGTGTGTGCAAGGAAGTCCCAGGACATGTTGGGGCGGAAGCCCAGAAGCCAGTGCACTCCAGGGTTCCACATCCATTTAGGAAAAGGCAACAGCATCTGTGGTGTAGCATAGACGAGTGCACTATGCAGGATGGAATGGCCCAGAACTCCCTGGATCCTATGTTACATCTCTCAGAATATTCAGGTGATTTCTCTTGCACAAATTTCCCACAGAAATTTTCCACAAAGTATTTGCCCCATGTTATGGTATTTCATAAAACTAAAAATCAGGTTGAATTCACAATAGATCAGCTGGAAAATGGAGCACAGCAGCATGCATGGGAGAAACTGAAGTGATACTCAGGCTAATGCCCAAGCAGGACTGGAAGACCCAAGCAAGTGACCTGGAAAGAAGGCTCAGACTCCCACATATCACAACTGTGGCACCAAAGGCAGGCCATCAACTCCCACCTGTGTGCTTTTCAGATGTTCTTTGGCCAAATGAAGGAAGGGAAAGGACTTGGGCCATGTGGTTCTGAAGGATAGTGCAGAAGGAATGATTTTCAAAACACCACAGCTTCAAGCAGTGGGCATCGCGATTCACTTCTAATGAGGGGAAGTTGTACTGGGACCTGTTCATTGACTGGGCTGGGTGGCTGTCACTGGGAGGAATAAGCCTGCAATAGCAGAGACAAGACCGATTGCAGCAGAGGTTGATAGATGAGTTTAGGATCTGTGAGCACCATTGCCCAGGGGCTACCAATAACCAGATGGATGGCATGGCTCCCAGGGACACCAGCAGGCCTGTGCTAAGCCACTCTGGTACAAGGGGTGCAGAAAGGGGCTCCATGGGACTTAGAATTGTGACTACCACTGGGTGACTTTGGAAAAGCAGCAGGTAAGAGAAGCAGCTGTTCACTGGGCTGGGGGCATTCCCCTCTGAGTCCCCATCTCATTTATCTGCGTCACCCTAGTCCCCCAGCCATGGGCAGGACCTGAGCTGAGAGAAGGCAGGACCTTCAAGCCAGATGTGACTGGTGTCTCCACCAACTAATCACTGAAAATTATGATTTCTAAATGAGACTTTTATCATGAAAATCTAGGGATATGCTGGGGTAGCACTAAGTCTGGGGCATTTTGAAAGCTGTGGTTGGAGAAAAATAAAACCATTTTCTGTTTGTGCATCATCGAGTTGAGACTTTTCAACAAGCCAGTTTATAAGGGTATTATTCAGAAACACACAGGAAAGTCTCAGAAGAAACAGCTAGAAAGCAAGAGAGAGTTCCCCCCTGGGGAGCATGACTTGGTATTGGAGAATTATTTTCTCCCCTGTGAGCTTTATGGTGTTAAGTGGTTTTAAAAACCGTGTACATATAAGCCTGATACAAATAACACTTCCTGAAACAAGGCCCATGTTTTTGTGTGGAAGTTGAAGGAGAAAAGTTGATGTGGAGTGTCTAGAGACAAAAAAAAAAAAAAAAAAAAGTGCTGTACATAAAATTATAGAACATAACTTTTGAGTTGCATAGCTTCATCCAAGTCTCTTAGACTAGAATAGACTAAGGAATTCATGGTGAGCTACAAGGATCTTTGACTATTCCTGAATGCTTTCTATACAAAATGTTATATGCTCACATTCTTGGGAAAAGGAGATCCTTAGCTTTCACTGGGTTCTTAAAATCCAAAAAGTGAATAAGAACTACTCATCTGATGTCATTTATGTAAAATAACAATACACATATTTGTAAAGGAAATGTGCATATTTGATAAAAAATAACTGGAAAGATATACTGCCACATGCTGTTTACAGTAGTTACCACTCCAGGGATCACCAGAATTGGGTGAGAAGCAAAGAGGGCTTTCATTTTATTCATATTGGATTTTTTAAATAATGAGAATGTATTAGATATTATGTACTGTGTTAAACATTTTAACTATTATCCAATTGCTTCTTCTCATTTTACAATTGGGGAAATAAATCTCAGAGATGTGGCTATGTTGTCCACATGACAAAAGTTATTGGCAGAGCTGAGACACAAAGTAGGTCCTCTGCTCACCTACTCTCACGTACCACCCCTATTCCCACAAACTCCTTCCAGTACCCTGTGGCAGTCCAACCTGGTTTAAGAAGATCTCAACCA
Organism: Marmota flaviventris; assembly: GCF_047511675.1. Lineage (NCBI taxonomy): Eukaryota > Metazoa > Chordata > Mammalia > Rodentia > Sciuridae > Marmota > Marmota flaviventris. Next base: position 58,740,713 of record NC_092508.1, read on the forward strand.
CTCTTGGGGATGATCCCTCTGCCAGGCACATTTTAAGTACTAGTTGTATTTTGTGTGCACACACACACATACACTTATACAGGCTAAATAGTTTTATAAATGTCATAACATCATCACCACTTCTTAGGTATAGTCAGAAGGAGGTTGTAAAAGGTACAAATTCCCACAGAATTTCAGGGCCAGAGGCAGCTAGAGCTTGTAAGTTTTGAACTCTTCTTGTTCTACCAAATTGTGCTGCCTGTTCATGGTGAGCAGGAGCTCCAACATGTAACTGGTGAGGATCAAAAACTACTAGTGGACCTTTCTGGTGGATCACCTCCCCATGAGGACGTTCCTTTCCATACGACCTCCTTCATCCCTCTCCAGGAGAAGAGATGAGGAAGCACAAGAGGGAGGTCCTGGTGCAGAGTCTCAGCTCCCACATCATGGATGCAAAATGCCAGGGTGGAAGAAAAGCACCTCAGTCTCATTAGCCACACAGAAGTGACAGCTTTGTTTGTTGGCTGCTCCTCCGTCCTCTGCCAGCCTACAAGAAAAAGCCAGGCTTCCAGAAGGATGCTCCTTTAGGAGGAAGCAGTACCCAAAGCACCCTGCATCTAGATGGGCAGGAAACTATCCCAATGAAGACATTTTAAATATATTTTTTTAAAAAGAAAGAAATGCAAGTAGGCAACACACCTTCACTAGTTGGGAGTAGGGACTCCAGAGTCAGACAACCAGGGTTGAACTCTTTTGCCATTACCTGCTTTGTACTTGTGTGAAGTTGTGTAACTTCCCAAGTCTCAGGACCTTCATTGCCTGTAGAATGGGAATAACAAGCACAGTGCTTTTCTTCGGTGGTTGTGGGGATGTGTAGAAGCATTTAGCTCTGTGCTCTTTCTCCAATGTTATCACTGTAGCATGGCAATCTTCTCCCTGGATAATTCTGCAAAGGGGCCTCCTCCTTGGTGAGGAAGTGGCAACGGTGAGAGAACACCCTTGCAGATGAAGTTTCAGGTCGTGTGTTCCCAAGGAAGGGAGGGTGGCAGAAGCACACTTCAGGGTGAAGTCCCTCGCTGCTCTCCTGGTCCAGCTGTGGCCAGTTCCTCCGTCAGCAAATCTCCTGCCACCTGATCACATTATGATTTCATAGGACACCTGGGAGGGGAGGAAAGTGCAGCAGGCTGGATTCCCAGAGTAGCTGTGGGGATGAGGGAAACGGTAAAGTCTCTTCCAATCACAATCAGTGATTCTAAATTTAAGGCTGTGGTCAGGAGGCACATTCTAGAAACACCCTTCCAACTGCATCAACTTCTCACAGCTGTAACAATCACCTGCCCTAGCATGGAGATCCTTCCACGCTGGGTGCATGAGCAGCAGGGGTGTCTGTAAAAGCGGAGTGCCTGGACAGAGCCCCTTGACCTACCATGGCCTTTGCTGAGTCCCTTTGCTGAGTGTGCCCTTGACCACCTGCTTCAGAATCACCCGGGGGATTTGTTTAAAAGCACACCTTTCTGGAGGATGTTGACTAATGTTCAGATGTGAGAATAGCTGGAAAAGATCTTTGCAAACCTGGCCTCTTCTGCAGCAGACTCAATAGTCAACGAGGTTACAAGGGAGCCATCATGCAATAACAACCTGGGTGCAGAAGGATCCCTGTTACGGCACTTACTCCATATCCCTGACCAGTGGGGCTCAACCCTTAGAAGGTAAAACACCGGTCTGGTTTTCACGGGTAAATTCTGACAGTAATTCAGAGTTACAATTTGCCTTCTCTCCTTGAACAATCGGGTCATTGAGCCAAGGGTTTCTTTATGGTGTTGGTTTATCAAATAAGTCACATCAATCTAGGATTAGCCCAGTCAAGAATCGAGTGTTATTTATTGATAACTTTAGTTAGGAAGAGCTCATAAAAATTTCAATACTTGCCTAACACAAGCAGAGGGTAACATTTTTATGATGCAATAAACTCTCATTCCCAGCATGGCAGATAGGGTTGCATGAGTGCTAACGGATCCTTGCAGTGATCAAATTTGTACTGTTCATCATTTTGAATAAAATTACTATAGTAAAACCTTTTTGCACAGGCTAATGAGACTTTAAGTGAGATCAACCAAGAGGCAGATCCAAATGCTCATATAAGGCTTAGTGAGTAACTCAGGGCTCTCTGGTTTAAAAAACAGACTGCCCAGTGAGAAGAAAACCAACAACCCTATAGAAAATTGAGCAGAGCATTTGGGGAGGGGGGCACTCAACTTTTCTCATAATAAAGAAACACAAACTCCCACAGGTCATTTTTGCCTCTCAGACTGGTAAAGTCAAGAAGTGTGATAGACAAGAGTCTGGTGTATTATTGTTGAGAATGTAAATTTAAAAATATTTTGGAAGAAAGTATGTCAATGTCTATTGAAGGTTTAAGTATGATAAAATAGACTTGGCAATTTTACTTTTAGGAATTCTTTATTCTATAGGATGTTATGTGCAGTGATAATTGTTGTAGCACTGTTTATGATAGCAAATGACTGGGAATAATCCAAATGCCCATCACATGAGGCTACTGGTTAAACAGTTTTTTTTTTTTTAAATTTTCATATGCCAAAACAGTATTCAGCCACTAAATACATTTAAATCTAAAGTTAATATAGAAATCAATGTAGAAAAAGTTCTAAGATATATAGTGAAGTGGTGGACAAAAAAGTTTCTATTTATCTTGTATCTTGCACACGCTATTCCAAATCTTTGATATTTGTCAATTAATTATTAAGTCATTGAAGTAGGTACCATTAATATCCTAGTTTCATTTTTTCCCTTTCTGGTACTAGGGATTGAACCCATGAATGCTCTACAATAGAGCTATAGTCCTTTTTATTTTTTATTTTAAGACAGAGTCTCATAAGTTGCCCAGGTTGGCCTCAAATTTGCTATCTTCCTGCCTCAGCCTCCTGAGTTTCTAGGATTACAGGCATGTGCCACTGCACCTGGTTGTTTCAGTTTTGAGGAAATAAAGATCCAGAGAGGTTAAGAAGCTCACCCAAGGTCACATAGGTCCTATACGGCACAGTCAGGATTAAAACCTAACCTCCAGAGTTAAATTTGTGATCTTAACCTTTGATGTGTGTATAATATGTGCACAATATAACTGACATGTACACATAATCATAAGCTTATGCATGCAGAGAATCTCTCCCAAGGTACAAATGTGAAAACAAGAACGGTGGTACCTTTGGGATGACAGATGAGCATCTGTAGCTCAGGGGGAGGGAGAAATGTGAATTTCATTTCACTCTTCAAAATTTTTACTTGGGTACATGAAATCTTCCTCTCTCCACCTCTTTCCACTCAAAAATAGACCAAGAATCAGACAACAACCATCACAACAGGTCACAACCTGTGCTATATAGGCCCCACAGAATTAGGTGAGTCTCTGAGGTGGGCTGCAGGGATGGAAAGATTTCATATCGCCACACTTGAATTCCTGCTTTGTTAGAAATAAGGGATTTTATAAAGATAATTAAAACTGATTGTCACAATTGTGTACAGCTAGAAGATCCCTATTTTCTTTGCTGGGTTTTCCCCTGGCAAGTGCATATTTCTATGGATAGAGTATTTTTTTCTAATAATGTTCCTTAGGTGCACCCCAAATTCAGCATGAGAATCCCAGAAAGTAATTTACTGAAGGTCCTGGGAGGGCATTTACAGGGAGTTGGAGGCCATTGTGGGTGGGTTTGGAAATGCTGGTTCTAGCCAGTGTCCATTTTACCCATTGTAAGCTTTGGTGCTTCTGTAAGCAAAATGCTAGACTGCAAGCTGTTAGATTAAACAAGCCATTTACCTAAGCAAATGCAAACCGATATGGAATTTCCACAGCTAGCCAAGGGAAAGTATAGGAAAACCAGTTGAGCTGGTAGTCCTCGAGAAAGAGGAGATGATTGTTTCAAGCCCATTGAGTTGTGAGGGAATCCTGTTCTCTTAGACCATAGAAGCAGTCTAAGAACTCAGTTAAGTTTGAACTCAGAACTCAACATGGAAGCCATCAGCTTCCTTGAGAGCATGCTTGCTCTGTGTGTGGCTCTCCAGAGTGTTCCATTTAAGCCACAAGCTGGGAAGAGGTGTTGCCTGGGTTCTTTCCCCAATGGTCAGGCTCTGTCAGCAGCAGGTGTGGCCATACCCCTCACCTGGAACCTCGAGGTTCTGACTGGAACTGTCACCAAACCAAACCCAGGTCTGGAAGCTCATCCCAAGGCACAAGAGATGAGTGTCTGGGACAAAGAAAAGCTTTATTCAGTGGCCAAAGAATGAACGGGAAGCTCTGCTCGCAAATCAGCTTCTCAACTCCAGAGAGTTGAGGGGTTATGGACATAAGACAGGAATAATGAGGGAGAAAGAGAGGCTGATAAAAGGAATATTCATGTCATTCCTGGGAATAGGCAGAGATCCTCCAGGAACTTGGTGAGACCTCTGTTCACTCATAGTCTGCTGTTTCTTTCTTGTCATGGCAGCTGGGAGATGTGTCTTTAGTCTTGAAGGGGAAGGAGAGTCTAGCTCAAGTTAACCCTGTATTATTATTCTGGACAAAATATTTCTCAAATGTTCAACATGTCTATGTGCAGAGCTGAGTAGAAATCTGACCCAGAGGTTAAGGAAGCAAAAGAGACAGACACGGTATAAAGGCAGAAACACCAAGCCTTTTCATCCATTCCAGTCTCCCATCTGACACTGGCGGGCCCAAGTGTAGAGTCAGTGTCTCCAGCAAAAGCGGCCTTCAAGTCTCTGAAAAGTAACCTAGGCAACCGTCATCATCATAACACGCACGCCAGAGGTGTGATCCACGGCAGAGCTGGTGGAAGAGGAAGAATGTAGCGCACGGCTCTGTGACCTCCAAAATTAGCAGTTTTTAGGTCAACTAAGAGCCAGTAAAGCTACAGGGTTTGTCTAGGTTTCTGTTTGGCAAAAGAACCTCCAAGTCCCAAACACCTGCAGGCCTAGATGGGTTCTGAATTTGACTCCAAAAAATAAAAGTGAAGCTCAGCTTCTCTGTAAGATGCTCTTCAAAGACCTTTTCTGAGCAAACTCTCAGAGATAATTAAAAACTTCATGGTGACTCTGGAACTCTTTAACCACTTGGAGAAGAGCTAAAGTGTATGTGTCCATTGAAATTGCCATTAGAACTCTCTGTGGAGTCTGGGGGAATGTGGACAATAAATACCCAAGAGCCTGGCCCAGCTCCCTGGAGTTGGCTTGCCATCTCCCCTTCTCTGAGTCAATCTGTGTATATTCACATGGCAATCTGCCAGCCATTGCCCTAACACTTTCCATTGGCCACTTGTCCATCTGACCTTATTCCAATTTCAACTTCATTTCTGGCATGGGGTCCATTCCTCTGGAGCTTTCTTGGTGTGCTGTTAGTAACTCCATTTACAACCAGGTAGCATCTCGTGGAGTGAGAAACCTGGGTATCAACTCTGGGTCTACGTGTATTTGCGGGGTGGTCTAGGGCCAGTGCCTTCATCTCTCTCTGCCTCTCTTTCTCCATTTATGAAATGGGGATGTAATTGTACCTTTGACCTAGGGTTGATTTAAGAATGTAAATAATATGACAGCATTTTTTCATTCTAGATTTAAAGAAATGAAGCTCCGGTGAAAGGTTTGTGACTGGAAGAAAAACATTCTCGGTAGCAAGAATGAATGCTGGCTAGGGTTACTAAGATGAGGCATGGAATGAACTTGGAATTGAAGTCTTCTCTTGAGGTGATTTAGTTGCTGTTTCTTAATGATCATCAATGGAACAAATGACTTTTCCCCCATCCCTTTTAGATTTTCATCCATCTCTTTACCCAGAGGCTGTATCCTGGGGTCACAGGAAACATCAAGTCCTGCTGTCTTGGCTGTAGGAAGCCAAGAAGTTCTGAGAGCTAATCTAAATGTGCCACTTAGCTGTCGTCTGAAGGGTAGGTGCAAGAAGACAGCTTGAGCACCGCGCCCCTCTTCTGCTCCATCCTTATGTTTCTGTTGCACAAATGCAGCAAAATGAGTAGCAATATTTTCATTGAAAACATGCCTCATGCAAATCAGTTTGGTAAATATGGAATTTAGCCTTTATAAAAGAGCACCTGTTCTCCCCCCCCCCAATTCCTCCATTTAATTTTTGCATTCAGATGTGCTCCGCTCTTGCGTAAGCCTAGTCCCATACACTATTACAAGAACAGACTTGCTGGGTTTGAATCTAGTGGAACACCCACTCCTATTTTCCAAGAGAAATCTTCTCAAAAAATTAGAGGCACCTGCATGTTGGTTTTCTAGTGGCCCTGAAGAATATTTCCACAGTGGTAAAATAGATAGACATTTTTAAAACGTGAGAACTCTTCAGAGTTGATAGGCCCTCCCTGCATGGGTGAGGTGGGGGCAGCTGGGCAGAGAGGAGGGTAGTTCCTGGTCTAAGAGGCTCTCATCTCCCTCTGTGGTGTGGGAAGGGTTGGGTTAACTCCTCTTCCTACTCAGGAGCTGGATTTCCACTCAGTTGTAGCTTGGTCTGGATGGTTTCCTTTTTCCCTCACCATCAGAGGGGTATTTTAAAATCACAAACAGAACCTGGGGAGAGGAGGCCCAATTTGACACCTTTGAACCTTGATGGGGCCACTTCATAGATTCAGATTTAGAGGGATTGTTGGGTGGGGATTTGCAACCCAGGAGAGGCTTTCAGTGCCTTTCATAGAGGGACACAGAATCAGAGTTTCCTGAAATGGTGTTTTTTGTGTAAGACCTGTCAATAGAAATATCAAACTGTGAATATACAATTGAACTTTATTATCCCCTTTGATTTTGTAACTACATAGGTATGACAGACAGAAGCCGATTTTAAAAGAAACTCACAATTGCCAGCGTGTCCCTTGTATGAATCCCACGGCTGGAATTTTTCTGTAAATCGGCATCTTCAGGTAGGGGTTGTGCGGGAGCCTCCCACTGACTCTTGAGGTACGTTTTAATTAAGGAACATGACATCTCTTGGCTCTCTGTTACAGAGAGGAAGTGCCCTTGTGTTCTGAAACGCGGCTCTAGAGATGGCATTGTGAGGCTCCATATTTACTCTCTGCACAACTTTCATTTCAAAGATTCTTACTTTGTGAGCCAAAGGGTTTTTTTTTCTTTTCTTTTCTTTCTCTTTTTCTTTTTTCTTTCTGCTTGTCCCCAAAATGGACTGAACCTGAAATTCAAGAGTCAAGCTGTGCTCTTTCTGCCTCTGACATCATTAGAAACCCAAAAGGTGGCAGCTGGCCTTCAAACTGCCAGCCTCAAAATGAAATCTTACGCTACTGAAGGTTCCAGAGAGTCAGAACCAAGGTCTTGTCTCAACTGTGGTATCAGGAGGTCACACCAAAGGACCATCTTCTTCACAGTTGCTTAAGGAAGTATGGCTCCTTACGTAGCTCATACCTTATGTTGGTTGTCCAATGCTTTCCCCCTGAAGCCTACCTCTTGGTAAAGGAGAGACCATCACACACAGACTCTTTGTGAATGAGGATGCTATTAAGGATGTTTTCCATGTAAGCCATTTGAGTGGAAGTTGCTAGAAGCAATGTACAGCAGTAAGAACATACCTCACTGAAAGCCACACACACCAAGACCCAGGTAATAAGCATGACCTGTACTATTTCTGCATCTATTCAATAAGGGGGCTGGACCAGAGAGTCTATAAAAAAATCTTCATGGTTTTAAGATTCTCTGACTGCAGTTAGATGTTGAAGAATGAATATACAGAAGAGGTGTAAAATAAAATCACCATCAAAGATGTCCTCTAAAATGGTGACAGAACTTACCTCGGAAAGAAGAGTGGACTAAGATTGGGATGACAGACAGGATTTTAGATTTACCTGCAATTAAAAAATAATAATAATGGGCCAAAATGTGGCTCCCTCCCCATAAGTTGCAAAACAATGCATACAGTATGGCATTATTTATATAAAATGTGTCCACACTTAGGAATTACTCTGTATATTTTATACAGGCATACATGTGGATGTAAGTTTCTAGAAAAAAGCTATGAAAGCATAGACACCAAGCTGACAACAGTTACATCAGGAACTAGGAAGTATGGGATGGGCGATAATGGTTAAGTTAACTTTAGAACTATATACAATGCTTTAAGGAAGAAATTCATGTATTTTTTTGTCTAATGAAATCATACAAATTATGCATATGAGATTTTAGGGCAAAGCCCATGTAGTTATTCATGTGCACAAACACACATGATGCCTTTGTGCAAGTAAGACTGGTGGTATAATTGGAGAAATTTCAGTTGAATAACACTTGGTAATCATAAATGGTCCTTAGGCAACCTGCCAGCAAGCTCAGCTCCTCCTCCTCTGGGGAGCCTTCCTGATTTGGCTCCCACTGACCTTGCCCTCCTCAAATGCCTGCCCTCAATATCATCTCTCTCCTCATCACATTTCTCTCTCCAGAGTTTCTTTGCAGTTCAGCTTTATAGATCCCTGAAAAAGCCACTATCCCACATTTCATTCAAAGTCTGTCTCAGAGGTACAAGCCTGAGCAACTTACGTGATTTGCTGTTCTCCAAGCCATGAGGCCCCAGTTCCCAGGGTGCATCCCAAGTCCAGAGACCCAGTCATATCACCGCATCGGAGGCCCAAGGCGAGGGCACCCAGGGATCTGCACTGGTTGTATCAGGCAGAGTTGGAAATACAGCTCTGAGGAGTGGTGTGGCTCCCCATTACACCGAGGGGAGAAAGAAAGCACAGTCCTCTCCCACATGAGAGATTCAGAAAGGAAAGTGATTTGGAACCATGCCTCAGAAACCTCCAGAAACCTCATCACCTTTTAGCCAGCCAATGCCACTTGATGAAAATGATCAGAAATAAAGATAATGGTGTCTGTACAGATATTCATCACGTGGTCGCTTGTGGATAAGTGTGGGTCTTCCATGTGGGGTACTATGTAGCCATCAAAAAAGAAGGAAGGGGAGGAGGGGGATCAGAGGAGGAAGGGGAAGAGGAGATGTGAAGCATATGATCGCGGTTATAACTACAGATTAAGGACTTAATGGGGATCAGAACTGCCTCCTGAGTGTGATCTTTTGTAACTGAAAAAATGACAGAAAAAAAAAACTGGAAGAATTTAGGTGGAGGGAAAGATGATCAGAGAGGTCCAGGAGAGATGCCTCTAAACACAGAGCTTACTGACATAAGCCAGTCCTCAGCCCACGGCACTATCCCATCAGTACCAGCAATAGAGAAAAACCGAGCCGACAATTTGGCTGACGAAGTGGGAGGCAGAACCTCACAGCTGCCTTCCCCACAGCTGTATTGGCTTTGCAGTGTTGACAGTTTGAAAAAAAAAAAAGAAAGACAAATAGGAAATAAAACCTTGTCTCAGGCTGGGAAATAAGCAGCTGGGATGTGACCCACACAGGGAGCCTTGGTTTGATTAGTAGAAGTTACTGATTTAACTTGAATTTCAGACCTATAATTTCTATCTTTTAATGAGGTTTCCATTATTTGGACACCCCCCCAAGCTTCTAAATGCTTTTTTAAAAAACCAATATTTACTTCTATATGTTTTATTTCATGCTTTGCGAAACCTCCATAAACAAAGTCATTATAATATACATTTTCCTTTGAGGATTCCATGCCCCCGAGCGCAGCTACCCCCATCTCACCACCCCCAACAGTAAGTTCACTCTTTGTATTGTTGAAAATTTAAGCTGACATACATAGGAAAAATGAAGTGGTAGACTAAGTGATTATTTAGTGAACTTCAGCTGGGGAGACAATCTGCCTAACTGATACCATAAAATGCTTTTATTTTTCTCAGTGGCTGTCCTTTTTTTTTTTTCTTTCCAGAAGCCAAAAATATATGAATGACAGTCTCAACTCTCCCTTTTACTTTGGCCAGAATCGGCTTGTTACGGCTACTTAGGTCAGATGTCAGGTAATTAAGAGAATGATATTAACACATCAATTCTGAGAATGCTCTGTTTTATGAAAGCATCTATTTTAGAACTCTTGCAGGTGGCTGCTGCTCACAAAGCCTGTCAGATGTTACTGGATGCAAAAAGGTTCAAGGGCTGCTTGTGTATTTCAAATGTTATCTAAGGAATCTTTTCACAAATCCATGCTATTGTTCAACCTAATTTTCGTGGCTCTTGGGGACTTAAATGCAAGTGAACAATTTTAAAGAAACCAAAAAATGACAAAGGAAATAATGGCCCACTGTTAGAAGGCATTCTGTTCTTTCCCTTTCTGTCCTTCCTCTACCTTTCACCATTACCCTACGCAAGCGGACACAACAGGTCCCAGGATGCTGGCCATTTGGGGATTTTCATTGTGTCAGATTTGTAGACTACCCAGAGCACTGTGCTCATGTTAGGTTACCAAAAATTAGGAGCCTTTTAAAATTTTAAGAACATGCATGACATTGAAAAGCAATGTATGACTGGCAAGTCAGGCTCATTTGATTGGTTTAAAGCCAAGTTAATGGTGATTACAATCTTGATAGAATGAAGGACTCAGTGAATATGATAGTTAGCACTCTATGCTTGGCCGAGGAAGACTACTTCCAAGATTGGAATTATTTGTGGATTTTAAAAAGGTAAATATAAATACATATATTTCTTCTACCTAACTTTATTGTTTTCCTCTTTTCAATCTCACAAAGTCATCCCAGTACTTTTAAAAGTCTTTTTCTGAGTTTTGACTATTTTCTTTTTCTTCCTGTGTATAATATATAATAATGATGATGATGATAGTTGATATTTATTAAGTAATTACTATATGCAAGGCATGGAACTCAGCACTTTGCACATATTAATTCATTTAAAACTCACAACTGCCCTGTGAGGTCAGCGTGGCTATTATTTCTATTTTCCAGAGAAGGACATTTTTCGGTCCAAGATCTGTGTCTAATAAGTAGAGCCAGGTTCAGGACCTGAGATTTCAACTCCTGACACCATGTTTTTAACCACTACAATGAATCATAAATATACATTTTCACACTAAGAGAAACTGATCACACTGGCCCATATAGCAAGTCATTTGCAAAAACAAAATAAAGGGAGAATTGGCTGCCAATACTCATTAGATTCAATTATGTTTTTGCTTTTTAAGATTTGATAAAATAGGTATGCAATAGCACTCACATACTTAACTGTAGTTATAATAGTATAATATTTCTGTGCTTTATGGAAAGTACTTTTCTGCTGGTTTGTTAATTTATTTCTATAAAAAGAGTTACTTGATTTGATTTGTACCAACCTTCATTCATTTCACAGTAGAAAGAGCCAATGAACACTCCCTTGTAAAATAAACCTAAGTATAACACACTTATGAGGTCTTCATGGAATAAAAAAATTGCAGCTATTCCAATAACTAAAGCTTATCTAAGAAGTTTGTTTCCAGGTCCATGAGACCAGGAAAGCAAAAAATTTTTCCTCCAATACCCCTACTAGCACTTCCACTACTATCTCTGATTTGAAAAGAAAAGGATATATATATTAGTAGAGAGAAAAGTAGAGACTCTGGTTCTAACAACTAGGATATCACTGACAAGCTGAAAGTGATTGAAATCCAAGCTGGGAATAGGTCAGTCTTGCAGGTCAAGAGAGCTCCATGCTAAAATTCAGTCTGCCAGGAGTAGCCTGGGAAAGATACCAGGTGAGTGCAGCAGCCAGATGAGAAATCAATACTGATGAGGGGTTAATGCAAGAAACAGATTTTATGGGCAAGTCCACAAATTGGCAGTGAGTATAAGTCAGGAAAGGAAGGTGAGGAAGCTGTAGTTCTCCACCGAGCCTTGCAGACCATGGTGCCCAGAGCAGGACAACTTCTGCAGGCCTTGAGAACTTTGTCTTTCCTTTATAGTCTTGATTCTCAAACTACTCACCCTGATGGATGGCCCAGACCCTATTTTTAAAAATGAAAAAGAAATGTTTGAGAGTGTCTAAGAGCTTAAAGAGAACAAATTACTTTTCCCAAACATGTTTTGCATGAAAAGCACCATTCGAGAAGAATAATAAAAGTTGAGAGCTTTTTATGTATGAACTACTGTGTCTAGGATTTGCAAGGACTAAAGATGGCTTCCTGTTAGCTCAGGGTGACATTGGCTTCAATGTGATGGAAACTCCAGCTGGATGAGGCCATGGCCACATGTATGCCAGAGAGTCTGAGCCACCGCATCCAAATCAAGCATCAGCAGCTTTCCAGTTTAGAAAGCCATGACCTCAGGACAAAGCCAAATCCAACAACTCCAGAGAATCAAGGGACCAGGAGTGAGGCCTGGTGGCAGGATATACTACCTGATGCTTCCTTGTCATCTGGAACAAAGATGGGGGCCTAGAGGTGCCAGTTCTCTACCTCCTCCCCCCCCTCCTCCTCCTCCTCCTCCTCCTCCTTCTTCTTCTTCTTTTTTTTTTTTTTTTTTTGAGCATAAAGTCATATTTGTTAATTGGCCAGTTACACAAATTAGTCATCAATTCTAGGCCTCTCTTTCCACCCCACTCACCATAACATGTCTGATATGATCCATTAAGCTCAGTATTTGGTTTCTCATAGAGACCAACAGAATCTAATACTCTTCTAATTTTTGACCAAATCACTATAATCACCTTATTTCCTATGGAAATTAGAGTTAATGTTTTCCTGTTCTCCTAGGAGTTAAGAAGTATAGCAATAAATATACCATCTGCATAAAACATTGCTCTAATCTTATACATTTAAGTTTATGAAGTCAGGTTCACAGTTTCTGATTATTCTGTCTTAGAGAACCAAATTATAGTCCAATTTCCCATCAAATGATGTTGGATTATGACTGGGTTTTCCCTGAAATAGAGCACAAAGCTTCAGGCCTTTCAGCACACAATCGTATCAAGGATGCTTTTTTTAAAAAATATTTTTTAGATGTTGATGGATCTTTATTTTACTCATTTATTTATATGTGGTGCTGAGAATCAAACCCAGGGCCTCATACATGCTAGGCAAGTGCTCTTACCACTCAGCCACAACCCCAGCCCCTCAATGATGTTTTTTATCTTAAGACTTCAAGAAGCAACAGCATCCTAGATGGTAATGCCTAATTTTAATGGCACGATGTACTAGTTAGAAATGAATATAAACTCCTGGGGTCAGTGTGTCACATTGAAATATTAGCTCTTAGAAATAGACTGATCTTCTTAGAGGATTTATGATTAAACTTCCTCAGTTTTAAGTTAAGAAAGCAGAAGCTTAGAAAGGGCAGGTGACTTGTTCAAGGCTGCACAACTATTTAGAAAAAAATGAAATAAAAAAGAAAAGTAGGAGTGGATGAGAACTAGCTTCCTCTCACATTCAACTCAGTCTTAGTTTTCTCATCTATAAAATGCAAGGGCTGAGCCAGGTAATCCCCAGGAAGAGCCCTCCCAGCTCTCCAATGCTCTGGTTTCCTAAGCTGAGCAAGTCTTTATGACAGCATCAGATGCCATTCAGGCTCACATTCAGTCTGACTTGGGGAGCACAGCAGGCTGAGCATCAAAGCCAAAACTTCGTAGACCCGGCAGAGCATTCGCAGTCTTCTAGAGCACAAATACCTCGGCACAGTCACTGTTGACTTTGGGTAAAGATTGCTGAGTCTTACCCCACTGTTATGGTTTGGATGTGGTGTCCCCCAAAAGCTCATGTGTGAGACAATGCAAGAAGGTTTAGAGACCAAATGGTTGGGTTATAGCCTTAACCTAATCAGCACATCAATCCCTGATAGGATTAACTGGGTGGTAACTGGAGGCAGGTGGGGTGTGGCTGGAGGAGGTGGTGGTTCATTGGAGGTGTGGCTATGGAGTATATATTTTGTATCTGGAGGGTACAGTCTCTCTGTTTGCTGATCACCATGTGAACTGCTTCTCTCCACCACTCTCTTCCACCATGATGTTCCGCCTCACCTGGAGCCCTGAGGAATGGAGCTAGCCTTCTATGGACTAAGACTTCTAAAACCATGAGACCTAAATAAACTTTTCCTCCTCTACAGTTGTTCCTGTCAGGTTTTTTACTCACAGCAATGGAAAAGCTGATTAAAACACCCACCCACTCCATCAAGTTTCTCCTCTCCTTCAAATCCTTTCTCTTGGGCAGAAGACCCCGCTTGACTGGGGTCTGTGTCTTCTCTGATTTCAGTTCACAAAACCCTCCCTGGTATACTCAACTTTCCCCCAAATACCAGTACTCACATGCCTTCCAACACAATTGAGTACCTTAGACGGACTCAGAGTCAGGGACAATTACCTAATTTGCAGGTCTTAGTGCAAAATAAAAATGCTATTAAATATACTAAAATATAAGGCTGTTTTCCTTTCTTCTACCGTCTCAACTCATTATGGTGTTTTTTATTTATTTAATGTCATTCTAGGGAAAGAGAAAATTTAAATTTCAAATTATTGACATGAATTTTACTGTTCATCTTTATATTGTCAATGTCACTTTTAAATGCAAATATCTGATCATTTAACTTTGATGTGGAATCACTGAAATTACACAATTTGTATTTTGTAGCTTGTACATGCATATGTATTTTGTTCTTACCTGAACGGTAGAAACATTGCATGTAATACACAAAACTACCTCAATTCTTTTTATTTTGCTTCTTACTTGATACATGCACATTCTACCAACGTACTCTATCCCCAGCTTACTGATAAATAAGGAAGGACAGAAGGACAGAGGAGTGACAGATTGCCCTCTCTATCTCTCCTTCAGTGTCATCATTTTCAGCATCACTGGTTGGCTAATATATAGAAGTAACATGGGTAAGAAAGACTTTGACAGCAGTCCTTATCCATTCATATTTCTTAAAAGACCATTTCTCTGTGTGTGTGTGTGTGTGTGTGTGTGTGTGTTGGAAGCATGATTTAAATAGGAGGTGTGACCTCTCAGGAAAGTTGATACCCCCAGTTAATCATTGATGTAATGTTCTCCATACTCTCTTTTGAGTCTTAGTGAATTCTTATGTGTCATGTGTCCTGGGAATTCTGTGTTCATGGAACATTATGAATGCTATATGCAAATGGAACATCAAGGAACAGTAGACCTGCATATGTGATATTCCCTGCTGACACACATGCTCCGTGGTCTTCATTGACAAAATACAAGTTCAAAGAGAGTTATTTTGAACTTCAAGATGACAGCAGCAGAGCATTAAATCAAACACAGGACTTTTCTGAGTGGGAGTACTGTGCATCTTCCCAGGTGGCACATCCACAAAGCTGGCTCTGCCTGGGGTACATGCTATTATGCATCTAGGACATTGCCCCATGACATCCTGAAATCAAAGGACCTAACACTGCTGTGACTAGAAGACAGTGAACAAAAACCCTATAGTATAAGGACAGCAAGAATCCTCCTTAAAAAGGGGGACAGAATTCCTGGCGCTCCCTCCTGGACTTCAGTGCTGGCATGGATTTACTTATCTGACCAGTGCTCCAGGACTGGTCTATGCCCCCTCAGCCATCCTGAACTGGACCTTGAGCCTCAGAACATTGTAGACCATATAACAACCTTAGACATGATTCCAGAATGACTGAAGCAGCCAGTGGACCCAGAATACTTCTTCAATTTTCCTTCCTCCCCTCCCTTCTTATTTTCTGAACTATATGCACAGTCAGCTGTCCCTTTCTATTGTAATAGGATAGAACTCAGTGGCTTACAGGAATGGCCTATAATTTAGAAGTAAAAAATCCCATTCACACTTTCTAGTTGGGAGAAAATAGGGAAAGATGGGAACTGTTGGAAATATCTTTCATTCTTCCCCACAAGTTTCTAGTCCAAAGATTGAGTAGGAGGTATTTTCTGGTATCTTATTGAAAAATGTCAATAAATCACAAAATAAGTCTTCAGTGGGCCATTTCATGCATTTAATGTTTTCTCAGTTACCCAAGTACATGTAGGATCAGGTTTAAGGATCCCTCTGTTTCATCAGAGGAAAAGAATGACACCAAAATCAAGAGAGGATACTAAGAGTCAAATATGAAATTTCATGCAATATGTCTTAAGCAATCTTCTCATAAGCAAGAGGCCTGGATTTTGCTTTAAGGGTATAGAAGTGGGGCTAGTTCATAAAATATGGATCAGAAAGGGAACAAAAAGGTGATGCCGCGAGCAAGAATGAGTTTGCAACCAAGGAAGCAAGAAAGATTAGGTAGGAGATCAAATTGGAGGCTCCTCTTTTATGAGGACTATGTAGCTTCATCAAAATGGAAGTTGGTAAGGTCCTGGAGCCTGTTCATCACCTAACCCAGCCTAAGCCAGGTTCTTTAGCCAAAGCTTCTGGTGTCCCATGGCTACCCATCTGAGCCAAATTCTTGTTAATGGACTAGGATTTGAAATTGGCAATCATGGTGTTGAGAGCTAAATGAGACCTAACAGAGAATCCAGAAATAAAGCCCATTTACATGGTCAACCAATTGTCAACAAAGGTTCTAAGGCAATTCAATGGAGAACAGCATAATGTTTTCAATAAATAGTGCTAGAAAAACTGGATACCCAAATGCAAAAAGATCCTCAACCATTACCCTACACCATCTAAGATAATTAAAATATATCATAGACCTAATTAAAGGGCTATACATATAAAATTTCTTGATAAAATATAGAAGAAAATATTAACAATTAAGATTGATAGATTTACTTTAGGAGACAAAGAAAGCAAAAAAGATTAGTTGAGGATGTAGCTCAGTGGTAGAGTGCTTGCCTAGCGTGTATGAGGCCCTGGATTTAATCCCAAGTATCACACACACATAAAGTAAAATAAAATAATGAAAAAAGCTTTAAAAACTATTTATTGGAATTTTTATTTTCAATAGCTTCTGTTAAAAAAATGATCTGAGGCACTTGGGCAACCTTTGACCAAAGCCTTTTCAGATCATTATATAAAGAATTAACCCAATGTTCGCATTATTTAGTACCAGAATTTATATGTAAGAGTGGTTCAACATATGTATATGTGTATTGATATATAATATTATCTACATGAGGAAATGGTCTTATGACCTTACATGAGCAATTTTGGCAATCCAAAGAGCTTCTATGATTGGATAAGAAATGTTGCTCAAATTGATTGACTTTTCAACTTCAGTTAGCTTCCCTCCGTGAGAGAGGCAGTCACATAAACCAATCTAGTTGGGCTGATAGTAATGGTTCCAGAAATCCAACACAGAGAGTGTTTTTTAATAAAAATGTATACAGGCAGGATTGAAATGTTAATAAGACACTTGCAAATGTATATAG
The DNA here is from genome assembly GCF_047511675.1 of Marmota flaviventris. NCBI lineage: Eukaryota > Metazoa > Chordata > Mammalia > Rodentia > Sciuridae > Marmota > Marmota flaviventris. Next base: position 58,757,947 of record NC_092508.1, read on the forward strand.
AAATATGATAATTTATACTATTTTGTGATAAGACTCCTGGTTGGCATTAGTGATGCGTCATATGATTGCATTAATTGCAAAGGAGAAACTCAAAATGGCATAATTGTGCCTGATGTTCAAGTAATAGAAATGGAATTTAAAGTGTTGTTAGAAAATGGAAAATGTTACTGAGGTGAAAAGACTTAAAAAACATGAATGCAAAAGCAAACCATTAGCACATGTAACCCTTTCAAGGTGATAGGAATCGAGCCTAGAGCTCTTCAAACCACCCTTGACCAGGACAAGGATGAAGGACAAGTGGGAGGTGAGCATCAGCCTCTGGTGGGTCAGCTCTGAAAGCTCTGGAGAGGGTGGCTGCTTGTTGAAATGTCCTCGCATTGTTAGGTTGCAGGAAACAGGCTGGCATCCTTGGTCTAGGAGGTAGCCTAGCATAGTGGCAAGGTGGCTCTCATGGAGAGTTCCAGTGTGACATGGTGGTCTAGAGCATGAACTCTGCATACCCTACTGCCTGAGTTCAAATCCTGCTCTTCTGCTGGCTGGCTGCTTGCCTCTGGACAAATCACTGCACATCTCTTGGCCTGAATTTCTTAATTTGTTAAGTATGGGTCATTAATTGTACCTTTCTTCAGCTAATTGTAAGCAAACATTGTAAAACTCTTGGGACAGTGCTGGGCACATAGTAAGTGATACATATATTTTTTAAGTAAAAATTGTTTAATTGGTTATAAAAATGCTATAGATAAATAGAATGGAGACCAGTAGAGAAGAAAAAGGGGAAAGGGGGAAGGGAGGAGCCGAGGGAATGGGGAATACTGGGGGGGACTGAAGTGGAACAAATTATATTCCATGATTATATGATTATGTCAAAGTGACCCCCAATATTATGTAAACCACAATGCACTAATAAAAATATATGTACATGGTGTTTTTGTGGTCAATATAAGCTACTCTAGAAACTGGTCCTCAGAGAGGTATCCTTAGTTATAGAGCTCAGAATGAATCCTGATCCATCAGATTGACTACAGTGGAGATGGGTGGTTATAATGGCCAATCACACCTTTGGATGATGCAAGTTGCTTCACCCACAGTTTTGCAAACAGAGTTGTACCAGGCGGTAACTCTGACCACAGCTTATTTGGCCAAAGACAAAATTTTAGCTGAATCTGAATAGAAGGATTCCCCCTCCAAGAAATTTAAAGCAGGAAAACAGAAACATTGAACAGGCAAACTTAAAAAATTTCATACAATGCATTATTATTATCATCATCATTTAGTGCAAAAGAACTCTTCACATGTTTAGATTCTACATGGACATAAGATCATGCAGTATGTGTATTTCTGTGCCTAGCTTATTTCATTCAGCATCATGCTCTCCAGATTCATCCATGTTTTTGCAAATGATTGAATTTTCTTCTTTAGCAAAGTTGAATGGTATCCCATTGTGTGTACACACCACATTTTCTTTATCCAGTCATCCACTGATAGACACCTAGGTTCTTTCTGTGTTTTAGCTATTGTAAATGAAGATAGGAGTATCAGTATCTCTTCAGTGCACTGATAAGTACCCAGAAGTAGGATTGCTGGATCATATGGTATTTTATTTTTAGTTTTCTGAGGAACCTCCACACTATTTCCGTAATGACTATACTAATTTGCATTCCCACCAATAGTGCATGGGGGTCCCTTTTCTCCAAACCCTTGCCAACACTTATTATCTGTTTTCTTTTTGTTAATAGCCATTCTACACATGTGAGGTAGAATTGTGGTTTTAATTTACATTTCCCTGATGATTAGTGATGATGAGTATTTTTTCATATCTAGTATGTCTTCTTTTGAGAAATATCTGTTTAGGTCCTTTGAACATATTTACATTAGGTTCTTTCTTATCCTTCTGTTGATTTATTTGGGTTCCTTTTATGGTTTGGATATTAGCCCCTTATCAGATATGTGCTTTGTAAATGTTTTCTCCTAGTCTGTGGGTTGTTTGCTTTGCTGTGCAGAAGCTTTTTAATTTGATGTCCATTCCTCTCTTTTTTTATTATTTTTTTATTTTTGCTGCCTGTGCTTTTAGGATCATATCCAAGAAGTCTTTTCCCAAACCAAAGTTGTAGAACATTTTCCCCAGGTTTTCTTCTAGTAGTTCCACCATTTCAGATCTTGCATTTAAGTCTTTACTCCATTATAAGTCATTTTTTTGTAATGGTATGAGATAAGCATGCCATTGTATTCTTCTGCATGTGGATATCCAGTTTTCCCAGAACCATTTATTGATGATGCTCATCTTTTTTCATTGTGTGTTCTTGATGCCATTGTTTAAAATCAATTGACTGTAAATGTGTGGATGTATTTCTGGCTCTCTATGTGTTCCATTGGTCAGTGTGTCAATTTTTATGCCAGTACCATGCTGTTTTGATTACCATTGTTTTGTGATAGATTTTGAAGTCAGAGAGTGTGATATCTCGATTTTCTTCTTTTTTAAAAATAAATGTATTTATTTTTTAGTTGTAGTTGGACACAATATCTTTATCTTATTTATTTATTTTTATGTGGTGCTGAGGATTGAACCCAGGGCCTCACACATGCTAGGCAAGCACGTGCTCTACCGATGAGCCACAATTCCAGCCCCCTGATTTTCTTTTTTTTTGCTCAAGATTACTTTGACAATTTGGGGTCTTTTGCAGTTCCACATGAATTTTAGGATTCTTTTGTCCATTTCTGTAAAAATGATGGGGTGAGTCTAATTTGGGGAAGTGGAGGTGCAAGATCATATAGAAACAGAGCTGGAGCTTCATCATAAGAGGAAATCACAGATCAACATCTGGTATGGGAGAACACACACCAAGAGCCATGACAGAAGCCAATCCATGAGATTGTCCCCTACCCTTACAGTAGATCCCCTTTTCACTCAGGCTACTGTGAGTAGGATATTGTTCCTGGCAGTGCTGAAACTATGCTAGAACTGGTTCTAGAAAATAATTATTAAGTACTTCCTATTACCTTACCACTGGGCCAGCTGCTGACTGTGAGAAGGGACTGGAAAGAACTTCCATTTATTGAGATCCTCAGGGTGTCAGGCAGAGCTTGGCACTTACATACATCATCTCATTAACCTTCATAGTAATCCTTTCACACCAATCTTATTATCCCATGTTCATAGGTAAACACATGGAGGCTTAAGAGAATTAATTGGTTTTCCCAGGAAATGACAACATTAGAATTTTATTTCAAATTTATCCAACTTTTAGTCTCAATCTTCTTTAAAAAGAAAAAGTGTATTCAAGGTTGCACACATGAAAATATGCACACAATAGCTCCAATTCTTTAAATTATCCACAATGCATTCAGAGACTTGTATATACTATTAACAACAAACCCAAAGACAGCCAGTCTCGTCTCTGCCATTCTAACTAGCCAACCAAGGACAACAAATATAATGTATTAGTTTTCAGTATCAGAAATGCCTTTTAGAGGTAGGGAAAAGAATAAATGCAGAAGAACTCCATTGAATTTGGAAAAGGAAGCGAAGGAATTTCACTTCTATAGTGATCAAAGAGAGAGAAAGCTGTTAGTTCATCTGGGTTCAATGTGGCAACTTTCGTATTGTCCAGAGGGCCCAGGGGAGCCTCCATGTGGAAGTCATCTCTCCCTCTTCTCTATTCCCATGACACTTGCTTGGTAACATGCTTCTTGCATTTAATGGCAGAGATCTGTTTTAGATGCATTTTGAAACTCCTTTGCAGAATTATGCAAGCTAGAAAGGCTTTCTAAAATATCATTTTTAACAGATGTCAGTGTAAACAATTTGAGAATCTCAATGCTTTGGTGTGTAAACATTAAAGAATTTTATCTTTTCTCAATGCCAGTTCACAATAAGTAGGGGCGGCGGGGGGAACTAGGGAAGAATGGAGTTACTTTGGATTAGGCAGAGGGGAGTAAAGGGAGGGGAGGGGGTGTGGGGGTAGGAAGAATAGTAGAATGATGAATCAGACATCCTATGTGCATATCTGACTACAGACTGGTGTGATTCTACATCATGTACAAACAGAAGAATGAGAAGTTTTACTCCATTTATGTATGATGTGTCCAAATGCATTCTAAAGTCATGTATAACTAATTAGAACAATTTTTTTAAAAAAAGAAATAAACTACTAAGCAAGGAAAAAAAAGAATTTTATCTTTCCAAGAATTTGTACCAATTACACTATGTTCACCCCATCCATCCCTTCTTACTTGAGTAATGACTCCTTAATGACTACCAGGCTAGATTACATGTGTTTTTAGCCATTTTTGGTTATTAAAATAACCCTCTTCCAGTTCTGTTATAAAACTTCAATCCAAAATTTGACTTTCTCCTTCCTTTCTCTTAATACAAGGTGGAATTATATGGGTACGGAAGGAGCCTGGTTCTCACCTCTTTCTTCTCTTCCTTCTAGATGCTAATTCCTCATGTGTGCAGAGAGTTAGGGAAGGAGGAACTGAACAGGAGAGCCATCTCTACTGGCTCATCGGCAGTCCTTTACTTGGTTAGCCACAACTGCTGTTCCCATGGGGTTGGGTTGAGGAAAACAGGTGGCATCCCCCAAGAACCCACCTGGCAGGGGTTCATTCTTATGTAGTTAACCAGCTGTAAGCAGCTTCTTGTTACATTTAGCCTTATCCACCATCTTACTCTGATCTAGAGTCTCAAGCTACATCTCTCTCCACCTTTTTGCCCTCCATGAAGAGTAGTTCCAACAAAACCATACCTCGCAAGATCATCTATAAATTGTGGCAAATTCTGGGACTCCAGACAAGTGAGGAACCCTTGTCTACCTCCTTCCAAGAATGTGTCCAACAGTTCACTATTTGTCCTTCTGCTCTGGTGTTATAGGGGTAGATCAGCATACCTACTAGCTAAGTAGCCATCCAACCAAGGAATGAAATGCCAGATAGCCTTTGTATCTTTTAGTTACCCCTAATCTTTTCAAAATTCTATTGGAGGCCCCTTTTCTATTGGCTTTGGGTAAGGAAGGAAATAGCCCTTATTCCCTCTTTGTCACACAAAGACTAAAGTCCCCAACATTTCTCTATCTCAACGGGCATCTCATTTTCTTTAAGCCCTGCCTACAGGAAGGAGGTCCCAAGCTCCATTTGAAAACGTCTTTCAACCTTAGGATGAACAAAAACAAATTCCCATTGGACATACTGTTAACAAATCATTTACCAACATACCCTCATATTTATGTCAAACAATGATATTATATTTATTATTGTAATTTGGATCCTTTTGTGAAATTTTATATTCATCAGATTTTTTTCTACTTAGAGGCAATTAGCTGTGATTTCTCCTAGATAAGGCCAAGAGTATTCTTTGGGGGGATACTGAGGATTGAACTCAGGGTTACTTGACCACTAAGCCACATCCCCAGCCCTATTTTGTATTTTATTTAGAGACGGGTCTCACTGAGTTGCTTAGCGCCTCTCTTTTGTTGAGGCTAACTTTGAACTCACGATCCTCCTGCCTCAGCCTCCCAAACTGCTGGGATTACAGGTGTACACCACCATACCTGGCAAGGCCAGGAATCCTGACACTAAGTCCTTACACTAATCATTAGGGAGAAACCAGGGTCACAAACAAGGACCAGAAAGAAGAAAAGTTGTAAAATTTCTTGTATGCAAATGAGGAAAACATAGATGTTATTTTAAGACATTATAAAGGTTATTTGCTTTGAGTCTTAAATTCAAAAATATAATACTTGAAAATTTTAAAATATATTAATTCACTGGAGTTTAAAATATAAAATTTCTAAAAATTAAATCTAATATTAGTAAAAGAGGAATTGGTGGAGTGGGGAATAAACTTTTGATATTCTCTAACTTTCCTTTAATACTGTATTCCTCTTTATTTTCCTTCACTTCCTTCTTCTTCGTCATCATCGTCTCCTCCTCCTCCTCCTCCTCCTCCTTCCTTTTTATTTAAAAAATACTTATTAGTTCCCTTCCCTTAACCTGAGGTGTCAGGGCCAGAGGGGCTGCTGGGTCAGCCTGGCTGGGTTAGGAATCAGTCAGGGCTTAGGAAGCTGGTGAGGCTCCTGAGGTCTGCAATGTAGAGTGGAGGAGGTGGCACCAGGAGGCTGTGGTCATACAAGAAAAACAAACAGGCAAATGTATGAAAAGATGATGGGAAGCCACTTTCTCAGAGTTGAAGAAAGGAACTATAAATTGGAGAGGGGGAACATTAAATGAACCTTATGGTGTTGGGTTGGATAAAAAGCATTGATGTGAACACAGAACTTTTATGTTTAGGTAGATAGATACAGATGTGTGTATGTATATCTGCATAAGTGCATTTCCTAACTGTCCACTGAGAAGCCATAGAAGCAATGAGCACACCTAATGACAAGATTTGGGGTTCTAAATACCATTCTCCACTATGAAGATTCAGGGTTGGAGAAATGGCTAAGCCAGGGAGAGTACAAGATGAACCTGGAATATTTCATTGTTCCAGAAAGTAAAGAAGTCTCAAAAAGTTACAGGGACCTGACAAAGATCAAACAGGAGGGCTGGGTGTGTAGCTCAGTGATACAGCACTTGTCTAGCGTATGCAAGGCCTTGGGTTCAGTCCCCAGCACCACAAAAAATAAAATAAAATCACATAGGAACCAGCTAAAAGAGGTTCCCACCAGCCAAATATGGGAAAAGAGCATCAAAACAGATAAAGATGTAACCTACTGAATAAACTTGAAATTCAGACAAGAATCATCCAAGATCATCAAACAAATTGAGAGTTTCTGAGAATAAGATCCTTAGATAATTTCAAGGTAGCTTCCCACAAGATTCTTATAAATTACAAAGGAGAAAAACAATAACAACTTCTCAGTGAAAAAATCTGGCAACATCACCTAGTCAAATGATCAGAGCTAACATCCCCAGTGATGAGACATTGACTTCACATTCTTTCTACCATAATATGCTGAGAAAGACATCTCACATGTGAGACCTTGATATGTCAAAAACACATAACCTGAATCTAATCATGAGGAAGCATCAAACCAACTCAGACTGAGAGACAGTCTAATAAATTACTGCCCAGTGCACTTCAAAAAGTAGCAAGGCTGGGTGTGGTGGTGCATACCTGTAATCCCAGCGGTTTAGGAGGCTGAGGCAGGAGGAACGCAAGTTCAAAGCCAGCCTCAGCAACTTAGCAAGGCCTTACGTAATTTAGTAAGACCCTGTCTTTAAATAAAATACAGAAAAGGAAGGGGATGTGGCTCAGTGGTTAAGTGCCCCTGAGTTCAATCACCAATTTAAAAAAAAAAAAATGTATCAAGGTCACAAAAGACAAGAGCGAAGAAGTATCCCAGATTTAGGAGCATTAAGAGATACAGGGAAAGATGCGACAAATAAATACAACATGTTATCCTGGACTGGATAAAAGACCACAAAATTTCTTTTTTTGTTTCCTTTTTTCCACTACAAAGACAGTTACTGGGAAAAATGATGAAATTTAAATGAGATCCTAGGATTAGAGAATGATATTGTGCCACATTAATTTTGGTGGTTCTGTGATTAGGTAGGAGAGTATCTATCTTTATTTTTTAGGAAATGCATAGTGAAATATTAAGGAGTTTCAACTTACTCTCATTTGATTCAGACAGGAAAGAAATATATGTATAGGAAAAGAATGATCGAGCAACTGTGGTAAAATCTTAACAACTGGAAGTTGGGGTAAAGGGTATCCTTTACCAAGAGTGTACTTGTCTTCCATTTTTAAATTTAAAATGGTTTCAAAATAAAAGGTTGAAAATGATCAAATGAGTCACTGTGACTCATATTTTGTTTCACTCTTCTGGGGCCGATTTTGCATTATGGCACCTGCTTCCCTGGCTTGGCCTGTTTCCAAGCACATAAGAGAAAGCCAAAGAATACTTGGGTGGATAATTGGAGATTGTGCTTCTTAGCTGCCTTCCTAAATTGTAAGCCACTAGAGGGCTTGAACCTTTCCTTACTTTTCTGAATTCCCTCAAGACCCATCTCCATGTCCTATGCATAATTGACACCATTGGTTATTTGCAGAACTGAATGGAACGATGTGGCCACTCAAATGTTAGGATAATGATTAGGTTCTGACAAAGATCCCCTTCATGGGCCTGTGGAAACAATTGAAGTACTTGAAACTCAGATTTCCCTCCTGAGCCTCTGAAAGCCAGGGTCCAGGTTAAGCAGCCCTCTGTGGAGCTGCATTCTCTTGGAGGACCATCTGACTCTCCACAGAGTCACCTTTGGCAGGGAGCCTTCCTCTTGGTCTGCGGTCATTACCCTGATGAAGTACAGCTGGGGTGAGAACAATGCACTTGCACTCAAGTGGCAGCGCCCTTAAAAGAACAGTTCCCTCACCCACTACAACTGCCCTCGCAGGCTAGAAATTGGCCCAGGGATTTTTATGTCTGGATGGGATGTGGACCCATGGGGAGTTAGAAATGGCAGCTGCAAAGCATGTTATTGATAGAGAAAATTCCAGTTTGAAGTGGAAAACCCTGCCCCAAGTGGCAAGCAAGACTGGCCATGTATTTCAAATACTGCTGCTGTATTTTTTGGAAAGACTATATTTGCAGAGGAACATGACATGGATTTTACTTCTGGACAGCTGTCCTCTTCCTTCTGCCCTGATTAGATGCAGTGTGCTTTGGAAGCCAGCCTTCAATTCCATGAATACGGAACAGCTCCAGCAAGCAATGGGATCTCCAATCAAATCCCCAAATGATGCACATTTCCACCTAAAGAATATTTTTCCTCTAAAGAAGAAATGCCTTTTTAAAACTAATCCTATGTAGGCCACTCATTATGCAGAAATCAACATTTCATGAAGTAGACAGAAAAAAATCTGTTAATAATCCACATCACAGAGTGCTTGCTCTAAGAGCTTTGCAAGATGATCTCATTCAATCTTCCTACTTTCCTTGTGGGAAAAGTACCAGTTTATACCTGCAGGGTAACAGAAAAGGTACCAAAGGAGCAAAGCCTCAGAGCTAGGAAGCAGTAGAGCCACAATTTGAACCCAAACGTTATAATGACAAAGTTACCGCTTAAGTTAGATCTTTCAGAGTAGCACAAGGAAACTTTGAATTGACACTTAAATGCAAAGATGAGACTATTCTCTGTGTGTTAAAACTTGTTTTGATCACACATACAGTGCTTTGAACAAGGAGCATAACAAAGCAAAATTAATCATTATACATAGTAGGAGAATAACATAGAAACACCAGAAGCATTTATTTGAGCCAATAGGGGATGTTCTCAGGAATCTGAATCCAGTGTTTGAAGTGCATTATGTGACAAAGCTGAAGTCAGGCTGGTTTAAGGATTAAAAAGTTTTCCTAGGTAGCTCAGCTAGGAACATGTCCTCTGCCTGGAGGGCTCACCTCAATTGCTGCATGATAGCACGAGGTAGGGTAAGAGCCAAGGCGGCTCCATGGCTGACATAGGCCACTCAGGTAGGCAAAAGTGACAGGCCTCCATGCACTTAAAAGTACATGCTCAACATGTGACAAGGATGAGCTCATGGAACTGAGGTACAAGGGCCCATTAGTGTAATGAGCATGGATGGATGAGGATGGATGGGGTGAGCTGATGCTCAGCTGAAGAGCTTAGGGGAGCATCATAGAAAAAAAAACAAAAAAAACCGGAAAGGGCATCTCAACTAATGTGAAAGAGTTACACAATGAGGCAGGGAGGAAAGAGATCGATGTTTTCTGGGCAATAACAGAGCCTCATTATATAAAGTTTTCTGCTCTGTTGGTCATTAACTATACAAGTTAAGAAAGCAAAACACACAAGTTTTCACAAATCAAGCAATCATTAACTTCTATGAAACATCTGTGTCGAACCAGACCATAGCAATGATCTAGCTGTTCAGAATAGGTCAATGGCACAAATGAGCAATGGAAATGAGAATGTAGGAGGTGAGATTCTGGAACCCTGCCAAACAGTGCCCCACTGACTTGCTTTATCCACCAAGGATAACCAAGGATGGCTTCAAGAACCATCTCGCCATCATTTATTTGGCCATCTTACATGTAAAAGGGAAGAAGTTGTTTTTACATAGCACTTCTTGGTTCTTCACCAAAGTATTTTACAGGGTCCCTTTTCTCCCACTTGAAAATACCAATAAAAACATTCTAAGAATGTGGATTTCATTACAATATCCTAGATTGTTGCCTATTCCAGTCAGACTTTGTATCTACTTTAGGACTCTTTGGCTTGCAAGATGGGAAGTTGGAAAATAGGAACAGTTTCAGTGAAATGGGTTGGGGTGGATTTTAAAAGCCAGATTAGAAACCGGGTGTGATAGAGCACATCTGTAATCTTAGTGGTTCGGGAGGCTGAGGCAGTAGGATTGCAAGTTCAAAGTCAGCCTTAGCAATTTAGCCAGGCCCTAAGCAACTTAGTGAGACCCTAGCTCAAAAAAAAGGAAAGGGCTGGGGATGTGACTAAGTGGTTAAGCACCCCTGAGTTCAATCCCTAATAAAACAAAAGGATTAGAGACTAGATTATGGGATATGATATTATTTCCTGGAATAGGTAAGCTTGAGAAAATCTAATTATTATCTCAGAACATATAAATAGCTTACTAACCAGAGTTGAAAACCATTCATAGCCACCAAAGACATATTAAAAGGAGAGAGGATGCAATATAGGAATAAAGAAATTTCCAGACTGTAAGAATACCTTAACTTTGGAATGGATTAACTACATATTCTATGTGCTTAATTCTTAGAATAAAACATAAAGATAGTGACAGAGATCAATCAATCCACTTGGAGTAGTTTACATCATTGTTTATCAAACTAAAGTCTATGGGATCTAAAGAACTTTAACATTTTATATTTTCATTTTGATCATTTCTAAATATTATTTTTCACCAGTTTGAACATGATCCAAGTTTGGCCAATAGTTGATTTCCTAAATTCTCTCCTCCTGCTATTTTCTATTGTTCTAGTATAAACTTTTCTTAGAATAACTAATCACCACACAATATGGGTACAATAGATCATATACTTAGTGTGACCTTTTGCTAAAGATGTCATCAAATTGTTAAAACTGCAGAAGATAAAGGAAACATTTGCTGCCTATGAATTGGGCTGATTGGTATGCAGCATTGAACATTGGAAATGTTCAATATTGAGAAATCCAGCAAGCTCCACCAAGGGATATAACCATGATTCTTCAGAGAGGATATTTGAACCACTCAGATACTTTTCCATTTAAAAAAAAGTAGAGAAAATTTTATCTATGAATTTGATTTTAGATATTCTATATACTTATTCTCTATAAACAAGAGACCCAAAGTTAATTTCAAAAGAAAAGATTAACTATACATGCAAAATCTTACATAATCAATGGGTTAGAGTTTGATGTACTATTTGTTTACCCTATATTATTACTTTCAGGTAATGATGAGTATGTTTTTATCTGTAAGTCGCTAATTTGCTACCACTTAGCCAAGATGCCTCATTACTTTTCAGGATCTGATTGAGAGATGATGACCAGAATTTTAAGAGGTGCGTTGGAGCACAGCCATGGACTGGATGCTGTGGGAACCTTAATTTCTGTAAGGATGCTATGGGGCACAGGGCTAGTGTCACCCAAAGCAAATACATGCTAGGCCCCAACAAAGATAATCACTCAAGGGCAAATTCATTAGAAAAGTCATTAGGAATGAGCTTTAAAAAAAATCCTCACCACTTTCAAAGTATAAAAAAACACTAAGACATACATTAAAAATTTAAATAACTAGTAAACATGTTTTCCTTTTTTAAATTTTTATTTACTAAGCCCACTCACTTATTTAGGTCCTGCCTCTTCCAAAAAAGTAGTGCAATTACTAATTTGGAAGGACATTACAAAATATCACTTAAGAAGCATCTCAAGCTAATGATACTTGGAAAGGAAAAGGGTCCTTCACTCATTGTGATCATTCAGGGATGGTTAGAACACCAAAGTTTTGTGGTTTTCCATTTCATTATTTGTATAAAGGAAGTAAACAGGGATGCAAAATATATTTCTGAATTCTGAGTGATTTCAAATCTTTTAGGCATTACTAAATTCTGTGAAGGCAAGTTCTGATGGTAGCAGTACAGGGCTCTTTCAAGGAGAAGGTCCATAACTGAGATGCACAAAGTCTCTTTTGTACAAGGGTTCTAGAGAAATGTCAAGGGTTATTTGTAGACCTAAGAGCCAGAGGGATCTATGTTCTCTAGCACCACACCCAGAGCGGTCCCAGAGTGAACACCTGAGGCTCTGTCTATTTGATCTGATAGATAGGTAGGACTCATTGTTTTGTTCAGAATCCTAATTTAAATACTTTGTGATTTTAGAAATAATAGAGCCACGTTTTCACCATTAAGGTGAGTGATTGTTCAGGAATATTCAGCACTGTCTATAGGTTTATGGCTTTCAACTTGTTTAAAACCATTCCCAGAGTGAGAGCTGATTTGCTACGGTTATGAAGCTTTCAAGATATAAACTATAAGAATGACAAACTACAGCAGTTGGAAATGTGTCTTCAGATACTCACTTGCAACTCCCATTTATGTCTCTAGGAATAGAGAAATGAGGATCCAGGGACCAAATCTGGCCCAGTCGGTAACAGCATAGGTAACACATAAATATTAATGTTCATTGCAGTTAGTGTGGTATGCAGAAATATCAGAGTATAATTGTTAATTGCCAATACATTTTATTCAGGTTACAGAGGAATAAGTGAAAACCATTTTACTGTAATTTAAAAGTGATTCCATCATAATAATTATAAAATATTCTTTCCATATCTTAGATTGTTAAAACCAGAGATTCTGAAAATGAATCATCTACACCTCATCTCTATTGCCATTTGCCTTCTAGACAGATGTGCCTCTCTGTTACTCGGTTTAGTCAGTGAAACAGTCTCTGGTTGTTGTCGATTTACTGGTGCCTGTGTTCTTAGCATTCCTGGCATTCTTTATACAAAAGAGAATGTTCAAATAATTAAAAGCATTCACTACAGATTTCATGGTTTTTTAGGGGTGGTCATGGTATGGTGGGGGGAGGTCCCCTCTTAGCCCTGCCAAACCACCTGTTAGATCCTTTTCTTTTCTGATGTATTTCCTCCTAGAATTATTCATTTTCTCCAGGTCACTTTTGTTGCAGTCTTATAGCAACAAGTATTTATTAAGCACCCACACTGTGCCAGACATCATGCCAAGCCCTTCAAATTTATTATACTTTTTTTTTAAAGAGAGAGAGAGAGAGAGAGAGAGAATTTTTTAATATTTATTTTTTAGTTTTCGGTGGACACAACATCTTTATTTTATTTTTATGTGGTGCTGAGGATCGAACCCAGCGCCCCGTGCATGCCAGTTGAGCGCGCTACCGCTTGAGCCACATCCCCAGCCCCGAAAATTTATTACACTTTTAATCCCCAAAACAATCCTATGAGGCACTATTTTTGTTGTTGTTCCTATAGTAAATCTCTGTTTTTGCCTTCCCCCTTTTCCAGCGTTTCTTTGAGTAACTACCCCTGCCCCGTTTCATGTGGTTCTGGAGGGAGAGACTGTCAATCATGGTCCCCACCTCTCCTCCTTGTCACAGTGTGAGCAGCTGACTAGAGACAGGTCTTCAGACTCACCCCAAGTGACACCGGTGTAGGAAAGAATTGGGGTGGGTTCATTCGGATGTCCGAGTGCTAATGTCCAAGTATTTCTTCTGCCATCTAGATCCATGGAGGTCCCCAATTTCTGATCTTTGCAAGGCTTTCTCTTTGATTCTGGGAAGGAATTAAGATCATTCTAATACATTACGCTTTTTGGCAAAAGTGAGTCTGCTTCTGTTGCTTGCAACCAAACTGACGTGTTCCCACTTCAAAACAGGTCAGAACACACTCCAGTCAGACCCCAAACACAGGAAATAACCACAGTGCTATGCTGACAGTCACAGCAAGGTCACCAGGAAAGAGGAGCCTGAAGTCAGCAGAGAAAGCAGACTCCACTCCATTCTCTTCAGCTTTCTAAAACCCCGGGTGCTTCTTTTGGATTAGGTACTACACACTCTGAGTTTGTTCATTCCAAATAATGGGTAATAACTGAGCCACGGAACAGCAAAATGATTTACTGACTTAAATGATTATTACTCTTAAGGATATAACTGTGAAGTTAGCCAATCCCAAAAAAACAAATGCCGAATGTTTTCTCTGATATAAGGAGGCTGACTCATAGTGGGGTAGGGAGGGGGAGCATGGGAGGAATAGATTAACTCTAGATAGGGCAGAGGGGTGGGAGGGGAAGGGAGGGGGCTGGGGGTTAGTGAGGATGGTGGAATGTGATGGACATCATTATCCAAAGGACAAGTATGAAGACACAAATTGGTGTCAACATACTTTATATACAACCAGAGATATGAAAATTGTGCTGTATATGTGTAATAAGAATTGTAATGCATTCTGCTATCATTTATTTTAAAAAATCAATTTAAAAGAATTTTTAAAAAGAATATAACTGTATTACTGACAACTAATCTCACTGCATCATTCTTTTTTTTTTTTTTAAATATTTTCTTAGTTGTCAGTGGACTTTTATTTATTTATATTCGGTGCTGAGAATTAAACCCACTGCCTCACACATGCTAGGCAAGTGTCTACACTGAGCCACAACCCCAGCCCTTCACTGCATTGTTCTTTGGGACAATAATTGTATGCCTTCTGGGGAGAAATGAATGACAGTAGAGGGGGTAGAGAGAGAAGAGGGGAGGGGAGGGGAGGGGGGATAGTAGAGGATAGGAAAGGCAGCAGAATACAACAGACACTAGTATGGCAATATGTAAATCAATGGATGTGTAACTGAGGTGATTCTGCAATCTGTATACGGGGTAAAAATGGGAGTTCATAACCCACTTGAATCAAAGTGTGAAATATGATATATCAAGAACTATGTAATATTTTGAACAACCAACAATAAAAAAAATTAAAAAAAGAAAAAAATAATAATTGTATGCCTTCTGGATATCTATGTCCCAGAACTCTGAATGTGCAATGTGTGGCCAAGGCTCTTGTGGGTGTCTCTCAGACATGGTGGCATAATGTGACAAAAAATAAATATGATTTCGGATCAGAAGACAGGTTTCTGATTTCAGACTTGCCTCTTGCTAGGTGTGTGACATTGGGAAAATCGGCCTCTGTGGGTCTCAGTCCCCGCCTGCATGGGAATGGCAGTGATTGTTATTGAATAAGCATATTGACAGGGTTTAGTGAGGTCATATACCTCTTGAGCTCACTAGTGAACTCCAGAGCTCTACAAACATTGGTTGCTTTTACTTTCAGGATCTGAACAACTATTGCGTCCTACGACAATTTCAAGAGTGTCTTTGTTATACTTTGTTGATGGTCAAGCCATAGTCTTCTTTTTCTTTCCCCATATTCACTAAGCTGAATGGCAGAGTGTTTATAATAAAATATGTGTTTCTTGCTTCCAATCCATGGGCTCAAGGGTGTTTGTGATTCAGCTCTGAGTTTGTACTCTTGTGACAACTCTGATTGCACTGGAAGAAATCTGATCAGAAGGGTCACCCGTAGGATGGAGGACAAATCTTGTGGGTCACAGCGACAGTCCCAGTTCTCATTGGTAATGATTATAAATTGCTGCCATTCTGCTGGAGGTCAGCAGCCTCTCTGAGAAGGTGGGTGCAGCACACAGCCTGCATCGACCCAAGCCTGGTGTTCACCTGCTCATTAGGGTCAGGGTCAGGAGCAGTTCTCCCTGCCAGTATTGATTTCTTCTGGTGATAACTGAATCATATTAGTATCCTAACATGGAAGCCTGGTGTTTCTCTTCCTTCTGCTCTGCTCTCCCTCATTCATCCACTCACGCATTCATTCAACATCACCTGCAAAGCACTGGATTTAAACTCTGACATGAATCACATAGTAGCTCCACCCTGTAACCCAGAAGGGGCTGTAGGACATAATCATAAATAACGTTAAACAGTATAACAGAGAGAAAAATATTTTAAAAGCTGGCAAATACGTTTTAAAGAGGGAAACATTTTTCTTTGAAGATAAAGCAACAAACAAAAGGCGTGAGTGGCCCTTCTAGGATTGAAGGCGCTCCAGCTGAAGTCTGGAAGGAGACAAAGAATTGGCTTGAGGAGTTTGGGAATTGAGAAAAGGAGTAGAGAGTGAAGGAGAAAGAAAGGGGGAGAGCGAGGACACAGTGAAGGGCAGAACCTCTGCCCAAGGAGAAAAATGACTCACGAGATGTTGTGAGATGTCATTAGAACAGAGTGGCCAAAGAATTGAGGAATAGATGTGGCTTACTATTATGCAGATGCATTGCAGTAATGCTAACCTCTCTCCCTCACCCCACTTCACAGGTAAACTTTACACACAAATGTCTCCTCCCCACTTTGCAGATAAACTTAATATACAAATGTCTCCTCCTCTGAGTGGTTTGTGTGGTGGGGATTATAAAAAGGAGAGTGGGGTATGTCCCCTGTCTGCTGAGAGAAGGAAGAGACACAAAACCTAAGACAGAGAGGTTACATATTTATAGAGGAGGAACTTGGGGCCAGAAGTGCCCATGAGTTTGTGGTACCTTAGGAATTTGTAGAAATGGGTAGGGGGAGATGTCACACATCCCATGGGATTGGCTCGAGCCAATTTTATTTAAATCTCAAGGACAAGTAGCTCTTGCTGCAACCTGGGGTGATGAAGCAGATTGAACCCAGGGCCTTGTGATGCAAGGTAAGCACTCTATCAACTGACCTATATCCCCAGCCCCTAGAGCAAACCTTGAAAGATAAGCTGAGAGTTTTGTAGGTTGCTTCCTTATTTTGCAAAACATTTTCGTCTTTTGATTTTTACAATGGATTTACTTAGAAGGGAGATGAAACCGGTATTATTATTCTTCCCATTTTACAGAACAGAAAGCTAAGAAACAGATGACCAAAGTTGTTCTGTCAGCCTAATAACTGAAAAAGAAATCCCACCTCACGTTTCTTAAATTTGGATTCAACAACTCTCTTATCGTCTGGGTGTCCGTAAATATCCTCTTTGAATAAACATGTCCTGGGAGTTCCAGGAGATTCCCTGAGGTGCTGGGGGTGGGAAGGCATGCTCCCACTGCTTTTCTTGGGAGCAATTCTGGAGGAGAATTTCTGTTGAATAAAATTCTCCACCTCATTACACAAGTAACTAATCTAATCAACCAGTCCAGTAAGTGGGCTAATTTCCAGTGTATGAGCTTCTCCCTCGGCCCACCCACTCTCCCCGATGCCCTTTCGTTCTTCCCAAGTATCAAATGACTGCTAGCAGTTCATTTCTTCAACTAATGCCCTGTGCCAGGCACTTTAGGAGGTGCAGGGAAATGGACTTTGGGGTCAGTGATTCATCCAAAGCCTCACAATAAGGATGACTCTACCTACCAGTCTTCTGCCTGGAACCCAAGAATACCTTGATGAATTGATAACAAGTAGAAACTTCTGTCTCTACTGTCTGAGTGGAAATTATTCACTCATTTTCTATGTTCTGTGTATTCTGTCTGTCAGTCACAAAGGACATCCTCTGCCCTGATTTTCCTAATTTCCATTCCTAATTCTTCTTGCATTCTGCTGTTCCATTCATTTTCTCAAAGTTTGGTCCTAGTGAGTCAGATTCTTGCAAAAAAATTTTAAAAATTTAAAAATCTGTAGCTTCCTGACCATCAATTCCATTCCAAGATATTTACTCCCCTCCCCCCACCCATGAAAGCATATGTGCACAAAAAGACACTATGAGAAAGTTTACAGCTGCTTTCTTCACAATTGTTCATTCGTAAACTGGAAAGGACTCAAATGTCCATGAACAGGAGGATAGTTTAAACAAAAAGTGGCACCCTCATACAATTGAGCAAAAATATGAATGAGCCCCTGCCAGAACTCATCGAATTACACACTTCAGATTTCTGCATTTTTTGCTGGGGGTGTGGCTCAGTGGTAGAGCACTTGCCTGGCATGTTCAAGGCCCTGAGTTCCATTCCCAGCATTGCCAAGAAGCGGATTTCTGCATTTCACAGTTTGTGACTGTTTGCTCAATTAAAATCATTAGTAGTTCCCTGTTCCCTGTTTAATTATGCCCAAATCATCTGACCAGTCCACACAGTTAGAAAGTAGATTAGTGATTGCTGGGGGCGGGGGAGAGGATAATGGGAATGATTGCTAATAGATACAGATTTTTTGAAGAGTGATGCAAATAGTCTGAAATTAGATTGTGTTGAGGATGGCACAAGTCTGTGAATATCCTGAAAATGGTAAATTGTACACTCTGTAAGGGTGAATTTTATGATATGTGAATTATTTCAATACAAAAATCATGTAGCCAGCATTCTAGTCAGTCATGATATGACTCTAAACTAGCTTGAATCCACCAGTTTGTGGGTCCCTGAACATCCACATTCCATGCCTTCTCTCACATCGTTCCCAGAATCCCAGAATCCCAGCATATTCCATATCTACATACAGGGGTCGTCTGAAAAACCATACCTGTCCCAGTCTTCCCTGTGGAACGTGGCTGCTCTTCTCTCGGCCTTTCTGGTCCTGGGTTGAGATTGCTCCTGTGGAAGAGCTCATTATTTTCAGTCTCACATGATGATTATTTGTGTATTTGTCTGATCTTTCCTATTAGATTGTAAGATAGGTGAGGACAAGAACTGGACTCTCATCTTTGTGCCAGTGACAGCACATAGCTATTACTTAATAAATGCTTGAGGATTTGAAGATTGATTCTAACTTACCAATTTAAGGCCAGGGAAAAAAAATGATATCAACCTTCTCCTAGCCCTCCCAACTCAGTACTCTTCCCAGCCTCTGGTAATCATCCCTTGACTCTCAACTTCTATGAGATCAACTTTTATTAAATTCCACATATTAGTGAGATTGTGTTATATTTGCCTTTCTGTTCCTACTGTTCCTGGCTTATTTCACTTAACATAATGATCTCCAGTTCCATTATGTTGTCAAAAATGGCAATTCTTTTTTTAATGACTGAATAGTATTCCATTTTGCCCATGTACCATGTTTTTTTTTTTAATCCACTCATCAGTTGATGGACATTTAGGTTGATTCCATATCTTGACTATTGTGAACAATGCTGCAATAAATATGGGAGTGCAGATGCCTCTTCAACATATTGACTTCATTATATATCCAGTAGTATGATTGCTGGAATTTTCTGAGGAATTGTACTATTTTCCATAATAACTACACTAATTTATATTCCCACCAAGAGTGTGCTAGGGATCCCTTTTCTCCATATCCTCACCAGCACTTATTCTTCTTTGTCTTTTTTTTTTTAAGAGAACACTAAGAAGCACACACTGCTTCTTTCTTTCTTTATTTTTTTAATTGTAGTTGGACACAATACCTTTATTTTACTTATTTATTTTTATGAGGTGCTGAGGATTGAACCTAGGGCCTTGCACATGCTAGGCAAAGGCTCTACCACTGAGCCACAACCCTGGCCATCTTTTTTGTCTTTTTGATGATAACTGTTCTTACTAGAGTGAGGTAGTGATTTTGATTTGCGTTTCTCTGATGATTGGTGACGTTGGGCATGTTTTCAGGTATATGTTGACCATTTGAGTGTCTTCTTTTGAGAAATGTTTATTTGTACCTACTGCCCAGTTTCTAATCTGGTTATTTGGTGGTTTTTCGTTCGTTTGTTTTGTTTTTGTGGCTTTGCTGTTGAGTTTTGCAGTTCCTTATTGATTGTAGATATTAACCTCTTGACATATGTCTAGTTTGCATATATTTTCTCTCATTCTGTAAATTGTCTTTGCTTTGATGATTATTTCTTTTGCAGTGCAGAAGCTTTTTAGTTTGATGTAATCCCATTTGATATTTTTTGCTTTTTTTTTTTCCTGCACTTCTAGAGTTTTAGGAAAATATCCTCGACCATTCCAATGTCTTGAAGTGTTTCCCCTATGTTTTCTTCTGGTTTCATTACTTTAGGTCTTTCATTTATGTATTTAATCGGTTTTGAGTTGCTCTTTCAGAGAGGTCAGAGATGGGGCCTAGTTTCCTTCTTCTGCATGTGGTACCCTGTTTCCCCAGCACTGTGTATTGAAAGGGCTGTCCTTTCTCCAATGCCTGTTGATTGCATGGAGAGCCTAGGTCCAGGGACGGACCTGTACAGTCAGGGTTTGTATAAATACATTCCATGATGTTCACACACCACAAAATCACTTAATGACGAGTTCTCAGAAATACCCTGGCCATGAAGAGATTCATGGCTGTATTGTGAATCACTTCATTTTAAAGACAAAAGCCAAAAAGGTCCCCCTCACAATAATCATATCTGCAAGAGGAGATAAAGCACACGTTCAGTAACCCCGTGGCCTGCACAGGAGGCCTAGCACATCTTTTACCAGACTAGAGAGTTCTGAAAGGATGCAAAGAAAGACATGGAAATACAAAGAGCTGAAAGAGCAGAGAATGCATTCTGTCCTCTTGGCCTGTGCACGCATTTCCTTTTCATATTGTCCCCCTCTTGATCAGTGCACCGAGAACCTCCACCAGTACCCACGGGACTCCCAGGGAGCTGAGCAAATGGCCCATGTTCCAGTGATGAATCATTTGGTTCCTGAGTGAATCTGGTTTTCTTTGGATCCCCACGGCTGTAGGCCTTGGATCCTCTGTCCCTTTTACCAGTAACTCCAGGCGGGGACTCTGTATGAAGCCCTGGCAAGAGAGTACTTTTAATTCAGTTCTCTGTGGGGTGTCCGTTGGGTTCAGAGGCCAGCACTCTCTCTCTCCTCTTCTCTTTTTTTTTTTTGGAGATTTTGAAAATCATATCTCATTTTTTTATTTATTTTTTTTCTTCTCTTCTCTTCTCTCTCTCTCTCTCTCTCTCTCTCTCTCTCTCTCTCTTTCCCCCAGTTCTGGGGGGTGGAACCCAGGGATTCATAGGATACTAAGCAAGTGCCCCACCCTCTGATTTTGTTCTAACATTAATTATTATCACATTCTCTCCTTTGGTGTCACTGAAACAATAGCACTTAGGGGACATGAAAGAAGACCTCACCTAACTGTGGTCTTCACATCTCTCCTTTTCACAAGAAAGCAGATTGCACTGAGCATGCCCGAGAAGTGTGAGTTCAACAGCCGTACACAATGCAGGGGCAGAGTTGAACTGACCTGCACTCGTGACTGGTTTCTGTCCTTGTCATTCAGAACAGACCAGTCTCCCCAAAAGGTCTAGGGTGGTAGATACCAGGCTCCCTGAGAGTCTTGTTGATTAGAGTGAAGGGCAATGACAAAGGCCACAGTAAAGATGGGCAAGGGGATTACCAGCACTTCCTTACCATCCTCCCACACTCCCCACCCTAGAACAGCCCTAGACTTACCATGACGGACTAGAGAAGATGGTGGGGGAACACATCTGCTAAGCATAACTGAGATCAGCATTGGATAGCAGTTGCAAATACTGAGTTTCAGAGGTAGTCTACAGCCTAGGAAACCCAAAATAAGGTCAGGAATACCTCAAGGCTCAAGAAGGCTTAACTCACTTTGTGATTTAGATGCAAGGTGCTCCCTAAAAGCTCGTGTGTAAGACAGTGTAAAAATGTTTAGAGGTGAAATGATTGGGTTGTGAGAGCCTTGACCTAATCAGTGCATTAACCCCCTGAAAGGGATTAACTGGGTGCTAGCTGTAGGCAGGTAGGGTGTGGCTAGAGGGTATGGCTAGGTCATTGGAGGTGTGTTTTGGGGGCATATATTTTTTTCTCTGGAGTAGGGAGTTGTCTCCCTCTGTTTCCTGGTGCCATGTTCCCAGCTGTTTTTCTTTGCCAGACTTTTCCGCCATAATGTTCTTCCTCATCTCAGGCACAGAGCAATGGAGTCAGCCATCTGTGGACTGAGACTTCTGGACCCACGAGAGACAAATAATTTTTTCCTCCTCAAAAATTGTTCTTGTCAGCTCTTTTGGAACAGCAACAAAAAAGCTGACTAAAACACCCACTCTGGGGTGACCTTGGATCTAGTGTGTTTCTAGAACCATGGCATTGAGCCACTGCTGTTCTAGAAGAGCACCCAGACTGCTGGTGCTGATGATGTCATCCTCTGGTTTCACCCCTGTGACTTCTATCCTTTGGCAGCTACAGCTCCTGAGAGAGACCACAGCACCCTTCCGTGGGCTAAGAACCGTCTCTCCAACCACACGCCAGCAGTGAGTCCTTGTTTTAACCTTTCTGAGCTTCAGTGTTTTTAATTTGGAAAATGGAAATAATAACGGCCTCATGAAATCATGCATATCAACAGTTTAGTAGCAGTACCATGCCTGGTTCTGAGAAAGCACTCACAGAGTGCTCATTATTCTTGTTCTTCAAGTTATACAACATTAATGTCATTAATACAGTCTGACAGTGAGTTTAGACTGAGCTCCATTTGTTCCACACCCTTTGGCACTGATGACCAGAGTACAAAGAAAAGCTTTGGCAAGGGAGCCCGGAATTTAAGAACTCACGGTCCTCCCAGTGGTGTGGCCTTGGAGCTCTCAGGCCTGGGGAAGGAAGGCTAATTTCAAATGGAAAAGAAGGGAGAGGAAAAGCAGCCATTTACTCTGCTGTAAAGAAAATGAGATTTACTGGGCCAGCATGAGGCTGTTTTCAGAATTCTGGTGGGTCTTCCAAGAATAAAGGGTTATAAGTGAAGGCAATTATATTTCTTGTTTACACTCCCTTCCCATGTGCAGACCCAGAATTTGCAAAGATAAGCTTTTCTGAGTTTCCACAGACCAGTGCTAGGGTCGGTTGTCTCCCTCCTCATGCTGCTCCCTGTTGGCAGGTTGAGGACACATTCACAGGACTTGGCTTCAAGAAAGAAGGAAGTGATTCAAACCAGCCTCTGACACCCAGATGTCTCCTGAGACCAAGCTCAGGGTCCTGGGCCTCAGTGCCCCATCAAGTGCCTCCTCCCTCCTCGCCTGTCTTAGGGAGTGACCAAGAAGCCTGGGATGTGCAACCTAGTCATGAGCATCAGATTCAAGTGTTTATGTAAAACTCAAGGGAATGGGGGTGGGCAAGGATCCACTCTGAAGCTAGAGGTTATGGCTCAGCTTGTAGGCACCCCAGGACTATATAATGAGGTCCATGGAAGATTTAGGACCTTATGACTTGGGAATTATAAAAGCTTAAATCTTACTGGAAGAGAGGCAGATCCTGGGTTTCCATTTTCAGTCACCTCTTAGTTTGAACTTGGGTGAGCTGTTCAGTCTCTCCGGTACTGTGTGAGGTGTTCTTTCGGCCCATGTGGCCACAACTGGCTTTGATCCAGCATGCATTTCTTGAGTGTGTACTTCGTGTTGACATACCAGGAGGTTCTTTGGAGAAAACAAGAAAGTGTCAGATGAGGTTTCTGCCTCTCATGGTCACGAGGTGGAGACCGTCATGTCTATCAATAGAAGAAAGAGACTTTAGTTAAAACAGAAGGTAGAATCCAGACTTCAGCAATAACTCAACCATCAGAATGGCAGCCCTGGAGTTTCCTCAGGAGGGAGAACTGAAGAGCTTGCTGCTTTGGATGCGGAGATGAGACTGAACAGACAGCTCTTCTCAGGCAGCCGTTCACCTGCCCCAGAGCATAGCTGGGGCAGGTAATATCGCCAGGTCCCTTCCACTGTATAATTCTAAGACACCCTCATTTCAAAGTTGCTAAAAATAGAAGCATGGTGTCTGGTATGTAACAATATACAATATTGCAGCTGTGTCTTTATGATGAATAATAATACTTTGGAGTTATATGATGAAGCAATCACTTTGCAAGCGCAATCTCATTAACCCTCACAATATTCTGATTAGGTAGGCAGGTGGCAAGTGATCTGAAGTCAGTTTGCAATTGAAGGAACCGAGACAGAGATGCTAAGCAACTTCCCAAGGAGTACATGTTTTCTGTGTCATGGTGGGAAACATTGGCTGGTTTTCCTTTCCTCAAATCTGTGGCTCTGAGTCGTGGTCCACATTGCTTCTAAGGTTTGGAGGCAGAACAAACTCAAAATTGTTGCTGTCCCAGATCTATCTCTTGGAAAACATTCCTGGCTTCTCTTGAAAAAAAAAATGCTAGCACCACCCCAAGATCTAGGGGCTGGGGTTGTGGCTCAGCGGTTGAGTGCTTGCCTTACATGTGTGGGGAACTGGGTTCAAACCCAGCACCACATGAAAATAAAATAAAAAACAAAATAAAGGTGTTTGTTAAAAAAAAAATCTAATGTTTCCTCCTGTTATTCATTCCCACTGGCAATTAACCTCTTCCTCCCTTCAAAATCCAACCTGTCTTGCCTCAAACCAAAGAAATGTTAGAAGCATGTTTAAACCTCTTCTTCTGGGCACTGTTCTCTTTCCTGAGTTTTTGTTTGCAGGTCCAGTTTAATTGAAGGTCATTTGTCTTCAGAAATAGTCACTGTTCTAAAAGTCTTTAATACACTCAGGCACCTGTCTGGACAGCTTTCTTCTCTCTGTCCTGATTTTATTTGTTTCTTTGTAATAGAAAAAAAAAAAAATATCCTTTTGCTTTCGTAACATGCCAAGAGCTTTCCCTAAGAGTAGAGGAACAGGTTTGGTGGTGCTGATATAAAATCAAGGAAAATGACACCATCAGCCTGGACACATTCACCAGCCGGGAGGAAAGACGGTCTCACAGCCTCGGGGGAAACACGGAGTTGGTTTATGGGGGTGGGGGGGTGCGGGTGGGAGATTGATATGGGAACCTGGGTTTTTATGCTTTGCGGGGGGGGGGGGGGGGGGGGGGCAGGATTCCCTGGCTCCCTTTGAGACAATGACACATGGCCACATCTTCAAATTGTTAATTATGTACTGCCCCCTAGGGATTTTTGTTTTGCTGGTGGCAACCTGCTTCAAATTCTACAGGAAATATTTATCAGCCTGCCTCAGCCAGCATTGGTCTCACAGAACCCTGCAGCTTTTTGTGACCTTGTTGTACAGAGTCCGCCCTTTCCCCAGCAAGTCGTATTCATACACTTGACTTCTTGAATTGTTGGGGTTTTTTTTTTCCTCCCTCTTTGTCTTTATTTTATTTTATTTCCCCAGGACGGCTACATTTGCATAATCTGGGATAGCCAGGATCGCCTCGGTGCTCTAAAAGCATTGCTTCCCCTCCACCACCACCACATTTCCCCTGCGGTTTTGTAAACATCTCTGGATTGGGGGAAGAGAGGACGAGCAAACTGTGAATTATAGACACTTACACACAGGCACTTACATATTTATCTGCACTTACCGATGGAGGATTTCTCTACACTCTGAAATGTGCTCTATGAAATCCCATTTAAATCAAAAACTTTTATCAGAAAAATGAAATTGCTTCGTGATTGAATAGCACTTTGCTTCTAAGTACCAGCCATCGAGGCTGATGAAATGACCAAGAGGACGCTCTTCCCCAGAAAGACATCCTTGTCCTTTATTTTAAAGTTGGAGTAAAAAATTTCGGCACCGTGTTCCTACACACAGCGTCTCTCCATAGAGGAAAGGTCTCCAGCTATAATTAAAGACATGTTGGGATCTGATAGGAATTTTAGAAATACACATCATTTTGACTGCTTGTGTAGTTTATTTCTTCTTTTAATAATGCATTAGACAGCCCTGGTGGGAATCTTTCTTCATGCAGTATATATATTTTTTTAACACACACACACACACACACACAAATCCTGTACACAACAAGTTTAGCAAATATATGCATGATCAAAACAGTTCAGAAATATACGATCTGCAAATGAGCAGAGGGCAGCAGGTTTTGAATAGGCTTCATCAGCAGAGGGGAGAGGTCAGTCGTGGAGATTAGTTATAGGAGCTATTAAGTCTCCTCTGACACCCACAGTACAAGCTGCTTAACATAATCAGCCGCAATCAGCAAAACTGCTGTTTATTACAAAACGTTTTTCCCTTTTAATATTTCATATTGTTATGTAAAATGCTGCAGTGTAGGGACACACACATTTCACCAGGGACAAATTGTACAAATTGTCAGCAATAATAATTTGTGGCTCTTCTGGTGACATCTTTTGAAGTTAAAACCGGCGAGCGATACCTCTCCAGAGCTATTTTCTCTAATGTGGTTAATGGTTTGCACTGGAGTTGACCAGCCACTCTCTGTACAATGTTGTGGCCATTTACTGGCATGAGACAATGTTTGCGTGACCGTATATCAACCAGACAAGTCTGTAATTCGGGGCCATGAAGCTTGGTTCTACTTCTCCATTTGGCGAGACTCTCAGTTATAGGTGTGTCTCATACTGGAATAAAATTAGCAGGAGTATTTCCTTACCTGTCCTAATCACTGAAGTAATTCCTTTTTCATTTCAATAGATGATGAGGTACATAATAGGAGTCTGTATAGAATTCCCTTGAATTTCATATACTGGGTATTAGGATAAGAGAAATGTCCCAGCTGTCCAATAGGACAGGTTGTAGTGGTCCAGATTAGAGGACACTTAGATATTATCCCCACGCTTTTCTAAGGAATATGAGGAGGTAGAGGGGCAGCTCCCATTCCAGCTCACTGATGATGTCATCCAATCCCTGGAAGGTTCTTGCTGGTCATCCTCCTTCCTACCCAGAGCCAGCCTGACTGCTTTGGGAATGCTGGACTGAGGAGGAAGCACTGCAGCAAGACATAGGGGTAGGATTTTATTTGCACAAACAGGCTAAGACTGAAGAGGTAAAAAGAGCATCATCAGGCTGAGGCTGAGGCGCAGCAGTAGAGCACTTGTCTAGCATGTGTGAGGTCCTGGATTTGACCTCCAATATCACAGACAAACAAAAACAAGCGTTGTCCTTTCCAAGTGGTCACCTTGGCAGGCTAAAAGACATACCTATTCAGGGGCTAGGGCTGGGGCTCAGAGATAGAGCGCCTGCCTGGCATTGTGAGGCACAGGGTTCAATCCTCAGCACACATAAAAATAAATAAATAAAGATATGTGTCCATCTACAACTAAAAAAAAAAAAGCATACTTATTCAAACAAACAGCAATGCTGCAATTTCTCATGTTTTGGTTCCATTTCCTTTATACACCACAAAAGATAATCAGTGTCATTACCTGATACTTCTTTGGAATCCCAGATTAATATCTATCTTATTCATTAGGCCTGGCTCCATATAAATGGACATTCCTTATACTTGGTACACCCTTACCCCACTAGAACAATATAATTAGTATTAGAATAATTCTTGTGGGTCTGGGGATGTGGCTCAAGCAGTAACGTGCTCGCCTGGCATGCACGGGGTGCTGGGTTCGATCCTCAGCACCACATAAAAATAAAAAAATAAAGATGTTGTGTCTGCCGAGAACTAAAAAATAAATATTGAAAAATTCTCTCTCTCTCTTAAAAAAAAAGAGTAATTATTGTGGGTGTATGATAAACTTCTTGAGGTCATAAATTTTCATTTTTACTTCTACATGCATCCCTGTCTAGCTAACGTCAGGCACATAGTGGGTGCTCAATCTGTTTGTTGAATAAATGAGTGGATATTTTCCAGAAATTAAATTCATCCTTAGGTCAAAATTGTGCCTCAATTAGGGCTCTGGACTCTGAAGACATTCTAATACAGGATTTTTAAAATTTCTTCAACATTTCTTAGCTTTTTATTATGCTTTTATTAATGCATTATAATTGTATGTATCTAATAACGGGTTTCTTGACAACTCCTTAAACAATGAAAACTTCTCAGGAATTAGTGTCCATGTAACCGGTTAGCATGTCACTGAAATGCAAAACCTCCCCTGTACTTGACTTTCTAGACAAGTGCTATCCACTAGAAATATAATGTAGGCCACTTATAGAAAAAATTTCCAGTTTGCTAGAAGCATGGCAATTAAAAAAAAGGCAAAATAGGTGAAATTTATTTTAATAAAATATTAACAATATATTTTACTTAATCCAATATATCCAAAAAATCAACTTAAAATTATTGAGGTATTTTACATTCTTCTTTGTTGTTGTTATCCTAAGTTATTAAGAATTGGTGTGTATTTTATGCTTCTCACAGGTCTTCATTTGCAGGGAGCAGCTGTAGTTCTAGTGCTCAATAGCCACCAGTGGAGAAGAAGCTACCATGTTAGCGTGGGTCCAGGTTTGCTTGATGGCCGTTTGGCCAGTGCCTTCTTGGGATTGAGACCTGTTGGGTGAACTGCAGGGGGCAGCAACAGGCAATGACTGGATGTGCCCTGAGTGGTCACTTCTCTGCTTTATTTGCCCTTTTCTCTCTAGCCAAAGAAAAGAGACTAGTGATACAATGGAATTTTGTTCACATTAGAACTTCAAAAGCTTGTAAAGCAAACCACGTTTCATGTAAGTGCCAACTCCATTTTTATTCCTCGGGCTAGTTGTTCGTTTGCTGCATTTCCTTGTTTTCAAGCCAGTCTTCCTCATGGAAAGGCTCAGGCCAGAGATGAGTGTGCTTTTGTCTAGAGTGGTAACAATAGAGCTGATGGAACTTCATGATGCTGGATGTGAAAAAGAGGATTCCAGGGTTATTCCTGGGTTTTGTCTTGTTCATCATGTTAGATGGTGGTATTGGTACCACCACCTAGGGAGACAGTCTGGATAGAAAAGCAGGTATTGATGATTTGAGAGCCTTGGGACCTCACAGCACCATGATGCTGAGGGGAAGAGATTGTTAGAAACCCTGGGGCCTTCAGAAGCCTAAAGAAGAAATTGTCTCCCAATAGTGAGAATGGCCGACTCCTGGAAGTCAAGTAAGCCTTGTGGATGCACAAAAGTGATACACAGAAAGTAGGTTGAGAAGGCAGCTTGGGCCATGAGCAGAGCAGAATCTGGATGGTTGGAGGACAGAGTGACACTGATTCAATAGCCCTGGCAAGTGCAAGTCTGGGTCAGAGGAGAACAGGTGTTAGGGCCCAGTTAAGCTAGCACTAGACAAGAGAACACAGACAAAACAAAAAACTTCATGACTTGACAGCTGCCAAGTCCCTCTGGAGCTTGGGTAGAGCTACCTATCTCCCACACACTGTTTTTCTTCTGCACAGAGGAGGCACAGAGAATATCTCCCTCCAAGGTTCCTGAAGAGTTGCAGTGTGTGTAGGTTTGAGCCACTGAAATTTAGCATACCTGGAGACCTTGCTTTCTCAGCATCATATTTACTTAGGAAATTTTATGATAGAAATTCTTAATAAAAAGACTGATCTAAATTTTCTTATTTGGTTAAATAACTTATAGAACAATTAATGCAATAGTAATCACCTATTAAAAAGAATGAGAGCTAGACACACTGTTTTAGAAAAATTACAAGATTCATTTCTGAGTAATTCATAACACTATATAGAGAATGCTCCCTTTTGTGGGGAAAGGGGGTTTATGTACATATCATGCATATATGTGTGTGTGTGTGTGTGTGTACCTTGTATTTATATTTCCGGAAGGATGAACAAGAAGCTGATAATAGTAGAAAGAACTAGAAAGGAATTGAGAGTGAGAGGGAGATTGGCCTTTTGTGTCTAATCTTTTGTATTGCTCAATTTCTAATGGCGAGGTACAGGAATTATTTTTCAAATTGAAATAGCAATTTAAAGCATTTTAAACAATATTTTACTTACAGTGTTTATATAAACTCTATACAATCTCTTGGAGAAAGAACTGCACACCTCTATGTTGTGACCAGTGAGTGCCCTGTGTTCATTCATTTGATCAATCATTCTTCCAATTTCAAATTTGGGGGCATTGAAAACAACATTGTCAAATACTTTCCTTTTAGTAATTTGACTCAGTGCCAAAAACCAAGTTCAGAGGCTGGCAGACAGTGAGATACTGATGTGGTGCTGAACCTCAGGTTAAATGCAAGTCTAAAGAGCAGGATGAATGTGAAAGATGGCACCAGTCACAGACTTGCCCTCACCCCCACCCCCAGCATTTGCATCACCTGCACACCATGTGACAAGTGGGAATTACCCCATTTGTGAGAAACAGGAATTGCCCCAGGCAGGTGCCAGGAGGCTATGTATCAGGAACAAAGAGAAGAGGCTTACTGTTCTGTTTCTTCTGGTTGCATATATGGTAAGGATCATCTATTCCTGTTAAACGAATTTAGAGATGGTAGAATTCACTTCTAATCAGTGTGATTTGAAAAAAATGGGATTTGGGTTAGGTCTTAATGCATGTGAGGTAAATATTATTTTAATGTATTATATCCTGTGTAATTTTTACTGCCCCAAATTCTTGCTGTTTTGCACTCCTTAATCCCTTGGAGCACACCCCCCCCCCCCTTAGGGAAGGGCAGAACTGGGCCCTGAATGTGAGAAAGACACCGTTTCTTCCTTCCTGTTTCAGGTCCAAAGTTGTGAAAGCCACTTTCCCTTGAGAGCCACCCTTGGTTGAAGGATGAAAGCGTTGATGGGTTTCATGGACAGAATTAGAGGAACAGAGTTTTTACGATTAGCCACAGGAAGATGGGGGGAACACAGCGTATAGTATAAGGACTGTTCCTGAACCATGGAAGAACAGATGTTTGTAAAACGGACAGAGAGGGGAGGTCTGAGGAGCAGAAGGAGAGGTTTGGAGGAGACAAGTCTGGGATTAAAGCACAAATCAGACCCCTGAGAAAGGACCTAGTATCTCTTAGTCCTAGTCCCTGGCTAGACAGAGTGCAAGATGATAGGAACAATGGTACACTATAGGGGCTTGGGCTTTGCTTTCTGTTGGAATTTGGGGAAGAGACCACCTGGCCAGTTACAAAACCAACAAGCATTGTTGCAGGAGAATGTGTGTAACAAGAGCAGGCATGAGATGGAGTCCCCCAGAGCCTCAAAGACGGAGTGAGAGTTCCGAAGTCCCCTCCCCACCCTGTTGCGGAGCCGAAGGGCTGAGAGATAGGAGACACCAGGCAAAGCCTGAAACGAGAATGAAAAGATGGTGGATCCCGTGAATGGGGACCTCTGAAAGGGTTTCAAATCTCAGCTATGGGCTCTACTAAGTACTTCTGAGCAGGGAATGATATGGAGAGTGTGCTATTTTCTAGAAATTGGTCTTGACACTGGATGGCTTATGGTACATACTTAAGAAGATAGCTCTTGAAAAGTTCAGCCCTTACATAAAAAGGGCAGGTGACAGTCTTCCCCAAAATTGCACAGTTGAGCTACTCCAAGGGATGCTGGAAAGTTTGTTTTTTTTTTTAGCATCTTCTATTCTAAATGTTTTGCTTTTTTTACGTAGAATGGAGGAGAACAGAGATAGTTTTCTGCTTGTGGGAGCTGTCTGGGATCACTGCAGGTCTTGGTCTCACCAAGTGGGGGCACTCACCTCAGGTGATGTTTGCCTGGTGGCATAGAGTTGATCATGGCCATTCTAAGGAGCATGAACATTTCATCTTGCGTGTAATATTTCTCATTTTATAATGCAGGCCTTAATCATTCAGTCCCGACCAACAAAGCCAAAATGCAAAACAAAACAAAAACCCCAGAAATGCAGTTAATAAGCCCTGGGGGAAACAGTCATGGCTCTTTGATCTTAAATCTGTTGAACTGAAAATGCAGTGCGAGTTAAGTCCTTTAAGCAAGTAATAAATCAAGATTGCTGCTGAGGGGAGGGAATGGAGTCTTTCAAGTGGACTCTACTCCTGCATTTCTTCTAATTTGTTCTGAGTATCTTTTCCTTTGGCCTCCATTTCTAGATTCCAGCAAAAATCCTACATAGTAGGGAGTCTCTACCATTTCCCATGGCACAAATATGTTTATGTGGTGGCTTTAACCAGCCTAACTAAGCAAATAGAACTCGAAGCCTCACCCCCGCTTTCTCCAACATTAGGACTGTATTATTCTCCATCTAGAAAGATCACCCAGCCATAAAGATGCAGATGAAAACCAGAGCATATGCCCATCCAGATGCTTTTTCAACTCTATATTAAGTGTTCCACCAATGCATGTGCATCCCATGTATTTCAAATTTTATTTATAGAGAAGAGACACTTACCCATTATACATTATACATTGTATCTCTGGATGTTAAAGGAGATTACAGTCCATTTGCTGCCCTAGTGTATTGTTTTTTCTCCCTCATTAGATAGGGCCAGACACATGAGCTCATGGAGTTTTAAAAGCATATTTGGTTGAATAGTAAGTCAAAATCCCCTCCTAATGAATTTCCCTCCTGAAAATTATCTTCCATGTCAGGAAATAGTCGACAAGGAACAAACATCTTCTTTCTCTGATTTGCATTGTGGAAAGAAAAGGAAAATAGCACAGATGCATTCGGTATTGTACAAAGAGCATATATGGGCATTTCAATCCCTAATATCGCACTAGTTTCTGATGCTAATGTAAAATATGTTCTTTTTGCATTTATAATCATGATGAGCAGATGGCGAAGACGGTTTAAAGTAGTACTGTATGTCTATTAAAATAATGTATGCTGTTAGTGAGTCTTCCCTAAAACTGGAGTTTAATTGCTTATAAACACATACATTAGAAAGAACCACAATTCTAAGAGCCATTTGCTTCGCTGGGACAATAGTTAGACAGAGTTTCCTATAACAGGCTTTGGCCCAAATATTCCTTGTGGTGGCAGATGCTTTGCTGTGCTTGCTCTCTCTCTCTCTCTCTCTCTCTCTTAAAGAGGCTTAATTGACAAAAATGTTGGGACTGGCACAAAAGGACCCTGGTTTCTTAAAACAAAGGAATCCCTCTTAAAATTAAACTAAAATGGAAAAATTGAGGAAAATGTGGGCTGGGGAAGAACTGGTAAGGAAAGAATTAAATATGTAAGCTGCTCCATTTTTTTTTTCTGGCTTATTTTAAATTTTTTACTACCCTGTTTTAAGCAAACCATCAGGATGGCATTTTGTGATGTTCCATGATTAATATCGATTATATGGTGGTTGTGCTTTCTAAAAGTCAAATCTGCCTGAGAAGAGAGTTTCCTTGTTTCAATCTAAGGGACTTCACAGCTCAGAGGATGTGGAGGCTTCTGCCTCTGACAGTTTAGACCACCCACTCGGCCTCTCTGGAAAGAGATTGCTTCCAAGGGGGGACATGTGATCATCAAAGCAGATGATAAAGTTGGGAGGATCGAGTCCCCTGAATACCAGCGGAGAGAAGTGATGCTGTTTGCAAACAGGAGAAAGAGGGAGGCAGCAGCAGAGAAGGCAGGCTGAGAGCCAAGGGCCCTAAAAAGGCAGCAAGTTTTAGAAAACACTCATTTGACTAATTTGCCTAATATAATAAAGAAAGGATGGTTTTATTTTCAAATGCAAAAGTGGTGATTGATTAGGTGGGCATTATATTTGCAGCATGTGGAATGAATAATGGTTGTGAATAGATATGGAAAATATCTCACCAAGCAGGGAAAAAAAAAATCCATAAGTCATACAAGGCAGAGCACAAAAATACCAACATACCAACATTCAGAGAGAGTTTAAATAATAACAGACTGAATCTTGGAAGGGGTCCAAGGAAACAGGAACAGAAAGAGAGCTACACAGAGCATAATGGCTTCTAGACAATAGGCAAAGGGAGAGGGTCTGCACATGCTTGTGAATGTGGTGCTGGCTCTTTCATTAGTATAATTACCCAAGTTTAAGGTCAAGTCACCTGTGTATTGCTGATAAAGTGAATGATTTCTTTTAAAATAGAAATAGCTCTTGCATCACCCACATGTTATAGGAATAGACAATCCATGTGGGTGAGATATTACAGAATCATCTCCATCTTACAGAGCACATCTCTGGTAAAGAATGGCACCGAATCCTGCCACATCTGCTGTATTCTAACACAGAAGCTGGAAATACATTCCCCTGTCCAGGTTCCCTCTTTGGTAAAGGGTGGCCCTTTCCCTTACCTAACATATGTACTCATTTGACAGGGTAAAGACATGGTTGTCTTGGAATAGGGTTTACCCCAGGTAAAATGCAGCCAGATTTAGTTTTGTTTTTTTGGTTTTTTTTGTACCAGGAATTGAATCCTAGGGTGCTTTAAATACTGAGCTACATCTCCATCTCCATCCCTTTGTTATGTTTTATTTAGAAGCAGAGACTTGCTGAGTTGCTTAGGGCCTTGATAAGATGCTGAGCCTGGCTTGGAACTCATGATCCTCTTACCTCAGCCTCCCCAGCCACTGGGATTACAGGTGTTCACCACCACACCCAGCCAGATTTGGAAATTTGAACTCAAGTTGTTTGAGCTCCAATCAGTTATCAAATTACAACCCAAATTTAAAAAAAAAAATGATGTAGAGAATTTGCAAAATAGTTGTACTTTGAACATTTCTATTCCATGAAATGTTATTTAAGTGGTGGGATAAAAGATCTTTTAAATTTTTTTCTGTAACAGAAATAACTCAAAAAGTCCATGACTTAATTTTACATCAGCATGAATTCCAAATAATTGAGAATAAATACTTAAAATGTCTGATGCAGAAACTATAGAGGAGCGCTTTCATACTGCCTGCAGGTAGGTCCTTAGCTAGATCTCAGAATCCATGGGGGTGTGGCCCAGACATCAGCAATGGTTAAATACTTCAGAGGTGTTTGTGACCTGGGTTGGGCCTGAGACCATTGCTGAGAGAGGAGACAGTTTTTTAATGATTTTCAGACCAAGTTAGATCTGCATTTTTCACTAGATACTAATTGAAACAGCAGATCAACTTAAGATGAGGCAAGATTGGTGTTAGGGAGTGCCCTTGGATGCTACTCTAACAGCCCTGTGAGAGTTGCTGAGTGTCTAAATTTGAACAGTGGAAGTTGGAGAGGAAGATGAAGGGTTAGAGATCGGGAGGCTGAGTCAATACATTTGAAGGCCAAGGCAGTGTTACTGGATGGAATGTGGTGGGTGGACAAGTCGGATATAACTATTAGGTTTCTACCTTGAATGACTGGTTGGATGGTGAAGCTTTTAACTAAATATGTTCTAACTCTAGTTTTCCAACGCCAACTGGTACCTGCGAATGCGATTCAATCCTGACACTAGCTATCCAGAGCTAGTGCAGACTCCATGGGTTAAGAGGTTCAGTCCCCCAAGACGGCCCCCATATCATATGCCAACCACGAGTGGAGCCCCTGTGCTACCCATGCTTTGGTTTGACCTGATTACAGATTTGGGGGTCCCATGACTCACTTCAGGTTTAATAATTCACTAGAATGACTCATAGAAATTGCCGAAAGCGTGATTATACAGTGTACCAATGAACAGCCAGATGAAGAGGCACTTCGAGCAAGGCTGGACGGGTCCTGAGCACAGGAGACTGTGCTCTGTGGAGTCAGGGTGTGCCACCCTCGGGTGATATAACCAGGAAATTCCCCTGGCCTCCTTGCTTCAGAATTTTCCTGATCTGAGATTTTTTTTGGTCACTGTGATTAGTTAAAAGCATTGGCTACATGACCGAATGCAATCTCCCCTCCCTGGAGTCCAGAAGGGACTGAAAGTTCCTTGGACTGTTCTTGGCCACCCCTTGCTCTAAGCTACTGCACTTGTGTGACCCCTGAGAAGGAAAGCTACATGTCAGGAAGGGGTGAGACCTCCTTGCATGCCTGATGTGTGGCATGGCCAGCCCTTCTGAAACCATCCAAGGGCCCACCAGGAGTCACCTCATTAGCATAAACTCAGGTATTGCTAAAAGGGACAAATAAAAAATCTATTCCCACCACTCAGGAAGTTCCACATTTTTAAATTTCTGTGCCAGGTATGGGGGTAACAACCAAACACATTTTTTAATCTTATCAAGTACTTTTTTTTTTTAAATCCCACACTGAGGAATAAGTAAAATAGTTTTTCAGGGAAAGGTAGCTAGTACAATTTTGAAAGTGGTGAGTATAAGATTGCCAAAGTGGATAGAGCCAGCAGACAGTTGATGTACAATGAGAAGCTCACGGGTAGCATCCGACTGGAAGCAGAAATGCAGAAGTCAGTGTTTGAATGAAGTGGTTGCTCCTATAAGCAGCATAAGGGTGTGTGAAATATGGTAAAAGAAGGACTTGAAGTTAAACTGTGTCTGGTAGAATTCAGAATGAGATGAGCTCACATCTTGACCTCCAGTACACGTGGGTCACAAAGCTTTTCCTACAAAGAGACCTTTAAATATCTCAGGCTTTTCAGGTCTCTGACACTGCTGCTCAGTTCTGCCCCTGGGATGCAAAAACAGCTGCAGGATGAGCCATACTGATTGAATAAGCACTGCTATGTTTTAATAAAACTTTATTTATAGACACTGACATTTGGATTTCTTGTATTTTTCACACGGCACAAAATATTCTTCCTTTTATTTCTTTTTCAAATGTCTAAAAATGTCAGAACCATTTATAGCTTGTGGACCGCATAAAACAAGAGGCGGGACAATTTGGTCCTTGGACTGTTCTTGGCCACCCCTTGCTCTAAACCGCTGCACTTGTGTGACCCCTGAGAAGGAAAGCTACATGTCAGGAGGGGGTGAGACCTCCTTGCACAGAGACACCTGTGGCCCCTTTGCTGATGACATAGAACTCGCCTGGGAAAGGTGAAGAGCTTGCTGAGCTGGGGAACTCAGCTGAGCCAGGGTACCATTCTTCAGGTAGGAGCAATTCCTTCTTCTCTTGGCTCTTTGACACCACCTGCTCCTGAGTGTCTCCTCTCCCAGCAGCTCTTCCCAGCCTCCCTCACAGACTCCTACCTGCTCCACCTTCCTGTGTTGAAATGCTTCCAGTTAGTGCTGGGCCTTCTATCTGCCCTCCTGTCCTAGTCAATTTGATCCAGCCCTGTGGGTTTAAGCATCATCCGTGTTCACCCCCAGATGTCTATCTTCAGTCTTACCTCACCTCAGAAATTCACGTTTGTATCTCCAACCACCCACCTGACATCTGAACAGATATGTCAGATAGAAATTTCTTACCTTTCCCTAACTCAGTAGAGAATCACCATTCACCCAATTGTTTAGACTCAAATCCTGCTTTTCTTTCACCCTCCTGTCCTGGCTATCAGTAAATCCCATTGGCCTGATTTCCAAAACATGCTCTGGATCCATTTTTCCCATCTCTTCCCTCTCCTTCCTCTTTGTCCCAAAGTCCAGCCGCATACCCCTTACCCGGATGGCAAGCCTCTAGACAAGTCTTCCAGCAACCACTCTTCCTCTGTCATTCAGTTGCTAAATATCAGCTCTAGTGATTAGAAAACAAAGCACAAAAACAAAAGCTAGAACTGAGATGTGGTAGAGCTCTTACCTAATACACACAAGGCCCTGTTCCAACCTCATTCAAGGCAAAAAAGAAAAAAATGTTTTGTTTTGTTTTTTAAATCTGTTTTTGTTTTTTGTTTGTTTGGTTTTGCTTTTTAGCAGTTCTAGGTTTACAGAAAAATTGAACATTAAGTACATAAAGAGTTTCCGAATACCCTCTCACCAAATCTCTTCTTCCCTACTGCTTCCCCTATTATTACTGTGGTAGATTTGTTAGAATAGATGAGTCAATGTTGACATATAACAATGAACTAAAATTCACTATACCAAGGTTC
The DNA here is from genome assembly GCF_047511675.1 of Marmota flaviventris. Classification (NCBI taxonomy): domain Eukaryota; kingdom Metazoa; phylum Chordata; class Mammalia; order Rodentia; family Sciuridae; genus Marmota; species Marmota flaviventris. The sequence goes on from NC_092508.1 coordinate 58,795,424, forward strand.
ACTCTTGTGTCGGTGGGTTTTGACAAATATATAATGCCTTGTATCCAAAATTACAGTATCAAACAGAATAGTTTCACCACTCTAAAATAACCTCTGGGCTCCTTCATTCTCTCCAAAACCCTGGCAACTACTGATCTTTTGATTGTCTTCTTAGATATGCCTTTTCCAGAATGTCATATATTTGAAATTATACAGTAAGAAGACGTTTTGGATCAGCTTCTCTCACTTAGCACAATGTACCTCACATTCCTTTAGGTCTTTTCTTGACTTGATATTGCTCGTTCCATTTTTATCAAATATTCCCACAGTTTTTTCACCCGTTGAAGGACATCTTCCTTACTTCCAAATTCCAATGATTTCTTAACACAGAAGTCAGAACATGACATTCTAATCGTCACACCCCAAAACATTGCTTACTCAGTCTTTTAGTTGACTCATGATCTGGCCCTACCTGCTCTTCTTCATCCCTGACCACTGTTGTCACGTGTCCTTCTCCTATTCCTGCTTTAGGGCTTTTCATGGGCTGCTCTGTCCACTGGCATGCTCAGTCCATGGTGATCGGCCTGGTCCACTTCCAATTCAGATCTCAGCTTACACTGCCCTTCCTCAGCAGAGCTTTCCCTGACTCCAGTCCAAAGTCACTGCTCAGTTACTCCCTGTTATTATATCCCATTTTAAATACTTTCCTTACAACTTATCTTTATTTTGTATTCTTTATTTTGTATTCTCCTTTTATTTGTTCATTGTCTTTCTTTCCCCAATAATAGCAGGGACCTATTCTGTCTTTATCTACTGACATATACTCAGCACCTAGAATTAAGCTGAATAAATAAGAACTTTATTATTAAGTGGCTCCCACTGCTGAGTCAGTTGCACCAAAGTATTTACAATACTTAAAGTAGAAATGAACATTTTGAAATGGACTTTTTCTAGACCACGTGTTTTTTATTTGCTTAGCAAAACACTTCTCTTGATTCCCACTCCTAGACATGGCTCTACCGCTTCCCAGGACCTCTGAGTCTTTCTTGGAGTCTCTCTTATCTTTGCTAACTCAACAAAGCTGTAGACTGAAGTGGCAGAGCCAGAGTGGTAGGACAGAGGAAAACAGTGATACCCAAAGAGAAGAACAGAAAACAGCAAATGGATGATCAAGTACAAACGGCAGATTTGGCAAAAAGTTCTGAAAGCAATTCAAAGAATAGAGTCTTCCAAATGTTTTGAATAAGCAAAACATTCTGAGTAAGTGGTTAGCCTCCTAAAGAGATTCCTTTCAAGGATAGCTTTCATTAAAAATGAAATAAGATTGGTTTAAAATTTTATACCCACACATTTTATTCAAACTTTAAATATAGCTGATAAATGGGATGGGGAGGGGGGAGTGGGATCAGGGCTTAAGGAATGGTTGCAATCATCTATCTTAAGTAAATAAATGTACAGAAAGGATGGTTTTCAATTTTATGGATTTAGGATCAAACTGGGCATTATGGGCCTTTATATCTCCCCCAGTTCTGTAAGTAGCTTGAGCCCTTTTGCCTTTGTAAAACTGTGATAACAGATCAAAGGGTGAAATATCCAGTGCACATCAGGATTGGATCGTATATTTTAAAGCCAGCCTCTAACTGCCTGCTAGGACAGCACTCAAGGTAGGGGAAGACTTTCTGTTTTGAAGAAGCAGAGAGCTAAACAACTAGATGGACAAAAGGCTTGCAGGATGGAGGGTAGCATGTTAGGGCAGAAGAGGACCCTGATTTGGAATTGCTCAAGGAGGGGAATAGATTTGCTTGTGGGCATTAACATATTAGGAGCCACAGCCAGCACTTGGTCCCAAGACCTCAGTCCTCCCTTTGGGTTCTCTACCTAACTTGTATACACTGCTTGTCTTTTTTTTTTTTTTTTTTTTTGCACCAGGGATAGAACCCAGGGCGCTTTACCGCTGAGCCACATCCCCATCCTTTTTTTATATTTTATTTAGAGACAGGGTCTCACTAAGTTGCTTAGGGCCTTGCTAAGCTGCTGAAGCTGGCTTTGAACTCACAATTCTCCTGCTTCATTCTCCTGAGCTGCTCCAGTATTATTTTAAGTCCATGGGTTTTGGGATTTTTTGTGATGCAGCATTATATAATTGGAACACATTTAGTTAAGGACATTCATGAAAAAAATATAAGAAGGTAGGAGACACATACACAAAGATAGAGATAGAGGAAGGAAAGGAAAGAATAGAGGGCAGAAAGGGAGAGAAGATGGACAGAAATAAGATGATAGTGTGGCAAACACTGATATCTGTTTTACAAAAGGACCTTAAACAACTCCCCCTGCCTCCCATCAAGTCTGTGTTTCTTTTTTTTTTCTCTTTTCCTCCCTCCCTCCCTCCCTCCCTCCCTCCTTCCCTTTCTTCCTTCCTTTCTCATTACTGGGGAATCAAACACAGGGACACTTTACCACTGAGCTACATCCTCAGCCCTTTTTAGTTAGTTTGTTTGTTTGAGACAGGATCTTGTGAAGTTGCTTAGGGCCTCCCCCTCCTCCTGCCTCAGCCTCCCAAGTCTCTAGGATTACAGGTGTGTGCCACCAAGCTGGCCCACCAAATCCTTTTAAAGAAAGCTGAGAATCCTCCTTAAAGAAGCCCTTCTGTATTAAGGGACCTGAAGGAACTCTTCTTTCACCTTCTGCTTTGCTTCTGGAAAAATCAGCAGGTATCATCAAGGTCGAGATCCAGTAGCATGCTTCCTGCTCCAAGATGTTATCAGGGGATTGTGTGACCTCGTCAAGGCATGACATGCACTTTAGTAAGCTTTCTGGTGACCAGGCATCTCATTTATAGCTCACTCATATAGTAATTGAGGTCATTAATGTCATTTCTGGAAAGTCTGGGGTACGGGGTCCTTGAGGAGGAGAGTTACACCATGCTTACAAGTTAAGTCAGCGGTGACTTACGTTGTTTCCTCTGGCAGCACCATTCTCACAGGGACATGAAGGTAAGAGAACATTCCTAATTCTGAGTCTGTATAGAACCTAAATTAATCCTTTTGGGAATGCTTTGGGAGCTCACTCTAGCTCAAGGACTTTTTTCCAAGCCCTAATCAGCACTGCTCTTCAGGTATAGAGAAGTTTCAATTAATGGAGAACTTGAAGACAGGGGTCCGTATAGAGAGTAAATCTGTTTTTATTATAGTAATTAATTAACATTCTCAATAATATGTTTATCTCTCTTTCATACTAACCATATGGTAAAATAGCATTAAATTACTCATTTTGTAGAATTTCCTCATTCTCTCATTTATCTTCTTATTCAAGGTATTTTTGGATTAAACAAAGGAGATTTTAAAGCCTTGGATAGCTATTGACCATTAAAAAATCACTAGTTAAATTTTCCCCCTTTACTAATAAAAATAATTTACCACAATTCCTATTATGAGAATTCATTCTTGGAGAATTTATTTGTTAATTGGAGGAAAATAAAGTTTACATCCTTGATACATTTCTTGTCATCTTTGCCACTTGGCAAATTTTATTTTTATTTTTTTTCTTGCCCGAGTCCTTGATAGACAGAATGAGCTTGCCCATCTCCTCCTCACCAGCTACACCTGATATTGCTCCTCAAGATGAGAATTTATTTAATGAATGTTACAATGAAATTTTTTTCCTATACTGGCTATACATACATTTTTTCCTATATAACTGAAAATTTGTTGCCTTTGACCAACATCCCCCAACTCCAAGGCTATAATTTAAAAACTGCTGCTTGTGTTTTGAAATCCATTGTATTTTATTACAATGTATTGAACATTATAGGTAGCTTTTTAGAAAAATTTGTGAATAGTAAGTTCTCTTTTCACCCAGTTCTTACCTGTAACTTACCTGTAACATCATCATCTTTTCTGAACACTGAAAGCACATTTCTTCACCCTGTGTATGAGGCTCTTTCTCTGGCTCTATTTTTTTTTTTTTATTTTCAATGAAACTTTCAAGCGGTGCTGCTTTGCCCACTTCTCCTTCCCTTTCAGGATTTGTTAACTGCTCTTGAGGCACTGAAAGCTTTTTCCTTCCTCCTTTACTTGCCCGGTACTCAGATGCCGAGGAGAAGCTCTTTTCCTGCCTCCTCTCCCACTTCAATCAGAACGATGGTGTGCTTACTCTGAGTTACTCAGCCCTTTGACCTGGGCGACAGCTAATTTCTTGCTTTTATCTGGCACGGCACCATGGGAACCCTGAGCTTTTCCCCGCAACCCCAGCTCTTTTACCATTTTCAGGGGGCCTCAGATGAGTACCTCACCTTAGATGCCAACAAGAGTGCTGCTGCTCAACCCCCTAACGTTGCAGGAAAGCGTGCTACCAAGTGTCAATCAATGGAGAGGTATATGATGGGGACACGTCACTTCATCACAAAGACTTCACTTGGGTCAGATAAACTCACAATAGCCTAAAATGGTCATGGGAATTTGCCACTTCAGATACTGAAAAGCTCATATTACAAGAGGTTTTTTGTTTTTTGTTTTTTTTTTAAAGGTAGATTTGTTTCTTAGAGTTTATTTCCTGTTGATGCTTTATCTACAAATACACAGTGTCTGATTGATTAATAGAACATCTTTTATGGTCGTATAATTAGACTTTGAAGACAGAAAAATCCTAAATTTCCCTTGTTTTTGGTAATTGTGATTCATAAGAACAAGACATTATCCCATTCTGATAATTATAATTGATAATCTTTCTGAAAACTTGTATAGGTTTTAAATCTTAAAATAGAAAAAAAAGATGCTTTACACTAAATATGACAAAATTATGACATGCATCTGTCTCCTCTTCCTCCACAAACTTCCCTAAAATGACAGTGAAGAAATAAAAAAGGTGTTGACATACAATAGAAAGGACAGAAAAGAGGACAAAAGCAGAAGAGAAAGTAAACAAGGTTTTCCAAAATGAAAACTGGGTTGGAAAATTGGTAACGGACAGGGGAGTAGAAGAAGTTTCAAATAAGAATCTGAAGAGCTATCTCCATCCCATCTCCCACCACCAATCCTGTGTGAGGCTCGAGGATCATTTTGAAAAATGAACCAAAGAGGTTTTAGAGTCAAGTTTGAATTCAAACAGAGGGATGATGTGGAACATGGACTCATGGGGCCCTCAGCCCTGGCCTTCTGCTCCTGGAAGCCAGGTGCTAGTTCTTTTCAGCAGGAGCCCAGAGGACTTTTCAAGTAAACTGGACACCCTCAGAGAAAAGACCTCAGCTTCTGACATTTCGGAAGCTTCCACTAGAAATAGCCCTTAAAAAGCTGGACCATCCCATGGTGAAACCATCATACAGCAAGCCCTGTTCCCTCAAATCCCAGATTTTCCAAACAGCTGCTATTATCTCTGTCTCTATAGAAATCAAAGTGCAGGAGACAGTTAAGGAAAATATCCCAGAACAGAGATTAAAAGAAGCAAACAGAAAAAAGCAGCAGAGAGCATAAAAGGTCGGGAAAATAGAAAGAACCTCCAGAAGAAAAAAATCCAACTTTCGAGTAAGACAGTGCATTTGTAAAATAAATCCAAGATGTGATGAGAAAAAGAATTATCAGAAGAAAAAATACATTAGAAAATAAAAAATACAATCTAATAGAATGTTTTCTGTCTGCAACTTAATGAAGCCCAGTCCCAAATTTAAAAAAAAAAATTTAAATTAAAAAAAAAGAGCACTGGGGACATAATTGGTGGTAGAGCATCCCTGGGTTCAATCCCCAGTACTGCAAAAGAAAAGAAAATTGAACCGTATAAACTTAACTATTAAAAATAGTGATAATAAAGATAATAAATACTCAAAATGCTTCATTTTCAATTTATTCTACCATTGTCCAGGCACTTGTTTATGAGTATTCTTTCTGATTGGCAAAAATGCTGTAGTATTGACTGTATATTTCTGCTCAATTATACATTTAGTATTGTCACACTGGAGCTTGGAATTAGCCACTGAGAGTACTTCTACCATGGAGGTCAGCAACTGCTGTAAATCAAGCTTTCCACCACCACCTTGCAGGGCTGGGGTCTAAACATTAGCCAGCATGCCAAAGACTAATGCCCAATTGCATAGACATCAGACATAAAGACTTCAATATAAGTGACAGCAATTTCTTAGCAAAGTCAATAGCTCTCATAAAGTTCTTTAACAGAACATTATTTCCTTTGTTCTATTCATGAATTCTCCAGATGTTTCCTTAGAGAATACTGACTTTAAGCTTATACACAATTCCTGTTAATCTACAGAAATAAATGAGGAAGACATCTTTCTACACCGTGAAGAGCTCAAAGAGCTCATCAGTCAACAGCTCAATGACAAAAATGGACAAATAAAGCAATGAAAGCCTACTCAAGAACAAATAAATTTGAGCGGTCTGAGTATACTAGCTTAGAAGGGCCCTGAGAGTTGCTGCAATACATCATAGAACAAGAGATAACCATCCTAACGGTGACCCAGAACTATCAAGGGAAACTTTGCTATTTTCTAGATACTGTTTAAGAAAGCAAAATACTGTATAATAGCCATTTAAAATATCAAAAGTGGTTTTTCAACAAGTTGTTGGGAAAATTAAATGCCCCTATGCAAAAAAAAAAAAAAAAAATTAGAATTGAATCCTTACTTTAAGCATATGTAAGAAATTAACTCAAAATCTATCAAAGACCAAAATGTGAGAGATAAAACTGTTAAAACTCTTAGAAGAAAACACAGGGAAAGTTTCATGACATTGGATTTGGCAATGATTTCTCTCATATGACACCAAAAGCACAGGCAACAAAAGAAAAACTAGACAAATTGGACTTCATCAAAAATAAAAATTTCGGTGCATCAAAGAATGCTATCAAGAAAACGAGAAGGCAGCCCATAGAATGGGAGAATATATTTGCAAGTCATAGATCTGATAATAAATTAATTAATATCTTGAGTGTATAAAGAATTCCTACAACTCCATAACAACAAAACATTAAATATTGGGTGAAGGACTTCACTAGGCATTTCTCCAGAGAAGATATAAATGACCAATAAATGTATGAAAAGATGCTTAATGTCACCAATCACTAGGGAAATACAAATGCAAACCACAATGAAATACCATTTCACACCCATTAGCATAGCTATTATGTAACAAAACAAAATGGAAAATGACAAGCATTGCTGAGGGTGTAGAGAAATTAGAAACCTCACAGCATTGCTGGTGGTATTGTAAAACACTGTAGCTGCTGTGGAAAACAGTATACAGGTCCCCCAAAATTAAACAGAATTACTATATGACACTGTAGTCCCACTTTTAGGCATATACTCGAAAAAAAAAGCAGGACTTGAACAGATAAATGTACACTCATGCTGATAGCATTATTCCCAATAGTCAAAAAGGTAGAAACAACCCAAACACCTACTGATAGATGAACAAAATGTGGTACATTTGCAATGGAATCTGTTTCTTTCTTTCTTTCTTTTTTTTTTTTTTGGTACTGGGGATTGAACCCAGAGGCCTTAACCACTGAGCCACATCCTAAGCCCCTTTTTATATTTCTTTAATTAAGATTCAGGGTTTTACTGAGCTGCCTAGGCCCTCACTAAATCGCTGAGTCTGGCTTTGAACTGGCTGGCAATCATCCTGCCTCAGCCTCCCAAGCCACTGGGATTACAGCCATGTGCCACCACACCCAGCACCTTGTTCCTTTTTTTAATTAATTAATTATTTTATTTTATTTATATATAACAGCGGAATGCATTATAATTCTTATTACATATATAGAGCTCAATTTTTCATATCTCTGGTTGTATACGTAGTATACTCACACCAATTTGTGTCTTCATACATGTATCTTGTGTACCTTTTTAAAGAGAAGAAAATTCTGACTGATGGTACAACAGGGATTAACCTTAAAAGCATTATGCTAAGTGAAGTAAGCCAGAAACAAAGGACAAAAAAAAAATTACATGATTTCACTTGTACATGTCTGTGAGACACATAGACAGCCAATTCATAGACAGAAAGTGGCTAGCAGAGGCAGGGAGGATGGGGGCCAGGGGGATATTGTTCAACCAGCAGAATTTCAGTTTGGGCAGTTGAAAAGTTGTGAAGATGCAGAGTAGTGACAGTCACACAACAATGTGACTATTCTTAATTCGATGAAATTGCACATTAAAAACAATGAATTTTATGTATGTTTTATCACAATAAAGAATGTGTGACTTATTGATTAAATATGTATGTGTAGCCATCAAGAATGACATCCCCTATTGCTCTAAGGTAAACTTAATGATCAACATAAAGGTCAATACAGTCTTGGCAGAAGTTGGTGAAAGGAGGAAGATAGAAAGGAGGATTAGACTGGAGAGCTAGACAATGGACAGCTTCTCTCAGGGGCGTTAGAAAGGGGAACAATAAAAAAAAAAAGGCAGATTGTCCTTAATAAAAACAAAAGGAGTAAGTTACAGAATAACAGAAGTCAGTCACATGCAGATCGGTGGGGTGGCTTCAGAAACCGTTGGCCTTGAATTGTGCTACAGCATACCATCCGGGAATATTAACTAACTTGCTCCATTGCACCCCATCCTGCGCCTCCCAGCCGTTTTCTTTTCCCTTGGGCAGTTGCCCCATCTGATCCTTTTCCTGGGCTCATGGCCTCAGACATGACAGAAAGCTATTGTCCTTGGAGACTTTTCTTGGGTTTTTTATTTCCTTATCTTGTGTACTACAAGGAACGGGAACAAATCAAGATGATTATTGCAATATTTGAGAGTTTAGGGGGCATGATCACCCTCCCCCATCACCTCTCCCAAACGACATGAAGATCCGCTAGGACTTGCCTGGGCTCCGTTATCAGAGTAATGGTGGAGGAAAGGGAGGCCTCGGGAACATAGCTGTGGGTTGGCCCTAGACAAGGGAGCTCCACTGCAGCCAGGCCTGCATGGGGAGTCTGCTGGGAGACAGCTTTGCAGAGATTTCCATCTGGGAAGGAAAAGCTCTAGACACTGAGAACAAAAGACGGCAATAGTGATGCAAATTAATAATTGAGTCATAAAAATCAAAAAAGCAACAGGTTCTCTGTCCACCTGTGAGTTTGGGTACCAACATTTGCACTTACTGTATCATTTGGGGGAGTTTAGGAAAGCCTGTAGAGAAGGGTGGTAAGACAGGTGGAAACTTTGAAATTCAGCGAGCAGGAAGTAGAAGCATCTACAAAGGAGATAAAGACCCCGAGAGGTAGCGGGAGAACCAGGAGCCTGCGGCCTGGAGAACATGGACCTGCAACATTCGCAGACCTGCCATCTGTCCCTGCCAGTCGTCAAAGCAGTATCGCTTCTGTGGCCTTGGAGTGTAACCCTCTTCTCTGAGTCACCCTGGGGAAGATCAATCCTGTCTTCTCTGCCTGGAAATCCAAGCCCACTGGTTTCCATTTGGAGTTCCCTGATTTGGGTGATAGAAAGGCACCTACAGGGCTTTTCAGGTCATACTTGACTTTTTTCATGAGTCTCTTTTCCAGCTGGCCCATAATGGTTGCTTTTCCCCAGTGCATCTGCCACTTCATCACCACCGTCTCACCTCTTTCATATTCCTGGGTAACCGCTCGCTACGCTGTGACCTTACCTCCTCTTTTCAACCTGTCCTCCGAATTAGGATCAATACCTGCTGCTGGGCTTTCATTGCAGTGATGGATAGCTTAGGAGACTCTTATCTCAGTTGGCTTGCTGTCTCCATCTGATACTTCAAACTGACCTTCAGCCTGAGAGCCTTAAAAGAGTGTCCATATTTTAAGGAAAGATGGATGAGCCTCTCTGTTTCAAACAAGAAGGGAAATCTTTTGATCAGATGGAGAGCAAAGAGGGAATTTGATTCTTTTTTGTTTTAAGAAGGCCTTGAAGAGCTGTTAATAGATTGTCTTTCTTTCCTTTAATTATGTTTATGCCCCATACTAGGTACAGACCTGGGTCTTAAAGTAGGTTCATAAGCAGAACTTTTAAAGGTCTTTTTGAAGAGTTCTCCCATATTATTTTCTGCCTTTTTCTTCTGAGATTTCAAGAAATAGCTAAGAATTCATTTGGGTACTCAAATGACACCCCCAAGTTGGAATTCTTAAAAGCTTTCCTGGGGCTGTTCCTTCTCAAGAGTTTTGTACCTGAGCTTTTAGTCCCAGGAGGGAGAAAAGACATAGCAGATTCTGCCCCAAAATGGTCTCTCTCCTGCAGGTGGCTTTGGTGTTGCTCTTAGTTGTTCCTTCTTCCCAAATTATGGTTCAATCCCTAGCCCATCTTTCAAAATTGGTCCATTTGGTTAAAAGTTTAGAGCACTTATCAGAGCCAGGCACAGTGGTATGCATCTATAGTCCCAGTCACTTGTGAGGATCAGGTGGGAGGGTCACTTGAGCCATGAGTTTGAGTCCAGCCTGAGCAATTTAATAAGACCCCCATCTTAAAAAAAAAAAAAAAATCAGGGCTGGGGTTGTGGCTCAGTGGTAGAAGGCTCACAGAGCATGTATGAGGCTCTGGGTTCAATTCTCAGCACAACATATAAATAAGTAAATTAATTAATTAAAAGTCCATAGACAACTAAAAAATATATTTAAAAAAATTATCAGAGACCTCTTAAGACATGCAAAGTTCAGAATCAGCTACAGAAAACTAGAGAAATACCACCCTCCAAAAAAAAGATGAACTATTGACCTGGATATCATGGAACTTGGAAAGTAAATGACAGAAAACAAATATGAAAATAACTATAACATGTTTCTGTCATCAGAGAGAAAAGAATGAATGACTCTGAATTTTAAGGTAGACGAGAGTTTTCAACTAGGGGCACTGAATAAGGAATCGACCACACAGTGGGACTTCATATGAGCTGAATCTGGAAGAATTTCTAAGATTTTAAGCAAGGTAGAAAATTGAGGGGACAATTGGTTGGTTTAGAAAAATAAGGAAGCCGGGCACAGTGGTGCACACCTGTAATCCCAGTGGCTTGGGAAGCTAAGGCAGGATGATTTCAAGTTCAAAGCCAGCTTCAGCAATTTAGCGAGACCTTGTCTCTAAATAGAATATGAAAAAGGGCTGGGGATGCAGTTCAGTGCTTAAGCGCCTCAGGATTCAATCCCTGATACAAAAAAAGAAAGAAAGAAGGAAAGGAAGGAAGGAAGGAAGGAAGGAAGGAAGGAAGGAAGGAAGGAAGGAAGGAAGGAAGGAAGGAAGGAAGGAAGGAAGGAAGGAAGGAAGGAAGGAAGGAAGGAAGGAAGAAAAATAAGGAATACTATCAAACAAGTGTGCTTCTTCTGGAAATGCCTGCTTCGAGGGCCTCCAAGTGACCAAAATAACAATAAACACTTCAAAACAGTTCGGAGCAGGGACATTTAGATGTGGGAGAAGGAAACATGATACCCTGGAAGAGAAGAAAAAGACAGTTTTTGAGTAAAGTGGGGGCAACCATAGCACATTGGATTTTAGGGTTAGGAAATACTCTGTGTCCTTCCAAAATGCAAGAGAGATGGTCACAGATCAAAATTATGTCAGAAAAGAGAAAACGGAGACAGCAGATGTGAGTAGCCATCCCAAGCAGTTTGGCAGTGAGAAAGTGGGTACAGAAAAAGTGGCAGCAAGGTGTGTCAAGTGCTGGGGACTGGCCTATGTGGAAGTCAAGTGGAAGCCGAAGTGGGTACGCCATGAAAAGAAGAGGTGGAGGGTCAGTCGGTCAAGATGGAAAAGAGCCAAGAAAGGCATGTCTGGAGAGGTCCACCATGGTGCTCAGGGAATGTGACAGGCCCCCTCTTTCAAAACAAATTAATTGTCCCTTTTTTCCCTGCATACCTCTGGCTCCACTTGTAAAGATGGTAGGGTAATTAAGTACTAAAATTAAATCTCCTCGAGACTCAGAATAACAAAATAACATCCTCGTTCTGTTTCAGTGGGATGAGCAGAGAAGCAAAAGAACCATTATGAATCATTTTTTTAGGACCTTGCCCAATTGTTGGAGCAAGTTAAGCAGTTTGGGCAAGCCCACCCTGCCCGGGGCCATGGTGGACTGGAAGTCAGTGGGTGGCCAGCAGCATAGGAACATGGGCGTTAACAAAGTAGAGCTCAGAGGATAAGTGGAACTGGCACCTGCTTCTCCCTGGAACCCCCTTCATTCTCCCAGTGCTGTTGGGAGATGAGGATAGGTGGGCAGGAAGAGTTATCTGTCAGTTTTATTGTCTTCTGTACTGTTTGAAGTTTTATTTCTATGTACATGAATTCCTTTTCTTTTATACTTACTTTTTAAATCACCAAGAAAAAAAGAAATCATCAGGTAATTCTGATAAACAGACATGGCTTTTGAATACCTGGCTTAGAGAACAGGCAAAAAGCTTCCCAAAGAATCTACTCAAGGCAAAATTGGGAAGTAGATAAAGCAGTTCTAGGGGTTTCTCATCTAGACAAATTCAGGGAGTCAAGGAAGAAAGGTTAAGTATCTGAGAAGAGCCTTCACCAGAGCTTAGTTAGTCGCATCTGTTTTTGAGTTGCAGCATATTTAAAGTCTTTTATCAGCACCAGGTGGGGTAGTGCCACCTGTAATCCTAGCTAGCCAGGAGGCTGAGGCATGAGGATTATAGGTTTGAGGCCAGCCTCAGAAACCTAGTGAGGCTCCAAGTAACTTAGCAATACACTGTCTCAAAATAAAATAAATTAAAAAATTAAAAAGGGCTTAGGATGTGACTCAGTCACTGGCTAAGCACCCTGGTACAAATTAAATTAAAATAAAGGGCTCTGGGGTTGTCAGTGGTGGAGTACTCACCTAGCACATGCGCAAGTTACTAGGGTTGATCCTCAGCACCACATAAAAATAAATAGGGGTATTGTATCCAACTGCAACTAAAAAAATATTTAAAAAATTAAAATAAAGCTTTCATCACTCCTGAGATGGGCACATTTTACCAAGGTCCAAGGTCTGAGTTGGCAAGATCATTCATCCATGTGTACAGACTCTGCTTTGCATAACAATATGTACACCACCGATTGCCTTGCTAAGTGGCATCCTGACATATTTATGATGAGGAATGATTTTTACATATATAAAACCACACTAATGTTTTATATGAAAAGAAAATCACACTGAAAAGGAGAAAAGTCCACGGTGCCTATTGAAAGTCCCCAGCACCGTAGGGGACCTGCCAAAAGTCCTGGTTGCAAAACATTGATTTTATAATAGCAATAAAGTTTACAAATGGCAAAAATATGAGCTTGTTTACTCCTGGAAGATTTTATTATTCGTGCAAACTCTTAATCAAATACAAAGGCTATAATATACTTTGGGGAATCATTTATGAACCAGAAAGACCCCAAGGAAAGAGACTGAGTAGAAACAATTTTCCAAAATCAATTTGAAGGATTCTTATCCTAAGATTAAAAGGCAGCCTTGGAGAATATGTTTAAGATGTTTAAAATGTTTCAAGTGTTTATTCCATACATGGAGCAAAGGTGAAGCCTGGTCAGGATCTTTGTGATCAGGCAGAAAGAGGAAGAAGGAGAGTTTATTTAGCTGCTCCTTTTAGAGTGGGCCGTGCTGTTTGCACCAACAGAAACTTCCAGGCTCTGGGACACCCCCAACATAAACTCAAGAATAACAGGCCATTCCAGACCAGAGAATCGTACTCTGCAAGGGGGCTCTGAATCCAACTGCCCTGAATAGAGCAACTCAGAGGTCTTGCTAGGCAGCGTCTTGCTGCTATTTGGGGGGTATTCGTGCATCTCCTTCATTGGTGTGCACTCAGCACAAGGTAACAGCCTTCCTCCACTTAACCAGAGCCTGGTTCTCAGCTGGTTACCAGCATCCCTCAGTCTGACAGTAGCTCTTCAATGAGAAGCTGAACGTACTTTGTGAGACAGATCTTTTCCCTTTCGCATTTATGCAATCTGCTTAGAATTTCCCTAAAATACATTGTCCAGATTGTAACAATAGAACTAGCAATGATCCAGTCCATTCTACCATGGTAATATCCTATAGGTAGACACTAGGAGGTTGTCAAGGATCAATAAACAAACCAGGAGGCTTCACTAAGATGCTAATGGGATAGTGGGCTTTTTGTCTGTTTGTTCCCACCCCCAAACACACACACTCTCCTCAGTAGTCATTTCTTCCTTTTTTCCCACCTTCCTAGTAGGAGGGACTAGGACCTCCATGTAGGTGTAGTGTCCTTGATTTACCTCAATGGGAACCTGATGGCCTTAGTTACATGTCTCCTCTGATTGGTTCGGAGGTGTGCAACACCATCGGGTCTAAGCAGAAGGAATCTCTAATTGATAAGAGAGAAACAGCTGGTACTTTCTTCCAGGAGATGAAGACTCACAACTCCAGTTGTTTCTGGCAACTGTTTTGCAACAAAGAGGAAAACTAGCCTTAGGAAGAAGTTAACACAGTGTGAGGTGAAAGAGAGGAGACAGACTGAAAGACACATGATATGGTTGAGTTTCTGGCTCAATCCTCACATAAAACTCTCCTACTTCTGGATTTTTCTGCCAATAATTTCCCTTTAATTGTGTAAACCAATTAGAGTTTGGTTTCTCATACACACAGCCAGAAACATCCTTACTGACGTAGAGACCAACACTAAATCATGGATGCTTAGCTACTTTCCATGGAAACCGCTAGGCTTTTGTTTTTTCCAACAATAAGAATGGAATGTTGGGCCACTCCTACTGACTCTAATTACTAGGGACCCTAAGACATTTCCAGGAACCTAGTCCCAAGAATTTTTGTCAGGATTTGAGTTCTAGATGAATCTGCAATCTCCTTGGTATTTACTGAACAATGCCTCAACCACCTTGGGAGAAGAGGTGACCCAGGAAAAACCCCAGCTTCCCTAAAATTTTTGGACCTGAAGATGAGTTTTATCCTCAGCGGACGAGGTCTTGGTCACACCAGGGTTTGACCAGAACGAGGACAACTTCCTACACAGCTGCCCACTTCCTTGTCTTTGCACTACTGCCCCCTAGAGGCGATGGGAGAGCATTTACAAATCAAAAGTAACAAAAGTTCCCTGGTTTCACTACTTCTGCCTTTAGAAGCACAGAGGGATGAGAGAAACTGTTCCTTTAGGGTCAGTCCGTGAACAAAAGTATTTTTTAAATTTTTAAGTGTATATTAGGAATATTACTTTAATGAATAATTATACTCACCAACAAAAATGAGGTGGTTTTTAAAAATACTTAGGAGAGCCAGGCATGGTAGTGCTGCTGTATTACAATCCTGTGACCCAAGAGCTTGAGGCAAGAGGATCAGGAGTTCAAAGCCAGCCTTAGAAAGCAACTTAGCAAGACCCTATCTCTAAGTAAAATTTTTAAAATGGCTGGGGACATGGCTCGGTGGTTGAGTGCCCTGGGTTCAATCCCCAGTACCAAAAAAAAAAAAAAAAAAAAGATAAATAAGATTAAGAAAATAGAACATATCTATTAAAATAAAAGTAAATATAGAGAAAGAAGATAATTACTGGATAAAATTAGTGTATAAAGTGGTTTCAGAATATTTTCTGCAGTTGCTATAGGTAAAAAAACAAATTTGTCTCTGTCCTTCCCAATTAGCCAAAGCAAAGAAGGAAATGTGCCTCTAAAAGATTCCAAAAGTCCAACAGATTTTCAAAAGAGAAAGAAAATAAACAAACAAAAGAAGCCCCTTTCCTAAAGAGTTTTCCTGAGAAACCTTTCTCCCTCAATAGCAAACGATGGAAGCCCAGTGCTGCAGAGTGCTCCCACAGCAAATCTGGAAACCATGTCAAGGCAGCTGCTGTGGTTCAAACAAATGTCCCCCAAAGGCCCACATGTTTAAGGCTTGGTCGAGGGGGGGTGCTCTTGAGAGACCATGGAACCTTGATGAGTGTGGCTTCGTGGGAGGTCCTAAGGTTATTGGGGACATGTCCTTGAAGGGAATTGTGGGACCCTGACTCCTTCCTTATTCTCTTTGCTTCCTGACCACGAGGTGAGCAGTTTGCTCTACCACATTCTCCCTATCAATGTCATCCAGCATCCCTATCAGAAGCCTGAAACAATGGGTACCACCTGATCTCAGATTGGAGCCTCCAAAATTATGAGTTAAAGAAACTTTCCTCTTTTTAAGCTGATTATCTCTGGTGTTTTATTATTGCAATGGAAAGCTGACTAATACAGTAGCTGACAGTATATCCTCAAAGCTCTGTTCAGCAAAAACAGTTCTAGGGGAGGCATTGAACACTCTCTGGTTGGAGCACATAGCTCTTTATCTGCCTTGGTTTCACCGAGTGTCTATTTAGATATTAGTGCATGTAACTTCAGGGAATCCTCTGGTAATAAAGTCGTACCACTGGGATTTTACTAGAGCTGTGTAGTTTGAGATTTTATTTTCTGGCAATAATCTGAAGTATAAATATTCTTTTCTCCCCCACCCATAGGTATCAGATATACAACCCAGGGGAACTTAACCACTGAGCCACATCCCCAGCCTGTTTCATTTTGAAACAGGGTCTTGCTAAGGGCCTTGCTAAGTTGCTGAGGCTGGCCTTGAACTTGAGATCCTCCTGCCTCAGCCTCCTGAGTCACTGGGATAACAGGAGCCACCATGCCCTGTTCATTTTTTGTTTTATTTTGTTTTGTTTTTATTAAGAACAAAGTCTTATTCAGTGACTATTAGAGCAAAGCAAAGAACTGACATCATCCAAATCCTACTGTGAACAGCCCTGAGATGCTCAGGGCAGAATTCGCTGTGACACATGGACACAGGGGCAACCTAGGCCTCACTCACAGAAGCTAAGCGTGAGCACACACAGCAGAAGTGCCACAAGAGCCCTGATACCATGGATACTAGCTGGCATTTGAAGAGCCTCTGCTTTGGTTCCATACAGAGAAGCATTAAATTTGATCCCTGACTTTCAGAGAGACAAGGTCTGATACATAGAGTAATTCTAGAGGGCCACTGTTGAACAGACTAACTTGCTTTTTTTAATCGTGTATGTATCGTATAGATGCAGAGGAAGTTATTTTTATAAAAAGAAAGAAAAGTTCATAAGGAGAAACTTCTTTAACCAGGAAAATCTTATGTATCTTCGAGCCTCAGTTCAGATGCTCCCTCCTCCTGCAACATTTCTGCAGCCAAGATAACTCTTCCTTCAGACCTCTGTGCCTCTCCTACCCAGTCTGTGTGCTTCCATCACACTGCTGCTCCCCGGTGACTTCTCTCCTTTGTCCTACCATCAGGGATCACCACTTCATCCCTGTGGCTTTGGATGGCTAACTCCATCCCATCCGGCCATGCACCCCAGGCGAGCAGTGAGCAGGAAGACCAGGCCTGGCCAGGCCAAGCACTGCATCCTGGGGCCCAAGCCCTAAATTTGTATAGGAAATAAGTTTTCTCTTCACTAGAACTGTGTGGGTACTGCCCATGGCATCTTGTATCCTTGGACTATCTCTGAGGAAAGCAGACCTGAGAGATGGAGAGAGACACACCTGTGGATCTGATGGTCTGAACACCTGGACTATACAGCCTTGTGAACCAGTAATTTTGGTTTTTTGCTTAAGCTGGCTGGGGTGGGGTTCTCTTGACTACTCCATTACCCATGTGCATGAGGGGTGATGCACACTCTCATCCAAACTATGGCCAACTAAGCCCAGGAAGAGGAAGACATACCTGAGCATGTGAGAAGGTGGGGCAATGTTAATTCTAATACCTGCAACCCCTCTGCATACTCTGACCAAGAAGCAAAATGGCAGCAGGATTTATATTCCCAGGTCCTTTTATAGCTCTGGTTGTGGGTGTGAAACTAATTGCTTATGTTTCTTTATCTAGTATTTATTAAACTGTGAGTCAACTAAATGAGCCTGTATGATTGATCCTATTTATGAACTGAACATACACCATCTGGGTAACCCAGGGTTGGAGAGCAGATGGTACCTCTGAGGACAAGAATGTTTCCTGACCTAAGAGCACAACTCTTTGCAACTGCTGTGCCCCCTGCCATAGGACTGACTTGTCCCAGGTAATCTATATTTATCAATAGAGTGCTAACATTGTAAAAATAAGGCAATTACGCTCTGGTGACAGAGCTAAATATTATGTCACTATATGAAGCGAATGGCATTGTTAGTCATTTCTTCAGATATGATTTGCTTTATAAAAGCTGCATTTCAAGGCATCGGAACTCAGCAGGGATTCTTTGTCAACAATCTGCCATTTCTAGCTAAATTAAGTAATCATCTGGCTACTATATTTAGAAAGCATGTGCAGGCTACAGAACGTATAGCAAGCTCGGAAATGGTGCATTTATCTTCAGGGGACACCATTCCAAAGAAGCATCTGCTTTGAAGAGAAAATAGGCTTTCTATTAGGACCAAACAACTATAAGAACACTATAAAGAAGTTACTGATGCTGCCGGAAGATGCAGGTGGGTTGGACCATCCAGTTGCTGATGAAAATGATGAAGAGTATCTTCTGGGTTTTCTTTTAAACAGAGCTCTGTTAACTAAAAATTATTTCTTCTTTCTACCTCAATCCTAAGCAAAAATTTTAAAAGTCTCTGCCAGGATTCTTTCAGTTCCCCTCCTTCTGTAGAAAGCACTGTCTTCTCCCAGGTCAGGGACTCACTATTTTAAACCAGTAGGATGGTTTTTGGAAACAAACGATGGCAACTTCTGTTTACTGTGCACTTACTATGTCCTAGAAATAGTAGGCATTTTACAAATATTATTTGATTCAATAAACGTGATAAAAGTGTATGTATAGCATTGATTGAGCTCAGGATCCATGTAAGTGGTCTATATTTTTGTCCCTGTTTTATAAATAAGAAAATCAAGGCTCAGAGATATAAGATATTTGCCAAACATCTCACAGAAAGCAAAACACAAGCTTGGTCTGGCTCCCATGGCTACCTCCTAAATAATTCAACCTTCTGCTGTCCTTGCCCTCCTTACAGTAATCTGTGTCCCCAGTCGTGAATATTCAGAGTCCTCCGGCCTTCCTTCCTTCTGCTGCTGCCTGTGGAAATGGATAAAATAGAGCAGCTCTTTCAGATGTCCTAAGTCCTTTAAAAAGAACTCACAAAGGTGTGTGGAAATTAATAAAAAGGACAGGAAGAATGGCAGATGATGAGACAGAGTCTGCCCCTGCCTCATTCCAGCGGGTCAGCCCTGATTTGCTGAGTCCTGTTGGCCCTGAGGACCTGCTTCTTTTCCTGCTGGACTCTAGCCCTCTACTGTGGAAAAAAGACTTTAGGACTTTCTGCTTCTAAGAACTGCTTGCAGGAAGGAGTGAGGAGAGTGCAGACAGCTCGGGCTGGGGCTGGGGACACCACACATCAAGTTTACACATCAGACTTCCAGGCTTTCTTTTGTACCTGAGATCTGCTCTGTGGTCAGCAGGAGGACGGGCCTCATGACTCTCCCTTAGAGAGATGAGATGCTGGAAACTCCGCAGGGGCAGGGAAAGTGAACTTGCTAGGCACAGAATAGTGATTTCAAAAAGGCTGTTTGAAAGAAGTAGTGATAATACACAAAATATTTGTCCGGGACACAGAAAGGATCTGGAAAGCCGATACAGTGTCTGTTCAGGGGAGTAAAACATGGCAATATGATCTAGATCTGTGTGCTCTTTATTCCTGATTTAATCCCCTGTGGTCAGAGAACATACTCTTTATGATTTCAATCTATTTAAATAGGTTGACACTTATGTTATGGCCCCAGCACATGGTCTGCCTTGTCCAGTTAAAAAGAGTATGTATTCTGCTGCTGTTGGAGCATATATCGTAAGCATCAGTTCAATCAAATTGCTCAATAGTGATGTTCCACTGGTCTTTATCATTGCAGATCTTGTGTTTTTTCTGACTTCTGAAAGCAGACTGTTGCAATGCTCAATTATAATTGTAGATTTATTTCTTTTCTTTGTTATTTATCACTCTTTGCTTCATGGATTTTGGAACTTTGTTTTTACAGGGACACACATATGAGATTTTATGGGTTTTGGTTTTGTTTTGGTACCAGGGATTGAACCCAGGGATGCATAAACACTGAGCCACATCCCCAGCCCTATTTTGTATTTTACTTAGAGACAGGGTCTCACTGAGTTCCTGAATGCCTTGTTAAATTGTGGAAGGTGGTTTTGAACTCGTGATCCTCCTACCTCACCTCCCAAGCCGCTGGGCTTACAGGCATGTGCCATCACACCCAGCTTTTTATGTTTTCTTGATAAATCTTTTCCTTGATCATCACAACGGTCCCATTTTATCTCTGTTAAGATTCTCTGTCCTGGGGTTCGGGATGTAGCTCAGTTGGTAGAGTACTCGCCTTGCATGCATAAGGCCCTGGGTTTAATCCCCAGCACCACAAAAAAAAAAAAAAAAAACTCTCTCTTGGAGTTTATGCTATCCAATATTAAAAAGTCATCCCAGCATTCTTATGATTGATTTTTGGATATTAGATCTTTTTCCCTACTTCAACACTTAACCATTCTTGTTATGGTCAAAGTGGTTTTCTTATAGAAACCATACACTTGCTCTTTTTTTTTTTAAATCAAGTCTGACAATCTCTGCTTTAAGTGGAGTGTTCAAATCATCTAATTATTAATATTTTTGAAATAAATATAAAAATTAGGAAAATCCATTTTTTTTAATCTATTGAACATTCACTACTTCTAGAACTCTTGATTTCTTTACTTGATCCAAGTTTCCATTGGGCACCATTTTCCTTCCACCTGAAGAATTTCCTTCAACATTTATTTTTTTATATATATTTTTTTGGTTGTAGATGAACACAATACCTTTATTTATTTTTATGTGATGCTGAGGATCAAACCCAGTGCCTCCAACAGGCTAGGCAAGTGCTCTACCACTGAGCCACAACCCCAGCCCCATCCTTCAACATTTCTTACAGTAAACCCATTAGCAATGAATCCCCTCTGCTAATAAAATAAAATAAGTTTTATTTTCACATTTAATTTTGAAGGAAAATTTTGCTGTCTATAAAATTCTAAGTGGATAGTTTTTTGCGTGTTTTCCCAGTACTTTAGAGAAATCATTCTAGGGGCTGGGGTTGCAGCTAAGTGGTAGAGCGCTCACCTAGCAGGTTCAATCCTCAGCACCACATAAAAATGAATAAATAAAATAAAGCTATTGTGTCCAACTACAACTTAAATAAGTAAATAAATACTTTTTAAACAAAGAGAGAGAGAAGCCATTCTATCTTCTATCATGTATCATTTCTGAAAAAAAAAAAATCTCTGGAATGTCTTAGTTTTGTTCATTATATGTAAATCTCTGTTCTCTATGTGCTTTTAAGTTTTCCTCATAATCACTGGTTTTCAAGAATTTGTGATATGCTGTGGTGTGTGTGGGTGTGTGGGTGTCTGTTTCTCCTGCTTAAAGTTCATTGAGCTTCTTTTATCTAAGAGCCAGGAATTTTCATTGAATTATTTCTTCAAATATACATTCCCTTCTTTTCTCTCCTCTTCTTTTGGGACTATAATTACACATATAGTTAGTTACCCTACAGGTCACCACTGCTCTGGGTTTTTGTTGTTTTGCCTTTAGTGATTTTTCTCTCTGTATTTTGTATAGATTCCTTTCTTGTGTCTTCACATTTGCTGATCTTTTGTTCTTCAGTGCATAACCTTTTGTTAATTTCATCCAGTAAAATATGTTTTCATTTATATACTTTTAATTTCTAGAAGTTCTCTTTGACTCTTTTATCTTCAATTTTTTTCTCTTCATTAGGATCATGCTTTTTCTTTAGTTGCCTGGACATATTTTTCTCTTTCCCTCTATTTGATTATAGTTTTCTTGTAGTTTCTTTTCAAATTTTTCATTTGTACTTTTTAGTTATACATGACAGTAGAGTATATTTTGATATATCATACATACATGGAGCATAACATCCCATTTTTGTGGTTGTACATGATGTGGAGTTACATTGGTCATGTATTCACATATGAACATGGAAAGTTATGGCTGATTCATTCTACTGTCTTTCCTATTCCCTGGACATATTTCTAACAGCTATTTTAACATCCTTTTTTGCTGGTTCTCTCTGTAGAACTAGCCTGTACCAATTGACTGATTATTCTCCTGGTTATGGGTTACATTTTTCTGCTTTGTAGTATGTCTTGTGATTTTTTTTATTCTAGACATTATGAATATTATATTGTTGAGTGTCTGGATTTTTGCTTGTTTGTTTTCCTTTAAAGGGTATTAAGCTTTGTTGTTTTGGTGAGCAATTAACTACTTGCTTTTTCAACTTGATCCCTTCTAGGCCTGTTTTCTTAGCTGTTACCTAGTGTAGTTTCATTCCAAGGGTTGTTCATCCTTCCTCTTAAGGCATGATCCCCTGCAATGTCCACCCATGAGAACTTTCTACTCTGAATGCTTAGAGTTTAATAGAAAAGTCCCTGATTGTACTTTTCCCTGCCTCATGGAGCTTAATGTCATACATGCACAGCCTAATACTCAGCAAAGACTGGAGGGGTTTTTTTGCGGTGATTTATGGGGCTCTGTTTCTATATAGTACCCTTCTCTTCAGAATTCTGACCCATATCTTGCAGGCTCCTCAGTTCAGGAAACCCATTTTACTCTGCTTGAGACTCCCCTTCCCACACTGGTCTGGAAAGTGCCTAAAGAAGAAATCTGTACAATAGTGGGGCCCACCTGCTTGGTTTTTCTTTTCTCAGGAATCACAGTCCTGAACTGCCTCAGTCCAAAGTCTGAAGACAGTTATTTCATACAATTTGTCTAGTTTTCTAGCTTTTTGTGGTAGACTTTATCCCTGTGACTCCATCCTGGAAAGGAACAGAAATCTAGGGAATTTATTAAAATTTGAAAGTTATCCTTCTATTTCTCAAAAGCATTTATTTGGCCATGCAACACTTCTTATAGAATATTCATCAATATTTTTAGGAATTTGTATTCTTGAAATAAATATATTTTGGAAAACTTTCAGGAACATGATCCTGGGGTAGATATGGGAATATATAGGCTGTCAGGGAGATGGATTGTATGGACCTCACACCTTCCTCATAGAGTTGATTTTTCTCCGAATGATTCATTTTTTTCAATAAGGTTGCTTTGGTCTATTGAATTCATGATGATATAGTTTTTTGATTTGTGCTTTGTTATTACTTATACTGATCCCATATTGGTTGAATAATTTAGTTACCAAGGGAAATGCGGTTGCAGAATTCCTCCCAATATTTTGAGAACCAAATTAATGCCATTAATAGATGTCTCATTCAATATTTGAAGCCTCCATTTACTTAACTAGTGGTGGTGGTTGGGGGGGTTCTTCTCTACAAATATGTTAAAGACTAGTCAGATGTGCTTGAATGGGAAGGTCACATTCTTTTCCATGGGGTGGAATATGGAAGCTATGTCATATGTAGTCATGATTACTACTTCTAGTTCTGAGTGTCTGAGGTCTCCAAGACACCCCAGGCTCCATATGAGGCTGAAAGGTGATTGCCTGTCAGAACTCAGGGCCTACCCTATTGCCTTCCCTTGGTCACAATTTTCAACTTTGCATTAACAACAATAACAATTCAAAAACAATAAGAGTTCTTCAATAGTTAGCCAGACTCTCAGAATACAGATAAGGAGAGACTGGGATATGATTTGTTAAAGCCATTGGAAACTTTGGTTCAATTTAGTATTTATTGAACATATAATACATACAAGCTAAAATATCTTTAGAAATCTTCTCAATGGCTGATTTCCCCCAATTAAGTGAGAACTAGCAAATGCATTCAGGCCAGCTCCTCGTGGGATATGTTTGCCTTCCCTAGCCAGAAGCTTTATTTTTTCTTTTTAAGAAAAATCTTTGTTTCTGTGATTTGTTAACTGATTCTTTGCCTTGTAGAAGGTCTGCAAGTGAGATCCACCCCAAATACCAAGTATTAACACATGAGTGAACCACTCAAATTAAAATTAACCCAGCTGCTGTGTGATTTGTAGAGAAGATCAAAGGAAGCAGAGGAAAGAGGAAAACAAGCCCAGATCAATGAAATGAATTAAAAACCAATGACTTAAGAAGGGATGTAAGACAGAGAAATGAGATCCAAGATTTATCTCAACATGGGTTAGTGTGGGTGTGAGTGTGCCGAAGTCATCTGAGTATGTCCATGAGAGAAAAAGAAAACCAAACAAAATCAAAATCACGTCCCTACCTCACTAGTAGCTTTATGTCTACCGACTTTCTCTTAAATTGAAAAATAGTAACTGTGATTTCAGGTAGAATGAGACTTACATACATAAACAGCGCAGAAAATACCTGTAAACTCTTTGTGAATCCAAAATTTCCTCATGTATACTTTTGGAAGCCTCATTTTATCAGATGTAGGTGTCAGGACCCTAGTAAGTACTTCACAAATATCTGTTCATTGTATGAATACATGTTACTGACAATAATCCAATAGACCATGTAACTATACATCAAGTCCACAGAAGCACACTCTCTTGGTGACATAGATCTCATGTGTCTTCAACTATTTAAAACAAAAACAAAAACCTCCTATTATGCAATATTACCACTTTTCTTAGAAAATCTGAAAAATTACCCAAGGTTCAAATAAAAGTATGGCAGAATTGACTAGGATTTAACAAGTGTGTATAAAATATTGTTCTTCCACTTACTTACCCCTGACCCTGCTGGAAGCATTGTTCACTGCTCATACAGGTACATGCGGTGGTCTTGCACACTGGATGTGTGGAAAACTGGCCTTGGTGTGGAACTGGAGCTGCTGTTGCTAGAAGCTGTTATTTGTGGTTTGCCATTGCACTGTGGACTACACAATGCCTCTGTTCAACGCTGTCATTGTTACCACTCATCATCCTGCCATCTTTTACCTCTTCTCTTGACATTTTCCCCAATTCATTGTGTAATAGCTAACATGTGCCTCAGTTAACACCTGATTCCAATTACTTCTCTGAATGGTGGCTGTGAAAGCCTCCACTTGACACCTTCTTCCCATGTGTCCCCTGAGCAAAAGTGTGATGCCTGACACTTAGGTTTGCCATTCACAGACCTTCTTGGTGATCCAACTGTAATGATCAATCAGTACAAAGTTGCATGTATGTTGGTGAAACTGCTGCAGACGCTGATTGCAGAAGTGAATACTAACCTTCTGGGTAGCATCCTGTCCCTATCAGAAAAGCTAATTCAGTATTTCTGATAAAATATTGATTGGTTTCAGGGTTTTTCTACATATCCAATGTCAATAATTCTCACATGGCTTAAGAATCAGCAATGCAAATTAGTAATGCAAATTCTTTTTTGCTGAGGGAGTACCGGGGATTGAACTCACCACTGAGCCACATCCCCAGCCCTATTTTATATTTTATTTAGAGACAGGGTTTCACTGAGTTGCATAGCAACTCGCTAAATTGCTAAGGCTGGCTTTGAACTTGCAATCCTCCTGCCTCAGCCTCCTGAGCCTCTGGGATTACAGACATGCGCCACCAAGCCTGGCAGTAATGCAAATACTGAGAATCCATTATCAGAGATTCTAACAGGCACTACATGGGGCCCAGCAACATGCCCTTTGAATACTACCTCCAGGCAGTGCAGGAACTATGCTTTGAGAAACACTGATGTCTGCACAACCTCAGAAGTTAACAAGTGTACCATGGAGCTACTGCATCTGTAAGTTCTATTTTCAAAAGTGCATTTTAGAAGTAAACAAACTCTGGCTTTTATCAACAGATATCAATGTTTAAATGAATTACCACTTCAACTTTTGTACCTTTGAAATGCAATATTCCCAAAGAGGATCACCAGCACTTGTACATGTTGGTTTGACCTTGACAAAATACGTTGTGGCTCAGACAGCAAGCCCAAGAATAAGATGACATGTTCTAACTAAGTCAGGAGGCACCTGAGCAGAGAGAGAAATGGATTTATTTTTCAATCTAAACAAAATCTGGAACTCACCCCATTTTATTTGCACCTCACCATCATCATGGAAGCTTCGTCGAAACTGTCAAATATTAGAAAGAGATACACTTGACCTAGAGTGAAGTATCAGGAATTTTTAAACATTTAACTCCTAGTGTGTATTAGTATGAAACTAAGTTGAGCAGAACCCATTAATGTCACAGTGATCGGTTACCAATGGAAATAAATAATTCATGATGAAGGGAATTAGTCTAATTAGCAGGCAGTTTGAGTCCTTTGATAAAACCCAGCTCTAATTCCGTGAAGGGCAGGAAGTGCTGTCATCAGTCAGCCCTGAAAAGATTAGCATCTATTATGAATGAGGTTCGTCACCCTAGCGAAGTCATGTGTGTCCTGGAGACAAACTTAATATGTTCCAGAATGGGACACAGTTTGTCTCACCAACACATCACGATTCCTACCAGGCTATTGTATGTAATAACAAGCAAAGATCAGCGCTCTGTCCTATGATTCGCTCCCCTGTCCATCATTCTGACAACTGCGCAAATACATTTTCCATGCAAAGTAGAGAATGTGCCCTGAATACTTGTAAAATTGCACAAGATGTCAAAGAAAATATGTGTTACTTTCTCACTCACCAAAACAAACACACAGAACCAAATGTCAGCCCTGAAACTGACGGTTTCAAAGATGGTGGGCAATAGAGTATGTCAGGCTTCGTGTACACACATTTCATTTTAAAAACTGTTGTCAGCTCTCCCGGGAAATTTGCTTCCCTACTTATCTCTCTCCAGATATTGAAGTTACAAGATCAATCATAGGCTTCCAGCTTCTGCAACTGCACATAAGTGGAGATGAGTGTCCTAAGCAAAGTAACTTCTGGAATTCCAAACTAATATCTAAGGGCAACGAGAAAAAGTTGTTTTGTTTTTCATTACAGCACATAAATGACTTAGATCGTTGGGATGGCTCAGCTCTAGGAAGATTTATAGTTTCTGAATCATCTCTGGCCTGGTGTGTCTAAAAGATGTTGACTGCT
Organism: Marmota flaviventris; assembly: GCF_047511675.1. NCBI lineage: Eukaryota > Metazoa > Chordata > Mammalia > Rodentia > Sciuridae > Marmota > Marmota flaviventris. Next base: position 58,822,316 of record NC_092508.1, read on the forward strand.
CCACACTGTGCAAGCCCCACATTATTTTGCAGCCCACAAGCTGACGCGGCGTCAGCTGTGTTTCCATTTTTACTTATGAGCCTTTTGAAATTACATGTTTCCATTTTGCAATTTGATGTAATAATGAAGAAACTCCAAATTTGTAAGTTATTGTATTGCTTGTTTTTATTGTGTAAAATTAATTGCTTCATTTATTTATGTCATTAAGAAGGGGGGTACCAGTTTGCACATTTTGTCATTTGCTGTAATAATTAACATGCCAATAACACCACAGAAGCCTTGGAAACGGGACGGATCATGCCCGAATGTCTGAACAGCATGGAACATGGCAACCTTGCAGGTTGGAAGGGCTGCTTCCCCAGAGTGCAGGGAGGATAACATCACATGGGTATTAATAATCCTGACGAGAGCGTACTGACGTATGGAAATGAGACTGTTTGGCCAATACAAGAGGTAGTTTTTGTAGAAACAAATGGCATAGTTCACAAAAATTATAATCTGGCTGTCTAAACATAGTGGAAGCAGGCATTGACACTGTAGCCTTCCATGAGCACCACAAACTTGGTGTCAACATCTTGCTTAGGTTTGAAAAGACAGCTCCATAAATTATTGGTACAAATTCTTTGAAAGTCTAAGTTACTCATAGGGGTTAAATAATGGCTATATATCCTTTTCAATATATCTACAAACTAGAAAGCTAAATCAGAATCTCACAGCTTTGAATTTTCGGTATTCAGCATCAGATCAGGTTTGCAGGGAAGGGTGGGAAAATGTCACAGATCAACATCGGGTCCCTACCTGCTGTGATGACCAGTTATGTGTGTGTGTGTGTGTGTGTATGAACATTGATGCAATGAATAAACTAAGCAAGGCAGAGCAACCCAATCAAGTATTTCTTTATATTCCTAGTCTGAGAAGATGGCAAAATAAACCACAGATGACAAACCATATGTATATCTTTAAATACACCTGTTGCCCATTGTCTCACAATATTGTAATGATGGGTCCTTGTAGCTGTAAGATCCAATTGTAAAGACCTGAGTGCAAAGTCATGTTCTGAGAGTGTCCATCAGCTGAGCTTAACTCTCATGCTCAAGATTGCCCTGGGGTCCAGATGGGAGCTCTGGCTCCATGGAGAAGTCCAAGACCCTAGCCACTTTCAAATGTCCATGCACAGAGACCCATTAGAAGCTGGAGATATTTTGAGGGCATTATGCAACAAAATTTTTTTTTCAGAATCTAGAACATTAATCTAAGTCTCACACCTCCTTAGAACTCAGCTCGGTTTAGCTAATTGACATTTTAAGACAACACTATACCTCAGTACTATATTGATCCTTCAAAGGAAGGAAGGGGAAGCTGGCCACTTGAATTCAGTAAAAATTGCTAATTTCAATTAATTGGAAAATCTCTGAATTAGCACAGAATATGAAATACAGAATGTATATTTTTAAAATCAAAGTTGTATTCCTTTCAAATAGCATGCACTTGTCTGAATGGACTACAAGAATTCTGAGAGTGTCCACATTAAAAACCTGGAAATTGCCAGGTGTGGTGCCATATGTCTGTAATCCCAGCGGCTTGGGAGGCTGAGGCAGAGAGGATTGAGAATTCAAGGCCAGCCTCAGAAATGTAGCAACTCAACAAGACCCTGTCTCTAAATAAAATATTAAAAAGGGCTGGGGATGTGACTCAGTGTTTAAGTACCCCTGGGTTCAATCCCCAGTACCAAAAACAAAATAAAACCTGGTAATGCTGATATGGAATTAGCATGTCATTTGCTTGTAAATAATAATTCTAAAACAGTATGTTTTAACAGAGGGGGTGTGGTGAAAGCTGCAGACCTTCTGTGCAGAAAAACACATAAATACCCACACAAATGAAATCTGTGCACAATTTCTTCAAGATATCTAAAGTGTTCTTTAATTGTCTTTTTAGGTCTATTTTTATTTTGCTTAGGCAGATATTTCTTTGAAGAAAACAAAAGTATGTTTCAGTTCAAATACCAAAGAAATTACTACCAATGATGTACAATGGGATCCCCAGTTTGTCTCTTTTTAATTTTTATCTCCCACTTCTCTATTTCTATAATTCTGTTTTGCCCCCCGCTGAAAGATTCTGAATTCACCCTGTTTTATAAAAGATAACTCCAACGTACAGAAGGCATGTGATAGGTTCTCATCAGTGATACAAGATGGAGAGGGATTTTTTTCCAAAACTAACAATTGCCATTATTATATATGATGACAGATTCAGATAATTGCTTCCCCAATTATCAATTTCCCCCTTCTTTCTTGCTAACATAACCTGTATTTTATTTGGGGGTGAATAAAAGCGCTCGGTCCTACAGCCTCTCTTACAACTAGAGGCAGCTATCAAATCATGGCAGTGAAAGTTTCTGGGAGGAAGACCTTGAAGTGATCTTTCCAAGGGCTCAGTGGTTTGCTCATTTCTTCCTTTCCCCCTTTGCCTGGAATATGATGACAATGACCTGACAACCATGAGACAACCATGAGACCAAAAGCCACAGACTAAAGATGACCTCGTGGAAATACAGCTGAGGAATAGTAAATCGTGACACTGATTCTGAACTGGTTTACCTCCAGATTTCACATTACATGAGAAAAATAAAACCCCTGTTTTACTGAAGCTACTGTTTGGTAGGATTTTCCTCTATTGGCCACTGGACCTATATCCTAACCCGTATATCCACATTCCCCCAACCTGCTACCATTAAGCTGGGTTCCACTGACTCTTAGCCAGGATTCTCAAACTTCAGAGTGTATCTAAATCACCTGGGAATTGAATGAAAAGAGCCTGTCTTTCTAGGTTCCCAAGTGAGACCGATTCTGTAGATCTATGGTCCAGTCAGGGTGGTGAGAGGATGCAAAAATTGAAGGCAAATTTCATCCATATGTGTTCTGGAGAGAGAGCCCATTGTTTTCATCAGACAAGCCAGTCAGACGAGACGATTTAAAGCAGATATTGCATGGAATTAATTGACAACCAAAGAAAAAGATCAGATGACTACAGCAGTCGATTCCTAATGAACCGGCTCTTCTCCATTTGCCTCCACTCTCAGTGTTCTGGGCTTTGGGGAGCTGTATCGCCTGGACTTTCTCATCAGCCCATTCTGGGTTGGGTTTGACCAATGGAGGCACCAGGAGGGGATCTAAATGTGGAGGGTGTAACTCAGAGGTAGAGCCCCTGCCTGGCATGTGTGAGGGCCCTGGGTTCCATCCTTGGCACTGCAATAAATAAATAAATAAAGGAGAAGGAGAAGAAGGAGGAAGCGAAGGAGGAGGAAGAAGAGGAAGAGGAGTGAAGGAGGAGCAAGAGAGGAAGGACCCTGGAGAAGAGAGAGGTGGTGTTTCTTTCCTCCACTACCCGCTTGCCTTGCGCCAGGTCTTTGGCACTAACAATTTAACAACGGCCCTCCACAACTACAGCCTTATCAGGCAGCTCCTGCTCTTATTGGACTCTGCTAATGATGTCCTTCCCCTCTTCTTCAGCTTAACAAGTAGTTCCTACTGTTGCTGGTCTCCAAATGCCTCGACATCCCCCAATATAGGATGTTGGTATAGCAACGGCCTTCTGGGTCACCAGGACAGTGGCCACCTACCAGGACCCAGTTTAGATTTCTTTGTCTACAAACAGGCATATCACTATCATGCTGGTCTGTCTTCTAAGACCCCATCTTTGGTTTGCTAGAATCACCTCAGGGATTAGATTGGAAATGAGTTAGCAGCCCTCTCCTGCCACTGTCCAGGGACAATGTCCACCCTCAGTCTCCCTTCAACACAATTTTATCACCTATAAAATGAAAAAGGTAATAGTAACCAGATCCTTGGCAGAGTCTCACATTTCCTTTCCAAGCTCATTTCCAACTTCTCCTCCGTTCACATCCTTCCTGGGTTCACACTGACCCACTTAAGGTTTCCTAAACACATCTTACTATTCCAAACCTCTCAACATGTTTACTTGCTATTCCTTCTTCCCAGAAGGGGACTCTCACTCTTTGGTTACCCAGAAGATTTCTACTTTCACTTTTAGATCCTGACCAAATGTCCCTCCGAGGGACAGTTAGTTCAGCCATCCTCTCCACCCTCGGTGGCTTCAGGACATTCCGCACAGGGCTGCTTCTACCCATGCTCAGTATTGTCATTTGTTTCTTTTTAAGTCTGTCTTCTCCATTTGCCTGTACACACTGAGAACATAACCACACCTTATTCCTCTCCATCTCCCCAATGTCTGACACACATCAATGCCTTTTAAACAGGGGGAGGAGGCAGAGGGTAAAGAGAGAGGAATAATACTTAGGAAGGTTCATCTCAAATTTATCAGCCTTTGGAAGCAATAGTAGCAGCACACACTCTCATCTATCAAGAAACTTTATGCTTCCATTAAGTTTCGTCCGTGGCCTGGAATAGTCAGGACTGACCCTTAGCCAGGCAAGGCGCAGCTCAATGACAAGAAATCTGCCAGCAGGCCTGAGTAAACACTCAAGCGCAACCCATTGACACCATTCTTCTAGAAACACATTGAATAACCTAGAGTTTGTTTTTGTTTTTGTTTTCCACAATAATTATTTCTCTTTTTTTTTTTTTTTTTTTTTGGTACTGGGGATTGAACTCAGGGGCACTCAACCACGGAGCCACATCCCCAGCCCTATATTGTATTTTATTTAGAGACAGGGTCTCACTGAGTTGCTTAATGCTTCTTCTTTTTAAAAAATATTTATTTATTTACTTTTGCATTACAATTTAATGCTTCACTTTTTGCTGAGGCTGTCTTTGAACCTGCAATCCTCTTGTCTCAGCCTCCCCAGCCACTGGGATTATAGGGGTGTGCCACCACACGCGGCTCCACAATAATTATTTCTTACCTTGACATAATATTTATTTTTCTCGAGTCCCTGACTAAAATATAAACTGATGAGAATAGGAAAAAACTACGGGTGTCTTATGGAAATTCATTTAGTATTCACAATGGTGCCCTAAAAGATAGCCAGAGAGGATGAAATCGCTTTAATAATTGCCATCTTCTCTCCCTCCCTGCCAATAACCCAGTGTCACCATCCTTAATTTCATACTTCCAAGCTTGACCCATATGTGCAATGTCTTTATGAGCCAAACATAACAACTCTAATATCCATCAGCCTTATTCTGCATCTCCTTTGTCTCTCCCTGCCGCTTCATGTCCCCTGCAAGATCTCCAACAACAATAAAGCAATGTGTCGCCGCAGCTAAGGACATGCCAAGCGACATTCACAGCTAAATCTGCATTACTTACAGCAAAAGCTTTTGTTCATCTCTACGAAGTGTCTGTAAGGGCCCCTAGTGATTCGGACCCCACTGGCTATTAATCATGTTGTTTTGTATCATTCTTCCTGTTGTGCAAAGCAATGTAAGTAACATCTGTCTCAAAGCTGACTGTCAATATCTTCTTTAGAACCTGCCGCCTTTGCTGGTGAGCAAGTGTCAGATTCCCCAAAGTGCCACTACCGAGTGAGCGAGTCTTTTACCAGGACTCTTCTACAGAGCACAAATCATACTTGAACTTTAGAGTTCTGCGACTCTCAAGAATGGTGCCCTCTTGGTCTTGAAACTGGATGATTGCTTCCCCATGATCTTAGAGGTACATTTTTCCCCTCCTGACAGCCATTAAATAGGAAAGGGTCGCGGTTGTTTCCCATTTCTCAAATGCCCCCATTTACCGGCAACTCAGTTCCAAGAGCATTTTATCCTGCCCCCTGGGGAATGTTGGACTCTTACTATTTAGAAATAATCTTACTTTGACTTTAACATCATGTTAGAAGAGTAAGGATTTTCCCATCGTTCTAAATACTGAATGGAATGAATTCTGTAAAGGACTTTATTTGGACTCAAGATGAAAAAGAATACTGCCATCCAGGTTTGTGTGAAGCTTATGAACCAGTGAAAGAGAGAATGGGAAGAGGCTGTGCTTTTGTGCTCTTTGGGTGTTTCTCACCTGGTCTCATTATTTGGACTTGGACTAGGTATGGCAGCTAGCTGTCGCCCAGTATCACTTATACCTTTCTATCCCAAAGATCTAGAACATGTATGTTTCGATGGGATTGTGACCACCTAGGAAAAAAGCAAACCTGGTTATATTCCCCATCCTCTTTTTCAGGGAAAGATGGCCATGTGTGGACGTTCCGGCCAATGTGAAGGGAGAGAAGTCGATGAATGGGATTTAGAATAGCCCTTAAGAAGAGGAGCATGGCCTTTCTCCCTCCTTCCCGATGGCTGGATGTGTGGTGGCTGTCTATCCTAGGCCACACCAGTGACATTAGCACACTACACAAAGGTAGTGTGTCACACAATGAGATGGAAGGGCATTTTTTGAAGGGTGCAGAAAATGATCCAAGAATTGAGACCCTAAAGATCCAGCATCCCAAGAAACAAGGGGCCCTAGAAATGCAATGGCTTTTCACAAACTGCAAGTGTCCCAGAGGCCCTTTAGGGCTTCTCTAGCAGCTATGATTGGATGTGTCCTCACCGACTGCTGTTGAGGGTCCTAGAGGTGCCCCAGTAGCCCCCCAGGTACAGCCTCCCTTTGGTAAGTGATAAAAGCATTACCCTACGCATCCTGCACCTCCCAGTCATTACTATTGGGTAGGGTGGTGGCACTATGCCAGTGGCTACCATTCCTGACAAACAGCTGACAGCAACAGGAATGGTCCACTTCTGTGTTGATTGTTTGTTAACCCTGCAGAGCTGAGCAGGCATCCTTTTACCTGTTTCCCAGGCCAAACACCCCTGGATGCCTTCCCTGAAACACTCAGCCTACGATCTGCTTCCTTCAGTGTTTTGATGACCAAACAAGCAGAAAGTTGAATGCCCTCATTGGCCAAGGAGGGAGCAGGATTGGGAGGAGACACTGAGCTGTGGTGTAGGCATGAGACGTCCCTTAGTCATCAGGAGCTCCAAAGATGAGTGACCTTTTAGAGTTGTCTCAAATGGAGCTGGAGGACCAGGGCTTTCTTTGCCTGTGTTGACCTGTCATTAGTTACAGGCTGACCCTGGAAAGTGCCCTACCTTGGGCTTGGCAGTATTCTTATGCAGAGGGCTCACAGGTGGGACTGTCCAGGTGTTCCTTATTCTTGAAGGAAAATCTGGGCGGTGCATTACTCTTTCCACCACAATCTGCCCTCCAGAGGTTCCCAAGGAGCTGAAGAAAGGCTTCTCCTGGTCTTCAGAAGTGGCAGACACCATCCCATTCCAGCCAGTAAATGTTCACCCCTCTTTTGTGCTTTCAAAAATCTCAATTTTATTTACCCTCAGGCAATCAGCTATGGCCTTGGGAGTGGAGGTTTGGAGCGGGTAGGCCCTATCCCGCTATTCATAGCATCCATTCTTATGAAAGATGGTTTCAACATGGTAAAAGAACACAATTCTGGACAATGAGGCTTGAAGGGAGGTTTGCTATAGGCTTCTGAGAAAGTTTCCTTCACTCTTAAGAACACAAGGCAACGTTCTTTCTTCTGTCTCTTCTCTTTCTCTGTTCAGTGTTATTATGTCTACATTTGATGGCTGGAACTGCAGCAGCCATCTTATGCCCATAAAAATAGATGCTTAAAGATGACAGCCAAACAGCAAAACATTAAGAAGGAAAGAACCTGAATCTCTGGTGCTGCTGCATTCCTCTACCATGGAATTGCCTCTTCTCGATGTCCTACTATATGAGGTAATAAATGTTCTTACTTTTAAACCACTCTGTTTTTTTTGATTATATGCAATTGAAACATCTCAACAAATTCAGTGTTCAATCAATATTTGAATGAATTAATGCTAAGGAGTTCAACCACCTCAGGTGAGATGGAGTGGTGCAGACTTCCTTTCATCTTGTTTTCTCATTCTTCTCTGTGTGGATGTAGAGAAAAGGGATCTAGGGAAGAGAAAGAGGCAGAACCAGGACTTGAATTTAGGAAGAAGGAGTCTGGTTGTTTATAGTAGGAATGGATTTAGAAAGTCTCCATAAAGGCACATGGAAAATGTATGTCCAAACTGTGGCCCAGCTGCTCTGGCGTGGGTGGTGGTACCAGCGGAAGATGTGAATCACACCTCAAAAACGCAAAACAACAATAAAGCCTCAACCAGTGATGCTGCACACTTCATATGACTTAGAAATAGCCCCACATTTGACAATCACTAAAACTCACACCAGCTACTTTGTCTTTCATTCTATAATTAAGCAGGATTCCTTTCCTTGGGTTTGGAGCCTGCAAGAACTCCATCTTTTGACTAATTCACCTTCACGTAAGTGCTATGTCTTGATGTATTACAGCGATGGGCTGCACCATGCTAGTAATCCATCATCACAGTCAGCTGTTGCTGGGCTCCCAGAATAGAAAAACTGGGCCAGCTGTTGTTCTGACACCCGGGAGCAATGCATCACCAAGCTTAGGGCTCCAATGATCTATTACTCCAAGATGGCCCTGGCCAGAATAGAGATAGTCCTGGGGCACAGGGAGCATTGTGCAGGCTTGACAGAGCTACTCAGGACTGGAAAGAAAGACCTTTCTAACATGGAGTGGTTTGAAATAGATTGGTTTTCTAGATCCAGCTCGGCGGGCTTAATAAGGGGTAAAGAAAGATACACGGGTACTGCTGTTATTGATCAAACTCAGGACATGAATTTCTTCATAATGTGTCTCAAAAAAAAAAAAATCAAAGACTTCCCTGACAGAATTTCATGTATCTTAATCTTTATTGTTGATACCTAGAATTATCTTCACACAAATCATTCAAGTCAGTGTTAGCAGGAACTATTTAAATGTTGACCATTGAGAATTTGCTGAAATCATCTTCCAGTTTGCTTTTTGTTCCTGAGCTGAATACTTTCATCAGTATCTGCACTGTCTTGATCCACAAGAGCATGAAAAAAATTACTTAAAACACTGGCATAAATACCTAGGGTGGGATAGCTACACCCAACTCAAGCTCTTCCACTTACCCAAACTTACTGGTACTTTCCTGTCTGAAGGTTGAATTGACCAAGAAAATGGAAAGGTTTGAAAATGAGTTATAAAAACTCTTAACTTTTTACTTTGCAGATAGTTTTATACCTCACTTATGAAGAGGTCAAATATTTATAAGCAAATCATCAGTTCATCCAGGATCTTTAATAAGCCCTAAGTGTAATAAAATTGTTTTCTTGGCTGAGACTCTAATGGCACTACGTGGACCCTTCTGTGCCTGAACTTCCCCATCTGCAAGATGGGAAGTTGTTCACTACTGTAGTGAGCACAAAGAGATGACTTCCTAAAATTGGTGATATAATAATCCTGCTTATTTTATTTTTATTGGTACTAGGAATTGAACCCAGAGGTGTTTAACCCCTGAGTCACATCCCCAGCCCTTTTTTAGTATTTTTTATTTTTGAGGCAGGGTCTCACGGAGTTTCTTAGTATCTCGCTGAGTTGCTGAGGCTGGCTTTGAACTCACAATCCTCCTGTCTCATCCTCCTGTGCTGCTGGGATTACAGGCATGCACCATCTCACTCAGCAATCCTACCTATTTTAACAACAAAATTTTAATTTGCATGAAGAATAGAATTAGCCAAGTATACAGAAAAGTTTGACTCAGAAATCCTTCATTCTGGGCTGGGCTCATGGCTCAGTGGTAGAGTGCTCGCCTGGTATGTGTGAGGCACTGGGTTCAATTCTCAGCACCACATACAAATAAATAAATAAGTGAAATAAAGGTTCATTGACAACTAAAAAATATTTAAAAAAATAAATCCTTCATTCTTTGCTATATTCTGTAGGACTAAAAAAATTGTTATGATTAATATCTCCATAAAAAAAAAACCTCAGAATGATAGTGGCCAAATTATATTGCTATATTATGTTCATGTACAAATATGTAACAATGAATCCTACCAATAAAAAGTATGAGAAAAATTCTAGTATACCTCATATATACAATTATTGTGTGTCAATTAAAAATAATTACTGTGCCTTATATATTTATATCAGAATTTATCCCTGGACAATGTGAGAAAAAAAAATTATGTTACAAAGTAATAGTTATGACCACAACCATGAAAAAAAAAAAAAACTACCACAGGAATAAAAGAAGAAATATCTAAAAATGTTTATCTAGCTAATCCCTAAGTGGAGGAGATTGGGATTGATTTTTATTTTTAATATTCTTTTTGTTTCTTTCCCAAAAGTTTTAAAATATGTTTGCCTTACTTTTATCAGAAAGAAACTATCTTATCAAATATGGAGGAATGAGTAATGTATTTTGTAAGAATTTTCCTGTGAAAATTAAAAAATCAAACAGTATTCACAGTTAAAGAAAAAGAAAAGACCTCAAAATAAAATCATTAGAACCTTAATGGGATTAAAATGTCCAGACTGAGCTGGGGCTGTAGCTCAGTGGTACAGCGCTTGCCTCGCATGTGTGAGGCCCTGGGTTCGATCCTCAGCACCACATAAAAATAAATAAAGATATTAAAAAATGGGATATTTTTTTAAAAAAAAGTCCAGTCAGCTATTTGGCATCCCATTCAGTCTCCCTGTCCCTGCCAGTTGAAGTAGAGTCTCCCTTGTTCATAGAGGCATTATATACCCACTGTTCTTACCTCCCCATCATAAGAGGCAGCATGGGACTCCAGGGTCATTTACCTTTAGAAAAGCAATGAAGACTTTACCTTAAGGAAGTTATAGTGTACAAACTAAGGACGGTGAACCATTTGTCCCAGTTTGCCTGGGTCTTGCCCCATTTTAGCATTGCAGTCCCTTGTCCTGGAAATCCCTCTGTCCAAGGCAAACTGGGACGGTCACCCTAGCAGGAGGTCCTCAGGAACTAGCACTTGGGGGCAGTGTAACTAAGCCAAAATCCAGGCCATTCTAGCTAATCCTAGACTTTTTTTTTCCTCCTGTACCAATAATAAAATATGATGTGGTAAAAGATATAATGGGAACTGGGTTAAGAAATGGGTTTGTAATAGACACAAGGCTTCACAAATGGCCTTCTTCACATGGGCTCTAAAGGAGAAAAGAGATAGAACATTTATTCTACCCACCACTTTGCCTACCACATTCCTATGATTCTCACCACCCCAAGATAAACGCTAACACTATCTTCTACACAGTAGATTACTGAGGCTCAGAGGTGAAGTTCTTTTGAGGATCAAGCAGGTAACAAGTTGCACATTGGAGATTTGAGCTAAGGTGACTTTCTACTGCTTAGCACAGTCTTAGAAGCAGACAGGAGGAACTCCTGCCCCAATAGACCACGGCACTCTTCGTTTTTCTCTCCTTTCATCCAGAATATTGATAGCCTTCAATTAAAAGGCAAAAGTTCCTGACAGGGAATTTTTTTCCTTGAAGGTAAATTGAAGGGCTCAAAAGAGTCGTAAGTGGACATTTTCCCTATTGGCTGATGTTGTAGATGTTATGTGACAACTAGCAGTAGCAGGATGCCAGGAGGTCCCTGTGAGAGTAGGTGTTGATGAGGGAAACCAAGGGCCTCAAAGATGTAGAAATCAGTATCAAATGATCTTCCTTTACTACATAACAAGAAGGCACAAACTGGGACCTGAGACCAGAGTTCTCATTAGAGTTCTGGAACCAACTTTTGGATGTCTTTGGCCAGCTGCATTTTCTCAGCCATGACACAGGGGAGGGGTGGAACAATGGCTCTGAGCATTCCCTTCCAATGGAATTGGACTTTAGACTTCTCAAGGACCAGTTTGATAGTTTTTACCTCAACTTCAAAAGTTGGTGGGACAGATACAGAATTTGCAGCCTTCTGTTAACCCCGGCAGCAGCCATGTTACTGAATGAAAGGAACAGGAGGTTGTAGTCGGACCTGGGTTAAGATGCTTGATCTGACATTTGAAGCTATAACTTTGGGCAAGTTTTCTGAGCTCTTTAATCATATTGTGCTCATCTGTAAAAATGCAGTGAACTGACCAACCCATGGTTTTGTTGGGAGCATTAATGATGAAGAATATGTGTAGCCCGAATCACAAAGGCACGGGGCCCTGCAGCCACTTGGCTAAAGCATTGGCCCCCTCCAGTAGCTCTTCCCAGCATTCCTAGCAGGGCCCCAGCTGCAACCGCTTCTGCACCCAGAGCCCTGCACGTTGGCCTTCCTGTCTGGCACCCACACTGCCGTCTTCGCTGCCCACAGTCCCTGCTGTCCATGGCCAGTGGCCACCGCTCTCCTTTCATTCTAGTCACAGGGGAGAAGAAAGGGCTTTCTTCTTGACAGTTTGATCCCAATCCTGGTCCAGCCCTCTTCTATTTCCTGCAGGACACTGTGGAGACCAGGCCATAATGTTTGTCCAGTGTAAATTGATAAGTTAGTGAAAAAGACCAACGGAAAGGAAGTTCCAGTCCAGAGAACATCAAAATGTTCCTAGGACCCATGCTGAGACCTTGTACAGGCCCCCTCAATGCCTCATCCTGATCTTGAACCCAATCTACTCCCATAAGGCCAGAAAACTCCAGGCCTCTCCCTGCCCAGGGATCTGGACAGTGACCTCTGGTCTTACAGAGAGGAAAGACTGTGCCTTTCCTTAGCTGGCCGACGCCTCCTCTGGAGGCTCCATTCAGCTCTGGAACAGCCTGTTGCCAGAAGAATGGGGTGTTCCTTCTCCTGAGAGGAAAGAACTTCCACGGGGTGAGGTCTGGATTTGGGCTACTACCAACCTCTGAATCCTTCCCAAAGTCCATGTTCATTGGTCCTTGGTAACATTCTACAGTTGAAGGTTCCCAGTCTATCATCATGTTGATATACAATTGCCATTCTGCATTTTCTTCATATATATATATATATTACATGAAATTTCACCCAGAGTCACCTTAAACAGGCATAAACCAAGGCCCATGTGTACTAAACACATCCCTCCCGGTTCCACGTGGGGCTCAAACATTGTCTCCCAGCGTGCCAGTTCTAGGAAGTACAGCAGTTGCAGCCTGCACTACCAAGCATCTCGCACACTGAGGGTCCTTAAGGAGGAGCCAGGGGCGTACCCACTGCTCCCCAGGCCACAAGTCTGCCCCTGTTCCCAGTCCAAAGAGTGGGCATGGGTCCCATTTCCACCCTCACTCAGCTCTGCCAACCTTCCTGGCTCCAACCACTTCCTTTCCATGGGCCCAACTGGGCTTCAGAGGATACAAACCCATGACTCCTGAAGAATACTCCAGAATCTATCTAAAAGGAAAACTTCCTTCAGGTTAAAATTAACCATTCCACTGACACGAGGAACCAAGGGTAGTCAAGTATATAGAAACAGCAGAATGGTGGTTGTCAGAAGCTGGAAGAAGAGAAATAGAGAGTAATTTAGTAGTTACAGAGTTTTAGTTTGGGAAGCAAGAAAAGTTCTGGAGATGGATGTTGGTGATGGTTGCCCAGCAATGCATATGGACTTGATGCCACTGAATGATACGCTTAAATGTCGCTAAAATGATAAATGCTATGGATATTTCACCATCACTAAATCAAAACCAAACCAAAACACAACCTAGCATAGTCATAAAGACAGACCTTGGATGTCTCCTGAGACCCATGCATGGATTGCATTTTAACGAGCAGCCACTCTGACTGCGACTCTTGAGTGCAGGGAGAAGTGGAGAAGGAAACAGTGGACACGGTTCCAGACACAGCTTGAGGAGCTCAGACTCCGGTGCAGACAGAGCGCATGCCTGGAAAACAGGGAAGAACCCAGGCGGGGAGAAGGAGCATGCAGCCCTGCGTTGCCGGTGCTCCCGGTGCTGCGCGTGGCCCCAGCGTGAGGATAGCAATGGCAGCCGGTGTGTGTCACAGGAAAGATGTTGGAGTATTCTTCTGGAGTCATGGGCTTGCATCCCTGGAACCCTGCTGGACCCATGGAAAGGAAGTGGTTGGAGCCAGGAAGGTCAGCAGAGCTGGGTGAGGGGTGGGAACAGGGCATGACCCCTTTTGGTACACCACTCCTTGGTCTGGGTAAGGGGACAGACCTGTGGCCTGGGGAGCAGTGGGTAGGCCCCTGGCTCCTCCTTAAGCTTCAGTCCAGGAGACAATACAGAAAACGTATTAGTCAACTGTTAATTAGTCAATATAGGTAAGTAAGGTCCTAGCATCAAACTGTGTAGGTTAAAATGTCAGACATGTGATCTTGAGCCATTAATGTAATCTCTCTGTGCCTCAGAGTCCCCATGTTTGAAACAGGAAAAAATAGATAATAGTGGTGGCTTCTATGATTATTGCATGAGTCCAGTTACAAGAGTTTGGATAAAGAATGTCCTGCAAAGCTCCCTGTTTTAAAGGCTTAGTCCCCAGGTTGGCACTATTAGGAAGTGATAGAACCTTTAAGAGGTGTGGCCTACTAGGAGATGTTAGGTCATTGAGGATGTGCCCTCAAAGGAAAGAGTCAAAAGCCTCTTTCTTTGCTTCTTTATGAGCAGTTTCCTCTTTCATAAGCTCCCAGCCATGATGAGCTGCCTACCACAGGCCCAAAGCAATGGGGTCAATCAGTCATGGACTAAAACTGCTGAAATCATGAAATCATGAGGCAAAATAAAGCTTTCCTCTTTTTAAATTGATTATCTCAGGTATTTTGTTACAGTAATAGAAAGATGACTAACACACAGGTGAAGTGACCAGATCTCCGCACACATTAAGTATTTAATAAATGCTATTGGGTGGTATTCCTGGCTAGTCCTTTACTCCTTTCCAAGTTCAGATAAAGTTACACTTGAGGTTTAGGGTCATGTGTTTGCCTTCTTAAGTTTCTTTCTTTCTTTTTTTTTTTTCTCAATCAAATTTTCTCCCTGAGCAGTGGCTTTTCCATACTTACCAAAGGCCTTTATGGTCTTCATGGTTACTTCGAAATTTTCCTAGAAAATCTTTTTTTTTTTTCCAGTCAAAGAAAATTTGACATACAAAGAGTAACATTAATATGCAAATTAGCATACTGTAAAATTCATTTTGGTGCCTCAGAGGCAGTATTTTTATAAATACGGAAACATAATTATGCATCCTCTAGAGGACTAAAAATAATTATACAGATTTACAACAAAGCCCAAGGCTGTGTTTCCTTTTAACTGACTGTTTTTAATATCATTTAAATCTTGTTAGAACTTAATTACCAAATCTCTCTAGTAATAATTCAGGTGGAAGATTTAAAGTCTAAACTTGCCATTCAGAAAATAGAACCTCATCAGAGAAACAAAGACATGGAGGCACTGGGCCCAAACAGCAGAACACAAGATGCTCCAAGATGGAGCCATGTTGGCTGTTGAGTCAGAGAAGCCTGCTAAGAGAAGGCGACGACATTCACGCACCAGACGTGTACATTTGTAAATTTTTTAACCTACGATTTCTTGGAAAGACAAGATTATATATTATGATCATTATCATAAAACAGAGGTAGTTATTTCTACCTCTGCTTTAGTTTTCTATACTTTCCTTGTATTTTTCAAATTAAGGTTAAGTATAATTGGGGGGCAACATTTTTCATTACAATTTAATTACCCTTTCTAAAGTCTAGCCAGAATGTGTGGGTGGGTGGGTGTGTGTGTGTGTGTGTGTGTGTGTGTGTGTTTCATTTCTCAACTGGTTTATGTTAGTGTGGAAAAGAACAATGAGCAGAGTTATGAGCAACGGTCCAATTTATACACTGTTTTAAAGGTGGGTATTTATTAGCAGTTAGAGAAAATAGGCCCCTTATCATGAAATAAAAGGCACAAGAAACTCAAACACTTGAAATTCAAACCCACTTTCATTTACCACAAGTTAATAATAGTTTTCAGGACTTAAAGCTCCCTGCAAAATTAATTACTCACCTTATGCTATAAAGGATGATAATTTGTTTATGTGTGATATCACTAACATAGGTTGTTATCCATTATCGCAGAAACTGTCCAATTAATTTTCTAAGGAGCTGTAGCAGTTCTGTATAGGAGATGTCTATGCAATGTCACAATTCATTCTAGTCACTACAAAATATCAGTCAATTCAGAGAAAAAAATATTAATCAAAATGATTATATGACAGCATTTAGACAAATCAGCCTGTCAATGGAATTTTTTATTTTTTCAACCATTTACTTTGATTTTATATATACATACATATAAATCTATACATATACTTATAGTGTATGAATTTTTCTTCCTTTTTCAATGGCTTTAATCCCATGAAGAAATATATGATACTAGAAATTTTTATGGCTAATATACTAGATGTATGTGGGGGTAAAACTTTCCTCTGGCTTAACATGAGTTCAAGTCCCTTATTAATATCTGCTTTGAATGGATCCAGGCAAAGTATTGCTTTAACACAGTTATAATGAAGGTTCCAAAAGAATGGGCAGATTTTGGCGAGGGTGGGGAGGGTAACGGGGGATTGAACTCAGGAGCACATCCTCAGCCCTGTTTTGTATTTTATTTAGAGACAGGGTCTCACTTAATTGCTTAGTGCTTTGCTATTGCTGTGGCTGGCTTTGAACTCTCAATCCTCCTACCTCAGCCTCCTGAGCCACTGGGATTACAGGTGTGTACCATTGCACCCTGCTTGGATTTTTCTAATTTATATTCTTTCACCAATGTGTGAGCCTATGAAAAATTATCTGGATTGTTCCATTTCCTCCTTTTAACATAAATTTTTCTCATCACCTAAATTCAAGCAGTATTGAAACCATTTATGGTTTGGGGAAATTCCCCTCTTGAAGTGTTTAAATCTCCAAGTCCTGCTCTTGGCTGGCACTTGTAACTGGTCCAGAGCATGTGTGAGTCCCTGGGTGCAATCCCCAGCAAACACCCACACAATGTTTGTGTGTGTACACAAACCCTAAAAAACGAATTCTTAAAACTGAATATATTGCCTTGGCTGCTTAAAATGGAAAAACCTAAAAACTCTTTCTACAGATATTCCGTGCAGGCCTGACGGCTGTGGCCATTTCCTTCTGGCCTGTGTGGGAAATCCTCCACGATCTGTGCCCATTGCACATGTCTATAGCAGTTGCCAGCTAATGTTTAGTAACAAAGGCTGTTTGTTCTTCTGAATAATTTGAACTTTCTCCATTTGTGTTTACCTTCACAGCCAGACTAGAATAACTCTGCTCTGAGTTAATTCCCCAATTTTATTACGGCCACACTGGGGTTGGGGAAAAGGATCTGAGTCCAAACCAGCGGACAGGAAACAATGGGAACCGGCAGCAATCCAAGAGCTCTGGCGTGATGTGCAGGAGGAAACCAGCTCTGATTAATGCTATCAAAATGCTTGTCTTTCCTTTGATTGATATTCCAGACCCTTGTTTCAATGATTGATAATGGTGACAACTATTATCAGAGTCTTGTTTTGGTTTGCTATGAGGGAAGCTACATGGATTTGACCAGAACATGGGCACACCTGCCTCAATTTAACCTAAAACCCATTATTTTGCAAACAAAACATATAACCCCAACATAGCAATCATTATTTCCCATTTTCTTCTATTAGAAATTCTGTGGTTCATGGTCGAGGGCAGACCCACTCCCGGCCCATCATAGGACCAGTGCATGAAAGGCAGTTTAATGGGTCGTTCACACTTTTAGAAGTTTCTTTGGGATCTGAAATCTGGACAACTAAAGACCTTTGGGATGGCATTGTTTGCCCTAGGATGTGACATTACAGCAGGCTAAAAACAGCCAGGTGTCAAGTTTTCTGGGTTGCTGCTTTTCAGAGGAAGTGATCCAACAGTCACAAGTGTCTGAAAATGACCTCGCCCAGAAGAGCCTGCCCTGCACAGCACAGACGCAGCTCTGAATCTCTGCACAGAACCCACAGGCTGGTTTTTGATAAGTGCGATAGGAAGTGTGAATAGGTTCTTTCTTACTCTCAGGTTATCCCATTATTCTGGTTAAAATAATTATTAGCCTAACCTCTCTGCACTTTCTCATTTAAACTTGACTGAACTAAAAATCTTTTTTTTTTTTTTCCTATTTTCCTGCCTTTGAAATCAACAGTTGGAACATTTGGTCTTTCTATCTCCCAGGGGTAATATCCTAAATTACAGGAGCCAGAAAAATAAAGCACATTTTGCAAATGCTCTTCCAGAGGAACTCAGGTCATTTTTCTTATAACACATAGATTTAGTAAGGACATTGAGAGGAACTGGTTTGGTTTTGTTTTGTTTTGGTTTGGTTTTGTACCGGGGACTGAACTCAGGGGTACTGGATGCCTGAGCCACATCCCCAGCCCTATTTTGTTTAGAGACAGGATCTCACTGAGTTGCTTAGCACCTCACTTTTCCTGAGGCTGGCTTTGAACTCATGATGCTCCTGCTTCGGCCTCCTGAGCCACTGGGATTACAGGCATGTGCCATCATACCTGGCTGAACATTTTTTTTAAGGGAAGATATTATTTAAAGAAATCTTACATACATTCCAAAATATTTATTTTCTCTAAAGAATATTTTTGTTAAGTAGTTAACATAAATGCACAGGAGAAAATGAACATATCTTTTCTTTTTTCTCCCCTAAATAGCCACAGCCTAGAATTGTGCCACACACAGAGTAGGCACTCAACAATACTTATTGAAATAAATGAAATCAATAGAAATAACCCTTTGTAGGTAATGTTCTAATGTTCTGTAAGAGATGTTGCCCAGCTGACTTGATAACTGCAGTCAGCCAAATCCTGACAAAATTGTCAAGCAATGTTGGCATGGTGGTGCACACTTATAATCCAGCTACTTGGGAGGCTGAGGCAGGAGGATCAAAAGTTCAAGGGCAGCCTCAGCAACTTTGCAAGACCTTTAGCTAATTAGTGAGACTAGGGCTGGGGTTGTGACTCAGCAGTAGAGCGCTTGCCTAGCATGTGAGGCGCTGGGTTCGATCCTCAACACCACATAAAAATAAATAAATAAAAATAAAGGTATTATGTCCAACTACAACTAAACACATATTTAAAAAATAAATAAATAGAATGATAGATAGATAATAGATAGATAAAATAAAAAAGGACTGGGGATGGTAAAGTGCCCCTAGTTCAATCCCCAGTGGTAAAACTCCCTTAGGTTTAATTCTCAGTACCAAAAAATGATGATGATAATAATAATAATAATAATAATAATAATAATAAAAGGAAGAAACAAAATAGACGAGAAAGGTACATCCAGTCCAGATATCTATCTGAACCAATTTCAAGCATGTTTCCCCCCTAACTTTTTAGGATGAGGTTAACATATTAAAAAGTTATAAGAACAGCTACAGTCCAAAAGATCTTGATCACATTTGCTTTCTCATTATATGTCTGTGGCTTCACAGTAATCTGCAAACTTGACCATACTTCACCTTTAGATACTTCAGCATCTCTTTCTTAAGCACAAGGATATTCTTCTCCATCATCAGACAGAGTTCCTTAATGAAAAATTCTAAGGGAAAAAAGAGAAAGACCAGGACTGTGAGGGAATGACAGGGAGAACTTAATAAGAATTCTGTTATTAAGCTTTGACTACAAATGTACACAGCAAGGCTCGAAGGCAGGGTTCTGATCATACCCCCTCACAGAGACAGGGCCAGTCTTGAGTATCGGTGAGATGAGCTGCCTGGCCCTGCCCTGAAGCTCCCACCTGCCTGTCGCCAGGCTCCTGGCAGTGTTTCTGTGTCTGCCTTGCTCCCTATCTGACTGCAACAGCTTCAAGACCAGGTAAAGCACAGTCTGCTTCTTACCTGTATTTAAAACATGAGATCTTCTCTAATGCTGTCTGCCAGACATCGCCACCAGTTATTTGCTGTCCTCGGAAGGACGTCTTTCCCCCTTGGTACCAGAGTGGAACTTTCGTCTCCAGGCATTCTCTCTGAATGTGTGTGGTCTGCATTTTGCCTGCAAGAGGGACTCCCAGAGTGAGATTTCAGCTGAAATGAACATTTTATACTGCTGAATTACCTTCCATGGAATGAGCACTTCTATACCCACACTCTCTATCCCTCACCTTCTTAGAGCAGCCCAGAGCCTTACAAATTAACCACTGCCCTCCCATATAGTTACATATTTATGCAAGCAACAGCTAAGATGTTGAAAAACTAACTACCAATTCATTGAAGGCCCGTGTTCTAGGCTTTTTTCCTGCTATGAACCGAATTGTGAAATGTGTGTCATTGGCCCAAAGATCTCTTCCTAACTTTTTGGGGGAATTTATCTGGAAAGCAAGTATGGGCATTAGTTGTAGCATGCTGAGGGAGCTGGGTCCTACAACATCCCATGCAGGCCTACTGTGTGCCAAGCACTAACCCTGCCTAGACACTGAAGATACCAAGATGAAAGCTTGCCCCCTCAAGGTCCATAGTTGATGGGAGTAACACTAATTTCTTAAACTGATTCACTCCAACTCATGAGCCTCTTGTTGTATTTGAAGATGCAAAAAAATAATATGAAAAATATGAATTAGAACCAACTTAGCTAAGTGATTATATGCATTATCCCATTTGATCCTCAAAACAAATCTACCAGATAGTTTCTGATCCTAGTTATAAAAGTTAGATAACTTGCCCAAGTCACCCTATCAGCAATTAAATCCAGAGAGACCTCAGATGCTAAAATCTAAACAGCTACACTGGACTGTTTTCTATTTTCTTACATGATGAAAAAGAGGTAGTTCTGCCTGAAATAAACCCTGTGAATTTGAGGCCACAAAGCCCATATTTATACCAATTGACTCTTTCCATTTGGAACTCTCTGCAAGGCAGTAAAATCTTTGGGTTTCACTCTGCACATCTGTCAAATGAAGGTAGGGCAGTTGGTCATTTAACCAGATTATAGTGTGGGTTTGTGTGTGGACACATGAGTGTCTGAGCTTCAGTAAGAAGCACGGTGATTCTTATTCTCTTAAAAAGAATTTTTAAAAATGAATGACACCAGAGCATTATCTATGAGGAGGCTTTAGATCCACACATTCCTTAAAAGGGTAGATTTAGGGTGGAAAAGACTTCCTGTAGCTGAGTTCATGGTAATGATTTCCCTCTGCCTTGACTTTCACTCCACACCCTGCCAACTTTCACATTCCCACAGCTGTCAGAGAGAAGAACATGTGGGATGCCATACACCAACTGAAAAAAGAGACCTGTGCATGAGACAGGAAGTGAACATTTTTATTACATTGTATTGCCGGAAGTGAACAACCACCATAGTTAGCTACATCAAGCTTCCTATGCTTATCCTGAGACTCTCAGACTAAGCCAGGAATCAAAGGGTTTCAGTCCATGGGACATAACGACTGGCTGCATGATGTGCCCTTTCCAGTGCGGAAAGCCACCAGGACAACACTAGTCCCTAGCACAGAGCCTGCCACTTACCTAACATCATAAACATGAGAAAGCACAGGCGGTGACAAAAAGACCTCCGACCTTAGGTCAGACAAATCAAGTTTCAAATCCTAACTTAACTTCTCAGTAGCTGTCAGATCTTCAACAAGTGATCTCATCTCATTACACCCCAGCTGTTTCATCCACAGAGGGGAGGTACCCCGATACCTGCTTTATAGGGCTTCGTGAACCCAGAAAACTAGATGTTCAATGTCATGAGCAAGCTGTGTTATTAACACAGACAAAACGTATTTGTGTCTTTTCCACAATGTCAGAATTTATCGAATAACAATAAATTAACAAGTTATTCACTTTCAGCAGTTCACCAAATACTTGTGGGTCACCTGATCATCACAAGCCAGGCAATCAAAGTTCTTTTATTCTAACATTAATTATTAATATCCACACAGTACACTTTACTCAAATAAATACAGAGAGAGAGAGAGAGAGAGAGAGGAAGGCTAAGAAAGGGTTAAGGCTGACCTGAGAGCAAAGCCACAGAGCCGGATGGAATGCAGAGTCACTGAAGGTGAAGGTGGTCAAACAAGATCACAAACATGCTCAGGATACAAAGCAGTCAAAGCAGAGCTCTTCTAGGAGGGTTCTAGGGTCCTGACAGAAGGACAGCAGTTTCAGGGTGTCATCTTGGATTGCCAGCTTGGAGTGGGCTGTGCTTGGTTGTCTCAAGTAGGAGAACCCGCCTTGTGCTGAAGCCTGAGGACAGAGAATGAAGGTTTTTTTCACTGTGGCGGTTTTGCTGGGCAAGGTTCATAATGAGCCACCAGGTTACGGCATCAGGTGGCCACAGGGTCCTTTTGGGTGCTCCTCCTTTTATGGGTCTCAGGTGAGGGGATTGCTTTATTCAATGGCCCATGATGTGCTCGTGACCCTAGTTTTTCTGATATGGAGTTGATATGGCAGATGGCCATTTACGTGTACAAACAAGATGTAGAGTCTTTCTCTCTCAGCACTGGTACTCAAAATGGAGTAGCTTATGTCAAACTTCTACTTTCTAAAATGGAGTGACTCTGGGTTAGGCCCAGCCTGAAAACTACTGTTGGATTCATCATGGAGTAACTCAGAGCAGAGCCTGGCTTGCTCTCTACACCCAACCAATGTCAGTGTCCTCCCGCTTCTTCCTTTACTGGTGAACAGTAAATCAGTTATTTTCTCAACATTCTCCTGTTTTTGCAGTGAGAGAAGAGATTCTTTTCCATGAGTTTCTTTTTCAACTGAGATTATTTTTCCTTCCTCTGAACTCATTTTACTCATAGCCTACACAGTGTGAGTTTAACTTTAAATTACCTCTCAGTGCTTTATCTGGGTTAATTTTATGTCCCACTAGATTGTAATCTTATTGCTATCAAGTACTATGTTATTCTTCTGCATCCTCCATGGTATCCAACATAATCCTGTCCCTCAGAATAGACACTTTGATAGAATACTTACTCCTGATGGATTGCCAATTCAATCAACAATCAGTGGTATCATGCCAATTAACAGCACCTAAAAGAATTGTGGAAGAAACTTTTTCTTTTCCATATTAATTTTGTTTTGGTTTTGGTACCAGACATTGAACCCAGTGGTACTTAACTACTGAGCTCTTTTTATTTTTTGAGACAGGGTCTCACTGAGTTGCTTAGGCTGGCCTCAAATTTGTGATCCTCCTGCCTCAGCCTCCCGAGTTGCTGGGATTATAGGTGTTGCCACCATGCCTGGCTCCATATTTGTACCTGCTATTAATCTTATTTATAGTATCAAAATCCCTCTTGATCCCTGGATAGATACAAACACCAGCTTGTTATGCACCATTATTAAACAGACCCAGAGAAATGATCTCACTTAGTCAAGTTCCTAAAAAATGATTAACACTACAGAGTGAATAATGAGTTTCTTGTTCTAAATCGGAACTCTGGAGTCTCCTTAGGCTGTACCAAGATATCACCGTAGGTCATACTGCAGATTCAGGAACCTCCAGGCATAGGATATGAGAAGAGGAAAGGACCTCAGATGAAGAGACTGGGATGGAGAAGGGGAGGTACTCAGGTGAGGGCCTATCTCCTAACTACCAGGCCAGGCCCTTCTGCAACCCGACATTGAATTCAGAGGACACCTGTGCCCCTCATGAGTGATACCATCCTAATAACTAGTGAGCAAGGCCTGAAAATGAAGGTGGATGTGAAGCGACTCTGGCTCTCCAGCCCCTTGTGGTCAAGTCAGCCTTTAGCCCTGCCTGTTCATCGCCCAGGGATGAAGCAGAAGCCGAGAGCAGCCTTGCTCTGCTGGCTCACAGTATGTGGAATCCAAAGGCCGTGGTTTGGCACTTTCCTAACCTTCATAAAAAGCTTCCTCTTTTTCTTTTCTGATTTTCCTAAATCTGTCTTCTTTTTCTCAGCAAGTTTGGTGTGTGTTTGCCAATGCTAATTAGGATGATCATGGGGCTGGGAGGAAGAGTAGTTCATCGGTCTTGGGC
The DNA here is from genome assembly GCF_047511675.1 of Marmota flaviventris. Classification (NCBI taxonomy): domain Eukaryota; kingdom Metazoa; phylum Chordata; class Mammalia; order Rodentia; family Sciuridae; genus Marmota; species Marmota flaviventris. Next base: position 58,846,096 of record NC_092508.1, read on the forward strand.
CTAGTTGCAGAGAAACCTCCCTGGGCCTTTAGCCTAGTTGCTGATACATTCCCCTCAACTCTGATGACTTTGGCATTATTACAATTAGCTGTCACACACAGATCTACTCTACTCACCACCACCCTGCCCCTGGGCTGTGACTGGGCTCAGGCTGCTTTTCAGTCATCTCATCTTCCCACTACTCCAACCTTTCTGGTGGGGAGGTAGACCAGCTGCCTGGAGCTCTCGCCTGCTGCTGCTCTGGACCAGTCCCACAGCAGCCATCCTCCTGCTCCTCCACCTCCCATCCTCCAAAGTCAGCTTAACTCGGCCTCCAATAGATGTTCCCTCGCTGGACAAGTCTGACTCAACCTAACCCCAAGTCCAAACCCTCCTCTCCTCCAACCCTTCCATCTTGCCCTAGGAACTTGCTGTAGTCAGCAAACTCTCCTACATCTTCCTGTCTATGTGCGTCTTCCTGTGGAGGGAGGCCAGGGTCCTCTGAGGTAACTACTTGCGGCAGCCGTCTCAGCTCAAGACTGTCTCTCTGGTTCCCCAATCCCCTCAAGGCTGGGAGAAGTCAATGCCCACCTGGTGCCCCCTTGTTACTCTTCAGAGGTCTTTCCCCTCCTTCAAAAGCTCCTCCTTTGTTAAAATGAACCATTAAACTTTATTGCCCATTTATGTTTGTTTTGCAGTGCTGGGGTCAGAGCCCAGGGCCCCTGAGGCCAGCAGGTGCTTAACTTCTGCACCACATCCTCAGTCTGCTTTACAGCCTCCCGGTGTTTCTCACTGTTCTCATCAGCTAAGTCTCTGGTGATGGCTGTGGCTCCTACCTCCCCGCCACAATTCCTGTCATCAGTCTTGGAGTGACCTGACATTTGAGTCCTCACCTGCCTTAGTTCCTTGGATCTTTTCCTCTACTTCGTATCCATCATCTGTTCCCATGATATTATGGTTTAGATGTGGTGTCCCTCAAAAGCCCATGTGTGAGACAATTCAAGAAGATTCAGAGGAGAAATGATTGGATTGTAAGAGTCTTAACCCAATCAGTGATTTAATCCTGTGATAAGGATTAACTGAATGGGAACTGAAGGGCTGGGTGTGGCTGGAGGAGGTGAAAATTGGGGCGTGGTTATGGAGTATATATTTGTATCTCGCAAGTAGAGACCTCTCTCTCTGCTTTCTGATCATGATGTGAGCTGCTTCCCTCTGCCACACTCTTCCGCCATGATGCCCTGCCTGGCCTCAAGCCCTGAGGAATGGAGCCAACCTTCTATGGACTAAGACCTCTGAAACCACGAGTCCTCAAATACACTTTTCCTCCTTTAAAATTGTTCTGGTCAGGTCCTTTAGTCACAGTGGTGGAAAAGTGGACTAAAACACATAGTCATGTGCTAGTCCTCACCATTGTGTCATGGCAACCTTGCCTCCCAGATGCCACTTTTTCTCCTTACTTTCCACCAATAACTTTGTGAGTTTCTCCTCATCCCTCTGATCTCTACACCCTGGGAAGTCCTTCAGGGTATTCAGCCTCTCCTCTATCTACATACATTCCTTTAGAGGTCTCCTGCAGTCTTGTGGCTGGGAATGACTTCCAGATTTTTATCTTCAGTATAAGGTAGAACTAGACTCAAGTTCTATTCCACATCTCGACTTTCAAGTCTGAGAGGAATCTCAACCCCGACATGAACAAAACTGAAACCTGATCTTCAACCAAATTCTCAGTTTTTTCTCCACCTGAGCAAATATGGATTCCAGCCTTCCTGCTAAGAGCCAAGTATATGATGCATGGCATTTTTGGTCAAAAGGTGACGCCAGCTAGCCATTGAGATGATATGATTATGTTAAGATTTGCATTCATATGGATATTGGACTCCTGCTGTTCACCTAGGCCGGCTACGGGACTCCTGGAGAGTTCCCATTGGTTGGGGAAGTACAGTAGGAGGGAGTTCCGGGGGAGGAGCTCTCTCTGCGGGTCCGAGAGGAGGCCGGGTGGGTGGAAAAAAAATTCTTCCCGGGCGGTACCGGACATTGGCGGCAGTTTCAAAAAATAAACTTTGTTCCTGCTTGAGTGGCTCGGTGATTTTGTGCCCAGCCAGACTGCGGCACCTTCCTGTTGCTCAGGCCAACATTCTTTGAATCTTCTGGCTTCTTTCTGTGTCCTGTCCCACACCCAGCCCATGGGCAAACCTGTTTTGTTCCACTCTCACCAGGTGCCTGCAGTGTGACCACTCTTCATTATCTCCCTAGGTCCTCCCTGTCATCTTTCACCTGGACTATTGCAAGAGTTTCCTAGCTGATCTCCCTCCTTCTGTGATTGTCCCCTTTCCTCCGTGCTGTCACCCTTTGGTCTCCTCTCAACAAAGCAGACATGGTGATCCTTTGAAGTGTAAGTCTTGGTTCTGCTCCAAACCCTCCAGTGGCTTCCTGTCTTCCTCAAAGTAAGAGCTAAATCCTTCTGATGACTTGCAAAGCCCACCACAGTCTGGCATGCAATCTGACCCCCTCACTACTTCCATTATCTGACCTCCTCTCCTACCACTCTCCCCATGGCTGCTTCACTCCAACCTTGGGGTCACCTCGCATCTGTTATCATTTTGCCTCGACTGCCCTCCTGAGATGTCTCTGTGTCAACTCACCCCTTCCTTACAACCTCTACTCAAAATAGCCTTCATAGTGAGGGCTTCCATGACCCCTTGATTTAACTTTGCCACAACCACCTGTTCAGTATTCTCACTCCCTATTCTCCTTTCCTGCCTTATTTTTTTCTACAGCATTTGTCACAATCTGACATATTGTCATTTAATTACCCATTTATTGTCATTTTCTCAATATTATGTATCATGAATGTTTATTTCATTCCATACGACAGTGATTGACACATGGTAGGATATAAACACTTCTGAGATCTCAGTCTCAATCAAAGCACTTACTGATCATCACACCCCATTCTTCCAGCACCCCTCTTTGAGATGTCCAATCCATTAACCCAACCATGTGTTCACTGTTGACCACTTCCTGAAGTCCTCCTAGGTCTCACCCCATATCACTACCCGTCTCATTTTCAAACATTCTCAACCACCTGCTCATCTTATGTATGCGTATATTTATTTATTTATTTACACACACACACACACACACACACACACACATCCACGCACACACACTATTTTTAGGACTTGGACCACTGACCATGATTGAAGCCAAGAACTGTAAACCCTGAGCCTTTCCTTAGACTCTGCAGCCAGATGACCTTCACATTCCAAAAGCTCCACATGTTGCTTCCCAAGGTAATCATTCAGTCTCCTGACTCATTTCCATCCTGAGGCAGATAGTTTTAGATGATCATAGGAGGGAGTCAATTGTTTTCCTGTTGCATGTCGTGGATTATTAATGTCTTACCTTTTATCAGTAGTAGAATCATTTGGGGCTTCAAAATCATCATAAAATCTGAGCCCTCTCAGATACCCATCTTGATGGTCTATTGTTTGCAAACTGGTATAGAAGTGCATACTCTACCAGTAAGTGCACAAGCAGAAACCCTTGGGGGCATGAAATTTTTAAAAAGGAAAATTGTAATTTGGTGTTCTAGCAATTATTGAATTATTAGAGGAAAGCACTTGAAGGTGGTTTTATTGAAGAACAAGAACAAATGAATACATGGGGAAACCAATTCCCTTTAAGGCCACCATGAACCATTACTTTAAGAATTCATGCTTGTAGATGAATTCAGATTCCAGGAAGCTCTGACCAAGAAGCCACCACCATTAGTTTTCTATACTTCAGGTCCATAAAATTGGAGACTGGAGACTAGAAAATTGTCTAACCACACACACATTTGTGACCTTGTGGCAAGGGAAGGAGTCAGCCAAAAGGTGGTGGATAGAAGATAGCAATGTCAACACTGACGTCAGGGAGCCTACTATTACTCTCAAGGCAAAGAGCTCTAGAAATTGCAGATCATGGCTATTAGTCGGTTCATTAGTTTTCCAGTAAAGAAGATAATTCTGAGAGTAAGTAAGCCAACCTATGATATATATATATGTAAATATGTAAAATATATATTTTTAGTTTAGGTAATGATTTTTCTGTCTCAATGTCTCCTCTCCTGCTCTCAAACCAACTTTTCAATTTACTATAATTGTCTTTTCTACATTTTTTTCTCTTTCCTAATTTATGAAGTCTATGAATTCCTTTTTTGCTTTCCAGAGCTTTATTTTGTTTTTGTAAACTTTTTATTTGGATGTTTGTTTTTAATTGTTATATATATATATATATATATATATATATATATATATATATATCATATATATATATATATATATGATATATATATATATGATATATATATATATATATAATGTATATATGATATATACATATATAATATCCAGAGCTACGAATTTACTCTGATCCCTGCATCTAAATCTAATGTTATTTGACATCATATGGAATCTGTCTTTATGTAATTTTTTACAATTGTGAGAAGGCTTGTTAACATGAGATCTACCCTTTTAACCCATTTTAGTGTACAGTACAAAAATGTTCACCACAGGGTACAAAATTGTACAGCAGATTTCTAGAACTTACTCATCTCACATGACTGAACCTATACCCATTGAATAACAACTCCCCATTTCCCTCTCCACTCACCCCAAGTCCTTCTAAACTTAATTAGCTACTTACTATATCCTAAACCAAAGCAGCTGAATGGTGCTGGAGAAAAATCATACAACCACTCTATCAGGACTCATTTCAAATTTATGACCAAAAATCTTCAGTGAGCACTCAACACTATTTGACACCTAAACTTCCCTAGTAAATTCATTAGCCTACTCCCAAGATGCCTATTATATGCTTTCTCCTCAATCCTCAAATCTCCCGCATCCCCTCCCACCCAACTCTCAGCTGAAGTCTTTGTCATATATTTCATAGAGAAATATAGGTGCAATCAGGTGAAAGCCATTTCTGCTTCCCACCTTCAATTCTGTAAAGCTTTCCTATATCTGTAGTCACCTGTCCTGGTAAATTGTATCTAATCCTGCTCTTTTCATGGACTTGACCCCCCCAAAATTTCTTCTTTCCAGCATCATCTATTCCTTCCTAAACTAAATCTCTGAGTGATGATTGCTCCAGGAATCTTGTAAGTCTCCTCTGGCTATCCTTACTCCCCAGCCCCATTTCTTTAAATCTGTTAATGATGCCTCAAATTAGTTTTTCGAGTCAAGATTTCTTCCCTGTGGTCTAGCCTTGGATGTATAAATACATCTATATTACATCTGTTTGTATGCTTAATATGCATCTTAAATTAACATGGCTAAAACTGAATTATTGATTTTCCCTATCTAAAAATCATTCCTAATAAAATTTCCCATCCCAGAAAACAGTACCAACATCCACCCAATTGCTCACGTCAAAATCCAAGGCACCACCTTGGAGTTCTCTCTTTCTGTCAGTGTCACATTCAGTCCCACAGCAAGTCCTGCCTGCATGACCTCTAAAATTTATCCTGAATCCAGTCTCTCATCACCATCTCTATTGTAACCACCCTGGTCTCAGCTGTCCTCTTCCCCCACTTGGACCCCTCTAAGATCAACAAACAAGAAAAATAAGTGAGATCAAGAGTACATTTCATAGTGATAAGAAAGAATGAGAGAATTAAAGCAAGGACTTGGATTATGAAGTTTTACACTGAGTGGCCCGAAATTTTAAGTTGGGTGGCCATGAGAGGGCTCAGGCTTGGAGATGGGAGGGTGACTGTACATTCAAGGAACAACAGGAGACAGGGGAACTGAAGAAGTTGAAGAGGAAGAGGAAGATGAGGTGAGAGTGTCACCAAGCAGGAACGGTGACCAGACTGCAGAGCCTGACAGATCATGGGAAGGACTTTGATTTGAGTGAGATGAAAGCCACTTAAGAGTTCTGACCAGAGGAGTGACAAGATCTGGCCTACCTTTAACAGGACCATTCTGCTGTGGTTGAGAATAGATCACAGACAGTAAGGGGACAGCCGGGAGCCTGTCACTATTACAGTAATTGTGATATTGCATCACCTATTTTTACAGTAATCCAGGGGAGAGATTATGTGACTGACAGGACGGTGGCAGTGGGGTAGGCTGTCATGAAAAGTGCTTGAATAGATGCATTCATACATCCTCTTCCCACTAACAAGAATTGCTGAGAGCCCATGAGTGGGTGTGAGAGCAGGAAAGAGCAAACAAGGTCTCCAGGGCTCCTGCTGACCTTTAGCCCTCAATTTTCTTATTACTGATGGACAATGAAAACGGTCAGTGAACATGAAGTCTAGTGCGTCTTGGAGTCAGGTTCAAAGCCACCACTGTCAAGTGGTGACCGCCTCCAGAATGTCTTTCTGAAATGAAAGGATTGAATGTCACCAGTCAATGCTCCAGGAGTAAGAAGACCACCTTTCTTCTTACCGTGGGCTTTGTGAGTCACCTTTGCTGGTGCCTTCGTGATTCCTGCTACTAAGAGTCCATTCTCCTTTCAGGTCCTCTGCTGATGCTCTCTGCCCACACATGGCTCCTGACCATGTGAAAGACCTTCACCGGCCACTCTGGCTGAATCTCGTCTCTTGCCCACCCCACTCTACCCCCTGATTTTTTATTTCTAATCTCTGAAATTATCACGTATAAGTATTTACTTATTTGTGCACTGTCTATCTTCCCTACGAAGCTCTAAGGGACACAAAAGTGGCCACATCTCCATTTTATTATCCACAGCACGCAGAAAAATCTACGCACAATATAAATTGATGAGTGGATGAATAAATGAATACATAATAATGAAATTTACTATGTTATAGTACTATCAATCCTTTTCGTGTACTATCCCAAATAACCTAATAGCTAAGTAGTAGTAGTATTCCATTTTTACACAGGAGGAAACTGAGTCCCAGAGAAGTTGTCACTTGCTCAAAGCCATCAGAGGACAACAATTTGAGCAGAGATATCATGCTCAGTCCCTCCTCCCAGGCCAGGTTTGAACAATTGAAGGAACAAAACAAAATTAGAGAAATAGAGGTCAAATATTATCTTTATTACTGAAAGAGGCCAAGTTGGAAGGTGTGGCATTAGGGCTTTCAGGAGAATAGACTGGTTAAAATCTAGCCCAGTGCTGACAGTCCAACCCTGGGCCCTGAGGCAGCACAGGGAGGGGCCCTGCCCACAGGGACTCCCATCTAGGAGGAAGCAGAGCACAGGGCCTCTTCAGAAGACAAGTAGCTCCCCAAAGAAAGAAAGGGGTCACTAAACCAAATAGGCCCATTTATAATTCCCAAGTTTACCAATCCAAGAAGTCATTCCATGACTCTAGGGACAGAAGGGTAAAGGGCACAGAGGCCAGGCATTGCATTCTCTGGGTTCCCTTCCCAAGCCTAAAACATCAAGAATGGGAGAGAGCATGCCACTCCAGAGCTCACAAGGGTCAGTGGGGGAGGTGGCTTTGGTTGAAATGTTCAGATGGTGGGAGTATCAAAAATGATGGGGCCTCTAAGAGATGGGCCTAGTGGAAGGTGGATAGGTCACTGTGGATGTGCCCTTGAGAGGGATTAACAGTGGTCTCAAGAGTGGTAGTTATGACCCCGAGTGTTAGGAAAGAACAGGCTGACTCCTCCTCCCCCCAGCGGAAAAACTCACCTTCCTTTTCCAAGATGCAACTCACATTACCTCCTTCATGTCCGGGCTCCTGTTAAGCATGGGACTCTTTCCTCTTCTCTCTCCCAGTGGCATTTTGTGTCTGCTACTGCCATGTGTTCACTGTGATTATTTGTGTAGACTGGATCATCACATGCACTTTCCACTCTGCTCAGTCGGTATTTCCATGCGCTCCACTGAGTAGCCCCAGTAGAGAAAGTGCTCTGATGCCCGCGTTTCTGGGCTACGCTGTTGTGCAAGGTCAAGCCCTTTTAGAATTTTAATATTGGTCTTTGTCCAGCACCTTGGACATTCGTCTGAAGGAATCTGCAAGAAAAGAAAATTCTCCCTTCCTAGAAAAGTGCCATGACGCTGGTCTGGCGATGATATGTAATTTTTTGTATATGTCCAAAAAAATAGGTAACATGTTAAAATAGACAAATAGGATTGCATCAAACTGAAAAGTTTCTGCCAAGCAAAAGAAACAATCTTCAGAGGGAAGAGACAGTCTACAGAATTGGAGAAAATATTTACAAGTTTACATCTGACAAGGGGCTAAGAGCCAGAATATGTAAGGAACTCCAAAACTCAATAGCAAAACCCCCAAATAACCCAATTTAAAAATGGGCAATAGACCTAAATAGACATGTCTCACAAGTAAACACACAAATGGCCAACTTATATATGAAAAAGTGCTAAATAGCACCCATCTTCAGGAAAATGCAAATCAAAACCCCAAGGAGACACCTCTTCACTCCAGTAAGAATGTTTATTATCAAAATAATAGTGATGGGGCTGGGGTCGTGGCTCAGTGGTAGAGCACTTGCCTAGCATGTGTGAGGCACTGGGTTCGATTCTCAGCACCACATATTAATGAATAAAATAAAAATCCATCAACAACTAAAAAAATAATAAAAACGTTTAAAAAAATAATAATAATAGTGATAATAATAACAAGTGCTGGTGAGGATGTGGAGAAAAGAGACCCCTTGCACACTGTTGGTGGGAATGTACATTAAGACAGCCACTATGGAAATCAGTATGGAGATTCCTCAGAAAAAACTTAAAATAGAAATACCATATGATCCAGCAATCTGACTACTCAGTATATTTCCAAAGGAAATGAAATACGTATGTCAAAGAGACGTCTGCCTTGCCATATTTATTGCAGCACTGTTCACAATAGCCAAGATATGGAAACAACCTAAACACCCATGAACTGGTGAATGGATAGAGAAAATATGGCACATAAACAAAATGGAATACTATTCATCCAGAAGAAAAAGAATTACCATTTGCGACAGCATGGATGGAAATGGAGATTATCATGTTAAGTGAAATAAGCCAAGCATAGAAAGGTGACTACATTGCAATCTCTCTTATATGTGGAATCTAAAACAGTTGATCTCATAGAATTTGAGAATAGAACAGTTATTAGCAAGGGCTGGAGAAGTGGAGGTTGGGGAAGTAGTGTCGTTCAGATAGGAGGAATAGGTTTAAGAGTGACATGGTGACTATAGTTAACAACATATTCTCAAAAATTACTGAGTGGATTTCAAGTATAATCACCACAAAAAAAAAAAGATTAAGTATATGAGGTTATATATATATATATATATATATATATATATATATATATATATATTAATTAGCTCATTTAGCCATTCCACACTGGACACATATGTCAAAACATCATGTTGTATAGAAAATATACATAATTTTTATATATTGATTAAACTCACTTTAAATTTCCCTCCCTCCCCCACCTTTTTTTGCCAAAAGATTCTTCTGTCCCCTCAGAAGTCATTACCTACTCCCAAGCAGCTCCACCCACCATGCCATCCATGCTGGGATCTGTATAGTTTGGGCCTGTGACTCAGATCTTCAATGCTTGCTGGTACTTCTGCCTCCCCATAACTCGTCCGTTAATTCTTTGAGGATCCAAACGTTGTCTTTAGGGTCCACATACCTGTCTGAGCACTGCCATTGTGCCTGGCCCCTATTAGGAGCTCAGTGACTGTATTAATAATTGTTAACTTACAATATCATTCAAAAGACTTCTAGCTATTATTGTTTCACAATCAAATGGTTCTAACTCCCAATTTTTATATAAGTATAAGGACTACTGTGATTCATACGTGATCTCAGGATTGATTGAAAATATTTCATAGCCTACACCCTGGGAACAAATCTTTACTCCTCACACTTCAGATAGAGCCCTAATATCCAGAGTATACAAAGAACTCAAAAAATTAGACAATAAGAAAACAAACAACCCAATCAACAAATGGGCCAAGGACATGAACAGACACTTCTCAGAGGAGGACATACAGTCAATCAACAAGTACATGAAAAAATGCTCACCATCTCTAGCTGTCAGAGAAATGCAAATCAAAACCACCCTAAGATACCATCTCACTCCAGTAAGATTGGCAGCCATTATGAAGTCAAACAACAACAAGTGCTGGCAAAGATGTGGGGAAAATGGTACACTTGTACATTGCTGGTGGGACTGCAAATTGGTGCAGCCAATTTGGAAAGCAGTATGGAGATTTCTTGGAAAGCTGGGAATGGAGCCACCATTTGACCCAGCTATTCCCCTTCTCGGTCTATTCCCTAAAGACCTAAAAAGAGCATGCTACAGGGACACTGCTACATCGATGTTCATAGCAGCACAATTCACAATAGCAAGACTGTGGAACCAACCTAGATGCCCTTCAATAGACGAATGGATTTAAAAAACGTGGCATTTATACACAATGGAGTATTACTCTGCATTAAAAAATGACAAAATCATAGAATTTGCAGGGAAATGGATGGCATTAGAGCAGATTATGCTAAGTGAAGCTAGCCAATCCCTAAAAAACAAATGCCAAATGTCTTCTTTGATATAAGGAGAGTAACTAAGAACAGAGTAGGGACGAAGAGCATGAGAAGAAGATTAACATTAAACAGGGATGAGAGGTGGGAGGGAAAGGGAGAGAGAAGGGAAATTGCATGGAAATGGAAGGAGACCCTCAGGGTTACACAAAAGTACATACAAGAGGAAGTGAGGGGAAAGGGAAAAATAATACAAGGGGGAGAAATGAATGACAGTAGAGGGGGTAGAGAGAGGGGAGGGGAGGGGAGGGGAGGGGAGGGGGGATAGTAGAGGATAGGAAAGGCAGCAGAACACAACAGACACTAATATGGCAATATGTAAATCAATGGATGTGTAACTGATGTAATTCTGCAATCTGTATATGGGGTAAAAATAGGAGTTCATAACCTACTTGAATCAAAGTGTGAAATATGATATATCAAGAAATTTGTAATGTTTTGAACAACCAACAATAAAAAATTTTTTAAAAAAAGAAAATATTTCATAGCATATATATTTTCTCTAACAGGAATAGATCTAGACTACAAACATACACTTGCTATCCCCATTGTTGTGATATACATGTAATTGCTTTCCTCCAAAAATACTTAATCACAGTAGGTGCAGCTCTAAATAATATTTCATATGCTCCCATCCATTGAAATAATATGGTCCTGCCTTATTTATGATCCACTATTCTATTACTACAGACATAACATCAGACATCAACAAAAGGATATATTTGACTTTTCATAGAACTCTGCCTGAAACAGAAACTTGGCCTTACCTCAGTATACCTGACATTTGGTGTTAAACTAATAACATTTCACCACAGAGCACACACTAGGAATCCGAGTTAAAAGATGAGACACAGTACTGTAGCTGGAGTGAGACAGTATTTGAATTCCCTTTAGTTCATCAGAGGTTGAATCTTTTCATCCACCTTAGTTAAGTGTACTGGAATGTAATGAGTAAAGCTTTTTTTTTTTCCTAGGACATTATACAATATGGGCAGTATCCTAAATGTATTGCTTAAATTTTAAGACTCGAGTGTTTTCTACACTCACTTGGATGTGATGTAGGCAATATAAAAATTTGCTCTTGGGTGTGGTACAGTTTATATGATTAAATGCTTTCCTCATCCTCATATGTCAATCTATTAGTGTGCTGTTAATTCAAATGTTACTATGATGTATTTTATCCCCATTAGCACATTCATCACAGGTGGATGTGAAACTTAGACAAAGGTGTGTGTTCTCATTAATGATGAGCAGCCTATTCATCTTACTAGAATGTAATTAATGTTAGTTACAATCTTTAATTTTTCACTGTTTGTCACTATGCATATTTAGCATTTCTCTTGTCCTTTATCAAGTGGCTCCCTCTTATCACCCAGCTAATTCAAAAAGCACATTTTTAGCCAAACCTGGTACTCCATGTTAGAGCACTTCATTCCTGTTATGTTTCTTAATATTTATAGTTCCCATGCTGCAGGACTTCAAAGTGGAAGGACTACAGAAACAGTGTGCAGGAAAAGGTTTGGCCTACCTTTTTTGATTGTAGGAGATTAACGTCATTCATTTGCTAACTTAAAAGGAGATCTTCTTATATTCTGCACTATGGCATCAACTAAATAGAATTGTTTCTTAGATACAGGAAGGAAAAAGCATTTTTTAAAAATGCATGTCTTGCTATATATTGCACAAATGCATACACTTCTTTAGTGTTCTCTGCACCAGACATTATATATGATAATTCATTTAATCCTTATAACAATTCCTATAAGGTAAATCCTTTGTTTATTTATTTTTCCTTATTTTACAGCTAAGGAAACAGAGAAGTTGAGCAACTGGGCCAAAGCCACACAGCTAGTGAGCGATGGAGTGGGGTCAGGAGCTTAGGTAGCCTGACTGCAGAGCTATGCACTTAATCCTGCCACGCTGCCTCTCATCTTCATAGATCCTAATGAACTTCAGCATTTAATGATAGTACATTAAATATGCATGAAGTCTAAGCTAAGGTTCTGAATTTAGTTATATTCAAAGATTTTTTTTATCACTTTGCTTTGATTTTACTTTAATGGCATAAGTATACCGAGTGAAATTTCTACATACTATTTGTAAAACAATGGGCTTTAATCTTCTTGAGGTCAGGGAAGAAGACATTTTGAGTGAGTTTATCCTTCCTAGATCATGAGAAATATGGTGATCAGTAAATATTTTAATGAATAAATGAGTTTTTAAAATTTAAGTTTCAAAGAACAAGGAGAGGTAAGTTTGGGCCTCATACAGATTCCAATTTGAAGGTACTACTAATCATATTATCTCAAAGGTTTTAAAATGGAATTCAAGCATCAAACTGTGTCTTTTCCACTCTAAATGCTCAAGATTAAAATTTAATAAAACATTTGGTATGTTTCTCAGATTATGGGTATTTGCATTGAAATGGGCACAATTTTTCAATCTACTACTCAGGTTTTCAAAACCTGTAATTCTCTCTTACTCTTCTGTAACTGAACTGAGTTTCTGTCTCAAAAGAAACACGGTCCCTCACTCTGCCCGCTAAAGGGCAATGTTTTCCAATTCATCAGAAACACATCATCTGGGGCTGGGATTGTAGCTAAGGAGAAGAATGCTTGCCTAGCATGGGGGAGGCACTGGGTTTGATCCTTAGCACCACATAAAAAATGAAAATAATAAAACAAAAGTGTACTGTCCATCAACAACTAAAAAAAAAAATTAAAAAGAAAAAAGTTAATCCCAGGGGCTCAGGAGGCTGACAAATGAGGATTTCGAGTTCAAAGCCAGCCTCAGCAAAAGCAAGGCACTAAGCAACTCAGTGAAACCCTGTCTCTAAATAAAATACAAAATAGGGCTGGGGATGTGGCTCAGTGGTCAAGTGCTCTGAGTTCAATCCCCAGTACCCACTCCCCTATCTGCTGATAGGGGCATCTCTGTTTTGATGATATCTCTGTTCTGAGGACGTCTCTCCTCAAACCTTCTTGTATTGTCTCACACATGAGCTTTCAAGGGACACCACATCTAAACCATAACATTTAGTAACTCACTTTACGATAAAATGAATTATTTCAAACCCAAGCCATATTTAACTGGTTTCTTATGTTGCCTCCAAAAACAGCAAATTCAAGAGCACTGCCAAGACTCTTGCATATAACTAGACTATATCTGGTCTTACACTTTACAAGTAGCTGCCTACAAAGTCACATAACCCCCCCCCCCCCTTGTAAGTACCATTGCTGGTTACCCTGAGCTCATGAGATAAATCGAAGGCCACCAGAGGTAGCTGCAAGACCCAGGTCTCAGAGTGTCTGCTTTGTTACACGTAGACTTTACATTTCCTCCTCCAATTACATTCTAAGTGAACTTCTTACTCTCTGGAAGCTTATTTGCAGTAAATCAATAAAGTCCGTGGAAGTCTTTTTTTTTTTTTTTTTTTTTTTTGGAGACTCTACATAAGCCATCCTATTTACACCCCAAGAAAATATCTCATCCCTATTGTAAGTAGAGGAAAAGGGGAGGCACCTATTGGTTGAATCACCTTTCTGATCTCAGGTCAGGAGACTGTCAGGGTCAAAACAGAGATGTCCCTATCACCAGAGAGCCTCTGAAGTCGTCCCCCACCTACCAGTACAAAATGGTATACCAGCAGGACTCTGCCAACCTGCACACCAGCCCCAAGGTGCAATACCATCTGCTCTTGTTTAACTCACCTCCACCTGGAGGTTAACTAGAGGGATGGCGGCAGCATGAGATGTCAAAAGCAGTGACCACAACCTCTGGGCATCAGCTCGCTATAAGGAAGCAGTGGCCCTTCCTCTGCTATTCCGCCATTCCCAGTGTGAGCCATCTGCAGTGGCGGTGGTCTGCTGATGTCGTCGCCAGGAGGATTTAGGTGAAATCAGTCTCTCTGCATGGCGTTTTAAACCAGTGTGTCCGCCACACACCAAACCCTTTCTTCCCCCAGCCCAGAAGAGGCTTCCCTGTTGGAATGAGGCTCTAAGCTTTGTACAATCAAAAGCCTTTGATTAAATAGGACCCAGTCCTTCTACTTGCCATGGCATTGTGTGACCCGGGGAAAGCAGCGGGGCCACAAAACAGCCCAATCTGTCGCCAGGTGGGCTGACAAAGCAGGGCTAAACACACGGTTGATTTCAAGCCACGTTACATCTCCAAGTTGCAAAGCGAGCGATAAAGCCGGCCAGAAAAGCATCCCCTAGGTGAATATTTCTCACAGACAGAGGCCACTCTGCCTCTGAGAGGACTGTTGTCCTTCCCACTGAGAGTTTTTAAGCCACTTGGGGACAGCAACCATTTGAACAGAAAATTGTTCCTGTTTCTAAATGATTAAAGAAAAAAAGGGGGGAGAAAGAAAGAAAGAAAAGCTTTCAGGAAAGATGCTGCTTTTCTGACATCTAACCTGTAGTATACACACCTGGCCACACGGAAAGAGACCGTTTGTAAGAATCGACTCAAAGAGATGCTTGGCCTCCTCTGTCTTCACCTGCTGCTGCATCAGCCCCACACCTTGTTTTTGTCTGCCAGTTGTACACACAATTCCTCACCCCCAGCCCTCCCATGAACTCAGGGGAGCTCCAGCTGAATTCCTTCCTTTACTGGAATCCTGCCTGACCTACCTCCTTGGAGCCAGGATGAGACACCTAGGTAACCATTCAGGTCCACTTTAAATCAGGATCCTTTAAAGAAGCATTCAGCATTGATTTTTGTGAAAAGAAGACCCACAGAGTCCAAGCAAAGACCACCTAGAGGACACATGTGATCTGCTCGGGTGGCACCCTGGTTGCCACTTGCTGTTACTCAAGTATGCACAATATTCTCCGACCCTTTGTGTAGAAATTCCTCCTAAGTGGGAGCTGGCAGTACCACCTGCCTAACTCAGCCCTAAATCCAACTCCAACATCCTATCCTGCTTATCTCTTAATATTCCTGAGATCTGACTCATGGGTGGATGCAGTAGGGAGGGACTAAGGGGCCCCAGCAGTTATAACAGGAGCAGATGAAGTCAGGGAACAGGATCCAAAGCAAGGGGCCTAACGGAATAAGAAGCACTAGCTATGCCTGCACCTTGCTGAAGCCTGGGATATGCATTGGGCCTGGGCTTGCACCCCCAGGCTCCAGGAGCCACCTCCGCTACACAGAGCACCCCACTCCCATCCCAAGGTTTGGGCAATCCACCCGCCCCTATGCGTCTGGTCTTTGCGACAAATAAAAGGACCTGCTCTCTCTGGGATTCAAGTTTCATCATTTCTTCGACTCACTGGTGTTGGAGTTCTCATTTAAAAAACAAGTTGACATTTGAATATTGGAATGTATTATCAACAGCCATAAAATCAAGAAGGATAACAGGGCATCATTATTGACACTGGGCGTGTCTAAGGGCACATTCGAAATAAAAATTAATCTCTTTAACACATTCCCACCTAGGTGGCTGCTCAGTGCCACCAACCCACTGGCTAATTCATTAATATTATTCAGCAAAAAAACATTTCTTCCACTTCATTTGTTAATAAATCTATTTTCATTTTCATAGAAATCAGTCCCTTTCAAGTTCATTTAAGAGAAGTATTTCATAACTTTCTAGTGTGGGAAGTATTTTTATTTAAATATTTGCAACAACTAAATTGAGACCTTAACACCCTTCATCTTTAAAGATATTTTTCTCATAGTTCTTGTATGGTTATAAAAGATTGTGTGAAACTATAAAACATGACACAGAGAATTTAACAAAATGGAAGTTAATTTCAAGAACATTGGCTCCATTGGTATTGTTGATTATCAGTCAATTAAATAGTGAAGGTTTATTTTTGTTTAAAAACTTAAAAGGTTATCATCTGCTTCAAAAGGAATGAAATAAATGTCTAAAATATTAGCATCTCTAGAGCAAAGTTTGCTGCAAAATTTTTATTTCTATGCAACTGTTGTGGAGAAAAACTCTGTAAAAATAAAAATAAAGGTCAAGAGGAGTAGATTCTATGGCGAGAGATGCTTCTGAGAGAAGAATTTAATCGACTGTTTTTGTGGCATCTTACCTACTCCCAAGGTGCTGCATTTTGGAGCCACAGGATAGTGTCATTTCTACGTTGCACTTTGAATTCAACAGAGGAGGCAACGTTTGTGTAGGTCTGAGATCTGACATGGGTAGGTCTCTGTCTTATTTTCTTTTTTTTAAAGAAAAAAGCATTCTTTTTCTCCATCTATTTTCACATATTTTGGACACATTTTAATACATCATTTCATTCTTATATTTGGACTTTTTCTATTCACCCAAGGTCTAACACGAAGGAAAGAGAAACAATACAATCAGCAAGAATCATTGCAGACCAACCTCCTGCAGTGGGGGAAGGAGAGGGGCAGGCAGGGAGCTGAAATCCAGGTAAAAACCAAGCCTTGGTTGAACCCAGGCTGGGACTCACTTCCAAAATGCTTTGGCATTAGTCATCCTGGCTTCTAGAAATGCTTGTACATAATAATGAGAAAATGTTCATAGTGATTATTTTCAGTAGCATAGTACAGCCAAGCCCTCAAAAAGAGGAAGTTTTCATTGGTAAGGCATTTCATTTAAACATTGAAATGTGGTGTAATGTGAAGTATGAAATAAGTTTTGAAAAGAAGCTGATGATTAAGAAGAAATGCAGTGGGCATTTAATAAGTGGAGGAACCGCAAGATAATTAACTGGCATGCATAAAGATTCATGCTTTATACCAAAATTTTAATTTTGCACATAAATGTGCCTGATGTAGGCAGCATTTAATCACCTAGCTGACAGGAGTAACTACTTTCATTTAACCTTGACTGAAGATCATGAATTCTAACAGGTTTAATTGGATACATCATTTAACAGAATGAACAGAGCAAATTTTTCTCAATTCATAGGTTCTGATTGACATGCACCAGCAATAAGGCGTTGCACAATTACAGCTGCTCTGCATTCCTGCCCTGGGCAGCAATTGCCATAGTGATGTGACACTACTGGATCGCTGTGGCACAGGAACTATACTGAATCTCCCCTTGTTTTGAAAAGGGCAATGCTTTAAAAAAAGAAAGAAAGATGGAAAGAAGGGGGGAAAAGAGAGGGAGGCTGGAAAAGAAAGGGGCTTGGACACTTAAATTTCTTTTTCATATTAATCACATTGATATGCATATCCCGTAAAGGAAGGGGTCTGTCTTGTTATCAGCCACATGGAAAATGGGGAAATAATGACATTATCTTTTATCTGTTTAGCACGTTTCTCTTCTAAGTGTCAGAAAAGACTATAGTCAAACAAAACAGACTCAGGAAGAGGACCTAAAAGAAAACCATTCCAGGTTGGAGTCTTCAGTCCTTCCACCACAGAAAATGCAGTGCGTGCCAGCCCTGGGGGCGCTCACCACCACTACAGGGAGAGCAGGTCCCTTCACCCAGAGAGTGGGTGGCTCAGTCCACCAGAGCCCGACAGGCACCAGGGGATACAGACCCCAGGTTTGAGTGAGAACAGAAGATAGGACTGGGAAGTGTTCCCTTTCTTTTTCTTTGCTTCATTTACAAAAACCCAGATGAATGGGGGGGGGGGGAAGAAAAGTTTCCTAAATTAAATTATAAATCTTTTCCTTCTCACAAAAGGAACAATATCAAACCTTAGAAAATTGCTCAGGGGACTAGTCTATTCCTTGATCAACCTCAGATGCCTCAATTGTGTGAATGTCCTAGAGAGAATCTGGTGCAAGTCCTGTTAGTTTCAGATATGGAGGCAAAAAATGTTGAAGATGCATCTTAAAAGACTTTCTGCTACAAATCAAACATCCCTACTTTCCTTAAGATTGTTGCTTTGCTTTCCACTGAGCAAACCTGTTCAATGGCAAACCAGGCAACTCCATTCCAGCAGGCCTGGGGGGTGGTGTTCCGGGGCCTCTCTCCTACACTGCTGGTTGCAGATATTGATTCGCTCATGAGTTCTCCTTAAGCTTGTCACCTACTCCTCATACCCCCACTCCAATACTACCCAAATTGGGGGCTTCTTGAGGATACTTATAACCTTCATTACCATGTTCTCAGTTCCTGGGATGGGGTCTACTGGCTCACCCAGCCCCTCCATGACTATCCAGTGGATGGGAGTGGAGAGGGCTTGATTTTAGAGTTAAGAACAGAGATACTCTGCTACTCCTCTCCTGTTTTTTCTCTCCCTTCAACTTGACTTTCTGCCTTCTTTCTCAATCTTTTCTTGTGCAGCCCTCCCTTTCTCTTTGCTCAGGCTTGCAGATACATATTCATTCAGTAGAGATTTAGTAACATGAGCTCATGCCAGGCGGCTGGGTGCTGGGTGCCGGGACCTTTGAATAAGACAAAGCTTTCCTCTTGAGGCACTTCACAGTCTCGTGGGGGAGACAGATGAGAAATATGTAATTATAATATAACATTATTTGTATTGTACTATGATGAGCAACAAACTGTGCCAACTAAGCGGAGGGTGGGTGTGCCTACTTTTTGCCTGGGGCTCAGAGAAGCTTCTGCGAAGGAGGTGACATATTTGAATGAGGAGTTGGTTTGGAAGCCTAGAAGGTTAAGCAGAGAAAACAGAATTTACAAAGATTCTAGGGTGTAAAATCGCATGGCTTATTTTAGGAATGGGAAGTGATTTGCGAAGCAGCGGGTAGGGCAGAGCGCGAGGGAAGTTTGAAAGGTAGACAGAGCCAGGCTACGGAGGTTCCTGTGTCTACACCAAGGTGGCTGTCTCTTCTAGAGATGGGGGATGTGGAAGAGTTTTCAGTGGGGGATCAGCCTATGTTTTAGAAACGTAACTGACTTCAGGAGTGAAGCACAGGTTTGCGTGCGAGGTTCTAGGTGCCCTGGTCTCGCTCCCTCCTCTTCCCTCCCCTCTCTTCCCTGGCACGTCTGTCTGCCTGCCTTTTTCTTTCTTTACTCTTCTTTTCTTTCTCTACTTTCCAGTTCCTACCTTTTTTCTTCTCCTCCAAAATGAACTCAAATGATCTCCCAAAGCATGTCTGAGCCATGGGTCTTTGGAATCTGGTAATGGCTGGGAGACGGATGGAGGTCCCCAGATTATGCTGCCATTCCAACAAGAGTTCTCCATTGGTCCTGGGGACAGGGCAGGAGGAGGAGGGCCTCAAGCAGCACAGATTGAAGTTAGAGTCTAGGAAGGCAGTTAAAAGTACATACTGGGCTGCTCTTTCCCCAAGGCCGTGGAGCCATGGGGACTGCTGAGGGGGACCCCTCTTCCCAGCCTGTAGCACGGGATCTCCGAGGCTCCTGAGGCACCTGGCTGAGGACAGAGCCCATCCACGTAGAGCACCTGCTCTTGGTGCTCACCCTTCCCCCTGAACCGAAGGTGCAAGTGCTCTGCACAGGGGTCTGTCCTAGTCACAGTGCCAGGGTGTCACCTCACCCACCTGACTTGGAAGCAACAGGTATTGCAATCCCTCCTGGACTCTCCCTTTGCTGGGGCACCCACTGCAACAACTTCCAGGAGGACTGGGGATAGCACTCCCCTCAGTTCTGCTGATACAGAGAATTTCAGGAAAAGCCTGAATCACTGCCTCTCCACATAACAAGGTACTAGGGCTCCTCAGTGCCTCAGGCTCAGAATGGACTCAACTGATTACACATTCCCTTCTTTTATTTGTCCTCACTTGCATATCCTCCACCTCCTTCACTAAATTGTTAAGTATGTGAGGCCAGGGGCCATGTGTCATTCATTTTCATACTGCCCTCCCCCTGTAGTTTATAGAACAGCGTCCAGTACCTGGGGCTCTCCTGGGTTGAATAGTGTCCCATCAAAATTCCAGGATCTTAAAATGCCGCTGTGTTTGGAAAGTGGGTTTATACAGACCTTTACATTTGGGCAGAAGTTAAAATGGGGTCATTCGAGTGGGCTCTAATCCAAAATGACTAATGTCCTTAAGAAAAAGGAATTTTGGACACAGACAAGCACACAGGCATGAGATGAGTGTGAAGCTCTACCCGCCAAGGGACAGCAAAGATTGCCAACAGCCACCAGAAGCTAAGGGAGAGGCATAAATATTGGACTTAAATTTGCAACTATGAGATAATATATTTTTGTTGTGGGAGTCACCGTTTGGGGTACTTTGTTACAACAACCCTGGCAAACTAAAATAGCAGCCTTTTGGTCCAGTAGATGGCTTAATCGGAAAGTTCTAGAAAGAGCAGAGATCTGTTCTTATTGGGGAAAAATTGACTTCACCAGCCATGCTACCATCAAGGCAAGGTGAAGACACACTAAGACTTTGAAATATCTGGTCTTTCCTCCAAATTCAGTTGAATGGTTCAAACTGGCTTGATGGAGCACATCTGTAAGACAAGTGTTTGCAAACAAGGGAGGGATGTAGAAAACCCAGAGAGCTGGGGAAGGTTCAGGAATGTCAAGTCGTGAAAAGATCAGGGCCAGTCTAAGAAATAACTCTACAAGCCCAAGAAATTCTAAGTTATTTTCTTAAGGTTATGTAAACTGTTTTTTTCCCACTTCCTCTCAGGCCCTTGGCCTCAGTTTACCTAGGTGTGATATAGACTGATTCTAGCTCAATAGTCGTCCCCAGAAGGACTTGGAGTCTCTCACATAAGTTATATGTCTGATTATTTCTGGTGTTAATGTTTGTCCATAAATATATCATGAGCAACATTTTACATAATGTTGTATCTGCAAATATGCTGTCAGTTTCCCTTCTCCATTGGAAGTTCTTTGTGAACATTAAATAAACAGATGATTTGTTGAAAAAGAACAGCAAGTCAGAAACCTACAGGCACAGGGGGGAAAAAAGAAGTGTTCTTTTGCTGCCTGCACAATGACTGTTCTTGAGAGCACTGCTTTCTCTCTTCCAAATCTCCCTCTTGTCACCTTCCCCCTCGCCTGAAGAAAACAAGCCCCCTCTGGAACACACGTAGGCACGCGGCCTTCATTTTCCTACCCATTCCTTCCACTTATCCTTGGTGTGCTCCCTGTCATTGAGGCCAGCTCGGTGAGGTCCCCCAATCTCCTTGGCTTCCTTTCTCCATTACATCCACAGCTGGAAGTTCTACCCTGGCTGGCGCAGCCCCAGCTCCCCAGCCCCGGCTCCCTCCTTCTGAGCTGTTGATTCATCACAGCTCTTCAAATCTCACCTTAAAAGCTTCCCCCAGGTTTGATCTCGCCGTCAGCTCTCAATGCAAAATGTTTCGGGACATTTTGTATTAAGTGTGTTATTGGACTAATGGTACACACGCATCAATTGTATTAAATCTTCATGACTTCAGGTAATTCGTCTGGGAAAATAGCATTCTCCATTTCCCCCTAGGATTTTGAATTTGTCTGTGCGTTCTTTTCTTCCCCCCTCAGTGCTGTTTTGAACAAAACAACAAAAATTACATAAACTGTCGAATATCCTTTTTCTTCCATTTTCCCTACTGCACCTTCTCATTGTGAGAATTGGCACAGTCTCCTGACGCAGTTGTGTTTACTTTGTGGGCACACTGTATAATTTAACTTTCTGCAATATAAAATAAGTCAGCGGCGATATTTTTACTTGTTCTGACAATGTCCAAAGTTGTCTCTCACTGTTTTTATTTAAAGGAACTAGACACAAACCTGGCTGCTTTCACCGCCGGCCTCTGGGAGGGCTACAGCTGAGAAAATCCGCTGTCAGGAAGAAGTGAATAGAACTAACAAGACTATTGAGCTGGCCAACAGATTAGTGAAAGGTCTGGAGGTGAGGTCCTACAGGGCAGACTAATGAAGCAGGCTGCAGAAAGCACTTCTTTGTTAGACACTACTGATCTGGCAATAACAGCAGCACTTAGCAAAGAGCCTGATGAGCTGAAAAAATTATGTCATTATCATTCATTTTTTTCATAATAGAAACATGTTTTTGACCTTTACATTTTCTTACATTTTACCATGCTGCGGCCTGTATTAACTGTAAGATTACCTAGTGACTAGCATATTCAAGAAGCCCTCCAGGAAAGAGAACAGCCCGCTCTTGCCTGAGTATTGACAAATAAAGTTGATGCAATAAAAAAAAAAAATGCAAAGACTTTATTTGGAACAATTAGACAATGCTAATGACAGAGCCCTAGGTTGGTTTACCACGAAGCGCAATGCAATTTGTCCGACTTAGTTAAGGAATATGATAATGCCCTAATTATCTGTCTAAGATGTGCCCTGGATATTACAGAGGAGACAAAGAATAAAGAGTGGCAAACCATGAATTATCCGAAATAATCCATATTGTTAAAGGTTGGCTCCTGAGAAAATCTGGTCACTGGCAGCTTTCTCATTTGCCATTCATCAATTGTTAATTTAATCTTTTGTATATATTCAAATTTTTTCCCTGGGTTAACATTTGTTGGGAGAATGTCTCTTCTCGTTCCCCGCCGTTGGAGGAGGCCTGTGTTTTGCAACCAGTCGCTTTCATGGCTTTCTTTCATTTGGGTAACTGGACTTGCAGTGGGCCAAGAAAGCATCAACCCACTGCTAATTAAACAGATTAATCCAACTGGATATTGTTAAAATAAAAATTGATGAGTGCTTGTTTAGTGCCATTTGAAGTAAAAACTGAAAGGATTTATCGGCTGAGAAGAAAAAGTCTCAGTGCCTTGGACGAAAGCCGGAAAATCTAATGAATTTAAATGTATCCCACCAGGGTAGCCATATTTCTTCTCACTGTGAGACATTGGTGTCTCTCAAATTAATGGAAGTAAATTACTATCTTAATCTGACAAATCTATCACTTTTTATCAAATCACTTTGCCAGCTCCCAAATAGATCAGGGGAAATAGTAGAGGAGTACCAATGGATTTCATTCTTTCAAAAAAGTAGTGCAAACCAAGAATGCGAAAAGACTGTCATTTCCTGTCTGACTTTCACTCCATTAAATAGAGATCTTGATGCAAAAAAAAATACCTGTCGGAACAAGCTCCAAACAATTGCCACTCTAAGCCCAGAGTATGGGACCTCTTCCAACATGTTCCATATCATTCCCTCTGCCCTTTCTGACAAAGGATCTCTGGCCTCTGCAGAACATTCTACCAGGACTAGGGACATAGGTGGGTGGGGACACTTGCCTGCCCTCAGCAGCTTTGGCTTTGAAGGTTGATCTTTTACCATCCAGACTCACAGGCAGGCAGTTAAGAAGCTATATAGGTGTAACCAGCCTGTCAGCAAGAAAATTCTACCACCCCATGGTGGAAGTGCTCCCCGGGTCTACTCCAAATCTCAGCTGAAATACTTGTGCCATTTATTCTGAGCCATTTTAGAGCAAATGAAAGCATGGGAGCCTGTGTAGCGGTGCGGAAAGACACATACTTCTGTGCTCACTTCCAGGATGACAGGACCCAGCCTCACAAGTGTCACAAAAGCACCGGCATCTCTGCTTCTCTAGCAAATTGGGCAATTAAGGCTTATTTCCTGCAAGTGTGTCTTTCTTAAATTGTGTATTCCTAGCACTTAAAAATGTTTTGATATTGAACCCATTAAGCATTACCGTCCTCAGGATGGAGTTTGCTTCAAAATGTTTCTTCTGCCTCTGTTCTACCTATGTATTCTTTCCAATTTTCTCTCCTTCTGTTTTTCCTTCTTTTCTTCAATAGTCTGTCCTTCTAGCCTCATTACAAAAAAAGAGAGAGAGAGAGAGAGAAAAATCTTCCTGTCTTCTTGTTCTTTTTCTTCTTTCTTTCTTCTTCTTTTCATATTTTTTTTAGGTATTTTTTTCCAGTGTATTTTTCTGGGTGAAAAATTTAATTATTAGTGACTTTTTTTCAAGACACCCTTTTTGAAGTAGACTATTAAATTTTTGTCTCTTCCTTTGTAAAATACAAAAATGCTCTATTACAATAAGTTTGGTGTTTACAGTTTGAAATTTGTGTTTGGAATAATCATTTGTAAGTAAGTTCTGAGCATGGCTTTCACTTTGGTACTGTACTAATAGCCACTTCATTATCATTTTAAACAATTCTTTGGTATCACTCATTATGAAATGTAGTTATAAGAATTGTTTTCTCCAAGACCATTTCATTACCATCATAAAATTCATTTAATTAGCATGTTTTGAAAATTAGTACACATTAAAATATGAAATGCAGAAATTTTACTAAGACTTGTTGCTTTCAAATATACTGTTATCTTACTGGAGGGAAATTTCAGAGCATGCATAAAAAAAATAATAAGATTACATATGCTCTTTGATCCAGAAATCCCGTTGCTAGGACTTTATCCTAAGGAAATTAGAATATGTCAGACATTCATTTCTAGAATATTTATGATAGCACAGTTTATAAGAGCTATAAATTAGAAATGATCTCAGTGTCCTAAAACTTGATGTCAATTTTAAAAAGTTAAGGGTCATCCATAATATGGAATACCATATTTCCATTAAAAATACTGTTATGAAGAATGTTTTTTATCATATGGGAAAGTGTTTTTAGTATATTTTGAAGTAAATAATATGGATTACTAAATGAGACATGTGTTGCAATCTCAGTTTGTCAATATATTGCCTCAGCTCCAACTACTTCCATAATTTGTTCCACCTTCATGGTCTAGATACTTTAAGCATTCTCTTTGCAGAGAGCATGATGTTAAGCTTGAATGTCTCCTTTTGTTTTACTGTTCCACCACCATCCATATAGCCATAGCATACAGTCCCTCTGCAAGCACTCAGTCCACCCCAGTCAGTAACGACCTGCAGCTGCCCTTCCAGAAGGGCACCACTCACCCCAGACCTCCACCTGTTCTACCACCAAAGCTAACTCTTGGTGTTCCAGCTGTCTCTCAGCCCCTGCTCTGCAGAGGTATGTTCCCTACTTGCCCAGAAACTGAGGACCAGTCCTGGCTTAGACTAAAAAAAGTTATGGATCATCTGTAAAATGCAATTTCATAGACCCACTAAAATAATGGAGAACTTCACCATCCAATGGAATGCCAAACATCTTCTTCAGTGTGGACCAACCCCGTCTTGAGGAGGGGTCCTCCTTCACAATTGTCCTTTCCTCAGATGTTCTTTCTTAGCCATCGGGTGGTCTTTAGTATTTTCTTTTAACCTTCCTACTTATGCCAATGTTATAGTTGATAGTTCTTTATAATAAATTTTCCCTGTTCAAACTACTGTGTGGTTTCTGTATGCCGGTTAGGCTGGTAAACATGTTTATGTATGGGAAGAAAGATAAAAGACACACAAAAGGTCAAAAACTTAATAGTGGTTAGCTCTGGATGGTGTGATTATAGGTTGTTTTAATTTTGTTCTTTGTGATTTATGATATTTTCCAAAATATTCTGCAAGGAGCTTTTATTTATTGATTTATTTTAGTTTCTATTTCTGAAATTCATTGTTATGCAAGCAAATTTTAAACCTTGATAGTTTATGTTCTGGCTACAAAATTCAGATTCAACACCAAAATAATGATATAGGAGTACATTTTCAGCCAACAGATTGTATGTAGCTTGCCTGATATTGGGACCACACAAAGTTCTGTAATTCCTGCCAAAAACTGGTCTATGTATAGTGACCATCCACTCCCAGCTTCCCAAACCTTGGGGATTCACTATGACTCTGATTTTATTTTCTTGATGCATTTTTTTTTGCTGTAAGTATGATTTTTTCTTTTATTTTTATTTGTTCTTTTAAGATATATGTAATAGTACAGAGTATTTTGACATATTATACATTCATGGAGTAGTTACACTGGTCGTGTATTCATACATGAACATAGGAAAGTTATATCTGATTCATTCCACTGTCTTTCTTCCTCCTATCCCCCTCCCTTCCCTTCATTCCCCTTTGTCTAATCCACTGAACTTCTATTCGTCCCTTTCCTACCCTTATCCTGATGACTGATACAAAGGTGTGAAGAAATGCTTTTGTAAATAGTAAGATGATTTTTTAAAAAAATACTGTAGCAATCTTGAAAAGTATACCAAGCAAAAAAAAGATTTTTTTTTTTTTTGTCATTTAGAGAGCTGTGTCTATAGAAACAGCAAACTGACTTGCTGCCATTGCAGTAAAAGTGCTGCAAATGCAAGAAAGATGGTGTGGTAGGACCCCAAGATTCACAGCCCTGGCTTCGAATACTCCTCCCAGTGAAAGGATAATTAAGGTCCCAAATCAATTGGCCTTGAACTAGGAAGCCTATCTCAGTGAACCAAACCAGATTCTAGGAGCCCTTTAACAATGGAGGATTTTGTCTGGCTGGTTGCAAACTAGGATAAAGTCAAGAGATTGGTAGCACAGAGGGGATGCAACACAGAGAATTTCTCCACTCCTGACACTGAAGATAAAGGGGCCAAGTGGCAAAGAACACAGGCAGTCTCTGGGAGGTGAGAGCAGAGCCCCACTGGTTGATAGCTACAAAGGAAACGCAGACCTCAGTTCTGTGGCCACAAAGAAGTGAATTCTGCCAATAACCTGAACCAGGCTGGAAGCTCAGAAACTCCAGTGAAGAACAAGAAACTAGACAGTAAACAGATTGTATCTTACTGCCATTTCACTATTTAAGGATTCAGTGACGCAGTCCCTTGAAAGGATCACAGATGTCTGGGATTTTGACTCTGCCTCTCACATATCAATGTGGTATCCTTGGGGAGTGAACCTCCTACACTCCCAACATACATAGGCTGTTCTGGATTAGGATTGATGTTCTGGAATACAGAGCCAACAGACTAACTAGGATGTATTGAATTGCTTTCTTTATTCATATCCCTCGAGGATCTGCTTACCCAGGGTGACTTCATGGAGGGCAAAGACTCAGAAACTATAATACTTCACACATTTGGGTTACAGTTTTTAAATTAAATAGTCTCCTATTTAGTAATAGGTCTGCATTTTCTAGTCTTATTGCTCTTCTACCTATTCCCTGACCCACACCGCCCACCCCCTCCCTTCTTATAGTCCTTCTCACCATTATCTTTCTAGTATAATTTTTGTAATTTGTTACTTTTTCCTCTTATTATGTGTGTGTTCTTTTCACTCTCCCTCTATTATGGTTTAGATATGAAGTGTCTCCCAAAGACTCTCGTGTTGAAGGCTTGGTCCACAATACAATAATGTTCAGAGGTGGGACTTTTAGAAAAATGATTGGATCATGAGGGTTTTAACCTCATCAGTGGATTAATCCATTTGATGGATGAATAATTTGGATAATGGGAGATGATATGAACTGTAGAAAGTGGGACCTAGTTGGAAGAAGTAGGTCACAGAAGCCCAGCTTCCTGTCTGTCTCTCTGCCAAAAGCTGAGTAGCTTTTCTCTGACACGACCTTCTGCCCTGATGGTTCTGCCCTGGAGACAGCCAACTATGGACTGAACCTCTGAAACCAGGAGCCAAAACCTTTCTTCTTCTAAGTTGTTTTTCTCAGGTATTTGTCATAGTACAGAAAAGCTGACTAACACATCTTCTTATTTTTGGTCCCTTGTACAAGAGTAGGAATAAAATGTATAAATGAAATCAGAAACTTTAAGCAATTTTGCCTCTCAACCTTCAAACCCACCATGAGATTTTGAAATCTGGTTTTGAAGGAAGGAAGAAAAAGAGGGAGGAAAAGATAAATAAGGAAGGGAAAAGGAAGACTGAGCTCCTAACCAAGGAGAGTGAATTTGGAAAGTCCTGAAGAGAAGTCTGTCACTTTGAACTCAGATGATGTCACCAGAGTGAAGACATTGCCCTCTTTCTGCAGGAGATGCCGGGGGGCCCCTCCACCCACCAGCAGGCATCCTCTGCTCTCGGAGTGGCTTTTATTCCAGCTGCTTGATAGGTATTAATCCTGGTCCACTAATTCTGAATGCCTTTACAAACAGTTATTTCTCTAGTTTCCTATGGCCATGTCAAGAAGAAGGCAAAATAACACTTTATTTCCCTTTCAATAGTTGACTGGGAATTGAACTACAGAAGCCGTGAAATCACAGCAAAGCCCGGTGAGAGGATCAAGTGGGAAGGGTAGCCATGCATGTTTCCTCTGTTGACAAGACTGACATTGTGCGTCTGAAAACTCCTTATTGCCATTTCAGTCCACGCTCACTGGGAAGTGAAAAAAAAAAATTCAAAACCGAGCTGGAGATGAGCTGCTCGCCGGCCTTTGCTCCTCACTGGGTGACTTCCTTGGTAATACTTTCCCCAGTGGAGAAGCTGGAAACTGCCCAAAGTGGCCCCATGAGTCAGAATGGAGATTAAACCTGCGGGAAATCTATTCAGTGAGTGTTATGGATGGAATCCTGTCTGCCAAAATGTTTATGTTGAAGTCCTGGCCACAGACTTCAGAATGTGACAGGTCATTACAGATGTCATTAGATAAGGTGAGCGCACCCTGGAGTACGGTGGGCCCCTCATCCAACATTTGCTTGTAGAAAGGGAAATACGGGACAAAGACTCTCAGGCAGGATGAACTCCATGTGAAGGCAGAAGGTTTTGCTACCACAAGCCCAGAGACTGTCAGGAGCTAGGAGGGCGGCCTGAGCAGAGCCGCCCCGGGGCCTGCAACAGCTCGACTTCAGACTTCCAGCCTCCAGACAACAAATTTCTGTTTGTGCAAGGCTCCCAGGATGTGACCCTTTGTTTCTTAGGAAACTAATGATGAGGATACTGATTCTCCCTTTGTGACTTTTAACTGAATGCCCTCGGTGAGCCCTCCGTCCTCCTGGTCCTTAAACCCCCTTCACATTACAGGAAGGTTGAAACAGGAGGAAGGGGCAGGGCCACCCAAGGCCTGTGGACCCAGGAGCAAACCAGAGATCTCAGGAATGATGCTTCTCAAACTGACTTCTGCATAGCCCAGAAATGAGGTCCCTCACCACCACCAACTCACCAGGATGACTGAGCTGAAAAGCCGCGGCCCCCATACTTACAACCTGAGGTCCTATTACACTGAAAGCAGATGGGGCCAGCCAAGAGGCCATGTGGTATTTGTCTGGAGAAGATCATTAGTCTCTGCAAGTGATTGCGTGTGTGTGTACATTTTTTTTAAAACAGTGAAACTTAGGAAGTAAGGATTTCACCTTTTTTCCGGCATAAAATATAAAAAAGAAAATACGTTAGCACTATTTTTCAAACTATACATTTCAAATGGTTGCCCATAGTTTCTGAACACTTCACTTCTCTTGCCCATTTGGGGAACATCTATGTTATTTTTAGCAACCCCCCCCCCCATTTTGAATCACAACCGTTACATTAGTCAGGTTTTTCTTTTTTTCAAGCAGAGGACTTTGTGGTAATATCAAATTAACTCTTTTAAAAGTTGGCTGTGCATTTTGTATATTTTTTTCGTAAATTGAATCTTAGGTTTGGCTATAGTATTGTTTAATTTTATTCTACAAACAAGGAATTAAAGTTGTTTGATCTGAGCATGCAGTTTTATGCAAATATATACAAAGTATATGCAAGTTATCCTTCATTTTAACTACAGGGATCTTACCTTCCATTTTAAGACACTACAGATTCTGTACTTCAGAAGGAAGTAAAATTTTTAGAGGGCAGATAGAAGGGTAGCTTTCCTTTTCATTACTCACTGCAGATTTGAAGATGGATCCAATTCATGGAGTATGGTGGGCCCCTCATCCAACATTTGCTTGTAGAAAGGGAAATATGGGACAGAGACTCTTAGGCAGGATGAACTCCGTGTGAAGACGGAAGGTTTTGCTACCACAAGCCAAGAGACTGTCAGGAGCTAGGAGAGAGGCCTGAGCAGAGCCACCCCAGGGGCCTGCAACACCTTGGGAGTTTCCAGCCTCCAGAACCATGAGACAACAAATTGTTATTATTATGCACTTAGGTTCACCATAGTGCAAACTTCCAAAGGAGAGTGGGTGGACCAATCAGAGATGGAATGGGTCCTGTGCTTACTCTGTGATCTCAGGTTTCTCAGACTCTTAACCTGTCTGAATTCATTCTGCCTCATTCTCCTGTTTCCAGTACAACAGAGTAACAAATGTAGGAAGTAAAATCAGGGGTGCCTTCAGCAAAATGCAAAAGGGACACTTAGTAGAGACAAAAGATAAAACTCCCAATAGAGAGGAGAGTAGGTTTAAGATGTATGATCATTCCCAATACTTGGATGAGTAAAGAAGTTTACAAAGTATTTTATACATGACTGGGCAACTTCTTACCAACCTGAGATTCTTCTGGATTTTTCTTCCTTGATCATTCTGTTATTTCTTGGGAACCTCCCACGTTTCTGCCCCAGGATCCTCTTCAACATGGTGTCGTTTGGCTTCCCCAGTCTTCCCAAAGAGCAAGGGACAAAGGGAGAAAAGCTGTGGACAAATTAGAGAAACTCCTTCCTGCTGCAGCAGAAGCCATTCCGAGAACATGTCTTTGAGAAGTGGCCACAGCATCCCCTCTCTAGGCATCCCTGGATAGAATACCTAAGTTTGTTAAAGCAATTTTTTTATTTGACTGTGTGGAAAATGGAAGTAACCTAGCAAAACATGAGGGATGAGGCATTCCAGTTTGAATCAGATTTTCTTCTTGACTCAGAACTTGGCAGGAAATATTTGATGGAGAAGTTTTATTTTCTTCTGAATGTGGTTGATTAAAGATTTGTCTAGGGCCATTGGCTAATCTCACCTGTGTATTATTTTGCCTGTCACTTGGGAATTAAATATATTATTGGAATATATTTAAAGGCCCCGAGAGACTCAAGCAGTGGGAACTAATGTGCATGTAAAAAATCCAGAAAAATACAGTGATGTATATTTCTTGGCTTTATGATTCATCAGGACAGGCTGAAGTAGTTAATGCTGCCCTAAAAGAGAGCAATTTACTCTCCTCTCATAAGTAGGACTAGGGCCAATAAACTGTTACAAAGTGTAATGTTCAGGACATACATATAACTCCACTCAAGGATAATGTTCTGCATATAACTCATGCGGTTAGTTCTGATCAGTCCCCCTCCTGTGAACATACAGTGCTAATAGGTCTACTGTGGCCTTTAAATTTCCACCCACATTTTGATGCATACATTCACCAGAAAGCACAAATTATTAATCAGAGTAGCCTTTTATGTGCTTCTGTTATTTGTACCCAGAATCATCTGGAGTACAAAACAAGAGGAATAAAATTCAGAGGTCAAATGATGCCCAGTTTGCCATAAGAGATTGCTGGGGGGGGGGGGGGGGAGGCAAGATGAAACTTTTCACCATCTACTTACTTCTAAGACTCTGCTCAGGTTTCAACTTTCTGGCTGCCTGTTGCTAGCATATCATGTGAAATTAGCTATCAGGCATTTGAAGGTGAAAAGCTGATTTTACAGCTCATTGAAGTTCTAAAGGATGCACTGCACTTAATTAAGATAGTTCTTTACATAGCATTTAAAAATATTTATAATGCTTTGCAGGCTATCAACAGGTGACGTTAACCAAACAACTGAAAAAAAAAATTGCCTCTAGATAATAATGGGCCAGCCAAAATTTTACATATTATTTTCACATATGTACACACATACAAAAAAAAAAAATTCTTCTTAAAAAGAGTGATAGGGTGGAAAGAAAAAAATTACATAGATAAGAGTAGTATTTTTAAAACACAGCAAGTGTTCAATTAAAGCTGATTTAAAATGCACCATCAAATGGATTTAATCACAGGGAAGAGATTACCAACTAGGAATGGAGGCTGTGCAATCTAGAAGATAGGAAGTGGGTGTGGGGGTTGGATGAGTTTTTAAGACATCTGGACACCTGTCACCAGGCAGCTTCCTGTGCACATGGTTGGGCTTCTGGTTTACCTCCTCAAAGCCTAGAACAACGTTTCCCATACACATCTTAGCTTTGACATTTAAGAATTTTGAGATTATACCAGAAGTAAAAACTTAAACTGGGGAGTTTTTTGTGATTCTCTACAATAAAAGGGAGAAAAATAAGTGGCTGTGGTTTTAGAAAGTTTGAGAGAATGGCAAAGGAACTGATGCTATCTAGAAATAAAGATCCACAATCTCTTAGCTCCTTTGCACCAAATGCATTTCAAAAATGAGAAATGCTAGGCATTTAGAATTATAATTCAAAACACATGCTGTATATTATGTAATGCCCCCATTGGAGTCTGGGCAGTACTCCATAATCAAACATTCACATTTCTGCAGCTAAATATATAAACATTTATACCAAATGGGATAAACAAAAGTGATCGGTGGCCTCATATCTGGTCATGCAATGTTTTGCTGCCAAGAGAATTATGCAATGATTTCCTGCTTTTAGACTTTTTTATTTAAATTTCAGAACTGTGACTGAGGGGTTGTGTCCTGTATTCCTCTTTCCAATGCAGCATCACATGCAAATTTCCTAAGCATCAGTAATTGATGCACTAAGATTAGTGGGGGGGGGGAAAAAAAGGTGATAACACCCACCTCTGAAAATTAAGGAGTGAGGGCTTGAAAGGTGAAATGCTTTGGTATTACATTCAGCTCTTGGCACAGGGAAGGGCTTATGATCAAATAGTGGGAAAGTACAAAGAAACATCACACCAGCACTATGGTCAAGGTCCAGCTCTCAGAGGGAAGGCAATGACCTCATCACCTGCCTCTGCCTTTCCCATGAATACTTTCCTCCATGGTATTCCAACTGATGGCCTAGGAGTAAATTTCACAGATCCTCTTACACGTGCAGGGAAATTTCTTAAAATTTTTAAAAGATACAAATTATTTATACAATGGTTTAGATATGAGGTGTCCTCCAAAAATTCATGTTTAAGACAATGCAAGGAAGTTTAGAGCTGAAATGATTGGGTTATGAGAGCTTTAACCTAATCAATGAATTAATCCCCTGAAAGGAATTAGTTGGGTGGTGACTATAGGCAGGCAGGTAGGGATGGCTGGAAGAGGTGGGTCTTTGGGGGCATGCTTTTGGCATGTATATTTTGTGAGCTGAGCTTAGTCTCTCTCTCTGCTTCCTGGTACCATGTCCAGAGCAGCTTTCCTCTGTCACACCATGTTGTGCTGCCTCATCTAAGGCCCAGAGCAATGGAGTCAGCATTCTATGGACTGAGACCTCGGAAACCATGAGACCCCCCAATAAATCTTTCTTCCTCTTATTGTTCTTGTCAGGTCTTTTGGTCACAGCAGTGAAAGAGATGACTAAAACCATCTTCTAGAAAGTGATAAAGTTTTTCTCTTTACTTTTTTATAATTTCTAAGTAGAAGTGTACAAAAGGCCAAGATTCCTTTCATTCTTGCACTGAATACCCACTCCCTACTTCAACTATGTGGCTAAAAACTGAGAGGAAGGGAGAGATATAACATCAAAAACGAGACAGCTGGGCGTGGTGTGCACACCTGTAATCCCAGCAGCATGGGAGGCTGAGGCAGGAGGATCTGGTGTTCAAAGCCAGCCTCAGCAATGAGGAGACACTAAGTAACTCAGTGAGACCCTGTCTCTAAATAAAATGCAAAATAGGGCTGGGGATGTGGCTCGGTGGTGGAGTGCCCCTGAGTTTAATCTAAAAAACAAAAACGAGACAAAACCTGGGTGAACACTCCTTCCCAGAGCATAGGATGCCAAGAGGTGGTGGAAGAGGCGACTTTGCAACAGAGAAATTTAACCAAGTGCTTCCCCAGCCATGTGGCCAAGGCCAACATCAACAGTGAGGGTGTATTAGTCAGAGTTCTCTAGAGGAACAGAATCAACAGGAAGTATGATTATAAAAGGGGATTTATTAGATTGGCTTACACATCCTGGGGGCATGCTGGGCAGTCCATAACAGCCGTCTGCAGGCTGGAGAGCTGGAAGAACCAGTAGCTGCACAGTCCAAGAGGCTGAAGCCTCAGAACAAGAGGGATCAACCACGCTACCCTGGTCTGAGACTGAAGGCTTCTGGAAACTCCCTGGAGAATCACTGGCAGCGTGGGCCAATCGCAGCAGCAATCAGGAACGAGTTCAAGAAGAGTGAAGCTTGCATCTGCTCCTGCTTCCTTGTTCTTCCAAGCAGTCATCCCACGCTTAGGGAGGGTCTCTACTTCAGTTGGCTGTCCCACATGCCAATCATTCCTAGACACACCCCCACCCATAAGTGTCTTAATCATTGGCATCTCTTAATACAATCAAGTTAACAATTCAAATTAACCATTCCAGAAGGTCATACTCAGAGTATGCACCCTTGGCATGCTGTACCAAGAAGAGCACTTTACTTCTGTGATTTTCCCTGCCCCCCAAAATCAGTCTAATCATGAGAAAGGCTTTTTTTTTTTTAATTGAGGGTTAATCCACTAAATGCCTGACAAGTACTCTTCACAAGTGTCAAGGTCATCAGGAAAACAAGGAAAGTCTGAGAAGGAAGTCCAGAGGGGCCTAAGGAGTCTCAGGGATGGGATCCTGGAAGAGAAAAGGGACATTAATTAAAAACTAGGGAAATCCAAAGAAAGTATGAACATAGTTAATAATAATGTGTCAGTGTTGGGTCATTAGTTGTGACAAATGTACCGTACTAATAGAAGGTGTTAACAGCAGGGGAAACTGGAAAGGGGCATACAAGAACTCCTCGTACCATCTTTGCAATCATTTTACAAATCTAAAACTATTCCAAAATTAAAATTTATTTTAAAAATTACTATTCATAATATGCCAAATGTATATAATCAGACAGTAAAATGGAAAAAATTTAAATACATGAAGTATATTTCTAGATGTTTTTTTCTATATAAAATATACAAATGTAAAATAGCTTGACTTACAGAAAATATTATTAAAAGACTGTTCTTCATTGTGATTTGTAAAATGTGATTTCTGGTTATGCTCATTTATTGTGATTTTCATCTTTCCTATTAAATCTGGAAAAAGAAGACTGTAGATTTGGGGATTGTATAAGATTTTATCTATCTTTTTGTATCATGTTCACAAATGTCATTCATGTAGTGGAAAACAGAGTTAATGCCTCTGAATCCTCAGGTCTCCAAGGAACTCTCCTGCCCACCAGGTTGCCAGGTCATCTGCAACCTCAGGTGCTGAGGACCACTGTTGGTGAGCTTGGCTGTCCTTCACTTAGACAAGGCGTGTGGGAGCCTTCGTTTCTGTCAGACTGTATCATTCAATATTAATGCAAGACACCCCTCCTCAAACCACAATTAATGTAACTTTTAAAGGGATGAAGAATATTTTTAAGTTACAACATCTTTAAGACAAAATTGAACTGTTAGAGGTAATCTCTTTCCATCTCCTTAAACCAGCCCTAGGATGATAGAGCCTTCTCCTTCAATAGAGGATTTTGATTAATCAGACCCCAAGTAGAGTTGTGTAGGGACAAATTATGTCACTTGGTTTCTCTAAAGTCAGATGTCATAACCCCATGCTTTCTAAAGGACTTGCCAAGTACTGTCTCCTCGACTCATTCAAAAGAGCTTAACAAAGTAAGGGAGGAAAGGAGGTGAATCGGATATCATAAAGATGAAGGGAAGATCAGTGGAGTAGAAGAAGAAGATGGAGCAGGTGGAGGAGGGACGGAAAGGGAAGGAAAGGAAGAGTGAATTTGACCAAAAAACACTATGTGTGTGTATCAATATACCACAATGAATTCCACCTTTATGTATAGCCATAGAGCACCAATAAAAAAATAAATAAATAAGAAGTAGTGGAGGGAAAAGCAGTAGGAGAAGGGGAGTAGGAAGAGAGGAGAGAGAAAGAGGGGGCATTAAAGACTAAAATGGAGTAACTTAAATTCCATGCATGCATGATTATACCAAAATGAGCCCAACTATTATGTACAAATATAATGCACTAATAAAAGCATTAAAAAAAATCAAGGGGACTCAGGTTAGGGTGTGGCTCAATGGTAGAGCACATGCTTAGTATGTGTAATGCTCTGGGTGGTTCAACTCCCAGCACAAAACAAAAAAAGAAAGAAAATTAAAAAAAAAAAAAAAAAAAAAGGACTCATAGAACCCATTGCTTTGGAAGCCCTGTCTCCGTAATGACAAAGGATTAGGTTTATAAAGAAGACCAACTGGGTCTTTGCAGATTAGCAGTTACAAAAACACAGAAGTCTTCCTCCTCCAGCCCTGTGTGGACTTCTCTAAAATGCAGACAGCCCCGCCCCCTCCTCCTCCCAAGCCCTGCCATGAATGCCCTGGGGAACCAGAGCCCCTCCCTTTTCTGGCCAGCGGTGGCACTTGCATCCAGGATGTTCTTTGTGTGAACAGACTGTGCTCCCCTTGTCATGCCAATAAAGTTACTGGGAGGAGGAGTTGTGACAGGTTAGGAATGCTTCGGGAACAATGAGGGGAATTGTGCCCCCTCCCCTCTGATTCTTTGAAAGGTTTGATCCCTCTGTGCCAAATGGAGAACTTCAACTCTCCTATGTCTTCATTTGGCAGGACAAGGGAAACGGTAAGGAGATTACAACTTTAATACAAGACTTTTCTGTCCAGAGTAAAATCAGCCTTCCCCATTACCTTCTGCTCTTTGCTTCACTCCCAGAACCAGTGGCATAATCAACACACCAACCCAGGCAAAAGGCTGAAATCCATGGGGTGGCAAAGACTCTGAGAAGCCCATGATCACTGCAACTAGCTCAGAACCTCCTGAGTCCCCACCATCTACCTTCCAGCTTGAAACCTGCCATGCTCTGTGGAACCACGTGTAGCCTCAAGGGTCTGCTGTACCATCCCCTCTTCTATAATGGCTTTATCTCAATCCATCCCTTATTCTCTACTTAAGAAATTCATAACTCTCCAGGGCTTTTCTCTTCTTTCAGTATCAACTTAATCCATCTGATTACGTTGTATTATGATTATTTGTTTTCATTGTTTTTATTTTCTAGCAGACAGGATCTCCTTATCAGATGCACTTTTCTATTCTAACTTATACCTGCCACAGAGCGTGTGCTCAATAAATGTTGATTAAATAGATGAACAAATAAATGAGTATTAGAGGCATCAATAGCAGGTAAAATCTAGGAATGATGCTTGTAATAAATTCTTAGAGAAGAGCAGCCTCTTCATTAGCCTTGAAAATGAGTTATGACTGATCTGAGGCTAAAATCTAACTCTGGTTTACTAGTGATGGAACTCAAAGTGGGCATGTATCCACAGTTTGTCATGAAACGTAAATAACAACTCTGGAAGACCCCCAGGAAGGCTTTTGCTTTCCTAAGAAGCATAAATGTGTGATGTCCCCTTTCTATTCTTTGTCTTAAGCAGTTTTCTATTTCCAATGCCAAGTTTAGTATCTAACACAAAGCAGGTGCTCAGATGGTATTTGATGAGTGAATGTGTGAATTGATAAGTACTGGGGTATGAATTGTAAGCAAGATTCGAACACCGCCATGAATGTGGATGTGACGGTTGGTGCTGCAGAAGACATTTTGCTACCAAGAAGGAAAGACTGAGCATCCTAGATATATATTGTGCTGCTGAACAGTCCTCAGAGCTATTTATCTCTAGACTTCTTGTTATGAGAGAAAAACCACTATTGATTTAAATCACCATTAGCCTTTATTTATTTATTTGTGGATACTTACCATCAGAAGCATTCTAACAGCTATAGATGTCATATTATTTTCATCATTGCCGTTTTACAGTGTTCACACCACTCTCTCCTATGGGTGCATCTCATAGTATTGAGAGATCTCATAGTTCCATGGAGAGAAAACTTGAGATTTTCTACATCTATAAATGTCTGCATTAAGACTTCTGGTATAATCTAGTTGTTCATGAGTGTATCGGAGTCATACAAATAAAATGTTTCATTGCAATGTGATATGTGCTCTACTAGGGTTTGGATAAAGTATTCAGCAGCCGAGGCTAAATTCTCTCACTAGGTGTTTGTCACTCCAAGGTGTGGTAATAAAACCACCGAGGAAATAAAATAAATAAAATCTTTATTATTCTATGTCCTTGTGAAGTAGTTTTATACATTTCAAACCAAAACAATTTTAAAAAATGATTATTATCCAAGTTGACTATCTCAGGGCAGATCAAAGTTTCATATGAACAGCTAATTTCCTGGGGGGAAATAGACTCACAGCTTTTCCTAAGACCTTCCTGTCTCCCCAAAACAACTCTTCCTACTTAATCTCTTCCCAAACAAAGGTACAGATGGGACTCTCCAGCACACAAGAGGGACAGTCAACAATCTCATCAATGAGTTATCCATTTGACTTTCATTTTTGTCCGTCATAATCTCCTGAGACAAATAATATCACACTCAGCTTTCCTGGTAGGTGTCCCATTTTCTCACATCTTTAAATACTTACCTGTGGGTGAATATGCACACCTTTTGGGAGCTTGTGCTTTATAGTAAAGTAGGACACTACACTCTAGCTTTTTGATCAGCATGGGCTCCCCAGAATTACTCTTTTATCCATATTTCTGGAAGACAGGACATTCCACAGGTCTCCAAGGGGCTAAAGTGAGTTTCTATGATCAGAAATAGCACTTTGAGTAGCATGTTTTCTTATTATAGAATTACCTTGAGCAATATAACAAAATATTTGTTTTTCATCAAGAAAGATAAATTATAGCCACAATGCAAGATTTGCCATCTGAAGATAATGGAAAACTGAGGAAATCTGAAGCAAGTATTATATAATAACATTTATAATATTACAGTGTCTGTATTTTATGGTTTTTAAATTTTTTCCATATTTTATTGGTGCATTATGATTATACATATGGTGGGATTCAGTGTTTCATATTCATTCATGTACACAATATAATCTGGTCCATATCATTCCCCAGTAATTTCCCTTTTCTTCCCCATTCCCTCCCCCGGTCCCTTTTTTCTATTATTTTTAACTGGGACCCAAAGACACTAAATGTCTCACCTGATTATCCGTGAGAAGTTGTTGGAAAAAGCAATGCAGATGCCTTGATTAATGGTCCAATAAAGCCTTTGAACTAGTTCCTGGAACTATTTGTAGGAAACTATAGATCTACTTACTTCCACCCTTGCCTTGTGTTTGATTCCTCTGCCTGAAATACTTTCCCCACCTGCTCTTCCCTGACCCAACACAGAGGGGACCAGGCAGGTATGAGACCAATGCTTGCACATAGTTAGTGCTTAGTAAACACCTCTTTCCTTCCCTCCTCCCCTTTTCTTTATATTTTATATTTTATATAGTGCATAAATTAACTATTAAATACTAATAAATGCCTGTATGTGATTGTTGCCCAAAACTAGACATTATACAATTGTTGCCTGCAAAAAAAAAAAAAAAATCAAATTTCCTCTAACCTGGTAAGTCATTTTTAAATGTGGTGAACCATCAGGAAGGGGTTAAAGCAATAGGTAAAAGGGGGAGCCTAATATATGTGCATAGGTATCTTTAAGGGGTCATGCCTGAACTTTTCAGAATGAGAAAAGAACAAAAGCACAAGGTCGGGCAGAGAGAGTGTGATGCTTGGGTCTGCTGCGCCATATGGACTCACTGGACAAAAACCATCTGGAGCATGACAGATTGTTTCAGGCTGCGGAGGCTGCCAGGTCACAGGATTTCTGGGATTTTTCTCTATTCCCTTGAGCGGGCTTCAGATATAATTTTAAGCATAGTCCGAGTAATTATTTTTATCTTTGGGATGTAAACTTGTATCCTTGACCAAGGGAGGCAAAAGGGTCTCAACTTATCCATTCAACCTTGACTGAAGTTCTAGAAAAACATCTCTTTGTGGGCAGGAGAGGGGTGAATGGCCAAAAATGTTGAGAGACACATTACACCATCCCTCTCCGAGAGTTGTATAATGTGAAGGGCAATTTAAAGGCCATGAGACATATTTCATTTGGGGGAAAAAAATCTTGTTTAATCTCGTGATTTATTAGAATCACAGAAGTTTTTTAAGCTTGCATTTGGGGAAACGTTGCCAGCCAGCAACTGGAGATAAGGCCTCTGTTCTCGCGGGACCCCCACATGACTCCAGACCCCTGTCACTCAGAGATGTGCAAATGGAAAGCAAGTACCTGCCAGTGTTCCTGGGAAAGACCGGATGCCAGTGATTCTGACTGGGAAGTAAAGTGTCTTTTTCAGTAACTGGATTCAGTTTTTAATGGGACCTTTGCTTCCACAGATTAGGTTTCCTTACTAAATATGAATTTAGACAACAGAGATTCCAGATGAGCTGTGAGAAGCAGGAGAATGGAACTGCTGAAGCCAACCTTGACCCCTCTGCAAAAATACCCCAAACCAGAGTAACTAGCCCAAACTTTGAGAAATACATCAGAGCATTGAATTCTGAAGTCCATTATGTGGCAAAGGGCAAGGTCACAGGGATTGAACTGCTGCTAAGAGAAGTGAATATTTTCCTGTAACATAATCTTGAAAAGAGAGCAGATCTTATGAAGAGAAAAGTGGAAGCTAATCTAGCTGAAGGACGAAGCCCTTCCTTTCCCCTGGTCTGGTCAAGGTTGGGGGCTCCAGGGAGGGAAATATAAGCACACTGCATATGAGAATCAGGACCTACTTATCTGCCCACTTACAGAAGATAAGTAGGTCTTGCAACACAGCTGCTGACAGAATCTGAAAAGAGTCCCCAGGTGGTATCCCTGTGAAGGATGGGGTGCCAGAAACAGAGCAGTCCTTCCTGCAGTCCTGGCCCCTGGGATTTAATTCACTTCCTGTACTCCCAAATCCTCCAATGTCACAGCCCTGTATACACTTCCACAGGGGGAGTTATGGGAAGCATCTGTGTCCACACTGAAGATGAAGTAGGTCAGAGAGAACAATGGAACAGGGTGCTGATCACGGAATGGGAACCAGCAAAGCATGTTCAACAACCAACCAGGAGAAATACTTGAAAATTACAAAGCTGGTTGAACAAAGGAGGCCCCAGCTGAAGTTCATATGAACACCAGAATGAAGAATCTGGAACATTTGAGATACACTTCAATAGAAGACATTGCTGGTGTGTTTTTCTGATAACAATAG
Organism: Marmota flaviventris; assembly: GCF_047511675.1. Classification (NCBI taxonomy): domain Eukaryota; kingdom Metazoa; phylum Chordata; class Mammalia; order Rodentia; family Sciuridae; genus Marmota; species Marmota flaviventris. The sequence goes on from NC_092508.1 coordinate 58,887,433, forward strand.
CTCCAATGAAAATATTATCTTGATAGAACTACCTCTCATCTATATTCTTCATGGCCAAGGATGATAGTACAAATGGAAATGATCATTCCTGAGTAAGAAAGTCCAAAGGAGGGATCAAAGGCAAGAAAAAATATGAGGAGAGGACAGTCCTGTATCTTCCCTTACCCTTGGAAATAACTGTGTTTTGATGTTGATAAGAAATCATTGTCTGGGTTTTCAGAATCTCCTTAAAGTGGAAAGTATGCTGGACCCTTTGTGACCTGTCTTCTCGATGTTAGTTGAGAGTCCTCTGTGCCTTTTTGTTAACAGGTACAGCAGGCATTTTTTAAAATCAAACAAAGTGTTTCCCAACAATTACAAGATGAATTTCCTCTTCTTTACTAAAGAAGGCTTTCTAGGACAAAGGGCCCTGAAGGTCCCCACCACCATCAAGAAAGTGTTCTCCTGTCTAAACACAAACTTGCTATGGATTCTCTGTTTTGAAAATTATCATTATATGGGCTGGGGATGTGGCTCAAGCCATATACAAACAAAGATGTTGTGTCTGCCGAGAACTAAAAAATAAATATTAAAAAAAATTCTCTCTCTCTCTCTCTCTCTCTCTCTTTAAAAAAAAACAAAAAAAGAAAGAAAATTATCATTATAATTTAACTGTCCTATGTAAAGAGTAGTAATGAATACAAGTTCTGTTGTAGGAACAATCGAGGCAAGGCACCGAAGAGAGCAGGAAACAGTTTTATTGGCTGCAGCCAGGTTCAGAGGGCACAGCTTTTGCTGTAATCAATTAATCCCCTGAACCCCGAGTTCAGGGAGTTTCAGAGTTTTATACCCATCGTGTAAGGGGAAGGGCTCAGAAGTTCACAGTCTGCAGAAGTTCACATAAAAGCAGCTTTTTCTTTCCACTGTTCTGGGCAAGTTAATTCTTCAAGGACAACACCTGAGTAGGGAGAGCTTCTTCTCCCCTTTTTATTCTCTCCCTGCCAGCTGTTACCATGGAGCCCAGTTGATAACTTATCTTAAAAATGTAGACATCTCTGTGAAGCCCAGCTCAAGGTCAGAGCCTTGTTTGCACATTTCTTCAAAGTACTATACTGGATACGTTTGTGAAAAAGGTGTCCAGCACCTGGAGTGCTGGTATCTTCTCGGCCAGTGGCCAGGTAAACAGGGCGACACGAAAATAAGAAGTTTATCTACAATGGACTCTTTTGCTGACAGTCCTAAAATCAGCCATGGTGAAGAGGGCTTTTCTGTGGAGAAAGGGGGTGCCACTTCAGTTCAATATCAGATCAATATCCAACTGAATGGAATATTCTAACTCTTTAGAAAGAAGAGGGAGGAGAAGGAGAGGAAGAGGAAGAGGAGGAGGAGGAGGAGAAGAGTAGGAAGAGGGGGGAAGAATAGGAAGATGGGGTGGACTGGGGGAGGAGGAGGAGTGGGGGAGGGGGAGAGGGAAGGGGGAGGAGAAGGAGGAGGAAGGAGGAGGGGGGAGGAGGAGTAGGAAGGGGGAGGAGGAGGAGGAGGAAGGAGGAGGAGGAGAAGTCACACTCAGTAAACAATTTAAAATGCTGGACCCAGGGTAAAGGCAACTGGGCAAAGCCAAGAGGCGTTAACATCGGGACCTCAGGAATATTAACTCAGAGTGTGTGGCGTGATGGGGAGTTCTGGGGACCAATTTGTTTACATTCAGAGGCTAAAACACCTTTTTAAAATGCCAAATGTGTAGGATATAAAGAGAAAGAGCAAGGTGAGTGCAATTAGCAAACATAGAAAATGGAGGACAGTGGAATTTTGGTATTTGTGTTTTGACCTCAAGTAGTGATAAGCAGGGCTGAGTCAACCCAACTTGGGGACTTCACATCCAAGGCTTGTCCTCTACAGCTGCACTGCAGAAGGGCCCGAGGGAGGTCCACAGGCCACAGGCTGCCAATAGCCTTGGATGCTTCAGACTCCCCAGCCAGGGAGCCCAGTGACCAGCAATGGTGTCGCACAGGGGCATTAAGTTGGAAGACCACTAACCATGCAGTTTTTTGACCTAGAATGAGTTATTTGCATATTAAGTAATGATAAGTAGCATTTCAAAATAGCACTTAACGAGACATTACAGTCCATCGTGTCGATTATTATGCATACCTGTAAGGCTCTCTATGGGTTTTTCTAGTCTTCCTAACATGAAAGAAAAAAAATTTCCTACATCTTTGAACAGGTCCCTGATTGGTGTTTCTCGATGGTCCTTCATGTGGAGTAGGGCACGTGCATGACATATAATACAGTAACATTTTGGGTAGATTCCTTTTTCATACAATTTTCATTAGTGCTATTACCTATGCAGTTTATCTAAAATTGAAAGAATCAATTATTTGTCATATGAATCCCCATTGAGAACCTTTGCAAATGACCTGAATTAAAGAAATTAGAAAATTCACAATATGAGAACAGAATTTATTTAAAAAAAAAAACTATTCCAAGCGTAACTGTGCTGGGAAACCTCAGGGGTGCAAAGATAAATAAAATAGGACCCTTGCTCTTGAGATGTACATGGTCCCCATGCAAAAGGCTGACTAAGATAGCAGGTAGAAAGAACGAAACACATTAGCCAGGCATGATGGCTCACACCTGTAATCCCAGCAGCTTGGGAGGCTGAGGCAGGAGGATTGTGATTCCAAAGCCAGCCTCAGCAAAACTGAGGCACTAAGCAACTCAGCAAGACCCTGTCTCTAAATAAAATATTAAAAAGGCCTGGGGATGTTGCTTAGTGGCTAAATACCCACTGAGTACCAAAAAAGAAAATACCATAAGTGAGGACTGTCTGTGTGTGTGTGTTTGAGAGACAGAGAGTAAGGAGCAGTTTGGGAGGAAATGAACTTATATCAATAAGAATGACTCTACTTAGGGGGGCTGGGGTTGTGGCTCAGTGGTAGAGTGCTCACCTCGCACATGCGAGACCCTGGGTTCGATCCTCAGCACCACATAAAAATAAATAAGTGAAATAAAGGTATTGTGTCCAACTACAACTAAAAGTACATATTTAAAAAAATAAATAAAGGATATATATATATATATATATATATATATATATATATATATATATTTTTTTTTTTTTTTTTTTTTTTTTTTTTTAAGATGACTCTAACACCTGAGGAGAGGCATGTCACTATAGATCCCCAGGGAATGGTGGCTCAGTCCCTTTGAAGGTTGGAGGAAGAAAATGAGAGGGCAGCACTGAAGCAGGGAGGGCCCAGGTCCCCAGTTGTATCTACCTGGCTGTGCCAAGGTGGAGTATCTCTGCATCTGAATTTTTTGCCATAAAACATCTTGTCCAGGCCAGGAGCTCTCCATGCTGGCCTCCTACATTATAGCAGACTCACCACTCTCAAACCCAGGTGTCCTCTGCAGGCTTCAGCCTCAGCTGGTCACCATGTAATAATTCCAAAGTAGTTTCAGGAGGACCAGTTTTCCCCAGACCTTCTCAAAACCTCAAAACCTCTCAAAAGTCCAGGAATTCATCCCGCCCCAGAGTTTCTTTGGACTTTTGACATCTTGAGTAACAAGATGAGTAACTGACAGGCATCCGCTTAATGGCGATGGCACTTATCTATCTACCCATTCATTCATTCATTCATTAGCCAGGCACTAAACACCCAGTGTGGCTTGGGAATGTAAAGAAAAGCTAAACTCTACTGTCTTTATGGGAACAGATGATTCAATTAGCAACGAAGCATTATAATTTAGGTCTGAAATGTCTCCCAAAGGCTCACATGTGGAAGACTTGGTTCCCAGCTGGTGGCATTGAGCAGTGGTGGACACTTTAGGAGGTGAGGCCTAGTTGTTGGAAGACGTGGATCACTAAGCACATGTCCCTGAAGGGTACATCTTGTGCTGGGTCCCTGGCTCTCGTTCTCTGCTTGTTAGGGTCTGTAAACAAGTCAAGATGGCGCCTGGCATTTTGCCAGGGGGAGTGGTTTGTGAAGTATCACCAGCGAGCCATTAAGTGTGGAGAGTCCTTATTGGTTGACTGCTGCATCTAGTTTATGTTAATTAAGATAAGCTGTGTGGAATGTATATATACCCCTCCTGTCCTACAATAAACGGCTCCCACTCCTGCTGTATCAATCTACACAAGTTCCTCGTCACCCCCCCCCCCACCCCCGGTTATTTTGCTGCAGCCGGACTGCAGCATCTGCTTCTCTGTGGCTATGTGGAGAGCCATTTTGTGTTCCATAAACTCTACCATGACGCTCTGCCTTACCTCAAGCCTAGCTTTTCCTCAAGAGAAAAAGATTTCCCTGCAGGTTTAGTTTCTGAAGTGCCAGAGGAATTTCTGATTGGTGTAGCTTTAGTTGCCCATTAGAGACTCGTCTCTGTGGCAGGGCAGTGACTTCCATGATGAGCCCAGCTTGGCCAGGGCCTGGCTTATGATCCAGTACTTCTTACAGATCAAGTGGGGTGTCCTGCAAAAGCATGAACTCCCCACATGACCCATATGGATTAGAGAGAACAACTTCCTGAAGAAAAGGGGTACTATTTCCAGAAGATGGGAGGAGTCAGGTCTCCCCAAACCATTCCAAGTTCCCAAGTGTCCATGGATTCTTCTGGTCCGGGTTCATTTCACTGCAGCAAGGTCAACATGACAAGCCTAGCTGTGTGAGCAGCTTCTAACTGGATGCCGACAGTGCCGGTCCCTTCAGTCTGCTCATGAGTCACAGCCTGCTAGAGCAGCTCTGAAATAGAGCAAAGAGGAAAAATTCAGGCAGAGAAGCCAAGCTGAGCTCCACCAGGGAGGAGCCCTGAAATGCTTATATCTTCAAAGCTGCAGTCAAGTCCACTGACCTTGACTGAGGAGGATGGACTAAGGACACAGTGAGTGCTCAAGTTTGCAGAAGCAGTAAACATTTTATGGGGCTAGGTGGGGGGACTGTGGGATAGGTGAGCATCAGAGGTGTTGGGGTGATGGGAACTGAAATGGGCAGCATGTTGAAGTGGCGATATTAACTCCCTCACCTCTATTTTACCCAAGCAGAGGGAGGATTTTTCTATGTCCTTTTGGACACTGTATTAGACAGCTTTCCATCACTATAACAAGATACCTGAGATCATCAATAAAGACGAAAGGTTTATTTGGGCTCACAATTTCAGAAGTTCCTTTCCAAAATGGAGCAGACCCATTGCTCTAGCTTCTGGTGGGCAGCTGGTGAAGGCAGGGAGCACGTGACAGAGCTACACACCTTGTTACCGGAAATCAAAGAGAGAGGCAGGGGCCAGATTCCCAATGTCGCCTTTAAGGCATGCTCCCAGTTACAGGCGGACCTCCCACTAAGCCCTGTCTCTGAAGGTTCCACCACCTCCCAATAGCACCTCCCTGGTGACCAAGCCTTAACATGTGGGTACTGGAGGAACACTCAAGATCTAATCTATAGCAGATACCATTCCTCACAGTCCCTCCCTCACTCTTTACCTGGCAGCTTCTCTTGAGCGTTCATAACCATCCTTACTGTAGGGCACCCCCCTTCTCCACAGAAAATCTTAACTAAGCTTCTCCAGAAATCTCCATAATTGATTTTAGGACTATCAGCAAAGGAGTCTCTACAAAAGAGTTCAATGTAAGTAAACTTCCTATTTTCCTGTTGCTCTATTTACTTGGCTACTGTCCTGGAAGAATTCAACACTCCAGGTGCTGAATGCCCCTTTACTAGTTTTTCACAAACATTTATCCAGTATAATAGTTTGTAAAAGTGTGTTTGCAAATGCAAAGTGTGATTTAAAAAAAATACAAATTCTTTAACAAGTCCTCTGACCTTGAGCTGGAGCTTCACAGAGATGTCTACATTTCTAAGATAAAAGAAGTTACCAATTGGGCTCCATGGTAACAGCTGGCAGGGGGAGGGAAGAAAGGAGATAAGAAGCTCACCCCTTCTCAGGTGTTGTCCCTGAAGGGTTAACTTGCCCAGAACAGTGAAAGAAAAAGCTGCTTTTATGTGAACATCTGCAGACTGTGAACTTCTGAGCCCCTCCCCTTACATGCTGGGTATAAAATTCTGAAACTACCTGAACTTGGGGTTCAGGGGATTGATTGATTACAGCGAAATCTGTGCCCTCTGAACCTGGCTGCAACCAAATAAAACTGTTTCCTGCTATCTTCTGTGCCCTGACTCGACTGTCCCTACACCATTACCATTGCACTTTTACTTATTTTCCTTGTTTATGCTTTGTGTCACTCAATAGATTGTAACCCCATGAAGACAGGGATTTTTGCCCATTTTGTTCACTTCTGAGTCCCCTAAGATAATGCCTGTCACAAAATTGGCACCCAATAATTTTTGTGACATTAATTTGTTAATGGATTGAATGCCCAAGAAAGAGACACAATCTCAAAGGGAATTGCCATCTGTGAGAGAGAGACTGTTTCCAGCGTAGCACCCTGAGCTCTCCTCTCCCCATCATTCCTGCCCTGGAAAGTTATAGTGATGTACAAATTGATGGGCTTAGGACAAAGAATGAGCTGCCTGCAGGAAGGAAGCTCTCCTGCTCTGCTCCTAACCCCCATGTGTGTCCAGTGGAGCAGACTTTGGGCAGCATTGACAGGGCTGGGGGCAGGAGGACTTCCATCTATCTCCTGCAGATATGTCCTATTCTCAGTACCACATTGCCCACTAGCCAATGTGATATTTGGATTCTATTCTGATACTGACCTAACTCTTTTGTCTTATTTCTCTGTTGGTTCAAAACTATTTATTGGTCCCTGTTGAGTTCTCACTCTACCTCGAAATACCATGAGTAGTAAGAACGGGCTGTTATGAAGCATCATAGGATGGCTGCCCAGCTGCAAGTTGGATTTCCCAGACCTTAAGAATCTGCATTTCAGGGCTGGGGTTGTGGCTCAGTGGTGGAGCACTCACCTAGCACAGGTGAGGCACTGGGTTGGATCCTCAGCACCACATAAAAATAAATAAATAAATACCATAGAAGTATTGTGTCCACCTACAACTAAAACAACAACACCAAAAAATTAAATGCTGCAATTCACATGCAAGAGATTTTGGGGGACGCTTTCAGAGGCAAACCCCTGTGAGGAGGCAGAGAGAGAGGAAGAGTTGAACTGTGAGGCAGAGAAACCTGGGCCAGTCCCATGTGGGCCCTGGAACTGACTGTGCCTGGGCCTGGGCCCTTCCTCCTCTATAACAAGTTACTGAATGTGGAGGCCACCAGGCAGAGAAAAGTCACCTTGGCCAAGGGCAAATCCCCTCCAAGTCCTGAAGGGGATTTGTAGGGGAACCTCCAATGGATCCACATGCCATCCCCCAGTGGAGAGCCCTGAAGAGTTTAGAGGAAGACATGACAGCGCTGTGAGCCACTGAGATCAAGAGAAGTTTCCTGTTGAACTGGAATCCTATCTAAGCTTGAGGACCTTCAGGCCTATTAGTGGCACAGAAGGGCATCAGATTGGCCGGAGCAGAGGATTATTTCTGGGAAACAGCTAAAGGAAGTGAGGTAAGGCAACTCATGTATGCAGAATTCACCTCACAGTAGTTACCAACAACACCCGGTGGTGTGCACAGCTCTGCAGTTCTAGAAGTGCCCTCAGCTGCCTGATCACACACACGTCATCATGACAGCAACACCCATGCGGAAGGCAGGAAATGGGGCAGTGAGACTTTGTACAGGGGCTCCCTCTTTCCTATCTCCCCCAGAGTGAAGAAAGGAGTTTTTTGCAGGGAAATTAATATGGTGACTGTGGGAAGGATAAATCCACATGTGGGGACAGGAAGCAGGAAACATGGTTGGCGAGCTCTAACAGGTGCACAGGTGGAGAGTGACAAGGGCCCAGAAGTGGAAGGAAAGAAGAGAACGGGTAGATGTGAAGCCATAACTACTGATCCAAGCAATTCAGCCAGTGCCCAGAAATGGTGAAAGGAAGAGACGGAGGAATCAATGATCATTCACAGGTTTTGGCACCGGGAATTCGGATAATGATGTTCCCATGAATATGAACAAATGCTAATCATATTATTAATAGTTAGTCATTGCTGAGTTCTTACCATTGTGGGCCACTATTCTAACTGCTTACATTAATTGTTCACTCAAAACTCGAAAACTCGTAACATGAGAGCTATTATCATCCCCATTTTAGAGATACAGAAACCAAGCCATGGAAGGGTCGTTTGCTTTCCCAGGGTCTCTCATCTGATCCATAGCAGAAGTGAGAAGGAATGGAACCAGAGATGGAGAAGAAAAAAGGAGGTGATGAGCTTGATCTTAGACTCTTTGACATAGTGCAATGGCAAGTGACCCAAAGGGCCATGAGTGGTAGACAGTGAGAGATGTCACAAAATGGGTCTAGGCTAAGGACTAGGCTGAGTCCTGATCCGGTTTGCTGGGGAATGTTGGTTCCAGAGTCCTGATTGTCCTGTGCAGTCTCCAGCAAATGTGAGAGTTGATGACACTAGGCAAGTGAGGACACACTCTGACCTGGTCTCCCTGGCTAGTCTGGTGATTTATCTGTGTCCACACTAGATGATAAACTCCTTAAGCAAGGATCCCTGTCTTAGTCAACCTCATATCCACAATGCCTTGTGCTGTGTTTGACTCTCAGCAAATAAACAATAAGTATCTGAGGATGGAAAAAAGGCAGAAAGAGAGAGGCCGACCATGGAGTCAAGATCATATAGAGAATCTACAGATTCACTAGTGGAGTAAAAGCAGAGGCTCAGCAGTGTTAGATGGTCAGAAGACACCAACTCACAAGAGTTGCTTTTGCACATCTCTTCCCAACATTGGTAGCTTAAAATCAGCAATGGTGGAAATATTTAGATCATGGAAATGGACGATTGCTATCTGTCAGGGATTCCTTTTTTTTAATATCTTTATTTTTATTTTTGTTTTTGTTTTTATGTGGTGCTGAGGATCGAACCCAAACCTCACGTATGAGGGGCAAGTATTCTACCACTGAGTTACAACCCCAGCCCCACAGAGATTCCTTTTTTCCGAAGAGATGGCTATTAGTTACCATCACACCACTAGATAACACCCAGATACCATATAGGAGGAACCGTAGATGTAGTGATTCAGAAGTTGTAGACAAGGAAAGGGACTGTTGCACAGACACTAGCATGAGATCCCCTCTGCAGAGTCCACACTTTCCAGAAGAGTCTACCAGACCAATGCTCAGGCCTTCATTTTAAGGGCATTTTTTTTCTTTCCCTCTTCTGCTTTTCTCGTTCCCTCTTCTGCTTGTTTCTGCTTATTGTTATCACACCTGGAAAGTGAAGACGCAGATGAGGAGTTGATCAAGAGCAGGAAACAGAGAAATGTAGGGTTAGGATCTCCTTTAAATTTTTGAGGAATTTTTTGGTTTGGATCTTTAACTTTTGCAAGGAGGGGGGAAAATGAGAGAATGGTGTTCTGCTTTATGCAATGTGCTTATGCAGAGACCAGAGGAAAGGGCTGTCATCCTGCTGTCCTGGGAGGAAAAGCACTTTAAAATATCTGACTCCTCCCACATTTAAGCACTAGAACCATAACCATTGGCAGGAAGAGTTGAAAATATCTGCACTTCCTCACCTAAGGCAGGCAACAGTCTTAAGGGGTTTTTGCCCACAACTCACCCAGCTCTGTATGTCTTGGTCATACATATTAACATGGACTCAAAATTCAAAGAAAAGCAGATCCAATAATAGTTAAGTATGGAAAGTACGAAACCACAGTATGACCCAATCATACCACTCCTCCATATTTATCCTATAGAATTAGAGTCAGCATGCAGTAGTGATAGGTGCATACCTACGTTTATAGCAGCACAATTCACAAAAGCCAAACTATGGAACCAGCCTAGGTGTCCATCAGTGGATGGATGACTAAAGAAAATGTGGTATATATACAAAATGGAGTTTTATTCAGTCATAAAGAAGAATGAAATCATGTCCTTTGCAGAAATTTGGATGGAACTTGAGGACATTACATCAAGCGAAATAAACCAAACTCAGAAGGCTAAGGGTCTTAGGGGAAAAAAAAAAAGATGGGGGCGATCTCATGAAAATAGAAGAGAGATCAGTAGAGTATAGGGAATAGGGAAAGAGAGAAGAGGAGGGAAGGAGAGATAGTGGGAAATAATACTGACCCAATTATATTGTTCTGTACATGTACAAGTATGTAACAACAAATCCTACTATTACATATAATTATAATTCAGCAACAAACTATGGGGAAAGACAAAGTTTAATGAAAATTCACAATCTCCCCAGGGCCCACCTTCAGTCTGATAAATAATAGAGGCTATTACATTACTGAGTATAAGCTTTACATTGAGAAAGCTGAAGCTCTTTTATGGGAAGTTAAAGGATTTTTATGCATATCAGTAGATTGTCATAGCATGTACTTGTACCAACAGCACACATCAGAATTCAGATCCAGCAATGCAGCCACATGTTTGTGGTCGGTCCTGGCTGTGGTGACACACCACAGAAATTGTCCTGTGCATATATCTTACATATAGATAATTTTCAGTGAAAAAACTAAAAGGTCCATTTGAACTGAAGAATGTTTATGCTCCAAAGCAGTAAAAAGGAAGCAATTAACCAAGAAGTATACCCTTTTTTAAAATATATACATTTATTTTTTAGTTGTAGGTGGACACACAATATTTTTATTTCATTTTTATATGGTGCTGAGGATCGAACCCAATACCTCACTCATGCTAGGCGAGCGCTCTACCACTGAGCCACAACCCTAGCCCAGTATACCCTTTTTTAATGATAAAAACTAATGTTGAAACTTAATCCATCATCATGTTTACAGACATTTTAGGGCAGGGTGAGCCAACAAGGCAAATGAAGCAAGCACCTTTTCCTCCATTCAACCAGACGCTGTATTTTGGCTTTTTTATAATACACAGGATGATTTAATTTATTAACTTGGGTTGAAAACTGGTAATAGCAAGTCTTTGTAGTTTAGATTCTTTTTCTACAGCAACTCCAAACAACGCAGTTCCTGAACTATGTTGTCATGAAATGGTGTTCATGACAACATTTTAGAAGCATTTGCATATACTCTGACACCTCTTGTTAAAGCAGGGAGCTGTCTGTTAAAAGCTGTCTTCCTCTTTGCTAACCCAGGCCACCAACAATTTTAATTGCATAAAAAATAAACTGGATGAAACTGTTGTGCCTGGATACCTTTTTAAAGCATTAGCTCCTGAGAGAAAAGAGAAGTCCTAACCAGTTGCTCTCATAATAATGACCCCAATTCAGTGTACATAATGTCCTTTGCAGCAAACACCAAGAAATCAGGCAACTCTGATCACGATAAGTAGTTTATTATTATTTATATACAAGATATATTCAAAGTTGATTCCAAACTACCTATTGCAACCATAATACCAAGAAATTGTTCAATTTTAACACACTAAGGGTCTGCAAATGAGAAATTGCCTCAAAGAAGGGAGTGGTTCATCATCTTTTAAAAGTGAGAGGAAAACTTCAGAAGGAAGAAAAACACAGCTCCCTCTGAAACTCCATCAAATCCCACAGCTATCTTCACAGCCTTGGTGGACAAAATCCAGAGCCCTCAATTTCCTAATATAGGAATCCTTTTTCTTTCTTTCTTCCTTTCTCTCTTTCTTTCTTCAGTTGTAGATGGATACAATTTCTTTCTTTCTTCTTTCTTTCTCTCTTTCTTTCTTTCTTGTGCTGAGGTTCAAACCCATTGCCTCACATGTACTAGGCAGGCACTCTACCACTGAGCTACTACTGCAGCCCTAGAATTCATTTTCAAGGTTAATAGTCAAGGTCAAGAAGAGCTTTCAGGCTTTTCTTTGCCATGGCCCATGAATTCCAGTTCTTCAATGGGACTCTCTTTCTCTTTCATTGCTTTCTGAACATGCTACCGGTAGCTATTGAAGAGATCCGTGCACTGGACCCTGGAGCTGTCTCCCTTGAGGAATTTCTCAGCAAAACAGCAACTGAAGCATTGGTTGGACTTGCGCTTCATATGGGTGCATGCCTCCCTGACACTGTTCATGGCTATGGTCAAGAAGTACATACTTTTAAAACAAGGCAATTAGGGGAATAAACCTAAGAAAAAGTTTAAGTGTCACAAGTAGGTCGATTCTTAATTCTTAAGGCATAATTCTTAAATTTTGATTTAAAATACACATTCTGAGGTCTTTTCTACAAATTTAATTTAGATTTTAAAACCAAAATTTTCCAAGGAAATTATGAAGTGGGATAAAATATTATATCACAGTTAAACTTGGCTATTAGAAAATCAGTGCATATATTAATCTACACATTTTAGAGTTTAAATTTTGATATTTCTTTATATATATATATATATTTTGATATTTCTTTATATATATATATATATATATATATATATATATATATATATATATATATATATATAGCATTTTTATGTATACCTCTATTTTATTTATTTTTTTATATGGTGCTGAGAATAGAACCCAGTGCCTCACATGTGCTAGATAAGTGGTCTACCACTGAGCTACAACCCCATCCCTAAACTTTGATATTTCTTTATTACTCTTCTATAGTTTGATGGTTAGGCCATTTATGGAATGTACAGAGTGTATCATAATACCAGATTAGGATATCATAGTTTAAGTTAAAATATCTAATCTAATCACTTATATTCTCTACTAGATTGTTTAAATATTCATTGAATCCCTAAAAAAATGAAGTTATTTAATAGCTATTTATATTCCTAGATAAAGGTTTTTCAGGTAAACATTCAGTTTTCTGTTTGGTCTGGGGGTGTGGCTCAGAGGTACAGCACTTGCCTAGCATGCACCAGGCCCTGAGTTCAATTCCCCCAGTACTATGACCAAAATAAAATTTAAAAAAATAAGATGTCAGTAGGACACAGTGGCACACATCTGTAATCTCAATGGCTTGGGAGGCTGAGACAAAAGGATCGCAAGTTCAAAGCCAGCCTCATCAACGGTGAGGTGCTAAGCAACTCAGTGAGACCCTCTCTCTAAATAAAATACAAAATAGGGCTGGGGATGTGGCTCAGTGGTTAAGTGCCCCTAAGTTCAATTCCCAGTACAAAAAAAAAGTAATATGTCTGTTTGATGAAAACTCTAGTTAACTGACAGTCAAAGCTACTTAATAACATCTGGGTGAAAATGTTTACATTCAATGATGAATTAATACTCCTATCTTTTATATCCTACTCAACAGTGGGTTTTTCCAAATGGTAGGGTTTGCAGATTAAACTCAAAATGTAGTTAACTTTATTCTATTATTCGACTTCTCATAATACAGACTAAGAAAATAATTCTAAAAATAAAAAAAAAAACTCATGTTCAAAGATGTTGGCCTCAGCATTATCTATCATTGAAAATTTTAAAGTAACCAAAACGTCCAACAGGATTGGAATGCAATCTTGAGTTCACCAGCTCCATGGAGTAACTTGTGAAGTGTGAAGATCATGGTATCTGGAGCATATCTTGCCTAAAGTCAAGACCAGATATCTTTTCTTTGTTTTTGTTTTTTGTTTTTAGAGAGAGCAAAAGGGCAAATGGTGATGTTTTGATATGTATAACTGATCTCCTGTGATTCATTCTCCTTTGGAAGTTCTGAAAAGTGTAGTCAAGTCAGTATAGATATTTAAGAAGACCCTGTGGTTGCCTAGAGAGAAGGGAATATGGCAAGAAACACACAGTTAATTCCTCTTTCTCCATTCATTTATGTTCTCTCTAGCCTCGCATACTAGAAAATATTTTTGGAAACATAAGAATTTGAAAATTTAACAGTTCATTAAAATATAGTGTAAATGAAATGAAATGCACTGAGGCCAAGAGGCAGGAGTGTAGAGGTCACCAGAGAAGTGGCGCTCACCAGGGCTGAACGGCAGCCTGGGGGAGCTGGGCAGGACCACACAGATCTGACCACAGTTACCCGTGAAGTTTTAAGGAATGGACAACGTGCAATTGCTGATCCAGTCAGAGGATCTTTGCTCACTTCATCATCTGCTTCCTACATAAGCTGTTCCTGAATGGGAAACAAATGCAAGTGCGTCAAGTCTGGGAACAGATGGTGCTTCTGTATGATGAAGAAAAAACGAGGGTGAGACGGACAGCAAGCAAAAAAGATGGGCTCTCTTCCCCTGCCCCCTGTCTGCCCCGCTTCCTCCTCAGCTCCTCCCACCTTTGTGAGGATGAAAGATGCTATAGGTTAGAGAGACAGAAGACAAGGCTTAACCCTAAATCCCCTTTGTGCACGTTAGTAGAGCTCTTGTCTCCCAAAGTAAAATAAAGAGGCGAGGGCAGCTGTAAAATGGCAGCAAGGCCGGACACAAAGAGCTCAGGGCATATGGTGACCTTCCTCTCTCTGGGATGGGTTGAGCCTCGCTTGTCATGCTGGGGGGTTGTTGTGAAATATCATTTGGATGCTATTGTTTGTCTGAGGCCCAGAAAAAAAAAAATGTGACTGTCTTGCTGAGCTGGAGGGAAGAAGAATCTAAAAAGGATTTATGGAAATGCCTGGAAATTTTGCCAAAATGTCAGTGTTTTGATTGTCTGCTGAATCGCATCTGAGGCGGCTCTCTCTCTGTGGATGGGTTTGCAAGTGCGAGTGGATGTTTATTTTCCTACTTGTCCTCTGGTCTTCTCAGCCTTGTTTTGGATCCGGATTTGGATTATGGTCTTACAGTAAAAGTGGTATAGTATGTGTTATCATGGACGTGGCAGGCTATGGTGACAAGAGGCACACAAATTAGATTTTCCAGAGTAGTTCTCATTTCGAATGCTGTTTCTGGGACTATTAGTACTTGTCAGACCATATGTCATCCAGGTTTTGGATGCCAAAAATGAATCAGTAAAGGTCATTGTTTATTATAAAACAAGTACACAGTAAGCATGAAGAAACATTGGGGGAAGGAAGAAAGAAGGCAGGCAAGGAGGGAGGGAGGGAGGGAGGAAGGGGGGAAGGTGGGATGATCAGGATGCACAGGTGGAGTCACAAAGTTTAGACTTAATTCTAACTTTACCATGACCTGGTCGTGTGTGTGGCACTTGGCCAAGAAAAGTAAGTTTCTGAGCCTTTCGTTTCTTCGTCTAGAAAAATGTCTGGACAAACCAATTTATTTCTGAAATCCATCCAACTCTATAGTTTAATAAAAGAGGGCTTTACCCAATGCTTTTAAGCCCCTTTCCTTGGCTTTTTGTACAATGATTTCATTGTGACTAATCAGATCGACCAGTCCTCTAAGCAAACATGGAATATAGCACCTAAGTATCTCTATCCTACGTAGGTGGCAAGCCCAGCACTGGAAGTCGCTAAAACCACAATCTTTAATTGGGGCGAGGGAGGGGGACACTGCAGAAACAGAATTATTTAGACTTATTGCATTTCTTTCAGGAGAAAAAGGAGTATTATTTTTAGGGCAGAGGAGATTCCAAGTTGCAGAGGCAAAAGTTAAAGGAAATTTAGTTAAGAATTTGAATAAATGATTTAAGAAGAATATACTAAGTGGATCCAAAAAAATATCAAAGTGAAATATGAGAAATTTGGGACTTGCACAGGGTTGTTTTATAATGAAAAAAAGACATCTGAACTTACAGTCAAAGAAAGAATGCCTTGTAGTTAACTGCATGCACTCAAAATGTGGTCCAACTTAGAAGACAGGAGAAGTACTCTGGAAAATATTTTTTTGATTCCCATATTTAATAGTGCTGGAAAGAGTACTGTCATCTCAGGCAGGAGTTAAGTAAGAGCTGATAGAGATATAAGAAATGCATTCCTTCATAGCCCATCAGCTCAGATGAGCCCTTAGAGCTGAGACAGAGGTAAGAAACCACAGGCCACAGCGGCCCTGGCCGTGCCAGTGCTACAGCCTCTCCCTTAGCAGTCTTGGTCCCAAAGCAGGCTGAGGTGGAGTTTTCCTCATGATTAAGAAGCAGGAAGCAAGGAGACCGGGGAATGAGGTCTGTGGACAAGCATATGCAGGAGACTTGGGAGGAAAGGAGGCTCACCTGTCCCAGGAAGGTATACATGCAACAGAAAGCCAGTATCAAGCAAGCAGTGTTTGCTACTGGCTACATTAGCCATGGTTATCTTTTCAGTTGCTTTTAGTTAACTTCTTCTGTTTTTATTCAATGATTTTTCTTGATCAGTTGGCAAACAGTTAAGTAAGTTTATATAAAGTGGTTTTTTAAAAAAAGAATTGATCATAAAAAAAAAAAAAAGGAAAAGAAAAAGGTACAGTGGTACATACCTGTGATCCCAGCTACTTGGGAGGCTGAGGCAGGAGTATTGTAAGTTCAAGACCAGTCTCCTCAAAATAAACAATAAAAAGGACCTGGGATGTAGCTCAGTGGTAAAGGGCCTCTGAGTTTAATCCTCAGTACTACAAAAAATAAATTTTAAAATATGAAAGGAAAAGAATAAGAAAGGAAAGAAGGAAGGGAGAGAGACAGGGAGGGGAAGATAATGCATCATATCCCTTCTGGACCCTTATGTAAAAAAGTCTTTATATATTCTAAATCCAGGCTCAAAGCATGATCTGTTGCTAAAATTCTTGCCTATGATCCAGGCCAAGAGAGCTCACTGCTGGTCACCAGGACATAAATCTGCACCTGTCTTTACTACCTGTTGAAGTTCCTAAGGCAGCATCTAGGAATTGAAACCAAACAAAATGACTTAGTTTTCGTATGGCACTAAAATGTGACATGAAATAGTGATTCTACTACTCTTCACCCTCTGCCCGGTGAATCCCCTTCTTCCTTAGAAAAACTTAGTAAAGGCCAGGCATTGTGGTGCACTCCTCTAATCCCAACTATTTGTGATGTTCGAAGCAGGAAGATCACATGTTCAAGGCCAGCCTCAGCAACTTAGTGAGACCCTGTCTCAAAATAAGAAATAGTAAAGGCCAGGGATGCAACTCAGTGGTATAGCACTTTCCTGGCATGTGTGAGGTACTGGGTTCAATCCCCAGTACCAACAACAACAAAGCTACCCACCTTAGAGTTAGTACAATTATGTTTGCTCTCCTACTGCTCTAAGTATCTGTCTGTCTGGAATAATATAACTGTCATGTCTTGAACACTTTCTGGGTAGTAGTCTAAGCACTTTACACCTATTACATTTTTTGACCCTCCTAGTAACTCCTTCAGGAAGTTGATAAATATTAGCCCCGTTTTACAGATGGAAAAAAAGAGGCAAATGAGGTTTAGTGATGCCGTGGCCGCATGACAGGAATCAGTCACAGGCACTGCAACTCCAGCATCTGTCTCCTTAATCCTCACACTGTGTGATGTAGAAGATTTTTTGCTGGAACTAAGTCTCTTTATTTTAGTTTAAATTCTTCCTCATTAAACTACATGTAATGCTTCTACTTTTATTTCTTCAATGAAATCTGAAATCAGAATCAGGTAAAAAAAATCAGGAGATATATATATATATATATATATATATATATATATATATATATAGAGAGAGAGAGAGAGAGAGAGAGAGAGAGAGAGAGAGAGAGAAGTTCAAACAACTTCAAGTCTGAGAATGCTTTGGAAACATATTTGTTCATTTTAAAGGATTTTCAGCAAAAAAAAATGTTAGTGTTTTTAATCTCTACTCCCACATGTTTAAAATAAAATGCTTTTATTAGAGCAAGTCATTGAAATAAGATGCAAATAGTTTGAAAAAAAGGAAAAGGAAAAAAGACTCCTGAAAATGACCCTGTGCCACTGTCTCAGAAGAGAATGGTAAGTAGCACACAGATATATAAGCAGTTTTTTAAATCTAAAAAAAAAAAAATTGGGGGGTTTAGTTTGGATATTTAGTTTGGATATATTTTCCACACATATCTCTCATCCATAAGGATAGCCACTGGGAGCGTTTTGAAGCACTTCTTCCAGTAAACATTAATATTTCTAACCACAACCATATTGTTTACATAATTTAACTCTTGGACTGTGAATGTTGTTTTGGAGGTTGGTTGTTTCAGTTGTCTGTTCTATTTGTTTGTTTAAGGATTTTGTGCCATATAGCCTTCGCAGCCTTGGGAGAAAGTGATTGCATTAATATGTCAAAAGAGAATACCCACAGCACCAAAAGAGCAGAAGGTTCCTTGAAGAAATTAGCTCTGATTCCAGTGCAAGTCCACATTCAGCATCTCACCATTTCTCCTCATAGCAAGGGCCACTGCAGCTCCAGAACAATTTGCCAAGCAAAAAGCTAGAGCCTAGTTATTGAAATAAACCAAACAAAAATCTAATCCTGCAAGAGTTTCGAGGTCCCGAAAATGAACAAAGGAAATCAACCACTGCAAATGTCTGAGTTTTAAACTTTTAACCCAAGGTTTGACCCTGTAGAGATACAACCTCATTTGATCATTTCCTTTCTTGAGTTATTTTAATATGCTTGGTATGACATAACCACTACCAGAATACAGTTCAATGCACTTGTTTAAAACATCTTAAGATTTGTTGAATTGGAATGAGAAAACAGAAAGAGGCCAGTACAACCCACCATGGCATTCTAAAGCGTGAGAAGTTCATAGAAAGGAAGTTCATAAAGTTCATAATTAACTAAAAATAGCTAATTAATAGAATTAACTATTAATTCTGTGAAGGACATCCACTTTTTATTGTATGTCCTGCAATGTAGATGACAGAATATCCAATGATTAGGAATTATTTGGTTCAGGTAAATGTACATGACTTACACAGATACTCAACGTAAGATGGGGTTGTGTCCTGATAAACCTCTGGTAAATTGAAAATATCAAGTCAAAAACACATTTAATGTAAGCCAGGCGTGCAGGCATGTACCTGTAACCCCAGCAACTCAGGAGGCTGAGGCAGGAGAATCGCAAGTTCAAAGCCAGCCTCAGCAACTTAGCGAAGCACTAAGCAAGTCAGTAAGACCCTGTTTCTAAATAAAATACAAAAAAGGGTTGGGGATGTGGCTCAATGGTTAAGTGTCCCTGAGTTCAATCCCTGGTACCAAAAGAGAAAAAAAAAAAAAAAAAACACACATACACAAATTTAATGTAGACTGACCCAGGGTTTCTTTATTTTTTTTTTTCTTTTGTAGTTGTAGATGGACAGAATGACTTTATTTTATTAGTTTATTTTTATGTAGTGCTGAAGATCGAATCCAGTGCCTCACACATGGTAGGCAAGTGCTCTGCCACTGAGCTACAGCCCCAGCCCTGACCCAGGTTTCTTAACCTGGCTGTTGATTAGAATCATTGAGTGGTTTTCTTAAACATACTGATGGCCTGGTGCCAGCCCAGACCAATTGCTTCAGAATCTCTGCAGGTGGAACAAGAGCAAAAGTGTATTCTTAACCAAACAATAGCATTGTACAGTTTGTGATACACTGGTATGAACAGCACAGGCTTTGGATTCTGACAGTTGCTCTAACCCTAGTAACTGTGCGCATTGAGGGCTGGGGATGTGACTCAGTGGTAGAGCACTTGCCTAACAGGCACAAGGCCCCGGGTTCACTCAAAAGTAATTGTAACCATTAGATGAGAATATACTTGGAAAATGTTTGGTAATTGTAGATATGAATGTAGTTTCTTTCCCTTTACTCTTTAATGTTTTTTGTGCTCTGAAAAAAAAAAATCTAATTTTGCTAAATTATTTCAAGAAAGTTGTTCAGATATCCAAATGTCTTTTCATTCCATTCCAGAATTGACTTGCCAAATGCTTCAGAGTCCCTGGCTAATCAACCACCTGGTGACCCTGTGCAGGAACAATGAAGTGTGAGTACCATGTTAGGGAGCAATGAGTCCCTATTTAGCAACACTGTCACAAGCCATGCCATGAAAGGAATAGAAATAGAAAAGTCTCACTGTTTTCTCTAACTGATCTGAGTTAAAATGTAGATTCCACCCTGAAGCAGCCCAGAGCATGCCTGCAAAGGTTCCTTGTTCATGACTCACTAAATAATAAAATTCTGATTTTCATTTCCAATAGTATCCTACTGTTGGCTTGTAACAGGAATCTGATAAAGGGATTTTCTTTAAAATAGGGTGCATAATGTGATCATAAGTCCACAATATATCTCACCTTAATGCCTTGAGAAAAGTCAGGACCTTCTCCAGGAGGCGCAGAGGAGGTGAATATTTTCCAAGTGGATGCTGCTGGGTAAATTAGAGATTGCTGGTGCACATGGTGGGTCTTGCATAGAAGCAGATATGCTTTCCTGGTAGCCTGTCCAGTGGAGGATGAGGAGTTACCATGTGCTGGGCCCTACTCTTTAGCAGTGTTCTTCTTCCATCTTCAACTCAAGTCTTAAACCAGGAGACTTCCCTCCCCAGCTTAGCATTCCAGAAAGAATTAGGAATTTTGTTGACATCTATTACCACTTCAGAAAGAGAGGAAGAACTATTTTATTTTCATCATATT
The DNA here is from genome assembly GCF_047511675.1 of Marmota flaviventris. NCBI lineage: Eukaryota > Metazoa > Chordata > Mammalia > Rodentia > Sciuridae > Marmota > Marmota flaviventris. Next base: position 58,907,801 of record NC_092508.1, read on the forward strand.
TGAGTGCCATAAGCTAAATACTATCCTCCCTTAGTGTTCATGATTTTGATCTGAAATGATATGTATGCTTTGAGGGTTCAAGTGTGGATTTTTACCAGTCAGAAAAAGACTCATGAGTATCCTTGTATCAAAGACAAGAAACTTTAGCACCAACAGCCATGACAACTGCATCAAAAGAAGGCCACTGGATTATACTTCAAATAAGTCCACATTTCTCACTGCATCTGTGGTACATTGCAAGACTGAAATCGAGCTTTTCAACATAATATGTGTCTAGATCAAACAGTATTAAATAATCATTAAAATCTGCTTTGTCCTTCTTGAATTGTTGCTCATAGCTTCACATTGTCCTATGTGTATTAATGGCACATTGGATATTATAGAAAATGTGAATTGCAACTGTCTTGTGTGGTAGACAGTTTACTAAAGTATTATCCAGAACCCAGGCTATCTGATTTACTAACTTATTATCCATTAAAAAAAAAATCCCTGGGTAAATAAATGTGTAACTAAAAGAATTGTTACTCTGTATAATCAGATGAATAGATACAAACAGGGAAGATTGCTGTCATTATGTTGTATATTGTGCTAAACAGATGCACATGATTTTTTTCAAATAGTGTGCTATGTCAAACTGCTTCCTTCCGTCTGGGCTGTACTTTTATCAATAAGATGCTTCATATTTCAAATCAATCGTTGTTCTGAGAAGGCTATTCTTCTCCCCATCTCTCCTCTGTCTTCTACCCTCCTGCCCTTGGCTTTAGCCAACAGGCTCAGCACAGAAATGACTAGAAACACCAGGTCTATAAAGCGATACTTTATAGACCTGGTGTTTCTAGTCATTTCTAGTCACTGGGTCTGCTCTTACCCTCAACAGTACGTCATGCCCCAGGGCACATCAGAAACACCTCATCACAGTGAGCAGAAACTGAGTCTTCAGGAGCTTGCCAGCTGTGCCTGGTAACTACTCTGGCAGTCATGGCTGAACCACATGAGTCTCATTTGTGCTTTGGATTCTCGAATAGGAAACAGTGGTGATGCCACTAATCCACCCTGTCCTCATTCATTCTGTCCTGGACACGTATCTTTGATGCAATAGGTAGGATTTCTAAGAGCAGGTAGTGGTCATGGACAGGGACAGTAAGAGGCTCTCTCTTTGCATCCATCCCATCCATCCATCCCAGCTGTACCAGAAGCTCTCAGGCTCCTCAGGAGGCAGGCAGTAGGCAAGGATGTGGAGGTGCAAGCTTCTCAGTAGATTAGAGTCCAGCAGCAGGGCTTGCTGGCAAAGCACCAGCTATAATATAGATAAGTGGTGTCAGGCTCAGGTATCAGATGTTTTTGGAGCACAGAGGAAAGAACCAACGACTGCACCAAAAGCTGGAATCAAGGAAAGAGGTAGCTTTTGGACTGAAAAAGCAAGGGATGTCAGAATGAATTCTAAGGTTTTAATTTGGCAAGATGTGCTAAAAAGCAAAAGGTATTTATTAAGACAAATAACTAAGGATGACGTGGGTTTCTGCTGTGTCCTCAGCTACTCCCGAGAAAATTGCTTCTATGAAATCCTTTAAAATTTTTTTTTGTTCAGAAATAATTCACTTACCATACAAATGTAAGAGTCAGTGGCTTTTAAGACAGTCACAAAATTGTACAACCATCACCACAATCAATTTCAGAACATTTTCATCACCACAGAAGAAAATGCATATTCTGTAACTGTCCCTCTTCAGTCCCCTACTCTCACCCCTAGCCCTAGGCAACCACTAATTATTTTCTCTATCTACAGATTTGCCTACTTTGAGCATTACATGTAAACGGAATCATATGACTACATGTAATCATATAATGTAGATACCCTAATATCTACGTTAGGTGAATAAACCTAACATAGATATTAGGGTAACTGAAATGTTCTGGAAAAAGGCAGCCCATGGTCCTACCCTTGGCCACAGCTGACAGATTGGATCAGTATACTCTTGACATGAGGGTAGCCAATTCATACGCTATGCAACAACCAATGAGGTGATCTGGCAGGAAACATCTGTGCTAGATGATCAGATTCTCTCTCATTTGAACTTCAAAAATGCTAAGAGAATGAGGCAGGCTTCAGTAAAATCTAAAGCTGCTCCAAGATTCCCTGAGCTAGAGTTGCCCTACCCACGAGGGTAGGGAGGCAAGCTGAGTTATGCAGAAGTAGACCCAGCCATGAGCAAGATGAGAAAGAAGAGTCTACCTGATAGCAGAAGCTTTAAGGTAAAAACAAAAATGCTCGCCCTATCAGGGGGATCATCCACTCAGCAAGTGCCAAGTGGGGCAGACCCTGGAGGAGAGCTGGGAAAGTTAGCAATGGCACCCAGACTAGGCACACACACATTCCTCCTGCTGACCTTCCAAGGTGCTCTGGGGTCTCACTTTTCCTGACCTACTGTGGTTTCCCTTCCCCAAAGATCTGATTTGATTTTTGTGTTCTGAGCTCTATGTTCTCCTATATATGTATCCTTATAATAAAACCACCATTCCTGGAAATTATTCAAATGAACTTAAAAGAAAGAGCACCTAAGTGGGATGAGGGAATAATAGATTCAGTACAAGATGTGCTAACTTTAAGATGAGGCTTCGAGATGAGTGGGTGTAAGGATATATATGCACCTATAGGAGCAGAATCAGTGCTGTGCGTGACATAGGCAGTAGCATGAAGGCAAACAAGGAGACACATGCAGAGGAGGACGAGAAGGGGCAGCCAGAGACTGGGTGAAGAACCAGGAGATAGTGGTTGGAGACTGAAGCCATAGACCTAGTATCATTATACTCTAACCTAGTATAATGTCACATGACCTTTGCCATGTGACAGCCTAGGTCTTCATTATTTTCCATACTTGCCCAAGAGAGCCACAGTTTGTGCCCCTGTTAGCTTTGACTTCCAGTTAACTCAATAAACACTTACTGAGAATCAACCTATGCAATAAAAGAGATTAACTAGCACAAGGATGGGTGTGGGTAGGTCCCAAGCCTCAAGGGAAAGGAAAGAAAAACCTAGGGCTTATTGTGAGCTTACCGCACATCAGTCTGGCGCCATGTGAGTCGCTACAAGTTACGTGAACCCAGTCAATGACCAACACAGAAACTGTGGATGATCGTGAGCTTAAAACAAACATGACTATAGATCCAAGCAGCAGCAGTTATGATGGTGAAACCTTCATGGAGACTCCGTTGTGAGATTACTCTGGTAAAACATGTTTCCAGGGGCTGCTATATTAAGTGAGATGATATGAAAACAATCCTTTGCACATAGTGAAGACTGACTCTGCCTAGGATGTTGGCATCCTTATCTGTTGAGAGCCATCGGCTGTGGCTCTCAACACTTATCATTAATATCCACTTGCTTGAGACCTAGTTTGGGGGTCAGGTTGTCAGATTGACTACAGTGCCTGAGGACACCAATAACCACACTTCAAGGCAAAATACAGAGCAGGGAGATGCTGGAAGAACCAGGTAGATCCAGGCCCTGCCACCATTTCCTCTGTCTTGTGTAAATCATCTACCACCTGCTTCTCCACAGCCACCCCCACTTCCTGGGGTCGTTTTACAGCTCGCCTGATCTAGTACATGAAAGTGTCTTCTAGACAGTAAAAAGTGTATACAAAGATTACAGTTTGAGCCATTTGGGGAAATCAGCCAAGTTTAGCTTTGTAAAACAGTTTTGGGTATTCATGATCAATTTTTCAAGTAAGTCTGCATTTGGGTGGGGACCCGTTCTAAATACTTCATCAGCCCTGCTGGGCTTGGGCAATGGGACTTTGCAGCAGGGAATCCCTAAATGAGAAAATGAGACTCTGGGAGATGTGGAGACAGCACCTCCAAGGTGGGGGAGGGTGCTAGCAGGAAGAGAGAAAGAAGGACAGAGACAAGTCCACAACCAAATTGCATTTCCCTGCGGGCCTCTCTGGGGAGCCCAGACATGGCAGCCCCACCAATCTCTGGGCCACCTGAGGTGCTAGTGTCATCTGTGGCTGCATCATCTGATCCAAGTCCACATAATTAGCAGCAAGATGGTGAAACAGAAAGCCATGGGGAAAGACCACATCAGTGCAACTTGCCTTTGGAGATGAATTCAGACCACCCAGAAAGGCACTCAATTCTGTATAATTCAACAAATCCTAATGCACAACATCATCAATAACAAATTGGTGTAAACCCCAAATCAGACCCTCTAATTCTGAAACAAACAGAAACCAACTGAAAGAGAGATGTTACCAATAGATGCTGCGGTGCTTGGGCAGCACATATACTATTGACTCAAAAACAGAACCGGTCATCTGAAGGATTTCCCAGACTCTGGTGATTTGCTCTCATTTGGTGAATTGTATACATAGGTGCAGCATGAGCAAGGAAAAGGTTGTTAGGACATAGCTCCTGCTCCCCTGAGGCTCACAAATGAGTTAACATTCATATGAAACCACAGCAACAAAGCAATACATAATGAATGCTAAATTGTGTAACCCCAGCTATACCAATTTAAAATTTACCAAGTAATCAATTAAGGCAGGCTGGAAATATCAAGAAGACTGCACAGAGTAAATAAAACTTGAGCCTCAGAGCTTGGAAAGAGGACTTTGCACTTGATGGGAATAAACATCCGGCACATAGTAGGTGTTCAAGCAAAATTTGTTGGCTAAACATTGTTGAACAAGGGGCTGGGGATGTGGCTCAAGCGGTAGCGCGCTCGCCTGGCATACGTGTGGCCCGGGTTCAATCCTCAGCACCACATACAAACAAAGATGTTGTGTCCGCTGAAAACTAAAAAATAAATATTAGAAAAAAAAACATTGTTGAACAAAGGAATATAGATAGGCATGGGCAAGGTGGATGGTCAGTAATGTCAAACTGCAAGACCACATATCCTTGTCTTCCATCTGAAGCATTTCCTTTGTAAATGCCCAAGAAAAGGCATTTACAAAGCTGGACACAGTGGTATATGCCCATATTCCCAGCTACTCAGGATGTTAAGACAGAAGGATCACAAGTTGGAGGCCAGCCTGGAAACTTAGTAAGACCTTGACTCAAAATAAAATAAAAAGGGCTAGGAATATAGCTCAGTGGTAGAGTGCTTACCTAACATGCAAGAGGTTCTGGGTTCAATTCCTGGCACTGTTAAAAAAAAAAAACTATAGTAATTTTATTTCTTTTTACATTTCCACTCCAAGTGAAGGAGATAGGGATTTTGGAAAAAAGAAAAAATGCCCTGATAATCTCCTGACCACTTCTGCCACTGCCCTTTATAACTATTTAGAAATAAAACTTCAGGTCTACGCTTTACAACTTGCACCATTTATTACTGTGGGTCCCTAACTCATGCACTCTGCTCTTTAGAGGAGACTATCTGCCCTGGAAATCTCTAGAACCTCCTTTAGTTTAAAGTTCTGAATGAATATTTCAGTATTTAAATTTCTTTATTACCTAAGTTAAAACAAAACAAAAGTCTTTGTAGTCTTTTCCATGAAACGCAAAGAGAACCATCGTGCAACTCTTCCACAGATTAAGCAAAGCAAAGACACAAGTAGCCACAGGACTGGCGTGATTAGTGATTTATAAACCAAACACAAAGAGAGGGGAATATTGCTTCCTCTTGTCAATTGATTTTGTTCACTTGTAGACAAAAGTCTACAATCTACTTTCAGTGTAAATGTGTGATCATTTCCATCTTCAGAAGCACAAATTTTAGAAACTCTCAGTGTATTGGGGCCACTGCCATTTCCCTTCCAACCAGGAGTCACACAGGTATGTAGAAATGGAGGAATCATTATTTTACAGAAGAGGAAACTGAGGGCCAAAGAGGTTACCTGACTTGTCAAAGCTCATTGCAGCCATTAGGTTCAGGACCAAGCTACAGAAATGCACAATTTTCTTCACACCTTGAACTTCACTCTCTCATTCATACTCAGCATTTCTCAAAGTGTGCTGCATGGAACCCAGGTGCCTGGTATAGGGGAACTCTGTGGAATGCAAGGAAGAAATTCATAGTCAGAAAAGTTTGGGAAATGCTGAATTAGATAAAATTGGGTGTTTGGTGTTTGGTTTGTTGTTTTTGCTGTTTCATTTTTTTCTTTGAACTGTAGAACTTCTAGGACTTGGACCAAGCTTTCTTTCCACAAAGTTGGGCACCACATATACTGACTCAAAAACAGCATACTCGTCTGGACAGTGTGCACAGCTTCTTTAACTATGACCACAGAAATAACTGGGAGCTCCGGAGGGACAGGAACAATCCACCCAACACAACTTCAAAAATGCTGCCCGAGCTCGCTGCTTCTCTGGTATTTCAAGGACTGAATGGTTTTTATATTATGTGTCCGCATTTTGTGATGCTTCCATTTTATGATGTCTCCCTGCAGACTATACTTTAGCTGAACATGGACCGACCATGGGGAGTGGGGTCTCTTGGCACTGATATCTATGGTGGGAGGGTTTTCTGTTTCTCCTTCCTAGAACCCAAAGTGAGAGCTGCAGAGACCCAACAGTGACCCAGAGCTGATGATTGACTGCACGAGGAAATCCAGCCCATCCCAGCCACAGGCAGCTCTTATAACCCGGGGCGTGGCACCCACCGAATGTACCTTCGAAGATGTCACAACAGAGTACAGTTCTGATAGAGAAACAGAGTTGCTCCTGGCGGAGGAGGGGAAGTGGAGGAAGAAGGGCCCTTATTTCCATTTCTATTTCCATATCCATCCCTCCATCCATATCTCTCTCTCTCTCTCTCTCTCTCTCTCTCTCTCTCTCTCTCTCTCTCTCTCTCTCCCTCCCTCTCCCTCTCTCTCTCTCTCTCCTTGCCTTTGTAAGACTTCGGTCACTTGTTCTTAAAATGCCTTGCCAGCTGTTTCTATAAAGGTATTAACTGTTTTCCTTGTCCAGAGACCGTGGGAAGGGAGACCTCTGTTTCTGGTTCAGCGACATCATCTGTGGACCTTGTTACCAACCTCCGTGACCAGAGAACGCAGAACTGGGGAAGGTCGGACCAGGTTACCCCGCGTTGGGTGACCGCCGTCGGGTTTCCAGAGTCAGAGCTCCCCCTGCTGGAATCCGCGGCACTTCGTAGCCCGGCCAGGAAGTATTTTATCTCAGCAAGAGGACGCGCAGCCCTGATTGAGCGAGCTTTCAGCCAGCCACTTTACCCTCATACAGAGGCTGTTTCCAAGGACTTGAGCTGACATCGCTGTTCAGCCATTTGCGACTCTTCCTTCCCCTCCTCTCGGTCCCCTTTACTGAAGGGTACTCCAGCTAGCCCCGCCCACGTCTAATCAGACTCCCCCTAGGCTGGGAATTGAGGTTTGGGGGATTTCTCAAATTAAAACAAGGAGATCCTTGTTTTAGGACAAGCTTCTCAATAACAAAATACGTTTAAAAAAAATCCGACTGTATTGCTCACCTGGATGGAAGAGAGACCTGCTTTTGTATCGTGGTTAAAAAAAAAAAAAAAAAAAGTTTTCCTTCATTGGGAGCCAGGGGATGAGCGTGAAAAAAATATCTCAAGGAAGTTCCCCCTTTGGAGGGAGGACAAATGGCACAAATGTTGGAGACCTGGTTCCACCTTGCTCTGATTGCTAAGCCTGTCCTTGCTGTAGGGCCTTGTGGTCTCTGCCGAGTAGAAGAATGAATGTGCCTTTCTCTCACTTCTAGCGTCATCTTAAGAGACCAGAGTCTCCATAATCTCTGGTGGCTGAGAAATGTCATGCCCCTCAATCTAGAAAATTCCCCTAGATAAAACCAGAATAGACACCACCTATTTGAAATTAAGAATTCTGTGCCTCTTTTCATTTGCCAAAGGGGAAAATGAATGGAAAGAAGGAAGGAATAGAACTGAGACTGTGTGAAATGGTTATCTGGTTTATCATGTGAAATAGGGGCAAGGTTTTCTGCTGTTTTTCTCCACCAGACGAGGATCCGTTATGATCCATTGGCACAGAATCTGGAGGCTCTTTAGGATCTTAGAATTAGGGGGGCATACTGCGGTTTCCCTCCTCTGAGGGTAAAATATGTGCCCGTTGAAAATAAGAAACAGAAAGACACAAAATGAAAAACCTAAATAAAGGCATACCTCCTCCAAACCAGTGAATAATTATTCAGATTTACAAAAATGAATAATAAAGAAGCAGATCTTCATTTTACAGAAGGATGCACCATGGGATTTCTTTACATTCCAAGTTCCTCTGATGCATAAAACATATGATTAGATTTACAAAAACTTGATTTACACCGTTTTTTTAGGAAAACATCTTTGAGGCAAGATTAGGTGTGATTAGATGCAAGAAGAGCTCTTCTCAGAAGGGAAAACGAGCTGAGCTAACAGGCATGGTAGAGTTAATAGTTAGGAACTCTTCTTGCCATCTGACAGAATTGGTTTCAGTTTGGGGGAATTCTTGAAGATTTCTCAGGTTAAGTCCCAATGACTACTCACGGGGATGGGACTGTATCTCCTCACTTCATGAAATGCGTGTTCGACCTTCCCTAACTTGTGAGCTCTAGAAAAATCCCAATAAGGTCTGTCTCCTGCAGGGTAAAGAGACCCTGTAGAGTAAACGTTTTCTTGTCTCCTGAATACAAGGTCTTCCATTACTACAAGACAAAACACCATCAGCAGAGAGGGAGAAAAAAAGAAAAATCTCTGGGTGCCATCAAGTACATTTGGCTGAAGCTAAAAGAAGAAATCTATCATTCTAAATTAGTAAATTTGTTCCAGGGAGCACCAAGAATACTCTCTGAGCCTACATAATAGAGCTGGGGTTTTAGTTGCAATTTCCACTGGCCTGTCTTTCCTATGAAGTTCTGCCAAATGGCCATGTAGAGAATATGTACCATGATTTTTCATTTCACTCTCCCTGGTCAGAATCCAGCAGTGACTGGGGACTCAACTCAGGAGTAATTTATCACTGAACTACATTCTACATTTTCTGCCCTATTTTGAGACAGGGTCTCCTTAAGTTGCTGAGGCTGGCCTTGACCTTGTGGTCCTCCTGCCTCAGTCTCCTGAATTGCTAGGATCAAAAGTGTATACCACACCACGCCCAGTTTGGAATCCAATTTATATTCAAATACAGATTTAGGATAATTGTCTGTGCTAACCTTTAAGAAAAAGAGTTCATATATTCTCCTTTCTAATGAGGAAATACTCCCCTGCTCCATTTTGAAATGTCTAGCAATTTTTTGTCATCTTCTGGTCTAATTCCTGATTTGCTTTGCACTTTCGGATCTGCAGGAAAAAAGGAGATATGAGAATCCACACTCAGGTTTCTCTCTCACCCTTGTATTCTCCCCACAGCAGCAGTGTAAGGAGGAAGAGAAGGGGACATTCTATTCCTCTCTCTTCTGCTGTCTTCTTACAGACTCAGAGCAGCAACGATGCTGGAAACCTGTGTACACGTCCACTTCCGGCAGATTCCATTTCTGTTCGTGCTACAGTATTTGTTTATGATCGTGCACAGTTCTGGTGATGCAGCACATTTGCAGCTCATGAATATTTGATACTGAATTAAACAATTTGTCATTCTATTACATAAAGAACACAATTTAGTTCAGAGCAAACCATTTGAAAGAGAACTCATTATTATGATACCACGATTTTATTTTATTTCATTGTAGTGTTTTGATTGTTAAATAGACAATACATGTCTTTCTTCCTCTCTCTCTCTTTTAATTTTTTTGTCTAAAAGATGAAACCCTGCCTTTTACTTTGCAAACTACATTACTTATTTTCATTTAAATAAGAAAAAGTACTTTTCTAAAATATGAAATTGTTTAATTTGGGACAAATAGAATAATAATGTTTTGCCATGAGACAGTACTTCAGAAATTAGAGAGGGAACATGAAGAACATGTGTTCCTTTAATGAATATTTTTTTTAAAAGACCATGTTTGTATTTAGTAACAATTTAACTAAAAGACAATTCTGAAACTCCACAGCAGCCCCCTTCAAATGTGTGTCAATAGAGAACCTGTGATTGCGTTCTACACAGGTTGCTTTAAGGCAGGCATGGATGTCTTATAAATGTTGGGTCTTTTTCAACGTGACCGCTCCAACTGGGTCTTTCTTTGCACTTCTGATCAAGGTACCTCCTATGAGCAATGATGAAAATAACTAGAGTTTTTGTTAGGAGAGCTGGAGAAGCAATGTGCTCTTATTTCTAGAAATGACCTGGGTTCAGGGATAAAAGATCACCTTGGGAGCCCCTGCCCATGTACCCCACACTCTGCTGTCCAGACTAACGTGCTGGCAGTGACTTTGGGCAGCCTGTTCTGCAGCCTGGGCACCCGTCACTGATGAGAGGAATATGGTCAGTAAATACAGAGTTGCTCACAGGGAAGGGTCGTAAATTTACAGAGGTAGAAAATTGTTCACAAAAGTGGTAACTATGTGTGTTCTTCTGTATGCGCATCGATTTCACTTAACATAGCTATTTTCTGGTTTGATTTTTCTTTTCCCTTTAATTTGAGAAAGCAAAGCAAGAAATGGTTTTGTACTTTAAAAAAAAAAAGCCAATAAAATGAATCAAATTACTTAAACCGCTCTTTGAAATCATAAAGATTTTCCTCTTTACTTTCAATAATTTACAAGAATTGGCCATGTAAGATATTTTGTTAAGCTAGAGAACTGGTTTTCAATGTACCCCAAATATCTCTTTGTTTTACCCTGTAAGAATTTTTCCCTCAAGAGCCAAATTGCTTTATAAAGGTCCAGGATAATATTTCTCATGCCCAATATTTGCTGATTCACATACTAATAGTGAATTGTAGGGGTTTTTTTTAATTCAAATGCTTTTTTTGGTGTACAATTTAGATTAATTTATGTTCAGACATAACTAGGAGAACTAGACCCTTGCCTTCTACTTTACTGTGTAAAACATCAGAAATATTTGGAATTTCTCGGTTGTCTCTTACACATAATAATCCTACTGTATGATATTCATTAAAAACTGACAAAGATGAATGATCTATACTTGCCACTATCCAAAAACAGCAGAAGGTTCTCCATAATTTTTGTTAAGTTTTCAAGAATACGGAGGAAGGACAATACTAATCAAGTCATGCTTTCTTTTCAATAATCTGCTTTAAGTCAATAGATAACTCTACATGTGTTTCTGGTTATTTTTCCCATGATTAAGTCTATGCAGTCATCACCTGATTACATCTGAATTAATCAAATTAATCAATGCCCAGCCCATGGAAATTTGAGTTTTAATATCAGATGCCTGTTATTGACACCTAATTCTCAAAGACAGCTAATGCAAATTTTTTTATAACTGTTATTAGCACAGAAACTGGAGTGGTGGAACTGTTTCAGACCAAGATCTGTGTCTCTCTCTTGGATTGTGTTTTTTGCTTGTTGGATGGGTGGGTGGGTTGGGTTGATCAATGTGGGTCATTTGAGGGCCCAGTATCTTCAACTAAAAAATAAGGCAGTTGGAAAACGTGATCTCTAGACTGATTCAATTGCCTGTCCCTTTAAGGATCCATTTATCAAACAAAACTTGGGCTTTGGGGGGCGGAAGAGCTTTAAGATAACCCTTGTGTGGTCTCATCAGCCACCTGGTGTCACTGTCAGCTCACCTGCTGGATGTTGCTTACCTTAGAGAACTGGGGTGGGCCTGGCTGTTCTCTGTTGTGCTCAAGTAAACTGATTTCCTTTCCTGTGTCTTTTCCCCTGCATCAGTAGGAGCCTAAGCAGGACTTCCTATTTGTTCTCTCTCCCTTCCTCCCTCCTCGCCCAACACACACCTGCAGCCTCTCTCTGGCTCCGTGGTTTTTCTCCCTTCCTCTTTCCAGTCCTTACAAATGTTTTCTTCTCTGACTTTTGTTCACTGTGCCATTTTCCCCAATTATTCCCTTCTAAGTCACTTCAGATCCAGGCCTTGATGCGGATCAGTGTGTCCCAAAACTCCTAGGGCTCAGAGGATCCCGTAACCTGTTGGAATCAGGTTTATTTATTTTTTATTTTGTTTTGGGGTTCTGGGGATCCAACCCAGGGCCTCATGCATATCAGAAAAGTGCTGTTCCATTGAGCTATGTCCCCAGCCCTCAGGATTATTTAAAGAGTGTGGTTGTTCAGAGTTGTAAAGCAGAAGATCAAGAAGAGAGAAAAAATATTACTGGGATGTGGGTTCTCTAGGGTCTCAGTCAGGTCCAAGGCCTTCAAAAGACAAAGGCTGGCCTCAGAGAGCAGTTTCTTGGCAGGCACTTCAATGTGGAAGGATCCACACCTGTATCTGGCCTTCTCCCATGGGCCAGGTGAGGGCTTCACTTCACAGGGTCTTTGTAGGCACCAAATCAGTGACTATCATAACTGGATGGTGTCATTCCCATTGACCAAGAAAAGCACACCAATGGGCATGTCTTATTGTTCCCTACATCCCTCCAAACGCCAGTGGGAACAAATGGAAAGGTCACCAGTCTCTTACCCAGACATCCCTAAGGAAACAGCTTTACAAAAAGCTTTATATGAAATGCAAACCACGCAGGAATCCAAGGTTAACCACATGAAGATTCAAACTGCTTTAAGACTCAGTAGAAATTAAAGCATTTTATAAACATAAAGGGAGGTAGGTCATGCCCAGGATGTAACAGATATCCCCAGAGTAGAAGGAAACACTGACCAGAAGTGTTTCCCCTTGTTAATACTGTTTTGTTTTCTTTTCAAATTTATTGACCTAGTTTTCTACCAACACCAAATTGTGGACAGAGTGTGATGTCCCTCACCTGGTCAGTGCTTGCATCAATCTCAGGAGACTCTTCCCCACCCCTGACAATACCCGGCTTTTTCCCTGGCACATGTAAGAACCTATCTTGATTCTAGAGGATGGGAGGGCTTTTGTTGGCCCAAGCTAAGGTGGTTTGGGATCTCTGTCACTCTCTGAAGAACCCAGCCTTGGGTCAGAGATCCCCCCTGGAAATCCTCAGGGTCAGAACATCAAATGTGTCCTTGCTGAACTGGTTGGATCCAGAGGATTTTGCTTAGGTTCCTACATGTGCAGTGGGAAAGACTGGAAAAATCCAAAAACTGAGCCATAAAAGCCAAGTTCACGTAGGCCAGTGGAAAGCAATCGTAGAGATCTGTGGACTTAACCAGATATATGGAAGAAAGACTCAAGCTCAGTCCAAATCCTGTTCTAGATATCCAAGGCTAAATGAGAGCTCCCCTTGGAGCCCTCAGCACTTCCAAACCAACCAAGTTCATACACATTTATTGAGGACCCACTCCAGGTCATACCCTGAGGATACACAGGAAAGACTGCCTGGTCCAAGGCTGGGTTCTGCAGGGAGCCTAGGGATCCAGAACCACATCAGCTCAGGCCAAAGGAGCCCTGCCACCTGTTAGACATGGTCTGGTTTGCCATGGGCCAGAGACCCCACCCCAGCCCCAATAGCACCATATCAGCTGGGAAAACTGTAAACTGCAGGGTCAGTGAGGAAAAAGGGAGTGCTTCCTGAAGCTGCTTGCGGGCCTCAGCCATCTGTCAGAGCACTGTGCAACACAGCGTACTGACTTCCACCTATTTGGTCGAGAAGCGAGCCTGCCAAGATGACTTGAAATTGGTGCCATCCTTGCAATTAATGAGGGGTGACAGTGGCTGCAGTTGTGGGTAAAGCCTCTCTGGGGGACAATTTCCTATTTGGATACACTCTAGTTCATTCTGTTTTGTATCTAAATCATAATAAACACCCTCCAGCTCCAGTACACAAACTCTTGTTCTTGGGGCTCTGCCAGACCCGGACCCCACTCTGGATCACATGCAAGAACAGGGGTTCGCCACTCGCCAACTGCTTTCTTGCTCTGTGTGGAACCTATCTTCTTGTGCAAGCTACCTGCAGTCTATAAGAGCGCCTGGGGTAAGGCACCAAGAGCGGGGAAGCACACAGTATTTCAGGGTCTCCTGTAGTTCTCCGTGGGACTGATTAGAGGACTTATGCTGTCATCTAAGATCTTTGCAGGCACATTCGTTGTTCAGACCAGCTCACCTTTTTAAAATAAACAAGCCTCATCAATTGTACCAGCCAAGGTTTTCTTTGCATTTCACGATTCAGCTACCTTATGTGTTTTTATGGCAACCTCCCTCCCACCCCACCCCACCATTTATCACGTCATCTTATCACAGTCTCTTTGGGAGACGCAAATAGCACACTAATGTTTCCTTTTGTTAGGGTGAGTTGTCAATCTCCTCCGTGAGGGAACAACTACAGACAGCTCTTTCTTTTGATAATCTTCCTGACACTTGCCTGCGACTGGCTTATCCATCACACAGAACCCAGCTCTGGGAGAGGTGCATGCCGACAGTCAATCAGTGTGGATGTCACTTTGTGTCCATCAAGAAAATATGTAATGTGAACTATCATGTATTTTGTTCTAGTAAATAGCCTTCCTTTCTCCCTAAATCTTGTCTGGTTTTCGTGGGCTGACAGTACAAACACAACACGCAGAACTCTGCCCTTTTAACATGCACGTCTGAAAGCTGTCTTCTTTGTGCAGTTTCAGCCTACTGATGTGCTCTGTTATTTTCAGTGATGAAGGAGGGGGAACCACAAACATGGAGACTCAAAATGCTGTAAGTTTGGATCAAGAGCACCTTGTTGGAATTAAGAATGCTGAGCTTAGTGTGAAATTGCTACCAAGTTACTTTGTCAGCCTCGACCTTCCAGCCACTAGAGATCTTTCCATATGCAAAACAATCCAAAGAATTTGTAGAAGAATATTAAAAATAAAGAGCCATAAAAATACAATGAAGTCATTTTTCTGAATAAGTTTGTGTAGATCAGCTCAGATCAAGCCCCCAAATTTTTCTTGGCAACTTTCCTTTTCCCATATGATTGGGGAAGCAAATCATCTATGAAGGGGTTCAGGGAGATGGGGATGGAATAAAAGAAGAGGTTTCATATTTACATTTGTACTCCGGGCAGGTATGCCAATCACTAGCTACGGATTACTCCATTCCTCCATTTCTAGAAATAGAAATGGACAAAAGCAGCCACCAACCGCCAATTGTGACTGTCCCCAAAACTGGCTAAGATCTGTGGCTAGCATTATAACGAGACCTCTGACACATTTAGATTCAATATCTAGGCTTTTAAGTAGAAAAAACTGGTAGAAAACCTAGTTGTCTAGGTTAATATATCATAGGGATCTGTACTCTGGGATCCTCTGCGGTCTTTCAAGCACAAGGCTGGTCTTTGTGTTCACCATGGAGAAGCATCTAATATAGAGTGGAGGGGAGCAGCTATATGTCTACTAAAGGACAGTAGGGATAATGCACCCCATCTTCTATTTCTAAATCATCACATTGATGTTAAGTATCAGAGATTGGAACCATGAGAAACCTAATTGCATTATTTAAAATTTTTTTCTAATGTTTAAATTTTAAAAATAAGTATTGATTTGCTTGGTTATTTAAGACAATAAGAAAGATTTGTTTACTTCTCACTTTCACTTGCACTCAATCTCCTGGCCAGAAAGGGTTTTAGAAGAGAAACTTTGTGTGTCTTCACTGCTTTAGAGAGTATTTTTTGTTTTGTTTTGTTTTGTTTTGTTATTGTTTTTCTAGGCATGTGTTAGGATGGGAGAAAAGGAAAAAAAAAAATCATGTTCAAAATGCTCTCAGGCCAACTTTGCTCTCCTTGGCTGAGAAAATTAAGATTTTGGTGTGCTCTGCCAAAGTGAGTGAATTGAATTGAATTTGTTTAAATGGAAGAGAAACTGGTGCTTCTTGGCCTCCCACAAAGATCTAGGGATTCCATGACAAAGAAATAATAATCCCCGTGGCTTCTGGACTAAAAAGAATTCTGTTGCATTGATGTAAACAAACATCCTAATAAAACACCCCTTCTTCTTTAAATACATTATTAAGAATTATTTTTACTTGTCTTTTTGACTGAAATTTAAAAAAAAAAAAAGTCTTTCAAAGATAAATTAAGTGACTGACCAGGAAAATGAACCCCCGAATGAAAATTCAGCAAACCTGCCAACTCACAGTGCTGGGGTTTTGTAAGAGAATCTCACTCCTAATAAAAAGCATAGAGCATTACACGGAAAGCCTGGGCTGGGCTGGGAAACAAGGGCAGTGATATTCATGGAGGAAAGAGGAAAGCCATGCGTGTGTGTGCTCACGGGCATTTTCCAGTCAAGTGGAAGAGGTGACATTACAACCACTTCACTCAACCACAGCACTGGAACCAGATACATTTTTTTTTTTAAGTTTTTTTGTTTTTTTCTCTCCTGGGAATTGAAGGAATCGAATGATCTGTGAAGAAATTCTCCAACAGCTAGAAATGAAATCTGGGGAGAATTTTTAAATGACACACATAGTGTGTGGCTCCAAGCATACTTTATGTCTCCTGCTCCCAGGTTAGGCTGGATTGGGAAGGCTAGAATAACAGCACTATAGACAGTAACACACAAACACACACACACACACACACACACACTCTCTCTCTCTCTCTCTCTCTCACACACACACACACACTGTCCTCTAGCACTGGCTACAAGATGAGAGCAAGCTACAAAAACAACGTGGAACAAAAGAAATGGAGATTCTAAAATGTAATATTTCAGAACATTCTTAATTGCCAGGCTCAGAGGCACATGCCTGTGGTCCCAGCTACTCAGAAGACCAAGGCAAGAGAACCCCTTGAGCACAGGAGAATGCAAGGCCAGCAGCCTGGCTAACCGAGCAAGACATCATCTCCAAAAACATAAAACAATAAAGGAATACTGGGGTACTCATAATTAGTTACATTGAACAGGATTACAAAGCCTTTGGAATATGTTGGTTCTTAGATGTTACCCTAAGGGAAATTTTTAAATATAATCATGAGGAAACAACACTAAATGTAGATAAAGAGATTTTATAAAAGAGATAGAGAGTCTATAAATTATGCTATACCTAACAGTGAGATGCAGCCACTAAAAGTGATGGTTTTGGAATTGGGAAATTAACTCAGTTGTAGAGCACTGACCTAGCATGGGTGAGGCCCTGGGTTCCATCCCCAACATCATCAAAAAAAAAATAAATAAATAAAAAATAAAAATATATATATATATATATATATATATATATATATATATATATATGAAAAAAAGAATAGCATCACCTTAGATTGGGTAGAGAGAAGTGATGGTAGGGGAGAGGAGGGGATGGGGGGAAAGGAAGGACAGCAGAATAAAATAGACAATAGACATTATTATTGCTGTGTGTATATACGTGACTGCATGACCAATGTGATTTTACAACCTGTACACTCAGAAAAGTGAGAAATTATATCCCATCTGATTCAAATGCATGATATGTCAAGGTCATTGTACTGTTATGTGTAACTAATTAAAACAAATAAAAATTTTTATTTAAAAAAGTAGTAGTTTAGTTTTATATTTATTGATAGAAAGGTATTATATAAAGTAATAATTACATAAATTATATACTTCTAATAACATAAATAGCATTTTGTTGATATTATATAATAAAAATGCATGTCTAGTATACTATATAAACTGATATAGAGATCAGATTGCAGTATTGAATGAAGATCTAATTCATTTTGTGCAAATGTGTATATACACAAAACAAATCTTAAAAGATAAAATAGAGAAAAAAATACAAATGTAATCTGTATTATTTGTCATATATTTTGCATAAATACATGTATATGTTACAAAGTATACAAAGTATAAAAGTATAAGAGTGAAAGAAATCAGAAACTGGTCACTTCTTGGGGAGAGACTTCAGAGATTATTACTAACAGACTACATACAATTTGCTAGGGTACAAGAAACATTTTGATGTAGGTGGTGGTGACATGTGTATAATTTTTAAAATGTTAAGAAATCCACTTATGATTTGTATAGCTTTTTTATATGTATATTATACTTTGATTTAAAAAAAAAATCCACCAAGTGCAGTGGCATATGCTATAATTCCAGCAACTCAGGAGGCTGAGGCAGGAGGATCATAATTACAGGTTAGCTGGACAACTTAGGGAGACTCTGTCTCAAAATGAAAAATAAAAAGGACTGGGGATGTAGCTCAGTGATAAAGTGCCCCAGGTTCAATACCCAATACCCAAAACAAAACAAAACCATAGGACCAAGATGCTAAGATTACCGTCTTGGAAGATTTTCATCTTTCTCAGTCTGTCTATATCTATTACTTGAATGTCTTACAACAATCATTATGTGCATTTCTTCTTCCTCTTTTTTTTTTTTTTTTTTTGTATTAGTACCACGGATTGAACCCAGGGGTGCTTTACCACTGAGCCACATCCCCAGTCCTTTTTGTCTTGAGATGGGGTTTTGCTAATTGCATAGGATATCATTAAATTTCTGAGACTGACCTCGAACTTGCGATCCTCCTGCCTCAGCCTCCTGAGTCACTGGGATTACAGGTGTGCACAATGGCACTCAGTTATTTCTTTTAGATTCTGAAAATAATAATAATAACACAGCCATTGTTTTGGAAAAATAGTCAAGCCATAAAAAACAGGATCATAATGACTTCAAAATCAAGATATAATTTTTCTCTGCCAGCCTCTTTTCTCAATTGGTGATAGGCATATAATATCAATATCATGTTTTCCATACATTCTAAAAATGTTCCCAACCTCAATGAAATCAACAGTTTTCACTCGGTGGTTAAAAGGTGTAAGTAACATGGAGACCTAATCCTCCTGCCTCATTAGGAAAATATCCAGCCCAAAGAGGTCATAAACCAGAGCAGTGTCCAGCCCGGGAGGGAAGTGAATGAGAGAGAGGATGAAGGAAGCCCTGTCTCAGATTCCTGCCGCTCTGGCCTAGAAGTTGAAGGGCTCCGTTGAGGTGTGTTGCTGTGTACGTGCCAGGCTCTGTTTATTTCATGTTCTGAATGATTCCTTTTTAACCTACCAAGTATTTATAGCCCATAGAAACTCAGAGATGAAAGTTTTTTTCCAACGTGCAAAAGCCACAAATGACAAAATCTTGTTAGAGTGGCCAAAGCCAGGAGGCCTCTCAAGCCCGTGTATGTGTCTGTCCGTCTGAAGCCCCGTTCATTACAACGGAGCTTTTCTGGGCTGGTCCTCAGAGGAGAATGGGTGACCCTAGGAAACCACTGCCACCACTGTGTTGTGAGCTGAAGGAGAGCCATTGAACACAAACAAAAAGAATGCTTCAAGGACGCATTGCAACACAATCAGAACCATGCCACAGGCTCTGATGGCTAGAGGGGACAGCAGGAGTGACACAATTAGGGACAGGAGTGGTTCAATTTAGGGGGAAAAAACCAACAGAAGTATGCGGTCTGCCGGACAAAGAGGCCGAGTTCTAAAGCACCCCCAGAAAGCAGCTTCCACAAAGCGCTGACCATGTGCACAGAGCAGGCTCTGCAGATGGCTCTTTAAGCCCCACTCAGAGCTGGCACTCTAAAAAGAGTTCGGGGGCAGCAGGCTTGCAGGCAAGGGAGAGTGGAGCTGCGTGAGAATGTGCGTGTGCCCTCACGTACCAGAGACAGTGCGGGCCAAACAAAGCCCTACCTGGCAGGACTGGTGAGTCTCCAGCCTGCTTCTGCTCTCTTCCTCCTCTTCCTGTCCTGTCCCCCCACCCCAGCACTCCCCACTTTATGCATTTTGAAGTGATAAGCCAGTTTAGAATGCCCACATCTCATTTATTCAGCCATTTTGGTCACCAAGCTCACTCAACCCATCAGTGAACACTTCTCCTGTAGACAACGGTCCTCAGAAAAGAAGAGCTTGTGGTGTTCTGGAAAAAGCTGCACCATAGCTACCAGGAATACTAAGGGGGTACATTATACCCGCCCCCCACTTCACCCCACCCCCTGTGACAATGACTAATATCAAGAAGAACTAGGGAAGCTATAGATGAGCAGGATACTTGGAATAAAATGCCATGTTTTAACCAAATTGTTCTCCTGGAATTCCAAGCCTACATTAGTCCTTTATCCAGATGCTCACAACCTACCTCCCCAAAATGAATTTCCACCAGCCTTCAGTGTGCTCCTGAGTGGGGGGAGATGAGGGGACTCTTGAGTGCTTCATTGTACCACGCTGCTCCTGAGCAGGAAGAACTGTGGGCGGCGGAGAGCTAACTACAGACTCTAAACATTGATGTTTACCTTTTCTTGCAGTTCGTGGGGGGACGTTTTCCTTCTTCAAATATGAGCACAGTTTGCAATAACATTAGTGAGAGGAATGTACTCGCATCTTGTGGAAAAGATAAACACTGTAAATCCTGTCTGCTTTCTTCCAGAAAAAGGCTCTCTGGAATAGCAGGCGTAAGAGCAAAAAAAAAAAAAAAAAAAAAGTCTCAGAAGAAAAAAAAAAAAATGCAGACTTCAAATTTACCATTGCTTATTCAGACATGCAAAAAAAAAAAAAGAGAGAGAGAGAGAGTGGGATATTGGATTGGGGGCCTCTGAGCATGGCTGTGCAGTTTGTGTTCTGAACAAACCTAGGGAGCAATTCTCAGAGAGGCCGTGATGGGCAATCTAATCTCTACAGCAATACGAGGATGTATTGCTCGATTCTACCAAAGTAAAGGAATGTGTACTGAGAGATGTTGTTATCCTGAATCCATGTCAGTGCTTGCTATTCTGTCCTCTTCTGCATGGGAACCCAGGTAAAATGACAGTGTCAGGCCTGCACATGCCTGTCCCTTTGTCTATCCTATGCCCCCAAAGCCTATCTCGCACACAATAAGGATGTGTCTTCATATTGCCATGAAAGCCATAGCTCACCATCCTGCCTCCCAATAGCAATAATGAGTGTTTCCATGCATTAAATTTCTACCACAAGCCAGGGCCTGCTGTGTTGAGGGCCTGTGAAGTCTGTGTAATTTTTTTTTTTAGAGAGAGAGAGAGAGAGAGAGAATTTTTTTTTTTAATTTATTTTTTAGTTTTTTTTCGGCGGGCACAACATCTTTGTTTGTATGTGGTGCTGAGGATCGAACCCGGGTCGCACGCATGCCAGGCGAGCGCGCTACCGCTTGAGCCACATCCCCAGCCCCCAAGTCTGTGTAATTTAAAGAGGGATGTGGCCCAAAAGCAAACTCAGGTCTCCCTGAGCCTGGAAACCATACTCCCTCTCCAGTGACCATGGGGCCACTGTGTCCCTCTACTTTCTCTGACCTTCTCTCAGTTCCCAGGGGCTCAGAATTTCTGCTACTTTCACCTCGAGCATATTTACCATCCAAACTCCTTCTTGTCCTAACGAGTTATTAGCTCAGTATTGCTTCCTCAAAATAGGCCAGCCCCCTGTCTCCAGTTCCCTTCTTCCCCACAGCACGGTGTGCTGTTGTGTACATTGTGTATGTGCTCCTTCCTGTCCAGAGTATGCCCTGCTGCGCTTCAAGCCTTTCCAGGGCAGGGCTGTGCCTGTCACATGGACCACTGGGTGCCTAGTGCCTGGCACACAGTCAGGCGTATCAACATCTGATAGAGTGAGTAAATGGATGGTCAAGGAGGGGCTAAGAGAGGCAGATACTGAAGCAACACTGTGGTTTCAGTTGAGTCCTCTTCAGATTGCTTCTAGCCTAGTGGGATCCTAACTGTGAAGAAAATCCATTCATGCCCTCCTTCAGAAACCATTTTCTGAGTGCCTAGGAGGGGGCAAACACTTCAGTCAGCCTCCCTGTGCACTAGCCTCCCCAGGACAGCCCTCAGCTGGCTACCTCCTCACCTCCCTCTTCAAAGAGATTTTCTAGACTTTCCCTGGATGAGGAAATCCTGGCCTTCTATCCCACGGGGCAGCCATCTTCCCTAGATTCTCCTGCATAAAACACAGGCTGCTCACTGCTTTTTAATGTTACTGTGACTCTGTCCCACCACTAAATACAATATTACTCGTTAGTTTCATGTACAATGATCATATTATAGTGATATAATACACTGTGACAATCTTGATACTCTCGTCTGACAAGCCAACAAACCTGACAATCTCATTTTAAGGCATCTGCAATTTAAAGAAAAAAATGTACACTCTAATGTCATTGCGCCCTCCCCATTAGAGGAGGGGTTGGACCCACTTGGAGTACGACATTCTGAGATGCTGTCAGAATTTTTAAAGTTAAACAAAAACCCTCTTGGTATTACAAGTGAGAAGACAATAGCAGCCACTACCTGAATAGATAGCTGTCACTCCAGAAGACAGCCTGCGGGCTATTCAGAGACGTTGCTTCTAAGGGGAGATATGCTGGGCCTTCAGAGGGTGTTTCCACTGGGTACCAGATTCCAGCTGCCGATGGGGTAGGGTCCTCCCCTGGCATGGTTGGCCCCTCATTGCACGGATTCCTCTGTGTCTGGGGAACAAAGGCTGCAGGGGAGGAACTGAGGTAGCCTAGTTATGTTGTAAGGCTAGATTAATCCAGAAAACTGGTGTCACAACGCTCTGTCCGGCCATGCCTCCCCAAGACTTAATGCTTCCGTTTAACTCCATGTATTTTTTAAAACCATGCCTGCCCTCAGATTTTTTTTTCTGCCTTTTGTACATATAAACTCCTAATCAAAATTAATTGCTTGCATTCTTGGAAAAAGAAAAAAAATTACTTAGCTCCATGTTATAAATAGAAGAGCAAACATTCTAGCCAGTTCTGATCCCTGCGAGGAGGAAGAACCCCCAGGTGCTTGTAAAACCATCCAGTGCGCTTGCATCAGAGCAGGCGCCATGCTCCGCAGCTGGTTTCGAAAGAGCCAAGCGGAACCTGCACCTCAGCGGTCAGAGTCAAGGCCTCGCACTTGCAGGGACCGCGCGGCGCGTGTCTGGAATCATTTCCCGGCCTTAATAAGAAGCTCTGTCCTTTCCCAGGCAGCAGCCGAGTGCCCCTCCGTGACCCCAGCACGCAGCAACACCGACTCTGAGAAGATGCTCACCTTTGGGGAAAAGAACGCTCTAATCTTGATCCTGTTCCCACGGCTGCAAGAATGCCCCCTGGTTGTGTGTCCTCAGTCTTTTTTCTTGTTTGCTTTTGTGGTCTGGGTACACTGATCCTTTCCTGCCTGGGTGAGAGAGCAGCGCGGCCCGCGGGGCTCCCTCCCTCGCCTCCTCATCTGGGTAGCAGGCTTTTTTCAACCCCCAGTCCTTCTTCACAGGTAGGAAGCACATCACAACTCATTAGTAATTTACTGCTACAGTAATTTTTATAATTACTGCCAGGAGGCCTCATTAAATTTGATCTAATGAATAAATATTGTATTTTTCAACGTGATTACCAGAACAGCTTAAGCTGAGTGCCATAAACAATTATTTTCCTCACTACTCAGGATGTTGGTGACTATTGATTTTTATTTCATAAAGAATTTACTGTAGTAATACCAATATAAATGACTTCAGGAATAGGCAGCGTCCCCCGTGTCAATTTGCAAAGCAACATCTATCCCAGAAACAGCAAAAGGGCACGGCTGAGAGGCAGAAGGAAAGAAAAAATCTGTCCAGAAGAGAGGTATGTGGAGTGTGTGTGGCCAAGGACAGGGCTACCTGAGCACACCCTAGGGCACAGACTTCAGATGGTGGGCTTGAGATTTTTGACTGGTTGGGTAGCACGCTCCGGGGCTGAACAATAAAACCGGCAGTCGATTTTTCCCATTTTACAAGAGTCAATAAATTCTGCTCAGTTAGAAATTTCCAAAGTAAAACATGAAAACAGGCCATAATAGGAGACTCCCACTAAACCTTATTCAGCTGTTTTTCTTCACCTTTCAGTCACTGTCTTGTGCTCTCCTAATTCCTCCCTGCCCCTTTTCTGTTAATGGAATTTCACATTTTAACTAGTGGGATGGATATTTCTTTCTCTCTTTTGGTTTATATTCCATCTAATGCCCCCATCCTTTTTATATCATAAGCCATGGAGAAATGTGTTGGGAATCTCCTGGTTTTGATTTCTCTTTCTCTAATCCAAGAAGCACTTTGCTACCACAGGTGACATTTATTTCTGTGGCTTACCACTCCAACCTCTCTCCCCTCAAAGAACAATGGGCCTCAACACTGGTGCCATATTAGAATCATCAAGAAACTTGTAAAACATGCTGATACCCAAGGCCCTTCCCCATAGACCCTGATTTAATTGGCCTGCAGGTCAGGATATCACTACTGTTTTTGGAACTTACCACAGTTCAAAATAGGCAGCATCCTCTGTGTCAATTTGCAAAGCAACATCTACCCCAGAAACAGCAAAAGGGCATGGCTGGGAGGCAGAAGGAAAGAAAAATCTGGCCAGAAGAGAAGTGCAGCCAGGGTCCTCTGCCCTAAAGGAATAAGTAGGACAGGAAACAGAGTTCCAGCCCACAGACAGCCAGAGTGCCTGGGAGTCGCTGTGATGAGCTCACTTGTTCCCTCTCAAAACTTGAATGTTGAAGTCCTAACCCCTTCTACTTGAAAAAATGGCCCAATTGGGAGAAACGGCCTCTTTAAAGAGGTGATTAAAGTAAAATGAGGTCATATGGGTGGGCTCTCCTCCAATAGGACTGGTGTCTCTATAAGAGAGGAGATTAGGACACAGACAGGCACCGAAGGAAGATAGGGAAGAGAGGACAGTCATTTACAAGTCCAAGAGAGGCCTCAGAAGAGGCTCACCCTGAGACTTTTTTTTTTTTTTCCCAGCACTGGGGATGGAACCCAGGGCCTACAGTGCTCTGCCACTTAACTGCGTCCTCCACCCTTTTTTTCTTTTGAAACAGCATCTTGATTACTTGCTAAGGATAGCCTCAAACTTACAATCCTTCTGCCTCAGCCTTCCCAGCAGTTGAGATTACGGGTGTGCACCACCTAACCCGGCTACTGCTAACATCTTGATCTCAGACTTCTAGCTTAATGTGAGAAAATATATTTCTGTGGTTTAAGCCACCCAGTTTGTGGCACTTTGTTTTGTTTTATTTTTAAAGTTATTTTTTAATTGACACATATGTATGGGATACAATGTGCTGACTTCGATACATGTATCTATTACACCCTGATCAAATCTGGGTAATTAGCATACGTATCATGTGGTACTTTGTTCTAGGAAATTAGCACAGGAGTCTTCACAGACAGCCAGTGGAGCCTAATGGAGTCATCTAAGCCTCAGCCTCTCAAGGCTGTTTGCTTGTATTTAAAAAACTAAAAAACAAAAAACGTTCAGGGCAAAAAAATAATTTGTAAAAGCAGCTGCAAAACAGCATATCCAATACAATCCAAGTTTTGTTAAGAAAAAATTTGTACATAACCAACCAAACACAGAAAATTTTAAATGCTAAATGCTAAGTGTTAAAAATGTTAATCTCATTTCAGGAATGAGATTAAAATTACCTTTATTTTGTCTTTTGGGCTTTCAGCATTTCCCACATTTTCTACACTACACATGGTTTAACTTTGTAATCAGGAAAACAAAAACAACAACAACTACAAAAATGTAGTTTTGGGTTTTTTTTTTTTTTTTCCTATAAGGAAATGAATGGTAGAATTTCTGTTGTGGTAGAGGAGGAGGGGATCTTTGAGGTCATTGGTTCTCCTCATCAAGCGACTCCAGTAGGATCACCATGTCTGATCGTGTTTACTTCCCTGGTTTTTGGAAATCTTTATAAGTCTTCCACATTTTCAAGATGGTTATACTAGACCCTCAGTTCTCAAGCACAAGATGTTATTTGTGCCCACCTGCAGTCGGACCATTAATGAGATATTCCTAGAGAATCAAAGTTTAAGAAAAATTTGTGAAGAGGGGAATATAAATATGAATATGTCTCCCTTCACTCCAAGATGAAGGACCACAAAGGGTGGGGAACTCCTATACTCAGCAGGACAGTGAAGAAGCCAATGTCCCACTGTTGATGTGGGACAATGATAAAAGTGTGAGTGGGAAAATATTAAAAGCATGTATATGAATCAGGCAACCAACACTTCTGCCTTCACCCTACAGATGGAATGATAGGCAGCTAGGAAATGTGGGCTACAAATGATGGCTTATTTACCTGTCCTAGGAAAACAACGGTGTAGCTAAGTGTAGGAGTGATTCAATGCCTTCAGAAAAGGATGAAGAGGTTCCAAGTAACAGGTAGAGTGACAAAGAATGAAGGAGAAGGTGAAAGAGATTAAATGCATGATAAAGAAGGCATATATTTCAATTGCCTTTCAAGAAAAAATAAAGGCAATCTGAAAATCTGAGAGAAATGTCACAATTTCTGTAAGAAAGTTAAGAGAAAAACAAAATTTGGGTTTTGAGGGTACAGGTGAATGGTAGAGCACTTACCTGGCATGTGTAAGACACTGAGTTCAGTCCCCCGGTACCCCCCCCCCCCGCAAAAAAAAGTAGTACTATTTTGAGATTATAATAGAGAATCCCATTGATGGTGACACTGGGAACATTTTCATTTGAGAGACCAAAGGCTGTGATCAGGAAGGGAAGGATGTAATTATGAACGTCACTCAGAACTCGAATAAAAGGACCTACATTGTTTTTATTAATGTAAATGCTATTTACTTCCTCTTGTTCTTTAGAACCATCTTAGAGATAGGGCTCCAAAGACTATACTGATAGGATAAAATATAAATATTATCACCCTTAATCACAGAAAAATAAAGAGGTGCCAGAGGTTGTTGCAGAAGTGGAGAAGAGAGGTCAGGAGATCAGTGGATAGTTTCTCAAGGTGAGAAATCAAGAAATATTGGAAAGAAATATTATTTAAGATATCGAGATTACTCCTTGAAAGATAAAAACTGAAGTTAAAAGTGGTTGCCAGGGGCTGGAGATGTAGCTCAGGGGTAGAGCACTTGTCTGGTATGCCTGAGGTTCTGGGTTGGATCCCAACACTACAAATTAAATAAATAAATAATGGTCTCCCTCAGGATAGTAGGATTGGGGTTCTAGAGAAACAAGTAAAGTAGTAGATTTTTTCATGATAAATCCTTCAGAACCATTTGATTTTTTTTTCTTTTTTTCCACACTTTTAAAAATTGGTACATTATAGATTTTTTAAAAAATTTTTTAGTTATAGTTGGACACAATACCTTTATTTCACTTATTTATTTTTATGTGGTGCTGAGGATAGAACCCAGGTCCCCCACATGCAAGGCAATTGTTCTACTGCTGAGCCACAACCCCAGACCCAGTGTATTATAGTTTTACAAAATGATGGGATTTCCTGTTACTATTCATACATGCACACTATTTGATTGTTTTAACCAAATATGTGCACTTCTTTAATTAAAAAGAAAACTTTAAAAATGATCCATGAGGGGCTGGGGATATAGCTCAGTTGGTAGAGAGCTTGCCTTGTATGCACAAGGCCCTAGGTTCAATCCCCAGTACTACCAAAAAAAAAAAGAAAGAAAGAAAGAAAAGAAAAAGGATCCATGAAAAAGACATGCCCAAAGTGGCTGTTCAAAGAAATTTAAATAAATTACTATTGCTTCTTATTTTATAGTGTATTTAAATTGATTTTGCTAATAGTGAGTCATTATTACATAACATAAATGTAAAAAAAATGGGAGGGATGATAAAATTATACTGAATATAATCTTAAAAATAATAACAATACTTATGTTTAATACCCACGAGTAACCAAATTCTTAACTGTGTTGATTTGTGAGTAGCAGGATTATGGGTGATTTTAATTATTAAATTCCAACTTTCTATAAGAAGTAACTAAAAGATATTTTACAAACTTTAAAATATACTGAACAAAAATAAAATAATGATAAATTTAAAAACATAATGAAAATAGGCTTATTTCCCATATTGCTCTTTTTCCTCTTCCTCAACATTTCAGTCAGCATGGTCAAATGGAATTTTATCTGTGGTTAGTTTCTTGTCAGTGTTGCAGTGCCTGCATCACTGTGGGTAAGACTAAGTAGGGCAGTAATAATCTTCAGCATTTACAAAGACAGAGGGTCACTGAGTGGCTGAAAAACCCAAAGAATTAGCAAAAGTCCTCAGGAATGAACTGGTGGGAAAACAGTGCCTCAAAAATAGTAGTAACATCAATATGCAAAATGAGCTGTATGTCTAGAAATAAGCAATGAATAATCTGAAAGTGAAATTAGGAAAACAATTCCAGCATCAAAAAGAATAAAATCTTTAGGAATAAATTCAACCAAAGACATTCAAGACATGCATAGTGGAAACTATAAAGCATTGTTGAAAGAAATTAAAGAACACCTAAATAAATGGAAAGACATCTGTGTTCATGGACTGGAAAATTTAATGTTGTTAAGAAGGCCATATTCCCTCTATGGAACTACAGATTCAGTGCAGTCTCTATCAAAACTCCAATTTCCATTTTTTGTAGAAAAGAACAAATTGATCTTAAAATTTATAAGGTATTGCAAAGGACCCCAAATAGCCGAAACAATCTTGAAAAGAAGAAAACTGGGTGGATCGTCCTTCCCAATTTTACAACTTACTTCAAAACTATAGACCAAACTATCCTATGTACATATATGAATAAACCATAGTGAATTTTACCTTCATGTATATCTATAATAAACTAAAAAAGTACTGATATTGGCATAACGACAGACATAAAGACTAATGGAATAGAATTGAGAACCCAGGGGATTGAGGTTGTGGCTCAGTAGTAGAGTGCTCGCTTAGTACGCATGAGGCACTGGGTTCGATCTTCAACACCACATAAATATAAAATAAATATATTGTGTCAACCTAAAAAAACTAAAAAATTAAAAAAAAAAAAAGAATTGGGAACCCAGTAATAAATTCTTACAGCGATGTTCAATTAATTTTCAACAAGAGTGCCAAGATCATTCAATGGGGGAAAGAATAGACTTTTTAACAAATGGTGGTGGGACAATTGGCTATCCATACACACAAAAATCAAGTTCAATCCCTCGTCCACACAATATACAAAAGTTAACTAAAAACAGGATCAAAAATCAACATACAAAAATCAATAGTTTTTCTATACATCAAAAATGAATATGTTGAAAAATAAATCAGGAAAACAGTCCCATTTACATTAGCCTCAAACAAAACAAAACAAAAACCTAGGAATAAATCCAACCAAGGAGGTGAAAGACCTCTACAATGAAAACGCTATAACACTAAATAAAGAAACTAAAGGAGACAATAGATGATAAAAAGATTTCTCCATGTCCATGCATAATCAGAATGAATATCGTTAAAAAGGCTATCCAGGGGCTGGGGCTAGGGCTCAGTGGTAGCACTCTTGCCTGGCATGTGTGAGGCACTGGGTTCGATTCTCAGCACTACATATAAATAAATGAAATAAACATCTATCAACAACTTAAAAAAAATTTTTTAAAAAGGGGGCCATCTACATGGGCTGGGATTTTTAGCTCAGTAGTAGAGCACCTGCCTAGCATGTGAAGCACTGGGTTCAAGCCTCAGCACCACATAAAAATAAATAAAATAAAGTTATTGTGTCTGTCTACAATTAAAAAAAAAAAAAAGAGGAAAAAAAAGGCCACCTACAGATTCAATGAAACCCTCATCAAAATACCAATGATATTCTTTACAGAACTAGAAAAGATAGTCCTAAAATTCATTTGGAAGAATAAAAGACCCCATATAGCCAGAGCAATTCTAAACAAACAAAGCAATGCTATAGGCGTCACAATACCAACTTCAAATTATATTCCACAACTATAGTAACAAAAACTTGGTACTGGCATAAAAACAGGCATATAGACCAATGGTACAAAATAGGAGACACGGAGACAAATCCACACAAATGCAGTCATCTGATCCTTAACAAAGGAGCCAAAAACATACTGTTATGGTTTAGATGTGGTGTCCCCCAAAAGTTTATGCGATACAAGAAGGTTCAGAGGAGAAATGATTGGGTTATAAGAGTCTTAATCCAACCAGTGAATTAACCCCCTAAGAGGGACTGAGTGGTAACTGTAGTAGGGTGTGGCTGGAGGAGGTGGAAATTGGGGCATGGTTTGGGGGTATGTATTTGCATCTGGCTAGTGGAGTCCATCATGATGTGAACTGCTTCCCTTTGCCACACTCTTCTTCCATGATGTTCTGCTTCACATGAAGCCCAGAGGAATGGAGCCGGCCTTCTATGGACTAAGACCTCTGAAACTATGGCTCCCAAATAAACTTTTCCTCCTTTAAAATTGTTCTGGTCAGATTTTTTAGTCGCAGCAGCGAAAAAGCTGACTAAAACATACATTGGAGGAAAGAGCCTTTTAAACAAATGGTGCTGGAACAACTGGTAATCCCTATTAGAAGAATTAGACTACATCCTTATCTCTCACTCTTCCCAAAAGTCAATTCTAAATGGATCAAAGACCTAGATTTAGAGCAGAAATTTTGCAACCGTTAAAAGAAAATGTAGGACCAATTCTCCAACATATAGGTACAGGCAAAAATTTCCTCAATGGGATCCTTAAAATTTAGGAAATTGTACCAAGAATTAATAATGAGGTGGTATCAAGTTCAAAAGCTTCTGTACAAAAAAGAAAACAATTAAGAATGTGAAGAAAACTTACAGAATGCAAGAAGATCTTTGCTAGCTACTCTTCTGACAGAGGACTAATATCCAGAAAGAACTAAAAAAAACTTACCACCCAAAAAACAAGTAGTCCAGTCAGTAAATGGGCAAAGCAACTCAACATACACTTACTCAAAAAAGAAATACAAATGGTCAACAAATATATGAAAACATCTTCGACATTTTTAGCAGAGAAATGCAAATCAAAACTATACCGAGCTGGGCACGATAGGTAGTTCAAGCCTGTAATCCCAGCAGCTCAGGAGGCTGAGACAGGAGGATCGTGAGTTCAAAGCCAGCCTCAGCAATGGTGAGGCGCTAAGCAACTCAGTGAGTCCCTGTCTCTAAATGAAAAATGCAAAATAGGGCTGGGGATGTGGCTCAGTGGTCGAGTTCCCCTGAGTTCAACACCAGTACCAAATAATAATAACTATACCAAGATTTCATCTCAATCCAATTAGTATGGCAGCCATCAAGAATACAAACAATAATAAATTCTAGAGAGGATATGGGGGGAAAGGAACATTTTTACACTGTTGGTGAAACTGTAAATTTGTACAACTGCTATAGAAATAAGTATGAGGACTGGGATTGTGGCTCAGTGGTAGAGCACTTGCCTAGCATGTGCAAGGCCCCGGGTTTGATCCTCAGCACCACATAAGAATAAATAAAATAAAGATATTGTGTCCAACTACAACTAAAGAATAAATAAATAAATAAATATGAAGTTTCCTCAAAAGAGTAGGAATAGAAGCACCATATGACCCAACTATATCACTGCTTGATATTTTTCCAAAAGAATTAAAGTCATCATAATATATATTATGATATATAGCAACACAATTTACAATAGCCAAATGATGGTATCAGCCTAGGTGCCCACTGATAGACAAATGGCTAACGGAAATGTGGTATATATACAGAATGGAGTTTTATTCAGTCATAAGGAAGAATGAAATTATGTCATTTTCAGGAAAATGGATGGAACTTGAGAGTATTATGTTAAGCCCAATAAGCCAAACTCAGAAAGTCAAAGGTTGTATGTTTTCTTTCATATGTGGATGCTAGAGAGGAAAAACGGAAAAACAATTTGCCAGGAGATCTCTTGAAAATGAGAGAGAGAAAAGTAGAATACAGGAAAGGGACCACGGGGAGGGAAGAGAGAAGGAAAAGACAAATTTCTAGAGAACAATATTGACCAGATTACATCGTTTTACGCATGTCTGGATATATAAAACAAATTCCATTATTGTGTATAATTATTTATACATATTATAATTTACATTATTGTGATAATATAAATATTATCAAAAAATGAGGAAATGATATTCCTGAATCTCTCAATTACTTGTAAAAAAAAATCACAATTTTGTACATTTTAAAATGGTTAAGATGGTAAACTTTGTTATGCAGATTTACTTTATATACATATATTTTTTTAATTGTCAATGGACCTTTATTTTATTTATTTACATGTGATACCAAGAATCAAACCCAGTAACTCACAGATGCTAGGCAAGCGCTCTCCCACTGAGCTATAATCCCAGCCCTTTGCTTTAGTTTTTTAAAAAGTTAAGGAAAAATAACAAAATAACAAATTAAAAACAATAGGCAGAGACCTAGCAAGCCTGATACTGTTTCCAAAGCCCAGTTGTCTGATGAAACAAACTAGGTTGCAACAGAACCTCTGCCTTACCATTTCCTAAGCTCTCCGTTTCCTAAGAGTCCCACATCTCGCCTGCTAAAATCATTAATAGAGTTCTTCATGTCTGTCCTAATCATCACGCAGACGGATAAAATTTAGTTAATATCCTTTTCTCCCTCCCCAACATTGAAAAATAAGATAAATAGAATCTATCTCCATAATTTTACTTAGTCATTTAGTTCAGTAGCATCTGTTTATCATGATTTATAAGAATTTGGCTGGCAATGAGAGTTGCAGAATGCATTTGCATAAAGGAATTTTATTTACATATTTTTCCTCCTTGAGCACTAGGATGCTCAAAATGGCCATGTCTTGGAAACTCGAGCAAGCTCCAGTGGTGATTATTACTTTGCTAATATGCAATGGTCATTAAGAAGTGAAAAACATTTACAGCTATTCAATTTAAAAGACAAACTCGAGGATCAGTCTATTAAAGTAACCAAATAAAAATAAGAGATAACCAAAATATGGATTCCTGTTGCTATGGCTTGCCCACGAAGCATGAACTTAACTTCCTTAGCAGAAGCTCACAAAGCAGACTGTCTTTTAAGTGGCCAGGGAAGAGAGAAAAGCAGTCTTCACGGGTATTTCCTTTGCAACTCTGAAGCTAAATTCCATGTTCATATAAGGAAGTGTATTCAGAATTCTTTCTGCAATATTCTTTGTATAATAACCTTTATTATGCTTATCTCTCCTATACATATTAAGTAAAAGAGGAGAAAAGAATACCGTGAGTGCTATGCCACCATGCATCTGAAAAGCAAGAGGAGGATACAATAATACATATGTTTTTGCTTAGATTTTACAAAATCAAAATACAAATCATAAAAATGATTTTTAAAATGATTACCTATAGAATGAGAGAATGCTCCGGGTTTGGGCCAGGGATATGATTGACTCCTCTAAAAACACCTTATTTGGGGTCAGGCACAATGCCACATATCAGGAATCCCAGCTTTTGCGGAGGCTGAGGCAGGAAGAACACAAATTCTAGGCCAGCCTGGGCAATGAAGTAAGACCCTGTCACTAGATAAAAAATAGAGCTGGGTATGTAGCTCAGTGGTAGAGCGCCCTTGGGTTCAATTCCCAGTACCACAAAGACAAAAATTAAAAACCAACTTATTCTATAGACTTGACTTCAGAAATGTGTATCTGTTTAAGATGCATTACCTTATAAGACAAAACAAAATCCTAACATTTAAAAAATTAAATCTTTTTTTTAATAGATACTGGAATATAAACAAATCATGTGTTATAACTTATTACTATTACTTTTTTTAAAGAGAGAGAGAATTTTTTAATATTAATTTTTTAGTTTTCGGCAGACACAACTTCTTTGTTTGCATGTGGTGCTGAGGATCGAACCCGGGCCGCAGGCATGCCAGGCGAACGCGCTACCGCTTGAGCACATCCCCAGCCCCCCAAAATTAAATCTTTAAAATCAAAAGCCAACAAATTAGGGGCTGGGGTTGTGGCTCAGCAGTAGAGTATTTGCCTGGCATGTGAGAGGTGCAGGGTTTGATCCTCAGCACCACATAAAAATAAAAAAAGCTATTAAAAAAAAAGCCAACAATTTAATCTAAACATGTATCAAGTTGGCTTAACTACATAAAGAGGGACTATTTAAATGATTTTAATATACAGTTAAGTTGACTGTATCTAGAATTTACACTAAGGACCAAAAAAAAAAAAAAAAAACTGTTTTAAGTAAAAATATTAATCTTTTTAGTAATAACAATGGTATTACAATTCAGAAATTATATATGTATATATAGCAATATTATTAATAATATATTTATGTAAATATACTAATATATAACCAGATGCACATGAGTATACAGATAAATAATGGATTATTGAATTGTTTTGTTTGTTTTACAGTACTGAGGATTGAACCCAGAAGCACTCTACCACTGAGCTATATCCACAGCCCTTTAAAAAATTTTTTTTTAAATATTGAGACAGTTCTTGCTGAATTGCTGAAGCTGGCTTCCAGCTTGCAATCCTTCTGCCTCATCCTCCCAACTACCTGAGATCACTGTCACTGCACCCATCGAGGAATAGGTTTTAAAAACAAAGGGCTTTTGGGGCTGGGATTGTGGCTCAGCGGTAGAGCGCTCGCCTAGCCTGGGTGCAACCTGGGTTCGATTCTCAGCACCACATTAAAAAAAATAAAATAAAGGCATTGTGTTGTGTCCATCTACAAAAAAGATTCTCTCTCTTAAAAAAAAAAAAAAAAAAAGGGCTTTGGAGAAATGGCTAACTCAAGGTTTGGAGCAGAAAGTACATAAGGTCTTCTTGTCTGGAACCGGAAAACAAACAAAAAGCTATTAAAGACCTCTGAGGCCAAATCTTAGTGCTGAAGAAGTCGTACACATAGTATAAATGCCACCATATATACAAAAAAAAAAAAAAAATTCAAGGAGGGCTGTAGATGTTATTCAGTGGTAGAGCGTTTGCCTAGCATGTGTGAGACTCTGAGTTCAATCCCCAAAACTGCAAAATAATTAAAAAAAAAAAAAAAAAAAACTAGTGCTAGTATTAATGGATTTTTACTTTGTCATCTCCCTTTTACCTCACTCTCTCTCTCCAAGTCTTTTATCAGCTGGATATCTTACTAGATAAAGGCCTCTCCTTGGAACAAATCCATTTCTCTACAAATTCCTAACTCCCTCCTGCCTCTCCAAGCTGGTGCCATCTTGCTTTGTCTCATAGCCAACAGCTCCTAGTCATTTCTGCCCTCTGCTTTCCTTCTTCCTTCTCCAATCTTGTAGGTCTCTCAAGAGCCCTCTCCTGGATGTTCATGCCTGTAGTTTAAAAACCTCAGGAGTTTCTAGCATCTATGCTGGATGATCCTATAACCTAGTTTCTGTCCATCCCACTAACTCACTCCTGAGCCTGCTCTCCATCCACCTTTACCTCCAGCACAAGCCCTTGGTCCTCATGAGCCCTCTGGCTACCTAGTCCCTTTGCAGTGGGATTTCTCAGCCAGGCTTGACCTAGCACCCAAAGGACCTTGCTCTCCTACACAACAGGATCAACACTCTCCTCTGCATTTTCTACTCCTGCTAAGGCAAGCTCCATTTGCTTAAATAAAAGATAAAGTCCTCTCCCTGATATCCAGTTCAGTCAGCTCTGCCACTTCAGTTGTATAATGCTGGGCATTTTTCTCAACTTTTCTATATTTACTTCCTCATCCTGCAGATACCTGATAAATGTTTGGTTAACATTGACATAAAATAACATGTGCTCATTTTTTTTTTTTGAGAACTTGTTCTTTTCAGTACCTAATATTTTTCCCCCAAAAGCACTGAACTCTATTTCATCCTCTGTTTGTAAAAGACCAAATTTCCTACCTTCCTACAGGGAGTAGCTCCCTTTCTTCTAAAAGCAAAAAGCACCATGAAAGTTTTCTCTTCAGAGTAAGCGGTGACAAAACGAAATGGTAGCCACCACCTCTACCTCCATGAAGAGCTCGTAGAGCACAGCTGTCACGTGCCTCCTTTCACATCCACTGTTCAAACTCTATTTTTACAAATCTGATGGTGTGGAGCTCTGCAATGGGACCTGTAGGTTCCAGACAGTCAAGGCCAAGACCAAGCAATTGACCTGAGGTTTCCTTATTGTTAAATTAAGTTACCACAAAGCCCATGGCTGAGAGCCAGTCCCACGTACTCAAAGCTGAGGCAGAATCACTTGAGCCCAGGTAAGGTCAACCTGAGCAAGAGACCTCGCCTTTAAAACAAAAGGAAAATCCCACAAAGAAATGCATATATTCATCCAAGATTGAAAAGGTCTGATAAGAATTAACACCTGTTTTCTTTCCTTCATCCCCCTTAGGACATTATTTTTAGATTTTTACCTTAGTTCCTCTACTAGACAAAATCTTTTAACACCTAAAATTTTCCAAACAGGCTGGGGATGTAGCTCAGTGGAATATGGGCTTGGCCAGGAACAAGGTTCTAGGTTCTAATCCCCAGCACCACACAGACAGAGACTCCAAATAAGTACCAATTTGCATAACCTCTAAACATTTAAAGCTTCCCAATTACATCTCTAACAAGGTTGAATTACAATTTAAGATTCCAAGAATTTATGAAGAAATATCAATTTAGTTTTACAACTTCTTTTGGCTTGGTCTTTTGGCTCTCCAGGTGTGTTTAAGTAAATATAGCTTCTCACACAGTGTGGTGTAGGACATGGTCAGCTTTTTACGTAAAGCTCCAGGCTATAAATATTTTAGGTTTTGAGAACAATGCCTGTCTCCCACCTTTTTAAGACAGCAAACCTTTAAAAATGTGGGGGGAAAAGGGGAATTGCATGGAAGAAGGAAGGAGACCCTCATCGTTATACAGATTACATGTATGATGATGTGAGGGAAAAGGAAAAAGAAAAATAAGTGTGTCACATTAGATTGGGTAGAGAGAAGTGATGGGAGGGGAGGGGAAGGGGGGATAGGAAGGACAACAGAATAAAATAGACACTAGTATTGCTGTATGTACATACCTGACTGCATGACCAATGTGATTCTGCAACCTGTACACTCAGAATGAGAAATTATACCCCATTTGATTCAAATGTAAGATGTCAAGATCATTGTACTGTCGTGTAATTAAAACAAATTAAAAAAAATAAAATTTACTGTAAAGAAAGTTTAAAAAAAAAAAAAAAAAGACAGCAACCCTTTAAAAATGTGGGGGGAAAAATTACATATGCACCATTAGAAGCTAGGCTATAGCAAGATCTGACCCAGGCTGTGGTTTGCCAATCCCTGATCTAAAAATCTGGGTTATTCAAGCTTTTAGATCAGTACTTTTGTGTCTTCTGGTACTCAAGTCCTGGAACAGGCCTCAGGGAACAGCAAGCATTTAATATTCAAATGATTGATAAAAGCCGCCAAGTATTGCAAAATCACCATTAGTTCCTGGGGCAGTATATAATAAAGGAAAAAAATAATACTGTGTAATTTCCTGAGAGCATATTGTGTTCAATCAGGTGACATGGTTGCCTTAGTCCACTTTCTGATCACAGGTACTAGTCACATTACCAAGAAAGACACTGCTCAAGAGAGGGTAGCCCTTAACCTTCAGAAACAAGCCAAGAGGGAAACTTCTAAAGTAAAGTTTAAATGACATTTGTGTAAATATGAGGAAGACATTATTAAAAAAAAAAAAGACATTTTATGACAAAATGTTTTACTATTAAAATAAAAACCTTTGTATAAAAGTATTACAGCTCAAAAGCTATATTTACACTTATTGATTCAAAGTCCAATTAAGCATCAAACTCTGAAAGGGTACAGCAACAGGCTATACATGCAATACACTGGACACACAAACACTTAAAATTCCACTTCTACCATATAATGATTTATGTGAAAGGAAAGAAAAAGACAAAATCTTTTTTAACAACCCAAATTTTCCAAACAACAGGCTGGGGATGTGGTTCAGTGGAATATAGGCTTGGCCAGGAACAAGATTCTGGGTTCTAATCCCCAGCACCACACAGACAGACTCCAAGTAAGTACCAATTTGCATAACCTCTAAACATTTAAAGCGTCCCAATTACATACCTAATAAGGCTGAATTACAATTTAAGATTCCAAGAAATCTGCCCAGAAACTACAATGGCAGAGATACCAAGTTAAAAAACCATTGAAAATTATTCATCTTTGAAAAGGCACTTCTCATTGTTATAAAAAAATGCTTAAAACCTGAAAAAAATCCCTGTACACAGCAACACCCAGGGATAATATAAGAAACTGCAAAGAACAATAGTCTAGTTATTATCAAGTTTCTAAAAACTTTTACAGCAAGAATTTATATCAGACTACTCTGAGGTTTCCCCATCCTAAATTCCCAGAATTTCTCTTAAGACAATTGTTTTAAGTAGTGCAGTGTCTTATTGCCCACAGACCTTTGGAAGATTGTAAACAGGATGCACCACTTCACTTTAGGGTGGAAGAAATCAGAGGCAACAAAGTCTCAACTGTGACAAGTTATATAGTAACCACAATACATGCTGGTATTCTCATGAGAGGCATTCACACACAGTAATATACTTCATTTCCCAACAATTACTAGTTTTTCCACATTGTTCTAAGATTTTCATGCCTTGATTCTGTTAAAAATGTCAATTAGTGTGAACATTAAAGTCATAACCATTGTTTTTGTATAAACAAGTCAGAGGGCTGCTCTCTGGAACTCGACAGAACAGTTAGTATTTTTATACCGTGTTTTTAAGTGCTCAGGGTTTATGGGTAGATTTCAGGGCTATTTCAACACCAATTAAATCAAATATGCTGTTAAAACTCTGATTTAAAAAGAATTCTGAAACTAAGTGACTAGAGAGGACTCCTGGAAAAAGAGAGAGGGGCTATGTGATGGGGTCCAGGGGAAGCAGAGGAGAAACTACAGGAGGATGAAGTGTAACCAGCCACATGTCTCCCATGATGTTCCAGAAATATGTGCCAGTCTAATGAGATGAACTTGACTGAGTTTCCCATAAGGCAGACTGATCGTCAAGACTCTTAATCAATGACAAAACCGAGAACTTTAAGGGCGGTGTGAGAAGCAGAAGGCCAGCATCTGGTGGGTATTACGCTTGCATTTCAAATTCCTGTTTCAGGCTGTGAAAGAGAAAGGGGGACATATTAGGATATAGTCCGTGATCTAAGAATTCTCTTTTGAAAGCCAAATTCAACTGTTAAAACATGTTTTGAGTTATATAACACATATATGGTCAAGTACATACATCAAGTGTTCAACCTGAACTTTACACATCGGCCACCCAGTCACTACAACCCAGATTAAGATATACTGTTTCCAGGCTAGGGATATAGCTCAGTTGGTAGAGTGTTTGCCTTGAATGCACAGGGTTCAATCCCCAGCACCATTCCCCCCCAAAAAAACCAATATACCCTTTCTAACACTACCTATACTATACCCATTATAGTCTTTGGTTTTGGTGCTGCTGGGGATCAAACCCAGGGTCTTGCACATGAGGTAACCATTTCTATCCCTGAGCTATATTCCCCGACCCTCCTTGGTTCATATTATCTTTTTGTATTAAGATCTTTTTTGTATTATGGATCTTTGTATTAAGATCCATAAACGAATCCAAGATTCAGGTGTGGAAGAAAGACAAATAATTGCCATTACCTTTTCAAGTAATCATGAACATTCCCAAAGCCATGATACTTGGCTAAATACACAAGGACCCCAGTTGCACACCGTCCATCTCGTTGGCGGCAGAAGCTGCAGTTGCAGATTCCTCGACAAGGTGGGCAATGCCAGTTCTGAAAGAGCATTGTGTAAAAACACCATGAAATCAAGCCTTACTTTCCCCATACTATCTACTCCATTTTATTTCATCTTTTTATTTAATGTGGGTATCATTAATCCATTTTTTAGATTAAAAGAAGTCATAAAATAGCTAATATGCATGAGTCATGCCCATTGTTTCCTTAAAAAATTCAGGAAAGACAGTTACACAACTTCCAGGAATAAATAGGGTCAACTTTCTCTGAATAGCTGGGTCTGAGCACTCTGGATAGGGCTCGTACCTGTGCAGCACTAACACTGAATTAATCTGACTCCCCCAAAAGAGCATCTCAAAACTCTAGGGCCTCAATCCCTTCCTACTACCCTTCTTCTGGCTTTATCAGCTTGTGGCTGACCTTCAAGCCCCCATGACAAACCCCTTTCTCCAAGGCACCTACTGGATTTAGCAAAGCATCCTTGACCTCTTCACCATAACGGTTTCGAAGGCAGGGACCACAGAACTGGCCTCGAATGCCCCAGCAGTCTGGGTTTCTGCAGTTTGTTTTGGTATCAATGGTTTTCTGTCGGCACTGATGACAAGTAGATCCCTACCAATAAAGAGCAAATAAGAAGACATGAAAACACAGCTTTATGTAGAGAAATATCCTTGGGGCTAGGGTTGTGGCTCAGTGGTAGAGCGCTTGCCTAGCATGAGTGAGGCACTGGATTCGATCCTCACATTTTGTCTTTGAATCTTATTTCATATCTCTATACGTAGGTATATGCCAGGGCACAAAAAGTATCTCAAGCAGGATGATTGGCAGGTGCAATAGTTCTTATAACTAAAACATCTTTTTTTTTTTTTTGGAGCTAGAGACATAGCATTTGAACACTTGCCTATTTTAATATGCACATGGCCCTGGGTTCAATCCTTAACATAGTTAAAAAAAAAAAATCCAGCTCCAATATATTTTTATCTTTAACACACCCACCACTGTAACACCCACATGTATACGTATCCATGTACACAATAGATACACAATAAATGAGTCAAATAAATAAATTTCTAAACTACTTCATATTTACCAGGATAATTCAAGTGACAGAGGGCATCCCTCATGCCCAGACCTTTAGAACATGAGCACCACTCTAGGGACAGAAGCTGTCCCTCCTCTCATGGATATTTACATTTCCAAACACAATTTAGAGGCTCTCACCAGTGAACGGTTATATATCTTCTCTCGAGAGTTGCTGCAGATGTTCTCCAACTCATCCTCTGTGATTTCTTCCACTGGGCGAATTATATGCGGAAGGGTCATGGATCCTGGGCGCCGACTTCTGGGCGTATCATCATCCTGAGAAACAAGAAGCATGAAACAAGAGTTCCTTACTGGCTCTCTCCAGTTTTGAATCTTTAGATACTTGATTTGTAATTATTCTGTACAGAAAATTCAACCTGGAAAATGCCTCTTGCTCATGGAGAGCGGGCAAGTTGTAAGTTTAGTGTAAGGATAACTGGACAACATTATGGAATTGATTCCTACAATTAGAAAAGCAGAACTACCTCTCATCTGCTAACGCAATCAAGTAAGTTTATGTGACATTAACAATTATGGATGGTTCATGAAAAACATTTAAATTGTATCATAATTGGTGTTGAGGCTGTGTGTTCACGAAACAGGGCCAACAGAAGAAGTAAAACAGAGGAGTGAGTACCAATGTGGAGAACTCACGTTCATGTATCCGTCCACAGTCTTCCTCTTTCTCACCAGCATAAACTTATCATCTTCCTCTTCTTCCTCCTCCTCTTCTGTGGGAAGAGCACTAAGGGACCCCAGGATCCGGGACCTTGACCTAGTCAGAGGACGAGCTCTCCGGTCGGGGTTCCTCCTGGAAGCCACACCTGGGAATGTACGCCTTCGGGGTGTCTTTGACTGCTGAAAAATACATGCAGGAGGCACCCATTCATTCCATAACAAAAAGAGGCAACCCTTTGGAAAAATGTCACATTACATAGAGAATGAGCCCCTAAATCCATATTATGGTCTTTGGAATTTTAAGCCCATTTTCTCTCAAATCAGTCTATGTATTACTCTACTTAATGAAAAAAAAAAAAACTTACCTCCTGTTCCAACAAAAATTTCTCTCTGATTCCGCCTGAGCTCTGCACCCACACTCTACATTGCGTAGAGTGTTTGGTTTCCTTTTCCCCTTCTTTATTGGCTGCCATTCCTCCTCCTCATGGGAGTCAGTATAAAGCAGACTTTTCTTTTGTTATCACAGTTGTCTGAGCTTCATTTTCAGGAAACCATCATACATGATATTGGGCCATGAGCTGATGAACTTTTTCCTTTTTTTCCCCTCACTCTTGGATTTTAAATACATCAATCACCCATCTACCATGAAGAAATGTGCTAAAGCTGAAACAAGCCTTTAATCCTCACCATACTAAAGGGCTTTGCCTAACTGGGAAGGAGGGAAATAGCCACTCTAAAAGGGTATGAGCTCCACAGGCAGTAGGAGCTGTAATCCAGAGCTACCAAAAAGAGTCTTCAAGTTACCCTTTGACCATCTAGAAGACCAAATAGGAAACTGCATTTTAAAATCTCACACAAATCTGTCCTAGGCTTGCCCAAAACAATACTATACAAACAAGGACTTACATTTACTGATCTTGGGCCTGGGAGGGAACGTCTTCCAGGGAAGGAACCAGGGAAGCTTTCTAATTCTGACATGAGTTTTGCAAGCTAAAAAGGGAAGAAATTAAATAGAAATTCTTGGTTAAAATAAGTGCTGAAGGGGCTGGGGATAGCTCAGTTGGGAGAGTGCTTGTTTTGCATGCACAAGGCCCTGGGTTCAATCCCCAGCAACACACACACACATACACACACACACACACAAAAAAAAACAAACCTGAAAATGAGAAACTTATTTGTGAAAACTACACTAGCAGCTTTAAGTCAACAAATTCAAAAAGAGTTTCTGATGTCACCTCTGTGCTTAATAGATTTTAAAAGAAGCAGTTTGAGGGGAAAAAAATTGGGGGGAAGGGAGTACATGAGATGCAAGACTGCTCTATCACTGGGCTATATCCCCCATCATGAAGACTTCATAGCTACACAGAAAATAAAGAAACGAGTCTAAGTAACAAATTGCTTAGAGAAAAGTTGGAAAGTTAGTTCTGACATGTTCAAAATTATTACATACCATTGCTTTGTTCTGCTTTATATTTAAGGCCCTTTTCTCAAGAAAGTTCATGCCACTTTCATCTTCTGAATCAGAATTGGAATCAATCGTGAAATTCTCTGAGGGCTTGGGGGGTGCCACTTTTTTGTTGGCTGCACTCCTGGTGTTTCGTGCTGGGAACTTCATCGCCACCCTGAGAGGTCCAGAAAGTTTGTACTGGCTGCGGGTCCTATACTGGCTGCGGGTCTTACAGCCTTCCCGGTTTGCCTGCGATCTCTAGTTAATGAGAGCAATTGAGTCATTAATCACTTGATGGGCAGACAAGTTGCATCAGTGTGAGTATAAAATCACTTCTGAACAAAAGACACTTTAACAAACAAAATATAAATGAACTGACAGCGCTGGGTAACAAAATCAAGAATTGCTCAAGTAAATGGAACAATCTGATTATAGTTTGGCTACATGTAGCTTATCTGGGACACACTGTTCTGAATCTGTGCTTTATAGGCTCTTGGATGGTTCAGAATCAGTTTTTAAAATGTGAAAACTCCTGCTCTTTTTCATTTCTTAAAAAAAAAAAATTCTTTCTGCATTTAAATAGAATTCTTGGAGGAACAACTGTATTCTCTCATAAACGTGGTTTCAATCCTTATGGCAATACATTAAACTATATTAAGATGTCTCAATTCTCTGTCCACTTTTTTTGGGAGGAGGGTGATAGGAATGGAACATAGGTGTGCTCTATCACTGAGATACATTCTCAGCCCTTTTTTATTTGTTTGTTACTAGAGCTTGAACCCAGGGACACTTTACCACTGAGCTACATCCCAACTTTTTGTTGTTCTTATTTAGTTTTAAGACATAGACCTGATAAGCTGCTTAAGACCTTGCTAAGTTGCTAAGGCTGGATTCGAACTTGCCATCCTCCTTTCTCAGCCTCCCAAATCACTGGGATTATAGGCATGCAGCTTCTTGTTTTATTTAATTGAGACAGGGTCTTACATCACCTCACCTGGCTCAAACATTTAATGAGCTAGGGGTGTGGCTCAGTGGTACAGTGCACACTCAGCATGCATGACGCTCTGTGTTCAAACCCCAGCACCAACAAATAAATGTTTCTCAAATCCCAACAAACAGTTCTTAGTACTGTTCATGGATAGAGGAACACTAAACAAAAATCTTTCATGAATCCTTAGCACTTTTAATCAATAGACATTATATTAATCACAAGAGGTAGTGTCTATAAAAAACTGAAACATTGAGCAGAAATTATTCAGGGCATTGACAACAGGTCACATCCAGATTTACAGAATGGTCCCTGTGATAAAATGTTCCTAAG
Source organism: Marmota flaviventris (assembly GCF_047511675.1). Lineage (NCBI taxonomy): Eukaryota > Metazoa > Chordata > Mammalia > Rodentia > Sciuridae > Marmota > Marmota flaviventris. The sequence goes on from NC_092508.1 coordinate 58,951,757, forward strand.
TGCCAAGGTAGCTCAACATCACTTATTAGAGCAAACACATACTAGGATGAATAGACAGTGATAAAACAGTCATGGGGCAAGCGCTGTCACTCAGTGCTACTCAAGTGGTGACCCACAGGCAGTGGACCCATCTTAGACCACAGTGAGCTGAAGAGCATGCACCTGATTCTAATAACACATCTTCCTTTGGAAAAAGTCTCTGGGACAAGAAAATGTTTGCAGAATTACATGGTGTGCTCAGGGTATGGGGTCAAGTAGAGAAGCAGCAGCATCAGTCTGAGCAAGGTGACAGAGCTTAAAGAGGACAGAACAAGCACAGGAAAAGACTATCCAGTTGCAAATTCAGAAGCAGAAAGGATTCTACTTGTCCTTGTATGCACTTGAGCTCTTGTATAGGAGTCCTCACACATTCTTGGGATTCAGGTAATAATCTAACTCTGGAAACTAGCTATTATCAAAGGCCTGATCTCTGCCAGGTACAGGGCTGGGCACCTGCATGTAAATGTCAATGTAGCTGATCTTTAGGATGTGTGTATTTCCTCTGGATCTCTGTGACAATGAGAATTGGGAGGTTGGCCAACTTTAGTTTACAAGTTTCTAAGACTGTCAGGCCCTACAAAATGTTTTTAGACTTCAAAGTAGGACTACATTAGAAAAACTGCTTTAAGACATGAAGAAAATACTCAAAATTTTAAAAAGGTCAACAAAATCTTCTGGCATGACTAAAGGGAAAAATCATAAGAAAAAAAAATTTTAAAAAAAGCAAGTGTGCCATGCCTCTAAAATCTTACTTCTTGACATTGGTGAAACTCTCAAACTCACCATTCCATCTTGTATCTCACTCTCTGAGAAACCGCAAAATGATTCATCATCAGAGTCGGCATGAAAAATACTGGCCAGTTTGTTAGTGACATCTGGCCTTGGTTTCTGTAAAAATCCACAATGGTCTAACACATCTTGCACCTCACTTTCTGAAAAGCCGCAGAAAGATTCATTATCAGAGTCCTCATAAAAAACATTTGCCAGTTCTTCACTGATATCTGACCTGAATTTAGGTTTCTGTAAAATAAATAAATAAATGTGGTTGTACATTTTTTTTTCTTTTTCAAGAACCAATTTTCCATAAACCGTGCAGAGAGCAAATCACATTTACAAGTGCACTACAAGAGAATAGCTTTTGTTACAAAGAAAAATGGTTCTGAGGTTTACAAATGATTTCTAAGTTGTTATGGCAAATCATCAGGCATGTTAGGTTAGGCGACATTTCAAAAGGATAGAATAAGTAGCTAATCTATCTCCAACAATTACTACCTAGAACCACAGCAAAAAGTGAAATGAAATTACAGTGCATACTGTATTTTCATAACGGCTGTATAGAAATGTAGGCAAAAAGCAAGCAGTTTTAATCACGCACAAAGCATTTGGGGCATTTTGAGCACTGCAGACTCAATTCTGTTTATTCTCAGGCAGCACTTACCGTGTTTGCAAAATTATCAGAAGCAAAGCTGTCACAACTGTCATCAGAGGATGACGAGGTTTCCATGGAAATCAACTTCATATATCTGAATTTCTTTAAGTTCTTTACTCTGAGATCCTTTTGCTGCAAATGGAAATGGCAATACTATTAAGTGGATGTTTACTATAGTATCCAACTAAAGACATCACTTTTGAGTTTAGTAGGTTTAAACAGCAAAGTAGGTATGTCCATTTCTCATACTATACAGAGAAAAAGGAAGATTTGCAATTGCTATAAATATCTTCAAAACCAGGTCAAATTCTACGTTATCCCTTTGGAGACAATTTTAGTGATATTTATCAATTTATTCAAACATCTTCTGAGCTACCTCTTCCCAACCTTAAATGCCCAAGTTCTTAGCATTATAATGAGCCCCACAGGAGCTTAATGCTAAACTTTTAAAATCCAACCTCACTTTTAAAAATTAAATAGCACTACTAAAAGAAAATTTCAAAAGTACAAAATGCCTGAGCGATTTTTCTCCCTCAGCCAAAATCAAGCTAATGAGGTCTTTTTTGATGTAAGCTTTAGGCTCTGTACTGTGATGCTAATTTTCCAAACTATGGAAATCGGTCAGGAACTCTACTTCAAGATGGCAGGCTTCCCAACAGGCCGCATTCCCATCAGGAGGAGTATGATTTCAGCACAAGTCTTTACAAATCAAATGGTATAAGAAATCAAGTCTTAGGGGCTGGGGCTATAGCTCAGTGGTAAAGTGCTTGCCTCACATGTGTGAGGCACTGGGTTTGATCCTCACGACCACATATAAAATAAAGATACTATGTGTTCATCTACAACTCAATAAGTATTTTTTTAAAAAATCAAGTTATAGTTCAACTAGCACTCCAAACCTAGGCAGAGTACCTGATTCTATTTTAGCACTCTATTACCATAGATTGTCAGTTGATAGAATGCTCATCTCACAAGCACAAGACCCTGGGTTCAATCCCCAGCACTACACACACACAAAAGACTCAAGTACTTTAGGCTGGGGGTATAGCACAGTGGTAGAGCACTTGCCTGGCAAACAGGAGGCCCTGAGTTAGATAGTCTGGGAGGGCAGGGGACTTGAGGGTTTTTTGTTTTGTTTTTTAAAGTCCTTTGATAACATGCAAATTATTGGTAAATATGAAAAAACGCTTCACTCATTCAATGAACAGTCTTGCATTGTTCATGAGAAAACACAACTGGGATCTAACTTTTGTAAAAAGAGTAGTAGTTTCTACCATTTCTTAGTCTTTATGGAGACTTTAAGCATTGCTTTAGTTTCTATGCTTCTATTTTCTTTCTGTAAGACCATGGAATAACAGTTGAGTCCTTACACCCAAATCTTTGAAAGTCAACTTTGCTGTCTCACAAAACAATGCTAAGATGTGAGGTGTCAGGTGAATCAAAAGAACATTCTTTTTTTAAAAAAAAATATTTTTATATGCAGTGCTGAGAATCGAACTCAGGACCTCACACATGCTAGGCAAGTGCTCCACCACTGACTGAGCCACATCCCCAGTCATGGAAAGAACATTCTTGATCACCTTCACTCCACATTCCACATTTCAGTCTCTTGCAAATTACTGGCAAGAATTTCCATAGTAATTTCCCTATGCCCCTAAGAGAATGCCATTCAATCCTCTTAGGAAGTTTCTGTCTTTTGACCTTTTAGCAAGGTAGGAAAACATGGTAACAGGCAGAGCTACAAAATATAAAAGGTTACATGTAAATGTATACAATTCATGTTAGGAGCAGAAAGATATCGCAAAAACCCCTCCCCCAATTTTCAGCGGAAGCAATTCATGGCCCCAGGAAGGTGGAAAAGACTGCCCAAGATCACAGGGCTGGAAAAACTCAAGTCTGCAATCTCTTAAAACAGCAGTGCTCTATGCATTACTTCAGGTATTCTCACCAATCTACCTGCAAGCCATGAGAGGCCCAAGGCAGCCTCAAGGGAGGCATTTTACTGGAGCTGTCAGGGAAAGACAAGCGAAGATTTAACAAGTCAGCGCGTGCCAAGAGTTATTTACCTGGCAAATGTACTTTGGGAGGAAAAGACAGAGACAGAGCAAATGGTCATGACAGACATGAACTTTTCTGGCAAGCAGAACAACTAATACCATTTATACTGGGTTTTGTATTACATACCAGGCACTACGTTAAGTCCGCTCTAAGTCTTTGCAACAAAGGTGCTATCGTTACTTTCACTAAACAAATGAGGAAACTAAAACTCAGAGGGTATTACTCAAATCACAGGGTGGCCCAAACACCAACCCAGTTAAATCAGATTCAAAGCTCAGCTAACACGTGGCTTTCTTCATTCTGGAAGCCCAAGCCCAGTGCCACCCGGCCGACGGCCAGGCTGAAACCACGCCCCCTCCCACCCATCCCAGCCTCCCCCACGTGGGTCCTTAACCCCTGCTATTTATTTTAAGCAGTCATTCTCTTCCTTTCCACCCAACCCCCACTCTACTATCCGCTTCCTGGGCAGGCCTACATTCTGGCTTCCGTTAGAGCAAACAGTACCGTTTCATTGCTTGCAACTCACTACTGCGAATTGAGGTTGGGAGGTGAGAGAAGAAAGTGAGGAATGAGTAAATGGTCGCAAATGGTTTGGATTATCCAGCCCTTAAACTGCAATTAACCACTATCTGGGACAAAACAAAACTTCTCCCGTATACAACCCAACTTCTAAAAAGATGCGTTTGCAAGACGCTCAGCAGTTAGAAGTAGCCACCGAGGATGCGCATCCCACGGCCCTCACTGGCCCAGGAGCTGCATACAGGACAGCTGGGCTGGCGGCTGCCGAGCGTGTGCCCCGAGTCCGGCCAGTCCCGGCCTCTGGCAGGCGCACGTGCATCTCTGGCACACGTGCGGAGGCTCCCCAGCGTGGCCAACCATCCTACAAACAGCTCTCTTCTCCGCAACCATCCGCACGCCGGTGCGCACGCCGGCGGGTTTGCCACTGGCCCTAAATTCCCCCAGCAGCACAAAAATCCAAGACTTGCCCAAAAGGGCGACGCCCAGGGCGACCACCAGTTGATAAGCACACTCCGCGGCGCACTCGGGGGGTGTAGCCTCCAGCCCGCTCGCGTCCAGCCCCCATAGCACCCGCCCCTCAGGTTCGCCCGCCCAGCCCTCACCAGCACGCGGCGACCCTCCATGCTGGCGGCGGGCACCCAGGCTGTGCTCCGAGCCGGGTGAGCCGAGCAGCCACGCGCCGCGGTCCTACAGAGGAGCTGCAGAGGGAGCCGAGCTGCTGGCAGGAGGGGCGCTCCAACCTGGGCTCGGAGGGGCGGGGCTCGAGCCGGCTTTCCCGCGTTGTGGTGCAGGTCCTGCAAGATTAGCTAACAACCCGACCGGGCGCGAGATCTACTCAAGCCCAGATAAAAAACCTTGGCCCTCCACCTATTCTGAGCTCAAAGGATAGCCTTGGTGACTCCTAAAATTACCTTTGAAAAAGTGACTCTTTGGGAGCTGTGAGGACGATGCTCTCTACACAGCTACACGGTCCTGAACGAGTGGCGCGAAAGTAGTTCGTATTGCCCCGGGGTTAGAAAACTGATTTGCATGAATTCCGTGGTTGGGGAGGAAAGCCGAGACTGGGATTTTTGGAGAGCGGCGCAGGAGATCGGTTTACGCGTTGGGCACTGGCCACTTCCCTTGCACCTTGTGGTTTACATAATTAAAACATATGTATATCAAAGAATCCAACAGGAACCACCCTTTATAAGCCGAAGTACCACCTTTAGGTGTAGCCTAAAGTACCACCTTTAGGTGTAGCCCCTCTTTATCTGGTAACCACACCATTGTCTAAAGCACTTAAATGATTTAAATCCCGACCTTTCCAGAAAGCGCAGGAAGTTGACTTGTTTTACTTAAGACCTGTAGTATTCAAAGTTAAAAACAGTCCCTGCAGTTTAGTGAAGACCTTTAAGTGGGATTTAAAAAAAATTAAAAAAGATTTTAGAGAATATCCGTTGGAGATAGAAGCTGCAGGCTATATTAACATGGCTTAGAGATATTTCCTTCCGTCAGGATTAGGATTAACTGAGTCAGATATTTGTAATGCCCTTTGAATCAAACCAGGCAAGGCGACAAAGTAAAGTGTGAGGCTTTTGTTTGTGTATGGGTGGGGTGGATACTGGGGATTGAACTCCGGAGCACTGACCAGTAAACCACATCCCCTTTGTGTTTTATTTAGAGACAGGGTCTCACTGAGTTGCTTAGGGCCTCGCTTTTGCTGAAGCTGGGTTTGAACTGGTGGTCCTCCTGCCTCCGCCTCCAGGGCCGCTCGGATTGCAGGCGTGCACTACTGCGCCCAGCCTTTTTTTTTTTTTTTTTTTTTTTTTTTTTTTTTGTAAAGAGCAAAAAACTTGCTTTGAGAAGAAACAGCAAGAATTTGGGTTGTTTTAAAAGGCCCCTAATTATGACTTTAAATTTTAAAAAGTGCTTGAAGTGAAAACGTTCGCATTTCCCCAGCATTTCAAATTTTTTCTGTAGGGACTAATTCCTTGGTAGTTAACAGCATGGGAGGACCCACTGAGTGCCTCTCTGGATATATGAAAGATACAACCTATAAATAAATAATGCATAAGAACAATGGATTGGGAGGAGTCTTAGAGCTTTTCTTAAACACTCCTGCCCAAAGGTCACCTTGTCTCTGTGCAAGAGCCAAAGAATTCAAGATCTGGAAAGTAGGGGCCAGGAGGAGAAGCTGTTGGTCTGTCTGGTGAAATTACTGGTAGTAATAAATATTTGTTGAATGAATGAACAACTAAATGAATGAATTAAAATTGTCCTTAGTGCAGTGTCCTTGGAAGATAGTTTTCTGCCATTAAGATTAAAAATATTAGCATTTGTAATTGCCAATCACATAAACTAGGGAAGATTAAGTCACTTTGCCTATGAAAAGCTCTGATAAGAAAATTCTTAGTCCTCCTGAGGCATTAGATAATAGTTTGGCTTACATGCTTTTTAAAGATAAGCTCTCTGATTCTTTTTTAAGAATATTTATTTTTTAGTTGTAGTTGGATACAATACCTTTATTTTATTATGTGTGGTGCTGAGGGTCCAACCCAGGGCCTCCCACTTGCTAGGTGATTGCTCTACTGCTGAGCCACAACACCAGCCTAAGCTCTTTGATCTTTTTAAAAAAGACATGTACTCTTTTTAGTAATCAGGAAAATGAAAACTTAAAACAAGGAGATACAGTTTTGCTCTGACTGGCAAAGCTATAAAGTCTGATAAAACGAAGTTTGAGTAAGGATTCAAGCAACTCTCACAATAATGTTAGTACTGTAATTTTTTTTAATATTAGAGAACAATTCAGAAATATTTAGTAAAAACCCAGCAACAGCATTTCAAGATATATAACTAGAACTGTTTTTTCTAGAATAGGTTTGAATCTGTTGGTGGATTGTGACATCAATTCAGTAGTTTGCAACTAGCATATTTTTCTATATCATTCTGTGTGTGTGTGTGTGTGTGTGTGTGTGTGTGTGTGTGTGTTCATTTACCTTAGTAGTTTTATTATATTGTGGTTGGTAAGAAACACTTAACATGAAATCTACCCTCCTAAGAAATTTGTAAGTATACTGTTTTGTTAACTATAGTTACAGTGTTGAAAAGCAGATCTCTAAAATGTATCCATCTTACTTAACTGAAAGTTTATGCCTGATGATTAGTAGTAAATCCTCACTTCCCTCTCTCTCTCCGGCCCTAGATAACTACTATTCCATTTCAATTTTGTAAAACTGACTATTTTGGATACTTTACATAAGTGGAATCCTGCAGCATTTGTATTTCTGTCTTTGCAGTGAAATAGAATATGAGAGCAGTGTGAGTGTTGTATCCTGAAACTTTTCTTTCACTTTTGTGTATAAGTGTGTGACTTTATATAAAATGTATCTCTTGCTGTGCTGTGAAGGACCAAGGTACTGCCTTAGAGAATGTGCGGTGGTGAGTCATATACAGATGGACCTGCATTTTTTCATTCCGTCAAGAGTCAAGAGTATTGAAGGCTAATAAGCCAGACAGGTTCTGAGTACTCAGAAGGCAAAGTCCAGACCCTTTATAGTCTGTGGGAGGAGAAGAAATAAACACATAAGACAATTTTAGGTGTGATCACTTCTGAGAAGAAAAGTAAAAGATGAAAAGCAGAAGCAAGATAAAGAGCAAGGAAATGAAAGAGGTACTCATTTCGATAAGTTAAAAAACGAATGTTAGGCTAGGCATGGTGGCCTATAATCCCAGCGGCTTGGGAGGTTGAGACAGGAGAATCGCAGGTTCAAAGCCAGCCTCAGCAACTGGGAGGCACTAAGCAACTCAGTGAAACCCTGTCTCTAAATAAAATACAAAATAGGGCTTGGGATGTGGCCCAGTGGCTGAGTACCCTTGAGTTCAATCCCCAGTGCCAAAAATAATAATAAAATGTAAGTTGTGGGCTGGGGATGTGGCTCAAGCGGTAGCGCGCTTGCCTGGCATACGTGTGACCCAGGTTCGATACAAACAAAGATGTTGTGTCCGCCGAAAACTAAAAAATAAATATAAAAATAAATAAATACAATGTAAGTTGTGAAAGTTTCAAAAACATGGTCAAAGAGGAGAGGTTTACTAAGAGGAAAGAGGGGAGGGTGGGACCTTCGACTCTATCATAAATGCTTTCATTAAAAATAAAACCAGTATGAAGCAAATATAGAAAAGTGGTAAATATGAGCACTTGGGTATCTTTTATATTTTTAGTGTAAAATATACAAAAAATTTTGTAAAATACAAAAAAAGGACTAGGGATGTGGCTCAGTGGTTGAGTGACCCTGAGTTCAAGCCCCCATACAAAAATAAATAAGTCTTGAAAAGAATGTATCCTGCAAGTATATATAGTGTGAAATATGCATTTCATTTACAGGGTCCAATAAATGGGAATTCAAGGTTTTAAGTCACTGTATTAATCATACACTGGTATATATTTTTATTTTGAATGAAAGACACACAGTGAGTAAGCATGGGTGGAAAATCAGTGTGTGGGTAAAGAGTGAGGCCCAGGCTTCAGCAGCAGATAACAGGGAATGACATTTTATAAACACATGCCTGATGTATACAGGCAGGATTTGATATAAAGGCTGTAAATACAACAAGTACTCAGTAAATACTTACTACCAACTAAAATGATTGCAAGCAAATTTTTTATTTTTTTCAGTACTGGGGATTGAATCCAGGGGTACTACCCCTGTCCCCAGCCCTTTTCATGTTTTATTTTGAGACAGGGTTTCCTACCTTGCCCACGCTGGCTTTGAACTTGCAATCCACCTGCTGCAACCTCCCCAGTTGCTGGGATTACAGGTGTGTGCCACCAAGCCCTCTTAAATGTGTTAAGCATTCTAAAATATCAGTCTCCTGTTACAGAGCTTTGAATTGCTTGAGCTGTTACGAATTTTAAGGATTGTCATGTATTTCCTGTAGCTTTTATTCACCTTGCACAAAGAATTCTATTTTCTGTTGTCTGAAACTTGACCTTAAGGTTCTGAGCATTCAATACTTGTATAGTGAGGTGAGCTAAAGTCAAACTTTATCAGGATGACTGGTTTTAGGACAAAGAATGCAACATGGAGAAAGATGTATCATTTTTAAATGAGATTTCAATACAATGCTAATGTCGGGGTAGCTATGCACACACCTCAGTCCACACACCCTGCTCAGACAGAGTAATATGAACCCAGCAGCCAGTGGAAACCAGAGACCTAGAATAGACTAGACACCCCTGGAGACAAAGGGCTGGAAAGAGTTTTCACTGTGGCATGTACAGACAGGTGGCAGTTTGTCAGGTCATAAATCTCTATTTTAAATAACCCCCTAATTATAGATTTACCTCTGCTGTGCCTGCTTTCAGAATGCATAAAGGCAAGAAACCTAAAAGCCCCCAAGTTATGCTTCCATTGCCAGAAGCCACTCGGTGGGAGGGCCCAGTCCTTTACCACCCAGGCTCAGTTCACAAGTACTAGCCCAAGAACCATATCAGTATGTTTGCTTTTGATTATATGTCAACAGTGTCTTAGGTAGGTCAGTTTGCTGACATCCAATACCTGATTAGAGAGAGGACTATGGGAAAATGAATGCAAATCTGGCCATCTTTAGAGAAAATACTTGCTTTTTTCTTGGATGAGCATTGTCCATTGTGAAGTACATAACTGCAGGTGTTAAATACTTTTAAGGCTTTTTCCTTTTTCCCCTGTGGTGCCTGGGATGGAACCCAGGTCTTGTGCATGGCCTTATGTATATTAGGCAAGAGCTGTGCCATTGGGCTATACTCCAGGCCCTGTTAAGTACCTTGGATAAGGTAAATTCAAGCTTTAATTACTGAATCAGTCAGTTTTAACATTAAGGAAGATAAATTACAACTAAAATTTAAGTCTGCCCATTTTTTTTAAATCATCTGTAACTCCCCTCTAACTTAAAAAAAAAAATTGCACTTGGCAGAATTTTTGTTCATATTTACCTAAGAGTTATTTGTTTATTTTTAATCTGATCATCTCCCCCTTTGGGAACAACTGGAGTGTACTCAAAACAAGTTGTGAAAAACCTCTGTCCTTTGCATTTGTCTTAGTTGTGGCTTACCAGAGTCATTGATTTCTTCCTCAAATATTTTTCCTTTTAAGCAACTCTTTGGCAAAGAATCGTTGCAGAGAAAGGAAGTTTAACTATTATCCAAAAGGAGACTTAGAATCATTTGAAGATTGTTTAATTTCTGGAGTGAATGAAATGTAAAATATTGGTGAGGGGCCCCAGGGAAAAGCAATTCTTTCTTTAGGTATATACTCAAAACATTTGAAGACAGGAACTCAAGCAGATACTTGTACACCAGTGTTCACAGCAGAATTGTTCATAATAACTAACAGAAATAATCCAAGTGTTCATCACAGATAAATAAATAAAAATAAATTTATAATATGCATACAATGAACTACTATTCAGTCTTAAAAAGACATGAAGTTCTGATGCATAATATAATGTGGGTGAAACTTAAAAACATTTCGCTAAGTACAATAAACCAGACACAGAAGGACAACTATTGTTTGATTCCACTTACATGCGGTGCCTAGAATGGGCAAATTCATTGAGATAGAAAGTAGGATAAAAGTGGAGCGGAAGAGGAATTAGGGATTATTGTCTAATGGATACAGAGATTCTGTTTGGGATCATGAAAAAGTTCTGGAAATGTATAGTGATATGGTCTACAACCTTGTGAATGTACTCCCTGTTACTGAATTGTATACTTAAAAAGGTAAAATGGTCATTTTTATGACATGTGATTTTTTTTTTTTTTTTTATTGGTATCAGGGATTGAACTCAGGGGCACTCAATCATGGAGCCACATCCCCAACCCTATTTTGTATTTTATTTAGAGACAGGGTCTCGCTTAGCGCCTGACCATTGCTGAGGCTGGCTTTAAACTCGTGATCCTCCTGTCTCAGCCTCCCGAGCCGCTGGGATTACAGGTGTGTGCCACCATGCCTGGTGCTGATATGTGAATTTTACCATAGTATTTTTTTAAAACCTACCAAAAAAACTTTTTCATAAAGACTTATGAGGTCTGGTTAAAGATGTTGATGGTAAAGAGAACACATTCTAATCCCACCCTCTCCCAGCTTTCTAGAGAAGAGAAGAAATGTGATCTAATTATTAATACCTTTTAAAGTCATCATAATTCATAGTTTTCATAGTTTCTTATCACTATAACAGTATAAGGGTTGTGATTTTTTAAAAAATAAAAATAATTATGTTTCACCATCATGGCACATAATCTCTACACCCTCAAATATGTATTTACATGATGGGCCATCAGGAAGAAATGTGACAAAAACATCCAGAAAAACATCCAGGTGTATAGAAATCAAGCCTTGTGAAAACAGGCATCCCTCTCCATTGGTGAGGGTCACTTAGGATGAAGGGAAATGACCTTGACAGGATAATCAATCTGAGTTAGATTCTTAGAACACTAAGGAATATTTGATACAAAGGGATGTTTATGAGGGCTAAGGATGTGGCTCAAGCGGTAGCGCACTCTCCTGGCATGCGTGCGGCCCGGGTTTGATCCTCAGCACCACATACAAACAAAGATGTTGTGTCCACCGATAACTAAAAAATAAATATTAAAAACTCTCTCTCTCTCTAAAAAAAAAAAAAAAAAAAAGATTTAAAAAGGGATGTTTTTGAGAGGTACACAGAATGAGTCTATTCCAAATGTCAGAACTTATCCTTCCTGTAATTATAATTGAGAATGAACTACTTCTTTAGGCATTAAATAAAAGAGCTATGAAGCTGGGCATGGTGGCACTCACCTGTAATGCCAGTGGTTCTGGAGACTGAGGCAGGAGGATCGTGAGTTCAAAGCCAGTCTCAGCAAAAGCAAGGCACACAACTCAGTGAGACCCTGTCTCTGAATAAAACACAAAATATAACAGCAGCTTCTACCTCAAGGCCTGTCCTACAGAAGGGGGTGTGACCCTTGTCCTTGGAAAGACCCACAGAGCACTCCTAGGCACATACCCACCCTGCTGAGTTGTTTATCTACAAATAACAGGAGAGGTCTGTGGCCCCAGGTGTCCCTGACTCAGGCTAGGTGGGGATCCATAGCAACCCCCTAGCAGCCACCAATCTGCATGAGACAGGGAAATACCTGGGGTGCCAGATGACCCTCCCAGTAGTTTATGGTGTTTGATAACATGTTGGGAAGCCAAGTACTTCAGCACGTACTCCCCTCGTGGCTTAAACCAATCAGTTCAAACAAATTCCCCTCTTGTACTAACCAATCACCCTTACCCTGTAAGGGTAAAAGAAATTGAAGTTAAAGCGTAAAAGTTAAAGGGTAAAAGACCGGGTGTTGTAAAGTTTCTAAGCTGCAAGGTCTGAGTTAAAATGTAAAGGATTAGGTATTGTTAGGTTTCTATGCTACCTGCAAAACCTGAAATTTCTGTAGCTGTTAAGACAATGCTTGGAACTGCCCAGTAAATATTTCCCCTGACTATTTGGTTGTTTAATAAGGGCTCTGTGTGGTCGCACGTAGGCATTGCAGGGCCTGGACCAATCAGTTTAAATGTAACCCCCTCCTTAGGAATGACCTATCACTCCAGCCTGACCTGTTCCCGCCAATGAATGAACTAATCATGTTTAGGAGTTGTTGTTCAATTTTCCCACGCCTCATGATGATTTGTTCTGATGTATACAAAGCCCTCCGCCCTCCCCAAAAAGTGTACTTAAGCAGTGCTCAGCCCCTGCTTGGGGCTCTGGGCTGCTTTCCCTTCTTGAGTGGGCACGGAGCCCCAGCATGCTGGTTCAATAAACCCCCTTCTGCCAATTGCATGAGTGGTCACTTGGTGGTCTCTTTCTCCGACGTTTCGCGGGACCCTTACAACCCAACTTGTTCCCGCCAGTGAACAACATGTTTTATGATTTTCCCATGGTGTGTGATGATTTGCTAAGAGATGCGATGATGTATGTGAAGTCCCTGCCTTCCCCAAAGAGTGAATAAAACTGCTGCAAACCCTGGACTTGGGGCCTCTAAGCGTCACCAGTTGCTGTGTGTGTGCGTGGAGGACCGAGCTAGCTGGCAATAAACACCTCTTTGCTGCTTATATCAATACTGGTCTCTGGTGGTCTTTTGGGGGTTCCGAATTCGAACATAACACAATTGTCAAGGGATTTGGGGCTCTTTGGATTTGGGGATGATCTCATCTCAAGATTCTTAAATTTAATTATATTCCAAAAGACACCTTTTCTAAACACAGTCACATTCATAGAAGTTAGAGAAAGTGTCATCCCATAGCAGTCTATGTTTTATGTCAGAAGAATAGGGAAATAAGCTTTTTTTTTTTTTCCAGTGATTCAGATTGATCCCAGGGCCTCAAGCATTCTAGGCAAGTGCTCTACCACCGAGCCACAACGTCCCCAGCCTGGAAAGTGACTTTTTTTTTTTTTAATATTTTTTATTGTAGATGGACACAATACCTTTAATTAATTTATTTATTTTTATGTGGTTCAGAGAATCAAACCCAGTGCCTCATATGTGTGATGCAAGCACTCTACCACTGAGCCACAACCCCAGCCCCTGGAAAGTGACTTTTAAACACAATTTGATCAGGGTGTGATGGCACATGCTGATAGTACCAGCTACTCAGGAGGCTGAAGTAGGAGCAAAAAATAGAGCAATAGGAAAGTTCATGACCAGTTCCAGACCAGCCTGTACAACATACCAAGACCGTATTTAAAAAAAAAAAAAATTAGAAATATAAATAAATAAATACCAGTTGGTTAGAATGAATCATTGTTAATCACAGGATTACCTCTGGAGATTCCAGAAAGACAAAGAGAAAAGGCTGAAATCTTGTCATTTGACCAGCAGCAGATACTTATACAGTAGCTTCAGAAATCTCAACCTAGGATCTCAAGCCTGTGGTGTCTAGAAGACAGTTCAGGTTACAGAAAAAGAAAAACAGAAACCTGTCTGAGATGACTCAAGTAAGAGGAATAAAAGAGATTCATGAAAATCCAGGATCAAATATTAGGCTGTAATGTGTCTTGTTCATGTGGGGAATGGGGTTTGGGTTTGTAGAAGCTCTCAGAGTTCATGGGTCTTCACCTGATTCTCTACCAATAATGTGATTGGCCTACGCTCAACTGTGTTTCTGTCTCCCCATCTCAAACATTATTCTTAGAAACTATAATCATCTTTGTACATAGCTGGTTAATGTCCCAGAGGACCAGCAGACCACATCCTTTATAATTATCTTTTCTACTAATAGAAAATCATCATTGCTTATCTATTTTATACAATTATAGAATGTCTAGTAGCTAATCCCATGAAAAATGTCCATTTCCCTACAGAGTTGATGATCCTTAAATCACATAATCAAAATAGCGTCCCATAATCATCTTTTTGCCTTATTTCTAAATTTTGGGTAATTCTTCAAAACATCCTCCCTTGTAATCAAAAGTAAACTCTGAGCATCCTTATGAGATAGTCAGTAAATATAGAGCTATATGATGTTAATCAGCTACTAAAAACCTTAAAATTAAATTCTATCTAGAGATTTTGTTAGGAATCTAAGGCTGTATATTCAAATAATCCACAGGAAGGCAGAAAAAAAATAAGAGAGAAAATAAGGAGGGGAGAACCCCCAAATAAGGTGGCAGACTTAAGCCTTAACATATAAATAATATATTAAACATAAATGGTTGTAATGTTTTGAACAACCCACAATAAAAAATTAAAAAAAAAAAAAACATAAATGGTCTAAATATACCAACTAAAGAGCAGAGATTTTTCAGAGTTAATTTTTGAAAACAACGCAACCATATACTGTTCATAAGAAATGTACTACATATGAAATAATACTGGATAGTACATATATGTGTATATATTGCATAGATAGATCATGAAAACATCAATAGAAGGAAAGTAGTGCAGTGGAGCACGCCTGTAATCTCAGTGGCTCAAGAGGCTGAGACAGGAAGATTTCAAGTTCAAAGCCAGACTCAGCAAAAGTGAGGCGCTAACCAACTCAGAGAGACCCTGTCTCTAAATAAAATACAAAACAGGGCTGGAATGTGGTCATCATGTCCCTGAGTTCAATCCCCATACCCACCCCACCCCACCCCCCAAAAATAATAGTAAAGTAAGAATGGTTACATCAATATCAAAACAGAATTTGCAGGAAAGAAAAATTTAAAAGACAGTGAGGGGCATTGTGTTGAGAGCCACAGTTTAGTCGGAATGACACCTGGCATTTTGCTAGAGGGAATGGTTGAAAGGTGACCCTGCTCCGGGATTAGGGTGGCTCTGCCATTAGGGCGGATCCTGGGGGGGGGGAATAGGGTGGCTCCGGGATTAGGGCGGATCCTGCTGCCTTGCTACTTTGGAGTTCCCATTGAGTTCTTTCGGGGTTCTGAGAGAATTGGCACCCGGAGCTCGGTGGAGGGAGTGTGTTCAAAGGAAGTGTGTGTAGAGTGCCGGTGAGAGTTCGGGAATAAAGAGGCTGTTTGAACCAACAAGGCTTTGTGGCGGCTCGGTTATTTGTGCCCAGCCAGACTTCGGCAGCATTGAATAGTGGAAAATCAGTCATTTTAAAATCAAAACATGGTATTATTACTTGTATATTCCTAACAATGTAGCCTCAAAATGTGAGAAAAAGTTAATAAAACAGAGATAAACAAATCCATAATTACAGTTGAAGACTTTTAACACTCTTAACCAATGATAGAACAACTAGGCAGAAAGTCAACAAGGAGATGGATAAACTCAATACCATCAATCAACAGAACCTCATTAACTTTCACAAAACACTCCACCCAATATCAACATTATGTTTATTCTCTTCAAATACCCAGAGAATATGGTCAAATATACCATATCATGGGTGAAAACACAAACCTTAAGAAAATTTAAAAGAAAGAATACTACAGAATGTCTTTTCTGACCATTTTGGAATAAAACTAAACAGCAGGAAACTAAAAGGAAAATCTCCAGACATCTGAAAACTTATTTGTGCCCTTCTAAATAAACTCTGTGAAAAAGGAAGCCTCAAAGGAAATTTTTAAAACATACAATTCTTAATGAAAATGAAAACTACAACATATAAAAACATGTGGGGTACTGATAAAGCAATCTTGATAGGAAAATTCATGGTACTAAGTGCATATATTCAAAAAGAGGGCAAGTGTCAAATCAGTAGTTAAAGCTCCTCCTTAAACTATCCTGAAGAAGAAAAGCAAATTAACCCCAAACAACTAGAATGATAATGACTTAAGCATAGGTCAGTGAAATTTAAAACAGAAAAACAATGGAGAAAACCAATGAAATCAAGATCTGGTTCTTTGAAAAGAAATCTCTAATAAAGCTGCACAAAAAACAATAGAGAATACAAAATCAACAATATCATAAATGAAGTGGGGAATATTGCTACAGACTCTATAGACCAAAAAAAAAAAAAGGACAATTAAGAAATACCTTTAGGGCTTGGGATGTGGCTCAAGCGGTAGCGCGCTCACCTGACATGCATGCGGCCCGGGTTTGATCCTCGGCACCACATACAAAAAAAAAAAACAACAAAGATGTTGTGTCTGCCGAAAAACTAAAAAATAAATATTAAAAAAAAAAAGAAATACCATTAATACAAATTTGACAACTTAGATAAAGTGAACCAATTCCTTAAAAATTCAGCAAATATAAAACTGATAATTTTAATAGCTTTATAATTATTAAGGAAATTGAGTACATAATTTTAAAATTCACAGCAAAAGTCATATGCAGGCTTGTATCCTTTACCAGAGATTCTAACAAATGTTTAAAGAATATCAATTCTATACAATTTTTTCGAGATAATAGAAGAGATACCTCCCAACTCAACTTACAAGGACACTATTCCTGATGCAAAAAATAGATAAAGATTATGTAAGCCCATATTCTGTTATGCTCGAATTCGGGACCCCCAAAAGACCACCAGAGACCAAGATGGATGTAAACAGCAAAGAGGTGTTTATTGTGAGCTAGCTGGGTCCTCTGGGAACACACACAGCAACTGGTGATGCTGAGAGGCCCGGAGCCCAGGGTTTGCAGCAGTTTTATACGTTCTTTGGAGAAGGCGGGGACCCCCACATACATCATAGCATCTCTTAGCAAATCATCAGACACCGCGGGAAAATCAAATAACAACTCTAAAACATGATTAGCACATTCACTGATGGGAACAAGTTGGGTAGGGGTGATTGGTCAGTACAAGAGGGGGATTCTTTTGAACTGATTGGTTTAAGCCAAAAGGGGTGTTCGTGCTGAACTATGTGGTTTCTCAACACGTTATCAACCACCGTAAACTACTGGGAGGGTCATCTGGCATCCCAGGTATTTTTCCTGTCTCATGCTGATTGGTGGCTGCTAGGGGGTTGCTATGGATCCCCACCTAGCCTGACTGAGTCAGGGACACCTGGCCAGCAGATCTCTCCTGTTATTTGTAGATAAACAACTTAGCAGGGTGGGAATGTGCCTAGGAGTGCTCTGTGGGTCTTTCCAAGGACAAAGGTGATGTCCCTTCCTTGGACAGGCTTTGCTCTGAGGTAGAGGCTGGTTTTTCAATTCCTCATGAATAAAGAAGCAAGAAATTCTCAACAAAATATTAGCAAATAGAATTCAGCAACATATAACAAGAATTACATACTATGACCAGGTGGGGTTTATTTCAAGGATGTAAGGCTGGTTTCATATGTAAAGAGCAATCAGCAAAATCTACCATATTAATAGGCTAAAGAAGAAATATATCATGATCATATTAAATATGCAGAAAATTCATTTGAGAAAATTGAGTACCTACTAATTAAAAAGAAAAAAAAACTCCCAGAAAAATAAGATTGGAGAGAAACTTCCTAGCTTGATAAATGTTATCTACAGGAAATCTACAACTAACATTTCACTTAATGGTAGAAGACTGACTCTTATCTCATATAACTGGGAACAGTCAAGGATGTCTGCTGTCATCACTCTTATTAACATAGCTTTAGAAGTTCCAGTCAGCACAATGGGTGGGGGTGGGGAGGAAATAAAAGTAATCCCAGTGGCTCAGGAGTCTGGGACAGAAGGATTGCAAGTTCAAAGCCAGCTTCAGCAAAAGCAAGAGACGAGGAACTCAGTAAGACCTGTCTCTATAAAAAAAAATACAAAATAGGGTTGGGGATGTGCCTAGGTGGTGGAGTGCCCCTGAGTTCAATCTCCAGTACCACCCTCCAAAAAAAGCCATAGAAGGAAAAGCAAAACTGTTCTTAAGTGTAAGTGGAAAATCCCAAGGAATCTTTTAAAAAAGAAAAGACCACAAAAACAAAACCCTCTAGAATGAATAAGTTGCTCAGCAAGATTTCAGGAAACAAGGTGAACATAAGAACATAGAGCAGGCTGGGGATGTGGCTCAAGCAGTAGCGTGCTCGCCTGGCATGCGTGCGGCCCGGGTTCAATCCTCAGCACCACATACAAAACAAAGATGTTGTGTCCGCAGAAAACTAAAAAATAAATATTAAAATTCTCTCTCTCTCTTAAAAAAAAAAAAAAAAAAAAAAAAAAAAAACATTGCATTTCTATTTCCATATGCTATGATCAATGAACACATAGACACATAGACACTGAAATTTGAATATGCAATGCCATTTATAGTACTACCAAGAGAAAAAAAAAAGTAAATGTTATCTAACAAAACATGCACAGGAATTGTATGTTGAAAAGTACACAATGCTGAGCAAAAAAAAAAATCAAAGAAAATCTAAATAAATGAAGAGAAATACTGTGCTTATAGATTGGAAGACAATATGCTAAAGATATTAATTTTCCCCATATTGATAAACAGTTTAAAACAATTTCTATTAAAATCCCAGCAAGATTTTTTTGTAAATATAAAGAAAGGGGCTGGGGATGTAGCTAAGTGCCAGAGCATTTACCTAGAATTGGCAAAATCCTGGGTTTGATCCCCAACACCACAGGGAAAGGAAGGAAGGGAGGGAGGAGGGGTGAGGGATGCAGAATAAGGCAATTTTATAAAAGAATAAAATGAGAGGGATTGGTCTACCAAAAACTTACCACAGAGCTGCACTGATCACAGGGTGATATGGTGGAGGGATAGACATTTCAACTTCTGTTGAGAACTCAGAAATAGGCCCCCCCAAATATGCCCAACTGGGCTGGGGATGTGGCTCAAGTGGTAGCGCGCTCGCCTAGCCTGCATGAAGCACTGGGTTCGATTCTCAGCACCACATAAAAATAAAATAAAGATATTGTGTCCATCTAGAACTAAAAAATAAATATTTAAAAAAAATATGGCCAACTGATATGACAAAGGTGTAAAAGCAATTCAGTAGAGGAAAGATAGCCTTTTCAACACAAGGTTTTGGAGTTGCAATGTTGCTAAAAGCTTGGTCCTTGTCCTTGATGCCAACCCAATGAAGAGGACATGGTTTAGAGAAAAAAGATTTATTGCTTTGCTAGCAAAGGAGAAACACAAGGGACTCTTATCCCAGAGGCTGTGATTCTACCCACTAGCAGGAACAGGAGGCTTTTTAAAAGTGATTCAAAGGCTACATTTCACCTGTTCTCTATTGGAATTTGTAATTCACTGGTTAATTTGGGAGATAATCTATTTCTGAGATCTTCTGGTATCATCCCCAAAGTCTGGATTACTTTGTTCCTATGGTGGGTGTGTCCTCAGAGACAGATAACTCTGCCTAGGTTGGGGAAGAAAGGTAATCCTATTTCCCCTGAGATTAGGGAGGGGGAGAGATTAGGGAGGAGCAGGGAGAGAGGAAGAGAAAGAAACATGTCCATTTTAAAAATAAATTACAGTGGCAGAGGGCTACATTCAAAGCATAAAGTGGACGACTGTTACAAAATCACAACAAGCTATCGTGGCACACCTCTCAGAATGGCTAAAATCAAATATAGCAATGCCATCAAATGCTGATGAGGATGACCAACTGGATTACTTGCACATTGCTGGAGGGAATATAAAATGATATAACCACTCTGGAAAACAAAGTTTTCTAAGATAGAAAGCATGCAACTACCATACAAGCCAGCTTTTACACTCAGGGTATTTATTACAGACACATGAAGACTCATGTTCACACAAAATTCTGAACATCAGTTTTCATAGCAAATTTACTTATAATCGTTAAAAACTGGGGAGAGGAGCAGACAACCCCCAATAAACGAATGGTTAAATAATCATGGTACATCTATCAATAGTTTGGAATATTGCTCATAAATAAAAAGGAACAAGTTGAAACGTACAGCAACCTGGATGCATTGTGAGAATCATGCTACGTGACAAAAACCAAATCTAAGAAGTTACATGCTGTGTGATTCCATATGTCATGTTTTTTAAATAATAAAATCATAGAAATGGAGAAGTGAGTAGCAGTTGCTAGGGGTTAAGGAGTAGGTTAAAGCAGGAAGAAAGTGAATGTAACTATAAAAAGGCAACTTGAGGGATTCTTGTGAAGCAAATGTTCTGTAACTTGACTATGTTAATGTCAATGTTAATGTCCTGTCGTGATATTATACTGTAGTTTTGCAATATCTTCCCATCATGGAAAACTGGGCAAAGGGTATGTGGGATCTCCATTATTTCTTATAACTGCATATGAACTTATTATCTTAAAATAAAAATTTTCAGTCCAAAAAAATGAAGAAGGGCTTTGGATGTAGTTCAGCAATAGAGTGGTTTGCCTAGCATGTTAGATTCTCCAGCACTGAAAAAAATAAAATAAGTTGAAAAATGAAGCTAATAAAGAATTATCTTTTAAGGCTTAAAGTAAAAAGATCCTCTCCTTTTTTTTTAAAGACATAGATACATTAAATCAAATATAATTTTTTAAAAAGTACTTAAGAGATTCTGCTCTAGTAATGATGTGGAAAGCTCGCTTGGGACCAACACTCCTCAACGAGATGTAAAAAACAATTACCTGGAGGCACTTGAAAGTGACTGAAAGCAGGCAGGTACTGTAGAGGAGTCTGTAGTGGGTTGGAGGGAACAGCTGTGTGTGTTTCCTGTATTTTAGCTTTTTACTTACAAGTAGTCCTAGGTTGGCACAGACAGGTTAGCTACAACTCCAAGAAGCTCGCAGTCTTACTGACTTGAAGAAACCAGATGGAAGAATTTAAAGTGACCATAGCAACTATAAGCTGAGGGAGAAATTTCAAAAAGGAGTGGTTACCAAAAGATAGCCTCAAATTCTCCAAAAGACCCTACACATAGAATTCTGCACACAAACTCTGCTGAAATTTCTGGGTGATCCCTAAACTACACATGTGGAACAGATCCAAGTAGTTCAGCCAAGGATAAGGGAAAAAAAAAAAAAAAGCAGAGATTTCAGCTGCTGCCAATTGCAGGAATATTTGATTTTGGAGTGTGAGGGCAGGTCTTGTTGACTCACCATTAAAACAAACACTTGAAACTCTTTGGGAGAATAAAACAGAATCCAGAGTCTCTACAATGTATCATTTATAATATCTTGAATAAAATCCAAAATTACTAGACAGAAGAAAAGAGAAAACATAACTCATATAGACAATCAGTGAAGAGTGACTTGAAGATTCCCCAGATGTTGAAGTTAGCAAAAAAAAAAAGATTGTCAAACAGCTATTAAAACCATGTTCAAGAAAAGAAAGGAAAATATAATTGATAGACAAATAGGAGATATCAACAGAGAAAACCAAAGCATGCAAAAGAACCAAATGAAAATTTTAGAAATGAAAAATAAAATAACTAAAAGAAAACATTTAAGAGAAGGAATTAACAGAGAAGATAGGAGTTGATGTAAAAATAAATGAACATAAAGACAGATCATTAGGAACTATCCTATCTGAAGAACACAGACAAAGTTTGGAATTGGGGAGAGGAAAGTGAATAGAATAGGGGCTAAGTGACCTATGGGACCATCTAAATATTTCTAATGTGAGTAGTTAAGAGTTCTAGAAGGAAAGGAGAGAAAATGGAACGAAGAAAATTTTTGAAGGAATAGTAACTAAAAATTTCCCAAACTTACAGATTGAAGAAGCTCAGCGAACCCCAAGCAGGATGAACACAAAGAAAACCACATCGATAGTGTTTTAGTAAATTTTATGAAAACCACAGATGACGAGAAAAGTCGTAAAAGCAATTTTCAAAAAATCAATGCATTACATGTAGGCGATTGCAACACAAGTGACTACCAACTTATAAAAAATACTTGTGTTTATTTCACAGTCCATGTTTTCAGTGTAGTGAAACTTTAGGAGACCATCAGCCAGTAAAGGCAGTGAAATATGTGTCCATGATGTTAGGCCCTTAGCAGAATTATTGGTATTTTTTCCCCTTCAGTCCCATCTTCCAAAATAGATCAAAGAACCAGTTACTCCATAGTAGAATAACAAAAAACTAGTTGTTTAAGAAAATAAATCGTGCTTTTGTTAAATAAATGTTAGCGCCAGGTTGTCATATAAACACTTGAAAAGCCAGGGTAGGAAGGACTAGGAGCAGAGAGATCAGAAAAAAAAAGTGTAGCTGATTTAATTGGATTATCATCCTTGCAGCCCCTTCTTCTAATCTCTAGTCAATGCTGTCTCTCTGGGGGTTTATTTTCTTTATATTCTTTGGATAACAGAAGTGTTCCGTTTTCAGGTGATATTGACCTGATCCGGGACTAGAGTCGAATGACTTAAAAGGAAATTTTATAACTCTCTTCAGGATCAAGATCAATGTAGAGAAAAAGAAAGATAACAATAGATACTTCTAAAATTGAAGTTTTCATCAGAGACATTCAAACAAATGAACTTATAGAGGTATTTTAAAGCTATCCTCACAATGGTTGGAAATATAAAGCAAAAATCAAATAAAAAAACATAAATCAGAAGCGGAATTGAGCATTTTATACTGATTCTTATAAAATGTAACAACCTATAAGGATAAAAACATCTCAGGGGACCAAAGATAGAACCTCTTAGAATGGCTATATTCTCAACAACCTTTACATTAAAGTGTGAAACCTGATTCTAACAATGGCCCTGGACTGAAGGTCTGAAGCCTTTGAATTCTCAAATCTATATTTCTTACCCTGACTTCTTTTCCTAACTCTAGATTGCTAGGTACCACTGTTTCATGGTTAGAGGAAGTATGTTACTGGACACTATTTTCCTAACTTCAGTCATTCCTGCACCATGGACACGTTTTGCCTTCACTGTTTAAACCTGTACTATCATGTCTTAATTATTTTCTTTAAGTTGACTTATATCTTTTACCGTGTGAAATTTAAAATCATAGCTACAATTAGGAAAAAAACCAGTATTAGTAGCCACCAATAAAATGATAGATAAATGCAATATAAAACCTTATTATTAAGCTCTAATTACATGTTATTGTCTTCCAAAATCTTTCACTTCTCTCTCTTTGATGAGATAAAAAGTATTTAGTGTCAAAAAAAAAATCATCAGACTAAGGCTTTCTTCTTGGTGTAGTTAGAAGGACTTCTACAGGACTAGAAGAGAACTGACACTTTTTTTTTTAAAGATGGAAGAAGATAAAAATAAGAACAGCCCAAAATGTTATATGCAAATATTAACCAAAAATATAGCATTAAAGAAAATGAAGTCATGCCTAAAATTGGATAGTAAAAGAAATCAATCTATTTCTTAAATCATGCTGTCTCAACCTCAAGTTGCCTTTGATTATTCTTTGAATAAAAATATTGTATTTGCAATGATAAAAAGTAAATTAAAATTGTCAAAACAACAACAATATGAAATTGTGCAGAGGGCAATAAAAGGTGCTTATATTTAGAAGCTTATCTTCTGGATAAGTTTGATTTTTTTTTGGCCGGCAATTCACCAAATCTAATTTTCTCAAAGTGAAATTAGTTTTCTTTGATCTTTGATTTACTTTAAGGGAAGACAAGTTTCATATTTTCTTTTAAATTTTCAATGGGGTATGTAACCTTTGTAGACTTAGTAAGGTTAAACTAACAACTGCTAGAAATTTCTTCAGACAATCAATTAACTTTAGGTTGATTTTTGCTCAACTTTAAACATCTAAAAGTGATTTTACACAAGTCGTTCCATAAGAGAACTAAATAAAATATATTAAAGCTTAAGAAAGGAAGGAAGGAAGAGGAAAGGAGAGAAGGAGGAAGGAAAGAGAGAAAAGCAAACAAAACAAGTTATTTCCAAAAGCTTACTGGCACATAGAGGTCGAAATGAAGAAATTTAATGCTTAAAGATCTCAAATTATTATTGCACAAATGTTGTAACAAAATGCGATATGCTTAGAACATAAAGTTACATTTAAAATACAGTTACAGGGCTGGAGGCATAGCTCAGTGGTAGGGTGTTTGCTTAGTGTACCTGTGGCCCTGGGTTAAATCCCTGGCACTGCAAAAAGGAAAAGAAAACACCATTACTGCCTCATTCAAAATAGGCAGGGAAGGGGGATGAGAACCAAGGATCCTATGTTGACAATGTCAATGTAGTTAGTACCACAGAAAAACAACAATAAATTATAGACAAAATAACCAACTATTTGAAGACAATGAATGACAATAAAAGTGAGTAGAAGTTAGAATTTCAGGACTTAAAAAGGGAACCACACTCACTGGATGAGATCCACATTTATATAAAGGTTCCCCATGTCTTTGCAGCTTGGGGCAGTTAGAATGCAAAGAGAATTCTGCAGTTTCATTGGCTTGAGATGTTAGAAGCTGGGATTTTAGAGCTGCAAGAGTGGCTGGAAATCCAGGGTGAAATTCCAAAAAAGAAAGAGCCACAGTGTGGGAAATCCTCAAATTTTCATATAAACTCCTGTCAAATACTTGGTTGATCTCAGATTTGGGATTGTGCAGAAATGACTCTGAGGAGTCCAGTAGAAAATGATAGTTGGAAGGTGGGAATGTTCTAATATCACCCATACTAATATATATGTAGTTGACATCCCAGGGGGGAAAAAGAGTACAAATGAGGCAGAAAATTATTTGAATAAATCTTAGCTGAAGTTTTGCTAAAGTTGGCAAGAAATATCACTTTACATATATGTAAAGTTCAGCAAGCCCTAGGGGATAAATATAAAGAAAGCACACTTAATCAGTCAAACTGAAATCCAAGAGAAAAAAAATATCTTGAAAACTGCCATAGAGGAGAAAAGAGTAATCACATGCATGGGGACAGTGTTAAGAATGATGGCTGGCTTCTCATCTGATGCAATGGAGGCCACAGGACGATGGAACAGTCTTTCATGAGACAGGCAAAAAAGAACTCTGACAAATAGTCAATATCCAGTGAGATCCTCCTTCTAAAAAAAGGAGGTATAAAGTAAGGCATTTTCAGATACTAGTAATATGATAGAATTCATCAACAATAGACCCTGGTACAAAAAATGAAATAAAAAGTTATTCTGCATGTATAACTAATTAGAGCAAATACAAAAAAAAAAAATCTGCAGAAAAAAAGTTATTCTGACTAAAAGGAAACAATATAAAATTTGGATCTACTGACAGGAAGGAAGAACACAAGAAATGGGAAATAAATATTGAAAAATATGTAGGCTTTTTTTCCTTTTTAAATTTCTTTAACAGCTGACTGCCTAAGGCAAATAATACTGCATCATGTAACATATATACAGTAGTATATAGGATAACACTAGCACAAATTATAAGGGAAATAAATGGAATTATACTATTACCAGGATCCTAATTTTATGTGAAATGGTGCAATATTAACTTGGAATACGCTGTGATAAATTAAGAATCCATAAAGTAATCCCTGAAGCAACCCTGAAAATAACATGATATACAGTCAAGAAGTCAATAGAGAAACCAAAATACAAAAGATATTTGACTTCCACTGGGCACAGTGGAGCATGCTTATAATCCCAGCAATTTGGGAGGCTGAGGCAGGAGAATAATGAATTCAAAGCCAGCCTCAGCAATAGTGAGGTGCTAAGCAACACATCCCTTGTATTTTTTTTTTTTTCCTTTTTTTTTTTTAAATTTTTTATTGTGGGTTGTTCAAAACATTACAAATTTCTTGACATATCATATTCCACACTTTGATTCAAGTGGGTTATGAACTCCCACCTTCACCCCATACACAGATTGCAGAATCACATCAGTTACACATCCATTGATTTACAAATTGCCATACTAGTGTCTGTTGTGCTCCGCTGCCTTTCCCATCCTCCACCCTCCCCCCTCCCCACCTTTCCCCTCCCCTCCCCTCCTCTCTCTCTACCTCCTCCACTGTATAACCCTGAGGGTCTCCTTCCATTACCATGCAATTTTCCTTCTCTCTCCCTTTCCCTCCCACCTCTCATCCCTGTTAAATGTTAATCTTCTTCTCCTGTTCTTCGTCCCTACACTGTTCTTAGTTACTCTCCTTATATCAAAGAAGACATTTGGCATTTGTTTTTTAGGGATTGGCTAGCTTCACTTAGCATAATCTGCTCTAATGCCATCCATTTCCCTGTAAATTCTATGATTTTGTCATTTTTTAATGCAGAGTAATACTCCATTGTGTATAAATGCCACATTTTTTTTATCCATTCGTCTATTGAAGGGCATCTAGGTTGGTTCCACAGTCTTGCTATTGTGAACTGTGCTGCTATGAACATCGATGTAGCAGTGTCCCTGTAGCATGCTCTTTTTAGGTCTTTAGGGAATAGACCAAGAAGGGGAATAGCTGGGTCAAATGGTGGCTCCATTCCCAGCTTTCCAAGAAATCTCCATACTGCTTTCCAAATTGGCTGCACCAATCTGCAGTCCCACCAGCAATGTACAAGTGTACCCTTTTCCCCACATCCTCGCCAGCACTTGTTGTTGTTTGACTTCCTAATGGCTGCCAATCTTACTGGAGTGAGATGGTATCTTAGGGTGGTTTTGAATTGCATTTCTCTGACAGCTAGAGATGTTGAGCATTTTTTCATGTACTTGTTGATTGACTGTATGTCCTCCTCTGAGAAGTGTCTGTTCAGGTCCTTGGCCCATTTGTTGATTGGGTTGTTTGTTTTCTTATTGTCTAATTTTTTGAGTTCTTTGTATACTCTGAATATTAGGGCTCTATCTGAAGTGTGAGGAGTAAAGATTTGTTCCCAGGGTGTAGGCTCCCTATTTACCTCTCTTATTGTTTCTTTTGCTGAGAAAAAACTTTTTAGTTTGAGTAAGTCCCATTTGTTGATTCTAGTTATTAACTTTTGTGCTATGGGTGTCCTATTGAGGAATTTGGAGCCCGACCCCACCGACTGTAGATCGTAGCCAACTTTTTCTTCTATCAGACGGCGCGTCTCTGATTTGATATCAAGCTCCTTGATCCATTTTGAATTCACTTTTGTGCATGGCGAGAGAAAGGGATTCAGTTTCATTTTGTTGCATATGGATTTCCAGTTTTCCCAGCACCATTTGTTGAAGATGCTATCCTTCCTCCATTGCATGCTTTTAGCCCCTTTATCAAATATAAGATAGTTGTAGTTTTGTGGATTGGTTTCTGTGTCCTCTATTCTGTACCATTGGTCCACCCGCCTGTTTTGGTACCAGTACCATGCTGTTTTTGTTACTATTGCTCTGTAGTATAGTTTGAAGTCTGGTATCGCTATACCGCCTGATTCACACTTCCTGCTTAGCATTGTTTTTGCTATTCTGGGTCTTTTATTTTTCCATATGAATCTCATGATTGCTTTCTCTATTTCTACAAGAAATGCCGTTGGGATTTTGATTGGCATTGCATTAAACCTATAGAGAACTTTTGGTAATATCGCCATTTTGATGATGTTAGTTCTGCCTATCCATGAACAGGGTATATTTTTCCATCTTCTAAGATCTTCTATTTCTCTCTTTAGGGTTCTGTAGTTTTCATTGTATAAGTCTTTCACCTCTTTTGTTAGGTTGATTCCCAAGTATTTTATTTTTTTTTGAAGATATTTTGAATGGAGTGGTTGTCCTCATTTCCATTTCAGAGGATTTGTCGCTGATATACAGGAATGCCTTTGATTTATGCGTGTTGATTTTATATCCTGCCACTTTGCTGAATTCATTTATTAGCTCTAATAGTTTCTTTGTAGAGCCTTTTGGGTCTGCTAGGTATAGAATCATATCATCTGCAAATAGTGATAATTTAAGTTCTTCTTTTCCTATTTTTATGCCTTTAATTTCTTTCGTCTGTCTAATTGCTCTGGCCAGTGTTTCGAGAACTATGTTGAACAGAAGTGGAGAGAGAGGGCATCCCTGTCTAGTTCCAGATTTTAGAGGGAATGCCTTCAGTTTTTCTCCATTCAGAATGATGCTAGCCTGAGGCTTAGCATAGATTGCTTTTACAATATTGAGGTATGTTCCTGTTATCCCTAGTTTTTCTAGAGTTTTGAACATAAAGGGATGCTGTACTTTGTCAAATGCTTTTTCCGCATCTATCAAGATGATCATATGGTTCTTATTTTTAAGTCTATTGATGTGGTGAATAACATTTATTGATTTCCGTATATTGAACCAGCCTTGCATCCCAGGGATGAATCCTACTTGATCATGGTGTACAATTTTTTTGATATGTTTTTGTATCCGATTCGCCAGAATTTTATTGAGGATTTTTGCATCTAGGTTCATTAGAGATATTGGTCTGTAGTTTTCTTTCTTTGAAGTGTCTTTGTCTGGTTTAGGTATCAGGGTGATGTTGGCCTCATAGAATGAATTTGGAAGTTCTCCCTCCTTTTCTATTTCCTGAAGTAGCTTGAAAAGTATTGGTATTAGTTCTTCTTTAAAGGTTTTGTAAAATTCTGCTGTATACCCATCCGGACCTGGGCTTTTCTTAGTTGGTAGTCTTTTTATGGTTTCTTCTATTTCCTCAATTGATATTGGTCTGTTTAGGTTTTCTATATCCTCCTGACTCAATCTGGGCAGATCATATGACTTAAGAAATTTATCTATGCCTTCACTATCTTCTAATTTGTTGGAGTATAAGGATTCAAAATAGTTTTTGATTATCTTCTGTATTTCTGAAGTGTCTGTTGTGATATTGCCTTTTTCATCCCGTATGCTAGTAATTTGAGTTCTCTCTCTTCTTCTCTTCGCTAGCATCGCTAAGGGTCTGTCGATTTTGTTTATTTTTTCAAAGAACCAACTTTTAGTTTTGTCAATTTTTTCAATTGTTTCTTTTGTTTCGATTTCATTAATTTCAGCTCTGATTTTAATTATTTCTTGCCTTCTACTTCTTTTGCTGTTGTTTTGCTCTTCTTTTTCAAGGATTTTGAGATGAAGTATGAGATCATTTATTTGTTGGTTTTTTCTTTTTTTAAGGAATGAACTCCATGCAATGAATTTTCCTCTTAGAACTGCTTTCAATGTGTCCCATAGATTCCGATATGTTGTGTCTGTGTTTTCATTTATCTCTAAGAATTTTTTAATTTCCTTCTTGATGTCTTCTATAACCCATTGATCATTCAGTAACCTATTGTTCATTCTCCAAGTGATGTATGCTTTTTCCTTCCTTCTTTTATCGTTGATTTTCAGTTTCATTCCATTATGATCAGATAAGATGCATGGTATTATCTCTACTCCTTTATATTGTCTAAGAGTTGCCCTGTGACATAATATATGATCTATTTTTGAGAAGGATCCATGTTCTGCTGAGAAAAAAGTGTAACTGCTTGATGTTGGGTGTTATATTCTATATATGTCAATTAGGTCTAGGTTATTAATAGTGTTATTGAGTTCTATAGTTTCCTTATTCAACTTTTGTTTGGAAGATCTGTCCAGTGGCGAGAGAGGTGTGTTGAAGTCTCCCATGATTATGGTATGGTGGTCTATTAGACTCTTGAACTTGAGAAGAGTTTGTTTGACGAACATAGCTGCACCATTGTTTGGGGCATAAATATTTATGATTGTTATGTCTTGTTGGTGTATGGTTCCCTTAAGCAGTATGTAGTGTCCCTCTTTATCTCTTTTGATTAACTTTGGCTTGAAATCTATTTTATTTGATATGAGTATGGACACTCCTGCTTGTTTCCGAAGTCCATATGAGTGATATGATTTTTCCCAACCTTTCACCTTCAGCCTATGTATGTCTTTTCCTATCAAATGCGTCTCCTGTAGGCAGCATATTGTTGGGTCTTGTTTTGTGATCCATTCTACTAGCCTGTGTCTCTTAATTGGTGAGTTTAAGCCATTAACATTTAGGGTTATTATTGAGATATGGGTTGTTCTTCCAGCCATATTTGTTTATTTCTGTTACTAAACATGGTTTGTTTTCCTCTTTGATTATTCCCCCCCCCTTTACTGTCCTACCTCCCACTGTTGGTTTTCATTGTTATTTTCCATTTCCTCTTCCTGTAATGCTTTGGCGAGGATGTTTTGAAGAGATGGTTTTCTAGCTGCGAATTCTTTAAACTTTTGTTTATCATGGAAGGTTTTAATTTCATCCTCCATCCTGAAGCTTAATTTCGCTGGATACACAATTCTTGGTTGGAACCCATTTTCTTTCAGTGTTTGAAATATGTTATTCCAGGATCTTCTAGCTTTCAGAGTCTGTGTTGAAAGATCAGCTGTTATCCTGATTGGCTTACCCCTAAATGTAATCTGCTTCCTTTCTCTTGTAGCTTTTAAAATTCTCTCCTTATTCTGTATGTTGGGCATCTTCATTATAATGTGTCTAGGTGTGGATCTCTTATGATTTTCACATTCGGCGTCCTGTAGGCTTCTAGGATTTGGGATTCTGTCTCATTCTTCAAGTCTGGGAAGTTTTCTTGTATTATTTCATTGAATAGACTTCTCATTCCTTTGGTTTGGAGCTCTGTACCTTCCTGTATCCCAATGACTCTTAAGTTTGGTCTCTTAATGTTATCCCATATTTCTTGGATGTTCTGCTCATGGTTTCTTAACAGTCTTGCTGAGCTGTCTATGTTCTTTTCCAGTTGAAATACTTTGTCTTCATTGTCTGATGTTCTATCTTCTAAGTGTTCTACTCTGCTGGTAGTATTCTCCATTGAGTTTTTAAGTTGGTTTATTGCTTCCTGCATTTCTAGGATTTCTGTTTGTTTGTTTTTTATAACCTCTATCTCCCTGTATAGTTGATCCTTTGCTTCCTGGATTTGTTTGCGTAATTCGTTGTCGAAGTGATCTTTCATTGTCTGATTTTGCTGTTTAATGTCTTCCTTGAGACTCCAGATCATCTGAAGCATGTATATCCTGAATTCTTTATCTGACATTCCATCTGCTGCAGCTGTTACCTCTTCTAAAGTTGCGTTGACCTGCATTGCTTGTGGTCCTTTCTTTCCTTGTCTTTTCATACTGCTTGCGTATCTTTCCTGCAGGTGCGGGCGGCGGCTCTGCTCTCTCCTTATTCCAATTGGGGTGTCGTGGCTACCACGCCGGCAGGTCACTGGGCCTGTTCTGGGAGCTGGCGGCGGCTCTGTTCTCCCCCTACTCCAATTGGGGTGACGAGTGTACCACGCCGGCAGGCCACCGGGCCTGATCCACCGGTCGGTTGCAGGTTTGCCTACCCTGCAGGCGCGGGCGGCGGCTCTACTCTGCCCCTACTGCAAATGGGGTGACGTGTCTGTCGTACCGCAGGCCACTGGGCCTGTCCCGCTGGTCGGTCGCAGATCTGCCCACCTTTCGGGCACGGGTGGAGGCTCTGCTCTGCCCCTACTCCAATTGGGGTGTCGTGACTACCCCGCCTGCAGGACGCTGGGCCTGTTCCTGGCACGGGCGGCGACTCTGCTCTGCCACTACTCCAATTAGGGTGGTGTTTGTACCATGCCGGCAGGCTCCTGGGCCTGATCCGCCGGTCTGTTGTAGGTCTGCCTACCTTGGAGGCGCGGGCGGCGGATCTGCCCTGCCCCTCCTACCACGCCTGCGGACCCCTGGGCCTGATCTGCAGGTTGATCACTGGTCTGCTCACCCTGCGGGCACGGGTGGCGGTTCCGCTCCGCCCCCACTCCAATTGGGGTCACGTGACCACCATACCGGCAGGGCCTGATCCGGGCGTGGGAGAAGGATCTGCTCTGCCCCTACTCCAGTTGGGGTGACGTGTGTACCACACTGGCAGGGCACTGGGCCTGACCCGCCAGGCTGTCACAGGTCTGTTTACCTTGCACGTTCATTCGTCACAGCGCGAACCGCGGCTCTGCCCTGCCCCTCCTACCACGCCCATGTACCACTGGGTCGCGGGTCTTCCCACCTTGCGGTTGCGGGTGGCGGCTCCGCTCCGCCCCCTCTCCAATTGGGGTCACGCGGTCACCACGCTGGCGAGCCGCTGGGCCTGCTCCGGGCGCTGGCGGCGGCCCGGCTCCTTCCCTCTGGCTCGACGACAAATTGAGGAGACTCGGGTGACTGTGCCTCACCCCCCCTACCAGGAGACCAACTGCTTATGTCACCACTGGTATTGATGAAGTTCCCTCCTCCGCCGCTTTCTGCAGACATCAGATCTCTGCCATGTTGGTATCCTATGCGAATGGCAGCATTTCGTTCCCCTTGCCGGGCAACCAAAGCACCGGGTGAGTCCTGACCGGCCCTCAGCAGGACCCGGACCGAGAAGCATCCCTTGTATTTTATTTAAAGACAAGGTCTGAAAGGAAACAACAAATAGAAATAGAAATTTAGAGACAGGGTCTCTAATTAATAAAATATAAAACAGGGCTGGGGATATGGCTCAGTGGTTGAGTATACCTGAGTTCAATCCCTGGTACTAAAAAAAAAAAAAAAGATGTTTGACTTTGCAAAATAAGGAATAAAAAAAATAAAACAGAAATAATAGAATTGAATTTGACATACCGATAATTACATCAAATGAAAATGAACTGAAACACACCAATTAAGCTGGGTATGCTGATTTGAACCTGTATTCCCAGCTACCCTAGAGGTTGAGGTGGAATGATCCCTGTAGTCTAAGAGTTTTGAGACCAGCCTGAGTAATGCAATAAGATCACATCTCAAAAATGAAAAACAACTCCCCAAAATAAACAAACAAATGAAGCAAAGACGGAGGAATACAGGAGGGCCAAATTTTGAGTGTTTGGAATGTAGCTCAGTGGTAGAGTACTTGTCTAGCATGTTCAAGGCCCTAGGTTTGGTACCTAGCCACCCCCCTCCACACACACACACACACACACACACACACACACACACATGCTTTCTCTCTTTCCATTAGCTTTCCAGTGCTCCGGGTCTGCATGATCCTTCCCCTGGCTCTGTTCTATCTGATACCGTACCCATGGCCCCTTGCTCAATGGGATCCAGCCACAGGATCCTCAGGCTCATAACCACCTTGAGGTCTTGCACATGTTAGTCTATCTTCATTAAATGATCTTTATTACTAAATGATCTGATATCTTCTCAGGATTTAAGTCTAAGTTCAAATGTCGCCTTCCTCTATGCCCCACCATAATATATTTAGAGAGGCTACCCCCAAACTCTTAATTTATTTTATTCTCTCAGCATTTTATTTATTTTCTGACCACTTGTCTTAAAGTCTGAAATTTCATGGTTACATTTTTACAATCTATCTCACTGATTATACCCAACACACACACACACACACACACACACACACACACACCCCTATCTAGAATGTAAACTCTAAAACAGCAAAGATCCTGCCTAATCCCATGACTCTCATGGTCTTATCTTAATATGGTAGCCAGAATGTTTAAAATGTTAAATGAATTAAGATGCTGGAGAAGCCAACTGAGAGTTTCATAGTTACAGTACTTGCAATCCTCTCCTATTTTAAAACCTAATAAACCATCTCCTCCTCCTCCCCCTCCCCCTCCTCCTCCTCCCCCTCCCCCTTCCCCTCCTCCTCCTTTTCCCTTAGGGAGAAAGACTCTTGGCTTGTTACTTTCATTCTGACAACTATAAAAATAAAGAATCAACCCACAGAGACTGGGGGTAAAAATAAATCTCTGGACTAGGCCTTTCAAGGATCTTATAGAGAGGAGCAAAAATGATGCCAGAGAAGAAGGAGGAGCTGAGGAAACTCAGTCACCTCCCTGCCCCTTGTCTCCCCCAACCCCCGCAATCCAGCCAGTTACTGGCCAGCAAGTGTCTGTAGCACAGGCATGTGACTGCATAGCTCCCTTTGGAGGGGAGTGAGAGGTCCCCTCTACCCCCTTAGTTCTTAGGTGAGCTCTTTGGCTGGATCCAGGGATCCAATTAATATAAATGCTTATTATGTTGTTTTTTTTTAACATAAAAGTTTTACTAATTTGACACATACATGGGGTTTGTCACAAGAGAACAAAGTCCTCAGAAATGACCAAAGTGCAATGCTTTTCTATTTTTCAGATGAAGAGCAATAAACTTGTTAAGGAATGAAAGGACAAATGATCACCAGTCTAGGTAGTCAATTCCAGAGATGTTACTGAGAAACTGCGGGGGGTGGGGTGGGGGGGGTGGGGGGGTGGGAGCCAGGGGAAGGTAAGTGTGACTTCAGAGTGTGTTGATTCCGACTCACTGAGCCCCGTGACCAGTCTCTGGTGATCAAGGCTATTTTCAAGCCTTGGGTGTCAAGGATATCTTCCTAAAACAATTTTTATGGCTTCCTGCTTGTAGGAAAAGGTGGGCCAAATGGCCCTTTGAAGTCACAGTTCCCCTTACAAGAATCAGTGTACCCAGGAAGTGTGTTTTGCCTTCTCTCCTTCACCCAGTTTGCAATTTCTCAATGAATCTCTCTGCTACTGAATAAAATATTTGAGAATTTCAGCCTAGTTAGTTACTAGTCTTTAGTGGTCTGTCCCCTCCAATGACAGCCTGCCTTTCACTTCTTAAAGCTCTCCCACCCGCCATCCCCTATGACTTGCAGTTCTCTTCTCCCTTTCCCAAGATTAGGGAGTGGGTCACACTTCCCCAGCAACTCATATAGGGTGCTTCAAGGGGATCAAAATATGCCACCTGCCCCTATGCTAACCTACAAAAATTATTTTGAGCTGGAGGCAAAGAAGAACCAATAGACAGAGAAAATCACCTTCCAGGAGCTTTCGTCATCTGACTAAAAGCAAAAACTTGTGAGAAATGAGGACTGTCATAAATCCCCTCTCCCAGGGAGGATTTATGGCTATGAGGAAGACAGAGTTGGTGCCAAGATGGACCTGCACAAACAACCTGAGCCCAGGGGCCTTCACACAATTTGCCACCCTAAAAACTCACAGTCTTTTCCTTGGTTTTCTCTAAAAATTCATTGTCCCTTTGCTAAGATGCTATGTAAGGCCAACTTCTAACCAATCCTGTGACTTACTTGAAGGTTTCTTCAAGGTGAGATAGGTTGTATGCATGGATAATGTTTTTCTGTTGTCCATCTTTGTCAGGACAATCTACAGGGCCCAAGCCAGAAAATCTGAAAAGGTAGTAGGAAAAAAAAATTTTTTTCCCTACATAGGCAATCTTTTCATTTCCTCCAAGTCATTTCCACTGCCCACACTAAAAACTGATTTTGAAAAGGAGATAGAGATACTTTCTTTTTCTCAGTCCTCACAGGTTCTTAGTGGGGACAGTTCCTGTTAACCAAAAGGCAAATTAACAGGAGAGAAAGAAGCAGTTTTAATGGCACTTGCCACGTCTGTCAAGGGAAAGAGGCAACTTTCTTTGAAAAGTGACTCTCAAAACAGTCGTGTGGGACAGTCTTAACTAGTATTTGAAGAATCAGCAATAAATCTCAGAGTGACAAGACAAAGGAGCATAGAGTTTCAGGCTTTAGAAGTGGGAAAAGCATGGGAAGGTGCTAATATCAGCTCCCAGATTTCCTCTGGTGTCAGGAAGCAGCTGTCCTTGGCTTGAGATAGGAAGAGGGGAGAGGTAGAAAGACCTTTGGTCCCGGTGAATCTCTGTTCTCTCCTCAGGCAAATGGAGGGAAGATGCTCCGACATTCTAGGGAAATGTATTTTGGTTTTCTCTGGTGCAGAGGAAAATAACCTGGTCCAGTCTGGTTGCTCTCTTCCCTTCACACACAGGGAAGTGATCACAGCGGGTCCTGCTGGCTCCTCTCTGTCCTTTATGGCTCCCCTGCTGCTTATACCTTCTGGGACCAAGCCTTATGAGTTAGAGTGTGTCTACTTTTAAAGAAAGACCTGTAACCCCAGAGGTGAAGTGAGGGTCATCGATTGCCAGGAACAGAACAGCCCATTTGTTTCCCTATAAGCTTGATCACCCAGTCTTGGCAAAGGCTCCTGTCTTTCTAAGGCACCTCTGAGGGCTCAAGCCTGGGACAAGTCTACCTACCTCTGTCCCCTGACTCCCTTCATATAGCCTTCAGCTCACTTCTCTTCTCATAAAGTAGGTCGGAAATAGTAGCCAAAGGTAATGAGGACTTTTGTCTTAAATAGGTTCTTTGTGTTTTGAGGACTTCCTTCCCAGGACATACTGATGTCAGCAGCTTTTGACATATGGAAGTCCTCTGGGAGGGCATTTTCTATCATGCTTTCTACACTTAGGTAATTCTCTTCTGAGCCCACATCAAGAGTGCTTTGTCTCCTAGACCATCCTCACCTGCCATTAGGATCCTTGAGAATAGGACTCAGTATTCCTGAGGCCTAGCATTAGAATGGCAACAGTTTTAATTTTGAGTACAAACACTGACATGGGTAGCGGTTGCCTGGGGCCTGAGATTGACCATGACCTAGGGGAGATGAAGACTATGGCTGGACCCAGCAGCATTAACTCCATGGGAAATAATTAATTAATTAATGGCACAATAATGCACCCGCTGATTCCTGGTGACCCTTCATCCTGGCTGACAGCTGCTAGGTTTCTTGTGTATCCAAAACCATCCTTTAGACTCCAGGCTTTTCTGGGAGAACTTCTATTAATCTCCAAGTCCCTGTAGTAATGACCCTCCTTCTCAGCACCTGTAACTCCTGTCATGTCTGGATCCCCATCACAGATACCCAGACGCCTCCATGGTCTCCAGCGGATGCCGTCAGCCCTCTGCACCTCATCACCACCAAGGGAAGATGGTGTGTGGATTCTCCTAGCTCTCTGAGGTTTTCTTCAGTTCATTCATCTCCCACTTCAATGCCAAAGCCTTTTAGAGCAGCAGAGGCCTCTGCCTTCCATTTCACTCCCCCCCACACACTGTCCTCATTTACCAACCTTCAAGTCACCCAGCCTTTGTCATTATCCTCAGGAATCTTAAAGGAAACAACCCATTTAAAAATTTACCTCAGACTTCCTTGATCTGATTCTAATGATCTCCAAATTCCTCCTGCTGTTCAGAGCAGCTCCTCCATTTAGAGAATTTCAAGGATAATCTCGTGTCCCTCCAGCTCTCTCCCTCACCGACCTCTGCAAGGTCTGCCTTATTTATTTATTTTTTTTTATGTGGTGCTGAGGATAGAACCCAGTGCCTTGCACGTACTAAGCGAGCACTTGCGGAACCACAACCCCAACCTCCTACTTTATATTTAATCAAATCATGTTACCCTCACCTAGTCCCTTGGTAAGTGCCCCAGTGCACAAGAGCATTCACCTCTGTGCCAGGTGTCAGGGAACATCACTTCAATCTCTCTCTCCCCACACACTCAGTGATCACAGACGGTCCTGCTGGCTCCTCTTGGTCCTGCTCAGCTCCTTCTGCCCCTTGTGCTGTGGCCCTGTTCACCCTTTAGGTCTTTTCGGCAGCTGAGCACTGTTGAAAAAAATAACCTGGCAGTGAAGACAGACAAGACTTTTATGATGCCTAACTTAGGCTGGCTTCTCAATGGTCCCATTCAATGTTTTATAGACAAAATTATAAAAACTTGGTGAAAGATTTAACTGGTTATGGGGTTTTTGTCTTTGTTTTTTTGTTTAGCGGCATCAGGGATGGAAACTGGGGCCTGAAGCATGCTAAGCAAGAGCACAACCACTGAGCTCCACTGAGTAACATCCCCAGCCCTTTCTATTTTTTCTCTCTTTTCTGAAATTTTATTTTGAGTCAGGTTCTTGCTAAGGTGCTGAGGCTGGCCTCAAAATTGTAATCCTCCTGCCTCAGCCTCCTGAGCAGCTGAGATTATAGGCATACACCATCACATCTGGCTCTAATTGATTTTATTTGCGATTCATGAATGGGGGAAGCCTCTGTTATGCAACATAAAATGAGAGCTCCCATTGAGCAATGGCAAAGCAGTGGCTTTTCTAAGGTAGGAACAAGGAAGCAGAATAACAGAATGAGTTTTTTTTTTTTTTTTTTTTTTTTGTGGTGCTGGGGATCAAACCCAGGGCCTTGTGCATGTGAGGCAAGCACTCTACCAACTGAGCTATATCTCCAGCAAGGAAGCAGAATAATAGAAAAAAAGTTTGTCATTCAGGCGCAGTAGAGCATGCCTGTAATCCCAGCGACTCACAGGCTGAGACAGGAGAATCATGAATTCAGAGCCAGCCTCAGTAATTTAGCAAGGCCCTAAACAATTTAGTGAGACCCTGTCTCTAAAAAGAGAAAGAAGGAAGGAAGGAAAGAAGGAAGGAAGGAAGGAGGGAGGGAGGGAGGAAGGAAAGAAAGAAAGAAAGAAAGAAAGAAAGAAAGAAAGAAAGAAAGAAAGAAAGAAAGAAAGTTAGGCTAATACCAGGTAACTTCATATGACTTTTTTGTAAGTGTTAGTGAAGAGGGGACTTCCTTATCATGCTAACTGAAGAAAGCTGTATCTCCTGTTTTCAGGAAGAAATGATCTATTTTAGAGATCCACCTGCTTACTTAAAATTTCAGTTGATTATATGGCACTTAGCATGAGTGACTCCTTCTGGTCAGGTATAAGAGCTTGGTCCAAAACAATAACCTCCCATAATCCTTGGGTAACTTTTCCCTCATTACATCCCACTGAGGCTTACCCAAACTTTCTGAAGCAGCCAGTTTGAGAATTGCAGGCACAGACCTGCTCCTTTGAGGACTTGTTTTTTGTTTTTTGTTTCATCTTTCATTCTCTCCCTTTTTTCACATAACATTTGTCCCTTTGAGACTTTATTTTTTGAAAAATCCAAAAAGCAGACAGGATTTCATATGCAAAGATGTTCATTGCAGTATTATTTATACTTGGAAAAATTTAAAACAATCTCAATGTTTGTAATAGGAAAATCATTCAGAAAAGATAATGAAATATAAGCCATGATTAAAATGCTTATTAAGTTATTAATCACACAGGGACATGATTATGCTATAATATTAAATAAAAATGTAAAGGGAAATATGATAATATGTATGATTCTCATTTTTAAAACGTCAGTTTTAATAACAGCAATTAACTATGCTCCGGTAGCAGGGATTTCTTTTGTTTTCTTTTAATATCTTTTCTGTAGTACTAGGATCTCTTTTTTTTTGAGACTTTTTTAAATTTTTTGTTGTTGGGGATCAAACTCAGGGCCTTGTGCATGCAAGGCAAGCATTCTCCCAACTGAGCTATATCTCCAGCCCAAGACTTTTTAAAAAATATATATATATATATATATTTATTTTTAGTTTTAGGTGGACACAATATCTTTATTTACATTTATGTGGTGCTGAGGATCCAATCCAGTGCCTCAAGCATGCTAGGTGAGCTCTCTACCACTGAACCCCAGCCCCAGCCCCATAGGGATCTATTTTAGTAAGTTTTTCATATCTGAAACCCAATAAGACCAATGTAGAGGAGGAAACGTTTATTTTGGTTCATGGTTTCGGAG
The DNA here is from genome assembly GCF_047511675.1 of Marmota flaviventris. NCBI lineage: Eukaryota > Metazoa > Chordata > Mammalia > Rodentia > Sciuridae > Marmota > Marmota flaviventris. The sequence continues at coordinate 58,991,412 of NC_092508.1, forward strand.
GTCTCAGTCCATGGTTGGCTGATTCCATTTCTTTGAGCCCGAGGTGAATCAGAACATCATGGCAGAAGGGAATGTTGTTGGGGAAAGGTACTTAGCTTATGGTGGCCAGGAAGCAGAGAGAGAAAGAGGGGAAGGGGCTGCAAGAAAGACGAGTCCTTCCTGGGCACACCCCCAGTGACCCACCTCCTCCAGCCATGCCCCACTTGCCTACAGTTACCACCCAGTTAGTTCATTCAAACTAGGAGGGTCTGATCAGGTCACAGGCCTCATAATCCAATCATCCACCCCCTGCATTACACACAGGAACTTTGGGGAAGACACGTCATTTCCAACCATAAGAGATTTAATACCAGCAATAAGCTATGCTCCACAATAACAGGGGTTTCTTTCATTACTTATTCATTTAGTTTCTTTTTCCTTTCCTTTTTGTAGATCTGGGGATCAAACTCAGTGCCTTATGCATAGTAAGCAAGTGCACTACCACTGGGCTACATCCCTGCCCCATTTGTTCATTTTTAAAGCAGAAACTCGCAGAGACCAAAAAGGGTAAGAGAGGAGACACCAATAACATCATTTTAGAAAATGGAAAAATGGTGGAGTAACTTGAGAAAATGGGTTCTGAAACTTGCAGTGAGTTAGAGCATAAAACAAACTCTTTATACCACAAACTCTCAGGAAGTGGAAACATGGCTTACCTTTCTGAATAGCGGTGCACGTGAGTGACGAACAACTGAAATTTGGTTTGAGGAGCAGCTGCAGCCCCAGACTCCTCTTCCCCCCAGGGGAGCCACTGAGTGGCTGCCTCTTCCCCAGAGGACTGAAGGTCTTCCACAGGGGAGAGGAGAAAGGATTGCTGAAATGAGGAACTCCATGCCTGGAAGCAGGTGATGCATACTAGTTCATGAGTAAATATGGAGGCGCTGGCGCTCCCTTTTGGCTTCCAGACTTCAGCCATTTTGAAAGCTAATGCTCCATGGTTGACAAACCACAGTCATGTGTTCAGAGCTTCCTATCAACTGGGAATATAAACTAGGTTACCTGATTAAAAAATCTATCACACCTGAATAATATAATAAATGTACAAGAAAAAAATTAAATGCCAGAGTTTTGAACCCAGGAGTGCTTAACCACCAAGCCACAACGCCAGCCCTTCTTATATTCTATTTTTTATTTTTTTGTTTTTGGTGCTAGGAATTAAACCCAGGGCCTTGTGCATGTAAGGCAAGCATTCTGCCAACTGAGCTATATTCCCAGCCCCTTATATTTTGTTTTGAGACAGGGTCTCATTAACTTGCTTAAGACCTTGCTAAGTTGCTGAGGCTGTCCTTGAACTCGCGATCCTCCTGCTTCAGCCTCCTGAGCCACTGGGATGACAGATGTGCAACATACATTTTGTTTTACTAAGCACATGCCTGATTACCTTTTGATGTATGGTAGTCAGGAGAGTAGGCGGAAGTGGGTATGTCATTTGACCACTGGTGTTTTCATCCTGAACCACCATCTCTTCTGTCATATGGATAGCATCATTTACTCTGTGCCTATCTTTGGGCTGCTGGAACTAAGTACCAAGGACTTGGTGGCTTATATTCACCAGAGATTTATATCTCATAGCTCTGGAGGCTGGAAGCCCCAAATAGTGCCAGCATGATCAGATACTGGTGAAGGCCCTCTTGTGGGTTGCAGACTGCTAGCTATTCTATCCTCATGGAGTGAAGAGGGCGAGAGAGTTCTCTTCCATAAAGGAAGCCTCTTCCATTCATGAGGGCTCCACCTCATGACCTAATTACCTCTTGTTATACTGATACCGATACAGAGACCCTCAAATAACTCTCAGACCACACATTGCCATTCCAATTAAGCCTTTATTGCTGGCCAGCAGTGAACACTCTGCTCTCCAAAGAATGAGATAGTCAGAGTGGCGCACCCGCCTTCAGTTGGCCTCATATTTAAGCCAAAAAAAAAAAAAAAAAAGAAAGAAAAAAGAAACCCACAAAAGGGACGTTTGGGGGTTTAGCCAATGTAAGCAAGCAAGTGCAGAAGCTGAATTGGGCAGTGAAGGAGACAATGCAATGGGTACATTGGTATTTCCTACAGGACTTTCCAGGTTGGCATAGCAGCAAGCAAGCAGAAGGGAAGTGGGTCAAAATGACCCTAGTTGAGTACAAGTTAGAGAATGGTTATTAACGTCTAGACAATTAATATCTGACAAGGTACATTGCCCCCAAAAAATGGAAAGTAAAGAGAACAATTTTACATTGTATAAGAATTGCTATGCTAGGTAACTATTAATGGGTACAGAGGTGGGGCTTTCCCACGGGAGAAACATTTCTTACATGATATGGAGTCTCAGGGTAAAATGGAGTCTGTTTGGTCATTGTCCATATAACCTGGCCCATAATGCTCCCAAAGGCTTCACTTCCTAATACTATCACATAGGAGGTTAGGATATCAACATATGAATTTGGGGGTGACAACAACGTTCAGTCCATAATGGTGCCTATTACTTTTGTTATCGAATTAATAGGTTTTCAATGATCCTTCTGATGAGAGAGATACTATGTAGTGAGAAAAACCAATCTGTAGAGTCTGTTTGATCATTTTAATACTTGTTTGCATATTCTGTGCCAAATCAAGTGTGAGAATATAAAGGTCAGATCTTTATAAGAGGTCTAGGAATTTCGAGAAAGGAAATTCAAACTTTCTGTGAGCTGGGATCCTCAGGGAAACCCAGGTCACTGAAATGTCTCCTCTGATAGTCTCAGAAGAGAGGCAGGTACACATTTGGTCTTCAGCTAAATGCTCTGGTACCTTCCAGCTGGGTCTAACATTGGGCCTATTCTGTTTTTCCATTCAAGACGTTTACACACAGTTAAACATAATCTTCACAGACTGTTACTAACTTTAAATATGTAAAACACCTAGATAACCTCCAACCTGTCACAGGCAAGGATGTGACTCTTGGAGCTCTGGAAGTGTATTGGAAGAAAAAAATCAGAAAAAAAAATACTTCTATACCATGTGTAGCCCATTATGAAATATTTCTGCTGATCTCCATTTTCTTTGTGGGAACGTGGTGGTTTTCTTTTAATTTATTGATATGGAGTGTCAGGAGGTCTTTCTGGTTCAGGTTTTTTTCCTCTCAATGACCAAATAAAGCAACTTGTCTTTTTTCTGGCTCAGAATGATAATAGTAATTAGGCCAAAGGGCATTTCACTGTGGAAGTAAAAATTCAAATAAGTATCTTTGAAACATATTCCCAGTATACTTAGGAGTTTGTGGGATACTTGAGCTTAAAAGGCAAAGATTTGATCCTCAGCAGTATCACCTGAATCTGGTAACAGATTCACTAACAGCAGGTGCACATGGAAGTCCTCGTTTTCAGTGGTTGCACACAGGAAGAAGGGGAAGAACAAAGATTGTTCAAGAAACTTTATATGGTGCTATTAGCTCAGGGAGTGTACAGATAATGGTCAGGGAATGTCCCATCCGGCAGGACACATCAACGTGGGCAGCGAACCTAGGTGGAGAGGAATGAAGGGACAAGAGACACGAGAGATGACAGCAAGACAGGAGTTCTGATCAAGCTGCAAACTTTTATTGTTCACACAGGGGTATTTACATGCTGGGGATGGGGAAGCTCTCTAATCAGCAATTGCTGGATGTGGGTGGTAAAACTGCCAGGTGCAAGATGTCTGATGATCCTGATAACCGCAGGATGTTCCAGGGAGATAGGTAGCTGCAGGATGTCTCCCAGGGGGCTGTCAGGCTATTCTTTGAAGGAGAATTTCCTTCTAGTCCCTGACAAGGGAATAGTCTGTCTGTCTGTTTATTTATTTTGGTACCAAGCATTGAACCCAGGGACCCTTAACCACTGAATCACATCTCCAGCTTTTTGCTTTTTAAAATTTTATTATTTTTTTTTTTAAATATTATATTTAGAGACAGGTTCTCTCTGAGTTGCTCAGAGCTTCGCTAAATTGCTGAGGCTAGGTTTGAACTTGCAATCCTCCTGCCTCAGCACCCCCACACCCCCAGCCACTGGGATTTCAGGTGTGTGCCACCATTCCCCGCCAGGGAATTGTTTTGTTTTGATTTGGTACTGGGGATTGAATTCAGGGGCACTTGACTACTGAGCCATATCCCCAGCCCTATTTTATATTTTATTTAGAGACAGTGTCTCACTGAGTTGCTCAACGCCTTGCTTTTGCTGAGGCTGGCTTTGAACTTTCGATCCTCCTGCCTCAGCCTCCTGAGCCTCTGGAATCACAGATGTGCACAGAATAGTTTTGATGTGGTCTTATGGAGTATGATGATTCTGTTAGTCTTCCTCTAGTACTGCCATATATGTGGGGACATCTACTGGGGGATGCTGGAATGAAGGACATGAAACCAAGAGTTAAAAATATAAGGGACTCTGCATTCATACCCTTTCAGAGACGCCTGTCATGCTAAAATTACTTTGGAGACTGCCCATATATGTCCTGTTCTCTTCCCTGTGACAATTGTATGCACATATAGTGATTTCATGATAGTGGTCATCATGAAGCAGAGTGACACACATAGGGAGTGCCATTCTGATGGACTGATGGAGTTGCAGATGTTAGTGGACTACTTTTCACCTCTATAATATTGATTGCACATAATTATAGTGACACACTATATGCTGAGCTCTCACCTTTCTAAGCAATTTACCTTGTAAGACAGGCTGGGTACTACTATTATCTTATTATGCTGTTGAGGTAACAGAAACACACTTAAGTAATTTGTTACGTAGTTTCAAAGTGGAGAGTTGGAATTTGAGCTCAGACTGTCTGATCTGTGAAATCTCTGGCTTTAGTCTTGAGAAATTTATTTACTTGTTTATTTATTTATTTATGGTGCTGAGGATTGAACCCTGGGCCTTGTGCAGCCAAACACATGGTCTATCACTGAGCTACATCCTCAACCCAAGAGTTTTAGATACAGAATTAGAAGATAATTGGCTGGCGGGGGTGGGGTGGGGGTTGAACAGGGGGAGAAAGAAATGATTCTTCTCCCATCCGTTCATCATTTTTACAGAGACAGGTTTCTCAAACAGGAAAACATTTTTGTTTTGAGGACTTTTGAAATAGTGAACACTACCCAGAAACCTTTTTTTTCCCCTCTTTTTTTGGTACTGGGGTGAAACCCAGGGCCTCACACATGCTAGGCAAGGACTCTACCATTGAGATACATTCCCAGCCCTAACTCTGTTGCTGTCTTTTCTTTCTTTTTTGTTTTTAATGTTGCTTAGGGCCTCACTAAGTTGCTTAGGCTGGCTTTGAACTTGTGATCCTCCTGCCTCAGCCTCCTGAGCTCTTGGGATTACAGGCATGCATCACTGTGCCCACTGTTTTTTCTACAAAAACAGATCTTCATTTTCAGTTTTTTTAGTTCAACCTGAAAATCTAAAAACAAAACACAACAAAACAAAATTAAAACAACAACAACAACAAAACCCTATTTGCTTTGGTAAATGAGCCAGAACCTCCAAGGGTAATTTCTCCTTGCCTTAAAGATCAAACCCTGGAAGTTCAGAAAATGTTGGGAATTAGTTTCCTTCCCTTACCTGTAAATGATAACATTCTGCCTTTCAAATTTTACAATCAGCAATCTGCTAAAATTTTAGCCACCAAGACATCTCTGAAACAAAAGGGTTTTATTGAGCTGTGACAGACACTAGCCATAAAGAAAAGGACTGGTTCTGGGACTGATTCCCCGAGCCTCCAGCAGCATGGCTGGAGATCAATCTGGAAAACATCCGTGGGATCCAAGAAGCCAGGGGACTTTATAATGAAAATTAGGGGAGAATAAGGCATAAATCCCTTATTGTGGCAAAAGTCCCTGATGGGAGCAGGGCCCATAAGGAGGCTTGGTGCTTCCTGTCTGGCTGATTCTCCAAAGCAGAAAGCCTTGTGGTCTTGATGCAAATCTTGAACATACAGGAAAGGAATGTGTTTGGTTTTTTTTCTTCTTTTCTTTGTTGGTTTAGCCCAGAGCTATCAATGAAATAAACTTCTATTATCTTTTTCTTTTCTTTCATCTTCTGGCTTGTAACTAAATTTAGGACATCTCAGAATTCTTATTAAAATTCAGGAATGATAATTTTAAAAAGAGAAAGTGCATGTTGATAATGACTGCTTTTTATGTTTTTAATCATTTGTTTTTAAATGAGAATCATGTTGTCATTCATTTCAACCTTTATATAACATCAACTAGGGATCTGCAGAACAAATATAACTTAGATAAGCTTAAACTTTATTTAGTTAAAGTAACTTATTATTAAAATTCTAGCTATCCATCCCAGATAACAGAATAATTGGTATTGGGAATCCATGACATAGTTCTTATCTAAGAAATTATCATTTAAGATACACATACAATAAGAGAAGGAAATTTTTCCATTATTATAAAATACAAGTGAATGGAATTCACAGCCATTCCCCACTTTGGGGAAGCCATTCTTTGTCTTTGTGGCACTGAGGCCTGGCACCTAGTCTGAGGAAGCTCCTATAAGATGACTAGAATGTTCATTCTGATTTTTCCATAGCTATGATCAGAGTCAGTCTTGCAATGATAATATTGTAAATGGGACCACAATACTCTAAATAAAATACTAAACTTAAGTTCTGCTGCCTTCTAACCTCAGTGTTTCTAATATGATCAGGGAAATCCTTGCATCTCTGTAGACTAGAGATAAGGGTGATAAATGCCTTGCTAGCCTGTCCTGTTGTGGGGCCCAGTGTTGGTGGCTTGAACCCTGTAAAATGCAAAGGTTTCACGTGCATGGACACTCTCTTTTATTGAGACCCAAATTACCAAGGTCGTATACAAGCAAAATGAACGGTGTCTCTCTAGGGATAACAAAAAGCTCTCAAGATAATGACTCAACAAGTATCATGAATTCCTGATTCCAGTAATAGACACAATGGCTTAATTCCCTCAGCCGCCCTTCAGCTGCTCAGCAAAGAAACAGGCAAAAGCAGAAGAGTAAACAAGACCCAACTGAAGATAATGCAGGATTTGTGGGCTCTAATGGAACATTACACAAGAACATGTTTATAAAGCACTTGGCACACAGTGAGCCATAGTTAATTATTACTAGTCCTCAAAGCAGAAGAGAGAAGAAAGGCAGAGAAGAGAAGCAAGAAAGTGACTAGTTAGGTGATCCAGGTAAACAAACACAAAAAGACTCCCGGGGCGAAGTCTAGGGAAGAATGTGTGTCCAGGAATGTAGTCCCTGGTTTGTGGTTATCTTCCTATGGCCTTGACCTCCACCACAGTTGGCCAGGGGCCAAGTTCTGGGCACTTAGGGTGAATACCACAGTTGCTAACTAACTCGGAGTTTCTTCACGTTCCAGGGCCTGTCTACCATCTAAAAATCAACAGGGCTGACCTGAATTAGTGTTCCTCAAACTTGAGCAGGTACAGCATCTTTATTTTTTGGTGGGCAATGGTGAAGGTACCGGGGATTGAACTCAGGGGCATTCAACCACTGAGCCACATCCCCAGCCCTATTTTGTATTTACTTAGAGACAGGGTTTCATTGAGTTGCTTAGAGCCTTGCTTTTGCTGAGGCTGGCTTTGAACTCTGGATCCTCCTGTCTCAGCCTCCTGAGCTGCTGGGATTACAGGTGTACACCACAAGGCCTGGCTAGGTATGGCATCCTTTTAAAATAAAAGAATCATTACATTCTCTGAGTAGTGATAAATTGCTATGTTTATGATGTGTCTTCAATAAACACCCCTTACCTTAAGAGTCCTTCACCTGTTACATTCTGGCGAATTTACAAACTAAATGTAAGCCAAGTCCCGTCTTAACATTAATTGCACATGAAGAGAATGCTTTTTAAAACAGAGTTGCCCTTTTTGTTAGGGATGCAGTCCTCTCACCACCTCAATTCTGTCCATTTTTTTCTCTGTTTAAACTACTGGGAAACCAAACTGCTGCCTGCAGTGAGTTTGGGCATAAATGCATTTCTTGGCATTAAGGTTTCTTCTCTGATTCTTGGCCCACAAAATTAATGTTGGTGCCAACAACAAAAACACAGACACAGAGGCTGAAATTGCAGGGCAGTGTCCAGGTTTGTGGCTGCACAGGTGACTCAGAATAGGTTCATATTCATTTTTTCAGATTGCTCTTAGAATACAAACACAAAACTTAAAAAAAAAATCTCTTAAAGAATATGTGATCATTACAATGTATCTGACCCCAGTCTGAGCAACACTGAACCAAGTGATCCCAAAGTTCTTCCCAACTCTCTTACTTTGAAGAAGTTTGTCCTTGATGGTGCTATAGGCATAGTAGGTGCTCAATTTAATATTGGCTTAAATTGATTACATTTTGGTCTACAAAATTATCCAATCCAAGCATTTAAGAAAAGATTTTTATTTGCACAATTTTCTTGGTACAGTTCTTATGAATGCCACATAAAAATATATATTACATTTAGCAAATTTGTTTAAATATGTAAACTAGATTAAACACTAGAGAAAAACAACATGCTGAGAAGGTTCTACCTAAACCCTATTCTAAGAGAAATCATTGCACCTGCAGCCTACATGCTGTACTTTATCAGCTGCCAACCTGTCTCCTCTTCATAGGCCACAACCACAAGCCCAGGGAAGGGCACCTACCAACTGACATTCACTGAGCCACCTGTGACTTCTGAGGTCTGTTTGAAAAACATGAACTGAGCCAAATATCTTCTCTCTCTCTCTGGGGACTTTGAGACAAGGGTCTGGAAGGAATTTACCAGTTAAAGGTGACAGCAGCATCTATACCTCAGTTCAGGGGCAACATTAGTGGAGGCTTCGGAAGAAGTGCAAGTCGGGGTGGCTGAGTCACATTAATGGGGGAACACAAGGGCGGGGCCAGCTACCCACCTAGCCTGTAAAGCTACCACAAATCTCATCCATGCACCAGCTTCAGTCTGTATGGGTCCTATCCTATTATGGTTCCATTTCTTGGAGTACCTTGAACGAATAGCTAACCTCTCTTAGCCTCCATTTCTTCAACAGTAAAATGTAGATAATAATAGAATCTATTTTGTTGGGCTAGTGTGGCGATTAAATGAGGAAAAAAATTAGAACTGAGTTTGGCACATACATAGCAAGCACTCAATAAATGTCAACTCTACTCATAATTATTACTTCCATGATATATTTTATACCACATTGCAATAAATTCAAATGTGTTGGAACTTTAGCTCTGCTTTGTTTGCAGTGCTGGGGATAGAACCCAGGCCCTTGAGCATGCTGGGCAAATACTCTACCACTGAGCTGTGCACTCAGCCCAGGATTAATTCAGCAGGGCTTCAGTAAAAGAAACAGGTGTTAATTGTTTTCCTTTCGAACTTCATTTCCTTAGAACTTCATCTGTGTTGGGGAAGGATGGGATTTCTGAAAATTGACTGCTGTCTTATTCTGTTTGGGCTGCTATAACAAATAAGCATAGATGGGGTGGTCTAAACAAAAGAAAGTCATTTCTCACAATTCTGGAGGCTGGGAAGTCCAATACCAAGGTACCAGCTTGTCAGTTTCTGGTGAAGGCTTCTTCTCGGTTGCAAACTACCAACTTCCTGCTGTACCTCACATAGACAAGAGGAGGGAAGGAGAGGTAATGAGAGAAAACCTTGTTGCTATGAAAGGTCTCATCCTCAAATATCATCTTCAAATATCACATTGTAAACAAGTTCTCAATATATGACTTTGGGGGGTATAAATATAAAATCCATAACAACCATCTAGCATAGTAAACTCATTTTGAAACTGTGATACAATAAGATGCTGACTTGCTATAATGGCCCAAATTGAAAGAAGGGTCATCATTGAGTACGACATATTAAATTCAGGAACTAGTGACTTTTAGTTTCAGACAAAGACACAGGATAATAGAGCTGGCTCATGACAACTTCAAGTTCAAAGAACTTGGGGGACTTGAAGTTCAAGAGCCTCAGGAAAGGGTGATGTGCACACATGGGAAAAGGGGAATGAGACAGGATGCAGAAGGAAGCCAAGAACTGGCCAAGGAATTTCTGTTATTTCAACCACCCAGAAAAAATTATTTCTGTTGCACAAATGAGTGATTTTTCTTTTTTCATTTTATGTTTCAATCTCTTTTTTTCCCGAAGTTTCCAATTTAGTTTATAGGGAAATATTCCCCTAACCTCTGAGACTTGTATCTGAATGAACAATGGAAATCAGAGAGAAGAGGGCCAGCCCCTTACTCACATAGATGTCCAGCTTGTTTGCTTGGCTGAACTGAGCATGAAAACTCATTGTACAGACATCTTTATTAGAAATATTTATTGCATAAAACAAATACTCTCTCTATAATACCATAAAACTCAGAGGAAACCAACACACGCCTGATGAAAGAAATAGGAAATCTATTGCCCTCGTGCTCTGCTGTTTAGAATCATTTACTCACCTATAAATCCACACAGAATCTTCCAATCTCTGTGAAGACCCAAGAAGGTTCAACTGCACCATTAAAGTAAGTGTTAACTCAGACCACCAATCTCATGATCACCAGTTTCACAAGCAATTAAGCCGTTCACAAAACCTGGGCTTCCATGAGAACCATGCATCCTCCCATGCTTACTTAAGTAAGCAGGAGGATATTTCAGAAGTGACTGGCTGTGACTTCTGAGGCTCCGCCATCAGAAATATTGTGGTTCTCACATTACCCTCTCAGATCTCTCGTTCTCTCTGGATGAGTCAAGCCACTGTGCATGTGGATCCTAGGGCAGGTGGAAAGACCCACATGCGGAGGAACTGAACATCCCGCCAACAGCCAGCACATCTGAGGATCTACCTTGGAAGCAGATCCTCCAGCTCTAGTCAAGCTTTCAGATGACTGTGGCTCAGTCAGCACCCCAACTGACACCTTCCTAGAACCCAAGCCAGAGCCCACCAGCTGAGCCACTCCGGAAGTCCTGACCCACAAACATGGCATGAGAAAATAAGTGTTTATTCTAAGTCACTAAGTCTTGGAGAGATTTGGTTAAGCAATCCATAGCTATTAACAATGTCTATTAACACACTGGATATTTCACTTTCATTCTTTAATTTTCTCATCAGAAAATTTATGGAGAACTCATTTGGCCAGGTGGTCGATATTCAGGAATAAATACAGTTTGCTGCCTTCTAGAAGCTCACAGTCTGAGAAGCTGGGGGTGAGGTTGGAGGTGGCATAAATGCCTATAACAGATAACTCCATAAACACCATCAATGCCTGTAACAGATGTCACTTATACCCTTGCTTCAGTATCACATTTTCAGTTTTCGCCTGTGATCTGGGGACATCAAGTTTGGCGGTGACTCCAGTGGTTGAAGAGAACGCTCATCAGTTCCTGCCGCATGATTGTTATGGGTTTTAATAAGAGTGATCAATACCATCAGCTCCCCCTTTAAATGCTAATGAATGCTTTAACGCAGCAGATGCAGACATACAGTACACTGCAGATTAAAATTAGGCTCGAAATTAAATTGCTTACACATAGCAAAGGAGCCAGTTTGGACATCTTGATAATCAGCCACAACCAGCTGACAAATCTTGAATTGTCCCTACACCAACACACAAAGCCTCTCCCAGTCTCAGCCAGATCAGGCATCATCAGGCAGCTAATGAGGGGGCCTGGGGCCTCTGGGCAGGAGAAAGGAAAACTGCCAGGTCAGACTTTCAGAAGAGCTTCGCCTGCGTTTGGAAGCAATCGCAGCAGGACCATAGAGGGCACAAGGATTAGGAACAACCTAGATTCATTAAAAAGACAGATCTTGGGCCTCTGGCAAGAAAAGCCATATAGTGAGATTTTGTAAATGTCCAAAAGAACTATCTCGGTGTGTAAACATTTCTTGAACATACTTACCATTTTTATTATTTTCTATTCCTGTGACAAGTGTCTATCAAGAGCCCACATTTATACTGCTATGTGTAATGTAGAAATTAAAAATGGAAATCTAACCTGGTTCACTATGACTCAAAGACCAGCTTCTTGGAAAAAAATAGACTGGCTTTTTTCCTTGGGAGCCTTTGAACACCCAGAACCTGCTCTTAGCAACATACCCTGAAACCGAATCACTGTGTGAGAGTCACACTCAGGGGCCAGCTCCCATTGGTAAAGCTCACAAGAGACTGATGTATAAAATCAGAATGGTAACTCTTATTTTTTATGTCTTAAATTACTGATTTATTTGACCAATTCCGGATGGATAGGCATTTCTTTTTCTTTAATAGATAACGCTACATTGAAATCCCATAAGAATAGCAATTATTTTAACACTTGGTCTGATTCTTGATAAATTGGACACGACTATTGAAAGTCACTTAATGAGTATGTTTGGAACAAAAATTTAGAGAATTTGATAGTTTGTAAGCCTGATTAATCCATCAATCAATTAATCCATTGACTTAACAAATAGATGAGTACTGACTATGTTTTAGAGAGATACTGGTGACCAACACAGGCACAATCCCTGCCTTCATGGAGCTAATGGTCTAGCGAGGCAAGCAAATACAGAAAAGCAAGTCTGGGGACAATTATAATACAGAGGGATAAATATGATCAAGTGGCCATAAGGTTCTATGTGAATACAAGGGGTAGGGATGACTCAGGCCTGGGGATCAGGAAAGTTTTCCTGGAGGTAGAATGACTTAGCTAGACCACAAAGCAGACTTAGCTAGACCAAAAATTTGTGGGGAGAACAAAGCTCTGAAAGCAAGAGAGAGTAAACCGTGGAATTTGGTGTGGCTACAGTGTAATGTTTGACTGCTTCACCTTGGTGACGAGGCAAACGGTGGCACAGAAGAGGTCTGCAGGAGCTGGGTCACATGACCATCTCCACACAGGTTTGCATTTCTCAGATTGAGTGCATTCTCATGTCACTTTGGAAGTCTCGCTGGTCCTGCTTACAGACCCGCCATGTGTGATTGGCAGGTTGTGCCCTGCATGAAAGCGTGGTGTGGCTGAAGGCTGAGTGAGAGGCAGCTAGGTCACGGGGAAGGAGTTTCTTTGGTAGAGTGGAGCAACTGGAACATGGTTATTGCTATTAAATCTTTAGTTTTAAACAAACTGTGAGGTTACAGGGCCTTTTCATTCTTTGACTCTGAGGGTTCAGTCATGCATTATTTGGCCTGCTGATTAAGCAAAGAGAAAGGACAGGAGAGTGAGAAGTCACTGGCATCCGATACATCAAGAGCTTGTCAATTTTTTAAAAAAATGTTTTTAGTTGTAGATGGACACAATATCTTTGTTTTATTTATTTATTTATTTTATGTGGTGCTGAGGATTGAACCCAGTTCCTCACATATGCGAGGCAAGCGCTCTACCACTGAGCTACAACCCCAGCCCCCAAACCTTTAATTTTGACCATGGATTTGGTGCTTTTTTTTTTTTTTTCACCTCAACAACCTCATAATCCAGTTCCAGTAATAGCAAACAGGAGAGCAAGGAGCTGGGGCCAGGGGTGACATTCTCATTACCTAAGGACACCCTGGCTTCACTGCTTCTCAAATCTAATAATGGCAAGAGATTTTTATAAGCCTTCTAAGTACACTCTCTAGATTTTAAATTTCAATCACACTGCATCCAGAGCAAGCTGGCACATCCACATCGTGGCGTGGTCTTTTACAACTGAGCAGTTCCAGAGAGCCAGAGTTCCAAAAGCATAGCATACCTGTGCCAACTTGTTGTGGTGAAAGGATACATTATAGAGAAAGGCCCTGGGAAGTTTATAAAATATTCTGCATTGGAGAAGGTGCAGTGAAGTCAGAATACTTCCATGTGTATCCAGGTTTTTGACCATGCCATTTTGAACTATTGGACATTATGCCCTCACTGTTTTGACCCCAAGACATCTGCATTTGTGGATAAAATATTTTGATCAAAAGTATAAAAGTCCAAAACAGAGGGGAGTGAAGAGAGGGGAGGGGGCATTGGGGTAGGCATGATAGTAGAATGAATCAGACATTATTTCCCTATGTGCATATATGATTACATGACCTGTGTAATTATACATCATGTACACCCAGAAGAATGAGAAGTTATACTCCATTTATGACTGATGTGTCAAAATGCATTCTATAGACATGTATAACTAATTAGAACAAACAAAAAATATATTTAAAAAATACAAAAGTCTTGCTGGCAAGGTGGCACATGCCTGTAATCCCAGCAGTTTGGGAGACTGAGATTGGAGGATTGTGAGTTCAAAGCCAGCCTCAGCAAAAGTAAGGCTGTAAGCAACTCAGTGAGATCCTGTCTCTAAATAAAATACAAAATAGGGCTGGGGATGTGGCTCAGTAGTCAAGTGCCCCTGAATTCAATCCCCAGTTCCGAAAAAAATAAATATAATTGAGGAATGTTTTTGTCAAGAACTTTATAGAGTGAATATTATTATGTGAATTAAATTTTCTCCTTAATTACCTATCTAACAAAATGACATTTCCCATATTTGTATTGTTTTTTATTTTACTTATTTTTCCTCATGGGATCAGTCCCTTTCAATTTAAGTTTTTTTTTTGTTGTTGTTGTTGTTGTTGTTTCTATCAGTACTTGGGATTGAACCCAGGGTCTTCAGCATACTAGGAAAATGCTCTACCACTGAACTACATCCATAGTCCTTTGTTTTATTTTGAGACAGGGTCTCACCAAATTGCCTAGGCTGGCCTTGAATTTGTGATTCCCCTCTTTCAGCTTCCTGAGTAGCAAGAATTACAGGCATGTGCTGCCATGCTCAGCTTCAATTTAAATTTTACAATGAAGATTTTATACATCAATTTTTTTTTTTGTTTCATACTGAATTGGACCAATTACTTTGAGTTTTCTTTTATAGCCAGTTTCTTAAGCAATTTTCCCAGGTTGTGTTTTACTGTTCCAAAAGTTATTGTCAATTATTTTAAACACTGAAGTTTAGATTTTTGAGCTATATTCATTATAAATTGGTTGAAAACAATTGATAGTTTATATTTCTTTTTTTTTTTTTCTCTTTTTCTCCTGGTGCTGGGGACTGAATCCAGGATCTTGTGCGTGTTAGGCGAGCTCTTTATCACCAAGGTATAGCCCTAGCCCCTGTATTTATTTCTAAAGAAGTTCTTGATTTACCAAGAAAAGAAAAAAAAATTAATTCCAGTGTACAGTTTGGGGGGATTATTCAATTATTCAGGATATGTTATTATACTGCTAATCCAGTGATTTTGTGCAAAGAGAAAAACATTTTGCTTTCTCTGGGCTTTGCCTAAAAGAAGGACTAACTCTATGGTAGCAAATGATATTAGATTTAGCAGTTCTAGATTAACTCTGAAGCCTATTTAGGGACCACCAAATCTCCACATTCGGAGGTGTTTTGTTGAAGATGCCAAGGTATAATCTCTTGAATTTTTTCCTACTATAAGTGTTTCTCCTAAAATTTCTGTTCTCTCTCTTTTCTCTCTGGGTGGTGGGAGGTATGTTTTAATCTCAATCTGTTGCAACTAATACAGTTACTAATTGCTGGCAACGACTTTATTTTATTTTGCAGTATTAGGGATTGAACCCAGGCCCTTGCACATGATAAGTACATGCTCGCCTATTGAGCTATGTCCCCAGCCCCTATTTCTAATTTATTTTATTTTGGTAATTGATTTTTTGTGGTGGTGTGTGGGGTGGGGGGATCTGCTAATTCCTACTCTGTGCTTGACTTACATTCATCTTTCAACCTGGCAAGCCACTTTTGGTGAATAAGCATCATTAGAATCAAAAGCAAAGACAGAAAGAACATCCAACTCTTATTATTTCTTCACAATCAAGGAGCAGACTGCAGATGTTCGTGTTTTGATTTTGACTGGGAACACTGATGCTGACAAGAATTTTTCCATGAGATATTACAAAGTGGTCAGTTCTATGGGCTGTTTGACTAACTTCTTTGTGGTCACCCTCTGTACTAAAATGGATGAGACCATGGAGTCATTTTAAGACTAGATTGGATTCCCTAAATTCTGGGTCCAGAAAGCAAGATGGGGCAAAGGGCACGAAGCATGCCATCATTTGGACAGACCCTTTTAAACCAGAGTCATCAGTAATTTCCCAGAATGCACATGTTGTTTAGTAATAAAAGCCATACTCTGTGCTTCTTTCAGAGTGACTGAGCCAAGACTGTGTTCAGCTACTTATCCAACAATTCTAATTGAAGAAAATATTTTATTGCTTTTTTGGAAACAGCATGATGTTAAGATGCCATACTTTGTGTTAATCGGCTTTTCTTTAAATTTAACATGAACAAAGGAGGAAAGTAATTGAAAACAGACTGTGGTTGATATAAATAAGCTTTGTAAGAAAGGATCCCAGTGGATAAGGCTTAGAAATTTTGGAAGAAGTTGGTTGTCTGCGACAAAAATGAGTGCTGGGCAACGGATCTCACCCCTCCCCTCGCTTTGCCTTTAACTGCAGAAGGCAAAGGAGGAGGCTTATATAAAGGCAAGTTGTTGAATCAATATTTAGGTTGTGACTGCTTCCCCTGTAAATGAAGGTCATTTCCTATAATCTTGACTTTTAAAAAAATATCTATTTTTCAGTCTTAGGTGAACACAATATTTTGGTTTTTTTTATGTGGTACTGAGGATGGAATAGAGTGCCTCATGCATGCTAGGAGAGCACATTCTACCACTGAGCCATAACCCCAGCTGTAATCTTGACCTTGATGCTGTCCAAACCCAGTTTTCCCCAGCAGGCCCCAAGTACTGTATTAAAACAGGCCAGATCCTCTGAGGACATGCGCATGCACTTTGATGATGGATTTCTATTAAAAGAGAACACACCCCCACAGAATTACCCATGTATCATCTAGATTTCAACAGAGTACTAAGAATCCTGGGCAGGGCAAAGGACACTTGACTGCTGAACAGAATCTCAAATACTGAAAGGAACATTTATTTGATATAGGTTTGTTGCCACCCGACTTTTTGATTTGTAAAATATGAAGAATTTCATATTTAAGTTGAATTCCTGACCTGAACTGCAAGCAGTTTCCTCTCTACCCCCCAGCTGCTTAGAGCTGTCTTGCGGCAGGACTGGTATTTACTGTCTTGTTCTAATAAGTATGCAAGTAATTTTAAATTTCTCTGATTTTTAACTTGTGATGTTATTATTCTGTGCTGTTCTTCTTTTTTTTTTTTTAGATTTTAGATTTCTTTCATGGCAAGGGCACTGTATGGACTGCTATTTTCACCTCCTCGCTCTTTCTTTGGCAAAATGTGGAAAACTACTCAAAAGGACCCCTGAGAACTTAAAAAAAAAAAAAAAATCACAAACCTCCTCAGCAATTTAGGTCTTTGGTTTCTGAGGAACCTTGGTGACTGATATTGTATCAAGACCAACATTAAGTTCAATAGCTTTTTTTATTACCTAAAATGGACAAATCAGACCAGTTCAATTGTGACCATGATAGAAACACAAATATTTTACTCAAATAAATACTAACTAGCAGGGCTGAGACAAGGGTGAGATGAGTGAGACACGAGCCTTGGGCAACTAATATAAAAAATTCAAGATGAACAAAAAATCGAAAGTTTAAATAAATAAAGGATCAGTCATGGTGTCTTGCTGAGCCATGCAGGAGCTTTTAACAGAAGGAAAAATTCAATATTACTGTTCCTGTCTTTATCTAGAATTCTGATTTTTTGTTGACCTCACTTCCTTTCCCAGGTCTCAGTCCTGCTAACCAGAATGTCAGTGCTTAGGGTAAAGGGATGGCAGAGCCCCTTCTCCAACAAGAGTTTCAAGTCTAGTTACCACTACTAGGCAACCGACATCCATAATTTTGGCCCTGGTTTGGCAGTAGTTTCATTTAGAAGGTATTTCCCAATCCAAAATGTGGAAGAGTTGTTGTGAGTTTGGTAACTGAGTCTGAAGACATCCTGTTATGAAAATCCTTTGCAAGAAACATCTGTTCAGAAAACTTGGGCCTAGGTCAATTCATCAAAAGTTCCTCCGCCCACGGTAGTTTCCTCTGGCCCTTTCTTTGTTAGTCTTGGCAGGGGAGGCCCTGTGGGGCTTCTTCCGGTATTCCACCTTAGTCCATCCTCCTTCGCTCACTTTGCTTTCCTCTTCACTGGCTTTGGAGTCAGACTCAGGGTGCAAGGGCATCCCTGGGATGGTTCTGGGTACGCGGAGTTCACTTGGTTTTCTCTTGAAGTCAGGTGACTGGTAAAGACTAAGTGCTGACTGGGACAACCTGTAGAACTTTCCAGAATATCTTTCTCTTGAAGGAGTGGAATGCTGACTTTTCCCACTGTATCTTCCTCTAGGAGAAGAATTGAGGGATGAACTACCTCGGTCATATTTGTTCCTGTTTCTGTCTGAGTAGCGGCCCCTCTCTGTAGAGCTGTCAGTGTTGAGACTGGAGAAACCACTGTCCCTGGAGTTGAGATGCAGAGAGGAGAAGTTTTTGGTCAGCCCATACTGAGTTGGGGAGGAGCTTCTGGACTGGTTGATAGGAGTAATCTGTTGATACTTAATGGGCCCCTGGGTCCGCCTCACAGCTGCAGCGTAGGAATCCTGGTTGTCAAAGTATGGGAAGAATGATGACCCCAGAATAGGATTGCTCTGGGAACACGGCAGAGAAGTGTTGGATGCAATCTGCCGCATCCTCAGAGTGTCTAACCAGTGGCAGTCAGCACCTGCAGGAGAAATGGAAATGAGCATCCTTTAAGGCACGCTGAAGCTGCATGTCTAACTCACAAGACTGTCTCAGGGGAACGCAAGGCTGTTTGGAACACGCTAAGCTTTACCATTCATAGAAATTCTAGACTAGTATAAGGGCATTTCCTATATTAGTACAAGAACTTTTTATTCCCCCCAATAAGGACATTGGCACTGAGTATATGTCATGTGCTTGGCATTGTCCAATTCTTCTGCTGATTTCTCAGGTAAATACTAATAATCTTATTCTATAAATGAGGAAGCTTGAAAGGTCAGGTAACTTGCCCAAGTTCACTCATTCAATTACCCCAGGTCCTTCTGCATGTAAATCCCACCTTCTACCTATGTAGTTGTGTTTTCACTTGTAGATACTGCTGTTTGTGCTTGGGTGTCAGGGGCATGTTTTATAAACTAAAGGCTTTTTGCCAACCTGGTGCTTTGAAACCCTCAAAGACCCAAAGGCAGATAAAAGCAGTAAAGTTCCAAAGGTGCAAACAGTCAGGTGTTTGGAAGGAAGACAGCGTATCTCCAGAGAACTGCCAGTAGGTCAGCAAGGAGGAGAGCTTTCAGTAATAAGAAATGAAGCTGTGTGTCAGGTAGGAAGAAGTGAGGGTAAAAGAAAAAGCCTAATTTGCAAGGAGCACTTAGTAAGCTGTATTTCAGTGGCCACACAAGTTCCTCTCATTGGGATCTCCTTGTCTTCCCAGGGCCTGAACTGTGCTGCCCACAGGCCAGAGTTCTGGGTGGTGCTCCCTGCCATATTCCCTCCCCTTCTCTGTCTCTGCATATGCTGATGGAACTTTCTGGAGGGGAGCAGCATGTGCTCACTTCTCTTTGCCTCCCTCTCTGCCTGGGCACAGATGATCAGCACCCTGGGGGTGAGGGACTTGTGCTGACACCAGTGGCCTGTGCATAGGAATCTTCAGTCAACCTTGATGCCTTCTTTTGTTGTGTCTTACCATAACAAAACATATATTTTTAAGTGTACAGTTCAGAAATGATGAGTATATTTACATTGTTGTCCACCAGATCTCTAGATGGTTTCTTCTTGCAACATGGAAATTCTGTGCCCACTAAACACCACTTCCTCCTTCCCCTCCTCCCTCTTCCCACCCCTTGGCATCTACCTTGACTTTGTTTCTATGTTTTTTTTTCCAAACCAGGGATTGAACCAGGGAAGTTTAACCACTGAGTCATATCTCCAGTCTTTTAAAAATATTTTATTTAGGGTCTCACTGAGTTGCTTATGGCCTCTCTAAATTGTTGAGGCTGGCTTTGAACTTGTGATCCTCCTGCCTCAGCCTCCCAAGCTGCTGGGATTACAGGCATGTGTCACCATGTTGGCTTGTTTCTATGGTTTTGATTATTCTAGAAACTTCATACACACAGAATCACATAGTGTCACAA
Source organism: Marmota flaviventris (assembly GCF_047511675.1). Classification (NCBI taxonomy): domain Eukaryota; kingdom Metazoa; phylum Chordata; class Mammalia; order Rodentia; family Sciuridae; genus Marmota; species Marmota flaviventris. The sequence goes on from NC_092508.1 coordinate 59,011,518, forward strand.
TGCCATCTTTCCCTCACCTTGACTTCTCTGAAAATTTAGCTTCCCATAGAGCCCTGATTTTGTTTGGTCTCCAGCCCCAGTAGCCACTTTCTGGCTTGGTTAGTCTAAGCCAGACGTGCTGATGGTGGGAATGGATAAGCCAAAGCAGAATTGGTGAGGGGTAGTCCGCTGGAATCTTCTAGGAAAGCTTTCATCATTCCTTAATGTGAGAACAGGAGCGGGGACTTCACACCTCATTTCCTTTGGGCACTGTCATATCTTCACATGACAATAAATACAAGAGGGTCTAGACTGAGAGTCAAGCCAACAGGGTGAGTATGATAGAGTGGAATGAAGGAAAGGGGGTTCCCTGACCTCAACATCACTGAACTGGTTCATCTTCCTGCCTGTGCCCCCTCTGGACTTCTTAAGGAAGACAAAACATTTTACTGTAATTTAAATCAGTGGCTGAGGGACTTCAGAATACCTCTGAATTACCTGCAGGGCTTCTTAAAATGTAGATTGCTGGTTCTTCCCCCAGATTTCTAATTCAGTAGGTTTGAGGCTGGGCCCTAAAGTCTGCATTTCTAACAAGTTCATGGGGGTGATCTGGATGCCGTTGGTCTTCAGATCACCCTTTGACCATCCTCGAAGGAGGTCAGTGGAAACTGGGTTTCCTGCTACTTGCAGCTGAAAGAATCTTGGCTGATTGTTAGGAGGCTGAGGCAGGAGGGTTTCAAGTTCAAAGCCAGCCTCAGCAACGGTGAGGCACTAAGCAACTCAATGAGATTCTGTCTCTAAATGAAATACAAATAGTGCTGGGGATGTGGCTCAGTGGTTGAGTGCCCCTGAGTTCAATCCTCAGTATACCCCCTCCGCCCAAAAAAGAGATCTTAGCTGATTGGGTGGAATCCTTCGGGGCTTCATATCATATTGGATAAAGGGTTAAAAAGGAATACAGGGAGAATGGAAGGGAGGTGAACTGGCCCAAAGTGGAGTAAGTCAAAGGGAAACCAATGTTGCAAACTCTCCAGTTGATATTGAGAGGGTAGAAATTCATCTGGAGCAACTCCAAATAAAAGTCAAGATAGAAGCGAAGATAGAAGGGCTCTCACTGACCATTCCTGCATACATCTTTAGAGAAAGAATAACTTACTGTCTTTTAAAAGATTTATATTTAAGAGAAATAGAGGGCACATTGGAAGTCTGCCCATTGTACTGTTCGGAGAAGGGTATCCCTGCCTCCATCCCTCAGGTCACAGCATGTTGCTGTGACTCTCTGCCATCCATCACCATCTCATTCTGACCACTTGGTTCACTGGTCCATGGAGAATGCTTGGGAGAAAAAAATAGCACCCATAGGCTAGAGGTACCATAAGATCCCCCAGGGAATTTGGAATCAGGGCTGATCGAGTTTCTATTGGGTGACTTTGAACAGGGTAGGATTTCAACTATGTAAAACTTTGAAGGTGATGGCAGACATTTTGTGTCCTGGAAGCATTATATTGGAAACCTGGGGAGGCTGAGGCAGGAGGATCACAGGTGTAGGGAAATAGAAAACCACTATGGAAGAGAAAAATACAGCAGAAATGTAGAAAGAAGGCCCCCATCCTGGTTTCACAGGGGTAGTAGGGATCAAAGCTATGAAGCCTGTAGAAGTAACACATGCCCTATAAACGTTAGTGATTATAGAAAAAAGTCCTTGAAGGTATGATAGTGGGCATGCCAGGCAGCACTCGTTGAATTAACAAATAGAAAATAACTTGGAGGGGGAAGCTGATGGGAATCCATGTCTATGGTGTAGAATAGTTGTTTGTAGAAACAGCACACCTAAAATATGTTTCCCAATGTGTTTGTAGACAAGACAACTTGATAAAAACTTAAGCCCAATCAGCATGGTCAGAATGGCCTCGTTATCAGAACATAACCGAACCAACTATGTGGACAAAGGTGGATAGCTTTGGCATGCTGTCAGAAAATTTCTTGGTGGATAAAAGCAGGATTCTGGGCACATTGGTTAATGGACATTTAAGAATAGCTGGGCTGCGCATGGTGATATGCACTCATAATCCCAGCAGCTGGGGAGGCTGAGGCAGGTGGATCCCAGGTTCATAGCCAGCCTGAGCAATTTAGAGAGACCCTAAGCAACTTAGTGATACCCTGTCTCAAAATAAAAACAAAAAAAGGGCTGGAGATATAGGTCAGTGGTAAAGCACCTCTGGGTTCAATCCCCAGTACCAGAAAAAAAAAAAAAAAAAAGAATATCCAGTCATCTTGGCAGGTTCACAGAGGCCCTGGCTTGTTTCCAGGCCACCAAAGAACCTTCTCACATAGCTCCACAGGCATATTCTCCCCTTAGGAAAACAATGCACTATTCAGAAAACGTGTATTTCTGGTTTGTTTGGCGGTTGTATTTCTCATGGTGAAGAGGGAACTCCATGGGGGTTTTGTCTACATCTGTCTGCAACGTGTTTGTTAGATTGTCCCAGTTCTGCAGTTACTAGTATTTCTGGATCTACAAAGCTGAGGATCAGAACCTCTTCCTTGAATCCATCAAATAAAGACCAATTTGATAGCCAGTCAGCTAGCCTTCCTCTCTATTATTCTAAATTGTTTCTTTATATCATTTGTACTTATTATCACCACTATCCATCATTTGCATTTCAAGTTTTCCCAGTCTTCCTCTATTCTCTCTTCTTTCCTTCCTGGCCCTTGTGTGTTTTCACTCCATCCTTCCCTCATCATTCCCATGCTTTGATGTAGCAATGGTGTTCAGGACTCAAAAAAGTTGTCCCCGTGACAGCAATGGCTTTGTAGGAATGTTTGCTACACATGGAAAATTAAAATTCATATTGGTATAGACACTTTTTTTTTTTTTTTGTACTTGGGATTGAACCCAGGGCACTTAACCACTGAGCCACATCCCCAACCCTTTTTTATACTTACTTAGAGACAGGGTCTCACTAAGTTGCTTAGGGCCTTGCTAAATTGCTGAGGCTGGCTTTGAACTTGCTATCTTCCTGCCTCAGTCTCTTGAGCCACTGAGACTACAGGTGTGTGCCCACTGCACATAGTTTAGACACACTTTTGGAAACTAACCTTGCAAACACATTTTTATTTGCCAATGCAATGTAATCATAAATATTTATCTTTTATCATAGGTATTTAAATATTGAAATTTATTATAATATGCTCATTTATGTCTATAAATACAACTCTCCATACAATCTGTTTATAAAACCAATATTATAAAAGTATAAGAAGGTAGCATTATATTGAAAACCTGAGTTCATACATCGATTGGCCCTTACCTCTGCTATGAGAATTTTGTAACTTTCTGAAATCCAGCACACATGTGTTATGAGCATATGAACTTACTTGAGTTGGACCTGCTGCCAGGATTGCCCTCTGTGTTGGGGAGCGCGGTCTGGATGGAGAGCTGGACAGCTTTCACCTCATCCTGAGGCTTGGTTCTGCTCCACTGAATCGAATGGACATGTTTTGTGCTTTTTGGAGTTCTCACATCATTCTGATTAAAAAAAAAAATAGAAAAAGAAAAAGAAAGAAACCTGTGAGCAAACATATATTTAAAAATGGGAAGAAAAGAAACCTGGGTTGTTATGTCACTTCAATTTCATACCTTAAAACACTTGTCTTAAGTAAACTATTTGAATAGTTTGCCTAAATATGCTAAATTGATTAAGAGGAAAATTTTAACTACTTTATTCCTTAGTGGATTATAGCACTTTCTTCTTCTCCTTCTTCCCTCCCTCCCTTCTCCCTTCCCCCTTTCTTTCTTTCTTCCTTTCTGTGCTATAATTGAATCCAAGGTCTTAGAAATTCTAAGCATGTGTTCTTAATGCATTTTATTTCTTAAATAAAATAATTTTATTTCTTAATGGATTATAACAAATTCATCAGTAGATTCCAATAGTAGTTACATTTGTGATTATCTTCTCTCATAATGTGTATGTGTCATTTGGCCAATCTCCACTTACCTCTTTGATAAGAAATGAAAAATAATTTCTTCTGTTTTTAGTACTTAAAAAGAGATCTTTTATTGAAGAAATGAACATTTAACACCCTTTTGGTCAAGCCAGCCTTTGGTCACAGAGAATTTGGGTGCATGTGGGGAGCTCGATGGAACTAGTCCCCATAGGAAGAGCCAAAGGTAACAGGTGCCAAGTGAGATGGGTCAAGAGTAAGAAATCAGGATCAGAAAAAGGAGAGGATACCAGATCAAGGCATGGCCCATTTCTGTTCTGAAATCTCCCTCATCACCAGGCTTCCCAAATCCATGCAGATTAAAGGGTTAAAATTCTGGGGATTTAAGTCAATGGTAAAGCTCTTGTCCAGCCCTAAGCTAGATCCCCAGCATCCCAAAACAAAACACAGCAACAATGACAACAAAGTCTCCAAGATTCAGTACGGTTACAAAACTCAGAAGTGAAAAGCACAGACACAAGTGGCTTATCATTATGGAGTTTAAAAGGGGAGGTGCAGGAGGAAGAGCAAGGGGAGTGAGGGAGAAGCAGCAAGGAACAGGTGGAGGTGTGTGCAGAAACACCTACAGCAGGCAGTGAAATCTGGCTGCTCCAACCATCTGCTTACTAAGAAGAGGGTTTTTTTTTTTTTCTGGGTAGTGAGGACCTATTAACAGGTGCCAAAGGGTCTAGATGACAAGATCAAGACCAACTAACCTCCTTTGATTGAGTTTTGTGCCCTGCAAGCTATATTTTGAAAGCTCATGTTACTTCTCAGGTGCAGCATACCTGCAAACCTGTGCAGGTAAGGTTCATCACTGCCAGCAGTTCAGGCTCGGAGTGGGCTGGCCAGAGTTGGATCTCTAATACAGAAGAGCTACCAGGCTAGCTCAGGAAACCCTCTCAAAGCACAGTTTAAAGTCCAATTTAAAGTCGACTTTAAGAAGCTAACAAGAGGGGAAAGTGTTTTTCTGGTCAGCAGATGCTGATGTGACCCCCACAGCTCTGTCACTGAGTACCTCAAGCCTCAGGACTGCCCTTCATCTCTCTGATCAACTTTCTCTATCTGAAAAATGGAGACAAGGATAACTATCTCTCAGTATTTACTTGAGGTTGGTGAGACACAGCAGGTGTCTGCATTTCTTATGGTGATTGGTTCCTGATAAATCTTTAAGAAAGTGCATGTCCTATGGATGATAGATGTATACTGATATCTTTATGTGTCCCCAGATTCTGATTATAACTGCACAATCCACCTGGCTCTGTGTAGGGTTCCATTAATTTGTAAGGACAGTATCCTACTAGCCGTGAAGATGTTGTACATTTCCGAACATTTATTGAGCCCAGCCCAGTGGTACATGCCTATAATTTCAGCACTTGGGAGGCTGAGGCAGGAAGATTGTGAGTTCAAAGCCAGCCTCAGCAATGGTGAGGCACTAAGCAACTCAGTGAGACCCTGTCTCTAAATAAAATACAAAAAAGGGCTGGGGATATGGCTCAGTGGTCAAGTGCCCCTGAGTTCAATCCCTAGTACGAAAAACAAAAAAGTCTAGTTTCAATACATTTATTAACACATATTATATTTATTTATTTTAATTTTTTCAAGTTATAAATGGACACAATACCTTTCTTTAAATTTATTTTTATGTTGTGCTGAAGATTGAACCCAGTGTCTCACACATGGTAGGCAAGCGCTACACCCCTGAGCCACAACCTCAGCCGTGAACATAGATTATTAAAACATGTTTATAGAGAGATCATTTTCTGTTAGTGTAATTTTTTAAAAAAATCAGTAAAATACATGAACTCTATTTGCTTACATTTTGAGTACAAAGTATTGTTAACTATATACACAGTATTTTACAGAAGATCTTAAAAACATAATTAGGTTCTTTCTCTCTATAGCTTAAAATGTCCACTGACTTCCCACTGTGCTTAAAGTGAATACAGGCTCCTTCCTGAACCTCCTTGCTGAGCTGGTATAGCTACCTGGCTAGCTTTGTCATGGACTCTGTTCCTTAGAGTTCAACTTGCTGTTCCAGTTCCACTTCCTGTCTCCTCCTGGAGGAGAGCTCTTCTCTCCAATCCAACACCCCAAGTTATTTCCCATCTTCTACCTCTCATTCTTTGTTGCTTAGAATATAAGTCTGAAGAGAGTACAGACCTCATCTATCCTAATTATAGAACAGTGCAGGCCAGCAGGTACTAAATGTTATGAATTTTAATTTCAACAGCAATTTTTTCTAAAAGAATCCATTTTTCTATATAAAAATTTATGGAGTCTGTTCATTTTTCTTTCTTTTCTTTTTTGGTACTGGGGATTGAACCCAGGGGTGCTTAACCACTGAGCACATCCCACAGCTCTGTGTTAATATTTTTTATTTAGAGACAGGGTTTTGCTGAGTTACGTAGGGCCTCGCTAAGTTGCTGAGGCTGGCTTTGAACTCGTGATCCTCCTGTCTCAGCCTCCTGAGCTGCTGGGATTACAGACATGTACCACTGCACCCAACTGTTCATCTGTTTTTGATAAATGCACTCTTTTCCCAGGTGGAGTGGGAATTGTCTTTTGAAGAATCACTGATCTTCTCACCCTAAACTCTTAGTTCCAAGAAGGCCAAAATCTGTTTCAATCCCTCTTTGGCATTTCTCATTCCTAACTTACTACATTCAGTCAAAGAATAAATGGGTGAAGGGTTCCCCAACCTCTATCTAGGTACTTTATCCTGTTCTCTTTTCTTCCCAACACTTCGTTAGAGAAGTTACATTAATCTCCATAATTGTGCTGGTTAAATCATGTGTCTTCCAGTAAGCGAGGTGCACTCAGAGAGACCTGATGAATCCTCACCTACTACCTGATGGTGGAGCCACCAGCCTTCCTCCCCAGGAGCTTACCTCATATGTGACAGTGCACTCCACGGTCAGGTTTTTCACAATTCCTACAATCCACTTCTCCATTACAAATGGTGGCTGGAAAACAAAAGTCAGGGTAGAATGGTACCGCAATACAACTTGCTCGGCTATAGGGTGTTTCTTTGAGGCCAGTTGTGCCATACACAGTTGGAAGATAGGGATATAGTATCAGATTAACATAGAAGTCATTTTGGTTCAAAACACACTAATGTTCTGGGTTTTTTTGTTTGTTTTTTTTTTAAATAAAACATCCTTTCACACATTTGTAAACAGCTAGTCCTGTTTCCCACAGTCTCCTCTTTTGTGATATAACATTCACTATCACTCAGTCCTATTATTAGCTGTTCATTCATGCTCATGTTTGAAGCATCAGCAGAAAGTTTTCTCAAAATTAAGAGAGAGCCATAATAATATGAGAAGACCGGGAAGTGTCTTCCTTGGGCAGTAGCTGGTACAGAGGTACCGACAATCCCTGAGCATCCCCTCTGTCAGGTTATCCTGCAAAGCTATGCGTACAAATAAAGACACCATGGCTGTGTGGGGGTAGGAAAGACAGTGGAATGAGATGGACATAATTACCTTAAGTATATGTATGAAAACACAAATGTTGTGACTCTACTTTGTATACAACCAGAGACATGAAAAATTGTGCTCTAGTTGTGGAATATAAATTGAATTGCATTTTGCTGTCATATATAACAAATTAGAATAAATAAAATTTAATAAAAAACAACAAAGGATTAGAGAAGAAGCCTGTACCTTGGATCCTATGTTAATTTTGATTAAAATAATCCTTATAGAAGTGAGTTGCCTTCTGCTCCCATTCTGTTGTCCCTCCAGGTTTAAAGCTACAAAACAATGACTGTCTGAGTTGGGTACAGAAATGTGCTTGATAATTGCTCACGCTGGTCTCAAACTTGCAATATCTACCTGAGCCTCCCAAGTAGCTGGGACTATAGGCCTGTGCTACTGAGTCTGTGTTTTTTTTTAATTAGGATTATTATTACTTCTGTTGGTGTTAAAATGTTGTACACATTTTGAATGGTCTGCCCAATCTTATTTTTCCTATGAGCCTTGTCAATATTGGTATGCGATGTTGCATATATGGTAGTATAACCGAAACATCTGTATTCAGTTTTATGAAAAAGCATCTATACTTCCTGTCTTCAAGAAACATCAAAATAATATGCCCCCACAGCATCAAAAAAGTTAAAATTAAATCATAACCTTGACAGATAAATAATGCCACTGAAGTACCTTCCAGTTATGCAAAGGAATCCAACAACGAACATTAAGTCAGTGTGCTTGATGATGAGTCTGCTCCTATATTAAAAGGACTTGGGTGTTTAGCAATCTCATGCCTGTGTAGAACAGGAGAACGCATTTACAAGTCTAGTGCTGTGGCTCTGAACACTCATTTTTCTGTTCTACTTGTGTTTTTGTACCCTGGTTTTCTGTGACAAGTCCCATTTGCTTCCCTGAAAACAAATACACAGTCACTGGTGTCCTGGAGTTAACGGTTACTAGAGGCTCGGGCAATTGTCCCACTGTTCTTTGCCTGAAGTTGTTGCCCTTCTACAATTAAAGTGTCACGTGTATGTTTTTCAGTATGGTTGGGACGGAATGGAAATGTTTTCCATTCTGAGGAGCCAGCGAAGCACTTCTGCAAGTCTCTCTTCTGTGTTTCTATGGCTTGCTTCATACCACTTTGGAGTGGTAACATGTTCTCAGTACTTCAGGAATTCCTAGGTGCAGGGCTGGGGACATAGCTCAGTTGGTAGAGTGTTTTCCTTGCATGCACAAGGCCCTGGGTTCAATCCCCAGCAACACACACACACACATACACACATACACACACACACACACACACACACAATAAATTCCTTCCTTAATGGCAAAGAAGCCATTAAGACTTTAAAGTGTCCCTCAGAAATAGCCTCATCTCAGTCCTTCAAGAAAAGTCTTCCTCCTGACAAGTTTTCTGAAGTTTAAAACAATCCCAATTGAAGTAAATATTTTCATCAATAACATTTTCTTTCTTTTAATAATGATAGAGTAAGCATAAAGAAATGTAAAAGGAAATTTAAAAAATTAAACGATTCTTTTTTTTTTACAGTGCTTTTTTAGTTCACACAGCATAAGTGGAATTTTAACAAAAAACTATTATAGTCTCAATCTGCTAAATAAAATGTGCCTTTCAAGAGCCAGCTTGAGGCTGAGCTGATGTGAGCATCGACATGCACAAAAGCTCACTGCTGGGTATTTTAATGTCTTTGTTTGATATCTGTGAATTCAAAAAAGCTTTTAAGCTGTAAATAGAACCTTACCTTTGTCATCTTCAAAATCTCTGCATCAGGTAGGTTAGTGTTGAATGTCACATCTTTTATGTAGGTTATTGCAATTTCATCCCCATCCATCTCCATATACATTTTCCACTTACAATCCTGGAATTAAAAAGCAAAATTACAGAATTGAGAAAGTGAAACAATTTTTTTTTTTTTTAGTCTCTATGTTTTATAACACACCAAGTAGTCTAAATAAATTATTATGGGAGGAGTGTTTTTTTTTTTTTAAATCCTTTTTCAATATGAGGATGTGAAATTAGATCCCTTTGTATATCTAAATAATCCCCAGTTAGTGCAGCCTTGAGACATGATTTATCAGTTCAAGTGTTCTATTTAGGTGTTGCAAACCCCAAACGCTAATGGGGCCAAGCAGCTAATAAAAATAAGTGAGGCCAGGCAGTTTCATTAGAGTCTCAAAGTGTACCCTTTCAAAATAGATCCATTTATTTTAATTTTTTCCCCATATTTCCACTAGTACATTATAGTTAGACATAATAGTGGGATCTGTTGTTACATATTTGTACATGTACATAATATAACAATACAATTTGGCCAATACCAAACCTCAGTATTTCCCCCCGCTCTCCTTTCCACCTCCACCTGGCTCATCACCTCTACAGATCTTATGAGCCTCCCCGCACCCCATTAACCTACCTTTTTCTTTTCTCTCTCTAGCTTAGATCCATTTGATTTACACATTAAACATAGGAATATTTTCTTATTGCCACAAAGAAATATGATTTTCCTCCATATGGCCCTTTTGGTCTACCTTTAATTTTCCCAGTATTGATAATGACATGGGTTCAAGAAATAGCTCACTTTTCTCTTAACAGGGAGGAAAACATATTGCCAATGTGATGCATGTGGGAACTGACAACTGGGGAGCAGGGTGGAGGGTTAGGGACTCTGGGAGCTGAAGAGCAGTTGCCCTAAAGGCACAGCCACTACAGCTTCTGTTGATTGTTCCCAAGTGGGAACAGGAGTCCAGTTTTGTTAGGCCCTTAAATGTTTTATGATAATCTTGGAAATCTGGGTTCTTATGTAAAACTTAATTTTTAAGTGATGCTATGTCAATTGAATTTTCAATAATGTAGTGAATGTGACAAAAAAGCATTTTACATTATTGACCACCAGGGGAATACAAATTAAAACACAATGAGGTACCACCACCACTACCACCACCAGAATGGCCAAGGTCAATAACATCAAACAATGACAAGGATTTGGAGCCATTGGAATGCTCATACATCACTGGTAGGAATATAAATGGTGTAAAATCACCCAATAAATTGCAGTTTGGGCAATTTGTTATAAAACTAAATATATACCTATTTTATGGTCAGGAATTCTGCTTCTAGGAGGTATTTACCCAAGATAAATGAAAAAGACTTAGATCTAAGTGTGTTCTTAAGAGCTTTATCCCAATAGACAAAGAACTGGAAGTAGGCTAACTGTCCATCAAAAGGAGAATGGATAAACTGTGGTATACTCATGGAATGGATTACTCCTTAGTGATACACAGGAGCAAATTACTGAGGTATGCAACATGGATACATCTCAAAGTATTACACAAAATACACTCAAGTATTGCACAAAAGAGAACATATTAAGGACTCCATTTATATTACATTCTGAACAAAATTAATCTATGATGGAAATCAGAAGATGGTTGCCTCTGCCAATGAAGAGTAACTGGGATGGGTATGAGAAAACTCCCCGGGCTGGTTGCGCTCTGTTAATGCATGTTAGGGTTACGCTGGAGGAGGCACTGGTCAAAACTCAATGAATGTGACCTTGAGATGTGTGCACTTCTTATTGAATTCTGGCATACTGAAGTACTTAGGAGGAAATGTACTGATGTCTGCAAATGACTTTGAAAGGAATTTAAAAAATAAGGATTGTTAGATAGCTAGGTAAGCATAGTGACATGATAAGGACTGAATTTGGGATGCATATAGGAGGGTTCACTATAAAATTCTTTTAGCTTTGCTCTATGAATAATTTAGTAATAAAAATGTTGGAAGGTAAACATTGTATGCAATCCAAAGGAAATATTAACCTGTGTCTTTGTACCAAATTTGACCCCTGGACTGTGAATTCACATCTCTTTTACAATTTTTTTTTTTTTAAATGAAGGATTCTGAGAGATTAAGGAAAATGGACCAAGCACTTCACATACTGAAACTAGAAAACACTCCTAAGAGTGGGCCTGGGATGTTTCTTAGAGCAAGCTCAGACACAATTCTCATGGAAGAGGATCAACAAAGAGGTTGTTGAAAACCTGTTGGCTCAAACAGAAGCTGGGGGAGGCTGATGTTTTGGGGGAGGCTCTGGACCAATTGCACAAGTGGGGCTTACGTCTGAGGGGACGGATCCTTTTTGCCCAGCCACATTCACAAGATGGAGAGCCAATTAGTGAAAGAAAAGGTTAGTTCAGTAAAATAAAAACCCAGCTCTAGTCTTACAGAAGTCAAATTAGTGGCTGAGAATTGACAAATCTCTCAATACTTCTTTGTTGTGGAGCCACTGCTACCCAGGCAACGTGGACCCTGAGATAACTGGGCAGGATAATGACTGTTTGGTGTCACGACTGCTCTTCTCTGAAATGGAGAGGGCCTCCTCCAAGCAGGGCTGGAATAAAAGGTCTTAAGTTTACTTAGTTCTGTTTCTTTATCCTGTCAAGTTTGGGAATTACATTAGACAAAAGCACAGTCTAAAGACTTTGAACTGTGTGTAATGCCCGGGCTCCTGACAGGCTCCTAACCCTGGTGCTCTTCCTTGACCTCATACTCCAAATCAGAGCCCCCTGGCGTGCTGTCTGAGGAGCGCCATGTTAAGAGGGGCTGGTGGGAGGATCCTCACATTTGGAGGGCTTACTATGCTCTGTGTATACTGCTGGGTACTTACATCATGCTAGTTTATTTGGTATTCATGAGAACCCTCAAGTCAGGCCTATTTCCCCTTTGAATGATGAGAAAAATGAGGCTCAGACAAATTGAGAAACTTCCCTGGGTTTCTTGGCCAGTAAATGGTGGAGGTGGGATTAGGGCAGCCAAGGCCACCTGACTCCAAAGTTGGAGAAGACCCTAATGGAGAAGGGCAATCAGAAGGGGTGGGGGGCAGGACTCAATGAGTGGTTTTGCCAGACTTCAAGGGAGGAGCCATTCACAACAGACAGGAGGGAGAAGGAGCTGAGAAGATTTTGCTGATAAAACAACAACAACAAAAACCCAGAAGGCCAGCAGCGGCTTCCCTGTTCCCCAAGCCAACTCAGAGGGACACCGATCCAAATAAGAGGGTTATAGATCTTTTATTTATTTATTTATTTAAACTTTTTTTTTTTTTAAATTTTTTTTTAATACTTATTTATTAGTTTTCGGCGGACACAACATCTTTGTTTGTATGTGGTGCTGAGGATCGAACCCGGGCCGCACGCACGCCAGGCGAGCGCAATACAGCTTGAGCCACATCCCAGCCCCTAAACTTTTTTTTTTTTTAAAGTTGTTGATGGACCTTAATTTTATGTATTTGTATGTGGTGCTTAGGATCTAACCCAGTGCCTCACACATGCTAGGCAAGCACTATACCACTGAGCCACAACCCCAGCCAGATCTTTTATTTTTTTAAACTCTCTTTTCCTCTTATTTGAAAGAAAGCCTTTTAACTGAAACATAAGGTAGTTATAGAAGCAATAAAACTGTCATCAAGGAAGGTATAAGACAGGGGGGCATTATCCATTTCATTAAAAAGTAGGTAACATTGGGGCTGGGGATGTGGCTCAAGCGGTAGTGTGCTCGCCTGGCAAGCGCGGGGCACTGGGTTTGATCCTCGGCACCACATTAAATAAATAAATAAATAAAATAAAGATGTTGTGTACACTGAAAACTAAAAAAAACCAAATATTAAAAAATTCTCTCTCTCTCTAAAAAAAAAAAAAAGTAGGTATCGCTTATTAGAAAGCTGAGTAAAAGGGACTACATTGCTTTCACCTAAAGCACTGACTTAACATGCCAAAGCCTTGACATATTCCTAAGAATTTCTTAGCTTAGAAAAGTAATCCACAAATGAAGCAACAGAATTCCTTAAATTTTTCTCAGTTTCAAATTAACCTCAGGTATCCTTGGCATTTTGGCCACCTGGTGAGTCATAAATTGTCAGTGAGGATTGTCCACAGGTTACTACTAAATTCCAAGTTCTTGACCAACTCATCCCTGAGAAACTGTCAAAACAAGATGAATTAAATCACCAACAATGTCACTAAAAGTCATAGTTCCACATGTTTATGAGCCTAATGCAGGATTTTACTTGCACAGTTGCTTATTAGTCATGATAGAGGCCTGGTAGCCTGGTGGGCTCTGAAATAAAAAATATGCACTTCTACCAGGGTGAGCTGGTGTTGATTTTGGCTTGATATGAGTGAAAAACATGGGGTTTTTTTTTTTGAATGGGAGATTCTCAAGGGTAACTTTGGCCATCTGTGAACAACTCTCTATCCCGACAGGCACAAATCAAAAGCAGACAGCTCCGGATTCTGAGAGAGCCCACGGGGTCCCTGAAGGATTCCTTTTCCCAAACCACCTCATCCCTGAAAGTCTGAAATGTCTGTCTTATTCACCCAATTGGATTAAGACATTGAGTATTCCTATTAAAATGGGAACAATCTGGGAAAAGATGATATATTAAGGCCTTATTGTGGGAACATGGAGGGCAAGGTAGAAGACCACAAGTTTGAAGCTCCTTTATCTGGGTTCGACTCCTAGTTTTCCCCCCTTAGCCATAATGAACTTATATAACTATTCTGAATCTCAGTATTTTTTATTATTCACAAGTGGGTTGTTATATTGGGTGATGATTTAATGAAATAATATAAATGCAGTACCTAGCATTGTGTCAGAGCCAAATTAGGAACTCAAAAAGGAGTAATTATTATTGTTTCCAGTATGGTCATCAACATAGCTCCAATTAGCTCTCTAGACTAGCCAGCCTGTCACCAAGCAATGATGTAAGAGAATGAGACAAAGAGCAAAGGAGCGTTGGTGGGCAGAATAGTGTAAAGGGTCGTCTATACTAAGGATCATGCCAGAGTAGGCAGGCTGGGTCAGAGTATCTTACTTGGGCAGGAGTCTGAATAATCCTGACACCAGGGAATGACCAGTGTTGTAGAAAAGAGGTGTAGCTAAGTGGCAACGTAACAGTGACTTGTTTTAGGAAATAAATAGAATACATTTTTCTCCTTACATAGATGGGTCCTATAACACCAATTCTGCCCTTCTCTGCTTTAGCAGTCCTCATCAGACCATCAGATGTCTGGAGGTACAGTGGCTATTCAACGTGATTGACAGCCAGAGTCTTAGTCAAAGAAGTTGAAGCACAGAGAGATGAGATAATCACACAGGTAGCAAACGGTGGGTTGAGGTCAACCTAATGCAGTTTCCTGGTGCCATGAAGAGCAGGTTTCCTGTGCTAGTTAGCTTTCCATAACTGTAACAAATGCCTCAGATAATCAGCTTATAAAGAGAAAAGGGTTATTTTGGTTCAAAGTTTTGGAAGTTTCTGCCCATGATCAGTTGGCCCTGTTGCTTCTGGGCCTATGGCAAAGCAAAACCTCATGACCAAAATATGTGGTGGAATAAAACCATTCACCTTATGGCCAGAGAGCAAAGACAGAGACCAGGATCCTACAATCCCTTATGAAGACACACCTTTAATGACCTGAAGACCTCCCACTAGGTCCCACCGCTCACCACACCACCTCTCACATCTCCAAGCTGAGGAACAAGCCTCTAACACATAGACCATTGGGCATGCCAGATCCAAAATTATAGCACTTATTCTCAGATTTTTTTGAATCCTGAACTTTCCCTTGTTATAGGTTAAAAAAAAGGATGAACAACAGTGCCAGGAATCCCAAGTTAATGTGAAAGGCAAAAATCACAAATAGTCCAAATTCTCTTGGTGAATTCCTCTCTGGGGCTCCATGGCAGAGATGAAATACTATCTCTGTGAAGTCTAGCATAGCCAATTTTCCCTCCATTTGCACTGTTCAAATGTGTATCTTTTTTAAAAAATATTTTTTTGTTGTCAATGGACCTTTATTTTATTCATTTATATGTGGTCTTGAGAATCGAACCCAGTACCTCACACATGCTAGGCAAGTGCTCTGCCACTGAGCCACAGCATCAGCCCTCAACTATGTATCTTGACACAGCTTTCTGGAGAGTGCCAATTACTAATCCATAGGGAAGAGGCCCTGGCCGAGGAGCAAAGTTGGGCACTGGGATGTGCTTTTGCTAGGGCTTGTTGTAGCAAAAACCAGTTACCTGAAACTTCCCACTAGCTAGAAAATCTGCCCCTCCACACAAATCTTCAATAAACTAATGGAATTTTGCTGGGGAGAAGGAAGTTGTACATTTGAAACTGAAGAAAAATAGGACAATTCTGATGGGTGACCAGGATGTGTATATTTCTCTGGGAAGCTGTTGAAATACCTGGATAATTTTAGGGGCAAGTCTGTAGTTCATGGAGGATGAGATTCATCCTTATTGATCAGCTTCAGGAATGCCAATTTTGTCAAAAAAGAATTCTGAATTAAGATTCCTGGCCAAAGAAAACAGAAACTCTTACCCTGAGAAGATAAAATCCTAAACAACACTCAGTTCATGCTAAATTAAGTATCTCTTTGTGAGAAATCACTGTCACACACTTTGTGAGCAGTTTAAAATTCTTTTGTCATTCCAAGTGATGTCAGAAGTAGACATGCAGATCTTTAAGTGCACAATTCACTGAGTTTTGACAAATGTATACACCTGGGTGACCAACAAAACAAGCAAGTCATTCCCAGTGCCCTAGAATGTTCTCTCAGCCTCTTCCCAGGCAGCCCCCTCTACAACCAAGTGGCCCACTAGCCCCATGTCTATCACCACAGATTAAAATTTTACAGTATGTACTTGTATCTGCCTGGCATCACGCTTTTGAGATTTGGGTACATTATTAACCCTCAGCCTTACACTGTTCTAGAGAATGCTGTCCCCATTTTACAGATGAGGACACTGAGCCTCACAAACCAGAGAGATCTGCAGCAAGGCCATTTAGCTTGAGGGAGGTGGAATTCAAGTCCTGGGTACATCAAGTCTAATCTTAGAGACACTGGTTTTCAAAATCCCCACCCCCTCCTCTCCTCCCATGAATGGAGAAAACAAAATCACTTGAGAATACCAGGGTTCCAGCAAAAAGACCTGTACCGTGGAGATACTTTTAAACACAAAATAGAGCGGTGGGAATAAACTTTTCAAGATTCAAGAGGGGGAAACAAAGTCAAGAGTCATAGCAGACAACTGACTGTTGCGAAATGTTAAAAAGTAATGCCAGATGAAATAAAAGCAAGATAAAAATATTGGTCAGGCTGGTGTTAACAGCAGTGAGATGTTGAGATTGAGGCCCCGGAAGGCTCCTTTGCATGCGTTGCTATTATCTAGCTCAGCTGCCGAAACCCGCTGTGTTAAAGGCGGGAGAGTGGAGCATCCCGTGATAGCACCTGGGTTATTTATCATTAAGTATCACCCTGCTCCACTATATTTTATTATGCTGCCTTTAAAAGGAAGATAATACAAGTATGGTTAATTTGCTTCTCTTCTTTATCTATACAGTGTCATGACCCACCACGGCTTTGTCCCATGAGATCTGTTTTTCAACCCCAAAGAAATCCACAAGAAACTCTCCCTAAAAATTCCATTAATAACCTCTTTCAGCGTGTGTAGGTTGCAGGGTCTGGAACTAAGAATGTTTTAATCTCTTCAGCAAAACAATGTCTCATAATGATGTACAGGACTATTGCTGCACCGATGCAGGATCATACATAATTCAGCACCTTTCACTTTGGCACCACTGTGATATCCTCATTAGCCGTGGCTCACAGTGTCTGTCAGATGGTGTCCATGCGAACGCAGGCATTATATTGTCTTTGAGATGTGCAGCTGCTTCCATGACACTGCCAGTATATAAAAACATGACGCCAGTTTGTTTTATTTAGTGCTAAAACCTTCCAGTTTGTAAAAACAAGGCTGACACAGAGCCTGACATGAGGCAGTGAAAATAATTAGCTCTCATTTTCTCAGCCTCCTATTTCCTTCTCCCTGCTGTGTTCTCTTTCCACTAAACCACCACATGTCAGTCGAAATGGGAGGCAATTAGTGGGCTCATTTCAGTCCCCACAACTGTGCTGAAAAGAAAGTATTTATGATGGCACAATGAACAGCTGAAAGATTAAATAACATTTGCCTTTTGAAAAGAAAATGACTTCTAGCTAAATGGGCAATTTTTGATTATTCTCAAACAAGCTTAGAGTAGTTGGTTTTTAAAATACAAGAAAGGAAAATGAGTCATTTTTAGGTGAAAGAATCAAATAAAACTTGACACAGTAATGCAAATAACTGATGTTTTATTGCAAAATATGTAAATGCGTTATACCCTTAACAATGGCTCGTGTCTAAGGTCAGGGCAGATCGGTGCCAAGTAGACACCAGTGGAGATAAGGTTGTTATGTTGCCTTTTGGGGGGTTGTTATTGGAGTTATGTATGCAAAAGGGGCTTAGGGATGATATTAAAATAAAGTGAAACAAATCAAGTGAGATACTTTCATAGGATGCATTACACACTTGACTATCAAAAATGGTTCAGATGTTAGTTGACATCTTTGGGAAGGGCTGTTTTTTTAAAACTGTATTTGAAATTGGAAGGTACTAGGTATTCATCTTGCAAAAACAAGAATAGTAAGTCTTGCTGTTCATTTGTGAATAACAAAGAATCTACTTGTCTTAGTCTGGGTTTCTTAACTACTATAGAAGGTGACCTGGCTTACCTAAGTGCTGTTTAATTTTTTTTTTAATACTGGGAAATATGCTGCAAATAAGCTTTTACCCAGGACCCTCAAAATGTAAAAAACAGCTGTTCTATCTACTGAGTTCTTTTCCCACCTCCATTACTCTAGGGGTGACGACAAGAAACATGGTTTTTGAAAAAGCCCTGGTCTAGGTAGCAGGCACTGCTTACCAGCTGGGCTATTCTCAGTTCCAATTCAGATGTCTAGGATTGAAATAGTTGTCACACATCCTCGATTTCCCAACATAGTGCTTGTAATTCTACTTCAAATAATCTGTCCCTTTTATAGTCAATTATTCTCAAGACCTAATTTTTGGTTTAGAAAACACAAGTCACTATGAGTACAGAGGTTTTCTCTGCACAACTTATAGTGATCCTCAGAGGCTTTTGAAAACCTACTTCAACACCTGTGCCTGTCATCATGGAGTTATCAATGAGGACATTTTCCTCATTTTTAAAAGTCAGCCACAAATTTAAATTGTTTTATCTCCATAAGTTCTAGTTTTACTTTCCACAAACTCAAATCCCAGTTTTTGATTATTTTTACAATATGGTCAGTATCAAACAAGGTGATAATATGAGACAACAGTGACCCAAGGAGATCTAAGCCAGCAATGGACTCCATAGGAGACCAGAGTTCTCTTTGAGTTAACTACACTTAGTATAGCTGGAAACCAGCAATAATGGGTTTGTATTTTTACTCAAGCCTATGTTTTCTCATCTATGCTACATCACTATTTTCTCAAGCAGATTTGCACATAGTTTTTCCCAACTTCAACTTCAATGACATCAGATTTAAAATCAGCCATGGGAATATTTACACCATGGAAATCTGCAAATGTACAGATCAGGGCCATTTTCTCCAGTCATTAGACATTCCCTGGCATGCTAACTGTACACATGGCTGTCAATCCATCCACAGGCATGTGCTGAGACCTTGCCTAGCTCTGCTCTGGTGCTATAGGCGGCTGTCCAACCCATCTGACAGAGTGCATCACCACACTGTAATTAGAAATCAGCGGTGAGTTATGCAATTGTAAAATTCTGAGCTGCATTGGCTTCTTTGCTGTCAATTAAAACTTGTATTTCTCTTTTCAAAAGACCACTCCACAGAGGTGTGAGTGACATACAAAAAGCAGGTCATATTTAAGGTAAGCAACTTGATCAATGTGGAGATAACATTTGTGAAAGCATCACCACAATCTATGCCATTAACCTCCAAAAGTTTTTCCCGTTCTCTTATTATTATCATTGTTTTTATTTTTGGGATAAGAACACTTAATAATATGTCTTCTCAGCAAAATCTTAAGCATACAATACAGTATCCTTAACTATAGGTGATGTGCTGTATAGCTGGTCCTGGAGACTTAACCATCTTGTATAATCCAAGCTTTGTACTCTTTGACTACTACCTCCTTGTTTCTTCTTCCCTAAAACTTGTGTTTTCTTTCTTTTTCTTCTTTTCCAGCATTGGAGAGTGAACCCAGAGGCACTCTACCACTGAGCCACAGCTCAGCCCTATTTTAAAATTTTGAGATAAGGTCTCACTAAGTTGCTGAGGCTGGCCTCAAACCCTACCACTGTAAGCTTACATACTTAGGCACAAAGATATGTGTCTGTGTACATCTGTCCCCTGCCTCTCTGCATGGCTGATCATGAGACATGAACTTCCTTACACTGATTTTTTAAATAAATACAACATATATCGAAGTGAAGAAAAGCTCTGCTTTAAGCTGTTCTGAAATTTACAAAAGGTATTGGCTTTATACTTCCTTACAAAATCCTTTTCTTTGTGCCCTGTTATTTTATTCATGTTTATCTATCCATTTACAAAAATTACACAATAGGAAAAAAAGCTCTATTTGACAGTTTTTGATATTTATAGTGCTCTGAGAAAGGGCCTGGAGATTCAATTAAGTTTATTAAATGCAACATTTTACAAGCAATCTAATAAAGACCTGAGAGCACAATACAAGTGGGAAGCATTTGTAAAATGCAGCATTTTTAACCTATAGATGAAACGACTGGAGAAGCAGAACTATTGATTGAATTTCTTCTGGTGGCGGATGGGTGGGGAAGGGGCCAGGTGCTAACAATGAGGAGTCTGGATGGAGAAAGAGAGAGAAAGGTAGTAAGGGAAAGTCCTCCAGAGACAACTGTCCATTTTGAGGGGAATCATCATTCTGCTTCGACCTCTTCAAAACATTCCTCTCATTTTCTCTTCTTGGATCTCTTGACCCCTCAAAATACCTCTCAAAAGGAAATCAGAAGCGATAGCCATTTGGAAGGGATGGTTTGATGTCAGCAGCAGACCCCTATTTTAGGGCCCACTGTTGGAGAGTCTTGGGAGAGGCAGGGTGCTGTCTCCTTCCACCCTCCTCTTCTCTGGGTTCAGTTCAGACCCACAGGAACTGGGCTGTGTCAGGTTTCCTTTGTCTCACTGGGGACACGGGGAAATAAGGACTCACCTAGGTCTGACTGTTCAGCACTCACCAGCAATGGAGGTCTCCCGAATAGTTCCTTCCTCTGCTTTTGAATTTTTATGACACAAAGTCTCAAAAAGATCTTGGTGAGAAAACTGCTGGGTGATTTGATAGTTTATCCCTTGGCAATTTGAGAATCAATATTCCTGACTGGCGAGCTGATAAGAGATATAATAATAAACTCTATGCAGCTGAATATTTCAATAAAAAAGGGTGGTTGCTACCCTGGGGAGTGCACAAAGCTGCCTGAAATTCAGAAAGCTGCTTTCCTTTTGTGCCAAGTCAAAGGCTTTAGATTACAAAACACAAGGCGCTTTCCACACAAAACAAAAATTGTGGTAATGTAGTATTATTAACTGACAAAAAAAAATATTGATTACCAATGTACCTACTTTGGGGGATGATGGTACTTTCCAGAAAGAGGTGATAATTACACAGTGGTTAAGCCTGGGAACTGGATCTTTCCCTTACCAGGTGGGGACACTGGGTGAGGAATTTCACGTCTCTGTTTTTCCTCATGAGGAGGCTAATACAGGAATGATGCTCCCCATCATGTTGAGCTCTAATGATGAAAGAATGTTTGCAAAATGCTCACTGCAGTGTCAACCAGAAGTTCAGGTAATAATAATTATCACAGGCATTTCCTGCCCCTCACACGGGAGACATTCAGGCTGAATATGACCCTATTTCTGCCAGACTGATTGCATAACTTCTAGGCTGCCTCAACATACAATATTATTTAAATGAATAAATAACTTTACTCTCTAGAAACAGGTCAATTGAGTAAAACTCATTCTCATTTATTAATTTTTTTTGGCAGTGCTGGGGATGGAACCCAGAATCTCACCCATCCTAGGCAAGTGTGCTACCACTGAGCTACTCCCTAAGCCCCTCACTTATTAATTTAAGTTGCTAGTGAAGTTTTTGTTCAATCATGTATTTTTGCCCCCCGTCAGGTTGTTTCAGAAAAAAAAAGAAGTGAAAAAGGGCATTTGATTGTGAGAGAATGCTTGTAGCATGCTGTTGGAGCCTGGTTGGGTCCTGGTTCCCTAGGGGATACAGCTGTAAAGACTAAGGTCATGGACGAGGTGTCACTGCACTGACCCTTGATATTTGAGAGGGCACAGGGCACTCAAACGCAGAAGGCTTTTCAAGATTCTGTGAATCAGCCTTGTTTTGTGCCATGATCCATTTGGTTGTCAAATGAAGTTAAGAAAAATAATCTAGTTTGAATTTTTAGAAGAAAAGGTTGACAGATCTTACAATGAAAGCATTTCTCCCCTGCATCTATTTGTTTGTGTGTATAATAATCATACTTTCACTGTTTGCTCTTAATAGGCTTAAAGTTGCTAAAACAGCAAACCAATTTTAAGGGGTATTAGCTACCAGTCCTTCTCAAAGGCAAAGGGAAAATGTAGTCACTGTTTGATGATAAGGTCACTGTCAGGCATTATTCCCAAAGGTTCCTATTAGAACACACCTCTCAATTTACTTGTGAAAGAAAAGGTGATATCAAGCAAATGTCTCTGATCTGCAAACTCAGGTTTGGGAAGAACATCCAAAGCTCCAGCCTACTCTCAGTGCTCATCCTAGTCGTAACAGAGTGGGGTGGATGTGAGGCTCTATCTGTTCTGGGGAGATGGGTACATTACTCAGTTAATTGAGGTTTTGAGGAAGTCTTTTACTTTTTCTTCTTCATCTTCTTCTTTGTCTTTTTTCTTTTTCTTTCTTTCTTTTTTTTTTTTTTTTTTGGTGGTGGATCCTAACTTTATAGGTCAAAGAAACAGGATTTCCATATAGGGAGTTAGAATTTCAATTCAAGCACATTTATAAGATAGTATTTTATAATGTGAAGGCACAGGTTGGCATAATTGGGTGGTTGATCTATTCTGGGATTGTTTCATTTCAGTTTGTAGATGGCTTAAATATCTTGGGTCAGGTATGAGAGCTAGCACGTATTTAATACAAAGACAAAAACAAAGTCATACTTTCTGGTCTCCCCTCTGTCCTCACCTCACCCCAGGCTGGCCACACACTTTCTCTTGTTTTTTCTTTCCTAATAAGCGATGACAATACTGTGCCTTGGGCACCTCACATAAATGTTAAGGGGACAAAAGGGACACATTTATAAAATACTTCAGATCTTTATAAAAAAGTGTTCTCCAAGCATAAGCTTTAAACATTATATTCAGGCAATTATTTTGCAGTTTCCCATCAACCTCTTCAAGCTTCGATTCAATAAAAAAGTTTTTCCGGATTGATCTCACCCATGCCAATGGCCAATGACTTCTTTATACATTTATCATCTTGGCATTGCAATTTTCTTTTCCTTTTTCTTTTTTTTTTTTTTGCGGTGCTAGGGACTGAACCCAGGTTTTTGTACTCACTAGGTTATCACTGACCCACACCCCCAGCTCAGCTAGTTTACTTTTGTGTGTGTGTGTGTGTGTGAGTGTGTGTTTGTGGTACTGGGGATTGAACCCATGGCTTTGTGCATGTGAGGCAAGCACTCTAACAATTGAGTTAAATCCCAAGCCCTCAGCTAGTTTACTTTTGATCTGTTGTGTTATAACACCATCTATCCAGTTGCCCATAATAGACACCTTTGGTATCATCCTGGCTCCTCCCTCTCACACCATCTCCACCTAAGTGCACCCTGGGATATACAGCACTTCCATGACACTGCCATAGCCTCGTTGCTTATCACATACCAGTTGCTTTTCTGCATTGCCTACTCATGGATCTTTCTCACTCTGGCCTGGTCCTTCCCAGTTCATCCTCCTCTGTGTTTCTGAGAGATCTTTAAAAGATAAAAATCGGATCCTGTCTACTCTGTTTAAACACTTCAAACTCCTTTAGCTTAGCACCAGAAGATAGTTCTTTTCCACCAGTCCCCCTCTCCAGGCTTAATTCCTATTACACTATTCCCCTGCTCCCTGCCAAGTCTCCTCAGAGGGAGGTGAGTTGAGAGGTCCCATGGAAGGCAGCCCAAGAAGAGTTCCCCACGTTTCCTTGGCTTCATTGCCTGAATGCCTGCACACACTGTTCCTTTGCCTTCAACACCCACTCCCTACTTAGCAAATCTTAATGGTTTTCAAATTTTAGTTGAAGCATCTACTTTTTTTTTTTTTTTTGGTGCCAGGGATTGAACCCAGGGGCACTCAACCTCTGAACCACATCCCCAGCACTTTTTGTATTTTTTGTAGAGACAGGGTCTTGCTCAGTTGCTTAGGGCCTCACTAAGTTGCTGAGGCTGACTTTGAACTCCTGATCCCTCTGCCTCAGATTCCCAAGCCCTAGGGTTACAGGCGTGCCCCACAGTGCCCAGCTAGTTTAAGTACCAATTCTATAAGGAGGACTTTAAGACCCCCCCGACCCCTCTCTCATCTGTACTAGATGTTCATCCTCTTCATGCTCATCGAGTGGCACTGGAAAGCCTCATCCTTTTGCACTATAACCATTCATTGATCTTGCCTGCTTCTCCCAGCAAGCTGTGCACTTCTTGCAAGCGGGGACTATGCTTCTTGACTTTGTATTCTGAACATGTAGCATTCTGAGTCAGGCACATAGTTGGTCCTTAGTAAATGTCTGCTGCATGAATGAATGAAATTATTACTCTGGATGGGTGACCCAGGAACCACAGAACATGGAAAGTTGTGTAACTTTAGGCTTGTGGATCAACCATGACTCAAGAAGCCTATATGATAATGATCAAACATAGACCATTGTATTGGTCTCAAATACCACCTATAGCTTCTGATTTTTACTAAAAATGTATTTTTTAGTTTTCCATGTTAGTAAGTCATTTCTTCATTAACTGAAAATACTTTCTTATTTGAGATCTCTATTGACACATCTCTTTCAAGAAAATTTTTCTCCTTTTTGACTGTATACAAGCCATAAAAAGCCTTAAACAAAGAGAATTCACAAATTTTAAGTGTTATGTACTTGAGGATACCAATAGACGCAAATTGAAATCTGCACTCTGTCTACCATCAGATGGACTTGGGGGTGCAGCTACATAATTTCAGGATAGAAGGGCTGTTTACTGTTGTTGGAGAAAGAGGGACTTTTGCTCTCTGGTCCCCTTTATATGTCTGCTTCTAACTATAAGAATGAATAGACAGTGACCTGTTCACAGAGGGAAGAGAAAATTATTCATATACAAGAAACTTGGATTCAGAGTGGCTCTCCTTCCACCAAGAGTATGGCCAGAAGCATCAGTATCCCTGTAGTGGTGCAGGCAGGACACTCCCTGTCAGGTGTCTAGAAAGGACAGCTTTTGAAGGCCCAGGTGAAACTCAACCCTTACAACAACTTCCAGTCTCTCCCAAGAACCAGTTCCTAGACTGGTGTGGCTTTACTGATGACTACCCTCTGGGCCACTGGGCCAGGGCCAGCCCTCCCATGGCAAATGGTTACAGGTATGAAGACTCGCATTGAGACTTCCCTTGGCTCCTAAAGAGAAAAGGACAAGCCATGCAGTAGCTAAGAGCTTGGGTTCTGGTGACAAAGGCCAGAGTTTGAGTCCTCATTCTGCAAATGTTGTCCACGTACGTACTCCCTGTGCAAGTTTCCACATTTGCAAAGTGGGGGGAAGTAGCATTTACGCTTCAGTTCTGTATGCTTGGTACACGATAAGAGTTCAAGTAATAGAAGTTATCTTGATTATTCGCTTTTCTGGTCATCTGAAATAACACAAAACTATTGAAATTCTAATTCACATGCTACCTAGACAAATCAGTTTTTTTCCAGATTCTAAAAAATGACATAAAGTGAAAAACCTGATTGAATGAGTGTTAACTTAAGGTCCCACCACCCTTTTTGGAGCTGATAGTTTGGGTCTCTCTATTATCTAGAATTACATCCTCAGTGTTGTTTTACTCTCTGTATTATAGAGCTGATTTCCCTCAAGACTCAGAGATCATGAAGCCGTGATACTGAGCAGAATGAATATCACTTTGGTATCCACCACCTTCCCTTCCCTTCCATACTTTGCTGAGAGTCACCTTGAGAGTTTGGTGGCCTCTTGTAGGATTCTTCACTGACTGAGAAAATAAGCCTCCTGGATTGGATTACAGAGGCTGCCAGCAGCCTGTCAGTTCAATTCTATTTTATAAAGTCTATAAGTTACTCAGAATCAAGTTACCAGGTGGCTGGCGGATGGGAGTTACAGGACAGCAAAAGAGTAAATTAGATTGAAATTCACCCAAAAGATCTGAAATATGATTTACCTGTGGGCCAGTTCCTGGTTTCAAGTGAAAACCAAAAACAAGTTCAAGGTTCACTATTTTTTCCTCATTTTCTTCAGGTTCACCTCCTGAATCCTAAAACAGAAAACCAAGTCCCATTTATTCTGTGTAGCTTTTTTACTTTGACTTCTTATATAAAGCAGATGATTTCTTATTGCTAGTTTTTTTTTTTTTTTTCATTCTAATATACTGGAAAAAAATCTACTTTGGTCATTTTGGATTAAGCTACAAGTTACAAGTTACAATCGCTCAAAGCAAGAGAAATGACAGGCTTTTGGGAACTTTACCAAGTGACTTATCTACACACTTCAGATTGAATGTCACCATCTTTTTCACAATATATCTTGCAATTTCATCCTAAAATGCACTTTGTGGAGGTGCATTGTGAGATTTCAACTTGAGAGTTTCAAGACACCCAAGATGTGCACAAGTTATTCCCAAAGAGGAATTCTGCAGTTCCTAGAGTATATATGGATGGAAGACCCAAGAACTTGCATATGGAGAACCATGGTAGTTGCTGAATGAGTAGAGGTCTGTGTATTAATTCAAAGTTTTTGCTGACTTTATAACAAAGTATGCCATATGCTTAGATTATGTTCAGAATAATATGTTAAGTACAATAGTACTTAATGTTTTGTTAATATTTTAACTAGTAGAGAATAAGGATACTCCTAATCCTAGGTTTTGTTTTCTTGCAGACAACTGTGGTCCAAAAGTATTAGATAGAAAATTCCAGAAATTAAAAATTCATAAGTTTAAATATCTTTTATTCGAGCATATTGTTATAATTGTTCTATTTTATTCTTGGTTATTGCTGTTAATTTCCAACGATGCCTAATTCATTTTATAATAGGTAAGTATGTATAGGGGAAAATAGTAGATATAGAGTTTGATACTAACTTCAGGTTCAGGCATCCACAAGGGATATTGGAATGTATTCCTTGTGGATTAGGGGGACTGCTGTATGAATATGTCACTCAAACAATAACCCCTCCCTTAATGTGGTGACAACCCAGAGTTCTAGTGTGTGAATTCCTTTAGTGATTGACCAGTCGCAGGAAGGTCTCCAGAGCAGGTGGGAGGCCAATGTCACCTATAATACTGGCACTTCCATCTTCTAGCCACTCAGATGAGATGTGTTGTTCTTATCATGAATGTTTTGTTAATATTTTAACTGGCATAGAATAAACCATATATGCACACATCCTAGTCTTCAAAGGGCCTTTTGTTGGACAGATATGATTAAATTTAACTTCAAACATCAGTTTCCGACATTGGCAAATTTAGGTGTGGATGTGGCAGGTGCATGTGTCAATAAAAGTTGCACACTTTCAGTAAGAAAAAAAAACTTACCTTAATTAGTGGTGGGAAGTGAAAAAAGTTCAGATAATCATGTGTTAGTTTCTCAATGGCCGACTATAAAAAAAAAATAATGATTTCATTAATGGCTGAATACACCAAGAAAGGATTAAATTATTGGTCCCATATAAAAGCATCCTTTATTTTATAGTTCATAAAATATCTTGGGGATGTAAATATCTATCATTTATGGAGCACATATCTGATTGTCCAACGTAGGGTAGGCAGTTATAATTATTTAAAGGAACAGAAAGACTTTAAAGATGTCAAACTTTAGACTACACATTAAATAAAAACCATTCTTCAAGCACTGGTATTGTGTGACAAATTAATGTCCTAGTGTATAAAGTGCAGTTATCATTCTGTGTCAACTGTAGGGAAAACCAAAAAGTGCAGGAATAGAACACCAGAGGCATTCAGAAAGGCTGCAGCCTCACTACAGGGTTTGGTTGCAAGGACTTTCCTCCGTGCAGGGGTCCAGCACACCCCTGGTGAAACACAAAGAAATCTTAAAAGATAGTAGGTTAGTTTAGAGTATGAGTTTTTGACACTCATTAGAAAATATATACTTTTTCTGTAAACTGATCATGTAGGGGAAAAAGAAGTACCAATCTGAGAAAAACTGGATGCATTTTTTTGTCCTAAAGCAAAATGAAATTGCTGACACTTGACAATGTAATGAACATTTACTGGATGTTCAATCTTCTTCTTTACACCTGGCTCTTCCACATCAAGACTTGCACGCTCAGGGGAGAAGGGAGCCCCAGACAGGCTTAGAGGGAGGGCCAATTGTAGAAAAGGAGAGAGGATGTGCTGCTCCAGTTTCCAGTTTCATCATCTACCCTTGGGCAGAGAGACCCTTCAAGAAGGTATACAGTGAGGATTGTGCCTTCCTTAGTGAAAGAGCAAAAAATGAAGGTCACGATCTCACCACCAGGCCGTGTATACTTGTGTGTATGCATGTGCGCGTGTGCATCTACGTGTATACAATAGATGTTCCTGACAAGTATCAGGAGGGCTCATCTAGCCTGGAGATGCTCACAGGGCCGCGTCCCCAAAGGCCCAGCTTGAAGCATTATTCATTCTAACTGCCTTAAGAGTATGGTAGCTCCCTTGGAACAAGTTTCCACGACCTTTTCCCTTCATTTTTCCCTCTCACAGAAGTGTGTCAGAAATACCCACGTTCCAG
This sequence comes from Marmota flaviventris, assembly GCF_047511675.1. Lineage (NCBI taxonomy): Eukaryota > Metazoa > Chordata > Mammalia > Rodentia > Sciuridae > Marmota > Marmota flaviventris. The sequence goes on from NC_092508.1 coordinate 59,039,895, forward strand.
ATGGGTTTAATGGAGCGCCATCTGTTGGCCAAGGCCCCACCGGGAGCCATTCTAATGCAGCCCAGCTGTGGTGGTGAGGTGGCCTTGCATTCCTGACTGTGGAGAATCACCCCTGTGTACTGTTTTTATATGCATGGGCAGACTCACCTAGGTCCTGAGACAAAGCTGACCACCCAGGGAGACCCTCTGGGTCCTGGGGAGGACACTGCTCTTACCCCACCCCATGTGCTGCTTCCCATGAGGGCATTTTCTCCCTGCATGTTTGGTGGCATCTCTGCAGCATGATTAGACCCTTTTGGTCACTGTTTGTATCTCGCAGCTATTTCAACAGTGGCCTCTGTAACACCATTCTCCCCCATTCCCCACTTCCCAGACACACACCCCTTCTTCTCTCTCCTGCCCAGGCTCATTTGACCCTCCTTGCTACCTGTGGCCTTTATACAGGCCCCTGGTCAATCAGACAGACAGCTGCCCAGATGGAAGGGGTCTAGTCTAGATCAGGGGTGTTAAGTGTAGCTGTGCTTTCCTTCTTTCTTTTAGTATTAAAAAAAAAAAAAAAAAATATATATATATATATATATATATATGTGTGTGTGTGTGTGTGTGTGTGTATTTTAGTTATACACACACATATATATATATATTTTAGTTATACATGGACACAATGTCTTTATTTTGTTTATTTATTCATTTATTAATGAAATTCTTTTTTTTATACCTTTATTTTATTTTTATGTGGTGCTGGGGGTCAAACCCAGTGCCTCATGCATGCTAGGCAAGCGCTGTACCACTGAGCCACAACCCTGGCCCTTGTTTGTTTATTTTTACGTGGTGCTGAGGATCGAACCCACTGCCTCATATGTGAAAGGCAAGCGCTCTGCCACTGAGCCACAACCCCAGCCCCTATTAGTAATTTTTAATGGTGGAAAATTCATGTACCATAAACTTAGCCATTTAAAAATGTGCCCCCGAGTGGCATTTGTACCTTCATGGTGTTGTGCAACCACTCTCTCTAAAACACATTCCAACACATTTCCATCATCCCAAGGGGACTCTGCACCCACTCAGCAGCCACTGCCCATTCCCCCATCACTTCCAGCCCCTGGCAGCCATTCATCTGTTTTCTGTCTGTATGGATACACACAGCCCAGATACTTCACATAATGGAATACAAATGTGACCTTTCGTCCTGGCTTCCTTCACTGAGCATCAGGTTTCAAGGCTCATCCACCTGCAGCAGGACCTGGATTTCGCTGGGCTCCTCCAAGAGCCTGTGAACAGCTCTCTTCCCGGTGCCCCACTCCCTGCTCCTGTTCATAGCCTGCTATCTGACTGTTCCTCTCTAGATTATAACCTCCTCAGTGTTTTTCAAAATCCAGCCTCTCTTTTCTAATCCACTTTAAGACATCCAGAAGTGAAGTTTAAACACATCCATTCTCTCCAGCTCTGTCAAATTCCAGACCTCCGGCCTAAAGTTGGAAGCAGTCCAGAACCTGGCCAGACCTGCCTTAGACTTTGGCCATGATGAGTTCTAGTCCCCGCCCAGGCTCCCACCAGAAAGAGCTGCCCGCTGCCCCTTCTAACACAACCAATCTGCTCTGCTCCTCTCCGTCTCTTCCCTGCCTCTCTTATCTGCTTCCTCTCTTCCTTTTCTACTTCTGTCTATATTCCAAATTCTGTTCTTCCTCCAAGATCCAGCTCAAAGCCCCCACTCTGTGACATTTCCCCTTTCCTCCCCTTTTCTGCTCCTCCCCAGTAATGAATTGCCTCTCTTCTTCCAACTGCTCATAAGAAGTTGCTTGTGCATGTTTTATCTCTCTTCAGGCATATAAATTCCTTAAGGGCAGGATGATTCTCTGACTCTTCACAGGCCAAGTCTTGCAATTAGTAGGCATTCACTGAATTTGTTGAGCAATAAACAGTAAATTTGAACATTACTTGTCTTGATACTAACAACCAGCATGAATGGGCCACTTTGGTTGTTCTCAGCCAAGTCTGGGAATATTTAAATCACTTGCGGTTTGTTGAGGTATCATGGCTTACCATTCCTTTCCCCCTAACTAGTACTTAAGGAATACTGGTCCTTTTTAAAAGACAGCAGAAGGGAAGGGGAGGTAGGAACATCTTATTTGGCATTTGCTACATAGGACAGGGTTTATAAAATTTCTCTTTTGAAACTTTGGAACTTCTCTGTATATTATTGAAATTAATTTTTCGTACTGTAAACATCTAAGCCAGCATAGCTTTTCAGGATGAACTTGGCATACCCAGAGGCCAAGATTAAGTTCTTTGCTAGCCTTTGAGATGTATGTTGATGCATGAGCTTTCTTGCCCATTTTGTGGGAGGGAAATGTCAGAAAGTTCTTGCTTTCTGCCTTATAGATGGTCTCTGGTGGTTTTGTGCCAAGCCATTGTCTGAAGGGTGCCAAGAGACTGTAAGATGTTTCTTACATGGATCTGGGTCCGTGAGATGAAGTGAGTGGGTTTTCTTTGGACTTTGTGGTGATTTCTCTAGAAAAGCCAATATGAGTGGCTCCGGGGTAAAGGGAAGTTAGCTGGCATGTTGACAGATTGTGAAGGTGTGGATTTGGATAGAAAGTTGCTTTTTTTCTACTTTTCCTCCTTTATTTGATTTCTGCCCTTTCTAACCCGTGAATACCCCTCCATCTACCCACATTGCCGGTGAAGGCTCTGGGAAGCAAACTTGATTTTATCCTGGTTAAGATCTCTCTGGAAATTATTCTCTGATCAATAACATTGCTCACAGGTATCTGCAATTCCTATTAGATTTGAGGAACTAAAAAACACAAAACCAAACACACAAAATCCAACCTGATTCCTAAATGGCAAAAAAGCAACAAAAACAAAAATGAAAGTAGAGGTTTAGTTTGAAATTATTCAGGACTGAAGTTTTAGGGGAAACATTAGGAATTCCTGAGTTCAGTGGGGCATTAGAATATACATGTGTTGATGTTTATTCCAGGTGACAATTATGAAGATTACAAAAACAACCACACATTCCCATGACTTCAGGTTACCTCTCTGGCTTAGGTTCCCTCAGGCCATGCACAAGTTCCAGTCCCAGAGGGACTCCTAATGGATATTTGGCTTCCCCAGCATGAAATGGATTAAGTGGCCTCCTGCCAGTGCGGGTGTGGTGCCATACTGCTCGGCTCACAGGTCCTCAAACACACTGAGCTTTCTCCCACACCCAGGCCTTGCCACAGGCAGTGCCTCTCCAGACATCCTGCCCTATCTTTCACCTGGGGAACACCTACTTGTCTTCAGCTGTCAACTCCTTCATCACTTCTTCACAAAAGCCTCCCTCATCCCAACCCACCTCGCCTGTGTGGCATTGCTCAGAAGTCATTTCATTATGATTGCACGAAAACTATTCATCTTCCCCACTAGACTAGGAACTTCCTGAGGGCACAGGAGTGATATTAGGGTACATTCAGGTCACACCTGATGTGTGATGGGTTAACTTGTCTGTCGTGGGATTATGAGGGGGGAGGGGAGAGGGGGAGCAGCTGAATATGGACAGATACAACAAGAAGCATTTCAGCTGTAACTTTAGCATTGACTGTTTCTACCCCCAGCTGCTAACACCACCTGTTGCATGCATAGCAGGTGCTCAGTAAATAATTGTGGATGGGATGTTTTTCCTTGCAAGGTACCTTAAAATGAATGATGTGTCCTTTGGAGACGATGCCCATGTCTTTGAAGTCTTCTTCCTCCAGCAGCAGCAGTCGCTTGCCTGTGATGTTGTTTTCCTTAAACAAACTTGCATAGCCACTCATCTCCACTGAAGAGTCACCTGGGGGAAGAGAGGAGACGGAAGAAGAGGTTAGAATAAGTCATGTCCCCGACAAAGTTAACTCCATGAATAAAAAGGTAACTTATTCCACTTGCCTTTTCTGACGAGCTGCTGAACCCAAAAATACTGTGAAGAGAGGACATACATGGTTTGGAAAATTCACACACAGCATTTTCAACAGGTGAAAATATCTCTAATTCCTGGCTCAGCCACAAAGGTAAGATGGGAGAGTTTCTCTGATTTTAAAATCTCAAGCTTTGAAATTGGAGAGATCCCTCTCTTTGTGGGGCATTTCCTTGGGAGAAATGTTAAAATGTTTTCAAGAGGGTGGTTAAAGTGATTTTTCCACAGATGTGCCCATGGTCTCTGGACTGCCCAGGGGCACTATATTCAGGAGTTGTATGAGTAACAGGGCTCACACAGCAGTGCACAGAGAGATGGACAGAATGAATCCTCTGTCCTAGGCTTGTCTGGTCATGACATAGCCACGTGGCCCTGGACGAGTCAAAGCATGGAACTTCCTGTGTGGAGTGAGGAGGCTAGACCAGTGAACCCTTATCCTTTTATCTCACTTGGCACCTGATCACACTGGCCTCTGACATTACCTTCTATGTGTGAAGGCACATAGAAGGCCAGGTTCAGTCCCTCTGACTTTCTGGGGAGCCCTTGACCCTGAAATTTTATTTAAATGGCCTAGAAACCACTCAAACTCAGAGCAAAGACTAAAAATAACTGTTGTAATCCAAGTGCTTTAACAATTTCTTTTCAAAGCAGAGGGGCCAAGTTTGCAGCTAGGGATAAAGAGATTATGTGCAGGCTTGGGAATAAAGGAGACCCTAAGTCCTCTTTCCGTGGTAAGCAGGGTTGGCAGGAGAGTTAGTGTTACTGGGGCTCAGAACCTGAGAACTGGTGCCAAGTTTCCTCCCCTGCAGGAGCCAGAGACAACCTAATGCTGAAAGTTTTACTTCAGAGGAATACAAAGGGCAGAAAGGGAAATGCCCTGGCCCACAAATCGGGTTGGGCTAGGTGAGTGGAGCTTCTGAAGAGGATCTAGCAGCGAGAGTGTTCCTGGAGGCACTGGGTCTATTCCCTGAGATGGGGTCCAGCCTGTGAAGACTATGCTCCATCTTTATATTTTTCTTCATTTAACGATGCCCTCTAGCTTGTAAAACAGACCTGGACAGTCCCTGAGGGCTCCGATCAGGAATTCTCCTACCTGTTTTGTCACTAAGGAAACAGATATGGAGATAAGTAGGATTGTTCCTCAGGGCTTCTACCTGGAGCGTGGTGCGGAAGACTTCCTTTGGACTTAAATATTCTGCCCGCATCCTCTCAGCATCCTCTCATCCTGGAGCTCCTCTGGCTATGGCTGCAGAGGATGTCTGAGAGCACTGTGTCCATTCCTCCTGGGGAAGGCCAGAGCAAGGATGGCAAATATGAAGCTGTCACTTATGAGCAGGCCTAAGGCGGGAAGGAAACCCAGTGCAGGGGAAATCCCAGCCCAGCACTGCCTTTACTAGATCCTTCTCCACCATGGCTCAAGTCCATATCTGGCATCTTAGGAAGGTTTACAGTCAAAGTTTTTCCAAGAATGTTCATTTGGTTTCCTGGGTCACTGCTTTAATTTTATTATTGGTACTTATTATTATATTCTGGAGTAGTTTCATGACCAATGGGAAGGTGAAGATTTAGAAGATTTGAGGAGATAGTTGCTTGTCTAGGGAGGCCTCATTTTCCATTATTATTGTATCAAAAACAGGGGAAAATGAAATTTGTCAGCTTCTGATAGTTAGATTTTCCTATGGCCCAATTCCCTCTAGTTGCATTTTTAAACTTGTGGATAAATGTGTGAGATACCTGTCCAGGTGCACTGAGGCATTAACAGAAGCAGCTTACCACGTCGTCTTCAGTCCATGCACCAATCTCAAAGGAAGGCAGCAGCTGCGTGGGAAATATGAATGACATGAAAAAAAAAATAATATCCTCGTCTTTTTGGTTTAGCCTCTCATCTTACTTGGTTTCAGTGGCTGCTCTGGCGTGGTTCCTCCTGCAGGTCAGGGTGAATGGAAAGCAATTTCCCTGACCTTACAAGAAAGTTCTCTGTTCTAGGGATTTAGACCCCAGAAGCCAATAATGTGTATCAATCTCTAGTAACAATCTGTTGCATTTTGTGAGCTGTTTAGGGGGGGATTTTCTACAACTTGGTATGTACTTCTCTTGGTCCTTAGCACACTAGGAATGGTTTTATATCCTGTAACAAAGCTTCAGCATTAAGGAATCTCTGACATTTACCAGATACCAAGACTTCCTCAGAATTCTCAGTCAACATGAGGATCAATTTATCAATGAAAATTCCAAAGCAAGCACTTGGTAACCAGATGACTTAGTATGCCTATTCTCACAGGCGGAGGGAGGGGTTTAAGTGTTTAACTGTATCACTTGCATTATATTCTTTAATACCAAATATCAGGATCCAGGGAGGAAGTAAGACATGCAAAACTAGAACTGTTCTAAGAAACCCAGGTGCAGAGTTGCACTAGCATAGACTAAAACACCTCGCTTCCAGGTGCACAAGTACGAATGGAGACTTTCAGCCCACACCATTTTCAGCCCAAAGAGCTTCCTGTTCAGTGTAGGCCTGATGATCACAGTCTAAATAATAAATGCTTACCTAATTAAAAAAAAAAATCTGTGTGTCCTATGGGTTGGATTAGAGCTCAAGCCATAATGCTTGGCTTCTTCACGAGATAACATGTCAAAGTGTCACTCAACCTGTTACAAATCATAATTTTTTTGTGGATGAGTTGAAAAGCAGCAGCTGAATTTGGTTGCTTTTACAATTAATGTTAATGACCAGAGGGTGGATTATTTAATCTTTCTAACCTGCAGGTATTTATTCACATACTCAAGACTGCTAGGAGAGGCACAGCTCCTTCAAGAGCTTATAATAGAACTAAAGGTGAAACAGGTGTGGATGATATGTGGGACAGTCCAAGGCCACCTTCACCATTGTTTATTCAGTACCTAGAATACCATACCATACCTGGTACATTTTTGCTGAACCATTTTGTAGAATGAATAAAATTGAAGGCTGCATGTACTGAAATGCTGAATTCTCTGGTATGGAGTTTAGTGTCTGTGGTGTACAAAGGCCAGTGTATTAGCAAAGGGTTCCATATGTATCATGGGGGAATGGAAGGCACAGGGGCTTGAGCTGGGTGCTGCAGGGCGAAGAGAAGTGATTCCAGATGAGAAGTAACAAGGCAAAACCCTGCGGGGGCCGGGAAGAGGGAAAGAGGGAGGATGGGTGTGGCATGTTTGCCTAAGTGAAGATTCTGGGAGCTCACATTTGGAGGAAAAAGGGGAAGTGCATAAGATGGGAGGGGGTGGCAGCAGCATGCAGAACAGGATTTTTTTTTAATTCTACAGGTTAAAATCAATATAAATATGTAGGTTTGAGTAATATAGACAAGTTGCAAAGACACAAAGCTTACACTTCAATCCAGACTATTCTATGTATACTCAGCTACCCTCCACGTGCTTCGATTACCTCAAGGAGTGTCCCTTCCCTCCTCTGAAACACTGGAGTTATGTAGGAATCATCCAACACACTCACCTGCTGTAACAATGTGGAGAAGAGAAAGACTCAAGGGATTGAATCTAAAGCTGAACTTGATCAAAGAAAATACATGACAAGTTTTATTTCTTCACAGTGCAGCTGTATCCAGCTGCAGAAATATGTCGTTCCTTCTCCCATCATGGACACAAATGTGAAATAAGGAACTTTTCTCATTAGTTCAAGAAACACCAGGCTGCGTTGTGGAAATATTTCCCTGCATTGAGGCCAGCTTTTACAGGAAACGGGGGCATGTGTGATGTTTTGATTTTTGTACAATTTCCAAATGTGCTAAATTGAGAAATAAGTATTTTTTGAATAGAATAAAGGTTGCAAGTGAAATAACCAACATCTTTGGTTTGAATGTCAAAGGAGAGTGGAGTTCTCTGAGGAGGGCTCAGCCCACACAGTGCCAGGGAAAGACACTGGACTGGGTCTGACTCACTCCAGCAGGAGTCCTTGCATGAGGCACACAAAGATCAGTGAGAGGAAGCTGGAGCCAGGCGCTGCTTCAAGACGGTTTGAATTTGGCAAGACAGGGGATAAGAGTTAATGATCTCCAGCCACATAGTGGCTTACCATTTCCTTTATGTTTTCTGTACCTTGTTAACATATCAGTGCATCTGCTGAAGGATGAGTTCTAAGCCTTTCTTTCTTTGGGGATAAAAAAAAAAATCCCTCATGACTGCCCCATCACTTTAGAAATTCATTATTTACACTCCAACTGACTTCAGGAGAAAAAAGCTAACACTCATGTGCATGTGTGTGACAATGATTCCTTCAAAGGATGTTGGGAATCCACTTTAACAAAGATCTTATATACACAGCAACACATAACAAAGGGATTTACTGTCAAAACGTTTATTGCAAAATGGAGTCTTAGAACAAAGGAAAGCAAAGTAAAGTTCACATCAAAATGAAATGTATGACACCAATTTGGATTTCTGAATACACTGTGGAATTTTTGCTGGAATATCAAATTCCAACTATGAAGGCAGTAACTGAATAGTCTTACCACACGAGAGTAAAATTTAATCTTCCATACAAACATTATACACAATATTTGGCATATGACTTGCTCAGAATAACAATGCATTAGAATAACTAAGAGAAGGTTTTTGTTTAAAAAAAAACAATAAAGTGATAATGCCATCTAGTCAAAGCTCACACTCAAAGAATATAAATATTTTCTATCATTTAGTACAAAATTTTTAAGAGTGCAAAAGCAGTATGTGCAGTGTATCATATCTAATATTAAAAGATAAACTATTCTGCACACGATATAAAATAATTAGTGTAAGTGCCTGAAACTCTAGTTTTGAAGTAAGTAATCACATGTCAGAAAGTTCCTCACAGGCAACAGAGTGCATGTGAAGCTAGGGTCTGAGAAAATGACCAGCCCCCAGATTTCAAATTTTCTGATAGACCACTCATTTTCATCATAGAAATACTGCACCTAGAGTTTTCAGGCTATGCTACAATCAGATGAATAGAGCAGATTCACCTCTCTGGCAATGCTTAAAAATCTAAACAGGAAAACAGTCTTACTCAAAAGCAGCAAAAGGTGCCTGATCATAGAAAAATTATGCTCTCTTATATATGTGGTATAGTAAGACACTACTAGTTTTACATAGCTAATGAGTGTAGTGGAACAAAGATCCAAAGAAAAATAGTGTCAATATTTTAGACTGTTTTAAAACTGTCTTTTATAAAACTCTTATCTCTCTAATGAAAACTCTGAAAAACAAAGTTATGTACATAGTAGGCTAAGAGAAGTCATTCTGGGTCTCTCCTAAACCCTTCTCCTACCTCCAATTCCTTTGATTTTAATGGGGACCAAGTTTGAGTATGTCAGTTGGTGTTGAAGTCTAAAAAACCCACTGCATGTTAAAATAAATCACTACCTGAAAAACAGCTCTCAATATTTCCAGAACATTAAAAACAGTTGTGCTATGTGCCTTCACACTCTTCCCACTGGTTATTTACATAAAATATTAAAATGTGATTTTGCTTTAAAAAATATGCTGTTAGGAAAAGGGCCTTTTAAATTAATCTGGCAACTTTTCAAAGAACTATAACTAACATAATGAAGACTTTTTCTTTTTATATATTGTGGCATCATTGATCAGTATAATGGAGAGTGCCCCCTCTGCCCGCCCCACCATGAAACCATTTCCACAAATGGTGGATCTGAGATGAAATCACAAAATTTTGATTGAGTAGTTGTTGTAATTTTTTATACATTTATTTTATTTATTTTTATGTGGTGCTGAGGATCAGACTCAGTGCCTCACACATTAGGCAAGCACTCTACCACTGAACTATAACCTGAGCCTCTAGTTGTTATAATTTATTTTATTTCTATTCTTTCTTTTTTGAATTTGGGTAATTTCATTTGGGGAAAACAATTAAGAGGTGGAACTCTAAAACTGCCAGATCTAATGAGTTTCCTACTGGGGAAGGGACCGATGCTATGGAGATTGTGGACAGAATTCTTTACAGGGTGGGAATGTCCCTGGCTTGCAGGATGTTACCAGTCTTGGCAGGAGGTACTATGTACTGCCCTGGTTATTGTGACAACTGAAAATGTGTCTCAGCCCCAACCCCCACCCCAAACACCATCAGGTGACACACTGCTGCTCCAGGTGAGAGCCACTAGTAGGGTGTTATCAAATTCTACATGCTCAACTTTGTGACTAAAGAAAAAAAGGCAAAAGGTGATACATTTTCAACTGTATAACTCTGACAATTATTACAATTTAGAGTTTCAATTCTCATTTTGAATCTTTACATTTCTGTTTCTTTAACTCGTCTCTTTAGAAATGTACATTTTTGTTAAGAAACGAACTAAGTCTAATACTGATAATTTGCCATTTCAAAAACTGATCTGAAAAGTGAAATTTGAAGCTGTACAATTAATATCTTTAGAAATTCTACACATGGTTAATAGGCATTTCTTTTTAAAATTAATAAAATTAGCAATCTAAAGTCTTTTAAATAATCTTTCCAGACAGAATGAGAGCACTGCAAAATTCTGTTTATGTGATTTGGATTTCAGGGATGTTTTACCATTTTAAAACCACCAGGACCCTGATTTGGAACAAAAAGTTAAAAGAGCCAAAGCCATATAGTCCAATTCCAGATGAAGAACAATTTTGAGCCAATTCTGCTGTATCCTAAATCCTTGCAATTTCTTAATGGCACATGTTTAGAATCCAGGACTATTATGCTCCTCTGGAAAGCACAGCATGTGTTCACTTCATACTATTCTGAATATTTTATAGTTTTCATTTGACTTTTATTCCCTTAATTCAATTGGTCAAGAAAACTTGCATTTTGAATAAGCATCCTTTATTCCTAATTCTTCTTTGACACTTGATTCTTCTGTAACGTACTACATGTCTTTCCTTAATGATAATACATTATATTACTAAGCAGAGTATTGAGCTATGACATCTCTGGAATATTGGTGAGGAAAATGGCAGCAGTTAAGAGTGGGAGAAATGCTATCTAATTAATGATAAACCTAGGTCTACATACAGACTCCTATAACTCTCCTTTTTTGGTCCTATTTGGCTGCTTTTAATGCACCACAACTTTATTTATAATCACATGGATTTATATGATAATTAAGAAAATGTCAGTTTCATTCTGTTTATATGTTCTAGATTTACCCTGGATTGTTCTTAAGAGGTGGTAAGATTGGTTCGCATTCTTACACAAGATCCTGCCATGCACAGAGATGTCCTGGCTTCCTCAGTTTTGCTCAAAGTCACCCATCACTGGGGCATTTCCTGACCACACTTTAAAAACCTCAGCCTCCTCCACTGGCCTTCTCCTCCTTCCTGAATCATTGTTCAGCAGGTACCTAGTGAACGTTAACGTATCACATGATGCATTTTCTCTGCTCATAGCATGTATGCTCCATGAGTGCAAAGAGCTTTCTTCCCCTAGCTGTTCCCCCAAAACATTACCTGTAACAGAGAAGGGGGTTCAGTGAATATCTATGGAATGAATGGTTTTATTTTTGCCTGGAAAAGGTCTACGCGCTTTTACAACCCCACACCTTCTGCTCTCTCCTTCAGGTTCCAAGGGACCCTGAAAAGTGAGTAGCTGCAAGGTGTCTCTTCTGCTCCACCAAGATGTTCTGATTGCATGGCCTGGCTAGTGTGGGGAGCACATCTCTGTCTCTGAGCAGACAGGCTGCCCATGCAGCTGGATCTTATGTGAACAGACAGAGGAGTTACAGCAGAGGTGTGAGGAGGACCCACCTTCCAGGGCAAAGGTTTACCTGCTCATTCTGTATATGCTCAATTTGGTGGCGCAACCTGCAAACAACACCGTCTGGGGCACCTGTCAGGGCTCAGACTTTCCCCAAGAGCAACTGAATTAAATCAGTTTGTACAGTTTAGATTCTAAGAATATTCTCTTTCTTTCCTGAGAGCTACTCATTTTAAATTTTCACTTCATGTACTAAGCAGTATCACTTGAAATTGACAGTTCAGTTTTCCAGAAGGTTACTAAAACCACTTATTTTTCAGTGTCTTTTCACTGGCACAATTAATAGGAGCTGACATTAACTGGCCACTTACCATGTGCTTGGTATTGAGTTAAGTGCCTTATACATGTTATTTCTTTTAATCCTCATGACATGTCTTTGAAGTAGGTTACTATTATTCCCATGTTAATGATGAGCAAACAGACTCACAGAGATTAAATACTGTGCCCTGGGTTGCACAGCAAGTAGAAACCTACAACATTTTACTAGTGATTTCTCCCTATATAATGGTCAGTGGCACAGCACACTGACCATTTGGTAGAGTTTTTAGTTCTCAATGGGAATTAAAAGAACATCATAGTTCAAATTCTAAAAGACCCTTTTATGAATATACTTAGAAATAATATTAGATAATATCCATGATGACATCCTTTCTTTTAACTTTAATATAATAAACTGCTCAAAGTAGTTTTGTTTAATAGTCAAGTTTAATTTGACTATTTGTTTAATTGTCTGCTTTTCAATTTAGGCTAGAAAAAACTTGGTTCTTTTGCTTTTCTTCATCTAGTTACAATTTAAAAAATGGTGTTTTATAGTTTAAATGAGCTCTGACAAACCTATGACATCATTCTGAGAATATTTCTGTAGCCTCATATTTAGAGCAGCACCTGTGTCAATTTCTCTGAAATACCAGCATCACTGAACAGGTTCAAAACAACAACAACAAAAAAAAAACTACTCTGAGAAACTAGATTGGATATAGAAAGCACCCTTCAGAATTTGCTTATACCTAAGTAAGGGTGACTTATCTTTGCTTTCATTTTAAAACATTTACTTTCTTCTTTAAGATATCGATACATATATTTTGAATTCAGTATTATCACACCCCTCTGGAAAACCAAGAAAAGGTCATACAGAGCGCCCTTACTGGAAGTGAAGAGCAGGCCGGTGCTCAGTATGTGCTTACCTGGGAGTATCCCTTTGGGACAGGTGCCCCCCACACCCCCTTTCTGTGGATAAGCCTTATATGATGGTATGTTGTTGTTAAAGTGCTTCCTGGGTTAGCTCTGGTATGCAAGCCGCCACCTACTGTTGGCTTCAGAAGGAGTATCTACCTTCAAATGGACTATTGAGAACAGTTCCCAGGTAGCACTTTGAGCAGCTGTGCTGTTAAGTATTAAAGATTCTTGGCATTTAGGTATTTCTGAAGAAGCATTTTCTTACAATCTTCTTTCATGTCAATCTTTTTGTGGTTGAATTTTATAGTCACTATCAATCATTTTTGACGTTACAATACATTGTCATAAGAAAAAAAAATGTAATATGTTCCAGAAGAATCAAGTGTCAAAAAAGAATTAGGAGTGAAGGGTGCTTGTTCAAAATGCAAGTTTTCTTATCTAAGTGAATAAAGGGAATAAAATAAAGTCAAATACAAACTATAAAATATTCATTAAAAAAAGAAAAATCCAGAATGTCATTAGTTTAAAAATACTATATTGTATATAGAAGTACAAATTTCTATAATCAGGCACCGTATTTGCTGATACATAAATATATCTTTTTGGATTAATCATTCCCCCTTTCTATAAGCAAAAATCAATCAAAAGTTAAATAGATAAGGAAATGACTGTCCTGTAAATGTGATTGGCCTAACAATGCAGTGCTTGATTTTCTGCCTCCTTACTGTTATTTATGCAGACTGAGAGAACAATTTTCTTTCCTTTTTTTCTTTCTGAACATTTCCAACTTTAATACTTTGCTTTCTGCTTTCATTCACTATTATTATCCATGTCATTCTCCTCCTCCTCACCGTCATCATCATCATCATCGTCACCTTCTGACAAGTCAAAATCACTGAACCCCAGGGCCATGTTGACTTTCTTTCCCCTTCTCTTAGATGTGGTTTTGGAAGAATTCTGCTTGGCTTGCATGTTTATCTGCATCCCAGAATGCAGCACAGCTCCTGCTTTGTTCATTGAGAAGATATCCCCAAAGCCCATCAGCATCATGGCCTGCAGACTTGGGTTCATGCCATGGCCCTCCCCGTTACTTGCTGCTGTGATCTGACATGACATCTCTGCACTGTTTGACTCCTCTGTTTTAGATTCAAAGTAAGACTCCTCAGACATTCTTGCAGCAAGAGGCAAGAGAAGCTATCAAAGGGAAGAAAGGACAGAAGTAAAAAGAGAAATTAGGACCAATTTAAATAAGAAAATAGATACCACAAAATTAGTTGGTACTACACAGGAAGTAAGTGATTAGTGAAATCCATGAATGTAGGGAAATAGGTGAGAATTTAATTAATGGCAGATTTAGCTCCAGCATATTTGCCGTAATTTATGAATGACAGAGTAAATCATAAACAAAAGTTTGCAAAGCACCACAGGAAACAAAATTTCAAATGGACAGGAAGAGGCAAGTCCTCAGCCTTCATTTTGCTTAAAACAAAATAGTTTTTGAAATTTCTCTTAATTTTTCCCAATTTTACTTCCACATAGAAACATTTAGTAAACCATCATATCAAAAAAAAAAAAAAAAAAGAAGAAGAAGAAGAAGTAGTTAAGCAGACACAAAATCTCAAGTGAAAAATTAAGAAACTCTGTACCAAGGAAGAAAAGCTCAGAGGAAGTATAAAATCAGTTCTGTTCTCAATGTGGTTCAAGGAGAATTTGAGTAGTTAATTACCTTTTAAATTGATTTAGTATTCTGACTATGCACTAAAAATGAGCCTAGAATCCATGTGCTTCCTTGTATTATTTACTTCAGCCAGATGTTATGTAGTACTATTTGTCCAAATTATTCAATAATTTATTTGTGAATAAATTCTAGAATGTGTCTAACTTTTCAGTTCTACACAAGTATGTAAATATATGTGAAAATGGGGGGAGGGAATATTCATTTAGATTACTGTTTTCTTCATCCTCAAATATTCAAGTTTCATCCTTTTAATAGAACTTTCCCCCCCCCCTAATAATTCTCTTTTGCACAGGTTAAAAAATGTTTTTAAAAAATCTTACATAATTATTTTGGACAGCCAACCTATTCCCATAAATGTTCGGTCATATTCATACCAGAGTTAGGATATGTAAAATGTTCCAGCCTCCTCTTAAGAAATAAGCAAATGAAGGCTTGTATTTCTGATGTGGTTTAATATGAATAAGTTTATGATCTACAAATCACCTAACTCTTGGAGGACCCTGACTTTCTGGGTATAAAGTTACCCAATACTTAGTACCAGTTTCTTAGTTTTTAAACTGAAGTTGGATCTGAGTAGTTGTTGTTTCTTTTTTTAAACAGCTCATTCTATTAGGAAGACTCCTAGAAGTGTTAGTTCAGAAATAATTTCATATAATTCAGCTAAAAAGCACCAGGTATATGGAAGAAAAAAGTTGCTTTTGATCCTTAAATATTGGAAACAGGATGTGATTTCCCTTGTTGGCACCCTTCTTGGATTCTCAAATTTATTTTTAATTATTAGATCCTCTCAGGAACTTTTGGTTGCTTATTTTATTATTTCAGAGGTCTTTCCTCATGTTATGTTAGACACCAAAGATTTCTGCAAATGTCCCTCAAATAAGATTTTATTCCTAAAATTTTAAAGCAAGCTACAGTAGTTAAAAAAGAAACATCATCCTTATTTATGCATAGAGAACTCATCTTCTCAAGTATCTTTAACTTTTAATTTTAGAAAACAGTGTCCCTGAAATCAGTTCAATAAATGGTTTTTATGAAGTTACATAAACGTTAAAGTTTTATAATTAAGACGAGGCTACATACAGAAAACCTCAGCTTCCAGCCACTTCCTTTTTCAAAGATTTATTTTATCTTTCAGTAATCTCATTTAAAGCCAACTAGAAACTGAAATGAGGATAAAAGAAAACAGCTACTTATAAAATATCTGAGCATAAACTTTCTTTCCTTCAGAAATACCAGCTCTAAGCAGAGGAGACATTAAAAGCAGGTACTATAAAGAAAGAAAACTTAGACCTCATAAGTAAGAAAAGCAAAGGAAATCTCACTGAGATTGTGCTTCATGCTGTCCATTGTTAGATGGTGGCCCTCAGAGCAGTTCCTTTACAGAAAGTTTTCTGGAGTTAAAATGCAAGCATACATCCTACTGAGCACTCATAGCGTTTTATTATTTATTACACAACTATGTTACTAATAGCAATAATGTGTGCAAGGCAGCCCATAATTTCTTAGCAAAACTGATGCCAATAATTCAAAGAAAGGTTCTAAAGCATACTCTAATAGGTGGTTTAAAGTTTTTTTTTTTTTTTTCTTAAAATACTACATTTAGAAAGAGTCAAGCCATGCAGTGCTTTAAGATTTCAATGCATTTGAAAAATAAAACAAAAAAATCCTCTCAGGCTTCAGAGGACGTGCTTGCAGGGACAAGGGCCCATTCCTGCTCCTGTCCCTCATCAGCCTAGAAAAGTAGGGCTCCTGTGCAGATCCCTGGGGTAGTGCTTTCTAGTCTGCCTGCCAGCATCAATTCAACCTCATCAGGGAACTTCCCTCTAGTCCTTACTTGAAAACCAAGTGAAATCTAGAAATTTAGAAAATGTACCTTTGTAATGTCCCAAGATAGTCTTATGTGTAGCTATTAAACTCTTATTTTGGGGTCCACTGGATTACAAAAATCTTTTTTTAAAAAAGTTAAATTTGATAATGGACATTTAATTTCATTGCGTTTTCATTTTTGGATATCAGGTCGCTTTTCTATACAAGTTGGAAAAGAAGACAAACTATTTTTACTCTTTAGACATTGGGAAATATTTGCAATTGCGCACTGACTGCTTAATGAAGAGCATTTAGAAAAATTGTGCTTTATATTTGTACTATGAACTGAAATGCATTCATTCTGCTGTCATGTACAACAAATTAGAATGAATATATAAATTTAAAAAGAAGGGAATTTAAGTTATTTGGTATAATTGTCATAGCAACTATCAAAATATAAAAATATAAGTTTACTTTTACTCTATCATTGTGATTTTGAGTGGGAAAATATTTCCCATTAAAAGTCCTGGAAAAACAGATAAATTTGTACTTAGTTGCTAGAAACAAGTCATTTAAAACAGAAAAGAATGCTGAAATCTGCTTAGACTTTAACATATTATGTTAGAATGTAAGCTCAAGGTTAGTGTGTACATAGTAAAATCCTTAAAAAGAATTTTTTTTCTCTAAATATAATACTTGGGAAAAATCAAGATTCTTCCTGGATATAGAATATACTAGAAGCATATCCTAAGCTTTTCTAATATTTTGCTGCCATGGTCATAACACTAAATTGAGCAAGGAATATTAACACCATCAGGCTAGTTCTATTTTAGAAGAAAAATGTGGTTGAATTGTGGCACAAAGACTTTCTTAGCTACCTTGGAGTTAGTTATTAATTACTGATGAAGTTAATAAAGAGTTAATCAGCATTTAGGCACATGTTCTGGGGACCTAACAGATGGTGTGAAAATACATCAGATTTTATTTTTGTAAGTCTAATATACAAGCACATGGAGAGAATAACATTTCTTAAGGAAAAAGCCAGAAATAGGACAGGACTTTTCTTTTAAATTTCTGGCATTTTGATCATTTATACTAGTTGCTACAAATGAAGGCCTTTAGCACACAGGCGTAAGGCAGGAAGTGAGGAGGAGGCAGGACAGGAGAAGAGCTGCCATGCTCAGCCACATTCTAATGCTGCACGTGGGAAGCCGGCTGCGAGTACTCACCGGGGTGTTAGACTGCTCTGTCAGTTTTTGCTCCCACATCTTTAACCGTCTTTCCCGTTCCTTGAGCTCCTGCTCTTTAAAGCTGAGATCACGCTCTAGTTTCTTTAGTCTCTCAAGGGTTGCTTCAATTTCACACCTGCACAAGGACAACTGGTAAGTCTCAACTCTACTACAGTGTCCATCAGAATGCTCATCAGAGTAAAAGACTAATGCGTGTGTTTTGAAGTTGACCAGGACATACCCAGGGAAGCAGGCATCTTCTATATCCTTAAAAATCAACAGGTAGCTTCTGGTTTGGAAAAACATGCTCAAAGTATTGCAACAAAGCATCAAAGAGTCGTGGGATGCAGCATAACCTGGAGCTGGTGTCTAGGCTAGTCGTTAGTGAGTGCCTATAGTCAGAGAGCTGTTTATAGAGTTTATAAAGTACATTACATATCTCATCTTATTCCCAGAACAGCCCAACAAACAGTTACTAATTTGTATTATGGATGGGAAAATGACACTCAGGTTAGGCTATCAGTATCATACTGTTGGCAAGTGATTGAGATGGCACTTTAGCCTACCTGTGGCTGAGCAACCCTAGCAATCAACAGATTAATCTGACTCAGCTTCCTTGGTTGGAGGGGTGGTGGTTATAGCATATCAAGACTCTATAACTTGCCTGATCCTAAGAATTACCTGGGCAGCTTGTTGAAAACAACAAAACAACAAAAGCACAGATTCCCTTTCCTTGGAGCTCATGATTCATTAGACAGGGGGCTGGGAAGGACTTGCATTATTTGATAAAAACTCAGGAAAGTCTTTACAATCAGGTAAGTATAGGACACTGTGGGCCAGAGGAGCTCTGAAGATCTCTTTCTTAATAATGTTTAAAGGAAGATTTCTGCTTCATCTCTCTGGGCCCACCAACCTCACACTTGGAACAATGTGCCCAGTAATAGAAACCTGTTCTTCACAGCAAGGGAAATTGCTAACATGGCTTGGCACAAACTTTTTTCTCCTGCAGGGCTGTCATGATGTCTAAATTTATGCTTGGAGAACTGGAAGTTCTTTCCTTGAGTTTCTGAAGTGCTGGTAAGTAAGCCACAGTAATGAGGGGATGAGACGGGACTGGGAGAAGGGGAGAGGGAAGGGGAGGCCAGGAAGGAAGGCCCACAGAGAGGAAGACAAAAAAGAGGAAGAGGTGGCAAGTGGGAAATCGGTGCCATGTCTATTGGCTCCTGAGTGCTGCCAACAGTTATGCCCCTGTGCCTTAGACTGCATCCTCAGGGAGATGGGGAGGTGTGAAAGGGAGAGCCCCTGGTCAAAGTTAATGAATATGTGCAACCAAAATCTGCCTTTTTATTACCAGGGAAAATCAGAGGATGTGAGAGGCTTATTCTAATACTCTTACAGATAAGAACTTAATGAAGGAAAACAAGTGGTTTCTAGGTATTCACTGGCAAAGTCCAACTCAGGGAACAGTTATTGAGGTGGGTCTGGATGTGGGCCCAAGGCTTTGCTTCTCTGCTTGACTGAAAAGTTCTTTAGCTAGGTAGGCAGCAAGTAAATGCCACCCACAAATATCAACACTCCATCCCTTTCATTCATGCCATGTGAAAAGGCATAAAGAGAATCGCGTCACAGTTTCTAATAAGGCCCGGAAGCAGCAATATTTCAGAATCAAGACTATTATAAAATCCAAATTAAACCACTGATATTTCTGACAAGGATATTATGCCCATTCACAGACAACGTGCTTTTATTTTTCAAATGAGGGATTGAGGGGAAAAATCAATATGGAAAATGTTAGGATAAACTTTGTAATCCAAAAAGAAAGAAAAAAGCAAGCTATCTTCAGTCAGAGGGTGGCAAAGAGGCCTCACAGCTGGGCATGCTCAGAGGTGAGATGGCAGTGGTGTGGGCCATTGGTCTGTACAGCCCTTTTTTCAACCAGTCCCAACTCTCCTGCCAGTGAGACTGATCTCACTGATGTTCTTTTCAGTCAGGGTAAATGGCCAACACATTCTGTTTCACTTGTAATTGAACCCAAGAGCTCATCTCAAGTTCCAGCTCTGGGAGCCCACTGCGATTTTTTGAGCCCTTCTGGAAAAGAGATCAAAAGTTAAGTAAGCTGAAAATTGTGACACACAAACAAACACTGACTGAACAGATCTTCCTCCATCTGCTCCTCAGGCCCAGGTTCCCAGCTGTGTTCTGGCTCCTGTGCCCAAGGCTCTGAGGTTAGGTACCACAAGAAACTCAAGCCCAAGGACAGACACTGATCCCCTAGATGTTCCCTTTTTGTTGGTGTGTTGTTCTGTATCAAGTGCATTTGTTGGTGCATTTATATAAACTTCCTGTTCTAAAATTATAGTTTAAGTGTCTTGGTTGGTGAAAATTTTATGTTTTCTCTTAAACTAAACCCAACCAAGTTTGATTTCAAGTAGTATTTCTATGAACAGGCAATGAACTGTAATTAACTTCTTTCATTAAATAGACACTTACTTTGAAATAAAAGATCTATTTGCTAAAATTATATATATATATATATATATATACACACACACACACACACACACACACACACACATATATATTACATGATAAATATACATTAGTGTTATGTATCATATGTTTGTGCTTAAAATCTAAGTTGGAACGATTACATTTTCTGATCTCAGCTTTTTGTTGTCAAGAAGGCATGTCACGCTGAGAGGACTTTGGTCACCAAGGAAAAACACAACAAACAGTGTTTTTCAGAGACATGGGTCTGAATGCTCATAACCATATGTAACTCACTTGATGCAGAATGCCATCGTTTGTAGACAATCACAGGGATTAATAAAAACTGCAAACAGGACAAACAGGGTACACTTTCTGTTCTTGATGCTCACTGCCATTATTGCTCTTATGTTAACAGGAGGAGAATCAAGATGAGGATTTGATGAACAGGGAAATGGCTGATACTAGATTTCTTTCTTATTTATTAGACCAACAAGAAGAACACAGTTTATGTGGATTTTAATAATCTAGCTTTAAAAAAGAATTTTAGAATCATTTAATTTTCCAAAAATAGATGTTCCATCTGGTCTATGTGTAGAGAAAGCTCTACCAGAAAACAATCATCTGCCAGACACACCACAGCAGGATTGGAAGCAGACTGCACTGTGACTCTCATTCGCTAAAATAGTCTTTGGACCCCAGTCCCATGGCTTTAGGCACCACACAAAAGTTGGGGAAAAGCAAGAAGTAGTCTGAATATGTTGTCCTTTGAAATACCCAGATGATTTGATAAAAACATCATTCTTTTCAGCACTTGGCAGATTGAGTAAGACAGTCTTTTTGCTGTAATGATAACCTAAAACAATCATGCCCTGTAATATGACTCGTAGCTAAACAGGATCCAGTTAAATGAATCCTGCATGTTAATGGGGAGTTGGCATAACCAGTGGCCACAGTCCAGCAAAAGCACAGTGCAGCATACATGCCGGAGTGGCCTGTGTACCAGACCCCCTGGGTCCCATTACAGGCTTCATCTCAGTACAGTACGATCTAGGCAAGTTACCCAACCTGCCTGGGCTTCAGTTTTTGTATCTGTGATACAATTAGGGTTGCCATGGGGATTTAAAAAGATAATCCAAATGAAGTACAGGCATCTGGTAGGAACCTCATGAACAGTAACTGTGTTTATTATTATAATTGATATTATTCCCCATGTCTTTAACCAATTACCAAGTTCAGTTAAAACAGCTCTAGGATTCTCAATCTATGGTTTGCTGGTTCAGGAAAAAATACACATTTTCTCTCCAGCCCTAAGAGCAGGGTCAATAGTTCCTGAAAGAGCCACTAAGGATGCCCCCTGGCCAACTGTATTTTCCAAAAACATACTGATGTATTTTCCTCCATCCTCTATCATCAAATTTATTTTGCTCATTTTTCACCTTGAAGTATTCTTTGTTTGAGACAGGGTCTCCCTATGTTGCCTAGGATGGGTCCAACTTGTGATCCTCTTACTTCAGCCTCCTGAACAGTTAGGATTACAGGCATGTACGACCACACCTGGCCTGAAGACTTTAAAAAATTAATCATTCAACTAATCCAGGCTTAATGTAAAACAAGTAAAAAAATACAGATATACAAAAAGACAGCACTCTTCAATAATCTCACTACCCAGTGATTACACTGTGGATTTAAAAAAAAAAATTTTTAGTTGTAGACGGACACAATACCTTCATTTTACATATTATTTTTATGTGATGCTGAGGATTGAACCCAGTGCCTTACACATGCTAGGCAAGCACTCTACCATTGAGTCACAACCCCAGTCCCAACACTGTGTTTTGTTTTTGTTTTTTTGGTAGTGGGAATTGAGCACTCCCCTACTGAGTCACAACCCCAGTCCCAACACTCTGTTTTTGTTTTTGGTAGTGGGAATTTGAACTCAGGGGCACTCTACCACTGAGCTACAGCCCCAATACTTTGGATTTTTTATTTTCAGGATGGGTCTCACTAAGTTCCTGAGGCTGGCCTGGAAATTGGGATCCTTGCCTCAGTGTCTCAAGTAGCTGGGTTTACAGGTATAAACCACCATGCCCTGCAAAAATGTCTTTTTGGTACTTTTTCTTTGTATTTATATACATACTATTAATGCACCTTTATTTTATAAAAAAATGGAATCATTCTAAACAAACTGGACTATAGCCTCTATTTTAAAATCATTTGTCGTGTGTGTGTGTGTGTGTGTGTATAATGGTTCTGTTTTATTTAGTATATAGCAATATTATCATTTTAAAAAACTATTTCCATATTTTTGTACTTAACACCACTTCTAGTTGTGCAAATCTAAATTAGGCTGCCTGAACAAGTGCCTATACATTTCTTGCATACCATTCCTGTTTATTTCTTAGGAATAAAATGGTAGACGTAGGACTTCTGGGACATAGAATAAAAACATTTTATAGGAATGTAACTGTCCCGGCAGTTAGTGTTTCCCCTGTTAGCAATGTATGAGAAGGCCTATAACACTAAGCATTTTCATAATGTGAATTTTTGCCAATCTAATAAATTATGGTTACCTGTATTTACTTGATGATTAAAGGAGGTTGAATATTTTTCATATGTTTATTAACTATTTGATTTCTCGTTTTGTGAAATGCTCTTTCATGTCCTTTAGTATATTTTAATTAAATTGTTCTTTTAAAGATAGTAATTCTCTATCAAAATGTTTTTCAGTGTATGGTATGGGAACCTAAGAGAACTTTTCAGAGGATTCTTGAGGTCAGACTGGTTTCCAGAATACCTCTAAGACAGATTTGCCTTTTCTACTCTAATTCTTTTATAAATGTACAGAGTATTCCAGGGGCATTATGTGATAGGGCCATAGGCTGAATTGAGAAGCAGGATTTATTATTGTTTTTGAAACAGATCAATAAACACATATTTTAAATTTTTCTCAGTTCTATTTTTGAATGTGGTAAATATTGTCAGATATGACTTAGACAAATTTTTTTGAAGTCCTCAATAATTTTTAAGAGTGTAATAGGATCCTGAGACCAAAATGTTTGAGAAGTACTTGGAAATTTATTTATGATGGACATTGCTTTTGGCCATATACATGTTTTGAATTTTTATTTTTAAAGGTTTTAAATTTACAAACATCAATTTGTTTTCTGATTTTGTTGGCATACTTTTAGAGACTCCCTATCTCAAAGGTATTGATACTAGTATTAAAATCTTATTAATCCTTTGGGTAACAGATCAAATAGCATTTCCTTGGGGAATTCTTTTATTATATCCCCAGACTAGATTGGATTTCATGGTTAATGCTCTCAGATATCCAGTACTTCTGTCATAATGCTTGTCAAAACAGTAATTAAATAGTTATTTGTACACTTATATTTAGCAGTTTAACATTGGCCTCTCCTGCTGGAGTGCACCATGAGCTTTGGGATGGTCATGCTCATTACTATAGCCCAATACTGAGAATGGCACCACCCATGTCTCCAAATGCAGAGGTTCAAGGAACACACCAACGAGTGAATGTAAGAAAGACTTCTGTAGGGAAAATTAACTTACATATTTATATTCTCTTGTGCAAGAGCATAATGTCTTTTATGTTATCATCGTTATGGTATTTTATTCCTTCCCTATGTATTTATTGAGTAACTACTATGTTCAAGGCACATGCTAGATGCTGTGGGGACAATGAGTGATAAACAAAGATAATGTAATGCCTACCCCTCCAATGTTTCAGCCACTGAGACATTAAACAATAAACTGCAGAGCATGCAGGTGGGAATGGTCTGACCTAGAGTCAGGGTACCTTCCTGGCTCAGGGTACACTTCCTGGTCCAGTGGCCACTGAAGCCAGTAGGAGCTGGGGTGGGGGATGGGGTCAGGTGTAGTGTAACTGAGATGGGATGGCTTTAAACTAGGAAACTGAGCTTGCAGAGACTCTGAGTAAAGCAGAAATGTTCCTCTGTTGTGGGACTGCAGGCCAGAAACTAAGGGGCAGACTGGTGCTGTTAAGATGAGACTAGTGAAATCAGAGTAGGGGGTTTCCTGACTCTGAAGTATTTCCTGACTCTGAAGTATTTCTCTTAGGAGCAATGGGAACATGTATGGATTTCAGGGGAGTGAATTGATTAGGTGTGCACTCACCTCTTAATATAGGAAACATTACTTTCTTGTTCTGTTTTGTTAATTATTTCAACATTAAAAAAAGTCCCTCATAACCATACATTTTAAAAAAATTTTTTCTGGTCACAGATGGACACAATGTCTTTATTTTACCTATGAGCTACAACTCTAGCCTCCATACCTAGACTTTTTACTGTATTATATTTGTATTCCTAAATAAAAATTCATTAAATTCACTGGCCCTACACAGCTATTTCAAAAGAATAAATAAATAAGAGCACTGTAAAACACCAACAGAATTCCCCAAGAAATGTCTAACAACAGCAGTAAACAACTCAGATTTTCACAGTATGTGCAGTATTCACTTGGCATCAGCAGATGGCGTAAGGTGTCACTTACTGCCAGGGCTGTCAGGAGCAGAGATGAAGTTACTTAAAATCTCTGTAGCGTCAGGGGAGGAGTAGTGTCAGCTCCCAAACACGCTATTTATATTCCTGCATCATGTGACCTGTCGCAAATGTTTCACCCTGGCTTACTTTTTCCACTCATATAATACGATTTTCTCATTACTAAGTTTGTTTTACACTTAAGAAATTTTAATAGGATTTATAACATCTAGAGTTTTCTTTTAGAAGTGTTTGTATAGTCTTTCTAACCTCTAACTAGCACACAGAGAGAACTTCAAACTTCAAGGCTAATGGTATTTTTATTTCTTACTGGTTAGAGGCCAAAGCTTCCTAACAGTGTATATACAGAAATGTCTGGTAACCATCTTTTGTCTCAGAAGATATGATTTCAATATTCTTTCCAAATACTGGGTAACATACTAAAGCAACAAGCTTAGAGAAATACGCTTTCTTGCTTACTTATGAAATGGAAGACTAATCAGATCTCCAAAATCTTATGACTTTTTTTGTGTGTTGTTTCTATGCTATGCTTAGCAATCAGACTGTGGTCAGCGTCTCTGGTCCTTTTCCCTACTGAGGTTAGTGATGGACCTTTGAAGCCAGGGCTGGGACTGGGCACCAGGGTCACCCACCTCCATTCTGCCTTGTGGTGCAGGAACGAATTACACTGGTCAGGAAGGCTGGTGTCATTGGACATGGACTCCAAAATAGAAATGATTTGCTTGAAGGATGGCCGTTTCTGAAGAAGAGAAGAAAAGCAATCAATTGTGGACACTTAAGAAGGGAGATCTTCAAGAGAAAAATGTAGTAATAAGCTCAACCTACTGTAACTAAAAGAAATGATGCAGTGTTCTGGTTTATTTTACAACCATCACATTGCTCTGGTTTAGGGAACTGTGTTCTCTATTTTCAACTAACAATTTTTGTTTTTGGTACCAAGGATTGAACCCAGTCGTGCTCAACCACTGAGCCACATACCCAGCCCTTTTCATTGTGCTCTTGCTCAATTGCTGAGGGCCTCACTAAGTGGCTGAAGCTGGCTTTGAACTGGAAATCCTCCTGCCTCCAGCCTCCCCGAGTCACTGGGATCACAGGTGTGCACCACCATGCCTGGCCCAATCAACTATTTATAAGAAATAGATTTAGACGTTATTTTTATATCATGTGGCCTAAAACTGGGGTAATTAGTAGTTTTTCTCTAGGCAAAAAGAGTGCTAATTCTCTCTGAAATGATTAAGGTCCCTAAAAGGAAAAAGTTAAGTCATGTAAATATTTATGTGATAAAGCTAGTAAAACATTACTAGCATCATGGGCATGCTAGTCACTGTGAAATCCTTTTGACTTTTTCATATGTTTGAAAGATTTTATGTAAAATGATGGGGAAAAATCTACCAATCAATCCATCTGAACTAATAAAATTTCCCAAATCAGTTGGTTGGGAAGAAACCCCAATTTTAAAGCTATCTTGATGTCATTGCTCTCAATGTATATTTCACATTAGAACCAGCTTTAGTGCTGGGACAATGGAAGATCCTGTTCAGCAGAAACTGAAAAGGCAGTGGTTAAGTGTACTTCTTCAATGAGCAGTAACTACACTAGTCTTTCTCTTTAGACTCTAGCCAAGGTTGAAACAAAAGGTTAAAACAAAAATGGAGAAAGATAATAAAAGGATGATGCATATTCTCTCTTCATCAGGCTTCATAATTATACCATTTCTGAACAAATTACAGTTGCAGCAATTAAAACATGCATTTTAATTTAGGAGCATAAAAACAAGAAGGAACAATGTTGAGGTGGCTTGCTCTTGGGACTTGAATGCTTCCTACATTATGAAGAAAAGTTTTTTTTTGTTTTTTCATTTCTCAGAAATATAAAACTGGAATATTTATTGAGTTCCACTGATATTGTTCTCTTTTAAAGGCACATGTGTGAGTTATGTTTTAAGAGAGTGTAGTAGCTAAATGTTACTGGTGTACATTAAGCCTTCTAATAAAGAAGAAAATGCCTTAAGTAGGAAACTTGAGAAATATTGTTTGTCTTCTTTACCTTTGTTCCTACTCTAATTTCTCCTACCATGTGTCATGTTTTAAAAGAAAAAAAATGTTTCATTTGCACAGGAATTAATTATATAATAAATACAGGATTTTCATTTTAGAAGGAAAAGAAGGAGGAGAAGCTAATGGATTTTTAAAGAAAAACATGTCTCCCTATATTTAATTATTCTAAGGTGATGCTCTTTTGTAGTTGGATGACAAGCATTCCTAGAAAAATCTTAATTCTATAGCTAGCATTTACTCTCAGACAGAAATGATTAATGCGAACATTCAAAATGTAGCACAGCCAGGTGTGGTGGCATGTGCCTGCAGTCCCAGCTACTGATGAGGCTGAGGCAGGAGGATCACTGGAGACTACCCTGGGTAACACAGTGAGACCCTGTCTCAAAAAAGAAAAAAATAAATAAAATGAAGAAGAAGAAAGAAAAATGCAACAACAGTATAGAATTTTATGGTAATATCTTTGAATGTTCTGTTTACACAATAAAACATTTGATATAGGTTCTCATGGACATTCCTTTGAGGGGGCTTAAGTGCCTTTTAGGTATTATGCAGATTTGGTTTACTTTACAATACCACATCTAGGAATATTTATTAAACATCTACATTTATTTTTTCTGTGTTTGTTATCTCCATTTTATAGATAAGGAGAACTAGTCTCAGAAAAGTCTGAACTGCCCAGCATCACACAGGAGGCAATGTACACAACCTGGAGTCATGCTCTTAACCCCTTCACACCTTTTATTACAGAAGGACGAGGTATTCTTACTAAACTTATGGCTTTAGCTATTCTTTTTCCTTATTTAAAAATGTTCTTTTAAGACTTAAATTGATATTCATTAATTCTTTCTTCTATAAAATATTTTAAGCACCTGTCATGAACCATTAGAGTGACCCAACATTTACTTAATACAAGCTTTCTTTTATACACATCTCTCCTCATTACAAAAGAACATCAGTCCTAGAGGTGGGGTGAATATTTCAACCTAGGTGTTGATACTCTAAAAATCTAGGACTAGAAAAAAAGAAAATACCAATTATGGCTCTCCATATATGCACAGGACTGGCACCAACTCCTGGTTGAACTGCTACATATTTCTAGCCAGAGAACTAAAATCTACCTTCCAGAAAATCTACTGTGGTCCAGCTTCTTCAGGCAACAACAAATTGGACATCTATGTACTAAATTGATGTAAAGTGCTCTTAGGAAATACAGAAGAATTAGTGTTCTATTCCATCATAGAGCTTGCAATGCATTTAGGAAGGAAAAAGATATTTTAAAAAATAGCACAGTTCAAGTAGGGCAGTGGTCCAGACTGTGGTTTGGAACAGGAGGCTAGACTAAGCCTGGGCTGGAGACAACAGAGTAGTCAGGGAAGGCTCCATAGTGAAGTATCAGGGAGAGAGACAGAAGGAAGAGAGCATGCTCAGGAAATGAACGTACACAAGGTGATCTGGAGGAGATGAACAATGATTGGGTGGCAATGTGGGCTGCAACCTCTATGCAATCAAACCCCTCATAGTGGGCATGGAATAGTTGGATCAGAATGTCATGAAAGGAAGTAATCCAGACTTTGGGGTACCAGAAGATCTCAGAAATTACTGTCTCCCAAATTAAGAAGTGAGTTACAACTCCAACAGAGAACCTGTGGAATGTAGCCTTTGAATCACCTCTTTAAAAGCCCCCTGTTCCTGCTGAAGGGAAGAATCACAGCCTTTGGGACAGAGTCCCTTGTGTTTCTCCTTTGCTAGCAAAGCAATAAACCTCTTTTTCCTTTTTCTCAAAAAAAAAAAAAAAAGAAAGAAAAAGAAAAGAAAGAAAAAGAAAAAAAAAAAGAGATGTCATGAATTGAGAAAATAAAAAATCAATCTTAAACTCTCTTTATACTTCACATGGCTAAACACTAAATTCTTCTAAATTCTTTAGTTCCCAAAGAAGGGTCAACTAACTTCATGTTAAAGTCATGTCAACTTCATGGCTTCAATGTTGGGCCTAATGTCCTTGTTGTATGAAGTTTTTATACTATGATTTAATTAATGAGCAATAAATATATGTTCTTAGAATTTTGATTAATATAGTGCCAAGTTTTCAATTAAGAAATTACAAACTTGCTTTGCATACTGAAATATAATTACAATTATACAGATGTATATGCATTAATCTAAGTTAATACAAATAATTTCAGGCAAAATTTCTGTTGAAGTAGTAGAAAAAATACTACCAAAATCACTGTATATATTACAATGGTTAATAGAAGGAGTAGGGTAAGGGTAATATACCATGTTTTAAGCAAGCTTACAAATATCTTCTGGATTAGTTGCAAAGCGTAGGCTTTTCTCTTAATGTTTAAAAATACCCACATTTTGTAAAATCATGCACAAAAATAATAGGACCTAAACAGGGGTAGGGAAGACCATTGAAAACCCATGCAATTTTGTCATTGAGTACTAATAAAATAATTGTTCCAAATAAAAATACTAATACAGCTTAAAAACATGTTAAAATCTTTAATAAAATAATACTGAGTAAATATAGGACTCAATTTGGAAAAAAATATAGGCAAAATAAATTTGAAGAATAGGACTGACAGCAAAGATTGAAGCTGCTGGACACCAGGGCAAAGGCAAATGCTCGTGGCTGGGGAGAACCAGCAACAAGACTTCCACACCAGGCCAAGCAGGACCATATGGAGTGAAAGCGCCCCACAGCACCAGGCTGCCTCACAGGCTGCATTATTGTACTTCGCTCTCAGTGTGGAACAATGTGCTGGAAAACATTCTGCATGAATCAACATAAATTCTGTGTTACACTAACAGTCTGATACACACCAATAGTTTCTGAGCTACTCACAACTAAAGATGTATGTTGTAGAAGAACAGACTATGTGTTGTGATCACTCATGCTTCCTGGATGTCAGAACAGAACTGGGTTTAAATTAGGAAAGAATTCACTTTTTAGTCTTTCTTTTTAGGCCTCTATTTCAAAAGTCAGAAATAACCCTATTTCTATGAAAAATGGCACCAATGTGAACCTGAAGATTTCTGTTCCTTCCTTGAGTTTAACTGCTCTCTTATTCCAATGTTTAATTGGTGAGAGTCTTATTTTTTAACTTTCTTATGAAAAATTCCAAACATACACAAAAGTAGAGAAAACAATGTAATGAACCTCCATGTCCTATCGCTGAGCTTTGGAAATTATTAGGGCAATCTGGTTTAATCCATATTGGCATCCATTAGCCTTCACCTCATTTTGAAGTAAATCCAATACTGGCCTACCACTTTATCTGTAAATATTTCCATATGTATGTGAGAATCTTTTAAATGATCTTTGCAGGAAAAGGAAACAGGCTATTCATGCTCTAATGCGATAACCACAAGAAAGGCCAAGTTTTGCAATTTCTCCAACTCTGTTGTGATAACTCAAAAACATCCCTGAAACTGGACAGGGAGAACATAACAACAGTCTCTGGAAGTGCTATTTGTGCCTGTTCTCTGGTTAGGCAGGCAACACAGCAGGGCCTCATGCCAGACTTCTGGGGTTCATGATCAGCTCCTACCATATCAGCTCAATACTAGCAGTGTGGCCTTGACTCATTATTTAACCTCTGTTTGCTTTGGTTCTTCATGTTTAAGATGAGGGTAATGACAATACCCATTTCAAAGATACATTCTAAGAAATAAGTGAGTTAATATATACAAAGTGCTTAGAACCAATGGCATATAAAATGTACTGTGATGTGTTAGCCATTTTTATAACATAGAGGTCCAATGGTTATTAAAGGTTAAAAACAAAAGAACAAAATTATTTTTACTGAATAAAGAATACCAAAGAGTACTTTTAAAAAGAGTCAATAATGAGTCTCTAGAGATCAAGATAAGCAGATGCCAACACAGGGCCTTAGCAGTCAGGCTGAGGCTCACGGGAACACCAATCCAACTTTGCTTTGTAATGGATTTTATTACTCAAATTTTAAAAACTCAAAACCAAACAAACAAGTGAAAATTCAGAATACTGAACAACCAAAAAATATACCTTGGCATCAGCTTCCCAACACTGGTGTAACAGTTCAGCAA
This sequence comes from Marmota flaviventris, assembly GCF_047511675.1. Taxonomy (NCBI): domain Eukaryota; kingdom Metazoa; phylum Chordata; class Mammalia; order Rodentia; family Sciuridae; genus Marmota; species Marmota flaviventris. Next base: position 59,070,717 of record NC_092508.1, read on the forward strand.
AACTTCTGGGGCAACTGCTTGGAATGGTTAGTCTCTATAACAGAGAGAAGGAAACAAAACAAAACAAATCATAGGATTTACTCATTACAGTAAGCAAAGACTATTTGAAAGGGAGCCCTAAAAGAGCTAATTTGATAGCATAAACAAGATATGAAATCTGAAGTCTCCATGGATTAATATATGACAGGGGAGAATTTACATTCAGATTTGTATCATCTAATCTCCAAAGACTCCCACTTTTTCCTTCACAGATGAATTGTAGTGGATGGAGAAGTCAGGTTCATCAGCACAAATGCAATAAAACAGGATCAAGACTATAAGAAACTATAGTAGGAGAGGGGCAGGTTGGAACTTAGATACTAAATCTAAAACCATAGATTTAGTCTGTATTTTTATTAGCAACTTAAGAAATAATGCAAACAGGCCAGGTAACTAGGAAACCAGTTTAGTTTTGGCAAGAGGTTTACAACTCTGAAAACATCTTTGGCACAGAAAATTATAGAGATAATTTTTTAAAACTCTGCATTTTCTCATTGGAAAGTAAAACTTTATGAATGTATGACTCATAGCTTTGCTTTGGTCACACCCATCTACTGTAAGGACCCGATACAACACAACTTATCATGCAAACATCAATTCTATTCTAGCATTCTACAGTAGTGGTTGTCATAGAACATGCCAGACCATTATACTGAGAAGGTATTTTTTTTGTTTGTTTGTTTTAAAGACTGCAGAGGATGGGGCTGTAGCTCAGTGGCAGAGCACCTTGTAGTATATGCAAGATTCTAGGTTTGATCCCCAGCAGCACACCTGTAATCCTAGTGGCTTGGGAGGCTGAGGCAGGATGATCTCGAGTTCAAAGCCAGCCTCAGCAAAAACGAGGTGCTAAGCAACTCAGTGAGACCCTGTCTCTAAATAAAATACAAAATAGTGCTAGGAATGTGGCTCAGTGGTGGAGTGCCCCTGAGTTCAATCCCTGGTACTATAAATAAATAAATAAATAAGTGTTAGACCTCCTCCAATATGCCATTAAGTCCAACATGATCAAGGACTCTCTTGCAACCCACAAATTTCAAATGCCCTATGTGCATTCATGCAAACAAACAAGTAAACAATGAGATTTCTAATTTTCTGTGCCTAGAATCCAACTCTGATTTACAACATATTTACCAAATAAAACAAATCAAAGGCAGATTGATTTTTGCATTATTCATAACTTTATCAAGAGTTTGAAGACTGTCACCAAGAGCAGTGCTGCTCTTGGTACCAGAGTCATTAATATAACCCAACTCTGTGGGACTGCATTTGTAGCTATTGAATTCTATTTAGCCACAGGTGCAAGCACCTAAAATTGTCCCATTAGTTCCTCTAGTGGGGTCATGCCTGAGCATTTGTACACTGCAATATGTATTTCAGTTTCTCCTTTATATTACAACATTATACTGACTCAAAATATAATGTGTGTACATGTTGCGTTTCTCTGAATTTCCTTTCAGAGGTGTGTTGGTTGTTAATAGAGTTGTTATAAAGAGAGCTCTGGGTATGATAGAGTTGAGAACTGCTGCACTATGAAGTACTAATATTTTTCCCCAGTACTGTCTACCAAAGAAACTGTACAAACAGAAACTTCAAGCTGAACTTGGTTAGATTGGGGAAAGTTATGTGTAAAACTAGAAAAACAGTTGCCTTGGCAAGAAAGCTGAGAAGTCTATATTTGGAATTATGGATAATCTCAAAACAAAATAAAATGAAAAACAAAACAAACTTCTCCAAATTAATGGCTAAACTAAATACTTTTAAATGTCTTAACGATCTCAAATTAGAGAAAGGAGTATTAAACTGTACTATTATTTTACTATAATGTTGACTTTCATCAAGAAAAATCATGTGTTCATTTTTTAAAATATAAGATGGCTGAGAGATGGAGGCTAATAAAAACAGACTATAATTGCATTTATGCAACTGAATGTACTCCATATATAACTAAAAATAATGAGTTTTTGGAAAGGGTCAATTAATACTTTTCAATATAACCGTACCTCAACATTTTTCCATGAACTGAAATGAGAACTGGCTGATATGGATAATGATTTCTGTCATATTTTCATACTGAAAAACTTTTTTGACACAACATCTGACAAAGTACACAAAAACTCACATCATTTAAAATAATCTGACATGGTCAAATATCAGTTAAATCTAGACCAAAACACTTTATGTAAGGGATTATTTTGGTGCATTAAAAAGTACTTTAAAATAGAATCCAAAGCATGTAGGTCCTGATTATGTAACTGTGGACATTCCTAATACATTAAAACATTCTGGATTAACTAGATCTCAGCACCAGGTTTGTGGTGCTGCTTACAATGTTTTTAAATAAAGATTCACATTTAAAATTAAAATATTTCCCAATCATTCAATTAGTCATGACATTTTTAAAAGATCACATCCTTTTTTTGCACCATATTCTACATAAGATATAAAAATTACTTTTTAAGTCAAATTTTTATCTTTCAAATGTACAGTCAAGAATAGTGAATTGTTTTATGAAGATTTCTATGTTAATCAAATTGTTTTGCTTCTTAGAACAAAACACATTTTACATAAGAATCTAAATATTTATAAGTGTAGTAATTATGCTGCCAGAACATTCTGAATGCCCACTGATGGAGTTTCATGGAAATGACAACAGCAAATATACTCATCTGTTGATGAGTATATTTAAAAACTCCTTAGTAATGCCCTCTTAAAGCCAGGCCTTCCATAAGGGTTCACCGTTTACTTTTTAAGTTTAATAGGGCTTTATGCATCTAGCTTTAGTAAGATTTAATATTAGAAAAAAAAAAAGATGGTTTAAAGTCTTACATTTCATTGTTAAGGGTTTAGAAGCAAAGATCTTCAGATATATTTTTAGAAAGTACTAATTTCCTATAGATGCAAAAAGCAGTCCTAAATGGTGAGACTGAATCAGGACTCACATCTAGGTAAGAGCAATGTGCCAGTCTCAGTTCCCCGATTCTGATACTGTCCTATAGCTATGTAAGGTACCAGAGGGAAGCTGGGTGATGGGGATGATTCTTTGCAATACTTTTACAAATCCCTGTGAGTCTGTAATTATTTCAAGATAGAAAGTTAAGAAGAAAAGTAACTCTAATAACTGGATGTAGACATTACAGGTGACTAGACCACATTTAAAATTTTTCCTTGATGGTTTAAACACATCATTCTTTATTTAAATGAGATCTGTTAAAAATACAGTTACCTTTTTTCAACCCAATAACCAAAGGTACTCAGCATTAAAATAAAATAATTAGAAACTGAAAAGATTTTGTACATTATATTTCTTTAAGTCTTAATTTTGTTACTAAATGAAATCAACCTTTGGGAATTACCTTAATGCTATGTCAACAAAATTTGTTTTGTAAACAGGTACCTCCAATTTATGAGGTGAGAGGAAGATACCTTCTTGAATGACAATGAAAACTGCATTTAAACTTAATTTCCATGTTTTTGACAAATAAGTACTGTGCAGAATGAAAACAGCAGATAAGTATCCCTATAATACCAAATTTTACTTAAATTCATTAGAAAGTTGAGAGAACTCACATCACATGTGGTTTCTTTCCACTTGCTGCTATATTTAATACATACAGTATGGAGGTCTCCATGCACCACAAACTGATCATCAAAACAGACCACAGCTAAAGGGTGTGCTCCTTGGATGGAGGGAGGGCTGCATCCTCGACTGCAATGCTAAAGGGGCTCTGAAGGTCCTGCACGAGTAATTGCCAATCCTTCTCTTCATCTTTTGATATTCAATGTTTTAAAAATGCTTTAGATTAGATTTACCCCTATTCTGCCATTCTTCAGCTAAATTTTATTTTTAAAATATTAATTATTCTGTCTTACACTTATCTGGATGGTCCACTTAGCTTTAAATACCCTTTTCTCTTGGTTTATCTCAGTGCAGGTAGTGGGCAAGATCACCCCGGGTGCTCTGCTCTAGAGTCAACAGAAGGTCAATAATGCTCTTCACTTTCATTTGTAAGCCCTGAATCAAACATTGAATCATATCATTGGCAAAATAAATAGAACAGAAATAAGTAGGCTCTCATATCCTAAAAACATCGGCTGTCCGTGTGTGAGATCTTACTTAACTGCACACTGGGACTTGCCATCACATCTAATTAAAACTGAGCAGCTCCTGTGAAACAATGGGGAAGGCACACTCTTGCACACAACTCCTTTTCATTTCTTAAACAAGCAGTTCTCTCCCATCAAGTTCAGCTATCATCAACATTTCATCCATCCCCAATGAATCAGGAGGACAAATTAATAAGGTAACTCTGGATTATGTGACCTTAAAGAAGTAAACTTGGTTTCTCCTAGTCAATAGCAGCTTTTTGATTAATCCAGCTTTTCCTGCATTCACCTGGGAAGCAGATCAAGCTAATTCTTTTAAGGCATTAAAAAGGGGATCTTTTTATATATTCACTGTTTGGAAAATTATTTTATCTTAAGGCTACACTCTTACCATTGTGGAGGGCACAGATAAGATTGGAAAATGAAGAAGTTTTGTGAAATAAAGTTGTTTCACCTTGCAAAGACAACTGCATACTTCCATTACATGATCTAAGTTCTTATAATACCTTGATATTGGATGCTTCATCCTTATGCTGAGAATTTCCATGGCTCTGCGTTTCAGGCACAATTTTAAACCTTTCAAAATGTAGTTGCTCTCTTTGATATGAATGTGCCATGTTCTCTGATGTAGGCTCATAGGTCCAACTAACTGAAAGCCTCAATTTGTGGGAAGAAGAAAAGCGAGGCTGGGGACACAGCACAAACGGTGTTTACGCCACTGAAGTTCTTTTGAAATGGAAAGGCTCTGCATGAAGAAGCGAACAGTTATGCCACTGCCTCGCCAATTCCAGTGAGGAGCTCATCTTCAATGTAGTGTTCAACGTAGGTGGCAAAACTGTAATTTTTCCCTTTTTTGAAACTATTTTTTCTTCTTTTATTTTTGAAATTCTCATCTAAGCGACAGTTTCTTGTACTATAGTGACTCCTGCTGGGAGAGGTAAGTTGAAGTAGCTGAAGGTCTCTTACAGATATATCAACTCCCGGCCAGTAAAAAAGATGTCCTAAACGCAGGAGATGGAGTTAAACTGTTCCCCTACCTTGGACGCAATGGCTTCTTTCATCACTAAGAACAAACCCCTAGGTTTTACAATTGAGACTGAGAAACTAGTACAGTACTTGTACAATTTTTGATCTACAGCATCACGACGTGAAGCTGCAACAATTAGATGTAAAGGGTCCATTCATGAGGAATAACATCACTTTGACCCTTTGTGTTAGCTCCTACTGCTAATCTTTCCATAAGCGTGAACTTACTTTCAATTTGAAGAAGATGAAAAAGTCTTTTGCAAAACCCCAATACTGTTTTCTGATCTATGTACCTGAATGGAGAAACGTAGTCTTACCTCGTTTTTTTCCACTACAAGCCAAGCTACTTGTAATCCTTCCAAACCTTTAAAGGGGACCTCCCTTGTTAGCATCTCCCAGAGAACCTGGAACAAAAAGAAAACGGAATTTTATTCTTGTACTTTATATTTTTGGTATATTACTGAAACTTTACGTAATATTTAATTGTATCCAATTACCAGATACAACCAACCCCATCTGTAGAAACTTGGACAAAATATATATTGTTGCATAGGACTTCTTTCACATATTATATACTTTTAATGTTCTTTTTTTAAAATATAGAAACAAACTTAGTCAAGAAGTTAGATTATCTAGAGCCACACTTAAAATTTTATGAAATTAATGGGCCTGAGTAATTTAACTTAATCTCATGAGTTACTAGAATTTTCACCTATTCCCACAAATTAGATTTTTATGTTTTGTTACAAAAAGTTAAAATTTTTTCTACCTTCAATCTCTGCTACATTTCTCTATACAATAAAAACTAGAAATGCAACTATGTTTTTAAAAGTTCAATAATGGTCTCATTAAAAAACAAAAAACAAAAAACTTGAGCCCCTAATCCAAATCACTGGCAAACCTATCTATCCCACAATGGGAGATATATGCAAAATTATAACATTTAGATTTTGTGTTTTGAACAATTTTCTCTCAAAATGAGGCAGTCTAAAGGATCCGTTCTTAGCTACCTATAATTTACAATACCATATTCTAAAATGTAATAAACACTGTAGACACATAATAGCTGATTGTGTATATGTGAGTTTATATGTGTTTCACCTTACACAATTCTTAAGATCAGTATGGTTAATAAATCTGACCTGTATTGCCCAGAGAAAGAAAACTGGTACCAGAAATACTGTTGATTTTGGTTTCTCTAAACACTGAATAACGGAGATTTGGAAACTCAGTTATTTTCTCTGTTTAAACAAATGTACATCCAAAATTTGAGTCTACCAATATTTGTAAAGTACAAAAAACCTCAAATTTTTTATTTATTTATTTTTTAGTTTTAGGTGGATACAGTATCTTTATTTATTTTTATATGGTGCTTAGGATCGAACCCAGTGCCTCACATGTGCTAAGTGAGCACTCTACCACTTGAGCCACAACCCCAGCCCAAACAACTCAAATTTTATCAATAATAATAACTTTATCAATGTCAATGACATTATCCTCATTTTCTAGGTGAGGAAACTAGGCTTTAGAAAGTTAAGCAAACTTGCCCAAAGACACTCAGCTTTCAAGTGGCAGAGCCAGAATATGAACTTGCTCTAAAGGTCAAACTCTAATCCCAGGTAATTCTAGGGAAGGGGAATCCACAGCACTAGAGTGACATTATAGTCACGGAGCCACGGCAGCAGTGAGTGAGGAGAGCACTCAGTAGCTTAGGTTTAGATTTCCCTTGTTCAAAACACAAAATGAGAATATTCAAATGAGCATATAGATAATGGACATATGCTCTATTAGAATAAGTCCTATAAACCTTTAGCTGTATGTTCACTATTTCCTCAGCCAGTGCTCAGTCTCTTTCGAGCCACAACATGTTAAACGAATGCTGGTTAATACGAAGATAATTAGCAGGAAAATCAGGGAAATTGGCAGATGCTGCTCAAGCAAGAGAAAAAAATCCACTGAAGCCTCTTTGGGCTTTTAATCAAGTGTGTAAGGTACTTCTTTAGAAGAGCTACTGAATAATTCTATTTGAGTCACACAAGTGATTAGGAAAAGGTAAGGGGCATCCCAGAAGGGGACAATTCTAGTGGCGGCTGTAAGGAAGGAAGGGTGGGAGCCACACAGGTATGCAATCACCCCGACACTCCATCTGCACCAGGGAGGGGGGTGGGGCAGTGAATGGGCTGGCAGGAAATGAAGCCCCTCAATTCACAATTACCACTCCACTGGTGTTGGGGATGGGAAGGGAAGGATATGAAGAGCAAGTAAGTTAATGAATTTGGCATTCCTAAGGAGAATGGGAATAGGTAATCAGCCTCAAATAAATCAATTGCTCCAGATCCCAAAATGTTCAGATGAGCAGTCTTGCACCTCCTCCTTTCTTAGTTTGGCCTGCACACACCTTATATACTCATACATGTATACTCAAACGCGTTTGCACACACACACACAAACTGGATATTGCAAGGTGAAGTGCAACACCGGAGTTTGAGAAAACAATATCAGAATGCTATTTATTCTTCATTCTTTATTTTAAGATACTCTGCTGGAAATGTCCTAAATTTAATAAGATCCAACTTATACTTCTCTAAGAGCTCTAACTCTGAAAAAACAGGGCGATTTCATTTCACTCTCTCTTGGTGTCGCAGATGAGCTACCATAGCTGATGGAGGCAGGCACTTGATGGGTGTAAAACTGGCGATGGCAGAGTGAACTGCTGTGAACCACCACGCTGTGAAGCCCAGACAGGGTCTTTGGTTTGATTCTAGTATCAGCACATTTCAAGATTTCCTTTTATTAATTCTTCAGATTTGGGAAAGTACCAAAAAGCAGGTGGTATAAGATAGGATGGCTTTTTCTACACTCAATAAAATGGCATTTGGCACAAAAAACTAACTAAGCTGAGGAAGTCACTTGGAGGTCTAAAAATATATTGAATGATGCCTTAAAATACCAGTTGGGAGAATGTAGGCCAAATATTATCGTGATCTTTCACCTTAAAAATATTTTCCAACTCATTGTGTATTGGGACATCCTCACACTTCAACTGTGCTCACAGGAAAATTTCTATTTTCAGTTTACAGAACAGAAACTTGGATGAGGCTGTGGACTTCTCCTGCCTTTTCTCTTACAAACAATAAAAAGCCATTACCTGAGCCTGGCTGGTTCTGGAACAGGGCTCACAGACAAGCATGGCAGAGAGGCTGTCTCTTGAGCTACTGTTTTTAAAGCTGGTTTTGGCTGAGAAGCCTCATGAAAGCTAATCCTTTCTGCATTGTCATTAGGATGGCTTTGTTTTTAGAGGGTGGTGAGACCTTGTGTTCTCAGAAGGCTTATTCTTCCAATGCTTTTCTGAAGCTTTTTTTTTTCTTGTGGATTACACATCAAACACTTTCTGGTTTGGTCCTTCAAGAGAAGTTATCATAAGAGAGTAGAAACATGTCCTTTTATCAATGGAAAGAGAAACAATTGCCTGCCTAGCAATGTTTACCAGCTTAGAAACAAAGATCACAAGATCCATTTCTGGCACTGGGGGCACATTTGTTTTAAGGCAGTACAAGGCTAGTTAGTTTTGCCATGTGTTAAGAAATAACACAAGTTTATCAATCTGGGCAGCACTAGTATTTTTGAGAGTTATTAGGGAAATAAATCCTGGTAGAAAAAATTTAAAAACCAAGAGTAAAACTACATTGCATTTTTGAGGTTTCAATAAGGACAACTCTTCCCTATCTATCTGCGTGTGACTTGTGCAGAAGGGGGAGATTACAATCAACAGAAGAAGCTGTTAATGAACTGTGGGATGTGTTAGGCAAACAGATGCTCCTGCTAACAAATGAGTCTTGGTTATGCACCTCTTTTTTAAAATGACATCAAAAAAATTCTATATCACATTGTTTTCCTAGATAGGGATTATTTTCAAGGTTTGCAAACCACTAAAGTCTAAAACTAACATGGACCCAACCTTAACAACTGTCCTCTCCTGCTCTTTGATGTAATTTCTACTTTGAACCCATAATGCTTCCTTCATTAAAAAAAAAAAAATTGTGCAATTGTTTAAACCAAAGAGTTCTGGGAAAGCATGTGTGTACTTATTCTTTCACTAATGATGTTATTTAGAACAAACAGAATGAGAAGGAGTCGGAATTAAACAGAATCTTGAATTCTTGTTTAAAATTAAATTAGTATTTGCACATTTTTCTGAATGGAATTCTGTTGATGGGAGTTCTTTGCAGGAGGCAAACCAGTATCCGACTCAAATCTCTCTCACTTCAAGAAAGACAAATGATAGAAGCTGTTTTAAAACAGAGTCACTAAGGAGGCATTTCTGTTCCCCCCAGGTAAGGGAAGGCTCCAATATGAATGTGAATTGATACTGATACTGTCACGTGGCAGGGACTAACAGGTTCTGTGGAGTGACATCTGGCATACAAATGTCAATCGACCCAATGTTCTGCTGGCTGGAGTAAGTTAAACTACTTTAGAGAATGACTTGATAAGCATTTGTTAAATTCCTTCCTCAGTTAAACCAAATCAAACCAACCAATGGTAGGGTCAGTAAACAAGTAAATAGAAGGCCTAATCTACAAACAGATCCACTCAGGTCCTCTGGAAAGCAGAGCCCAGTTGCCTGTGTGAAAGTTTTCAATAAAACAAACTGAACACCTGCAGCTGCAGAAAGGCAGACTCAGACTGTGCTTAAGAGAAGGGGTCAAGGTTTGAAAGAGACTGTAGAGACACAGGAAAGATCCTAACCAAAGTCATCTCTCAACAACTTTTATGGCTTATGTGCATAAAGGCATTTGTTCTTGGTTCTTGGAACCCAGTCATTAACTTCAGTTAATGAAGAGCAGATAGGTGCACCTCACATCAGAGGCCTGGGCAACTGAAAGACTTTGAGAGAAGGTAGCATGGAGTTTGTTTTCATAAGTGAAATAATATTAAGAATAACTAATAATATGAGAATAACTTACAGTTATATCTTTATATCAAAAATTTCTAACAGGGAAATTCTAAGACTTGGAGAAAATTTTCAAAGTAAAAGCATAGGCAGCCAGTTATTATTCCTTGTAGAGTGTGAAAATAAACCTCAAATCTTTTAATTCATAAAACTATGCAAAATAATTTAAAAACCATGACCACCAAATTATGTTTATATATATATCTCACGTAATTCTTTGTAGGTATTTATGCATCAGATGTCATTATAAAAACATGAATGGGGGCTGGGGTTGTAGCTCAGTGGTAGAGCCATGTGAGGCCCTGGGTTTGATCATCAGCACCACATAAAAATAAATAAATAAAATAAAGGTATTGTGTCTATCTACAACTAAAAATAAATATTAAAAAAAGTGAATGGAACATAAACCTCAAATTCAAAACAGCAGTTTTGAATATGATATCACAGAAAATACAAAAGGTATTAAACTATCTTATATATATGTATAGATTAAGTAAACTTTATATCTAATTTGTTCTAATTAGTTATACATGACAGTAGATATACAAGTTTTTATAATTTTATATGCACATGAAAGGAGTAAAAACTGCCCACCTATTGAATTGCTATTGAACAGTCAGCTGGCACAAGCTGCAGATAAGCTATGTTGCTTATTTTTCCAAGTCTCCTTGTTCCACAGTGGGGCCTGCAAAGTATGGTCTCTTAAAGAACATGAGCAGGATTGTTATTTTTAAAGGGTTTGTAAAACACAAAGAGGGATATGTATCAGAGACTGTGAGTGGCTCTCAAAGCCAAAAATATGTACTACCTGGTCCTTTGTAGAAAAGTTTTGTTACCTTTTGTTCTGGTACCAGTGAGTAGGCCACATATAATTTAAATTGCCCTAAGTTGGTGTCAGCACAGTGCCTAACTCAATACATTAATTTTGCTTAAATATGAAGGAACATAACCTCATAAGAGAACAGATCCCCATTTTCAGAATCCTCATAAGATGAAAAAGTCTGATGATTAGACTGTAGTAAACTTTGACATAGAAGACCTATTTTAGAATCCAGTCTCTGAAATTTTCATTTTACTTATTTTCCTTTTTTTCAGTGAGAATTATTTCACCACTATCTATAATAGTGTATAGTTTTCATTCTTAGAAACACTAGAGAGGAATTGGAGATTTAGCTTGATGTTACTGTTGTCGTTTAACCTTTAAAATTCTAGCCTTCAGCCAAAACACATATTTCATTCTAGAAATGATTTTTTTCAATAGCCAACAAAACTCATCTCTATTAAAGTAATTTGGTACATAGGCTGTGTTATGATTTAGAAAGATCTAGCCAACTGAAAAAGACCAAAGTGTAATGAAGCCAGCAGTAAATACCCAGAGATTGATTAAAGAAAGGGAACATGTTTGCCCATGTTGACCTCCTCTTACACTGTTAGTAGTACCTTCAGTGAGAATACACATAACTTCAGGAAGAAAAGCATGCTGATTTGAGCCTAAACTGGTCTTCTTTTCCTATTATAATGAAAATGTCCATTTAAAAAGTAATGGTACAGAGAGGTAGCACACATAGCATGAATACAAGGAGATGAGATGCAAAGACAAGGAGTTCCAAATACTGTTTTGGATTTTTTAAAAGGAATATAGAACTCATCCTCAAAGAAAGGCAGCAAATGAATTCTTTCTCCAGCAAGATGTGCTCCCACCTTGGGTTGCTTTTTTCCAGGATGATCCATCTCCTCACTCCTGCATAAGTTCCTGCTCCCTAACTGGCTCCCTCCTGTGGTCTCTATTCCCTGAGCATCTTTCCCCACACTTCGACAGGATTCCATTCTTCTTTGATGCTCTGTTGTCATTCTCCTGTAATACCTCAGATTCTTGTTCCAGATGGTCACTACTACTCTGTCACTTGCAGTAGACATCTGCTAAGTGCCAAGTACATTTTCTTTTGTACTTTTAGAAACTCACTAATCACTTTAATAGTTGACACTCAAAAGTTTCCTATTAATTAACTCACTTGGCATGTCTATTGTTGGGTTTTATATTGCTTGAGAAATCTATCATACGGAAGTCCTATTCCAAATGATCCACATTTCCCCTGAATTCCAGAGACAGTCTCTGGTTGTATTTTCACCTAGCAAAAAAGTACTCTGCAGGAGAGCCTTAGGCTAACTCAGGTTCTGTTTCTTGGAAGTGGTACTGCTTTTATACTCAACACAGTATAAATAACTCAGATGCATAAAAGTGATAAAAGCACAAATTTCAACAACTGGGACGTGTTCTCCCCATGCCTCAGCTTTAGACATTCCTCCAAAAACAGCTGTACACTCAACACCAGGTTCAATTATGAAGTCTCTCTTCTCTAGGCTGTTTTGTTTCTGCATTTCCTTTAGCAAACAAGAAACAAGAAGTGAACTCACCACACCATAGGAATAAGTGTCACACGTTTCAGACACAGGTAGACTTTGGATAACTTCTGGAGCCATCCATGGGAAAGTTCCCACCAAGGACATGTGTGTTGTATGGTTATGGAACCGAGAGGCACCAAAATCGCAGATCTGAGAACAGAGAAACCAGGATCAACTTTGTACTTAGTGACTAATAAGAGAATTATCAGACGTTAAAAAAAAATCTTTTTTTTTTAATTAAAAGAGAGTCATACCTTCAATACTCCATCAGCAGCTATAACAACTAAAAAAAAAAAAAAAGATAAAGTATGACAATCATCTATTAAATTGTCTTATACTGAAAAAAGCATAACCTTCTATTTCTAGCTTCAATATGTTAAATTTCTAATTTGATATTATAAAAGACAAAAATCAAAATATTTACCGTATTAAAGATTTTGCAAAAGAGATCTGACATTAAAATAAAAGCTTAATTCCATGAGGTACTGACTTAAAAGGCTTTTAAGACACTTGATATAAACAAATGCAGTACTTTCCAGTAAAAAAGGCACCAAATTAGAGTAGTTAGGAGAACCAAATTTTTACCTGGGTTTTGCTGGTAGAATGCCAATATGATACTAAGGAAATCATTAGCATCATTTACTTTATGGTATATATAGTTCTTTCTCCCAACTGAAGAATAATTTTCTTTTCTTTTTAATTTCTTTTTATAGTGCATTGTAGTTATATATGATGGTGGGATTTACTTTGACATATTCACAAATGCATAGTACATAGTTTTCCAAATTTCAATCCGCAGTACTGGCCCATTCTCCCCTCTTCCCCCAATCCCCCTCTATTCTACTGATCTTCTTTCTATTTATTTTTACTGGTAGTTATATATAATTGGAATGCATTGTGATATACTCATAGGTGCACATGGCATAACTTAGTCAACTTTATTCCCCAGTTCATCCCCTTTGCCTTTCCTCCTCCCTCAGCCCCCTGTTTCTACTCTACTGTTCTCCTTTGTATTTTTGCAAGATACCTTTTGTTTATTACTTTTTTCTCTTTAGCTTCTGCATATAGAGAAAACATCTGACCCTTGACTTTCTGAGTTTGGCATATTTCACTTAGCATGATGTTCTGTTCTATCCATTTACAAGTAAATGACATAATTTCATTCTTCTTATGGCTGAGTAGAACTCCATTGTATATGTACCACATTTTCTTTATTCATTCATCTATCAATGAGTACCTAGGGCTGATTCCATAACTTAGCTATTGTGGACTGTACTGCTATAAATACTGATATACATGTATCACTACAGTATGCTGATTTTTTTAATCTTTTGGATAAAAACTATGGAGTAGGATAGTTGGGTCATATGATGGTTCCATCCCTATTCTTCTGAGAAATTTCCATACTGCTTTCCAAAGTGGTTGTACTAATTTGCAGTCCCACTAACAATGTATAAGTGTACCTTCTTCCCCATATCCTCACCAGCAATTATTGTTATTTGTATTCTTGATAATTGCTGTTCTGAGTGGGGTGAGATGAAATTTCAGTATAGTTTTGATTTACAACTCCCTGTTTGCTAAGGATATTGAACATTTTTTCATATATTTGTTGACCATTTGTAATTTGAAAAATAATATTCTTTTTAAAAAATTTAAAGAAATTTTTAGTTGTAGATGGACAAATACCTTTATTTTGTCTGTTTATTTTTATGTGGTGTTGAGGATTGAACCCAGCTCCCTACTCGTACGAGGCAAGTGCTCTACCACTGAGTCACAACCCTGGCCCCTCAAAATAATATTCTTAAATGCAGAGACAATGTTCATTTATTTCCTTATTCATACATTCATTCACTCATTTAACAACTATTTGCTGACTATCTACTCTGGCAACAGCCATGTATATGCTTTATACAGAAGGTGAATGAGACTGGCACTGTCTTGGCTCTGGTGGAGTTTATGGTCTGATCAGAGAGAAAATTAAACATCAACAATAAAGTGAAAAAAAATTCCACAATGAGAGAGAATGAGAGTATATGGACCCAACCCACAGGGATATCCAAGTCTTCAGAGGTCAGATGAAGTTTTCAGGAAGAAATGATGCTTATACAAAGACCTAAAAATGTAGGGGCTAACTAGAAATGAGGCATGCTGGAGGAGGAAAGTAGTTTTCTGGGCAGAAAGAGAATCTATGCAAAACCTCAGGAGCAGAAGACAAGGCATGACAATTTTGGGAGGCAGGGTCAAGTAAAGAAGAGCCCTTGTGAGAAATGGAAAGTCAACCAACAATTTTCATGAAAAAAGGAAATGAGCAAATGTGCAGGAAGCAGACCATGTTATAGAAGAGAAAAAGAGACAAAGAGGGAGCTGTGCATGCAAGAGGTTGTGGCCCAAGAGACAGATGAGGATGACAGTACTAGTGCTGTGAAAAAGGACAGGAAAGAAATAGTGAGTCGAGAAATACTCAGGACATAAGGGTGAAATTCCCTGCGGTGTATTTATACATACACATACAATGATTTTTAAAAATTCATTCTGCATTTCTCCTCCTTTTCCATCCCTCCTTCCTCCCTCAAGATCTCCTTCTTCTACACTACTGATCTTCCCTATATCTTTATGGTGGCTGATCCTCCCCCCCCCTCCTTCTTTCCCTTATTTTGCTCAAGGTTCCACATTGAGAGATATGACCCTTGATTCAACTTTGATTTTCTGAGACTAGCATATTTCACTTAACACAATGTTCTCCATTTTCATTCATTTATCAGCAAATACCATAATTTCATTAATTTCACCTTTAGGTATAAGTAGAAAGAATCAATCAAAATAAATTAATAGATGAGTAAAAGGAGGATCAAGTACAGTCAAGGAAGGAGAATGGGGAGAGGAAGGAGAAAGGGAAAGGGGGAGAATATGAACTATAATCGAATTCCATGCATGTTTGGTTTGTAGGGATAAACCTAGCTATTATGTTAAACTAGAATGCTCTAATTTTAAAAAGTAAAAAGAAAAAGGGTGGGAGAGAAAAAATACTCAGGAGACAGGATCAGTGAGGCTGGATGAATAGCTGGATATTGGGGATGAGGTTTCAAGGATGAAAGCAGATAAGGAGTGAAACAGCTTAATGGTTAGAACATGAGCTCTGGATTTAAATGGTTAATTCTGTTTTATTTAATCTCTGTCTTGGGCAACTGTACTGCCAGTCACTGGCAGAGGGATGCAGGAATGGTCTTTTAGGATTGAAGGAGAAGATGAAAAGATTAATTTGGACAAAATTCATTTTAGGGTCATGTAAAATATATACACACATGTCTAATAAGCAGATAGATAGTTTTGAAATTGAGACCTACATGGGAATATTAAGGTGTAAGTGGGAGTGGGAGGATAAGACCATAAGAGGAGAGAAGGCCAAGGACAGAATCCTGAAGTACTGCTTCTGGTATTTCTTTTGTAAGCCACGCATTGCCTGAACATGGTAGATAATCAGTACAGGTTTTTATTAGCTGCTACTAATGATTTTGATAAATGGAGAAAATAATCTTTGCATGACCTCATATGTAGAAATAGCCTTGGGGTAAACATGGTGTTAGATGTTTGCTACAAACTTTTGCAAATAGAAATGTAAATACTGCTAATATTACATTCAATTGTTTTTGAAAATCTCTAGTGCTTTCTCTTATTGTAAGATTAACAAATACTTTTAAAAATAACATTATAAAAATGTATAACATAGAAACTGGAATTCTTGTTCCTTTTCTCCGGGGGAAAAACTGCAAAAAATTGAGTCTTTATTTTTTCAATTTGAGTTTTGTGCTCCTATCAAGTAACTGTACAGATTATAATTTTTTTAAATGGTAAAGTAAAATTCTCCATTATTATATGGTCTTCATACTGATAGAATAGATAAACCCACAAATTAGTTAATTTGTTCTTTTGTGGAAGATTTAGAATCTACTGAAATCAAATAACTTGTTTAAATTGAAATTCTGAGCATGAACTGAAAATTTCCAGACATAGAACTCTGATACTTCCTAATAGATTCTAGATTATTTCCTAATGATTTCCTATTAGTCATCTATATCAAGAATGTTTAGTTCCAGGAAGCTTCTAAGATGAGCCAAAGGATAAGTGATGACTTAAAGAGGGCAAGATAGTCAGGCAGAGTCATCTCGACTAGGTTGGGGGTCCAACCTGGGCTCCTGAAGAGGGGCAGCTGCCAATAACTTTCCTTCCTCCCCATCTCTCCCACCCCTCCCAGTCAGACCTCACAGTCCTAAGTATGAGCAAGCATACCTTGCTCATTCCCTGGTCCTCCTCCTCTACTTGCTATAGCTACCCATTCTAAGAAGCACACTACTATCAAACACCCCTTTTTGCAACACTGACCTAAAGATTTTCTTAAAATAAATAATTCTCCTCCTTACTGCAAGTTGCTTGGAAATAATAAAAAAAAGTAATTGATAGCGAGATTTTTTTCTTTAAAGTAGCAAACTTTGATGTTTGCTTGAGCTAGTTCTGCTTTAGCTAAATAATCTTACTGCCTTTCTCCCATAACTTTGAAGTGATGTAATGGAAGAAGCACTGTTACTATTCCTACTTGAAGGTAATGTCTAACTGCAAGTTATTTTAAAATGTTCACTCTCCAAAATATAAAACAAAGAATCATAAATAGACTATAGAAAATACAAAAGTAGAGAAGGAAAAGAAAAAAGGCCTTTATTTCCAAACTCCTAAGCATACTGATCATTTTTGGGCACTATTCCAGGTAATATGGGCAAAGATGACATAAAAATTTATACCATATAATGAAGAAGTAACAGAAATGAAACTCAAAAATGCTAGTACAGAGAACCATGTAAACATAGAAAACTAAAAATACATGACTACACACTTTGACCCAGCAATACCTCTTTTAGGAAATGACTCCAAGGAAAAATTAGGGATGTGTTGAAAAATTTGGCTGGAAGGTATTAAACCAAACATTTCTTATCATAGGAAAAAATGTAAACAATCCAAATTGTCCACATTCTGTGCTATATTCATACAGTGGAACATTATGCAGCTTCCTCAAACAATATAGAGAATTTTGATATTTATTAACAGTGGAAAATTTTCATGGTATCAGTAGTGAGTCAAACATCAGGTCACAAAGGATAAATAAAGCATGATCCTTATTTCTATACACAGGTGCATGTAATCTGTAATGTGTAAAAAAACATATCACTACATTACCATTTCTTGACTTGAGATCTCTGTGAATCACCTTAACAGGGGCCTCCATATGTAAATAGTGCATTCCTTTTCATACAAGAAAGAAAAAAGACCTATTAATATTTTTCAATACTGCATCAGTATTACCATGCATATTTTCACAAAGAATTCAATAGCAGAAACTAAATCCACATGCTGTATTCTTCCAGGATTGATAAAACAGAAATAGGCTATGTCTACATTAGTAACATTTATTTAAGCAAGATTTATGTCTTAATCTCTTAGAGGTTGGAATTTGATTGGTACAGCTAGCTTCTTACAATACCTAGTAAGGACACCTTAGCTTTCTGGAATTTGTATGAATATAGCATGGGAATCACTGGAAAAAGTGCTCCATGACTAGGTATCCTACTACCAACTGCCTTCTGCACCCGCTAAAGTTGTTTCCCATTTGTATATGGATATCTGCAGGTTTGCAGTTACCCAGCTGGTTTATTTTTCTCAGTACTCATTCTAATAAGACCTGGGAATGAAGATAGGGCAGGAGTGGGAGCTGGGAGGACTGCTGAGTTATGACCGGTAAAGGATTTTATGATCTTAAGATAGAAAAATATATAGTAGTTACAAAATATTTTATTTTGTAAACTAAAATATTTTCACCAGGATAAATCTTTGAAATAATCTTTATTTAAACATACTACAAAATTCTCTCCAACATATTTATAATATGAATCAAGATACATAAGTATAAACTAAATGCATTCATTATTCTGAATAAAAAATTAGACTTTTTAAAAGATAATTTTTTGTGGTAACCTCCTTAGTAGTGTTTGACTCTTTTCATAAGTATATATTAGCTACACTTTTAGAAAAAAAATATTTTCTACTGAGTATTTATTTCTCCAGTTCTCTGTTCTAAATAATGGAGAAAATTGCCCCTTCCACTGCCAAATCAAACAGGTTCCTTTTGTTAATGAACTATCCATTGAAAACAATTTAATAATTAGGCTTTCATTTTTAAAAGTATATAGAATATTTCAATCTTATAAAGGTTAATTTATTAATAATCTATTATTCTGCTACTATTATGATTATTATATATTGAAGAAACATGAAAAGAACGAACACAGAAAATAAGAAAAAGTGTAAACTTCATATAATGATATCACTGAAAAGAGGGAAGTTAACAAAAGTATTAGAAATTAAATGTTCTTAAGAAAGAAGCAATTGGGACAAAGGGAATCTATTTTAATATGAAGTTCTACATACTTCAAACTATAAAAATTTAATAGTTACAACATGAGTAACATTTAATAATTTTATGATCCAATTTCATAGCTACTTCTCTCTTGATTTAGAAACAAATCCCTGAAATTTTTTCAGGTAAAATCTGTTTAATTACTATTAGAAACAAAGACAGTTTCAAGTATAAAAGCTTAAAATACAGGCAATTTCTTCCTCATGGCAGATTATTATTAAAAAGTACCATAAATTATTTGTGCGCAATGTATGGAATATACTTAAATAATATTTAGTGTACATATTACTATATAGTAATCATAATCATATAAAATTCTATTTAATTTGTTTTTATAAAATCAACTATAATTCAGCTTCATTTAGAAGGTTGAAAAATATGTCAATCAGGCTTAATATTCAGGGTTTCCTAAAAGAAAAAAAAAAAAATCTGATGGTGTCATTGAGAAAACTTTTGGGGAGGATTTGGAATTAATGGTGACATTTCGAGGCTGGATCCAAGTTGATCTGCTTAATTGTTCCTTTATGCACTGTTGACTGACTTGTGACAATTTCAGATGGACTGCTTCAACTCCCATTCCTCTTCCCATCCAGAAACAAGTGAATCTTTTTTAGCTTTGAGGATGTAACTCTTTCAACAGCAATGATGGTGAGCAATGCCTACTTCAAAATGCACAGGTCCACTCTCATTAATGGAATGAATTATTCAGTCTCTGATTTCTCAACATATAGTTGTTTCAGTAACTTCAAATCACAGTTAAAACTGAGAGGTGCCTCGCTGAACTTGAACAGAATCAACAAGGTCAAGCTTTCCTATTTAATCTCCAAGTTCTACTAGCTTTCTAGAGAGGTTTGAAGTTATTCCTAAAGAATTGTTTCTTTTTCCTTTTTATAGGCCATCTAAAAGGATCTTTTAAAGTTAAAAAATTATAATTATAAATAGGTAAAGACATCCTCAGCTGAGGCCAGATACATTAGTGCTTGCCTTTCGGACCAATTCACCAATCTGGCAAAGGGATTTTATTACTTCATAGATTTGGACTCTGTTCAGGGTGTCTACTTCCCCCCTCCTTTCCTACCCTTTACCTCAGGTTCTGCTTTGCTACTTTATTCTGTTCTGTTCTTTCCTGCCCTTCTAATGCTAGTCAGGAACTCTTGAAAAACTCCAGAAGGTCACAGCTGTGCTAGAACCAAGAGACTTGCCCCAGATACAAATGATGTGGTAGGGGTGGGGTGGGGCGTGTGTGTGTGTGTGTGTGTGTGTGTGTGTGTTATAGGCTACTAGGGACAACTCGAAGCAGAATGCTGATGTCATTCTGTCATTGTTGTCTATCCATGCTAAGCGCCATGAAGTAATAACATGGATGTAATTGGCCAAGCACCTTAAATATAAATATCTATAAGGTTAAGTGTCAAGAAGAGCCATGTGTGCATTTCCATTTGTGTAAATATATTTCCATAATACTGCAGGCAACACATAATCTTGCTTACACACAAGTGGTTCCTATACCTCTGACATGCAGAGAAGTGACTGTGATGTTACATGAAAATATCTTTTTTTAAAAAATATTTTTTAGTTGTCAGTGGGCCTTTATTTTAGTTATTTATATGTGGTGTCATGAATCAAACCCAGTGCCTCATGCATGCTGGGCAAGTGCTCTACCACTGAGCTACAACTCCAGCCCACATGAAAACATCTTAATGTGAAATTTCAAGATTGATTTGAGATGTTTGATGCATGAATACACAATTAAGTTCATTAATATACCCAAGCTTTACATAGTTCATCCGAAACACAGAGCTTGTTATTCTTATAAGGTAATAAAACATCATTTAGTAGCAGAATCTAGCACGAAACCTTAAGAAAAATTTTAACTCTCCATATTTGAAGAATTTGACAGGTATGCATAAAACTTCAGTTAAGATAATTCCCAGAAGGATAGACTACTGCTTTCCTAAGTCATTGGGTGACCTTGCATTGAAAGCAAAGTATGAGCAGTTCTCTTTACATTTGCTTTGTAAAGAGATGTTTCTAGAGAATAGAGTAGCAAGATGCAAAGGAGTTAAGTGCCTCCAGTAAAATGCGGACACACTTGCTTCCTAGAGGTTACCAGAATACAAATGTAACTACCAGCATTCATTACTTAGATTATGTTGTTTCCAAAGTAACTCTGACAGTTACAAATGAAACTAAAAATGTTCAGTTCGAAAAATGGAAAAAAAAGATAAAAATAAATGGAATCTGAATTGCTTAAGAAAGCATTAGTCCCTGTAGGAATTTATGGTAGGTGGTGGGGGAGTAGACACCTTGTTTAGGGATTTTGCATATTAAAACTATTTTATTTCCAAAGGTGATATCCAAGTTTACACTGACTATAAAATAAAATCTGAGTTGCTCTTACATGGCAAGAGAAAACTTTTTTGGCGAGTCATTACTATTTTTAGTATATTACTATGTATACAAAATGAGTGGAGCTAATCCTACACTAAATCATGTTTTTAGATACTAGGGAGAGACTCTCACATGGACAACAGAATTATAATTTTTCCACTTAAAGTGTCAAGCAGCTGGTCAATTACAATGTCACAAAACAAGACTAAAACATTCACCCTGGAGTTTACTAATTTTGCAGAACTCTATTTTAGGAAAAGAAATGAATGATGAAAAAACAGAAAAGGAATTCAGGAGTTGAAAGGTAGTCACCTAAAATATGTACAGTGAATTGCAGAATTTTTTATATTACTTTTGTTCTGAAAAAAGAATATCTAAGAAACAGAATAAAAAAATTTCTGTCTTAAGTCCCCATGTCAGAGTGAGGAAATGCTCCCACCAATTCTATAAGAATTCACCAAGCAATGTTACCTTTGGCTACGTCAGTGGCCCAGGTCATAATGTGATCCATGTCCATCTCTTCACTTCTGTTACTATTAATGTAATCATAGAGTGATCCCAGAGAAGCATATTCTATTTTAAAAGGAAAGAAAAGCACATAATCAAAACCAAGGAGCATTTCAGAAACAAGACTTTATATTTTCATCAACAAACAAAGTTAACAAAAGACATCCAAAGTATACAAAAATTTATTCTATGCTGTGTTTTCTAAAAGTTAATATCATTGGGGATAGGGGGAATCTGTGAAAGACAAGCCCGCTAACACAAAATGAACAGTAAACTTTAGTTGAGAATCAAAAGCCATTTAGAAGGAACTGAGAAACACAAAGAAGTGTTGGAAAAATGTACTTGAAACACAGACATGCAGGCAAATAGGTATTTCTTTAAAAGTTGTTATTCTGGTGAGATAAATACTATTAAATAAATAAATCAGAGTTTATGTTACAAACTGTCAACAAACCAATCCTTGTTGCATCTGGATTTAGAAGAGCTCTCAAAATACAAACACAGAAGGTCAAGAAAGTGAGAAGATTTCTTTAAAAATGGCTCTACTGAAGAATAAATTACATGCCATAAAATTCACTGCCTGTAAGTACACACTTTGATGATTTTTAGTAAAGTCAAGAGTTGGGCAACAATCATGACAGTCCAGTCTCAGAGCCTTTCTGCCATTCTAAACAATTCCCTCGCGCAGCTTAGAGTTAATCACTACTCTCACCCCCAGCCCGACAGTCTGCTTTTTCTCACTACCTGTGTGCATTTTCTGGATATTTCAGATAAATGGAATCAGACCAATTGTGGTTTTTGTGTCTGACTTTGCTCCCTCAGCAGTTTCCAAGGTTCATTCGTGTTGTGGCATGTATCAATACTTCATCCCTTTTTATTGCTGAATACTCTTCTATGGTATGATATACTACATTCATTTACCAGTTGAGAGACAACTGGGTTGTTCCCAGTTTTTTGTTAATATTATGAATAATGCTTCTCTCAACATTTGTGTCTGTGTGTGGAAATATGCACATTTCTTAGGTAGATTCTTGGGAGTAGGGATCATATGGTAAGTTTATCTTAATAAACTATGAAACTGCTTTACAATTTCAACAAGCAATAAGTGAGGGTTTCAGTTTCTCCATATTCTGTCAATACTTGGTACTATCTTTATGATTATGCTTCACTTGTACCAACAAGTGCAGCATACTTTTATTGGGTGTACCTTTAGTGGTATCTTGTAGTAGTTTTAATTTGCATTTTTCTAGTAATTAATGAAGTTAACATCTTTTCTTTTTGGTTCTTTATTTTTATATGTATATTTTTTCCTTCCCATTACTGGGAATTGAACCCTGGTCACATACACTAGGCAAATGCTGTACCACTGAGCTACACCCCCGAGCCCCTTTTGTGTGTGTGTGTGTGTGTGTGTGTGTGTGTGTGTTGTTTTTTAAGCAAAATATCCATTCAAATCTCTTACCCATTTTGGGGTGGGGGGTACTGGGGATTGAACTCAGGGGCACTCAATCACTTAGCCTCATCCCCAACCCTATTTTGTATTTTATTTAGAGACAGGGTCTCTAACTGACTGGTTGCTTAGCACCTCACAGTTGCTGAGGCTGGCTTTGAACTTGCAATTTTCCTGTCTCAGCCTCCCAAGCCTCTGGGATTATAGGTGTGCGCCATCTCACCTGGCTTCTCTTGAGTTGTTTTATTGAATTCTAAGAGTTCTTTATTCTAGATACAAGTCCTTTATTAGAGATATGATTTGCAAATCTTTTCTGAATCTGTCATTTGTCTTTCCATTCTCTTAAGAGCACGATTTTTCAAAGAGTAAAAATTCTTATTTATAGATTTTTCTTTCATGGGCTTGTACTGTTGGTGTCATATCTAAGAACTCTGCCTAATCCAAAGGCATGAAGAGTTTCTCCTATTCTTCTTCTAAAAATTTTATAGGTTTAGCCCTTATACTTAGGTTATGATGCATTTTGAGTTAATTTTTGTCTAGGGCATGAGATAAGGATTTAAATTTGTTTGGCTTATGTATGGATTTTTAATCATCTCAGCATAATTTGCTGGAAAGACCATCTTTTGCTTATTGAATAGTCTTGGCCCCTTTGTTGAAAACCAATGCACAAATATTTTTCCCCCTAGGCTTGCTTTTGTTCCACTGATCTATATATATTAAGCCAACATTACACTGTGTTGATTATTGCAGACTTAAAATAAGTTTTGAAATAAAGCAGTCTTACACCTCAAACTTAAGAATTTATAAAGACTGGTTCGTCTTATTATAGGTCTTTTGTATTTCCATATAAATTTTAAGACTGTCTTGTCAAATTATAAATGCGAGATTTAGACAGGAATTGTACTGAACTTGTGGATCACCTGGGGAACACTGCTATCTTGTTAACAGTGAATCTTTTAAACCATGAACATGAAATATCTATTTAGATTTTATTTTTTCTCAGTTATGTTCCCTAGTTTTCATTGTACAAATCTTACATTTATTTTGTTCAATTTATAATCAACTGTTTTATTTGTTTTGAAACTATTATGACAGAATTGTTTCTTAATTTCATTTTTAGTTTGTTCCATTTCTAGTATATAGAAGTAAAACTAATTTTTGTATGTTGACCTTGGATCTTTGTGACCTTGCTAAAAATGCATACTAGACTTAGAAATTTTTATTTTTGTAGATACCTTGGGATTTTCTACAGAGAGGATGTTAGAAAGACAGTTTTACTTCTTCCTTTCTAATTTGAATGCATTTCTTTCTTTTTCCTGCCTGATCTGACCGGCTAGAACCTTCAGTACATGCTGAAGAGATACGGTGAGAGTGAAACCTGTTGTTTTTTCCTCAGTCTCCTTGAAAACATCAAGCATTTCGCCATTAAATATGATGCGAGCTGTGGATTTCTGTAAATGCTATTTATCAGGTAAAGGAAATTTCTTTCTACTTTAGTCTGTTGAGAATCTCATTATCAATGGGTGTTAATACTCTGTCATATGCTTTTTCGGTGTCTTGAAAGATTCATATAAAGCTCTTATCTTTTATTATATTTATCGACTATAGTGCCTTACATTAAATGATTTCAGATGTCAAGCCAACCTTGAATTTCTGGGAAAATTCCACTTGGTTCTGGTGTTCAGTCCTTTTTATGGTATGTTAATACGGTTAAGGATTTTTGCATCTATTTATACAAGGGATATGTAGTTGTCTTATGTCTTAATGTGGCTTTGGTACAGGGATAATATTGACCTTAGAGAATATTGGCCTCTGTCTCCTGAAAGAGTGTGGATGGGTATTGTTTCTTCTCTAAACAGCTGCTAAAACTGACCAGTGAAATTATCTGGGCCAGGGCTCTTCTTTATGGAAATATCTTAAATTACTAATTCAAAAAATTTTCTTATAGGCTTATTATTGTTTTATTCTTGGTTCACTTTTGATACCTAGGGTCTTTTTAGGAAATTTGTTCATTGAATCTAAATACTAATTTGTTAATATAAAGTTGTTCATAACATTCCCTTATGATCTTTTAAAACTTCTGTAGGAGCCACAGTGCTGTCATCTCTTTGATTCCTGACTTTCCTAATTTGTATATTCTGTCCTTTCTTGTTCAATCTAATCAAAGGTCAATTTTATTAATAAAAAGATTTTTTAAAACAAATTTTTTCATTGAATTTTCTCCATTATTTTTCTGCTTTCTAGTTTATTGAGTTCTGTTCCCTTCATTGGCTTACTTTAGTTCTACTTTGTTCTTGTAGTTTCTTCAGGTTGAAGAAACTTCGTTTATCAATACTAAAACTGAGAACTATAAATTTCCCTGTAAATACTGCTCCAATTGCATTCTATAATCTTTCAACTTGAAACATTTTAAAACCCATTCAAATTTTTTTTCAGGATCAATATCACATTTTTGTCCCAGGGGTATTTAGAAACATGTTGTTTAATTTCCGATATTTGGAAATTTTCCATATTTCTTTCATATTTTCATATTTTCTATTGTTGAATTCTAACATAATTCCACTGTGGTTTGAAAACATACATTGTACAATATCAATTCTTTAAGATACACTGAAACTTATTTCATGGCCTTAGGATACGTTCTGGAGAATGTTCTATGTGTACTTAAAAAATATGTATTCTTTGTTGGGTGCTGTGCTCTATATGTGTTAGGGAGAAAGAGGGGAAGAAGGAGAACTAGAGGTACAAAGCTTAACACATATTAAGAAATGTCTGGAACTATGAAGTCTGAATTATGACTTCAGGAAGTTATTAAAAGCAAGTTTTCTACAAACAACTTTACAAAGCAATGAGTCAGCCAGGCACAGTGGTGAACACTTGTAATCCCAGTGGCTCAGGAAGCTGAGGCAGGAAGATTGTGAGTTCAAAGCTAGCCTCAGGAACTTAGGGAGACCTTGTCTCAAAATAAAATACAAAAAAGGACTGGGGATGTGGCTCACTGGTTCAGTGCCCCTGAGTTCAAACTCTGGTACTAAAAAAAGAAAAAATAAATGAGTCAGGGTTATTATATCTTATGGGACTAAAATATCCAACAACCCTAATTCTGTGCCTTTGGGTACTTGTAGCTTAGGATAAATTTACAGATATTAACAGTCAGAGATCCAAAAACAACTATATTTCAAACATATTAGACTGTAGTGAAGGTCATATACTCTGAAAACCATGTTAAATAACTTTAAAAGTTATTCTAATGATGAACTAAACAATTTATTATTTCACTGAGTCACCAATTAAAAATTAACCCATTTCATCTCATAGATAATAGTTGAGAAAACAACTTGAAATTATCAGGTTTACTACACTATTACCACCAGTCTTATTTTGATAGTTAATGAAGATAAGATCCTCCCCACCAGGATACTAAAATTCCTGGATGCACGTTTTATATAAAATGATATATTGGGGCTGGGGTTGTGGCTCAGTGGTAGAACACTCATGTGTGAGGCACTGGGTTCGATCCTCAGCACCACATAAAAATAAATAAAATAAAGGTATTCTACAACTAAAAAAAATTTTTAAATGACATATTATTTGCATATAACATAGGTAATCTTCCCATATACTATGGTCCCCAACTTAGAATAGTTCAGCTTATAATTTTTCAACTTTATAATGGTGTAAAAGTGATATACATTTAATAGAAAACATACTGTGAGTTTTGACCTTTTCCCAGGTCAGTAATACGCAGAACAATAATTTATCTACTTTCTTGCTGAGCAGGAATAGCAAGCCATAGTTCCCAGTCATAAGATCACAAGATTACAAGAGGAAAACAATCGATACTCCATGCGCACTGTGTTGCTAAGCTCAGATGTTCAGTAGGTTAGGTGCATTACATGTATTTTCAACTTAGGGTATTTTCAACTTAATGGAGGGTTTATCAGGACAAAATCCCAACACTAGAGGAGGGGCATCCATACTTTAATTCAGCTCTAAATTATTTATAATGCCTAATACAATGTAGAAACTATGTGAATAGTTGTATTATTTATTTATTTGTATTGTTTTATTATTATTTAAAAAATATTTTTGACCCTCTGTTGGTTTCATGAATGGGGAATATTCAGATACAGAAAGCCAAACATATTGAGTACTGTTGAATCAAATACCATTATCATGAAATCTCTTTATAATAAAATATCACCAAGACCAAACTTAGTTTGGATCATAACCAGCAGAACAAATGAATTTGGGCAAATGTCTGCAAACTGCTATAATAAAAACTGACATGTCTTTAATTGGCTAAAAAGATCAGCACAATATCAAAATGCAAATTAAATGTGTCTGTGCTTAAAATAAATCAATATAAAGTTAAAGGAAATGAGATTGGGCACTTAAATTTGTATGCTTTCCATGGTCAAATTTAATGAGAACTTGGGCTTGCTGAAAAATCATGCAGAATTAGTATCCTCTCTTAGTGTAGTGGTAAAAGGTAACACAGAGGGGCTGGAGATGTGGCTCAGTGGTAGAGGGCTTGTCTGGCATACATGAGGCCCTGGGTTTAATCTCTAGCACTACAAGAAAAACAAAAACAAAACCAAAAAAATGGCAATATGGAATAGGTGACAAACAAGGGGTGCTATCAGCCCCTTAGAACAAAGATGCAGCCCCTTAGGTCTCTGGAATCCCAAATTGCTTTCCCTGAAACCATGAGACCCAGTCTGGCAGCCCTTTTTTACACTTGGAATATCAGGTACTTTGAGTGGGGGTTCCCCTCCCATTCCGCATGCAACAAAAGGGCTACATGATCTAGTATCTAACAACTCCTTTCTCCCTCTCCTAGGGAAGTATTTATGATAGTATGTATGCATGTATATTAAAGAATGAGACTAGTACAGAACTGAGCTGTTTCCAAAGATCGAAGAAAAGACAGCCCATTATTTTATCTTATCTCTTGACTTTGGAGTTTCTGCTTATTCCATTTCTTTGTTACTGTAGGGGAATGACGGTCATCCCTTCTAAGGGAAATAAATTAGCAGCTGCTTCTTAGACATTTCACCAGGCCTCCTTATAATCAGGTTTTATAAGTCTGTAATGAAAAGTTTCAGCAAGCACACATGCATAAATGTGCACATACACTCTCTCTCAGAGATCCTCTCTTTTTATACCTTCATTTACATGAGAAAACCGAGATATACAGAGATCCTCAGTGACCCATCTACGAAGCTTTGGCAGAGTCAAGACAAGATCTCAGATCTTCTAATTCCCATTTCAGCACTCATTCCATTCCATTACTCTGATAAATCATTCTATCAAGCCCTCAGTATGACTGACAATAGTTGCTGGCTGCAACAACATTTTCTATTGGCTGCAACAACATTTTCTATTAACAAAAAACTCCAAGTTATACAAACTCAAAAGCCATTCAAACATCCTCTTTTGGAGTCCACAACATCTGATACAGATGACAAGATTCACAGAGGGCTATCTAGCTAGTCTGGATGAGCAAAGTCTGTTGGCTGCCTATCTTTATTTTTCCCTTCACCTCTTCACACTAAGACTTGTATTCATTTCAAGAGGCAGGGTAAGTGCTATCATCCCTAATCCATTGGATTATTTTACCCCAAAACTTGGCTTAGTTGGTATATGTACTGCTATCCATGTAGAGCATAGCTTTATCCTAATGCTGCACAAGGTTGACTGAAAAGGTTTGAATAAATAAACACTGAGTTAAAACTAAATCTCTAGCAAAAACAACAATCACTAAATTAATACATTTAAGAGCACTGAAACTTCTCTAATAGATCTCTTTAATAATCAACTTTAACAGGTAAATAAGAGAGCAATAAGTATACAATTTGTTATTATGCTACAATTCTGAAATGTTATTTTAAAGAAATGTTTAATGTTAACAGTTGCTTACTTACTGGCTCTGGAGGGAAACAGATCCATCAAGAACTAATCAATTTAAGCAAAGAATTTGGGTAGGAAATGCTAAAAGGATGCATGAAATAAATGACTAGCTAATTTGATACAAATACTAAATAAAATCAAACTTATCACTCAGTTCCCTCCTTTGAATGAGGTAATTCAGATTGAATATGCTGGCCAAGAATGAATTTGTTCACATCTTCCTTGGAACTGACAGTAAGAAAAGAACCTGCACCCCGACTCAAGTTCCCATTTCTACAATTCATCCTCACCTCAAGATACTAGAAAACTCCATGAATAGCCCATTGACCTACTTAGGCTAAAATCTTCTCCAAAGCATTATACATCAAGGGTACAATAGAAACAGCAGAGTTTCTAATCTTTTTGGTAGACAGAAATAGCCTCTACTAGGCAAGAATAGCATCAGCCACCAATGAGGATCAGAAAACTAGATTCACATGTATAAAAATAAAAAAAAAATGAATTTGGGGAAAAGGTGCCATATGATAATTGATTTAGGAAAAGGTCTAATTCTAAGTCAGAAAACTGATACAAAAGGTTAGATATGATTTATCCCTAACACCAAACACAACTGGAGGTATCAATGTTAATAAGAAGCACAGGCTCAAGAGGAAAATTGCAGCATATCCCATTTCTGATACAAGCCTAAAGGTAGCAATTTGGGCTAAAAGTCCCTCCAGCTAAGAACCTATGTAAAAATGCTACTAAAGAGCAAAAGTATGTTAAACTACATATCGTCAGAAGACCGAAGTAATAGCAAACATGTCCCTGTGAATTGAAGAACAAGTAAGCTCATAGCCTTCCAGAACCTGGCTTGCATTCAAAAGGAGCTTCAAGAAAACTTAGTCTGGGAAATGTGAACCCCTCTGTTTCTACCACTCGCTGGAGGACTCTGGGAAAGTCACTTTGATTAGAGTTTTAGTTTCTTACTTGTAAAATAGAAATTATTTCACCTTACTCAAAGAGTTATTGTAAGCATTAGGTAAGATAATCTATAAGAAAGTACCTAACATAATTATTTGTTTAATGAGGGTGTTTTATTGCTATTTTCTTTAAAGACAATCCAGGCTCTTACTACTGTGGTGGAAGAAAATAGAGCTATTCTTTCAGAGGTTTTTTTTTTTTTTTTGGTTTGCTTTTAATCAAAGAAGTGCCATGATAAAGAACTGACCAAAGTTACTTACTTTAAAATTGAACTTATAGTTACTGTAGACCTAAAGCTTCCCATTGGATTGTACAAATATAATCACAGAATATTAAAAATAGGTCTTTCTGTTTCACATTACAAAATATTCTATATGCTCATTTTTGAAAAGGGTATTTCCATCAGTTAAAAAAAATCACTGCTGCAAATTAAGTGATAATTTGGTTCAAGGTCATTATCAGATCAAATGACCAAACCTGAAAAATACTGTTCTCAAGTCAGAGACCTTGAAGAAAAAATGCTCTAATGGGATTAAAATGCCTTGCAAAGAATTACAGCATGAATAGCTCAAGAAATCTTAATTTATAAAAGGTCACAGAGTTACAAAAAACATCTCTCATTTCAACTAATTAAATGAAATTTTAGTTAAACGGCACCTTTAAGTATTGGCATTGCAGCTGCGAGTGCATTTAAATAGCATTTACACAGATATAATTAGCACAATTAAACATGGGTAGAAGTGGAAACACTATTCTTAATTATATTGATATAATCAAATTTATTAATGCTTTATAGCAACAAAAGTGACATCTGACAGTAGTACACAATTCATGAGTGAACCTAATATTAAGCATTTTAGCATATTAAGCAATCTAAAGCTAGGTAATTAGGGAAAGAAAGAAGTCAAATAATGAGTTCCTACCTGTGACGATACCATAGTTGGGAGGTTCAAGAATTACTCCATAAAACTGGATGATGTTTCTGTGACTGAGGACACTCAGTATTTCTGCCTGTACAAAAATCAAATGCAAAATTATATAAAATTCCATTTATAATAGCCTAATAAAATAGGATTCCTATTCAATTTTATTTACTTACATTTACAGAGATATACAACAATATGTGATGCTGAGAAAATAGTCTTTAGTGAAATACTTGAAAGTTAAAAAATTTCTTTTGAAGCTTTATGAAAATTTAAAAAGGAAATGAGGCTGAAGAGGCAACCAAAGAGGTGGGTACTAGAAAATCTGCATGACTGACAGTGAGGAGGGTGACTCAAGAGGTAGATGCCATACAGTTAAAGCCCTTCTCCTAATAACAAAATATATATTTTCTTCTGCATAATATCTCTTTTGGGAGGCCACAGCAAGTCTAAACTTCTGTTGATAGTATGAGTCAAAATTAAGGTAGAGATTTTCAAATATTAATGGATTTATATTATTACCTAATAATTTATTCCAGATATAGTATTGTTCTTTTTTGTATGCAAGTTACTGTAAAAATAAAAGGTAGGCTCTTGACCTTCACGGTGATCTGATAGGACACCATGTTTGTATACTTTGAAATATATTAATACAGAAAACTGCACTGAAGAGTGACATTGCAAAAAATAGTTATTAAACTTGTTAAAATAGAAAAACAGACATACCACCTTGCATACTTGACAATGTCTATAGAATATTAGATACTGCCTAGATAAATCATATATATTCATTGAAATTTTATTATTTTATGGAGATAAACTATAGTTAATCAATTATAAATATAATGAAGCATAAAATCATGGGAGTTAAATATAAAAAATGTTTTATATTTTAAGTGAAAGTTATGTTATTAGCAATAAGAAAATAGTAGATTTTTAAGATCTCACCCAGAAAGGGGATCATCAAGAAAAATATCTTCATTAACAAAAATGGATGACTGGCAAGTGGTGCACACCTGTAATCCCAGCAGCTCAGGAGGCTGAGGCAGGAGAATTGCAAGTTCAAAGCCAGCCTCAGCAAAAGCAAGGCGCCAAGCAACTCAGTGAGACCCTGTCTCAAAATTTAAACATAAAGCAGCGGGTGCTGGGAATGTGGTTCATTGGTTGAGTCCTCCAAGCTCAATCCTCAGTACCACTACCCCCCCCAAAAAAACATGGAGAAGCCCTGGTCAGAAGGGAGAACCCAGATGCTTGCCTAACAGGTGTGAGGCCCTGGGTTCAATTTCCAGTACTACCAATAAAAACAATTTTTTTAAAGAAGGAAGAGGAAGAGAACAGGGAGAAAGAGGAAGAAGAATGGGACCTGCCCTTTGGGAATCTGCACATATGAATTAATATATTTTTTATAGGGTAAGAGTTGAGATTTCATTAAAAACATAATCTGGGGTTGGGATTGTGGCTCAGTGGTAGAGCGCTTGCCTAGCACGTGCGGAGGCCCTGGGTTCGATCCTCAGCACCACATAAAAATAAATAAATAAAATAAAGGTATTGTGTCCAACTAAAATATAAATATTTGAAAAAAACCCATAATCTGTGAAACTGTTTTTGAGGGTAATACAAATAGGTAGAAAACAGGTTTGAGGAATGGCAGGGGGTTAATATGGAATAGAGAAAGGAAAATTATCATTGATTAGATAAGACACTTATCAAGGCTGAGCTGACAGTGTTTTTCTTTTGTGTTGAAGGGGGCTATCATTGCTTAGACAAACAATTCCTTAGCACCCATCAAGTGCCTACTAGGTGCAGAGTCTCTGTGTTTACCAAGAACCACCCTCACATACTTCCCAATTAGGAAGAAAATGCCTTACTTGAGCATCACAACTATTCATCTACATGGCAATTCTAAATTCTCATTATGAAATGATACAGGATTTCAAGGATGGTGGAATGTGATGGACATCATTATCCAAAGTACATGTATGAAGACACGAATTGGCTGTCAACATACTTTATATACAGAGATATAAAAAACTGTGGTATATATGTGTAATAAGAATTGTAATGCAAAAAAAGTACATGTATAAAGACATGAATTGGCATGAACATACTTTATATACAAAGATATGAAAAATCATGCTCTATATGTGTAGTAAGAATTATAATGCATTCCACTGTCATGTATTTAAAAAAATAAAATCAATTAAATTAAAAAAAAAGAATTCACACAAAGTTTGGAAATCACAAGCTACCCTATTTTCAGTGGCAGATCAATACTTTGGGAATAAAGCATTAGAATGCAATGTGAGAAAAGCAGTAGAGTTATGTCTGGATTGGTATTTGTCAAACCAGAAACTACTACCCTTTGGTATATTCTTTGGGGTATCTGAATTCTGTGACCATTAAAAATTTCTGTTATCAGTAATGAACAAATATGGGAATATTTTTAATCCTTGGATGACCACTTTATAAATCAGGAGACTTTTAGTGTTCCAGCTTATTTTCATGTTTATATTTAAGGTTTTGCCAAGCAATACCTTGAGGAAGATAGTGTTTATTCCTTTTAGAAGTTGGTAAGTATGAACACAAGACTACCCTTTTGCAGTGTACTTTGAAAGTAAAGGACATTTTCCTGGAATAAGGATTTAGGTTTTTATTTAATGAACTCAGAATCTGATTTAACAACATGAAAACAACACAATACTTTATAGAGTACTAGTTTCATGGAAATAGGCTA
This sequence comes from Marmota flaviventris, assembly GCF_047511675.1. Classification (NCBI taxonomy): domain Eukaryota; kingdom Metazoa; phylum Chordata; class Mammalia; order Rodentia; family Sciuridae; genus Marmota; species Marmota flaviventris. The sequence continues at coordinate 59,104,587 of NC_092508.1, forward strand.
ATAATCAACAGGCAGACAATAAGTGACGTGTTTGTAAAAAATAAAAAAGTCAAATGATATCAGGATGCTAGCAATTCAGACAAGCTCCAACAGAAACAAGCGTGGAGTTAACTGAATGATGAAAACCTGTGCTCCCAGCAGTCAGTACCTGATAGTAAGTACCTACAGGTGTCTGTTTGCAACAGTGTTATTATTCCATTATTTCCTAGATTTACATTCTGAGACACACTAGTAGATGGACTGTCCACCAAAATAATGTATTAGTGATTTAAAAATAAGTTTGCTGTTAAAAAGGAAACATAATAATGATGACAGCTAAATTAATAATGGTCCATCATGCCAAAAAATTTTTACATTATTAAAACCAACATAAACCATTTGCTTTCAGTAAATATAATTTTATACAAATTGTTAATTTCAATTGTATTGATTTTGGTTATATCTTTAACTGAAAATTTAATTTTGATTTTTATAGGTATATGAGCTATTCTCAACTTCTTGTGTCTACTTCAGTTACAATGAGTAATAATTTTTGTCAACACTTGAAATCCAGAAATCTTAATTTTTCCTATATAGGATCTACACATTTTAAACTTTGCAAAACACTATTCTAAGGACTCAGACAGACACTTGTACCCAATTTCATACAGCATTACTAACAATAGCCAAAAGTGATAACAAGTGTTCATATGCTGACAAACATGTGATGTGTAAATACTACTTTAGCCATAAATGGAATTAATTCTGATACATGCTGTTAAATGGATGAACCTTGAAAACTTTTCTGAAATGTACTTAGTAGGTAAATTCAGAGAGAAAGCATACTAGACAGATTAGAGATTACCAGAGGCTGGGCAGAGGAGGAGATGGGGAGTTATTTCTTAATAGTTTCAGAGCTTCTGTTAGGGGTGATGAAAAATTTTGAAAATAGATGGTTTCAATGACTGCATAATGCTGTAAATATAATTAAATCATCTGAATTACACATTTAAATAGTTAAAATGGCAAATTTTATGCTATATATATATTTTACCACAATAAAAAAGCTTGAAAGATGATTAGACTTTTGCAGAGATTATCAGAATCTATGTATTCAATAATCATCTTAAGGTCTAAATAACCATGGAATAAATATGTAATTGTTCAGATTAGGATTTGAGGATCTAAGGAGTAGCTGAGACTTCAACAATTTTAACTCAAGCTCCAACATACTCCAAAAAGTAAGGGTCTCAATCAGAGGAATGAATGGTGTAGCCAAAACTCTACGTATAAAAATATCTATGAGGAATGCATGTATCAATGGACAAAAATGCCTATGCTATCTTTGCAGTGAAATGTGTGCCTGCTCTCACTGTTTAGAGCTGAGGCCAGTTCCTTCTTCCCTTCCTTCCTTCTTACTTTCTTTATAGAAAAAATTACAAGAGTTTCAGTTTGTTAATAAACCTGGAGAGGAGGTAGGTGTTTTGTTGTTAGTTTCATCTGGCATTTCTATTTGTTTATATGCAGAGATGAGCTATTAGCTTAGTGTGCCATGTTCCCAGAAGTTGACCAGCACACAGGTTCCAAAAGACTAATTCCACTGGAGATATTAAAAGAAGTCAAAGATCAGTTTTAATTCCCTTCCTTAAAGGACTTTCTCAACAGTTTAAGATAAGATTAGTATCTCCACCTTCAGTGATACCATCCCTTTCCTTAATTCAAAATTGTTTTTCAGGGAGGGGAGGGGAGCCCAGTGATAGAACAATTGCTTAGCATGCCTCAGGGCCTGGGGTTTAATCTCTAGCATCACCAAAAAAAAAAAAAAAACTGAAAACTTTTTATCACCCAAGCCCCAAATTAAAACTTATTTAATTTTGGAAAGCTGCCACAATATTCTTAAAGATTCGACATCTTTAAAACTTATTTTGTATCTTCTATAGTCCATTGATAAGTCTATGTGTGTTTATATGACAAAAATATTAAAAATAAAACTGAATTCAGTGGTGCATGCCTATAATCCCAGGGACTTGGGAGGCTGAGGCAGGAGGATTGAAGTTCCAGGCCAGCAGCAATTTAGCAAGACACCATGTCAAAAAAAAAAAAGAGGAAACTGAGGGGTGTGGCTCAGTGGTTAAGCACCCCTGGGTTCAATCCCTGGTACCAAAACAAACAAGCAAACAAACTGAATTAGCTTCTTTTTGTGAAATAAAAATAAAACACAGATATGACAACAACCTATTAATTGCTATAATGAAAACTGTAGTGTATGAAGCCCCACATCACTAAGCTGGAAGTCTCCATTCACATCCTATATTTGGAACAAGCTTTATGGCCCTATGCTGCTGAGCTGGACCATGTCTCAGCAGGGTACATGCTTCCACCTATGATGTGGCTGGCATGAACACAGGGTATACTCTTACTGCCCATGAATGGCAATGGCTCCTTTTTGTTCTCTGTTGTATTTGTTTAAACATACTACTCCACAGACCCTGATCTATAAGATCCTTATCAATTCTAAGATTCTGGATTGCATGTGAGTATGATAGTAAGAGAAAGAAAAGTGGCTCATCCAGTCATTCAGTTGACACAGTCAACTAAGCACACTGTAAAAGTAAGGTCAAAGGCCCTCTCCAGAGACAGCTCTGTCTCCAAAATACCAATATGGGTCCCAGGTCACTATATGCTGCCAAAATTCAAGAAAAGATATGTGATGATCCCATATTAAAAAAAAAAAAAATAGGTAACAAGAGGAGGGGAGAAAAGAAGATGGTACTGGGGATGAGACTGATCAAATTATATTATGCTCATGCAAGAATATGGCATAATGAATCCTACTATTATGTAGAATAATAATGTACCAATAAAATAAACTAAATGATATATACAGAAGAATGGGAAGAAATAAAACAAAACATTAATTGTGGTTATCTATCTCAAGAAAGAATCATAGGTTATTTTAAATTTTTTATATTTCCTAAACTATAATAAGCATGTATAATTTTTAAAACCAGAAAAAGCAATAAGAGCATGTTATATGTAATATGTATATGATAAGAACATATAAATATGGAGTTGAAAATATTAATTTACAAGTAAATTCACATTCTCCCTAGCACTGAGGCATCAAAAAGTAAAACTCTATCTTCCCAGGATACTACAGGCATATAAAAACTAGGGTAGTTAACTTGTGACCTGTCAGCTTCTCCTGACATGGATCTGGAACAAACTAATGTTCACCCAGGTTCCTCCTACAGAAGGCCATGGGTTCCGAGAGCCACAGCGCTGAGGACACAGGCAAAGGAGATGAGCACACTTTAGATGGATTTCTACCTGCTCAGTACCAGGCTCTGAATGTTTTTACATGATACTCCTTTTTCTTCTTTTGTCTGCTCCTGTGACCTCTGCCTTTTGGGAAAACCTTCCCTACTTTACTCCTTTTGTAAAATGACTAGTTCAACAGCATATGTGGGGAAAAGGTCAGAGTCCTTATATACAGAAAGTACTCAATAACATTTGAAGGATGAAGGAACAATAGTAATCAATGAAAGTATTTAGTGTATTTAAATAATTTTTATAGAGAGCCTAGGTTAGGACCTGTTTACTCTGACCACTATAATGAGAAGAGCAAAATACTAGAGGAAATGAATTTATTTTAGTATTCATTTTGTTCTTTTATATCTGGAAGGATAATTTAATCTAGATTTCATAACAATGACAGTCAATCAACTATACAACAGTAGAAGCCACACTTTAAATATATTTCATCAACTCATTGTTGATTTAAACTTTATGAGGATTTGGACGGGTACACTTTGCCTTTTGAAGGTTCTGTGTCCAAGACAAACAAAGTGAACACAATTTCTTGAGCATCCTTTCCTGCTTTGGATTCTTCAAGCATACCCATGCTTCAGCATTGTACTTTTTAAGGTTAAGAATGCAAAGGTTTGCTTAGTCTTAAACATTCCATTTTATATTTTCTACCCAAGATATTTCCAGAATCCATCTGTGCAGGTGAAGAGGCTTGGGTCAAGTCTGCACTTTCCATACCCACTATGCTCCAGAATGCTCTGGCAGACAGATGCTCCTCCAAGGTGTACTGAGAGGTGGAGCCCTGATTCTCAGCTGGGCTGCATTTCACACAGGCTCCCTCCCTGGACCAATACCATAAATACCCACAACAGATGAATCGGGCCCATATAAAAGGACAGGTTGTAAAAGATGAAAGCACTGGTCTTCTCAGTACAGAGCACCTCTTATCTTTATCACCACAGAGCTGAGAATCATTGTACTTCGCAGAATGTAAGGACAATGAGAAATTATTGATTTAAAAGCTCCTAAAATTGTATTTATAAATCCCTGAGGTCAGAACACAGAGTTCTTTCAGGGAAGAGATAGGTAGAACTTTCCTTCCCTTCCCTGCTAATTGTTTCAGGTTCTGATTATAAAGATAACTGGGCAGAGTTCTCAAGTTCAGCTTTTATGCATCAAATTCCCAGGGTCTTACTGGATCAAAACAAAACAAAAATACTGTTTAATTCACTATATTTTTACTCCCAAGATTATCTATAGCTACAAGTATTTTTTTTTTTTTTTTTTTTAAAGAAGTGGGGATCAAATCCAGGATTTTGCACATGCTAGGCCAGCACCTGGCTACAGGGGTATATCTCCAGCCCACTAAAATAAAAATGTTTTTTTTAAAAAACTCATTCTTACATGTGTAGTAAAATGGAAAACCAGCCCCTCTACTTTTGAAAATGCTATGTTACAAGAACAACTTAAAAAGTAGACTTGGAGGATTTTCAATTGTCTATTTAATCACCCAAGTGTCATACCCAGGTCATGCTCTTTGAGTCACTTGAACTTTATGAGATGTATTCAATAACTATCACATGATAAGCAGCAAACTTCACAATTCTACAGGTTCTCTTTCAAGGGGTATGCCTTAGGTATTTGGGGAAATAAGGAAGGGTAAATGAACTGAATTTTGGTTCTATAATGTAAGATATCATATATTCTTAATGATGCTTGATGTCAGGAAGACTTTTCTTTGGAAAGAAATTGGCTATGAAAGCTAAGAAGAAAAAATAAACCAGTCATTGAGCAGATGACAGGCCTCTGCTCGTGCTTCTTGAACCACTGAGATGGAGTCATGTGTGATTTTTACCACAAACATCACTAGTGCTGGGAAGTCTCTGGTTGCTCAGTGGTTTTCCTGCATGGAATGTTATAGAGACTCACCACTTGGAGAGGGGCCTGAGCTCCTTTCAGGGCTCGTGTTGTTCTCTAGTTAAGAAGATACCTAGCCAAGAAAAAGGATAGATAACCTGGCAGGAAAGGAGGATGACTAGAACTGAGAAAAACAAATAGTGAAGAGTTAAGACCAAGGACTTGAGAGATACCTCCAAATCACAAATAAGCTAAGAGAGTTTACATTCATTGTGCTCACCCTGATTCTCACTGTGATGATATGAAACAGCAAAATATACTGAAACAACCTGCATTTGAGTGACAAAAATATTATGAGAATCTGACTTCCCACTAAACAAGTTATGTAACTTGGTCAATGAAATGATCACTTTATCCTAAACTATTCAAAAAATCTCCCCAAAGAACATCTCCCTTGAAGAAGGCTTCAAGAACTGAAAGATTATTAGGCTTCTAAAAACTGAATAGAAACATCATTAAATACTGGCGTTCGTAAGTGAAAATTCAATTCTAGTTCCAAAATAGATGGCCCTAAAGCACTTGGTCACTCTGGACCTTGCTTTCTTCCTAGAAAATGACTTGGATGAACAAAATTACATCCTAGATTCTTTTGTGCTTTAAATTGCTATTCATCCATATTCAGAAAAATTAATGCACTTACTAGTACTACTTTTCACAGAGTGAGGAGCTTAACAACAATCTGATTAATTAACTGTGGTATATTAGGATGTCCTCTGCAAACAGGTTTTAGTGAGTCTTGGCTATTCTACCTACAAGCAAGGGGAACTGCTGTAATTTAGGTCTGAAATCCCCCACAAAGGCCCAAGTAGAAGAGGCTAGTGCCCATCCTGGTGCTATTGGGAAGTGGTGGAAATCTTTAAGAGGTAGGGTCTAGTGGGAAGTCTTAGGCCCCTAAGAGCATGCACTTTAAAGGGAAAATGGAATCCCAGTCCCTTTCTCTTCCTCTCTTTTGCTAGCCAGGAAGTGAAAAGGCTTCCTCTGGCAAGTACTCAAGCCATGATGTACTGTGGCATCACAGTACCTAAAGCAATGGAGCCAACAGGTCCTGTACTGAAATCTCTAAAACTGTGAGCAAAACTAAACATTTCTTCTTTTTAAGTTAATTTATCTCAGGTTTCTGTTTCAGTAACACAAAGCTAACTAACACAGGGACTTTGAAGAAATTAATCTCTTAGGTACTCAGTTTCCTCATTAAGTCAATGGGCTCTGTAATCCTATCCCAGTGCCAGGAAAATACCAGGTGCTCAACCAATGCCAATCCCTTTCTCTGACATCCATCCCCTTCCTTTGTAAATCATTTATTGTTCTGTCAAGACAAGTTTCTGAGGAAATTCCTCTCTTGCAATAATGAAGATTGTACTTCCATATTTCCTTGATTTAATTAGCCTCAGGTATTTATCAACTTTCCAAGTTTACTTATGTTTTTACCTAAATATAGCACTTTAACATTTCCAAAACATTTACCCTACATGAATCTCACCAACAAAATATTTTATCATATTTAAATGTTGAGAAAATTGGATCTTTGTTGGTTTTAAGCTCACTTGCCAGCAGTCAAATGTCAGTGATAAAATCTGAATTCAAATCTCTTACCTCTTCTCATATATATATTTTTAATTTCTGGTCTTTTCTCTTAAAAAAATCCAATAAAATCATGAATGCCTTTAAACATTTTTTAATTAAAAAAAATGCCATGCTTACACAGATTCCAATTGTATAATTCCTCTATATTAATAGCTAACATTTATTGAGTGCCTACTAGGAGCTAGGCTAAATGCCTGATGAAGATTGAACTTTTAAACTGTCACAAAAACCATAGGCAAAGGCCTACTATTATCTAACATTCACAAGGAAAGAAATATAGGCAAGGAGAAATTTTAAAACATGCCCTAGGGCACAGTAAATGGGAAGCCAGGTTTTTAAAAGAGTCTGATCTCCACGTCCAGCTACAATCACTAAATCACTGCTTTACTTTACAAACCTAATTTGAGAACAGAATGGAACATCAGTTTATGCAGCATCCAAACATTACAAGAGGCCTAGAAAATTCCAAAGTGTTCTTGAGTTAGTTACAAAAGCATGAGAAACAACTCCTCATTGAGTCTCAGCCATTGCCCCACTACAAGATTTCCATGCCTTCCTGATACTTGACTGCACAGGATTTTGGTCAAAAACCAAGATCTAATTCTTCACAGGCTCTGGGCCATTAGGCCAGCCAGCAACAACCAAATTTATAGCTAATAAAACCAGTTAATTGCACAGCATGAAGCACCCTCTCTCTATGCAAAAATTACATGGTTAGGAATTTTGAGCAACTCTCACAATCTGATTAGCTAAGTGCTTTATAATATTACTCTACAGTGCAACAGAGTTTAATTATTTACATCCCATAAGAGAAATGTTTGCCACATTTATTATGGAAATCTACAAAATCATTTAGAAGAGTTTAGGCAAATTTAATGTTAAAATAGTCTGAAAAGTCCTTTAACATCTTTTAGACTCCAATTAGACAGTATTTTGAATACCTGTATTCTTCAGCTAAATGACTAATGATTTTACTATTTTGGGTTGCTGTTAATGCACTCAAAACAATAACTAAAAGCAAAGGCAAGCGTTTGTTATAAGCCAGACATTTCTGGTTTGTTGAATGCAAAAAAATAAAAAATAAAAGTGCCAAACTCTAACAAATACATAATGCAGATAATTTGGAATCAGAATTCTAAGAATGAAGGGATTTGAAGTCTTCCAGTCTTTGTATTCCTAGTCCCCAACTACAACCACAACTTAAGACAATTCCACTCTTAACAGAGATTACTTCTCCCCTAATAGCTTGATTAAAAAAAAAAAAAAGCTAGCATCCACTTGAACAAACCTCTGATACTTAACAACCACCAGCACAGGCCACCATTATTCTTTCACTAACTTCACGTGGAAACCCAAGTCCTCATTTGTGTTTGGTGAAGATAGTGAAAAATAACATCTGAAGGCTAAGTTTTACATTAGTCAGTTCTTCCTAAGCTTAAAAATTATAATTCTTATTTTTCTTGACCTATTCTTTTAGTTATTTTACCCCTGTCTATGAAAACACATTGGTCATTCTGAAGATACATTCAAATAATTGGTTTTAAGTAAAATCACCAGGCTGAATACATTCACTTTTTATCCTGATATTGCTTTATGACAGAAACTTAGTTATTGGAATTCTCTTCAAAACCAACTTTAAATTCTTCCCAGCTGAAAGAAAAAATGTTGTTGTTCTTTAATTCAATCATGCAAAGTTATAACTGATGTATAATGGTCTTATTAAAAAAGAATATTTGTGCTTTTCCTAAACACCAGTTTGTTTTTACCCCCACTGCTTCAGTGATTACTTTAACAACCTATTATCTTATGCTCCTCCAGTTGGTTGCTAAGAAGGCAGATCTAAGCGTGTTGCCTACAACTGGAAAATACACGGAGCCTCATGGGTGCTTTTTCTCACATATCCATGATTCAGGGGTCTCTGTAATACTGCCTATTGACTGTCTATGACTTCCAAGAGACAGGAGCTGTTCTGACATAAGCAAATATAACTGGCGATGACTAATGCAATATGCCAACAACCTGCACCAGAGCAACTTTCTGGCTGATCAAGACAGTTACCTACTAAATGCACAGAAGGTCATTGCCAAGCCGAGTTGCGATATCATGGTTCCACAGTGAACCCAGAGACAAAGAAGAAAATAAATTAGAAACTCCTGTTTTCCAGGAGACAGAAGATGGAGGGCTATGAAGCCTGAAAAAACAGTCTGCTGAGAGCCTATAGGAAGACATAACATTTTACACATATGAACCCAACCACATAAAGAGTTTCATTATTATAATTCTTTTGCAATCCATGTACCAAGTCTTAAGTTTCAGAAATTGTAAACTGAGTACACTCTTACTCATACAGTCACGGAGCACTTCCTGTGTATCAACATTGGCTCATCACTTTATATGCATTAACTCATTCAGTTCATGCAGAAAGTACCATCTCATCCCTAGTTTATCTCTAAGAAACCAGGGAGCAGAGTGGTTAAGTAATTTGCCCCACAGTCAGACAGTTAAGAAACAGTGAAGCCAAGATTCGAATGAGGCAGCCCTGGCTGCAAAGCCTATGATTTTAACTGTGAAATATGAATGTAAATTTTTAAAATCACAAAGATGTACATGCCCAAACATTTATATAACATTACATATGAATAAACAAACTCACCTGTGACTACACATACGTCTAAGAATTTGTACAGAGTAAATGCTCTAACACATTTATTTGATTTGAATGTGGAAAGAACTTGTAGTCTTGGTTCTGACACTTGATGGTTGTGTCATTTGGGGCTTCAGCTTAACTACTAATTAAGTGTCCAAATGTGGAGGTAAAAAGGACAGACAGAATGAACTGAAATCTCTTAAAGGCTAATATTCTGAGTTCAATCTAATTTAACTGGTATGCGGTAGAGCACAGGAATGGGTGCTTCTTAAGCCCTGGGAAAGTTAAATCAGCAGCCAGGACCAACAGCCACTGGCCTCAGAGCAGTTCTATGACAACCTAAACGGCAGGATCGCTGCTTCTAAGTCAGAAAACCCTAAAGTTGAATTTCAGTTTTGCCATGTATGAGCTGTGTGGCCTTGCAGGTGTGTTAATGTCACTAAATTTGTTCTTCACATGGAAAATAAGAAAACCAGTATCAAATTAAAACAGTTTCATGGACCAAACTCATATGTGAACCTCATGATGGGTATATCTTTTCCCCAATTATCAGCTGCTAGAAACTGTATCTAGAGTGAACAAAGAACATTTCAAAAAAGATAGATACACAGTACTGAACCCAGATATACAGAACTAGAAACTTCTAGAAAGCAGATCCACAGACTGACAACAACAGCACAGAGAAAAAATCATGAAGAAAAGAAAAAGGCCAAAACACAGGTCTGTCCAGGGCACTGACCATAAACCAAAGAGTGTCTAGAAAACATAAAATCAGAAGAGTTAGGACATGCGTTAACCTATGCAGGGAATACTGCAACAAGTATTCACACTCTTTACTTGAACCCACAAATGTCAAACAGGCAACTAAAAACAGGATATTAAAAAAAAAAAAAAAACAACTTGGCATCTCTACCTGCATTCTCCAACTGTCCCCTCTGCTCTGAGTCACCTAGGATTCCAAGAACAACAGGGCTCATCTTGTTTTAAGTCGAAACTACCCCTTAGGTAAAAACTTGACCAATCCTGAGGTAATGATCAACCAGGCCAGTGTGACCAAGACTTCCTGACTGTGCATATTTCTGGCCCCCTGTCTGTATAATCTGAAAGCTCAAGTTGCTACCCACGAAGACAGTTGGAAATGCTGATCCTCTTTTGCTTCCCCGTATAACTATAGTAATTTAATAAGCTCCTTTCCCGCATTTTACCATTACTTTTCTGTTTGGTTTTTGTGGCAAGTAGTCAGATCTGATTTGCTGGGACCCCTTGCTAAAGTCAGCCCTCTGGCCTAAGGCTCTGGTAACAATAACACAACCAGCAAAAGAATCTATAAATTCAAAGACCAAAGTATACCCAGATGACCAAAAGCCCGGTTCTGCAAATTTCTAAGTAAATCTATTAAAGTCATCCTACTATATGAAAAATAAGCTGCTAAATTGAAAGAAACTGAGCAGTACTTCTCTTTTCCACTTCCAGGACAGGGAATCTGGCTTGCCATCATTACCCTCACAACTGCTACACTTGCAGAACAAATCTGAATTTGATGGAGCAGTTCCTATGTTTCTATTTTCTGCCCATTCTCAGATTCCTGGGTCAGAGGTCACAGAAAACCACCCTACACTATCAACCTTTAAAAAAAAAAAAGGCTTTGGCCCTTATCCAGCTTTCATCACATCTTCTCTATATGTTCCCTAAATGAGGTGTCTGTTGTACTGGTTTAATCAAATAGGTCTCAAAATCCGTACTATATTATCCATTCAAATATGGAAGGACTACTGACTTAAATTCAATAGGAAATATGTTTTTGAATTATTTTTCCACTAGTGAACATGGATCACAATGATCTCTTATCTATAATGTGAGAATGAAAAATGTTTAAGGAGATGGAAATGCTAATTAGCTGGGTTTGGACATTAAACACATATGGAATTATCACATCGTACCCTATAAAATGCAATTTAAAATAATATTAAATTTTAAACATTTTAAAAAAATAAAGATAAATTATTCTTTCTAGAAACCCTCAAAGGCTGTAGGGAGGATTCATGGAGATCACAGACACAGAGCACAATGCATTCTCCCTAAGGCAGCTCTGAATGACAGGCACAGAAGGGTTTTGGTCCTGGTTTTTCACCACCTTCCATGTATGATATCGAACAAGTTACTTATCCTTTCTATACATTAGAAATCTGTAGAATGAGGATAATAAAAACTTGCCTTGACTAGATCCTAAGGTTTTTAAATAAATATATCTTTTGGAAAAATTTTATTTAAGAGAAAAAGACAATTGAGCTTGATATTCCCTTACCCAGTTTCCCACATCGATAAAATTTTGTCACTATTGAACATTACCATGAACTAAAATCCAGACTTTGTTTAGATCACCAGTTTCTCCATTAATATCCTCTTTGTGTTCCAGGATTCAACCCTGGGTACCACACTGCCTTTAGCTGTCATGTCTCCCCAGTCTCCACTGGTCTCACAGTTGCATGGTTTTAATAAGAATCAAATATATGTAAAAACACTTTGTAAAATGAAAAATACTGCAAGAATACAATTTATTATTATTAGGCATTCAACAGAGTTCATGCACATAAAGCACCAGAAAACTGACACATTAAGTTCCAAGTATTGATTATTAGCATTAGCATTATAAATGTTGTACCTATCATACATTGTTATCATTTCTACATGTCCTCAATTTTTGTTTGGTGTTCAGAATTCCCTATGACTACAGGTTTTACTTTGTCTATGAGCATTCAGCCTAAGAGAATCAGTCCTTGACCTGAGTTTCATGAGAACCTTCCTCAGTTTAGGCAAGTGGGAGAAGAAACAAGAGACAGTGCAGGCTGAACCATTAATGGGAGGGACTTCAGAAGTGCCCTAGGTTTTATTTCATCAAACACCAATCTTACATCCCAGAGTTACCCAGCCAATGAAGCCAAGAACTCAGCCAAATTTAGCAAACCATGAAATGTCCCAAAAAGGAACATTTGGTAAAGATCAGCAAAATAACCAATATCCACACATTTCCTATTAAACTATCTGCAGACAGCCTTCAAGCACCATGAGGAGGTTAGGAAATATGGCAGGAAGTACTGCTTTTCTTCCTACCTCAGTATACCCAGCTTATAAATTCGCCTGGAAAAAAGCTCTCCCAGGGACAGTGCTACTCCCACTCACCCAAAGATTATGAAATAGTGGGATTAACTCCAACTGGCTTTAGAACAATAAAATAAAGGAAAAACTCTTGAGCTGAACCTGTACTGAAATCCACTGAACATCCTGCCTCTTATAGCGTAAAATTTTACCCAAAAGTAGCCAGAAGTTTTTATGACCCCAAGGGCCAGGGAGGATAACTAAGTTGTTTTTCAATAGAGAACCAACATGCCCACTTAAGGGTATGTTTGTTGAACCCATTAAGAATTGTGTAACATTAGTGGATAAAAGCAGATAGACTAGAACACAGTGGGGGTGGTGGAGAGAGAGAGAGAAAGAGAGAGAGAGATGGTGGGGGAAGGGAGGGAGGGAATTTTATTTTTTTATTTTTTAGGTAGTAATTAGACAGGTCGTTGAATGAAAGCATAAGAAACAGTAAAACAAAAAAACAAACAAACAAAAAAACCTCTGTAATAAATAACAATTCGTATCGGCTTTTCAGCATTGTCTTCAGGAAAATGAGAATAACAAAAAAATAATAATAATAATCAAGGAAACTTCCTTAAAGTTTCCATGTGAGGTCACTTATGGATAATGCTCCTTAATCAAGTTCATGCGTTTAGAGTGGTTAGGATAAGATCATTTTAACAAGTAAGGTTAGAGAACTTTTTCTTTTAGTCCTTTCTGAGGCTTATTATAGATAATGCTTCCTGATCAAATTCTTATTTCAGAAATGTTAGGACAATTTATTAAGTTTGGTGGTATACTATTTTGAGTTAAAAACATCAATGCTGTGGCAGGTACTGAGGGCTATATTCTATTTTGTTCAGGGTAGCTATATCCCCAAACAAAAATTTCATTTCCCAATATCCCCAAGAATATTATCCACATACAAAAGAATGGAGATGAACCCTTCCTCAAACAAAATATTAACTGAAATGGATCACAAACATCAAGGTATGAGATAAAACTATAAAACTGTTTTAAGAAAATATAGGAATAAATCTTTATGACCGTGGGTTAGACAAAGTCTTAGATATAACACCAAAAGTATAAGCAACAAAAAGTAAACCGAACTTTGCCAAACTTAAAAATGTTTGTGCTTTAGTATACACTGTCAAGAAAATGAAAAGGCAACCCCAGAATGGACTTTTAAAAAATCTGTTTATATCTACAATACTTAAAAACTCCTACAACTTGGTATGAAAAGATAAATAACCCAATTAAAAATAGACACAGAATCAATATGGTTCTCTAAACAAGGTATATAAATGGCCAGTAGGACATGAAAACACATTCAATGTCATTACTCATTGGGTAAAGTAAAAACCCAATGAAATACCTCTTTACACACAGCATGGTAGTAATAATTAAAAAAAAAAAAAAAAAAAAAAAAGAATAACAAGTGTTGGTAAGGGTGTGGAGAATTAGAACCCTCATACTCTTCTAAGAGAAATAAGACATTGTACAACCTGCTTTAGAAAATAGTTGGACACTTATTCAAACAATTAAGCAGAATTACTATGTGACTCAGAAATTCCACTCCTAGGAAACTACCCAAGGGAACTGAAAATACATGTTCACACAAGAACTTGTACGTAAATGTTCATGTCAGCATTATTCATAATAAAAAAAATTAGAAACAATCCAATGTCTACCAACTGATGAATTGATAAACATGGTATATCCATACAATGGAATATTAGTTGGCAATTAAAAAGAATGAAACAGAATATTCTTTTTTCTTTAAATCAGAGTATATCTAAGTCTATGATACATGAATAACAAATAACATTAATATTTTTCTTACTAACTATAAAATGTGACCTACATGCTGACAACAAAAAAATAATAAAACAGGTAAATGCTGAACATGAATCTTGAAATCATGTGAATAAAAGAAGGCTAAATATTATTTGAAATATCCAGACTAGGCAAATCTGTAGAGAATAAAAGCAGATTAGTTGTTGCCTGGGAGAAGTATGAGGGGAAACTGAGGTGATATGACACATGATTGCTGATGGGCTTGGGTTTCTTTCTTTCTGAAGTGATGAAAATATTTTTAAAATAATTGTGATGTGAACACAAATGTTCTCACACCTATATGTATATGTATGTGCACGCACACACAGTTATGCACACACACACACACACACAGTTATGCATTGATTCTTCTGGAGAAGCCCTCCCTCTACATTATTGTTTTGTGTGTGCTTTTAAAATATCAAACTTTTGGGGTTTTTAATTGAAGTAAACTATATAGAACTTAAGTAAAAGTTCTGATGAATGCATGCACCTATCTATCAATGTACTGTCACCATTGAGATAAAGATTATTTCCATCTTCCCATGCACTTTCCAGTAATGCCAACCCTTATAGGCTCTGTTCTGCTTTCTATCACCACAGTTTTGCTTTTTCTTGAATTTCATATAAATGGAATCATACTCTATTTGGCCTTTTGAGTCTGGTTCTTTTGCTCAAATTTTTGAGATTCATCTATGTGATTGTATATATCAGTAATTTGTTATTTTTATTGCCAATTAGTATTCTATTTTATCAATGTTTGTTTATCCATTTTGCTCTTAATATTTGATATTTTGGGCTATTATGAATAAAGCTGCCATAAATACACTAGAGTTTTTTTGACATATTTTATTGCACTTGGGTAAATAAGTTAGGAACTGAATTGGTGAATCATAGAGTGTTAATTTTTGAAGAAACATTTTAAAAGTATCTCAAAGTAGTCGCATTTCACATTCCCAAAAACAATAAATGGGAATATGCCAATTCACATTCCTGCCAAAATTTGAAACAACCTCACTGCGGTTTACATTTGCATTTCCTTAACCGCAAATACTGTTAAGCACTTTCACACACTCTTATTGATTATCTAATCCTGTTCAAATGACTATAATGGTTATCTAATGACTGTTCAAATCTTCTGCCTACTTTTAAAACTTTTTAATTGACTTGTAGAGGTACTTTAAATACTCTGGAAACAAGTTTTCAGCAGATGTATCTATTATAAAATTTTCTCCCAGTCTGGATTACTTCTTTATTTTTAAACAATTTATTTTCAGTGATAGAGTGCTTGCCTAGCATGTGTGAGGCACTGGGTTCGACTGTCAGTACCGCACAAAATAAAGGTCCACTGACAACCAAAAAAAATAAAATAAAAATAAAAAATTATTTCTTTTCTTGAGGGGGAAGTTTAAATTGGAAGCTTCAGTGATTGATTTTCACTTTTATTTTTAGCACTTTTGATTTGTCCAAGAAATATTTGTCTACCAAAGGTTTAAAATACTTTGTTTTCTCATCAAAGCATTATAATTTTAGCATTTACATTAAGGTTTATTAAGAATCTTGAATTAATTTGTGGCTCACTTTATATAACCTATTGTTCCAAAGCTATTTATTAAAAACACTTTCCATATTTAATTGCATTGGCACATTTGTTAAAATTCAATGGATTGTTATATGTGCAGATCTAAATATAAAGTTCTGTTGCTTTCATCTATAGTTTTGTATGTATGCTAATACCATACTATCTTGATTATTGCCATGTAGTAAGGCTTCAAAGCTGCCAGTGTGAATCTTTCAACTTTGTTCTTATATAAATAAATTTTTTGAGAAAAATGACATCTTTATACAGTATTTCAATATATGGATAAGGCAGCGCTGGGGCTGGGGCTCAGTGGTACCGTGCTCTCCTGGCATGTGTGAGGCAATGAATTCGATTCTCAGCACCACATATAAATAAGTAAGTAAATAAACAAATAAATGAATAAAGGTCACTGGCAACTAAAAAATATTTTTTAAGAAAGAATAACTTTAAAAAATATATAGATAAGAAATATCTTCATTTATCTTTATATTTGAGAAATATTTCTCAGTAATATTGTATAGTTTTCAAAAAAGAGGTATCTCTGTTTTGGGTATCTTTTTGTTAAATTCATTTCTGTGTATTTGTGTGTATGTGTGTTTTGTGTTATTGTAAATAAAATTGTTTTCTAAATTGTTTTTTGAATTTTTTTGCTAATATATAGAAATAGAATCAAACATTTTTCCTGTAATTTTGCTAATTGACCAATTCTAGTACTTACTTTGTAGATTTCTTAAGATTTTCCATATCATCATAATAATTTAAAAAAAAAAAAGATATTTCTACTTTCTTTTCCAAACTGTGTGCCTTTTGTTTCTTTCTCTCATCTAACTGCATTGTCCCGGACCTTCACCACACTCTGAACAGAAATGGTGAGAGCAGACATTCTTGAGAGCAGACATACTCTTGACCTTAGGGAGAAAAAAACATTCAATATTTCACTGTTTAGTTAAAATGTTAGCTACAGTTTCTTGGTGGATGTCCTTTATATGATTGGAAATTGTAGAAACTCATTTTGTGGACAATCATATAGTCTGTCTTGGAGAATGTTCTATGTGCCCCTGAAGAGAATGTATATTTTATAGATGTGAAGGATAATGTCCTCAGTTGCTCAATGGGGGTGTTGAAATTTTACAAATGTAATTGTGAGTTTGACATACCTTTAGTTCTAGAGTGAAGCTCTGTTATTAGATACATACTTACTTACGGTGTTCTATCTTTTAAGATATCAACTCTTATCATTATTAAATTACTATCTGCTAAAACCCTTGGTTCTTGAAGTTCATACTTTGTGATGACATACAGTTGGGTCTTGCTTTTTTATCCAGCCTAGCAATATCTGCCATTTAATTGGTAATGAATTAATTAATTAATTAATTAATTAGGTATTGATTCATTAATACTTAATGTAATTATGTACACTGTTGGGTTTAAGTTTACTATTTATTTTTATTTCCCCACTTGTTCCATCTGTTTTTGTTGTTTTTTAATTCTCCTTTTCTATCTTTGTTTTGATTAATGAATTATCTTGGGAGAGCAGTATTTTATTTTAGTATTTCATTCCTATTCCTCCATTGACTTTTTGGCTTTTTTTTTTGTTGTTGTTGTTCTGATTTTTTGTTTTGCTTTTTGAGGGGGTTTAGTGGTGATTCTAGGACTTCAGTATGTATCTTTATCACAATCTACTTGGATTTAATTTTGTACTATACATAAAATGTAAGATTGCTCTCCTCCCTATCCTTTGTATTACTATTAAATATTTTAACGTCTATACTTAAAAAAAAAATCCATACTATAACATTAAAACTTTCCTTTAAGAAACCAGTTATCTTTTGAAGAAAGTAACAAAATGAATAAAGATCATTAATATTTACACTCATATTTACCATAATTTTTGATCACTTATAATAGTGAAAATCTGATGGCAAAGAATTATCTCAAATTATTTCAGATTTCATTCATCCAAAAATGTCTGTCTCACCTTCAGTTTGTTTTGTTGATTGAACTCAGAGGCACTACCACTGAGCCACATCTCCAGCTGTTTCTATATTCTTTTGAGACAGGGTTTCACTAAGTTGCTTAGGGCCTCACTAAATTGCTGAGTATGGACTCAAACTTGGAATCCTCCTGACTCAGCCTTCAAGTCACTGGAATTATAGCCATGTGCCACCACACCTGGCCTCACCTTCAGTTTTAAAGAATATTTTAATTGGATACAGAATTTTAAGTTGGCAGGTTTGTTTTGTTTTGTTTTGTTTTGTTTTGGTTGTTGTTGTTGTTGTTTTCCTTTCAGCAACGTAACAGTGTCATTCGACTTCCTTTTGGCCTCCACTGTTTCTGATGAAACGTTACCAGTGATTTGTATTGTTCTGCTTTATGTAATGTGTCATTTTTCTTTTCACTTTTTAAAATATTTTTCCCTTTACCTTTGATTTTAGCAGTTGAACTATGTATGTCTAGATATGGTGGTTTTGTTTTTAATTTATCTTGCTCTGGATTGTTGGCATGTACTGCTGCACCCAGTTTTGAACATTCAATCTTTTCTCCTTGTATTCTTCAGATTTGGTAAATTATATTAATCTGTCTTCACATAGGCTGATCTTTTCCCTTTGCCTTCCACAATCCACTGTTAAGCCCCATCCAGTAAAATTTACATAACAGAAACTACAGTTTTAAATTCTAGAAGTTTTAATATTCAGACTTTCCTGAATTACCCATTCTATTCTCTCAATCTAGCCATGGTTTTCTTCAAATACCTGAACAGGTTTATAAAAGTCACTTTGCAGTTTTTGCTAATTACATCTTCATGTGTCTAATAATTTTTTATTTACATTCTGAATAGAAATATAATTTAGTATAATAGAGTAAAAGGTAAACAAATAAATACTATTTAAATACAAAAGATATTCAAAAAGAAATGAAGTGGCTCTATATGTAGCCACATGAAAAGGGGCCTCAAAATACTAAGTTAAAAACCCAAGTTGCACATGTGTATTTGTGTGTGTGTGTATGAAATACCATGATATATATTTTTTTACATTTTATTTCAAGATTATTATAGATTAACATGCTAGTATAAGAAATAATACAAAAAGATCCCATATAGTTTTTTTTTTATTCAATTTCCCCCAAAGAAACTGACATGGATACAATCCACCAATTTTATCAGATTTACATGCACTGTGTGTTTAATTCTACACAATTTCATCAGAAATGCACATTCAGGTATATAGTTAAGCTGATATGCGATGTAAAGGATAGTATAAGGGGTAAAAATCAAAGAGAAAATACAGGAAGTGAAACATCCCTTCAATAAAGAGTTAGAGATTATGAAAAAAATAAGCAGAAATCCTCGAAATGAAGAAATCAATAAAAAAATATAAATTTAACAGAAACCATCACCAACAGACTAGACCACTTGGAAGACAGAACCTCAGGCAATGAAGACAAAACATATACTCTTGAAAATAAAGTTAACCATACAAAGAAGATGGTTTTAAAAAAATAAAAAACATGAACAGAACTTCCAAGAAATAAGGGATAACATGAAAAGATCAAATTGAAGATTTATTGGAATAGACAAAGGTATGGAGATACAAACCAAAGGAATGCATAATCTTTTCAATGACATAGTATCAGAAAATTTTCCAAATCTAAGGAAAGAAATTGAAAATCAACTACAAGAGGCTCACAGAACTTCAAATATACAAAATTACAACAGACCCACACCAAGGCACATTAAAATGAGAATGACTAACATACAGAATAAGAATAGAATTTTAAAGGTTGTGAGAGAAAAAAAAATCAAACTACACATAGGGGGAAACCAATTAGGAGCTCAGTGGATTTCTCAACCCAGACCCTCAATGCCAGGAGGTCCTGGAATAACACATCAAGCTCTGAAAGAAAATGGATGCCAATGGAGAATTTTATATCCAGTAAAACTAAGCTTCAGATTTGAAAATGAAATAAAAATCTTCCATGATTAAAAAAAAAAGTTAAAAGAATTCACAACTAGAAAGCCTGCACTAGAGAACATTCTCAGCAAAATATTCCATGAGGAGGAATTTGGGGGTGGGGTGGGGGAAGAAAACCAGCAAATGGAGGAACTACACTAAAGGAAAAGTCAATCAAAGGAGAAACTAAATAAAGTTAAAAAACAACAATAAACCAAAGTGACGGGGAATACAAATCGTATCTTAATAATAACCCTGAATGTTAATGGCCTAAACTCATCAATTAAAAGACAGAGTGGCAGATTGGATTTACCAAAAAGACCCAACAATATATTGTCTTCAAGAGACTCACCTCCTAGGAAAAGACATTCACAGACTGAAGGTGAAAAGTTGGGGGAAAAAAACATATCACTCACATGGACTTCCTCTTATCAGATAAAGTGGACTTCAAGCCAAAGTTAATCAGAAGGGATAAAGAAGGATATTTCATACTGCTTAAAAAAAATCATACATCAACAAGATATACCAATTGTAAATATATATGCCTCAAACAATGGAGCATCTACGAACATCAAAAAAACCCTTCTCAACTTCAAAAATCAAATAAACCACAATAATACTGGGTGACTTTAACATACCTCTCTCACCACTGGATAGATCTTCCAAACAAAAAACTAAACAAATAAACTATAGAACTAAATAATACAATGACAATTTAGACTTAACAGATATATATAGAGTATTTCATCCGTCATCAAGTAAATACACTTTCTTCTCAGCACCACATGGCAACTCTTAGCAAATACAAAAAAATAGAAATACTACTCTGCATTCTATTAGATCACAATTGAATGAAACTAGAAATCAATAATAAAATAAAAAATAGAAGCTACTCCAACACCTGGAAACTAAATAACATGCTACTGAGGGTAGCAGTAGAAATCAGAGAGAAAATTAAAAAATACTTAAAGGTAAATGAGAACACTGATACAACTTATGAAAATCTCTGGGACACTATGAAGGCAGTGCTAAGAGGAAAGTTCATTGCATCGAGCTCACTCACTAAAAGAATAAAAAGACAACAAATAAATGACCTAAAATGACATCTCAAAGCCTTAGAAAAAGAATAAATCAACATCAAAGGCAGTAGAAGACAGGAAATAATTAAAATAAGAGCTGAAATCAATGAAATTGAAACAAAAGAAACAATTCAAGCAACTGACAAAACAAAAAGTTGATTCTTTGAAAAAGTAAATAAAATTAGTAAACCCTTAACTACACTAATGAAGAGAGAAAAAACTCAAACTACTAAAATTTGTGATGAAAAAGGAAATATCACAAAGGATACTACTAAAATGCAGAAGATAATTAGATATTATCTTGAAAATTTATACTCCAATAAAATAGAAATATCTCAAAGACATTGAAAAATTTTTGGAGATATATGAACTACCTAAACTGAATCAAAATAACATACACAATTTAAACAGACCAATTTTAAGCAATGAAATTGAAGACTCCATCAAAAGCCTACCAATCAAGAAAAGCCCAGGACCAGAGGGATTCTCAGCTGAGGTCTATAAGACCTTCAAAGAAGAATTAACACCAATACTACTCAAATTATTCCATGAAATAGAAAAGGAGGGAACTCTTCCAAACTCATTCTATGAGGCGAGCATCACCCTGATACCAAAACCAGACAAAGACACATCAAGGAAAGAAAACTTCAGACCAATATCCCTGATGAACATAGACACAAAAATTCTTTATAAAATTCTGGCAAATTGCATATAAAAAACATATTAAAAAGATAGTGCACCATGATCAAGTGGATTTCATCCCAGGAATGCAAGGTTGGTTCAACATAAGGAAATCAATGAATGTAATTCCATCAATAGACTTAAAAAGAATCATGATCATCTGAACAGATGCAGAAAAAGCATTTAACAAAATACAGTACCTTTTTCATGTTCAAAACACTAGAAAAATTAGGGATAGTAGGAACATACCTCAACACTGTATAAGCTATCTATGCTAAGCCCAAGGTCAACATCATTCTAAATAGAGAAAATTGAAAGCATTTCTCCCTATAAACCAGAATAAGACAAGAATGCCCTCTTTCACCACTTTTTTTTTTATTAGCTGCTCAAGACATCACTTCTATTCAACATAGTCCTTGAAACTCTAGCCAGAGCAATCAGACAGACAAAAGAAATTAAAGGGATACAAATAGGAAAAAAAAAAAAAAAACCTCAAACTATAACTATTTGCCAACAACATGATTCTATATCTGGAAGATCCAAAAAACTCTACCAGAACACTTCTAGAACTAATAAATGAATTCAGCAAAGTAGAATATAAAATCAATACCCATAAATCAAACACATTTCTATACATCAGTGATGAATCCACTGCAAGACAAATTAGGAAGACTACAAAAAACAAGCAAGCAAGCAAACAAACAAACAAAAAACTTGGGAATCAACCTAACAAAAGAGGTGAAAAACCTCTACAATGAAAACTACAGAATTCTAAAGAAAGAAATTGAGGAAGACCTTAGAAGATGGAAAGATCTCCCATGCCTTTGGATAGGCAGAATTAATATTGCCAAAATAGCCATAGTACCAAAAGCATTATACAGATTTAATGCAATTCCTATTAAAATCCCAAGGACAGGGGCTGGGGTTGTGGCTCTGGTAGAGTGCTTGCCTCACAAGCGTGAGGCACTGGGTTCGATCCTCAGCACCATATAGAAATAAATAAAACTGTTGTGTCCATCTACAACTAAAAAATATTTTTTAAAAAAATCCCAATGACATTCTTCATAGAACTAGAAACAGGAATCATGAAAAGGTCAAAGTGAGCAAAAGGATGAAGTAGAAAAAAAGAAGCCATGCTGCTGAGCTTAGGAATCTACTTTTCTACTATTAATACATTACATCTCATTGGCTTCCCTTAATTAAGAAAGCAGTGGTCACTTTTAATTCTTGGAAGAAATTCCAAAAAACAATAAATTTATTTTAAAATTCACAGAAAACTAAAAAGCTGAAGTGTGTAGTTATTTTACTTATAAGTAATAATTAAGGGAAAACTGGCATAATAGATATTTTGTAAGAGTTTTCTGGGATGCATAATTTTGCTTTTTAAAAAGCACATTATAGTATTACATTGATCCTTTTAATCTTATCCCAAACAAGGGTGGTTAGACAGCATGTGGTGTAGACTCAAAGAACACAGAGAACTTTCTAACAGTCATGGTTTTCCAAAGATAAAATGGACTGTCTCAGGAGGTTAGTGAGTTCCCATCATTGGTAATCAGAATTCAAACAGAAGCTAAATGCCCATTTGTGGCAGGAATGTTTCAGAGGACATTTAAGGCATCAAAACTGTGGTCAATTAAGGTCTTTTCCAAAGCAGAGATTCTATTAAGGGTAAAGAACACTGGGTCCAGGGCCAGAAAACCTAAGATTAAGCTCTGGTTTCTTCACTGTGATTTTGGAAAACATACTATTTCCTCACTTATAAAAGTAAAAAATATAAGTTAACAGAGCTTTATAAATGGTAAGGCACTGTCGTAGGGATATAACTGTTTATCATTTGAAGATGATGCAAGGGATCGTGGGTTAAAATCTTAACAGAAGTTACTTAAGTCAACCTTTAAGCAGAACTTCTCAATGGTAAGGATTAGAGAACTACTTTCCAGACAGCCTGTGGAACTTTAACACAGATATATAAGTCTCAGTATCCGGGATGATTTAGACATAATCTTGATCTAGAACAAAAAGATAAATTCTGACTTATGTGTGGTACTATATCCCCAGCTCTGTAGACGTACTAGATAAAGAAGGCAAACAAATGACCCTTTGCTGCTAAAGTAATATCAAATGCCTCTCATTCAGGAATATTCAACTTTCTCTCCTATAACAAGGATAGGGCAGGTAGCTGAGTGTCATTTTAACAGACACAGTGAGAACCTGACTGTGTAAGAATTCCAAAGGGGCAGACCAAAGACTGGGGCCTTTGTTAGTAACTGAATATACTGCTATCCAACTTTATCTATACAAAAGTTCAAATTACTACTTTTTAAAATGATGATTTGTAGTTGTTAGACTAAAATTGCTATTAAAATTTCAGTATGAGTATTGTGTTAGACTTCTAAGCTAAAAATGATATGCAAATACCCATTAAGCAAAACATCTGCTACAGTAGCAATCCTTCATCATCCTTCATATCTTTTCAATATTATATTGCTGTGACAATGTACGAAATAGCCAAATCTTGACCCATCCATCACTAGGAATTCAAAACACACAAAAAAGAAAAATATGTATCTCAAAATTATGGGCACTTTCAGATAGTTAAATATTCCCTTTAAAATTACAAATATTTATTAATCTGGGACTGGGGGTGTAACTCAGTGGTAGAGTGCTTGCCTAGCATTCACAACACCTTGGGTTTTAAACCCAGCACTATAAAAACAAAAAACAAACAAAAGAATTTATTAATCTATGTATCTTTTAAAGTAAGCTACAAACCTGAAATAAATATGAATTATTAAAAGCAGAAAGAAATGGCTAGGCAATTATTTAAATAGCTGTACATAGGTCTGATGGTTGAAGAGCAATTTTATTTTCTTTTGCTTAAATCTTGCTGCCTAAGAGCCAATAGTCCTAGCATTACAAATTTTAATGTAAGTTATGATTCCAGTTAATAATTTAAACAGAATATAAATGAAATAAAACCTTCTTCTATTTTTGCTCATGGACTATTATTTCTTTCTTAGAATACACAGATTTTCAACAGAACATTTTAGAAACTACAGTAATAGCAACATAGTTATTCACAGCAAAGAGGGAGGAGGGAAAGGAAGAGAGACAAGAGAAAACTCACATAACACTTCCTTTTAACTCTTAAATATGATTACTAGACAATTTCCCTTACACATAAAATTACTCATCCAGGAAAAAAAAACTTCTCAAAATGACAATTTTTTTTGCTGTTTTCTTTTTTTAAATTTGTATTTATTTTATTTTTAGTCATACTTGACAGTAGAATGCATTTTGATATATATAAAATTTTGATATATATCAAAATGACATTTTAATTAAAAATAGATGCTCTGTCTTCTTCTGCCTTTATACTAAGTAAGGACTGCCTCACCAAACAGAGAACTTAAGAATAGTGTTAAAGAAGAACTTTCTTCTTTTATACATCTGCTTGACACTGTGTCCATCAATAACAAGGTGACTGCCAAGGTACAGAAGATTTAATATAGCCATAATCACTATTATTGTTTGGGCCAAGTACTTTGGCAAACTCTTAATTTAGATTCTGATAGTAAATGAAGAACTTTACATATAAATTTTATGGTAAGTCATTATTACATATAAAATGTTAAAAATGGAAAGAAGAAGAAAAAGCTTAATAAAATCTAACACTTGAATATTCCCTAGCAATAAACACAGGAAACTGTTTTTCTGTGCAAAGTTCACACACAGCGTTATTGATTCTTTTTAGGTTGGGGAGAGAAATTGGGAAGAACAATCTTCTGGACATTTTCATAGCTACTTTCCCTGAAAGCTGGTGCTTCTTGCAGGAAAAGGATAGAACAAAGATCTTAATGTTGCAGGCCTGAAAGATACCCACATCAAAACCAGGCAGAGTGGCCCTAACCCAAGCAGCTGGCAAACCGCAGGATGGATGTGGGCACTCTTCTGCCTAATAAAATCTGAATCAAACACTTTGCATCTGATTCTCCATGTGAGCTTTTATGCAAACTTCTAAAGTGCAAGGAATCCTGGGGTGGAAGAGCTATTCTGAGAGATTTCACATAGTTCATGTAATTAGGGAAACCACTTCCTTTGATTGTAAGTGTTCAAAACAGCCGAATTTCTCCTATCAAAGGCACTCTGTGATTTGGGTCACCTCTTTTACTTTCTCTTTCATGTTTCTCAGGATGAGAGGTGAAGCTGGAGAGCACATTATTTAGGGGAAAAAAGATCTTGCTTTTTGTTTTAGGGATTGAACTTGCACTATTCAAAAGACTGTCATTTAGAATCTTCCTTTCTTTCTCACCCTCTGCCTCTTCCCTTCTCTATGGAGGCTCTTCAGGTGCTACAGAGCATGCAAGCAAAAATGCCAATTTAGGGCTGATGGGAAACTGTCATATTGTGTGTAAAAGGATTCTAATTTTCATGTTTGGGTTTAAAACATAATTAGAAAGAACTATAATCTGCAGGATTTTGATCTCCATATAATACATTTCTGTTGTCATAACAAGTGAATGGAAGAAAGAGAGCTAGGAAAGGAGGAGAAGGAAGGGGACAGACAGGAAAAAGGCGCCCCACCCCACCCCCACCCCATCACATTCTGCCATCAGCAAATGGTGTAAAAGAAACTAACACTATGTCCTTTTCCTATTTCTGGGGTATCCCTTTTCCCTAAAAGTGGAACAGAGGCTTATTCAGTGAGGTGGCTTGTACTGCTTTTGTTACCACATCACATTCAAAATACCTCGGTCAGTTTTACACACGGTAAGGTTTGTCAGTGAATATATAAACTAAAAGAGAAAAAAATAAATAACGTGCCATTTACCAACCACTTTGGTGCTCACATTTCCATAAAACATAAAGTCTAACAATAATCTATATGCTACAATCTCTTAAGATTTTATTTAATTTAAATTTCAGTTATTTAAAATTCCAGAGAGCTAAAAATTAGTGATATTGTCACTCTCATCAAGGAAAAGGAGTTTGAACCATATGAATAAATATAAGAAAATTATCTAAAGGGACAACACTGTAGCATTTGCATTCACTATATTTGGCCTTTACAAAGTAAGGGAATAACAATGAGCAGGAATTATTCCCATGATATGGAAAAACAGCCCCAGAGAGGTAAGCTTATTTGCCAAGCATCCAGTTAATAAGAGCAAAGTAGGAACAGATCTAGAACTCTGGACAGAGGAGACCAGGAAGGATTCCCCTTGTTCAGAATTCTAAAATTTTAATCACAGTTTAAAAATCTGGCTAATATATCACATGTTAATCCATCATAAACTGAATATAAAATGTCCTTTTAAGCTACATCTTCCTCACCTTCTAGTTACACTTAGCTTTCCAGAATCTACATGTAGAATTTTTTTTTTTTTTTTTTTTTTTTTTTTTGATGGTGCTGGGGATTGAACCCAGGGCTTTGTGCATGAGAGACAAGCAGTTTATAATCTGAGCTTTATCCCCAGCCCTACATGCAGGATTTTTATTCCATCTATCAGGCTCTTGCTCTTATCTGCTGTCATATCTTCAGGGTTTGGTTCTTATTGTACCTTTTAATATGTCAACTACATTTTCTATTATCATAATAACTGCAGAGCAAGCATGATGGTATTATCAATGGAAGGGTTGAACAGGACACTGAGTAAAATTACTTAATTCCATAAGGACTAAGTACTCTTTATGTACTAAGAAAAACCTCTATAAACCCAACTAATATGTTCATGGAAACTTTATTTCAATATTCTTATTTTAGGTTCTCAAATGCCACTCTACTGACCTATGTCACCAGGCATGCATGTTTAAAAGAAGAATATCATACACATACACACACACACACAAGCCTAGACTCTACTTTGGAACTTCTGAATCAGAATCTTGGTAATGCTTGTTGTATTTTAAGGAGTCCATCTGGTCATTTTTATGTGTAGCCAAAATTAGGAAAACTGGACACATTGTGCCTACTCCAAAGGTGTGTGTCATTTGTATAATAGGGCAGAAAAGCACAACAAGAGAAAACTGACTCAGAAATTCAATGGATAAACAAATTGAGTACTATGAAAGAAAGTATAATTCTTACTGAGGTTTTAAAAAAGTTTTATAGCCAGATATAAAACCACAATATATCAAAATACTATTATAATAGAAATGTTGCTATCTTTATAAGTACAATTTAATTTGTAAATAGAGTTCAAATCAAAGTATAACAAAATACTGATTCAAGATTAAATTTAGGGCTGGGGTTGTGGCTCAGTGGTAATGTGCTTGCCTAACACATGTGAGGCACTGGGTTCAATCCTCAGCACCACTTAAAAGTAAATAAATAACATAAAAGTGTTGTGTCCATCTACAACTAAAAAATATTTAAAAGAAAGAAGATTGAGTTTAAATATGCTAATTTAAGGGGCACAGGGGTATGTTTTTGGTGTGTTTCTGTTACTTCATTTTTGTATACTATGATAAAAGAAAAATGGGAAGTGCCAATCACAATGTTGTGTCTGGAAAAAAATCATGTGGATTGTTTTGTTTTGTTTGGGGAGGGGGGTTTTCCATGAAATAAACTCACCCTGGACATTGGCTATTAAAGAAAAACAGGCTGTATAATTCTATAATTAAAAGGTGATCTCAACTGTCATTTTTATGATCACATTTAAAATTCTCAGGTACTGTAGATGTTGTAGTACTTGAATGACTCACTCTCTACATCAAACTTTGGCCTCTCCTCTCATTTCACTATATCCTTTTAGTTACAATTATCATGAGAGAGCGTCTTTCCAGGAATCATCAATTTGAAAATAGGTAGTTTCAAATTATTATCATATTTTTACATGTTACCCGATCCATTTTCAGATCTTACACACTTTTTATTAGCATAGATAAAACACAAGATATCAGCCTCTTTGGGTAAAGGAGTTTTAAAAGTTTGTATTGCTTTGTTGATAAAATTTTAGAATTAAAAATTTTAAAAAAAATTCTTCACTATACTTTGCATTTTAAAGTATAGAAAAATCTAGAGAACACATGTTAAAAGTTTACCCTCTAAATTTATATCTCTATCACCAACTTAGGAGAAAAATAGTTATTGAGGATTATATTAATAAGCTATGTTTTAAAACCAATGAACACTTTGGAGTACTTACTATATACAAAATATAATACAATTGGAAGCTTAGAAGTGAAAGAGAAAGAAAGAAATATATGGTATATATTTCTAATATTTATTTAATGTTTACTATGCACTAGGCACTGTGCTAAATGCTTCTTGTGTGTTCTCTCTTAATTCCTTGAACAAGCCTATGAAGTGGCTACAAATATTATGTTCATTTTGTAGATAAAGAAAGTGAGATACAGTGGATAAGTAACTGGCCTTAGGTCACAAAGCTGAGAAATAGTCCAGCTGAGATTCAAACCAGGGACAACACCTTTGGAGCCTGTACTTCTAACACTATATACACATCTGACCAGGGAAGAGAAGGGGAAAGGCTTACAGAAAGCATCCTAAGATAAGGACTTGATAAAGAAGTAAACACATCTACAAAAACACAGAGGGAAAATTTAACTCTGCTGTAAGGAAGGGAGGGGACAGGAGAGGTATTTTTAAGGACAACAGGCAAGGAGAGGGCAAAAATGCATTTCAGCTGGAGGCCAAAAAGGTCACTGTCCACTGAGAGAATGTTCTGTCCTCTCTGATTTTTTTTTTTCTTTTCCCCACAATGCCTGGTGAGTGGGTATATGAGATGCAGGTAGCAGAAGTTGGAAAAGTTTGTTGAGGGTAACTTTTTGACAAAGACCTAAATGCCTAAGGAATGAAAATTTATTCTGTAAGTAATAGAGAACATCAAAGATTCTGGTGTAGAGATAACATGATTTGATCTGTTTTTCTTTTTTCTTAAATTTGGTGTCCATATGGCAAATAGATCAGAAAGGAACAATGACCAGATGCCGGCAGGTAATGATGACTTGAACTAAGGGAGGCAGAGATGGAGATAATAGGGAAATTTTAAAAAATTGCACTCCCTTATCAACAAAGCTAATATGGTTGAGAAAATAGCTAGATAAATACCCATTTCTTCAGAAGTCTTGTCCTTCTATTCCCAGGACTCTGTTTTGGAATCCATGGTACTGGATATGTAAATTCCACCAGAGAAGATGAGGGGTAAGATCAGGGATATTTCCAGAAAATCCAAAAATTAGACATCTAATCCCAGTTACAAACTACCCTTAGAAATGGGAAAACATGAAATCCCATCAAACCATTTGTGCCATTTTTGCCTCTGTTTTGTTCACATCACATCTGTTTTTAAAACTTGCTTCTTTTCCAAATTTTTCTTTGTCATCAATCCAAAACCTACCTGAGGTTTACAACACTGAGTGCACCTGATTGACCCTTGGAGAATTTGCAGGCTATGGTCCTCCTGTATTCCTTCCATATTTCTACACTGACTTGCTGAGTTTTATTCAATATTGATGAAAATATTTCTCCTAAGAATACCTATTATGTCACATGATTTACTAGCAGAGCCAAAGACCTCTATCCAGCCTTTTAGCTTACAAAATAAGAGTCAATATAAAGTAACTGCCATTAATTGATATTCATTTTGAAACATGTTTTCAACTGACAATTTTGAAAACAACTCTTGATACATGACAGATTTAATGGTTCCTATCTCTGGATAGTTTATTTTCACTCCATCTCAAAGTGAAATTGTCAAATTCCTATGCAACTCCCCATCTTCAGCACACTCAGTATCCATGGCAACATGTCCTAAAGAATTGGTACACTGTGGCACTTGGTTGTTTAATGGAGCACCAACTACTGATTACTATACACATAACTTCATATGTGTATATGTTTCTTAATCTCCTTTATATTCTCTAAGGCACACTGACAGTTTTTGATTCCCTGGAGACAATGCATTATCCCCTCTAGTGGGTAAAAGCCAGCAGAGAAACAAAACGAGAGCACACACAAGGAGGACTAAAGATTTTTGGGCAGCCACTCTTTTTGCTGCTATTATCAAGTTAGAAGACATAGCTAATTGTTTTTGTTTGTTTTATCATGACACACAAAAACTGCACAAAGGCCACTTACTCTGAGAAATAATTACATTCTCTAATAAATTTTATGCACGTTGTTTCCAAAGGTAGTGAAAGACAAGGCAAAATATGTTTTTGGAAGCATCTTGTTTTAGTTATACCTACATGTTTTAGAATTTTGGTAGATTCTAAAATCCCATCACACTAAATCCTGGTGCAGCTAAAGTTCTTGTTTTGCTTTGATATGATGGTACTCTGGTACCAGCAACAGTCAGCAGCCAGATTTTCCCTCTCCCTCAAGGCTGGTCTCATTTCATATACCAGACAGTTTGCCCAGAACAGAAACGCCAACTCCACACTGCATTGGAGCATTTTCCCAGCTAAGTTTTTAGTCCTGTCTAGGCTTACCATGCCCTAACATTTTGGAATCCTCAGTTAACTGGTACACTCTGGGGGATCCAGTGCATCTCACATCATATTTAATTCTGTACTTTAGTGAATTTGCCTTTAAACTTAAGAACTGAAAAGATTTTAATCATTCTTTTTTTTTTTAACTCTCATTTTGCAGAACAAGGAACCAGAGAGGCAAAGCAATTCTTTCCAGAATCCAGAACAAAAATTTGAGTACCTTTGTCTACTTGACAGCTTAGAAGTACTGACATATTCTTATTGTTCTGTTTGTCTGGGGTTTTGTTTATTTTTGACAGAAATTAAATAGGTATCATTTCAAAGCAGTTCTTCATTAAGCAAATGTACATTGTCTACATGTTATATACATGCATATATATATATATATATATATATATATATATATATATATATATATATATATATAATAAAATGGACATTTTTCTAAGTCAGCAAATATAGATCTAGATTATTGTTTTCCATAACAGCTTAATTTTTATTGAACAGGAATACACTACTATTGTTGAACACTTAGGCTATTTCTTATTTTTTGTATAAAAACACATGAACATCACTACACATTTATCATATGTAGTTGTTTACCCACAACCTTAGGATAGACAATTTTTTTAGTATTTTTTTTTTTTTAGTTATAGTTGGACACAATATCTTTATTTATTTATTTTTATGTGGTGCTGAGGATTGAACCCAGTGCCTTGCATGTGCTAGGCAAGCACTCTACCACTGAGCCACAACTCTAGCCCCAGAATATACTTTTAAGCATGAAATGCCTAGGTCAAAAAGTACACATGTTTTGATACATAATGCAGTGCTGCCCTTCAAAAATATATGAATTTATGCTACTACCAACAATTTTAATATCTATTTCCCCAGGCTTTCCAATAGTATCTGCATTCATTTTTATCTTTATTAACAGTAAATAGTCTATTCTTTTGTGAAATGTCTCTTCATATCCTTTTTCCATTTTTATAATACTATGTTTGGCCTTCAGTTCTTGACTCCACTCTAGTTAAGTGGGTTTCAATTACAATTTTTGATTTTAGAAATGGCTATTTCAATGTGATTTAGATAGGTCAAATATAAATAAAACACCTAGTAAAGTTTCACTTCTAAATACCAAACCCCTACCCCCCACTTCCCTCAATGATATCCTCTTTGAAAAAATAAATGCAACACAAGGTCCATGGTCAAAGAGACCCTGGCTTGGATCCTAGTTCTCCTACCCCTGATCTGGATGATTTCAGGTAAGTTTTTGAATTCTGTCTCAGTTTCTTCAGATTGTAAAACAGTAATAATGACACATTTTGGATTCCAAGATGCACTCTTCTTCTAGTATCACTGAAATTAGGTTTGTATACAACTGGTAGCATCATCCAGTTTTCACTGACACATTTTTTTCTTTCTTAGTGGTGCATATATTTAAAATCAAAGGCACCTTAGCTTCGATAAGATTGTAGTGACCACCTTGCAGAACTATGTGGAGGTTAAAATGAAATAAGCTTAGTATAATAAGCACTCCAAAAATATTACTAATTATTTATGCAGTCTTACATGTATCTATTTTTGTTTTCAATGTTTAAGATTTGTAAAATTGATTTGAAGAACATTTTTAGTGCCTATATTTTATGTGATGCAGTTGTAAGATTTTTTTATATTAAAATTACCACCAATTGCTGGCGCAAGGGTGCATGCCTGTAATCCCAGCAGCTTGGGAGGCTGAGACATCAGGATTGCACGTTCAAAGCCAGCCTCAACAAAAGCAAAGCTCTAAGCAACTCAGTGAGACCTTGTCTCTAAATTTAAAAAATATACAAAATAGGGCTGGGGATATGGCTCAGTGGTTGAGTGTCCCTGAGTTCAATTCCAGGTACCAAAAAAAAAAAAAAAAAAATATATATATATATATATATATATCACCAATAAAATAGTTTCTTATTTAATGTAATTCAAAGGGAATTCTATTTGAGAAGGAAATAATCATGATTTTTCACTTTCAGGAAAGAATCAACTCAACAACATACTAAAAACATAATCTTAAAGAAAGTCTCTCAACAGCTATGGGAGAAATAATACAAATAACAGCATGGAAACTTTTGATTAAGGTCAACCATAAGCCAAACCATAATTAAGGTTTTCCATGTGCTGCTATCACAAGATCTTGTGCAGATGTATAAACTCAAATCAATGTCATCTCTTGGAAATTGCAATTAGAAAACCACCACGAGAAATACTGGAGAAGGCATCAAGCAGGAGTGTGAGCTGAACTTACCATTAGAGGGAAAAATGCCTTTCTCTTGATTTTAATAATGTTCATGATGCTTTTGCTTCAATATGAAATCATTACATTTATCTTGTTAAAAAGAGAAGAGTAGGTGTGGGAAGACTTAAACTAGTATGATATAGGAGAAAAGGCTACATATGCTTCAGTTAACAGAGATACTAGTTGAAAAAAATGTGTATGCAAAGAAGGCAAGCAGGTCTGGGTTCAAATTTGAAATCTACCACTTACTGACCATAGGACTCTTGGCCTATGAGTTCACTTCTCTCTTCATCTATGTCCTGGTAATAATACCTAACTCACTGGCAGGTCACCTATGCACCCAGAACACTCAGTACAATGCCTGACATATGGGAAGATTTCAATAAAGATTTCAAGTATCATCAACATTAATTGACATGTATAAATTATGGGACTTCTCACTCCCTCTTACTTTTTTTTTTTTTTTTGGCCCTAATTTAGGATAAATTTTACTAACATATTAGTTGGGAAACCAATAGATACACTCTGGATTTAACACTCCCATCTCATTTAGGAATTAGACAATTAAAAAAAAAAAAAAAAAGCTTCCTCAAGAAAGAAGCAGGATCTGAAATGTGGCACATTTCAGATTTTTCTTATATCTTATACCAGTGGCTTCATATTGTATTTTCTCCTTACCAAAAACTTTTCAAAATGAAAACATGCTTACTTTTAGCTGGGATCCTAAATGTGAAAGAGCTGCTAATTCTAAACATCATCTTTTTAACACAATCCTCAGAAAAGCAAAATTTCTGTTTCTGAATAAATTATTTATAAAGGTATTTTTCTCCTATCTTTCCCTCATTTGAAATAGCAGTGCAAGGCTTAGAAAGGGTGAGAAAGCAGTAAATCACTAATTAAATAGGAAAAGATTTCTTAAATTAAGTAGGAAATGGACTGGAGGGAGTGGGCCCCAGCCTCCAGAGAGTTTATGATCATTATTCACCCACCTTGTTGTCAGTTAGAAGGAGGTGGCCACTGGGTGGTCCTCCGCAGCGGAAATTTGCTTTCTTATCCCTTGTTTTATCCATTTTGCAATCGAAATCCTGATATTTACTGAGTGGTCATAATGCTAGTCCCTACTTCCTATTGTATGTTTGAAAAAACCCACAAAACCAAACCAACTAGGACTGCGGTTTGGCAAGGCAATACATGTCCATTCTAAAGCCACATGGCTGTCACAACTAGAACAGCAACGCAGCTCTGCTCCATCTTCTGAAATCCTGAGCCTGTTGTCGGCCTGTGGACTGGCAGTGTGGACGCTGCCCATCTGAATGCTTACTCTGCTTGGCTAAGTAGAACTCCCTGCCCAAAGAGCCTGTCAGAGTATTCTGTAGTTGAAGCAGTTTCCCTTCCCTCTAGGCCCACAATAAAGACAGGGAGTGGATATTTTCTTTGTGAAGCAGTGTTCTTTGTGACTTTGGACACGGCCCTTACTCCACGCAATGCTGGAACACTACAGCATTATTCTCACCTGCGATTCTTCTCTCTGCGCAAAACTCTTAAAATTCTATACCCTCTCCAATTTATATGAATCTTATTAAGTACTCCTTGCAAAAGCATCATACAAAGTGTGTTTCGAATATGTACATTTAGAGACAATATCTCATTCTCTGAGTTAAACACATTATAGTTCCATAAAGAAATTTAACTATATTGCTTCTAAGCATTTGTTTTCAATCATTCTAGCAATATAATTTTCTGCTCAATTATAATGTACAGATTACTGCAAAACAGCACTGGAGAATGTACGTTCTTCAATTAAAAAATTAACAGAAAAATAAAAAAGCCTTCTGAGAAATCTCCTCTCTGGAATGAAATGCCACTGCTCAGTGTACCGACATTTTTAGTGATGGACAAGACATACTAGTATATTCAGTAATGTAAGGTTCTGTTTTCAAAGAACATGTCTGAAATTTAACTTCATTTTCTATTTTCAATCTGTGAGGCAGAGATGTCTAAGCAGAAAAACACAGTGAGTGAGGCTGCTGAAAGGGTGACCTGAGATCCCTGTTCTTCTGTGGTGCGAGCGCTCACCAAGCTAAAAGATGTGAGACAACACGCATTCTTCATTCCTGGTCCCAGGACCCAGACGTATTAGTGATTTGAAGACTGAAATACACAGACAAAAAAATGCACTGAGAAAGTATTTTCCTTTAGGAGATGATAAATCTGACATTCTACAACAGATATTTTTTAAGGGTGGATCAAACATATATATTGTCCACAAAATATGTAAACTAATGACTAGGCAGTGAATTTTCAATGTAGAAATAAAAAAATAGTACGTCCATTTTTTTTTTATTAGAACCCGCTATATTATAAAATGTGCCAGACGTGAATCACCTGCTCCTCAGTTCCAAATCCACACCTTGCCTTCCTTTGGGGCATCTGAGCTAGATCCTGTAAACATTTCTCCTTTTGTCATCTGGTACAGTTTGTCTTTGTTACTAGTGGCACGAGAGGGTCATCAAAGAGGAAGGGGCTTTTCTTTCTTATTTTCTGTTGCTTTTTCTTCTTATTATGACATAGCTATCAGCAGTGTGCCAGAGATCAGCTGAGCTCATCTTCCAGCAAGTTTCTCTAACACCCCAGGAGCTGGACTCTTGTGCATAAGCTGCAACATGTCAAATCATCATGAGCAGCTTTCTGCTGGCCAGCTCTCTCCCACTGCACCCAAGGTGGACTCTATGTTCACAAGCTCTGGCCCACAGGCAACCTTCTTGAGGAACAACTCCAACCTACAGCAGTATATTGAAGATCATCGGCAGCTTAGCAGTAGCTTGTCAACTAGTTCTAACCCATAGAACTGCAAAAAACTTCTCTATGATCCATTTTCAGCCATCACCTCTCCAACAGTCTCAATCACAGCCTGGGACACAGCCCTCTTCCAATTCTGCTCTTTCCTTGGACACACTTCCTCAATGCTAGAGTTAATTGCTGCTCTCTGTATTGTTATTTATTTGGGGGTACTGGGGATTAAACTCAGAGCCCTGTGCATGCTAAGCAAGTGCTCTCCCACTGAGCAACACCCTCAGTTTTTATTCCTGGGTTCTTTAGAGTCTCTTTTATCCCCTTTAGAGTTAAGTATCTGTACTAATTAACAATTGTTTATACTGATTTTCCTGACTGAAAGAGATTCAGTTTCAGATGTGGTCCCAGACTCTCAAAAACAGGATGTGGGGATTAATTTGGTCATGGGCTTGGACTGGAGGGCAGTGCAAGTTCCCTGGTGGTGGGAAGCAGGATGTTAGTAACCTATGGCTTAAAGTAGCATCAAAATTTATCAAGTTATAACCTGGGATGAACTGCAATGTAGTACCAATTGAAAGAAGAACTGGGAGTCAGAGCAACTGCTGCCCTTGACCCTTTTTATCAGTAATGATGAATATAAGGAATGTAGGGTGGGATGGATTCTTTTCAGTGTAATGAAGCATTTACCAAAACAAACGTGACAAATTCAAGTACTTTAACACCCAGACAAGTCATGGTCTAAGAACTTGAGAGCTCCTATAGAAGTTTTAGGAGAACCTTTCATTTCCTACACTCATGGGGCTAATATCTCCAGAAATAAAAAATTAAGTTTATTGTATGTGTTGCTGGATCACAACATTTTTTGAATTATAATTTCACCAAGTCTCTCATGTGAGAGTTGTGTACTGATTGGGAAAGAATAGAACTTGAAACTGGAAAGGGAGAGCATCTAATTGGATTCAAGATAAAACTGACAATTTCAAAACCCAAAGAAATTCTGAAGCCCCTTTGACCATGCAAGTAGCTGCTGTTTCAAAAGAATAGTCTTCTTTTGACACACAGTCTCACCTAGAGTAGATACCTACTGCTCACTATTCCCAAAGCTGATATGCTCCAGGGTACACAGTATCACCCAGAGGAAAATGGATCACAGACAAAAAAAATAAAATAACCTGCAAAGCTTTTGTTACTATAGCCCCAGAAATATGTGTAGGAAATAGCAATGATGTTAGAGAAAGAAGCAGGGGAGATATACAGCAGATCAAGCTGTCTCATGAATATAGATGCATTTACTAGAGATGCCAGAACTCCCCTCACATGATAAGGAAAAGGCTCAGGGAGATAGGAATGTTGGAGTCATTTAATATGTGTGAATTTCACACCCACCCACCTTACCTGCCACCTCAACTACACCTCCTGAAAAGGACATTCCCTGCACGATGACATTGAAAACACAAGAGTGAGGGGGAACTCCATCACTGAAGCACTCTGTAGTTATTCTCTTCCTAGGCCAGGTATGGCCATAGGAGATGGAAGCATTGAGATGGGCTTCCTGATTTCCTTAGGGATGATGGGATATAGGAGTAGCAGAGGCCAAGGACCAGCAGCTAATACCAAAGACAAAACTGGTGCATTTACCATCAATGGCAGAAGGGCTGTACTGACCAAAATGCTCTCTCTGGTTCACAGAAATCTTTGGTGGCGGTTAATTTATCCTGGTGACCCAGGAATGAAATCGCTGTGGAGCCTACTAGAATATTACATGATCTATCTAACATAAAAGAAACTCTAGGTCTGGTGGCCATTAAAATGGAGTCACAGCATCACACCAAGTTTCTATGCTTAAACTAATCTACAGACCTAGAAGCCTTTGATGGAAGGGAAGGCCAGTTTGCCTTGAGGAAGTACCTTCAGTTTTGCCCCAGGAATACACCATAAATTCTCCTCAGGACTTCACCAAAGGGACTTGCTGCCATTGACTAGAAGGACCGTGCACTGGGGAAAGGAAATACTTGGACATTTCAAGGATTATTAATGTCTGGCCTTGAATCAATATGAGTTTTCCACAAGAAGTAGAATGAGAAACATAAAAACACAAGCTCAAATTATAAACAGTTCTATGTGACAAATTAGTACCAAATGAATGAAAGTAGATGTCTGCAGCACCACATGCCCAGTCAGGGAGAACCCCAAATTTCCCCATTTAAGGAAAATCCTTTCAGAGGGTAGAACTTTGACAGGATATTTGCTGATTCACTTTGTCTGGAATGAGAAATGACCATAAGTATAAATTTTGATTAATTCACAGGTGACTGTTCACATTTTGGCTTGATTATCAGGGACTTGAAGGGGACAGGGTTAGAAGATCAGTACAAAGAATTTAAGGGATGAAGTATGTGAATGGACCGTTCACACTGGGCCCAAGCTATGTCCCATGTGAACTCTTACTCCAGGGAATCTGCAAAGGAAGTGCTCGATAATCAGGTGAGGGCTGGATTTGTAGCTCAGTGGTAGAGCAACTTGCCTAGCACATTTAAGGCACTGGGTTTGATCCTCAGCACCACATAAAAATAAATAAGTGAAATAAAGGTATTGTGCCCCTCTTCAACTAAAAAATATATATATATTAAAAAATAATAATTATCAGGCAAACACAATTATCCACAGTGTGGATGTTATTCAGCCTCTTTCCCAGACTTTTCAAAGCTTGCTCAATGTGCCTAGGAACAAAGTAGTCACATGGCAGTGCTGGAGACCATACCTGGGCTCAGTAATCTGGACTTCCCTTCAGCAAGGCTAATGGCCTGCTGCTACTGCCAAGTAGATATCTATCCACTAACAAAAGTGGCACTGAGCCTGAGAGCTGCCACTCCCAGGAGGGCATGCTAAGTATACTGGATGCGGGGGCAGGGATTTATTCTCACTGGTGTGGACACAAGTCCTGGAGATGTATCTGTTTTCCTGGCCTGTAATGTTTCTGAAAATCCCTTCATTAGCACCTCATGGGATGCTTTATTCACCAGTTAGTATTCCACACCACAAAGCTTCCAATGAAGGAAACCACTACACAGCAAAGGAAGTGAAGCAATGGACGCATGCATATGGGATTAACTAGGACGCATCCCTTCCCTCAAGAAGCAGACAGCCTAACAAAAAGGTGGAAGGGTGTACTGCAGACTCGGTTATGGGATATGGCGTGAAGTGAGGGACACCACATGAAAGCATTTCTGATTTACAACATAAACTACAGCTTTGAATCAGAAGCACTGTCTCCCTTACAATAGAACACATCTATTTGGGGGATCATGGAACCAAAGTGGGACTGGCTCCTATCATCTTTATACCTAATAACCAGCTCACAGAATTTTTGTTCCCCATCCCAGAAACAATGAGCTCTGTTAAGTTGGAGGTCTTAGTCCCCAAGGATGAAGTGTTTTTCAAGGAACACAATAATGATCTTATTGAATTGGAATATGAGAATGCCACTTGCCTATTTTAGTTTCTTTTATTGTCACTGAACTGACAAGCCAAAAATAAAGCTCCTCTACTGACTGGAGAGACTGATCCCAATTACCAGTGAAAAATTGGGCTATTGCAAGTAAGTTATGTTAGTCAGCTTTCCATGGCTGGGACAAAATACCTGCGAGAACCAAGAGAGACAAGGTTAATTTCTGGTTCACAGCTTCAGAGGCTTCAGTCTTTGGTTGGTTGACTCTGTTGCTTTGGGGCCTGTGGCAAGGCATAGCATCATGGCAGAAGCACACAGCAAAGCAAAGCTCCTCATCTCATGGTGGCCAGGAAGCAAAGGGGGGGGGGGGCAATATGCCCTTTAAGGGCACACCCCTAATGACCTAATGTTGTAGTCAGCTTTTTCGCTGCTATGACTAAAAGATCCAACTAGAGCAATTGTAGAGGAAGAAAAGCTAATTTGAGGGTTCACCGTTTTAGAGGTCTTAGTCCATAGAACGCTGGCTCTATTCATTAGGGCTCAAGGTGAGGCAGAACATCATGGCAGAAAAGTGTGGCAAAGGGAAGTGGCTCACATGATGATGTGAGCCCCCCCACACACACACACACAAACACTCCATTCCCCAGATACAAATATATACCCCCAAACCACATCCCCAATGCCCCATCTCCTCCAGTCATACCTCACCTGCCTTCAGTTATCACCCAGTTAATCCCTATCAGGGGATTAATTCACTGATTGGGTTAAGACTCTTACAACCCAATCACTTCTCTGAACTTTCTTGCACTGTCTCACAGGTGAGCTTTTGGGGGATACCTCACAACCAAACCATAACACCTAAATTCCTCCCATTAGGCCCTACATCCTATAGGTTCCACCACCTCCCAGCAGCACCAAAGCCTGGTGACTGAGATTTTAGCACAAGAACCTTTGGGGGACATTTAAGAGTCAAACTATAAAAGAAGTCTATGTCTAAAACACAGAGAATTCTGTGGGTTCCTCCTAGTACTTCTATGATCAATAATAAATGTTAATTAAACACTGACAATAAATAAAAGGCAGGACTACTCAGGATGGAGAACCTTCAGGAATCAAAGTTCAGGAAACCCCACCAGGTAGAGACTCCCAAGCCAACTGAGACTTTTGGCTGGGGGAAAAATAAAATATGGAATAGGTAGAAGAAGGAATCCAAAGATCAATAATAGAAATGAGGACTGGAGTAGCTTTGAGTGTTTTCCCTTTGCTTGTTCTTTATATATGTGTATACAACTTATATATAGTGGCCATTTCCTTTTTACCTTTCCTTCTCCTTAATATCTTATATACAAGTTGTTGAAGGTTTACTTTATGATACAGCCTTCAGACAACAATATTCAGTACTGTAAGGAAATGAATTTCAGTGTATCCATTCTGTTGAGACCATGCATCTCATCTCGCGGGGAAAGGGAGAGAAATTCACTTACAGAAAGGGCAGCTGATCTTCCTAAGTGAAAAAAACAACAACAGAATTGCTTCATTATTATATGAAAGTTCAAGTGTGTTGAGACTGTGTATGGATGCTGAACAGCTAAAAAGATGAACTGTGCCAGTTAATTTCTTGCCTCTCAGCAACAAATCTATCATTTGTTGCCTTGTCTTGTGAAACTGGAGCTAGACTCTACAGTTTTTCTTCGTCAGGTGGCAAATGTTAACTTGTGATGATACAAGTTGCTGCAGCAACACTGCAAGGCATGGATGAGGAAGACACTTATGTCCTGTTTGATTTTCTCCCTCCAGTGGCTGTGGCTGCCAGCAGCATGTGCAAGATCCAGTATTACACACCCTCAGTGAGTTTTACTGGCATCCAGCGGGAAGATTCTTAAACGCTAGCTTCAGCCTCTCAGTACCCAGAGGGTAGCTTCCCACATTCCAGCAGCAATCCACAGCACACCTGAGAACTTCACTGGAACCCCAGAAGATGGCTTCTTAAGAAGCAGCTCCAGGATTCCTTGGAAAGCTGGGAATGGAACCACCATTTGATCCAGCTATTCCTCTTCTTGGACTATACCCAAAGGACCTAAAACCTGCATACTACAGGGACACAGCCACATCAATATTTATAGCAGCACAATTCACAATAGCTAAACTGTGGAGCCAACCTAGATGTCCTTCAGTGGATGAATGGATAAAAAAAATGTGGCATTTATACACAATGGAATATTACTCAGCACTAAAAAAGAACAAAATCATGGCATTTGCAGGGAAATGGATGGCATTAGAGAAGATAATGCTAAATGAAATCAGCCAATCCCCCCAAAACAAATGCAGAATGTTTTCTCTGTTATAAGTGGGGGGGGGTGGCTCAAAGTGGGGTAGGGAGGGAGAGCATGGGAGGAAAATTACCTCTAGATAGGGAATAGGGGTGGGAGGGAAAGGCAGGGAGAAGGAGAATAGCAAGGATAGTGGAAGGAGATGGTCATCATTATACAAAATACATGTATGAAGATGTGAATTTGGTGTCAACATACCTTATATACAAACAGACATGATAAATTGTGGTATAAAGGTGTATTAAAATTGTAATGCAAAAAAAAAAATAAGAGAGCTCATGTATAATGACATAATTTGGTGTGAACATACTTTATATACAGAGTTACGAAAAATAGTGCTGTGAATGGATAATTATGAATGTAATGCACTCCACTATTGTCATGTAAGAAATAAATAAATAAAAGGGGAAAAAAAGCAGCAGCTCCAATCTCACACCACAGCAAAGCCTCCACCATCTGGTGAGCAGCAGTTACCCCCTCTCCAATGAGGCCTAAATTTCAGCCTGTGTAGAAGTCTCTGCCTAGTCTTCTCCTTCCTCTAGTATCCTCTCTCAACTTGTCCTCTATAGTGTTCTATATTTTTTTTACACTATACCTATGTCTTCTATATTTTTTTACACTATAATTACCTTTACTCATTAATGATTTTATGGTGTTTTGTTTTGTTTGCAGTACTAGGGATTGATCCCAAGGCCTTACACAATATCAAAATTTCCTGTTCAGCCAGTTGTATGCCACAAGCCTATAGCCCCAGCTACTTGAGAGGCTGAAGAAAGAGGATCACACGTTCCAGGCCAGCCTCAGCAACTTCGGGAAACTCAAAATTTAAAAAAATAAAAAGGGTGGGAATATATTTAGCTCCCCTGGGTTCAATCCTCAGTAACACACACACAACACTTCCCTATTTAAATTACTGGTGTGGCTCTGTCTCCTGAATGAACCCTGATTAATATAATCTACCATTTCTGTACTGAAGCAATACTGTATCATGATATTATTCGTTTGACAGAATACACAACTGACATAATACACTTCCCAAAATTTAACTACAGCTACTTCTAGAATGATTAACTTGATAATATTTTAAGGAAATGACAGGAAGAGGTTGTAATTCCTTCAATGAAAGATGACAGAAATCAAGTCCAATGTACCATGATGATGTCAATGCAAAAATGATGGTGAACTATCATAATTACCACTAGCATCTAAGTCAAGTCTTGCTATTAAGGACTCTCTCACCTTGAAGGAATCCAGGAAACCTCTTTGTCAGATATATTCTCCAGATCATGCATTACCTTACACTGTACAATCATTGTATTCAGAACAAAGTCTTGTGAAAACCCAAGGGAGAAAAATGTGTGGGCGCACCCATCTGTGCACTTGGTATGGCTCTCACATGTTCATGTCTTTAGTAATTGACACTTATAATATTAACATTTTTTTATCGGTTTCTTTTCTAAGTTGATCCTCTATCTCAAGCTTAGAATATAGACATGAGTCTATAAAGAATTTCAAAAAATTAATAGGTTTATAAAATTCTGTGGTCAGCTCTTGCTCCTCCAACTAAATTCATTAATGTTACTAATTTCAGATCTTGTTCTTTCTGGCGTATATATAAAGAAAATTTTTTTTTCTTTCTAAAAATGTAAATAATACAACAAACTAAGAAATATTCCAAATTGACTGAAGGAAAATGAAATTACAAGGAGAAAAGACAGAAAACAATTTT
Source organism: Marmota flaviventris (assembly GCF_047511675.1). Classification (NCBI taxonomy): domain Eukaryota; kingdom Metazoa; phylum Chordata; class Mammalia; order Rodentia; family Sciuridae; genus Marmota; species Marmota flaviventris. The sequence goes on from NC_092508.1 coordinate 59,148,314, forward strand.
AAGGCCTACCAAATGCTGGATTTCCCCATTCATGAAATGATAGAAACAAAATAGCTGAATCCAGAATTTTTCAATTATAATTGCATAAAGACCAAAAAAAAAAAAAAAAAAAACCTTTTGGGTAAGTCTTCTGCCATCACAGAGATTCAGATCCTGTACTCTGGTCACCCTTTCTATTAAATTTCCCCTTCCCTCCTTCCTGTCTGTGAGAAATAACAGGCACATCACTCTGAGGCAGGGGAGGACCTTACAGAACTTAGATGTTTCAACATATCTTAGGAGGCAAGAGGAGAGATTCTCTGCTCTTAGGTGCCAGAAGTGATTAACAGAAGTTTCTGTAGCCAAACATGATTTATATCTGTTTGCCTCACTCAGATGTTTTTTCCTGGACAAGCACTCCTCTCAAGTATCCTAACATTTGTTCTATTCTGTATTGTGTAATCTTGGAAATTATTAGCCAATTCTTTTTGTGCAATTAAGAATAAACTTCATTATATTTTATTGGAAAGTAGAAAAAGAAATGAGGAAGTTTAAAAGTTTACTAGAATATATCACTACTTCAAAAAAGGAACTCTTTTGGTATTTTAAGAGATTCGGCTTAAACATTCCTTAATCTTTCAGATATACCTCATGGACAAATTTTTAAAAGGACCAATTCTTTTATTTATTTCACTGTCTGCATTGTTAAATACTAATGAAAATTAGACCTTATTACATGAACCACAATTATAAAACAACAGAACTGCTGTTTCCTGAATCTTTTAGAACTGATTCATTCAAACGAGCCTTACCCCATCAATAAGACACCCAGTTTCACCACTCAAGAACAGAAATCCAGTTTGCTGCTTTTTCAAGGAGGCCAGGAATCAGAATTTTTCTGTAAAATCATCTAATTGCAAAATACTCATGTTGGACCAAATAAAACATAGCAGGAGGACAGATACCCCTGTGTACTACTGTTAATCATAAACAGCACAAACTTCAAGGAGCAAAAATGGCGATCCTGATGGACAGGCATATAGATACCCACAGCAGAGGCGCTCACTCCACTTTCCCACAGTCCTCACCTCCTACCATCAGGCAATGTTTGGCTGGCCTCGCTCTTTTAGATCACCAGTGTAGACTCTGGAGTTCGTACTGACTTAAACTTTAGACTCTGCAATTCCATTCATTATGTTTTTCAATCTCATCATTTTCTCCTGATGTTGGGTTTAACATTTTTTAATCTTTTCTTTCAGTTGTAGATGGACACAATACCTTTATTTTATTTTATTTTTTTATCTTTTGATGTGGTGCTGAGGATCAAACCCAAGGCCTCATATGGGCTAGGCAAGTGCTGTAACACTGAGCCAAAAACCTAACCCCTGGGTTTAATTTTTGACAAAGCCATAAGTTACTTAAACTAAACCTATGAATAGACAGGTTGCTTTAATTCTGTACAATTGTTTTCATTCACCTAGCCCAATTAGCTATAATCATAAGATCAATTTGTAATACATCTTCAGAAACACACTTATGATTTAGATTTTTTTTTTTAAATGAAAACTACCTTTCCTTTTGGTCCCTATTTGGTGGAGTAAATGCCCCTATCATCCTGGTAGATCAGGAGATTAAGTTGTAGGATAGGGTGTGAGATATATATCTCCCTGGAGGGAATGTGTGCAGATCATCTTCCTGAGACATTACTTCAGTTCAGTATTAACTAGGACACAAGCTTCTTTTTAGCATTAAAGAAAAATTCTTTTATATACAACTTTTTATTGTGTATTTTAATTGACAAATTTTATATATATATATGAGAACAACTTGATGTTTTAAAGTATGTAGGCATTGTGGAATAGCTAAATTAAAGATATTTAACATATAAGTTATCTCACATATTTATCATTTATTTGTGGTGAGAACACTTAAAATCTAACCTGTAAGCAATTTTCAAGTACACAATATATTGTTATTGGCTGTAGTCACCATGATATACAAAAGATCTCTGAACATATTCTTCCTGTCTTAAGTAGAATATTGTGTCCTTTGATAAGCATCCTCCCTGGACCTGTCTCCCCAAAGTTGATTTTATATAACTTCTAAATCAAAATGAGTGGACTGAGTCTGTTCATTAATCATGGAAAAAATAGTTGCATTTTTTTGTTTGCTACCAACACTCATCACTGCTTTCTTTCCACATGACTACTTAAATGACCTTGGCTACAGACTTCTTTATCTTGCAAACATTCTCGCCTTCCTTGAGTTCCCTGCCTGCCTCAGTTCTCACCATCCCCATCCTGAGTGAACCTGGTGTCATGAAATGGCTGTTGGGCCCACTGCAAACTTCTATCACCCCCACTGTGGTGACTTTCAGCTTCACATCCCTTCAGCCACTTTCTGAGCTAGAACTATTCTACCTTCAAAATGGCAAGCCTGGGCCTCCCATCTTACCCAGTCGCCAATGGCTGAGCTTTGTCCGTCCTTATCAAGTCATTGCTGTCAGTACCAAGCTCAGCCCTCCCTCTGGATTCACCTGCCTTCACTCTAGATGGTTCCCACCAACCACTTATTTCAGTGCTCACTTTTTCATCCTATTAAATCCCTTTCTTCTTGCCTCCTTGACCTTCCTCTCCTCAAGGTAAAGATAGTGGCTTTATTTATTACCTCGCTCAGTGTTCATTACCTGTTTTTAAAACAATAAATAAATGACAAATATATCCCATCCCATCCCCCAACTGAATCTTTTAATTGACCGGGATGATAGAGACATACTCCACCAAATAGGGACCAAAATGAAAGACAGTTTTAATTTTTAAAAGATCTAAATCCTAAAGTAGTTTCTGAAGATGTATTACAAATGGATCTTATGATTATAGCTAACTGGACTAGGTGAATGAAAACAATTGTACCGATGGGCTCCACCAGAGAACAGACAAATCTAGGAAGGGTTTTGTTTGTAGACAAAATCCCTCCGTCTGGCTCTGAGTGCTCTTTCCCAGAGGAGACAAGGTCACAGGATTCTGTTTCTTTTCTAAACTCCTCTCTGAATGGAAGAGTTTATGGAGACTCACTCTCCCTCTCTGCAGACCCTGCTAAGATAAACAGGTGCCAAATGCTTTTCTCTCTTTATATAGAGTTCTTAAAAAGGAAAAATTTTTCCTCCTCATCCTGACAAATGGCTGTGGGTAAAACATTCCAGGACCTGTATGGGTTTGCTAAAACAAATGGGTTGGAAGAGAGCCCCCCAGAATAAAGGAAAAGGGGCATTTCAAATACCATCCAAGTACTAGTTACATGTTCTTTATAGGCTTCACCTACAGAGCAAACAGGGAATTTCTCCCTTGTATAATGACCAGGTCTGGTGCAAGCTATAAACAAAGGCAGAATTCTTATGCATTACTGACTAGTAAGCCAAGGTTTTATTTGTATTTCTAAAGAATTCTAAAAAAGGTGCCCAGTGCCCAGATAAATGCAAATCACATTTTACTTAAAACGTCTGCAGTGTTTCTACAGCCATCAACTAAGCCCTACAGAAACTCTCGAGTAGAATTCATGTTTACTTTATACCACAAACATGTAGAGCTTCAGGATGACAAAGGACTTGGAGGGGGAAAAAAAGACAAATAAGGAGATTAAAATTCTGGGCCATCAATGACATTCTAGGAGAGTTGAAGCAGAAAATATCAAAAGCATATAAATGTACTTTCAAAGCATTTTGCATGATTTAGAACTGAATAGAGGGGTGAATTGCCAATCTGTATAAAATAGACATTATTAAAAAAAAAACAATTATAAAAATGTTTCTTAATATCTGTCCTGTCACAATCCATGTATTTGGTTAGCTTTGTTTTTCTGATTATAATGGAAGATGATCACTGTATTCAGCTGGCATTAAATTCAATGACCCTTACCCATTTTTTCCTTAAAACAAATTCCCAAAAGTGAGGGTGAGGAGTATAATGGCATTTCATGTTGACTATCAGTCTCCCAAGTTGTGTTCAGGAGGCTACACCATTTCAGACTGCCACCAAGGATGTGAGTGCCTGTGTCCCACACCTCAGCAGCTCTAAATATTCTCATTGCTTTCCATTCCCATCAAGTTTACACGTGAAAAAAACAACTCCAGACCACTCTACCAGACAACCATAATGACTCCATAGGACTGTGATTCTCAAGTAGGGGGAGCTCTCCATTTCCAAAGGATAGGGAACATGTATAGTTACAAAGAGATAAAATATCCCAGTTTATGACACGAAATACAGTAAGTAAATGACAAAATACTGTTTGCTTGTGAAAAAAATGCCACCAAGAACATGAATTTTAAGTTGGGAACATCATACTACAGGGCAACATAAACAGCTAGTTATTTACATGTCTTAAAGATATGCTAAAATATGTGCTAACAAGCCACAGAGAAGGGTAGAAACACTGGGTGTGTTCTGCCTGTAAGTTGTTGAAATAACAGTCATAACAGCAATATAGAAAACCAACAAGGTGCCAGGAATGATGAGCGTGTACTTATGTGGATTACCTCATTTGGTCCTCATGACATCCTTATGAAGTGAACCCTATCATTACCTACATTTTATAGAAGACAAATGAAGGCTTGGTGAAGTGACTTGCCTGTACATCTAATAAGAGATGGAGCCAGGATCTGAATCTGCTCTGTTTGGTGCTAGAGCCCAGGCTCTAAACTCTACAGCTTCCTAGAATTTAAATGCCTCCATTTTCAATGAAAAATAGAAGACATTATTTAAAATATGCATTTCATTTTAAAGCATATAAATGAAAATCTATTCCAGACTTTTCATAAATATATGACTGCTATTTTGGAAAAAAGACTAAGTCTCCATTAAGAACATGCTAGCCAGTATGGAGATTCCTTGGAAATCTGGAAATGGAACCACCATCTGACCCAGCTATTCCTCTTCTCGGACTATACCCAAAGGACTTAAAAACAGCATACTACAGGGACACAGCCACATCAATGTTTATAGTAGCACAATTCACAATAGCTAAACTGTGGAGCTAATTTAGATGTCCTTCAGTGGATGAATGGATAAAAAAAATGTGGCATTTATACACAATGGAATATTACTCAGCGTTAAAAAAGAACAAAATCATGGCATTTGCAGGTAAATGGATGGTGTTGGAGAAGATAATGCTAAGTGAAGTCAGCCAATCCCCCCAAAAAATGCCAAACGTTTTCTCTGATATAAGGGGGGTGACTCATAGTGGGGTGGACAGGGAGAGCATGGGAGGATTAGATTAATTCGAGGGGTGGGAGGGGAAGGGAGGAAGATGGGGATTAGCAAGGATGGTGGAATGTGATGGTCATCATTATACAAAGTACATGTATGAAGACTTGAATTGGTTGTCAACATACCTTATATACAAACAGAGATATGAAAAATTGTGGTATATATGTGTATTAAGAATTGTAATGCAAAAAAAAGTACATGTATAATAGCATAAGTTGACACAAACATACTTTATATACAGAGATAAGAAAATTGTGCTCTATATGTGTAATAAGGATTGTAATGCATTCCACTGTTGTCGTGTATTTAAAAAAATAATAAAATCAATTAAAAAAAAAGAACATGCTAGCAAGAAGTTTTGGCTGGGTTTAGATTTCCTAGGTCCTTAAGAATTATCTTGTTCTCAGACAGTTCATCTGCTTAGTTAGTGACAAATTCAGATTACACAAATCCCAGCACCTCAAGCTAAGGTGAATCTGTGGAAAATCCTTCCATCTTTAAACAGATTTTCACAATCAAGGTGCTCTTCCCCAGGTTTCGTATGTCCAACTCCTGAGGCCAGGGGAGCCCTAACTCTGACCTTCTGAATCCCCCAGCCAGCCATGACTCTGCCTTGAGTACCTCAGGAAAGATCTCCCTGCGCACAAGTCCCGGTTTATGCCATCACCATGACGGCCCAGCTCCCAGGCCCTAACTTCCATATATTAATGTTACATGACTACCTGTACTGCAGACGGACCCGACTCTCACCTTTCCCAACTCCTGGAACCCTTCTGTTGTGACCTCAAGCTCCATCACTGGCTACACTCCCACTATCATGAACCCCTTCTCTCAATTTTCCCTTCCCTTCTCTGACAGAAACCAGGCCCTCCTGGGCAGCCCTCTTGATGGCTGCTGCTCTGTCCCTCTCAGCACTTATTCCGCTAGGCATGGCAATGAGCTCCTTGGTACCACTTTTAGACAGTTCTCCCTCCCTCCTCCTTAAAAGCTGGATCTTTTGTCATGAGACTGCATCAATCAGTATCTTTCACTGTTGCCATCATATCCCCATCCTCAGATAGCTCCCCTCACATCCCCATGATTTTAGCCTCTATCTCATTGCCACTTTCCCCAATTATTATTCCTGTCTTATAGGATGGGAATTGTTACACACACATAAATGAACCTCTGACACCTGTTCTTTCAAGAACCCTTTTCCTGTCATCAAACTTCTCAGCCTACCTCAGTCATGAGTTCCTTTGGTCACACTGTAGACCCTACACTCTTCTATAATCAAAATCTATGCAGCCCACCTACTGACCACTGTATCGTATATTTCTATCTACCTGAACTCATAAACCCTCAACCTACAACCACTGGTACCTCTACTTTGTCACTGCTATTCTCTTCCCTAATGTTTTTCCTTCCCTCCTCACCTAGCTTAACTTCCAAGGCAAATCATATACTTTTCCCCTCACAACTCCTTTATTAGCTTTTATTTCACTGTATTCAGGGAAACACAACCCTGAAGAAATCTACTTCTCTGTCTACTTTACCTGTTGAGCTGAATATGGCTACAAATAACACACAACTTTATGGTCCCTTAGCTCCCATACTACATTTTCCTCCTCTGGTGGTTCTCAATTCTTTGAACATAGACATTAATTGCTCCAACACCATTTGCTGAATATTATATCCTTTCCTGCTGAGTTGCTGGGCATCTTTGTCAAAAATCTATTGACAAAATATGTGTGGGTCTACTCCTGGTTATGTTGTGCTCCACTAGTATCTGCACATGAATGCTACACTGTCTTGATTACTGTAGGTTTACAGAAAGTGTTTTAGTCAGCTTTTTCACTGCTGTGACTAAAGGACCCAACCAGAACAACTGTCAAGGAAGAAAAGTTTATTTGAGGGCTCTCAGTTTCAGAGGTCTTATCCATAGAAGGCTGGCTCCATTCCTTGGGGCTCAAGGTGAGGCAGAACATCATGGCGGAGGAGTGTGGCAGATGGAAGTAGTTCACAAGATGATCAGAAAGCAGAGAGAGAGAGACTCCACTCCCCAGACACCAAGGAACATATATCCCAAAGCCACTCCCCCAATGTCCCACTTCCTCCAGCCACACCCTATCAGTCTTCAGTTACCACCCAGTTAATTTCTGTCAGGGGATTAATTCACTGATTGGGTTAAGGCTCTCACAACCCAATTATTTCTTCTCTGAACCTTCTTGCATTGTCTCACATGTGAGCTTTTAGGGGACACCTCACATCCAAACCATAACAGGAAGTAATGAAACAAGGTATTTATAAGTCCTCCAGCAGTTTCTTTTTTATAACAGTTTGGCTACTCTAGATCCTCTGCATTTCCATATGCATTTTACAATCTGCTTATCTACCTCTACAAAAAGCAGAAAGGAAACAAACAACAAAAATAAACTAGTTGGTGCTATGATATGGGATTATATGGAACCTACAAACTAACTTCAGAATTGACATCTTAATATCAAATATTCTGACCCATGAACAAAGTTTGTCTCCATGCTTTATGAATATTTTTAGTTTCTCTCAGTAATGTTTTATAGTTTTGATGTAAAAATCTTGTAATTTTTGTTGTTGCCATTAATTTACCCTTTAGTATTTCATATTTTTTAAGAAATAGAACTATTTAAAAATTATAATACATAAAATGTATCCCTTTGACTATTTTAAGTGTAAATTCAGAAGACAGACTATATTTACACCATTGTGCAACTCTCACCACTATCACCAGAATTTTCCAGTTATCCCATGCAGATATTCTATACCTACCAAACAATAACTCTCCACTCCCTCTCTCCCCAGCCTGTGGTAACTTCAAGTCTACTTTCTGTCTCTGAATTTGTGTATTCTAGGTACCTTATGTAAGTGGAATCATACAAAATTTTTCCTTTTGTATTAGGCTTATTTCACTTAATTTTTTCAAAATTCATCCATGTTATAGCATGGATCAGAACTGCATCCACTTTTTAAGGCTGAATGCTTATACATTTTGTATACACTGTATACATATACCACATTTTATTTATCCAGTTATCTGTTGATTGACATTTGGATTGTTTCCAAAAGTTGTTTGTTTATGTATTTATTTATTTTGCATTGTAAATGATATTATTAAATGGCAAATTCTAATTGTTCATTGCTTGTATAAAAAATAATTCTTCATCTGCTCACAAACCTGCTCACTCATGAAATTATTCTGAAATAATTTTAGATTTACAGAAAAGTTGTAGAGTAAAAAGATAGGGCCAGTTACCCTGTTTCCCCTAACATATCACATCACCTGGGTAGATCTGTCAAAACTAAGAAACCAAAATTGATACATTACTATTGATTACACTTAGATTTCATTTGGATTTCACCATTTGTTCCACCAAAGTCTTTCTCTGTTCTAGAATCCAATGCAGGATAGCACATCATATGAAATCATCATGTCTCCTTAATCTCTTCAGGCCTGTGACAGTTTCAGTCTTTTCCTTGAGATATGGTTTGAACCTGGAATGTCTCTAGTCTGTGGCACTACAGGGAGGTGGTAGAAACTTTAAGAAGTGGGACCTAGTGGGAGGCTTTAGGTCATTGGAGGCATGCCCTTGAAGGGAACTGTGGGCCCTGGTCTCTTCCTCCTTCTGTTCTTTTGCATCCTGGCTGTGAGGCAAATGGTTTTGCTTCACCACACAGTACCCACCATGATATGTTGCCTCCCCACAGGCTTAAAAACAATGAGGCTCATCATGGACTGAAACCTCCAAAACCGTAAGCCAAAATAAACCCATTCTCTTAATAAACTGACTGTCTCAAGTATTTGTTACAGTAACAGCTGACTAACACACTCATTCTCCAAATAACAGCAATCTTGAGGAGTACTCATCAGATATTTTGTAGAATGTCGACCAAATTTGGATTTTTCTGATATTTTCCTCATGACTAAGCTGGGGTTATAGGTTTCAGAGAAGAAAAATCACAGATGTGAAGTGCTTTTCTCATCACATCATATCATAGATACATGCTATCAATATGACTTTCACTATTGATGTTTATCTTGATCACTTGGTTAAAGCAGGAGAGATGCCTTGACTTTAGCCACAACCCCCAAGTTTCTTTGTGCAAAGTTTTTCCTAAGGAAGAATACAGGCTACACTGAGGGGGGTAAGCCTTACTTTGTGGTTAATACAATATTCTAAGATTTTTAGGGAGGAAAAGTTCTTCACTTTCACAGCTTTAAAGATCTGGCCAGCAGCTGATGCTAATGAAACTCTATTATATTTTTAAAGGCACATCCAAATGATTAAAATAAAAACAAGTACATATTTCTTAAAGTAGACTCTACATTCCAATAACAGAAGCAATTTTCTTTCCCATTAAAGGAAGCACTGGTCTGCATGTTTTAAAAATGTACTGAGTAAAACTGATTTTGTACATTAATTGCTGAATATAATCTCTCTGGAAAAGCTGAGCAGCCTACAGGCTCCTCCCTCTTTAGCAGACAGCACGAACACTCAGAAGACATTTTCATCCTTATCAGCGAGGCTTCTCCAATGAAGCTAATTTTGCCAAGCACTCTTTTCCTGAAGAAAGGCATCAGGGATAGCAGTCTTATTTCATTTAGGACACCTCAATTTTTATCAGGTCATGAATCAGTGAACATCTGATATTAGCAGAGCTGAGGAAAAAGCATCTTGAATTCTTTCTGGAAATATGTCCAAAAACAAACCAGATGATAAGCATGGCCAGGAACAATCCCTCCTGCTGCTCTAGAACAGAATCCTTCATTCAGAGACAAAGTAAGCTATTAAGAACTTGGAAATTCAGCTAAACACAGAGAAGGAAAGGCTACAAAGTAGACTATTAGTGGCAAGCTGCACTCTTCTCTATAGATTCAGAAATAGCTGTAACCTTTCTGCAAATCTTGAAAAAGAAGAGAAGGTCAAGATGTCAACACTGCTGTTACCACTTTGTTCGTTTACTGTTTGCTAGGGGCCAGGTGCTACATGCAGTCCCATGAGACACAGATTCTGTCCTCAGGAAGCTGACCTGTAAGAGCAAGGTTTATCTCTGTGGCCTCAGGGGCAGGATCAGTAACAACTGCTGGAAGGCGCCTTGTGAAGAACATCTGGAGAATTAAATCATTGCAAAAGTGAGCAGCCTGCACCTCACATGCCATCAATGGTGGTGTTCAAACAGAAACTGGATGTCCTACCCAGCAGCAGGAGTCAGGCATCAGTGTGTGTGTGTGTGGGGGGGGGGGACTTTATAACATGACCTTGAATTACCCAAGAATCAAGAAACTTGAAACTTAAGTTTTTGGGTAATTTCATGACAGTGACTTCCTGTCTTCACCAGGGAGCAGAGATGAAAAATCTAGGCAGCTTTTAATACCCAAGTGAGAGAATTCTATTTCTGAAGACTAAGAGCCAATCATATCTATTTTGAAACTATCTAAATAACTCATAGGCAGCTCTTCCTCTCCTCTAATTTTTCAGTTGTTCCATTGTTCTCTATGAGGCTTTGAGTTTCTCATGCTGCATACTGTTTGTTGTTGTTCTAGCAGCAAAAGCCCAACTTTGTATCATATGGTTAGTCAGGGCAGAACATTTTTACTGGAATATATTAATTGATTTGATTTCAGCACAATATTTATAGCATGGCTAGAGAACAAATATTAACTGAGATGTTTATTGCTCAATATACCAAGATCAATAAGACTTTAATGAAAAGCTCAAATAACACTGCAATAATGCTCCTCTTATGGCAAATGAAAATAACTGCCACAGATAGTAAATATGTAATCTAACAAAAATTTTGAAAGGATTTGTAAAATTTTAAAAGACTGAATAACAAAAAAAAAAGAGGCATTCACTTGTAAATAAAACATTTTTATGGTCACCTCAATGATCTAAAAAGTACCATACAGTAATGATTTGTGTCAATGTACCTGCATTTCATATACTGAGAACATTATTTATAATACAGGCAATTTTCCAAACTCTTCTTGGTTCCAGTGGCTTTTCCTCACCAACCTCTCCCATGAGGTTCACATTATCAACAGATATATTGGTAATACATATGTATTCATTTAATCTATATATTTGTTCAACATGTGTCAAATTTTCTCTCTTTAATAACATTTCACCTTGGAGTGTCATAGATTACAAGCTCCCAGTAACAGAAATATCACAGAGAAAACAGCTGAGTAATGGATGGCTATTCAATATATACTTATGGATGATGAAACTAATTATCAAATAAAATTATTCATTATTCTAAATTAATTATTTCCTAATTCAAAGTGATGATTTAGAACAAAATTAAGGCACTATGAAATGTGTAAGATTCCTTAAGCGGTAAAGGCATGACTATCTAAAAGGCACAAAAGCAAAGACATTTATAAATTCAAACATAAGGTACCCTAAAGAAAAGGTGAAAACTGAAAGTCCTGCTACTCTGTAGCTGAATGCCACCCTATTGCTGTATTCACAGTGATACAGTAAAGACAATGTGTTGCACTGTCCTCACAGATTCAAGCAGAGTAAATGAAGAAAATAAAGGTAACTGGTCTCTGGCCATACTATCCTGAACTCGCCTGATCTCAGAAAATATAGGTAACTCAATACAAGATACCTTTCCTGGATGAATGAGAATGAGAGGGAAGCCCACTGCAACAGGATACCAAGTGTCAAGGAGCAAATATTTCAGGGTTTTCACTGAACAAGGCACTGTGTCCAGGGCTGTGAAGATTTCCAAGGAAGATTTCCACAAAGGATGCTGTCTATATTAGCCACATTACTTAACCTCTCTGAACCTTAATTTCTGACCTACCAAAGGAAATTATAAAATTATAAAGGAACTGAAGAAGCAGAGGGCTGAGCCCAAATTTGGACTCATAATGATAATCATACTTGGTGTAGTGTGAGGAGCAGGATGGTACAGAGGCTGCAAAGACAAACCCTGCTCTCAGATGTGAGATATGAAATACACTGCACACATGCTTGCCCACTCACAGTCACAATGAGCCTTACTACGACTCCCTTTCCTGCTAAATGTAAAGGCAGCACCTTCACCCTTGATGTTCTGCCTCACCTTGGGTCCAGAGCAATGGAGTCTGCAATCTACGGACTGAACTTCTGAAACTGTGAGCCCCAAATAAACTTTTCCTCCTCTAAGCTGTTCTTGTCAGGTACTTTGGTCACAGTGACTAACACACACCTGATCCCTTCTCAACATGAGGTCCTAGGCATGAACAAACCAAAATCTTCACAAAAGACGACACCTACCTGCTAGTCTGACTTCAGAGAGCATTGTGAAGGAAGTTAACAGTTACCCAAGTCTTCCCATGTGTCCATCGCTCTTCTATATATTTTATGTATACTATCTCATTTAATCCTCAACAACCCTATTTGATGTGAGCACTATAACTGGTCAGACCATTTTTAAAACAAAGGTGGAAGTGAGGGTAGCACCAAAGTGGGGAGGGACTCAAATATGAAGGTATTTATCTAGGATCTCACATATCTTTGCATTCCTAAGTCAGCCCTTACTTCCTTATGCTCAGTGACACTGCAAAGGAGGGCCTGTACCCAGGTGGTCATCTGCACAGGGGGCATTTAAGGGCTTAAGAACAAAAAGTTCTCTACCACAAGTTTAACAAGGTATCTCAAGTTCCAAACAGAAGCTAACACACTGATGTTCTGAATGTGACATGATTGACTAGGTACAGCCTAAGCCATAGTTCTCAAACTCTAGTGGCCTCAGAAGCAACTGCAAAGCTTTCAAACTCAGATTACCAGACCCCACCCACCAGAGTGTCTAATTCAACAGGTATGGGGTGGGTTCCAAGAGTTTTTATTTCTAACAAGTTCCCAGATGATGTGTGATGCTGCCGCCAGGGGCCACACTTTGAGAACCATTTTCTTAAAAGAATGGAACCTAGAATGGACAAATTTGATTGGGGAGAGAAAATTTTTCCATGAAATTGTCTTAACTAATGCATGGAAAGTCTCCTTTCATAATGAGAGAAATAGCAATAGGGAAGAGATTAGGCATATGGAGATACTGTAACAACCAACCTAGGTAACATGTTAGTATGGCAACTCTATTCCTAAAAATACCAAATGTCCACTCTGAGCCCCCTTTGGACAAATCATTACAGAAACTGCCAGAACTCAATAGCAGTTGTCAAGTATCTAAGATATTTAATTTTTATTTATATTGATCCCATTGATATATTTAAATATTGAAAGGATTTGAAAAGAAAGTAAATGTAGTATTATTTCTCTAAAAATACCAATAAAGTGATAATATTTAACTATCCTTGTAATATCAAGTACTGAATACTGTCATGTTGATAGACTTTGTATAATAAAGGCTTTATTTTTGGCTGTTTCTGAGTTTCACAACAATTTCAAGATTTCATTTTCTAATTCACACTGATATTTTCCCCTTTATATGAAAAATTGATAGTTTCTGTTGTTATAACCAGTTGACATTTTAATCCTGTTTATACATATTTATAATGTAAAAAAAGTTTAGAAACTTGAATTTATCTGGCTTTTAACATTTCTACAATAGTCTAAATTGGTGGGATTTTTTTTTCCCCTTAAAATAAAGGGAGTGGTGTCTTGCATAAGCCAAGGCAAGTAAAAGAAAAGGTCTTTTGTATTTTACCTCTAGAGGATTCTATTTCCTTTCTATTCTTTTGGGGAAAGAAAAAAATGTCTCTTTCATATCGCATACTTAATTGTGGTTTCCTAGTACCCGCTGAATATCAACAAATTTCAAGTTAACATAAAGGCTTTCAGGTTTCCATCTTCCCAGAGAAAACAAACAAAAAACAAAACACATGCAGACATGTCTGATTCAACACATCATCAAATCTATTGCCAGAGTAAAATTAAGCTGTGTGATTAATCCTTCTCAAAGCTTTTTTTGGAGAGCTGGTGAACTCTTTGCAGTGTAGTATGGGGCTGGTTCTACTCAGGGTAAGTAGTTCTCATAAGACACTGTGATCACAGTGTCTTTCTTTGGCACCTCCCCTCCTTACTTCAATTTCTGCCAAAGCAGTTCAGTTATATTCCAACTCCTCTGGCCTTTCCCAAGAATCAATAAAGGTTTCTATTCTTACCTTAGGTATTTATTCTTAAGATCATATTTTTTTTCCTGTTTAAAACATTTGTTTCAAACAAAAATAAACTGTGCACTGTAAGTAAATCTACAACAATGTAAACAAGCTCAACTGCCACTGTGCTCTGGTAGTCCTGCTATAGAAAAGCAACGCAAAAGTAAAAACTAAATTTTTAGAGGTACATATGAGACTAGAAAATTCATGTGTGAAAGAGGTTTATAAAACTCAACTTACTTGAACCTCTTTAGTCAGTAACAAACTATTAGAGCTATACTTTTTCCATTGAATTTTTCTGATTATAAAAGTAAATACAGGGGGCTGGGACTGTGGCTCAGCAGTGGAGCATTCCCCTAGCACTGGCGGGACCCAGGTTCGATCCTCCGCACCACATAAAAATAAAGGCATTGTGTTGTATCCATCTACACCTAAAAAATAAATAAATATTAAAATAATAATAATAATAATAATAAAGTAATTACAGGTGTCATATGATATCCACATTTCTCAAATCTAGCAACCTATGTAGTTCCTTGTATATAAATTTTGCCACAAAAGAAAAATGTACTTAAATAAACTATTTAAGGGGAAATATACTGATTTTGTAACTTAGTTGAACTGCATCAAAATGAACTGAGAGGTGAGAGGATAGACAGCTGGCTACACATGTGATCGAGTTAGTAATTATATCAATGGTAGACTCTCCATGGTATGTAGATAGACATCCACTGTAAAACCCCTTTAAATTTTACTTTTGAAAGTTGTCAAGATCATTGTGCTGTCATGTGTAACTAATTCAAACAAATAAAAAAAGAAAGAAAAAAAATAAGCTCAACAAGTAGGTGAAAAAAAAGAAAGTTTTCAAAATAAAATGTTAGGGAAAAGGAAATATGAAAGTATCATAGAAAAACTCCAATGTTAAAGAAAAAAAGAAGCGACATACAGACATCAAGCACATGCTTGGTATCGTATTATATATAATGTTTTGAACTTGCTTTCACTACTTAGCAACCAATATATTATAAGTGTTTTTCTAAACTTTAAAATACTTTTCTAGATGGAATGAAATTTCATTATATGGCTATAGCATCATCTGTTGTTTCCAATTCTTCACTATTCTACACCAGAGATAATCTATTATATCCATATTTCTGTACATCTCTGATTATTTCTTTAGGATAAAGTTGTATAAGTAAGATTTCTACCTCAAAGAAATAAACATTTAAATATTTTTTTTCTGTGATACATTTTGCTAAACTCAGAAAGAATAGCAGTGTATCACAGATCCTACCTATGCAGAGGGATGATTTTAAATTTTAAATTAAATGCTTTCACAAATAAAATTTATCTAATGCCTTCACTTCTGCTGTAAGGACAAAGACTCTTTAAAAAAGATAAGTCTAGGGCTGGGATTGTGTGAGATGCTGGGTTCGATTCTCAGCACCACATATAAAAAAAAAATAAAGTCCATTGACAACTAAAAAAATATTTTAAAAAAAGTCTAAAATAGACAATCCTAGTAGTCAATGAATCTTGATTCCTAACCCAGCCATACCAACTCTAGGCTTCCTGATGGAATGGCTGACTACAGGAATTGGCAATGAGTGTTCTTTAGAACATCTTTTTGTGCCAGAAAGAGTATCATTAAAAATTAAGGAGGGGCTGGGGTTGTGGCTCAGCAGTGGAGTGCTCGCCTAGCACATGTGAGGCCCTGGGTTCGATCCTCAGCACAACATAAAAATAAACAAAATAAAGGTATTGTGTTCAACTAAAAAATAAATGTTCAAAAAAAATTAAGGAGAGGAGGGGCTGGGGTTGTGGCTCAGCGGGAGTGCACCAGCCTAGCATATGCAAGGCCCTGGGTTCAATTCTCAGCACCGCATGAAAATAAGTAAACAAAATAAAGGTATTGTGTCCAACTAAAAAATATTTTTAAAAAATTAAGGAGAGGAGAGGATATCAAAAAGACACAGGAGCCAGTCTGAAGGAGCTCTTACTTGCTAACTTTGTGACCATTTAAATACAAAAATGAGTAACAAGCCTGCGCAGTGGTACACACCTGTAATCCCAGAGGCTCAGGAGGCTGAGGCAGGAGGATTGCAAGTTCAGAGCCAGTCTCAGCAATTTAGTGAGGCACTAAGCAACTCAGTGAGACCCTATCTCTAATAAAATACAAAAAAATAGGGCTAGGGATGTGGCTCAGTGGCCGAATACCCCTGAGTTCAATCCCCAATACGCCCCACCAAAAAAAAAAGAAAGAAAAAAGAGTAACAATAGTAACAGACTCAAACACTTTGAATATCAAAAACCTTTAAACCTATAGTCAAATAATAAATAAATATATGAGTGAGTAAATAAATAAATAAATAGAGGAAGAAATAAGTTAGGAAAACTTGTAAGGAGGGAACTTTTTGCTTTCTACTTCATAAACTGTCATAATATTTAACTCAATCAAGAATCATCAATGGATACTAAAAAGGTGCTTTGTTGAGCAAAGACATTTACAACCTCAAAGATCTACCTGCAGCTTACTTATTAATTACAAAGGGAAAATGGATATTTTTAATGTGGAAAAACTATGAACTTTTCTTCACCAAGGGTTTAAACTAACTGGATGAACTTCTCTTCACCAAGGGTTCAAACTTACCATCACCCATAATGGGATAAACTGACATCATGCAATTCCCATGAAGCCACAGGGAGGACTGCCAAAGACACATGACCAATGCAGCATTCTTAGTCAAACTTCACACACTTACAGTAAGTGAGGGGAAAATCAGAAAAACTCAAAACGAGGAACATTCTGTAAAACAACTGTGCTGTACTTTTAAAAATATGTCAAAGTCTTAAAAGACAAAGGCAAAGAAACTATTCCAGACTAAAACAGACTAAATAGATAATGCTAATTAAATGCAATCTGTCATCCTGAATTGGAGCCTGGGTTGGAAAAAAACTGCCATAAAAGGCTAATGGGATAAGTGGAAGAACCTGAATATAGATTGGATAATAAAATAAGAATTTTTTAATTGTACTGTAGTTATATATTGAGAGATGTTGAAGTATTTATGCATAAAGTTTTATAACATCTGGAATTTATTCTCATGGTTTAACAAAAATAAATATGATTACATATAAATCAATAATGTATATATATATAGAGAGAAAGCAAATGTAAAATGTTACTAAGGGGTGAGTTTAGGGACAGGACATACTCAAGTTCATGGTATTACTGTCATTTTTCTCTAAGCTTAAAAGGCTTTTGAAAATGAAGTTTAGTTGTAGTTGGACACAATACCTTTATTTCACTTATTTATTTTTATGTGGTGTTAAGGATTGAACTCAGGGTCTTGCGCATGCAAGGTGAGCACTCTACACGAGGCGAGCGCTCTACCGCTGAGACACAACCTCAGCCCGAAAATGAAGTTTTAAAGAGAATTTTAACTAAATGCTGGTTCCCCCCCACACACTAGAAAAGTAATATATACTCACTACAACAATGGAAAGCAACTCATTAAACTAGAGGTCTTCAAACAAAGTGGAAGCAAATTGTCTTTCTTTACCCTCCCACATAAGCAAAGTCAAGCATTTGGTATATGTTTCCTCCATGTTTCACTAAGTTCACAAAACATGCATTTAGTCTGATGTCAAGTCATTCTTAAGAGTCATATGAAGTGAGTTATAAATATTTTACTAAATGTTCTGTTCCTTCCCAAACTCACTGGCAAAAAATGACCAAGTAACAAGGGATTGAATTTATAAATCAGAAAAAAATTCAGAGCTTATTACCTTTATTTTATCATTTAGAAAACATGATAAAATAATGTTTTATGTACAGGCAGTAGCCAATACATATTTCATAAAGTATAACAACAATTTCCACAAGAAATGCACACTTCTTTTCCAATAACTGCCAGCACCTAGCCAAAACTGTTCACATGTTAAACTCATGCTGATTCAGCACTTATGGTGGTGCTTTACCACAAGATAATGATAATGATCGCTCCATTACTAGCCCAAGCCCCTACCTACAAGTTTATGAGTTATGCCCTTGCAGTTTATAGTAATACACTCCATTTGTGAACTGTACACACTTAGGTTAAATACCTAAACAAAAGCAAGATTTGGCAGTTTCCAATTCCTTCTTGTCCTATGAATTTTCTTGTCTCTCTCAAACATAGTAGAAAAAGTATTACAAATGAATTTTTGCAGGGTAGGGAGTAAATGGACTGCAACTGATATTTCCTATCAAAATATGTTTTCTGTCTTATAATATCCTTTTTCAAATCCAATAATCATGTAAGAACATGTTCATTGTATTGAAGTTCCATGACTTAAGCTTAAAAATATTATCATAAACTTCTTTCAATACAAGCAGATAGAATTGTTTATTTTCTATTCTTGCCTGATCAACTAGAAATTTCAGAGTTAAATACTAAAAAATAGGGGTCTGGCTTCCTGAATTTCAATTGCCCCTCCTGGGACATCTTAACTATATTTCCCATTCTATAAAATGGGGACAATAATGCAAAGTTTACTACATAAAGGGTTTAGTCAAGAGTAAGAAATGGCCTTATTACTTAGCTACTCTGAAAATTTTTTCTTGATCAAGAAGTGGGAGGAAAGAGAACAAATTTTTTCTAGCCAGGACCCTTCTGTTTTACATACACCAGCTTTGAAAGTTTTCACTTGTTAATGCTTTCTAAAACTTACAGACACCCTAATATAGAGGTATCTTAGTCCTTCTAACCCAACTTCAATGATGGGAAACATGGCTGGTAATCAGCATGATAGAGGTTGCTGGAAGAAAACCCACAAAATGCTCCCACTTGGGTTTCCTTCTCTAATCAATTGCTATGGTTTACTGACAACAATTAATGGGGAAAAAAATAAAATCACTCAGGAGATTAAAGGATATTTATGGAAAAGTTCACTTTAAAAGGATAATGGAAAGAACAATAATTAGCTAAAACCAGACATAAACAGAAATGACCAAAACAAGTTCCAGAGCTAGGAATTAAAAGTTATTAGTAGGATGACAGTAATGATAACATCGTGTATATTTCAAAAAGCTGAAAGAAAGGGTTTTGAATGTTTTCACCATAAAGAAATGACAATGTGTAAGGAGATGGACATGTTTAAGCTGATTGAAACATTACATATTATGTACATGTATCATATCAAAACATTACCGAGTACCCCCAAAATATGTGTAATTTTTATGTTTTTAATGCATCAGTTAAAATACATTCAAAATTTTAAAAAGCACTAAAAACAAAAATTAGTTCAGCTGAGCCCCCATAGGTCAGCTCTGAAAGTAGATTTATTCTTGAAGTACCAAACTGAATTTGTGGACCATGTTGGGCCATATTACTAAGAAAGATGAAAGGTCTCAGAATTCAGAGCCCATCTGCAATCAGCAGGAATCCCATACTCTGAAAACCAAGGCCCTTTTCTGATTTTACAAAGCAGGGCAGCTCTCTGTCTAGCCTTAAATAGAGGTGAAATACAAGAAGCCAGTACTGCCTATTTCAGTAGAAAAACATTGATTTTTATTTTTTAAAAGACAACTCCCAAGGACCACAAAATCAAGAACATATAAAAGGGGATGAAAACATTACACATTACTCTTTACTGACCCCTGTTGGCTGCCTTCGGAAGTGAAAAACCCTGAACTCCAGGAGAGCCAGCTCAGAGAACAAGGTTCTTCCATGTCATGAAAAAAAAATCCTTTCACTTCAGATGACCCCTAGTAGAACTCAACCCTAAAGCACACGCTGCAATAATTTCTATTTATGGGGTTCCCAGAATGGAAATTGGGAAACGGCCTCATGGATCAGCCCCAAAGACCTTGCTAGGTCCCTTGCAGTTCTGTGACCCTCTATCTCTAGGTAGAAGAGCTTATATAAGTGCTGTCATGAACATTTCTGATAGAAGGAAAAGATTTTTTACCTCTTTCTCTATTTTGAGCAGCTTCTTTACAGCCACCTCCTTGTCCTGTGATATCCATTTGGCTCGATAAACACTCCCAAAACTTCCTCCACCGCAGTTTTCAAAAAACTGCAAGTCATCAAATTTAATTTGCACAAAGGAGGTACCGAGAGACGACATCTCATAATGACAAAGTAGTATACTTCCACAAAATCTGTAGGAAGAAAGAAAAAATTGAATTATAAATAAGTTTGAAAACTCCTTTGAATCTTACTTTAGATGGTGAATAACGAGTCCTCTGAAACTTCCAGAAAGGCCATGATCACTTAGGAAGAAAAAAAGCAAGACAAATCAAAATAAAAACACTCACTCTGGCAGCCCGTGCAAAATTCAACGGCAACTTGTCCAGATTTTGAAATGCAGCTGTCCACAGAGAAATGGCTCAGATTTCCCCCCAACAAAACCTGTAGCAGCACTTCCTACACCCGTATCCCAAAGAGCTCTGCCTAAAGGCTACTGTGTCACCAGGTCTCCTATCAGGAAGCCTGACAAACGGGAAGCGTCTTTCAACAGCAAGCTAGCACAGCTCTCCTGGCAGCTGTGGTTGGCCACCTCTAATACACATAACCTAAGCCACGGAGCATCCCGCACCAGCCCAGCCAAAATGCTGCCAACAAAATGCACAGTCAATGCTTAAACTCCCATAACACACTTCCAGCTTAGAAATGATAGAAAAGTTGGCCAAGTATTTTCCAAATGTGGCTTCCTGAACTGTATACTGTAGCAGAACTTAATTAAAGAGTAAAAAATTTGCCCTTGATTACAATATATTAAGTCATCCAAAGAACACTGCCAAGGATGTTTTAAAAAATATTATGTTTGTTTCCAGAGTAACACACTACCCCTCCTAGAGATTATTACAATGATATTTTCTGTGGTTTGAGGAGTCTTCCTATTCTCCACTAAGAATGACCAGGTAAATGATTCGGGCATCATACCTGGCCCCACCTTCCAAAAAATATGTGTGTGGGGGGGGGGGGGAGGATGAGGGGGAGAGAGAAAGCAATGTAGCAAAATGTTAAGAACTGACAAATCTAGGTAAAATTTTTTTCTGTGAGATTTGATTTCTTTTTCAAAATAAAAAGGTTGAGGGTCAGTTTGTATCAATATAAATTCACCAGATTTTCTCCATAAACAACTTGAGGCTCAGAATAATGTACACAGTCAGCTCAGAGATCTTAATATGCAGATGACTAGGAACATCAGGTCATTAAGGAAAGCTGATTTCTTGCACAAGCCAAACTGTGCTCTACTTTGGTGAGAGGGCAAGAAAGGGAAAGAGTGGGTTTGTCTATCCTCTAAAATTTAGAAGAGGTCCACAAAAAAATTGGGAGTTTGGGGGAACCATGTATCCAGTTATAGACTAAAATAATATTCATCCTACAGGCTTTTGCTACAATTCATACTCAGTTAATTGTACAAAAGAAAGTTTGGATAAAATTTAGGACTGTGCCAAAGGTAGGAACATACTTAAGCTAAAAAATTTGTTTAACAAAATGCAAAATACATGTGCAAGATTTTCTCATGTTACAGATGCTATGTCTATATTTTTTCCTTAATTAACAATCATAAAAGATGAAATTGGACTATAAAACTATGAAACATTAAGTCTTTTGCCCTACTGTTCCCCACATCTAATTCTCACTCTCCAGAGGCAACTAATTTCAAATTCTTCAGTATTTCTTTCTGGTATTTAGCTCCACATTTCTAAACAATAAGCTTATATTGCCATTTCTTGATTTTTCCACATTTTAGATAATATCTATTAATTTACCCCCATGAAAAATAAGGATTTAGTTTTCCTATATCATCCTTCATTCACCACCAGGCATACAAATGTCACACTTGCCCAATCCTGTTTTCAATCATACTGTAACATTTGGTTAAGTAAATATGCAGAGTGTATAGTAGTCTGACAAAGTAAATATTATATCCTGCAGTGCTATACAGGATTTAATGCTTACATTTCCCTTCTTGAATAACATTTTGTCTCTTCTAAAGTTATTAGTTATCCTGTTTTTTGTCATTTGTTATTTATTTAGCTTTTTATATTCCTAACATAAAAAGGCTATATTCCTAATAATACTCACCTTATCAACTCTTTCAAGAACTGAAAAATGTCTCTTAATAAACTGAAAACAGCAGGTTCTTTCTTTCTTCTTCTTTTTTTGGTGTAGCGGGTGAGGGTTCTATTTTTTTTCTTGGAGACATTTTCTCTGTACACCTCATCCTGGAATGGCTGCTCTCTAAGCCTGACCTAGACTAGGCCTTCCCTTTGCTACCATTCAAGAATTTTCCCTCACCTTTTTCTTTTGAGGCAATCCCTGTCCTTGGATCTTCCATTTTCTCTTTCTTGGTTTATTTCTGTGTTTTGACAACATCCCTCCCATTAGATACCTGGACAGAATTCACAGAATGCAACTCTTTTTAAGAACCTGTATATTCTGAAATGTCTTCATTGGTAGCCTGGCTGAATATGCAATTCTGTGTAGAAAACCACTTTCCGTATAATTTCCAAGGTATTACTTCTTTTTCTTCTTGTTTCTAACGTGGTTATTGAAGAGTCTGATACTACTCTTATAAGTAATCCCTTTTACATGATTTTATCTCTCTGAAAGCTTTTAGGATCCTCTATTCATCCCTGGAACTCCAAGTTTTATTGGGACATGCTTAGGGGTGAGTCTTTCTTAAATGCTGATAGAAAATTTGAACTCAGCTATCTGTAACTCATGTCTTTGATTCCAGGAAATTTTCTGGTGTTGTTCCTTTACCATTTAGAGCCACTCTTTCTTCATGTCTTCTCACTGCACATATGCACCTGAAAAACAGCTAGCAGCTCCCCACGTGTGCTGAACTATCTCACGCCTCCATATTTTGCACAGGCTAGTGTCTCTACTTCAAATGCCTATCTCTGCCCAACAAACTTGTGTGCAGGGTACCTCTTTGAGCCCCCTTAAGAAAACTTTATATTCTTTCTCTTCTGTACCACAGCATCTTTCTAAATCCATTCATCTTTCCCACTAAATTCCCAACAGGCATACATTTCCAAATTCACTTCCATTTCCATCTGGTTATTTGGCATCCTGTACATAACCAGGCACACAGTGTGTACCTTTTCCATTCAAAACATTTGAAAAAATTAATAGTTTCTGGTTATTCTTTCATTGTGCATTTTGCAGCTAGTTTTCAAAGATTTCAATCATCTAGTTTTCAAAGATCAGCTAGATTTCAAAGATCTAGTTTTCAAAGATTTCAATCAAATTAAGTAAAATCTGAGACCTGTAGATTTTACAAGTGCACTCAGAGGATTCTGAAGCAAATCCTGATTTGGAAACTGCTACCTAGGCTTTCTGGGAGATTGAGGAGAGTATGTGGATCTTCACAAGGTCCCTCTGAGTCTCGAGGACTAGAGAAATCCTTTTCAAAACAAAGGTATAGATCTGAACCAGGATGAGATCAATAGGAATTAATCTAACCCCATGTAGAAGCACCATTCTCCAGGATCTTCACCACTTCACATGAGGCAACTAGTCATGTTCTTCCCAGAGTCACAGTTACTCACATTGTGATACACCCTGCCATTTGGGAATTGGCAATACATGAATGGAACCATGCAATTATTTGAATGTTTTATTGAGACTGTAAAAAAATTAAGTCCCATCTGATACTGAAAAGACTAACAATTCTAGGGTGTCTAGTGAGCTTGGCAAAGCATTGTGCACTTAGCTGAAAAACTTGGTTGAGGTTTCTATTCCCATACCCATATGAATGTCAGAAAAAAAAAAAAATATATATATATATATACACACACACATATACATGTGTGTATGCATACATACCTTCTTCTGGTTTATTACCAGAAGAATAAAAAAATCTGAGTTGTATGTCAGTTATAACTAGAGCATCTTGGGGAAGACTGCTACCTGACCAAATTATGTTCCAGTTTTTCAAACTGAGTACACCAGTGGCGAGTCATCTGTGTAGGCTTATTTACACAGGGTACCAAATCACATACACTGTTTTCAACTCACCATGATAAAAAATTGCTTTACACAAAAAAAGCAATTTTTCTCCATGTACCAATTTTCAGTACTAACTTTTTAGCACTGGCAAAGCTGTTTTAAATACTATTTATCACACAACACTGAGGGGTAAACTAGAGCAGTAGTATCAGAATAAATCAAAGAATAGAAAGATGGCACAACTCTGAAGATCCTAACAATGTGGTTGGGTCCAATCATGTGAATACTTGAGTAATATGCCAAATATTTTTAACCTAAAATTTTTCTTAAATTAAAATCAAAACAAAAATTTAACTACTAAATGAATGAAAACATATACAGCATCATTAATTATCAAAAATAGTCATATGAAAATTAGAAACCTTAAAAGGAGTATTATTCCACTTTTTAAAAAGTTTTCAATCTTCTAAATTCCTCCCATTTAATGTCCCATGATTGATAGTCCAAAAGTTATTTTTAAGTATACACTGTATTTCTTGACCTCCTTGAAAAGTTTTAGTTTCAAACAACAGATATTTCAGCAAGAAGTAGCACAGTCCAGGGGAAGGAGCCCTACTAGATCTAGCAGCAAATCCAAACTTATAAGCTATTAGACCTTGGGCAAAATACTAAGCCTCTTTGCTCTCAGTTTTCTCACTAGCAATAATAATTTTTCTGCATATAATTTAGAAAGTGGGAGATGATGTGAAAGTGCCTTCCTTGGTTCCCAGTACATAGTATACACACAATAAATGGAAATCATTGTTTTCTTTTTTTTTTTTTTAATAACAACATATTTAGCCATCTATTCCTTCAGTCTTCATGGTCAGGTATGCTTTCCTTGATAGTTTTCCTCTCCCCACTTTAAAAATTGTTTTCTTTTATCTTTCCATTACTTTTGCAGGGAAATTATTAATAAATAAATACTATTGGTCTATAAATCCTTTTCATGTACTTTTCTTTATTTTCGTTTTTCCTAACTCCTCTCTTTGTTGCCCTTTATTTTCTTGTCATTTTTCATTTTTGTCAGATCTATTTCATTAGCAATTATAGTTTTTACTTATTTTTCCCAGAGAGAATATGTAGTTATTAAAATGTAGTACTTTTTTTTTTTTTTTTGCACTTTTTAGATATTAGCATTTCTAGAACCTGTTTATTCAATCACAGCACTCACTGTGGTTGAGCCCGAGAGTACACACCTTCCATGGTGGCACTGTTCTTTCAGATCTTATCTACTGCCTATTACATGGACACCTAATTCTGGAAAACTGTAACCTGATTCATCAAATAACCTAACATCATAATTTTTAAAAATAATTAAGTCTACTTGATAAAAGGATTAATTTTATTAGAAATAAGGGAACTTTGGAATTCTCTGGATGTTTCTACCTTTTAGTGTACATGGGCCTACAATTTCTGAATTTAGATTTTTTGGGGGGAATGGGGGCCATACTAGAGTGGAACCTGTGTGTTATCTACCACTAAGTTACATCCCCAGTCCTTTTTTTTTGAGATAAGGTCTTACTATATTGCTGAAGCTGCCCTTGAACTTGGGATCCTCCTGCCTCAGTCTCTCTAGTCACTGGGCTTACAGGTGGGTGCCACCACACCTGTCTCCTTCCTCTCTTACTATCCCTAATTTATACTTTCCTTTCCCCCCTTCTTCACAAAGTTATAAGTTTATTTCTGATTCAATTAGGAAAAAAAACTAATTTGTTTTATCATGACCTGGATAAGGTTTTTTAAAAAGATTTTTCAAAATAGGCTTTGGCCCTCAACAAATTATTTTGCCAACCTTGCTGCCCTAATATTCATGTATACTGGTGTTATTTCAGCCTCCTTCACATAGACGGTAAATAAATTAAATGTGCTCTTCTTCATGTATAAATAAAATGATACTACTTGGAATCATTGGTGTTGTTGTTTTGGTAAGAGTCTTACATTCAAAAAAATGGAGAAGTCAGGCATGGTGGTGCAAACCTCTAATTGCAGCAGCTTAGGAGGCTAAGGAGGAAGATCACAAGTTCAAAGCCAGCCTCAGCAACTTAGCGAGGCTCTAAGCAATTTAGCAAAACCCTGTCTCAAAATAAAAACATGAAAAGGGCTGGGGATGTGGCTCAGTGGTGAAGTGCCCCTGGGTTCAAACCCTGATACCAAAAAAAGAGGTGGGGTGCAGGGGGGGTAGCTCTGGTTTGGTGTAGTTCTCCATAATGTCAGGTCAGGGTCAAGGATTCAAAGACTCTATTACTGAACAAAAATGCTGTTCTACTAGGTCATTTTTTTTTTAAATCACTTAAAAAGATAAGAGCTACAAGACTAGCTAAAGGAGATTAGGCATTCGATCAATAAATAACTACACTGTGTCTATCATCAACATTTCCTTCAAGACTGCTCTCAAAAAACAACATATCATGCATAGAATATGTTGGGCTGAGTGAATAAATTTCAGATATGGATAACCAGCAGAAGCCAACTTTAAATAAGAGTCTAAAAGACAAAACAGCTATTGTTTCACCACCCCACCACCAACAATCTATGCTTTACCATACATATAATAAAACTCTCTAGTTAAAGCAATTAATGAGTCAACTTCCATCGCATGCTTCCTTGCCAGAAATGTCACTGGAAATAAAATAAAGGAAGACCAGGTAAGTGGTCAGTGGTGGTGCTTATGCCACAGAAGTGCTGTGTAGAATGTGTCTTGCTACAACCAAGCCAACTACAAAAGGGGAACAGCCACATTCATGTCATGGGCCACCACAGGGGCTTGCCATGGCATAAGGAAGAGGAGACCAGGGTTAAGTCAAATAGGGAGCAGGGAGGGGGCATACTGGGGTTGGCTGGAGGAAGCAGGCACAGGTATATAGGGTGAGGCCTACTTTCTGGACCAGCCTCCCCCACATCCTTGGGGCCTGTTGCTGCTCATTACTTGTTTCTATCCTGGAACCACTTTTCTGTCAAATAGAAAGTATCTAACCTTCCTGGCTGCTGACAAACAAGGTACAATTTTAGACTAATAACCTAGAACAAATGTTCTCTAAATGTGTGTGTTAAAGCCTGGTCATCCCTATGTTAAAGTGAACCATTAACAAATGGGAATGTTAAAACTAGAGAATACTAAGACTCTGTATTACGCTTTGCTGATCCAGAAGCAAAACTACCTGTGGATACAAGTTACAGAAAGAATTCCTGGTTCTTCAGATTGCCCAACCAGAAAATATGCTGCCCTCTCAGTCATGAGTGATCCATCCCTGAGTGTTCAGTGGAAGGTGAGGGCATGGAGTGGAGATTCCTGCATCAATTGGGTGAGCAGAATGGATGCTTCTTCAAGATACACTCCAGTCCTATATGTATGATGACTAATCAGCCTACTATGAAGTACTGAGAGTCTCCCTTCTGTTATGAGAATGCAGTCATGAACCTGACAGCAAACATGAAGAGCAATGATTAACATCAGGATGGAAAAATGGAAACTCTCTTCCCCGGGCTGGGAGGATGAGAGATACATTCCAGATTTCCATCCTACAACTCTCCTCTTCCTTCTCCCACATTCTCAAAGCAAAGAGCTCTCTTCATCTTGAAAGCCAGAGAATAACCACAAACTATAAAAACTCTTCAGATGATGATGTACCCCTATTCTTTTCTTAGCATATGGAATTACATTACCCCATGCAGCAGGCTGAGCTGCAAAGCTTAATGGTGCAAGTACCCTTTACTAGCACCAATCCCAAGTTCCTTATATGCACATTCCCATATGTGGAGTACACAGCACTGTGCAGATGATATATGAATAAACACATGCCCTACAACATCAATTTTACTTTACCATTTGGCGGAATAAGCTTATCTGACACATGGGTGCTTTTGTGTCAGGTCCTTTTTTTGTATTGGTTTGCTCAATTAAGTACAACAAAAGAGGAAAGAATTTTTAAGATTAAATACAGGATTTTAAAGAAAACACTTACATTGAAGGTGCTTATGGCTATATGTACAGTCTCCTGAAGGAATACATTTCTTCTTCACTACAACAAGGCACTCTGGTAGAAAAGTTTAATAGGCAAATATTTACTCTGTGATCTACGGATAACAATTCTTGCCTTCTCTTTTTGGTTTTTCTATATGGAAGTCCAGAAATGAGTACAAAAAGAATGAATGGTGTTGGACCCAGAAGACAAGCTGTGCTTAAAATCAGCTATAAGAATAACTTTAAATGATTTCAGTTGTAGCCTCTAAGTCTTAAACTTCCCTTGTTCATATAACTACCAAATTATTCATATGGACATTAAATTCATTAATGTTCAAATCCTCCCCCAAAACATTACAAAGCTTACAAGCACAGAGGTATGTACACAGAGCCACTTTAGAAATCCTTATACTCAAAGCAGAAGAGTAGCAATGAAAGCCTATCCACCCCCAATTACACGTAAGTGTGATTTGAGAGCAGGGCCAGCTACTAAAGGTAAGTCTTAGCTAGGAGAGGTGGGACAAGCAGCTTTCTTTGGGTACAGCTTGAGACACAGAAACGCCCCTCTCTACCACTCAGTTATGGTGGCCAAAATTTGAGAGATTGGCTCAAGCATTTCTATGTACTGTCCCATATATTTATCCTTAGGAAGCAGGTACTACTGTACCCAATTTACATGTGAAGAAATTGAGGATCAAGGGTAGAAAAATTGCCCAAGCTGACTACCTAATTTACAAGTGACACAACTGGGATTCAACTCAGGTCTGCCTCCAAATTCATATCATTTTTTTCCACCTATGTCTTTTTTCCACCACATCATTCTGCCACCTCCTTCTAATTTTCCTTTTTTCCTTTAAACAGACCCTTCTCTTATTACAGTAATTACCAGGTTGCTTACTATCCACCTGAAGTTCAATTTGGGCTTTAATTTCCTTTTAGCAACTATGGCTGCTTTGTTGTCACAGTCTTCTACTGTGTTGGGATTATTTAACTGCTATTAGGGCATAATCGTTGCTTCAGCTGTCTGTAGGAGGGTCTGACACAAAAGCACCCATGTATCAGTCAAACCAATCTAAGCGATAGCATTTATGGCTCTCTTCCCTTAACAGGTTCAGTTTTCTGATCACAGCTGGAACTCTGCTTATTTGTGTGTAGCGGGGCAAGGTTAATAGCCACAAAAGTAGTAGCCTAAATCTTCCCTGCAGTAAGACCCAAAGGTGTCTTGACTGTTCCTATTACATTTAGATAGACAAGACACCCACCCTGTCAATCTGTCCTGGGCAGAATAAAATGGATAACAAATGATCCAAATTGATTTTTATTTCCAACATCTCAGGATACAGATATAAGGCTGCCTTATTTCAAGAACTCCTATATCACCACAAACACCTTTTTCTAGTTCAACACACACACACACAGGCACACACACAGTCTCTCCTCTAAATCTGTCAGTTTCTAAAATCCACTGTCCCTTTTGCTTTCCTCCACACTAATAGCTTCACTTTAAGTCTGACCTCTTTTCATGAAACATCTTCATAATTTCTCCAGAGTTTTCTCTGATGATTATTCACTCCACGCCCTTTGTAACTCCTCTTTATTATACCAAAGCCCTATCAAAGTCAGTTTCATTGCTTATTCCAGATAGGCACTGAGCCAATGTATTGCCAATAACACTCACTCTGTGCTAACTTAAAATACACAGTGCAACTTGCCAAGTTTCCTTATTTGGCAAGAAGGTCCCTCAGTTCCCAAGATCTTTGACCATCCATTTTTAGATCCAAATCCGCTGCTTAATATTTGGATATTACTCTCTCCTTAATGTGTTCTAATGTAGCCCCTAAAGGAATAAGGAAGAGACCAGTCATCTATTGGCTTTCCTAGACAAGAAAACATTTTTTTCTTCTTACCTTTGTGTTATGGTCATTTACTCTGGAATTATTACCACTAAAGTTTTTTATATAAACATTTTCAGTTTAAAAAAAAAACTTCCAAAATAATCCCCAAAAGTTAGAGTAGAAATTAAAATATGAAGATTAAAATAAACAGTGCACATTGCTCCAAAAGACCATGTTTCTTTATCTTAATTCTCTCTTTCCAAACAAATCAAATTCATATTCATTTACAATCTCCCAAATCTCTCACTATTGTAGCAGGAATCTAAAACAAAAGCTCTACAAATGACCAAAACCATAATTAAAATGCAGCCATCCAATTTTTTGAAATTCAGAAACGACATGAAACTTCACTGTGGAGATAGGCCTACTATAAAGAAGGCACTAACTGGTCTCTTGTTTGTTTTTGTCTTTAAACAGTGTGGATACACTGAATCCTGCCTGTTGGTTTCACCTTAGGTCAGGAAAGTGAGAAGGCTGTCCCTACCAAAGCTTTAGAGGTAAAATGGGATTATACTTCGACAACTATCTTGAATACCCTTGAATTCATTCTGTCAGAAAATTCTCATGCACATTATTAGTCTGCTTTTGTAAAATCGTTGGAATGGGCCACCAAATGGTGTGCTTTCATTATTAACCAACAAAAATAGTAATTAAGTTCCCCATAAACAGTGCTTATGCGGGATCTCAAGGCGCATCAGAAACACACATTACCGGCAGTCTAACAATGATTCCCCCATTTTTTTTTTTTTTTTTTTTAGGCAATTCGATGTCATCTACCCAGTTTTTAATTAAAGTTTTTCTGAAAACTGTCATGTGCAAGCGAGGCGTATAGCGGGGGGCCTCGGCACACACCTCCGGGCCTGGTGCAGGACTCAGAGCCCACGAAATTTCGGGCGCCCGAGGATCTGCACAGCGGACACCCTGGGCTGCGCGGAAGGAAAGGTGGAGGCGGCGGCGGAGGGGAGGGCGCCCAGGCTGCCCAAGGACGCGGCCGGAAGGGCAAGGAGCGCCCGCGCTGGGTGGGGACACCGTTCTCGGCAGAGTACCCCAAAAAAGCAGAAGTTGGTTCTCTCTCCCTCACACGCTGACTTCGGCTGGGAAGAGTCCGGCACCCGGCTCTGGATGGGGAGGCTCGCGTTTCGTCTGGGGAGTGCCCCGTCCCCCCCACTCTCGCAAGGCCACCCCTTGGCGCTGCCCCGGGGGTCGCGGGCTCGGCAGGTCGCCCCCACCACGGCCGCGAAGCCCGACCCGCTCCAGCCTGCGCCCCGCTCTCCCGGCGCCAACTTCTCGGTGGGACCTGTCCCAACTTCCCCGACCGGGCTCGGCCGCGCCGCGGCAGGTCAGGCGCCGACACAGCGAGCGCCGAGCACAGTGGCTCCCGCCGCCGCCGCCCGGGCGGGCCTCCGCGCGCGGGAGGGGCGCCCTTGAAGTTCCCGGCCGGCGGGACTCCCCTGCAGGGCCTCTGCCCCAAAGCGCCGGGACAACTCGCGAGCGCGGCGGGCCTGTCGTCTCCTCCCCGGCCTCCCTCCGCGGCCTGCAGCCTGGCCCCTACCTGGCTCCCGGGCCGGGTGCGAGCAGCTGCCGGGGGGCGCAGAGGCCCGGCGCGACGAGGGCGGGGGCAGGGGTCGGGGGACGGCGGCCGGCGCAAGCTCCCACGCTTCCGCCGGAGTCAGGAGTTGAACATTCCGCCTCTCCGCGCGGCGCCAATGAGGAAGACAGTCGCCGCAACAGCACCACCTACCTCCGAGCGCTGAACCGCGGGCCTCCCTGCCCTCCGCAGCCCGGCCGCAGCTCAGACGCTCAGCTAGCGCGGTGTGGGGAAGGAGCTCGGGTCTCCCCGGCCTTCGTCCTCCAGGGACCGTCCGACCAGAGTCCCGGAGCCCGCGGAGTGGGGCTGAGCGGGGCGCCCCTGCCCTGTCCTGAGGCAGGAGACGCGTGGCTCCTAGTCCTCTGCTAACCTTAACATCTTTTTGACAAGTTAGCACCACCTATTCTGTCAACTCAGTCCTCATAATATAGACGCTGGGGGTACAAAGAGATGGGAGATTGTCTCAAGCCCTACAGGAATAAATTCTCTACTAATTAATTAATTAACAGAGAAGGGGATAAACAGGAAAATATATTTCTGGAAGAGAGGGCTGCAGGTGCCTCAGTGGGACTATCAGGAGATACCTCCGGAATATTGAGGGCTCGTGGTTTGCTGCTTTAATTGATGACTTTAGGTTCAGGTGCATTCAACTTCAGATGAGGAGACAAAAATCTATTGCATGCAAGCAAAAGGTGCCAGTGGGCTTTGGGGGGAAAAAAGAACTAGATTGTTGATAGTGAGAATGATTCTGTGGAACAAAGTGAGAGTAAGTTGCAAAAGTATGGGCAACATTGTCCAGGGCTTTGAATTTGAACTTGATCAAAGTTGTTTTTTGTTTTAATAGTAATTTAGAGAGCAGCCCAAAGTAGTTGTAGGAAGGGTTGCTAGGGATGGAACCAGGTTATTGTGATTAGCTGGTAGTGGCATGACGAGGACCTGAGTTAGGATGTACAAAATAGAATTTAAAAGAAGGAATGGAATTGAGACACATGTCTGAGAAAGAAGCCAGAGGAATTGTTGACCCTTTAGATTGAAAAAGAAGAAGAAAGAGAGAGGATGCCAAGATTTCAGACCTGGGTGACTGGAAGAATGATGGTGTCATTGACAGAAATAGGAATATGTGGAGGGAAGGCTGGCTTCCTGCTGAG
Source organism: Marmota flaviventris (assembly GCF_047511675.1). NCBI lineage: Eukaryota > Metazoa > Chordata > Mammalia > Rodentia > Sciuridae > Marmota > Marmota flaviventris. Next base: position 59,181,271 of record NC_092508.1, read on the forward strand.
GGTGAGATCATGAGAGGAAAAACAGGTAGAGATGCAGCAGTTGAATTATGAAACTGAAATTGAGAGGAGGCCAAGAAGGAAATACAAAAATTGTAAATCATTCATATAGGTTAAAGATATGAATGTGAAGCAATGGGTGAACCTAAGTTTTGACACCACTTTCTAATATGTCATTAGATTTTAGACTAATAAATCCTATTGTGGTGATTGAAAGATTAGAATTGATGAAATTCATGCTAAAAAATGTATAATGTTGGTAGTCAATTCTAAAAACCATCTATACCTCTAAAAGAAAACTAGGGCTCATTAGCACAACTTAGGCATAAGGAGACTTCAGTCATTTACCTCACCTTCAAAGGCACTTAATTGTGAAAGGACACTAGACTGGAAATCAGAGAACCTGGCTCTGGTCTTGGTCCTTCCAGTTATCAGCTGGGCCAGTTCACAGGATAGACCTCAGTTTCCTCTTCACCAAATAAAAGGGCCTAAACAGATGTTAGCTATAGGTTCCAGCTTTAAAAAACTTTGAATGCATTGCTTTATATATGACTTTAAAGCCTTAATATTTTTAGCCATATTACCCTTGCTCCCCATCCATTTTTTCTTCATTCTATTTTCCTCACAAAATTGGGCTTAGCGAACAACCAGCAGCAACAATAAGCCCTAGACAGTGTCTCACAAACATACTAAAATGATAATCTGGTAGGCATTCTCTTGTAACCTCTTTGAGGTCATATCTCATATTCTATTGTATATTTTCCTAAATGAAATAAACACATAATAATTGTGCCATAAAGATTGCCTCAAGTCTGATATTTTCTTTCATCAAGCACCTGTTTCCTTATGACTATACTGATCTATTTAGGCCCCAGAGCTAATAAATATAGTTCAGTGTTTTTTGGTATCACTGATTATGGCTTTTTAAACTTTTCATGCCTTTTTCAAAGTTTATTGGTTCTCACCAGGCAGAGTATAATTTTACAAATGTAAATAACAATAACAAAAGAGACCCAGTCAAACTCTTTATCAAACCTTCATATTTCTTTACTTCAAATATTTCCACACTAAAAATAGATGTACTCTCAACAGTGAGGTGGCTTGAAAGTCCTTAGCACCCTCTTCTATCCAAGAACACCCTCCAAAATAAGCATGCCATCTAAATAAAAAGAGTGCATCTGCTATTTAAATGCAGCTTAACAAAAAATTATCCTAACCTCCCAATTGGGATTGTTTCCTCCAAATCTTTTAAAAATAGAAATCTGGAACTGCTACCAGTTATCAGTGTATCAGAGACATGCAGACATAAGTTCTATTAAGGGCAGGAAAAAAAAGGCCACTTAAAAGGGAAAAAGCATTCTTTATCCTCTCCTACCTTTAGAGGGATAAAAGCTATAATGCAAGCTGGCACCCAGGGGCATTTTCTCTAGCCATCTCAGTTCTTCATCTCAGATCACAAATAATCTATGTCTGGATCATAACTAAGACTTAACTAACTTATATACAAAGATGAGTGCTTTACTCCCTGTACAACTGAGATTCCCTGGTAAATTAAGGCATACAACCAACATTCTTTAAGATAAGTAGTCATTGCCTTAAAATCACAAATGAAGCCTAAGTTATTGTTGCGACTTAGTTTTTAAAGGATAAAAGGTATCACAAGGATATTTAGGATACTGATTTTGTTTAGGTATCCTGGAGCATGAAAGGAGTAAGAGGGCAAGAAGAGATACTGGAGACTTTGCAAAACTTATTCAACAAGCACTTTCTGAATATCAGGCATTGTACTGAGCTTGGTGATTATAATAGTGAACAAGATGAGGCCCCTTTTCTCAGAGAATTTTCAGAGTACAATGGAAGAGCTGGCAAAGACACAAGCAGCTATACCAAGCTATGCTTTTAGTGGGGGACAGATGAGAGCTTACAGCACAATGCCTGTTGCAGGTTGCAGAAGTCAGTGAACGTTTCCAAGTCAAAGAACTTCTGCATGGATACAAGATACAAGAAGAACAAAGAGGATTTGCTGAATGAAAAGGAAGGAAAGGTATTCCAGGCAGAGGGAACAGAAAATGTGAAGGGCCAAGAGCATTAACAATTTCAAAGAATGTTTTAGATATCCAAGAAATAACATTGCCAGAAGGGAGTAATGGTCCCCGGGTGATAGTTATAGTAGTAGCAGTAGTGATATTAATAAAAATGGCTAAGAGTTACTGAGTACTCATGTGCTGGGCACCCAGCTAAGGGGTTTTACAAATGCTCTACACCTAGTCTTCACAATTACCCTACCAGGTATTGAAGTCACATCCCATGCTCTAGGGCAGAAAAAGGTCTTGGAATCTTAAGCAACTTGCCTTTCCCCAGAGAGTAAGGGATGAATTTTAGGACTTGTTCTCTTAGACTAAGCAGTTCAACTTTTTGATTTACTTTCCCTCTAAAAAAAGTTACTGAGGACCCCAAATAGCTTTTTGGTTTATGTGAGTTTTATCTATTGATATTTATCGTATTAGAAATTAAAACTAACATTTTATTTATTTTATTCATTCAAAACTAACAAAAGCTCACTTACATTATCATAAATAACATAAAAGTTACAATTGTCCACATTTTTTTTAGTTCAGAGCTCCATTGTTTTATATTTTAGCAAATCTAATGTTTGGCTTAGTAGAAGACAACTGGATTCTTATACCTGCCTCTGCATTGAATCTATTCCAAAATCATACTGTGTGGATCCACAGGGAAATTCCCCTGTACCCTCATGAGACAGGGTAGTGAAAATGATGTCTTACGCTTCAAAGAAAGAAAACTACAGACTAATATCTCTAATGAACCTAGATGCAAAAATCCTCAATAAAATTCTGGCAAATCGGATACAAAAGCATATCAAAAAAATTGTACACCATGATCAAGTAGGATTCATCCCTGGGATGCAAGGCTGGTTCAATATACAGAAATCAATAAACGTTATTCACCACATCAATAGACTTAAAGATGAGAACCATATGATCATCTCGATAGATGCAGAAAAAGCATTCGACAAAGTACAGCATCCCTTTATGTTCAAAACACTAGAAAAATTAGGGATAACAGGAATTTACCTCAACATTGTAAAAGCTATCTATGCTAAGCCTCAGACTAGCATCATTCTAAATGGAGAAAAACTGAAGGCATTCCCTCTAAAATCTGGAACAAGATAGGGATGCCCTCTCTCATCACTTCTATTCAATATAGTTCTCAAAATACTGGCCAGAGAAATTAGACAGACAAAAGAAATTAAAGGCATAAAGATAGGAAAAGAAGAACTTAAATTCTCACTATTTGCAGAAGACATGATTCTATACCTAGCAGACCCAAAAGGGTCTACAAAGAAACTACTAGAGCTAATAAATGAATTCAGCAAAGTGGCATGATATAAAATCAACACGCATAAATCAAAGGCATTCCTGTTTATCAGCGACAAATCTTCTGAAATGGAAATGAGGAAAACCACCCCATTCACAATATCCTCAAAAAAAATAAAATACTTGGGAATCAACCTAACAAAAGAGGTGAAAGATTTATACAATGAAAACTACAGAACCCTAAAGAGAGAAATAAAAGAAGATCTTAGAAGATGGAAAAGTATACCCTGTTCATGGATAGACAGAACTAACATCAAAATGGCGATATTACCAAAAGTTCTCTATAGGTTTAAAGCAATGCCAATCAAAATCCCAATGGCATTTCTTGTAGAAATAGAGAAAGCAATCATGAAATTCATATGGAAAAATAAAAGACCCAGAATAGCAAAAGCAATTCTAAGCAGGAAGTGTGAATCAGGAGGTATAGTGATACCAGATTTCAAACTATACTACAGAGCAATAGTAACAAAAACAGCATGGTACTGGTACCAAAACAGGCGGGTGGACCAATGGTACAGAATAGAGGCACAGAGACCAATCCACAAAATTACAACTATCTTATATTTGATAAATGGGCTAAAAGCATGCAATGGAGGAAGGATAGCATCTTCAACAAATGGTGCTGGGAAAATTGGAAACCCATATGCAACAAAATGAAACTGAATCCCTTTCTCTTGCCATGCACAAAAGTTAACTCAAAATGGATCAAGGAGCTTGATATCAAATCAGAGACTCTGCATCTGATAGAAGAAAAAGTTGGCTCCGATCTACATATTGTGGGGTTGGGCTCCAAATTCCTTAATAGGACGCCCATAGCACAAGAGTTAATAACAAGAATCAACAAATGGGACTTACTCAAACTAAAAAGTTTTTTCTCAGCAAGAGAAACAATAAGAGAGGTAAATAGGGAGCCTACATCCTGGGAACAAATTTTTACTCCTCACACTTCAGATAGAGCCCTAATATCCAGAGTATACAAAGAACTCAAAAAATTAAACAATAAGAAAACAAGTAACCCAATCAACAAATGGGCGAAGGACCTGAACAGACACTTCTCAGAGGAGGACATACAGTCAATCAACAAGTACATGAAAAAATGCTCACCATCTCTAGCAGTCAGAGATTGCAAATCAAAACCACCCTAAGATACCATCTCACTCCAGTAAGATTGGCAGCCATTATGAAGTCAAACAACAACAAGTGCTGGTGAGGATATGGGGAAAAGGGTACACTTGTACATTGCTGGTGGGACTGCGAATTGGTGCAGCCAATTTGGAAAGCAGTTTGGAGATTCCTAAGAAAGCTGGGAATAGAACCACCATTTGACCCAGCTATTGCCCTTCTTGGACTATTCCCTGAAGACTTTAAAAGAGCGTACTATAGGGATACTGCTACATCGATGTTCATAGCAGCACAATTCACAATAGCTAGACTGTGGAACCAACCCAGATGCCCTTCAATAGATGAATGGATAAAAAAAAAATGTGGCATTTATACACAATGGAGTATTACTCAGCACTAAAAAATGACAAAATCATGGCATTTGCAGGGAAATGGATGGCATTAGAGCAGATTATGCTAAGTGAAGCTAGCCAATCCCTAAAAAACAAATGCCAAATGTCTTCTTTGATATAAGGAGAGCAACTAAGAACAGAGAGGAAAAGCATGAGAAAAAGATTAACATCAAACAGGGACAAGAGGTGGGAAGGAAAGGGAGAGAGAAGGGAAATTGCATGGAAATGGAAGGAGACCCTCATTGTTATACAAAATTACATATAAGAGGATGTGAAGGGAAAGGGAAAAAAATAAGGGAGAGAAATGAATTACAGTAGATGGGGTAGAGAGAGAAGATGGGAGGGGAGGGGAGGGGGGATAGTAGAGGATAGGAAAGGCAGCAGAATACAACAGTCACTAGTATGGCAATATGTAAAAACGTGGATGTGTAACCGATGTGATTCTGCAATCTGTATATGGGGTAAAAATGGGAGTTCATAACCCATTTGAATCTAATGTATGAAATATGATATGTCAAGAGCTTTGAAATGTTTTGAACAACCAATAATAAAAAAAAGAAAATAATGTCTTAGTCTATGTATAGAAAGAGTTCTGACCCTGCTAATCCCCTAAAGGGTTCTGGGCTGCATTTTGCAAAATGCTATTATGGAGTCTAAGGATGCTCCTTGAGCATAAAAGAGAGTCAGTTGTCTTGGGCTCTACTTTAAGATGCAGCATTATAGGGCAACTGCATCAAATAGGGATTAGAGTTCTTTGATAGACTTTAGAAATTTGGGGGTGCAGTGCCAGCCCTATCCTTAAGCAGAGGCAGGTATAAGAATCCAGTTGTCTTCTACTAAGGCAAACATTAGATTCTGCCCCTTGGCCATAGGAGAAGACAAAGGCTTGCTTCCCTGAGTCTTGAGTCCAATTAACCCCTCACTCTAAACTTTGGTTTTCTGTGCTGTTTTAAAACCCCAGATCTAAAATTGAACTCAGCGTGTAAAGATTGTCACACCCATTTAGATCCAGCCTCACCATCTCTCTGGTTTACCCTTAGCACTGCCTTAATGGCAAGACGGTCATGGTCTCCTTCTCAAATGATATGACAACTGATATAACAGGATGACAGGGCTGGTCATCACTTTGAACATGAACATTAGGAACCAGCATGCATTCACTGAAATCAGAGTTTTTTCCTTTTTTTTTTTTTTAAGAGTTTCTTTTACTGAATCACAGAGGATGGGTTTGTTTTTGTTGTTGTTGTTTTTGTTTGTTTGTTTATTGCTTTTTCCCCCCAGTACTGTGGATTGAACCCAGAGGGACTCTATCACTAAGCCACATTCCATACCTCTCCCTTTTTTTTTTTTTTTTTCATTTTGAGACATGGTCTTACCAAGTTGCTGAGGCTGGCTTCGAACTTGTATCAGCCTCCCAAGTAGCTGGGATTATAAACATTTGCCACTGCACCCAGCTGATGGTGTGGATCTTATTTCAGTGAAACATTTGACAGTGGCTTCAAAAATTGGAGGAGATTTTAACCAATGACAACCCAACACTGAATTGCTATTAGATTGAAGACTGGGCCACAAGTGCTTGATGAATGGACCAATGTTCCCTTGGTGGAGCATTTCTAGTGGTAGGTTGCTGAACTCTCTGCTTTGTCCAGACCTGTTCAAAATTTCCACAGCTTGAAAGGAGATCCAGATCTATTCCCCAATAAGATATGGCATGTATATCTTATTGGAGAATATCATGGATTTGGAAGGAACATCTAACAGATTTGATATGAGAATCATATCAAAAAGCAAAACTTGAACACCATCATGGATGATTCATTGTCTGCTACTTTAAGTCCAAGTTCCTCAGGACACATTCAAAGCCTTCCCTTATCTAACCCAAATTTTCCTGCTGCACCTCATCTCCCATCTTCCTGAGCTCCATGCTTATATAAAACTTTCAGTCTCCATCCTTCTCTTCTAATCTTTTTTTTTTTTTTTCACCTCTCTGCCCTCAACACCCAGCTAAAGCCCTCCTTTTCCCTCAGCCTTTTCTAATATCTGTCAAGAAGTAATCTTTTCCCCCTTGGACTCTCATAGTACTTTTGTTTACCCTTTGGGTTTTACCCCACATTATGATCATTTACATATCTGTCATTTCCTAGTCCTCATGAACTTTTTTTTGCAGGGGGTTGGGTATAGGGGATTGAACTCAGGGACACTCAACCACTGAGCCACATCCCCAGCCCTATTTTGTATTTTATTTAGAGACAGGGTCTTACTGAATTGCTTAGCAGCTCACTTAATTGCAGAGGCTGTCTTTGAACTGCTTCTGCCTCCCCAGCCTCTGGGATTACAAGCGTGAGCCACTACACCTGGCCCTCATAGCCCTTCATGAGCTTTAAGAACACGATCCATATATATTATTATGTTTGTGTACACCTACCTCAACTAACATAAGACATTACTTGCAAGCACTTAATATTTATTTCATGAAGCAATGAAAAAAAGAAAGTGAATTATAATTAGATTATGGTTCAAATGGCTACATTTAGCCAGAATTTTTTGGTAAAGAAGAAGGATGAAAACTAACATTGCATGATCATTGATTCTGTTAGTCATTTTGCAAATATATTATTTGTTTAACTTATTTAATCTATAAAAGAGGGATGAAGACTCTGAGATGCTAAGTAACTTGCTCAATATCACATAGCTAATATATGTTGAGGATGAGATATAAATAAATCCTGATCTGATTCTGTAGCCCATTTTATTTTTACTGCACTGCATATGAGAGTAAACATACTTTTAAAGATTTTTGATAAAGCAGTGAGTTATAGAAGCAGCTACCTTTCTGTATAATTCTTTCTTAACAAAGGGTGCAGCCATTGCTTGAAATTTAAAAAAAAGTGGCATATTTTAATATATTCCTTAAGATCTTTGGGTACAATCTGGGAAAATTCTGAATACTCCCTGTCTTAGCACATGTCCTCACATGTGCTAAAATTTTTCTGCAAGATTTTAAACTTTGTGATCTAACTTATTAAAATGAAATTTAGCAACTAGATAACCAAACTGCAAAGTGCTGAGTATTTGTTTGGAAAAGGTGGTACAAGAATTTCAAGATTTTGAATATATGATTTCTCACTACTTTGTTGTAATCAATGTTTAAGACTAGAGTCTCAGACTTCTGTAAAGAATGTCTTTCTGTATGTAAACCCCCAAACAGGACTGAAGCATTCAAGAAAGAGAACCTGCAGGTGAAAGGCCCTGCCTTCTGTTCCTCCATTCTGCCCCCATCCCCACCCCCAGCATCTTCAGCTCTTCCTTGGGCTTTGCCTTCTCAATTCTCACTCTGGTCATCACCCCTGGCAACCAAGAGTACCAGGCCCCTATCGCAGCTGTAGTAGTGGCAGCCTCTATTCAAAAAGAACATTGCCAAAAATCTAAATAACAGAATACATAATATAATTACATAAATATAAGATTTATGAAAATAGTCAAGTTCTGTAGTTGAAGCTTCTGTGTTCACTGATCCATAAATAGAGATGATCTTTCATCCCCAGATAACTTCATCTAAGCCTCGGGTGAGCTGCGAAACCTAGATACATTATTATTTTCTTATAGTCTCAAAAACATCAGGAGACACAGCTTGTTGTTCTTCTGGATAAACCAAATTCTCAGACTCAAATTTCCAGACATTCTAAAAAGGCCGATGATGTAATCCCACATGAGATGGAGTTATGTCCCCAATTTTTTAGATTTAGGCACGTGCCATGGGGAAGGGGAATTCTTCCATCAGTTGGTATCTGGAAAATTAATAATTGTTTTTCATAAGGTAATTATTAGTTCCATTTAATAATTTCTCATAAACAATTGTGACATCAACTATCTTATATATAAATATTTTAGGCATATGTCGAATTTTCATTATATCTGCCTCTTCATTACAAACACAATGAAATGATATCAACAAATAATGACCTATCTTCAATAGTAATTCTTTTCTATATGTATTCTTTTCAAAAAAATTGATATGCTTGATTTTTGTGTTTTCTTCATTTTTCTTGCCACCAAAATGTCTCTGTAAGCCATTTGTATCCTCTAGTCTGACAAATAAGAGATGGGGAATAAAGACATGGCTATTTCCCAGACTTGGGCCAGGTCCATGCAAAAGTGGATTTACCAATTTACTATAATCAGAAATCACTGGTCACATAGCAAGGTTATTTTTCTTTCCACACTGCTTTTTTGTATTTTTCTTTTTTTTTTTTTATTGGTTGTTCAAAACATTACAAAGCTCTTGACATATATTATTTCATACATTAGATTCAAGTGGGTTATGCTTTTTTGTATTTTTCTTTCTCAAGTTGAAATTTATCCAACTAATATCATCATAAGTTCTACTTGTCTTTTTTTTTTTTTGATGCAGTCTTTGGCTTTTCCCTAACTTTATAGGGTCCATTCGTATTTAAGCCCCTGTCCACATTGTTGTTTGTAACTCCTTCCAATTTAGTAGTATCTGCAAATTTCATTAACGTGCTATTTACTCCTTCTTCCAGATCATTAAAAAATGCTATTTCTTATGTATTAAATTTTGCGGTCGAATAGATTTAATTTGCTGTTGTAATTTCAATGCATGTTTTCTAAAGACACAATGCAGTTAAGAATGGTCTTAACATAGGCTTAAATCCATACCCAGTTTATAGTTATTTTACTATTATGCAATCCATTTGTGTTCTCTAATCAGCACTGTTGTGAGCTCCATTGAAGCCATAATCTATTGATTTTCTCTTCCCTCTTTTTCAATACAGTCATCATCTTGGCTTTAAATGCACAGCAATAGCAGAGTCAGACTATTGTTGTACTCTAATCCACTGCTATTTATAAAAGGAAATTAAGTCTTTTTTCTCAGTGGATATTCTTCTACTGATTTAAAAAATGCTCTGCATTAAAAAATTTATTTTGTAATCATAATAGTCAATTTTCCTATGCATAGTATCAGTGTTCTAGTAAGAAATAAATTCTAGATTTTATATGTAAGTCAATATAATGCATAATACGTATCAATATATTTAGATAAAATATATCTAGTATTTTGCATATTTACATATATAAATAAGGGTGGGTGAGCATGTATGTTTTTTAGTAGATCTGCCTACTAACTCCCTGATTCCTAGAGAATGTGAGGTGACTTTATTTTTTGTAACAGATTTAGACCTATCACCTGCAAATTAGAGAATAAGGTTCATTAGGCCTTTGCTTCACTGTCACATATCATCTTCCTTGTTAGCTTTGATGGCCCTAGTTTACATTTTCAGTGAGATGAGGCTTTCTACCTGCTGTTTATTGAACAACTATGCTCACATGCTTAGTTTTAAATCATTATCCAGAGTTAGTCTCCCATATTTCTATATAATACTTTCTTGTCTTTTCTCTCTCAAACTCTCTCTCTGCCGCAGTCCGGCTGCAGCAAAATAACCGGGGGATGACGAATAACTTGTGTACGTTGATACAGCAGGAGTAGGAGCCGTTTATTGCAGGACAGGAGCAGTATTTATACATTCCACACAGCTTATCTAATTAGCATAAACTAGATACATCACTGAACCAATAAGAAATCTCCACACTTAATGGCTCGCTTTTGTTACTTCTCAAACCACTCCCTCTGGCATTTTGCCAGGCACCATCCAGACTTGTTTACGAACTCTAACATTCCCCTGGCTAAATGCCAGGTGTTATTTTGACTTGTTTACAGACTCTAACATTTCCCCCTTTTGTTTAATTTAAATAACAACCATAGTGGTTTTTACAGAAACACCATAAATAACCTGCTACAAACAGAAAGGGAGGATACAAAATGCCACAATACCAAGCCAATTGATGGCTCCATGCAAGAAGCCCTTGGAAAAATTATACCAGCAATGACACCGTTAGCAAAGATACCGAGTTACAATTTGTTATAGATTACAGTTTGTTGTCTCAGTCCAGGTAAAGCAGTGTCTCAATAGATCTCAGTTCAGATAAAGCAGTGTCTCAATAGATTAACTCACAGTCCAGGTAAATCACAGTCCAGGTAAGTTCTGCAGGCAGCTAGCTTAAATCACAGTCCAGGTAAGTTCTGCAGGCAGCTAGCTTGATCCGAAGTTTCGTCTGTTTCTCAGCCAAAGTCTCCTCCGGTTTTCAGCAACACTGGAAATTCTTCCACCTTGGTCTTTACCGGCACTGGGACGAAGGCAGGAACTCCGGATGGCTAAAGAAAATCCTGTAGCATTCTACTAAGAAAACAACCTTCTGAACAATTTAGTACATTATCTCAAGGTTTTTTACATTTGAAATAAGCCTTAATGGTTGTAGTTGCTGGCCTTGGAAATGATCAAGCTTCAGGGACGCAGGGCCGTCTTCCGCCTGCAGCATCCTGGGCAGCCCCAGATGGCCCCGGGGAGAGTCCGGGACTCAAACTGCTACTGGGCACAGGGAGCAAGAGCCTGCGAGACTGTGCCTCCAGGTCAGGTCTAGATTTGGGCTCCCGGCAGTGGAAGAGCCAGCTCCCCGGCCAGGAGGCGGGGAAGGGCCAGTCGCCGCCGCCTCTTGGAAAATCCTTGCTGCGCTGTGACCGGCTTGCACACTCGGCAGCCGCCTCTCCGCTTCACGCACCCTCCGGTAACGAAAAGTATTCAGTAATAGCCTTTTGCTGCAACTTTTTTCCTGATAATCCTTCCTCCTCTGATAATCTTTCTTCTTCTGAACTTTCTGTTTCTTTCTGACTAGAGTTCCTGGGCTTCTATAAACACACGCCCTAACTATTCTTGGTTCCACTGGGGTGCCTTCTTCCCTTAGTAATTTACTTCTCACCCCTTCCATATTTTCATCATAAAGACAATACAATACACTGAGACAAAACAAGACACAAACATACTGTATCAATCTTCTCCATTTTCTCGAAATGGTCATTTTTCCTCTCGCCCTATCTGCCTAGGGACGAGCAGATTTGCTCCCGTCCTATCTATGGATGGGCAGCTTTTATTTTTTCTGTCACTTACCCCCGAGTGTCCCGGGGCTCCCCGTAACGGGCCACCATCTGCCGCAGTCCGGCTGCAGCAGAATAATCAGGGGGGGGGGGGTGACGAATAACTTGTGTACGTTGATACAGCAGGAGTAGGAGCCGTTTATTGCAGGACAGGAGCAGTATTTATACATTCCACACAGCTTATCTAATTAGCATAAACTAGATACATCACTGAACCAATAAGAAATCTCCACACTTAATGGCTCGCTTTTGTTACTTCTCAAACCACTCCCTCTGGCATTTTGCCAGGCACCATCCAGACTTGTTTACGAACTCTAACATTCCCCTGGCTAAATGCCAGGTGTTATTTTGACTTGTTTACAGACTCTAACATCTCTCTGTATCTTTTCAAAAATTTTTTATCTGTTCTTTTTAGATATACATGACAGTAGAGTGTATTTTGACATGTTATACATATATGGATTATAACATTCTAAATAGGATCTCATTCTTGTGGTTGTACATGATGTGGAGTTTCACTGGTCGTATATTCATATATGAACACAGGAAAGTTATGTTTTATTCAGTCTACGGCCTTCCTAGCCCCATTTCACCTTCCTTCCCTTCATTCCCTTCATCTAATCCAGTAAACTTCTATTCTTCCCTCTTCCCAGCCCCGTTGAATGTTAGCATCTGCATACCAGAGAGAAAATTCAGCCTTTGGTTTTTGGTGACTGGCTAGCATCTACATACATCCAACTTTTCTCAATTTTGAGAATCAAATAGACCACAACACAATAATACTGAGTGACTTTAACATGCCACTCTCATCACTGGATAGATCCTCCAAACAAAAACTAAATACAGAATCTATAGAACTAAAACATACAATTAATAATTTAGACTTAACAGACATAGAATATTTCATCCGTCAATGACTGAATACACTTTCTTCTCAGCAGCACATGGACCTTTCTCTAAAATGGAGAGAAAGCAATTCTTAGCAAATACAAAAAAAAAAAAAAAGAGAGAGAGAGATAATACCTTGCATTCTATTAGATCATAATGGAATGAAATTAGAAATCAATGATAAAATAAAAAATAGAAGCTACTCTTTCTCCTTCTGAATGTGATACCATAGCAACCTTTTTTCTTCCACCTTGAGTTTATTTGATCACTGAGACTCAGTTTCCCCTTCTGAGTTGTCTCCTCATAACTCTCCTAGCAGGCTCGGGGTGTTGCTGTCAAGTTTAAATGAGTAAACTTAAATAGAAGGAGTTTTATAAGTTATAAAAAAGCACACAAAATATATTGGGATTATTGAAACATAATAAAGACAAGTACAGATTTTTTTTTTTACTGAGAACTATAAACTGTATTTCTAAATATTTTTTTTCTCATGTTGAACTTTCAGTAAATATTGGTTTTCCCAGTAATGTCAAAAGACATGCTATCCTTTCACATTTGGCTTCCAATGCAATTGAGTACTGAATCTTCAGATTTGAAAAGTCTCTGCATTTTAGAATTTTCCTAACTCAACAACATACAATTTTATAAACCAGAATTAATCCCACAGAAGAACTCTTTGAGCAAAATTGTTTCCCTATGGAAAATTTTTTTCCATGTTTATGTGTGTGGTTTTTGTTTTTTGTTTTTAATTTTTATTTATTTTTTGTAGTTATAGATGACAGAATGCCTTTATTTTATTTTTATGTGGTGCTAAGGATTGAACCCAGTGCCTCATATATACCAGGTAAGTACTCTGCCACTGAACTACAGCCCCAGCCCTGTTTTTTGTTTTGACATCTTAAAGAGTTGAAATTTTGTTAAAGACATTGTCTGGGTTATTTATTTGTTTAATTTTTCCATCTAGGGCAATTTGTCGTATGTAAATTTTGGTGATTCTTTTGAAAGTGGACTTTTGGGGACACTTTGTTTGTCCCAACCTTACCATCCTCCCGACTCATTCCACTCTTTTTTTTTTTTTTTGGTACCTGGGATTGAACTCAGGGGCACCGGACCACTGAACCACATCCCCAACCCTATTTTGTATTTTTGTTTAGAGACAGGGACTCACCGAGTTGCTTAGTGCCTCTCCACTGCTGAGGCTGGTTTTGAACTCACTAAACTCCTGTCCTAGCCTCTTGAACTGTTGGGACGTTCCACTCTTTTTTATTACCAGTCATATTATATGATAAATCTCCATACAGTTCTCTTCACTTTTAAACTTTTCTTTTGAAATGATCTTCATCGTTGACAATAATGAAGTCCTTGTTTTTTCCTGGTAGAGAAAGAAAAACCAAACACATGGTCTATGTCAGGACCCGATAATTATCTAGTATGTTCCTGTAGACGTAAGCCCTTCCCCGCTCACACACCCATGTGTACAAACACATTTTGGAATCAATTCCTTAAACATTTTAATCAAAATCCTCTTTACTGCCAAATGTCAGAGATAAATAAAAGAGTTCAAATAACTGGATAACTGTCTTAGTTTTTCAGATTGTTAACGTAGAGCAAGCCTTACCAAATCTTTGTAGTAGACATTTCAAAATAATTGTCAGATCTGCAAAACTTAACTGAATTATCACAGGTGAGTGATTAAACCTCAGCCTCACTCAGTCTGTCTAGGAAACCAGTTTATCTGGATCACTTTGCCATGAAAAATTATTTACATAAACCTGCAACGGGTTTCATTGTGTCAGATTATATAGCTTGATAGCAACAACCTATATTCCCAGTCTCTGGAGGAAGTTGCCTTAGACATATCTTTAGATGGCTTAGATTATTTCTGGTCCTGATGGATCTGGGTAAGTTTTAGTGTCAATATCCTATTATAGAACAAAGTTCTTAGACATTCTTGAAGTACTGGGCTTCTGAGTAGTTTTCTCTTTAAACGTAAAAGTCAATGGGACTGAATTCAAGCTCTTACCCTATTCCAGTGTTCTAGGCAGGTCAGGATAAATCTGGAGTGATCTTATTACAAGTGACCTTGTAATAAGATGGAATCCTGAAGACAAATTTTAGTGAAGGCATTGAGTGTCTAAAATGGAAAAATAAAAACTGAAGGCATTATAGAGTAAGGACTAAAAACATGGCTTTGGAATTAGATAGGCCTGGATGGAGACCTGAGTTTGCTACTTATGAATTGTGTGACCTTACATAGACCATAGGGCCAATGAAAAAATGTGCATTTTCATGCATATTTTACTTAGCCTCTCTGAACCTCAGTTTCTTCATCCATAAAATGAGGACAGTATTCATGTTTTTATTTGTGTTAAATAAGTCAATACATGTATAACACTTACAATAAAACCTGGTCCAGAGTTAGTGTTCAGTAATGCCAGCTATTATTGTTGTTATAATCGCTCATATTTCAAGTGCTAAATATCTGATATTTTTGTGTTTTTTTTTTTGGCTACCTAAATTATTTGTTTCTTCTGGAGTCAGCTTTTTTCTTTGAATTTCTATTTTTTATTTTGTTGTAGTAATTTTCTAAGACATCTCTGGTGACTGCTTGTTATTGTTTACATATAAGAATGAAGAATTATATTGGCTATTTTAGGTAGCTGGCATGGATTTTCTCTGTTATATTGTGAAATAGATTTTTCTCTTATAGGACCCTTCTCTGAATAGGGAGACTTAATGGAAATCTCCAATGACCAGCAGGATTACTTTAGGATAACTTTTTTTTGTTTTTCTTTTTCAGGATTACTTGAGGATAACTGCTATGATTTGGACCTGAAGTATCCTTCACAGGTCCATGAGCTGAAAGTTTGGTCCCCAGGTAGGTGCTATTTGGAGGTGGTGGGAACTTTGAGAGGTGGGGCCTGGTGGGCCTGCATGGGACCCCAGCCCTTTCCTCTTTTGCATTTTCCCATCCCAGCCATGAAGAAAGGAGTTTTTCTCTGCAGTGTGCTTCTGCCATGTCATGCTGCCTCCCATGATAAAGTCCCATGATAAAGCCAGTCCTGGACCAGATCCTCAAACTGTGAACCAAAGTAAACCTATTTAAAAAAATAAAAAAAGTTGATTATCTCAGGTATTTGTTGTAATATTAGAAAGTAGATTAATATAAGAACTTAAAAATAAATAAATACAAATAAGTATGTTGGCATAAGAATGTGTATTCATGCTTATTTATATATAATTATATATGAATATATTTTATATGTGCATATTCACATATTTATAAATAAACATCTGTTTTATATATGCGTACTTGTATTTACTTACTTAGGTATTTATTTCATGGTTGGATCAGCTCGCATAGGTAAGTTAGTATTATTTTGCCTTGGACTTTTTTTTTGGTCTCATCTTGTGAAGTTATAGACCATAGGGCCAATGAAAAAATGTGCAAGATCCTACCAGAGGTGACAAAACAAATAAGTGTCAGGAATAGTTAATACCTTGCTGGATATTTAAGTGAAAATTTTGCTGCAGCTTGAGAGACCTTTAAGGAAATAACCAGTTATGAAGAAGATAAAGATCAGGGAAAGAGTAGGAATTAGTAAAAGTCCTTTGATATTATGAAGGATACCAAAAATATCACGCTAACCTCTGAGGATTTATCAAAAATAGCAGGGGGAAAAACTATCCCCAGTAAGCATATTACGACTTACGGACTTTTAAGAGAAAGGAAGAGTGATGTCAGTGTGTATTCTGGGAATTAATCTCCAAGTGGAATGGCCATGATGTGGTAAGGCTCCTGTTGCCACAAACGTGTCCAGACGTTGAAAGCGTGTTTGGGCACAGCACAGCTGGGGGAAGCCTCACAGTTTCGGTCTTTTCTTCTTCCATTCCATCTGTTCTCTGAAATGCAAAGTAATAGGAAGGAGAGTTCCTGCTCCTGATATGACTATGACACCCACCCTTAGGAAAGAGAAGGAGCTTTGTGTAGCCAGTTTGGGTTTTTTGCTTTGTTTTGTTCCAGCATGACCTTGTATTGCTCAGGTTGACCTTGAACTTTTGATCTCAATTGATTCTCCTGCTTCAGCCTCCTGAGTGGCTGGGACTACAGGTGTGCACCACTTTATACCTGGTCTCATACCATTTCTTGTTATTTGTTCGTTTGTTTATTTATTTATTTATTTATTTTGTCATTTAGGTTCTTCTAAAGAAAATGAACCCTGGAAACTGTTGTGCTTTCTATTGCTTTTCTATTGCTCCGTATAGCCACCATCTCCATCCTTAGCTGAGGTGGAGGTTTTTGAGTTTAGAGGTAGAAGCTATGAGTAAATCAAACTGGTCATAAAACAGAACAGGACTTAGGGTCTCCAACGATGACATGCAAGCTAGAATGGCTGGAGAGAATTAGGAGCTGAAAGAAGGGACCATAGGACTGGCAGCCGAGATTTCAAGACGTGTCCAATGAGAATTTTTTAAAAATAGAATACTATGGAACTCTGTAATGAAAGCCCCTTCTCCATATTTCCTACAAAAGTTCAGCAAATATAGATAGTTCACTAACCCTTTGATTTTGGTGGAGTCAATTGTTAGTGAAATAAGGCATAGAGAATGTGAAAACACACAGAGGCCAGCCTCTCAGCTGAAGGGATGAACCATGTC
This sequence comes from Marmota flaviventris, assembly GCF_047511675.1. NCBI lineage: Eukaryota > Metazoa > Chordata > Mammalia > Rodentia > Sciuridae > Marmota > Marmota flaviventris. Next base: position 59,198,736 of record NC_092508.1, read on the forward strand.
AACTGCAGCTGCAGCATAATTAGGAATTCTTCCTGAACATGAGCACAGTCCTTAGGGAGGTTGCAGAGAATGTTACATCTTGAAAAAATGCAGGCTTTCCATAGCTGATATAGGACATAAGTATGATATATGGAATAGTTTTGAAGAGGCTCTGCACGCACACACACACACTTCTCTTTAAAAGATAAAACTTTAGAGAAAAATGTCCCCAAATTACTTGCTCAAAACCTCACTTACCATAATTTGTCATAATGTATCTCATCCTTTGTTTATCAAACTCTTTTTTGTTATTTTTGTGACCTCAAAATCTAAATAAGGGGCTGTAGCTGTAGCTCCATGTAGAGCACTTGCCTAGCATGCATGAGGCACTGGGTTCAATCCTTAGCACCACATAAAACCAAACAAACAAATAAATAAAGGTTTTTAAAATTTTTTTTAGTTGTAGATGGACACAGTACCTTTGTTTTGTTTTGTTTGTTTGTTTGTTTGATTGATTGATTGATTGATGTGGTGCTGAGGATCAAACCCAATGCTTCATGCATGAGAGGCAAGCGCTCAGCCACTGAGCCACAATCCCAGCCCCTAAACAAAGAAGTTTTTTTTTTTTAAGTCTGCTTTCATCTGTTTAAAAAAGAAATCTAAATAAGTGACTTGTCCTTTTACTGAATAAATTTTGGGGGAATAAAAAAAAGGAAGGCCTAAGTAATCCGTCATTGTGAAGGCAGAAAGATAGGCAGACAGTTCAACCTCTCAAAGGTAAGAACATATACTTTGGAGTCACATAAGCTAGGCTTGAATTTTCAACTCTACTGTTATCTAAGCTGGTGACCTTAGACAAAATAAGCCCTTTCTCTCAGTGTTTCCTCGCCAAAAAAGAGTAAGACTATTCATTTCTTAGGTGTTGAAAATAAAATACAGTGGATGTATAACCAGCACCGAGTGGATGTTCAATAAATGGCACAGCTGACAGGCTGAAAGCATTGATTACTGAATCAATACAGCCCAGAAGATTCTCTGCCAAGGTCAACATTCAGAAAACTTTGTATTTGAAACTCTGTATTCCTTCCTTATCCTTGCTTTTCTTCTAATTAGAACAAAAACACATACTGCTCTTTTCTTCCCAGCAAGCATCTCTTGGTACTCAAAAGAGTTCCATACCCTGCATTATAAACTTTATTGAGTTGCTCCAACAATGTGTAGTTCTGGTACATAAATGAATTTTGTACATCATCTGGGACACACCTACATATCTCAGTTGCTTCATGCTGTCCCCCACTCACAACTGTGTCAATGTTGACTTAATGTTATTCATTTGCTTATGTTGTTATTGAAAACGAATCCTTAATTAAAACAGCCCAGTGTCACCTGGCTCATGTAGAGTGCCACAAGCGATAATCCCTAATTTAATGTATACTTGGGTTCATACCTGCAATTGAATTTCTGAAGCCAGAAATATGAAGGGATTTTATAATGGTTTGTGAGTATTAGGTGGGGAAGATTAGGACCACTAATGAAGAGCTACTGTCTTAGGAGAAGCCTCATCACCATACATAATTGTTTCCAGGCTACTTGGAGTGAACATGGAAATGAACCCCCGGGCTGGGTTGAACTTGGTGCGACATCTCTGAATGTCTGCCTTGGTTATACTTGGAGTTGGTTTCTGGTTTACCCTTCCGTTTTTGAACATGTTATCCATTTGTAAGAAGTACAAGTCTTTTATTCTATTTCCATCTCTCCTCTCTTTCAACCAGCCATTGGAAATGCTATCTATTCTACTGCCAATAATTTTTTAGGTTGTGCCTTTACATAGATCTAGTGGTATCTGGGTTCTACTATTGCAGCAGACACTTTGCACAATTGGCATGTGGCAAGTTTGGGGTACAAAGGACAAGCTCCTGACAGACTGAACACCCAAATTTCCCCTGCATCCCAAGCCAATTTCAGTGACTTCGAGATCCCATGTAAGTTTCTCTCCTTTTCCACGCTTTGGTAATTGGGCTGGCTGAAGACTCTCAGGCGTCCTTGAATGTTCTAAAGTGCCCTTCACCGTGGCCTCTCATTATAGCAGAGAGGCAGGAAAGGCACTGGTACTTCTTGAGAGCCACCACTCTGTGTACCAGGCACTTTATATACTTTAACTCATTTAGTCCTCCCTGCAGCCTATTACACAGAGACGGACTGTACTTCCATTGGCAGATGTGGAAATTGAACTTCCAGGAGGTTAAATAGGTCTGCCCAAATTCTCAGCCGAGGTCTATCCCCCACCATGGCGCTGGCTGTGCCAGACAGGGCAGCTCCACTGAGGGACCTCTGCAGTGGTGGCAGCCACTGCAGAGAAGGTGGCCCTCTTCCTAATACACACAAAGATGCCACTATGCTGCAGTAGCCCTGAGAAAAACCCAGATCTGTCTGATGTGCAAGGCTGTTATCTTTATGCCAGTCAGTGCCACTTCCCCCAGGGCCGCTGGGTTCGAACCAGGAGAAGCACTTTGAACACCCAGCAGCACCAGCCAGAAAAAAACTGCGGCCAAACAAGAGCAGAAGATGGTCCGCCACTCCCATTAGGTGCTACCTCGCTGTAGTAGATGGTTTTGTGACAATGGTGGTAATTTCCCTTCCCTGTATCTACAACGGGATTGATAACACATCAAGGAAGAGAATTATTTCTCCACCCTCTGACCCTTGGCTGGGCCCTTGGCACACGGTGGCCAGCAGAGTGCTGCGGAAGTGCTGAGCCCTTAGAGCTCCTGCAGATCCATTTGCTTCCTGGGAACCTTCCAGGCCAACAAATAAATAAGCACAGGAAAGCCTAACTAGAGAATGAGAGACTACCTGGAGCAGAGATGAACCATTGCACTAGAGGCCATCCCAGGTCAACCAACCACAGATGCATGACTGAGCTCAGCCCTGATGTGCCAAGTCTGGCTGATTGGAAGAAGTGTCCAGTTGACCCATGACCTAACTCAAGGTTGTTGTAAGTCATTGAATTTTGCAGTAATTTATTACACAGTGTCATGTTTAAATTTATGTGTCAACCTGGAGGGTGTTTTTGGATGAGATTAACACTTAAAATGGTGAATTTGGGGTAAAAGAGACCGCCCTCCAAATTTAGGCAGGACTTATCTACTCAGTTGAAGTCAACTAAATAATAGAACAAAAAGAGCAGCTACCTCCAGCAAGAGGCAATTCTCCAGCAGACTGCCTTGGATTTCATTTGTACCATCAGCTCCCTGGGGTCTCCACTTGTGGGTGTTTACATTGAACCTGCACCATTGGCGCTCCTGAGTCTTGAGCCTCCTAGTTCACTCTGTAGATCTTGCCAGCCTCCATAATTGTGTGAGCCAATTTCTTATAATAATAAATTTTTGTGTATCTTTGAAGAAAATACACTATAAAGAACTGATTCATTCTATTGTTCTTTGTCTAGAGAATCCTAATACACACAGCAAATGATAGAATTGCTAATAAAGTTGACCTCTGTACCGAGTTAATCGTTTCTGTCCCCAACCCCCTAGCTGCTGAATCTCCTGATCTTGAGCCCTTCTGCCTGCTGTGGAGATGGATCAGTCTGTTTCTCTGTCCCAAAATGCCAGGACACTTACCTGGAGTCATGGATTTGCCTCCATTCCTGCCAGATCCCTGATGTTATCAACTGGAGACTCTTGCCACCTACCCTGGCCAAGGGAATGAATGGGGACCTGACCAGGGTCTTCTGGTTCCCTTTTAGATTCAGGTGCTGCAGAAACCTGTTCTGAAGAATTCGATGGGACTTTTGCTCTCAGTTTTCTCCTGTGTTGGTCTTCCTATTGGATAATTCCACTACTCCCACCCTTCCCTGACTGGGGAGTGACCAAACCCTCCTAGAGGGGACTGCAGGGAGGGGACTAGGGTGCCATCAGGCAGCTCTCACATGCCCTGGCCGTCTCTTCTTTCTCAAGTCTGGAGAGGAAAGCCAGTGCCCGTGAAGTCACAGGGCCATGGGCTTACTTCCCTTTATGGAAGGGCCTGGCCCCAATCTTTCCAAATATGATTTGCCCCAGGAACAAAGACCCTGGCTTCCTGGAGCAGCATCCTTGACTTTCTCTGGCTGCCTAACACGTGCAAAGGAGCCCATGCAAGACAGGCACTTTTCCTATTCCCATGCCTTGTTCTCCTGGGGCAGTGACGTTCCCTCCACTCCTTCCATCCTGTAATATCAAACTCCAGGCAACAGGAGTCTGAACCACCCGCACCAGGGCAGCAAAGATGGGTCAAGGTTCTGGAGCCGTGCCTGGACTGTGGGCAGCCGTGTCTTGGTAGAGGGCACACTAGCAAATGAAGCCTTCCTGCTTCCTGCTTGAATACCAAGTATAGTGTTGGAAGCTGAAAGTCCAAGATCAGAGTACCCCAGCTTCTGTCCAGGTTTTGGTGAGGGCTTCATGGTGGATGGCATTATGGCAAGAACACATGTGAGAGGGAGAGATGATGTGACATGGTGAGACAGGAGACAGAAGGCCATAGAGTGGGAAAGGCCCAGGCTTGCTCTTTTGCAACAACTCATTCATTTTTTTTTTTTTTTTTTTTTACCCAGGGGTGCTTAACCACTGAGCCACATCGCCAGCTCTTTTTTTTTTTTTTTTTTTAAATCTTTTATTTTGTGACAGGGTCTCACTAAGTTGCTTAGGACCTCACTAAGTTGCTGAGGCTGACTTCGAACTTGTGATCTTCCTGCCTCAGCCTCCCAAGCTACTGAGATTATAGGCATACACCACAATGCCTGGTCTAACAACTTATTCTTACAGGAAGTAACTGGGGTCCCACAAGAACTACGTTTTCATTTTGGAGCAGCACCTGCATGACCCAGTTACCTTGCACCAAGTCCCACCTGTTAAAAGTTCCACTCCCTCCCAACACTGCCACACTGAGGACCAAGCCTCCAGCACATGAACCCTTGGGGGACACACTCAGACCACATCCAACCATAGCACCTGCATACTCTCCTAGTCATGGCTTCTTCCAGCAGCTGTGCCATACACTGGCAGCTTTGGTCCCCAAGAAGATGACACTGTTTATGGTGGGCTATGGCAAATGTAGCCCATAGAACAGTGCAGCCACCATGGAGGACAGTTTGGCAGAATCTCAAAAAAATTAAACATACACTTATCATACAATTCATCAATCCTGCTTCCAGGCATACATCCAAGAGATTAAAAAGTTGGGACTGGAACAGATATTTGAATGCCCATGTTTATAAATCAGCATTTTCACAGTAGTCAAAACATCCTTGAATGGACCAGTGGATAAACAAAATATAATATGTATTTTAAATGGAATATTATTTAGCCTTAAAGAGGAAGAAAATCCTGATACATACTACTGCATGGATGAACTTTGACAACATGCTAAATGAAACAACTCAGAGACAAAAGGACACATACTGAGTGATTCCATTTATATGTAGTACCTAAAATAGGCAAACTCATAGATGTGAACGTAGAGTGGATATTGCTAGAAGATAGATGGAGGGGACATAGGGAATTATTGTTTAATGAGTACAGAATTTCAGTCTGGGATACTGAAAAGTTTTGGAGACAGAATGTGGCAATTTTGCACAACAAAGTGAATGTGCTTCTGGAGCAACCTGGTCCCAGTGTGTAAGAACTGGCCCAAGGTGCCAGGAGACTGAAGAAAGAGGCAGAAAAAACTAGAATTGCAGAGTATAATTTATTAGGGGACTTTCTGAGAGGAGCATGGTCCTGGGCAGCAGCAATTACAAGTGGGTCCCTTCAATTTGGGTCAGAAGGAGGGGCATATGTATTGGTTAGGACAGAAGTGACTTCATCCTAACCGGAATGGGCCTGGTTTATCTTAAGCTAGTATCAAAGACTCAGGCACATTCCTGGTGCCAGGGTCCAGTTGTAAAGCTCCACATACCACTCTAATGGTTTTGTCTATTTATAGTGTGCTGGGAAACTATGCAGGAAAAACCAACTAGGGCTACTTGGGAGCAATCATGGCCGTCACAACTCAAGATGGCTGCAGTCCTGTCAAGCTAAATCCAGAGAGTACTTAATGCCTCTGAATTGTTCCTTCAGAGAAGATTGAAATTTTATGTTATGTATATTTTACTACAATAAAAAATTTAAAAGTGGCCAAGTATAGAGTTAAGAAAGAGGAGGTTTTCTACCATGGATATCTGTGTCTGCTTTTTAATGTTACCCACAACTTCCTCCTTCCTCTGTCCTACTGATAAGCCTACATAATAGTCAAGGCATTATGGCCAACACTTAACCTGTATCATGCCATTGTGGTTGTTTTAGTCATTTTTTTTTTTTCATTTCTGTGACCAAAAGACCTGACAAGAACAATTTTAGAGGAGGAAAAGTTTATCTGGGGGCTCACAGTTTCAGAGGTCTCGGTGCGTAGACAGCTGGCTCCATTCCTAGGTGCTCGAGGTGAGGAACATCATGGCAGAAGTATGTGGTGGAGCAAGGCAGGTCAGGACAGGGCCACCAAGAATCAGAGAGAGAGAACTTCACCCTTCAGGGACTAAATATGCACCACAAATACACGCCCCCAGGGACCCACCTCCTCCAGCCTCACCCACCTGACAACAGTTACCAGTTAATCCCATCCGGGGATAAATGCACTGATTGGATAAGGGCTCTCATAGCCCACATTTCACCTCTAAATCTTCTTGCATTTTACAACACATGAGCTTTTTGGGAACACCTCATCTCTAAACCATAACAGCGGTAAAAACAGAATAGAGGCCCTGGCCTCCAAGGGCTCACCAGCAAAAGTGCAGCTCCTTTCTATAAGCACTCCTCTCTCTCCACACTGCTCTTAGGAAAAAGATGAAGCTCTTGCTTACTCTTCCTGTCTCACCAGTATGTCTTGGAGCAACTCACCCTGAAGCAACTCACCTGTGTTCCCTTTCAGCCTCAGTGAGCTTTCTATCTCTCACTGCCAATGTTATTTGCTGCTTAGAACACATCCTCCTCCCCTCTGCTTAAAATTCACATCCTTCAGAGTTCAGCTCAACTGTCACTTCCATTGGCAACATTTCCTCACCTTAGATCAAGCTAAATTCTCTTGTCACATACTCTTTTTTTTTTTTTTTTGTCACATACTCTTAACACCATATTCTTCCCGTTTTTTTGATTAAATTTCTGTCCACCACCGCCCCACTGGATGATGATATACTGGAGAATAGGGACCTTCTCAGTTTTCTCATCATTGAACCATATATCTGTAATGGGTGCAGCACTTACTCAGTAAGCACCTTGTATCAGTCAGCTTTCTGTTACTGTAACAAAATACCCGAGATAAACAAACTTTTAAGAGAGAAAGATTTATTTTGGCTTATGGGTTTTGAGGTTTCAGTTCATGATTGGTGGGCCACATTCCTTCTAGCCTGAGGCAAGGCATATCACCATGAGTGTGTGGCAGAGGAAGCTGCATGCCTCATGGCTGCTGGGAAGCAGAGAGAAAGAGAATGGCTTAGGGTTCCCATGTTCCCTTCAAGGGCATGTCCTCAATGACCTAATTTTCTTCTACTAAGCCCCAATTCCTAGTAGCACCACAGTTGGGGACCAAGACTTCAACACATGAGATTTGGGGGGACAGTCACCCAAATGTACACCTCAATCATTATTTCATAATGAATCCAGGATTGAGAGAATGCAAAATGATTAATAATACCTAAGTTAAAGGTTCTTCTCCAGTTTATAAGTGAAGGATGCAGTGACCTGTTCAACACTACACTCTTCTATGTAAGGCAAATTGAGATTAGTCAGAAGCAAGAGATGTAATGCATTTTAGATTGACAGTAAAAGGAAAGCTATTCAAGGTAGCAGTGTTTTTTTTTCTTACTGTACTGCATATTCTATGCTGATTTTTTAAAATTATTATTAGAAGCGCAGTTTGAAACTAGAATGACACTTCTTTTAATTTTCTCACACTGGTAGTCATTGATCTGCATTCATATCTTAAGAGGAAATGCCATTGAATTCAGGAGAAGTATATTTAACCTGCATGGTATTCAAAAATTACTGGAAAAGCTTAACTCCCGTATACTGTGCTGGTGACCTTGCTAAGTAGGTATGTTAAACACTTAAATGTATAATTTTCTTTGGGCGCTTTCGGTAAAAACATTCTTTCTTCTTTTTCACGTCTTCCAGCAAACCTCATTATCCTTCTTGTGACCCTGCAGGCATCTCATTTTCTTTTGGCGTGTTTGCAAGTTTTAAAATATTAACTGCATCTCCTGCCTCAGGAAGGGTTGCTTGGCTACTACTCTACATTTTTAGAATGTGAATTCTTTTACTTCACCATCGCTACCTTGAATAAAGGAGTTTAATGCATTTTCATAGAAGCCAGACATAATTAAAATCGCTTATCTTTATTAAGTACAGTAATCATTCTCATTTGGAAGACCAAGGGGAATATACACAGGAGAATATGTATTAGTTTTGAATACTGTTGAAAGTAAATTAAAGTAAGGTCACAAGGTGTCAGTCACCATGGAATTGGTGGAAGGTGCTGCTGTACGTGGGATACCAGCTTTTAAGAAAGGTAGAAATAAAGAAGAGTAAAATAAGAGCAAGGATGCCCAAGAAATGGGCTATTTGTTTCATTTGTCATCTTTGTAAACTAGAAACACATAATAGTAAAACTTTGAAGCTGAGTGAGGTCTAATGCTGAACAAAAATGATCTCAAGAAAATGTGTTCTGACTTTATTTATTTTTTATTTTTTTATTCTTGTGTAGTAAATCCCAGGATTGTACTTGCCTCTGGGTAGAAGGGATCATACTGCACAAAACACCCCTGCTCCTGGGGACTTTGAATGTTATGTAAATGAGCACTGAAAGGCATTTGCCTGCTCTAGCATTTCTCAAGGTGGGCTTTCATTGTAGGATGTTAAAAGAGATTCCAAAGGGGCTGGGGTTGTAGCACAGTGGTAGAGTGCTTACTTAGCAGGTGTGAGGCCCTGGGTTCGATTCCCCTAAATAAAAATAACGGTTCATCCACAACTAAAATAATAAAAAAATAAAAAAAGAGAGATTCCAAAAGGACTTCTCAGGGCCTTTAAAATAGTAATAAATACTTAGAATTCTTTCTAAGAATGAGGTCTATTATTAAGTGGTTCTCAAATTCATTCAAAGATTACATCTTTGGTGTCTTTGTTTGTTGTTGTTTTTACTTTGAAGTTGCGCTCCTGTTTTTGGAGAAATCACAAGTGAACTTGTGAAACTAGTATAGACTGGAACGTGCTCTGGAAAAAGCTGACATTAAAAAATAGAGGCATGTCCAGAATTTAAAGAATTTTAGAAATCTCTTCATGAAATATTCACTAAGGGCTTAAATCACTGAGAAATGGCATGAGTATACCCCATACCAGTAGCTCTATAATCCCAAGGCTCTTTATAGTGGCAAAATTTCTAATGGCCCCAAAGTGAAGCAGTCACCCAATGTTCATCAGATCATGAATGAACAAAGTGCGGTGTCCACATACACCGGAACATTAGAAGGAATGAAATACTGATACAAGCTACAACATGGAAGAAATTTGAAAAACACTGTCAAATGAAAGAAAAGATACAAAAGGCCCCATATTGTATGATTCATTGATTGGAAATGTCCAGAGTAAATTCACAGATACAGAAAAGCACATTAGTGGTTGCCAGGGACTGGAAGAAGAGGAGAATAAGGAATGATTGCTAATGAGTATGAGATTTCTTTCAGGGCTGAAAATCTGGAGGTAGACAGTGATGATTATCTTATAATCTTGTTAATATGCTAAAATATACCACTGGACTGTGCACTTTCATAAATTTTATATTTCAATTAAGAAATAATACTGGCTAGGGGTGTAGCTCAGTGGTAGAGTTTGTGCTTAGTATGTGTGAGGCCCTGGGTTCCATTCCCAGCACCAGAAAAAAAAAAAAAAAAAAAGAAAGAAAGAAATCCAGCACGCTACCATAACACATGTTTATCTTCCATATTTTAGGAACAGAAAACAACACAACTATTTCTTGTCAACAAGTATATTTAATGAAGGTACTAGAGGTTATTTACAGAAGATATACATACATACAATTCCTACACATTAAATGTAGTCTTATTGTGAAAACAGAAAAAAATGTACTCCAAAATTACATACTAAATAAAAATAAATAAAAAGTAATTATTTGGCACAATATCTATTATGTAGCAAATAAATAACTCTATACCATTGATTGGATGAACTATTTACAATCTATTTGAAAGTGCAAAACAATTGTTGAAAATTAAGATATTTGTAATAACATTTAAATCCAGAAAATATGTTATTTTTTTTTAAATCAGTAACAATAAATTTGTAGCTGAAAGGTTTTTTTTTTTTTTAATGCCCAGGAAAATATTTTAATTTTGAAAAACATTTTGTGCATATTGTGCTCTTCGGAAATGTTATTTTTTATCTTAACGCTGGCAATTTTAAGAACCTTGGTGTTACTGAGTTGGAATTCTTATATAAGTAATCCTGATTTGTAAATTTTAAAAAAGATACATTGTAAACATAAATATTATTCTATCTATCATTCAGAAATTACAGACCAGTCCTCTCTAAATTACATAAGTAGCCATAATGTTTTATAGTAGTGTGGTCAGGTTCTGTTCCTTAAGAGGTAAGATTATGTGGATGGAAGAATACAACCTAGCATGTGGACTTTAACAGATTCCTTAACACTTTGCCCAAACCCCATACTCCAAATCAAGATGTTGAATTAAAAATGATGAAACTACATCACCACTGATGTGTCCAAATGGATCCCATTGGTAGCACATTTTGCACTGTAAACATTCTCGGAAGAAACATCAGGAGCTTGAGATTCCCCTTGACAGTGGTGTTTCTACTGAGCTCTTCATTTGGGCCTTATGAAGATGGCACAACTGGAAATGAAACAGGGTGACTACACTGGGGGTTCCTAAGCTAGCGTGTGTAAGCTTTATGCAAGTCAAATCATTTCTTCTCTTCTCATGTAGTCAGTAAGCTGAATGCAGCCCTGAGATGTCTCAGGATGTGTTTTTGCTTGTTTTGTAGAATTCTCTAGTGGTGATACAGTCAATGGTAGCATAAAAGGCATTTTTTGAAAGATTGTGGACTGGAGACAAATCATTGCTTGGGGCACTTTAGATGTCTATGGCCTACGGGGCTCTAATCGGTGTGACATCTGTGATAAAGTTCTCTGGTTGTCAATCACATTTAATTGCCGGACATAACTCCGGACATCCTGATGGTTCTTATTAGCTTGCGCTGCATCAGGATCTGTTGGAAGAAGAGAAGGAGAATTGGCATTGCAAAATATATGCATATAGATACAGCTTTATTTTCCCCATTGACTTATTATGCTTATCACAGATTCCTGGGTTCTGTCAAGACCTTTCAACATACCACATTCACTGGAATATTTCTACTTGCTTGTTCCTTCTCCTCTTTTCTATCCTCCAATCTTCTTTTCTTCCCTGGAATCATCTCTTTTGATCATTTCCCTCTGTATTGCATATTGTTTTTTTAAAAAAGAAGAAAGGGCACAAAAATGTGGGAGGGGGAGCATCTGTCTGATAGCCCCTGCTGACAAATGAAAACTGTTTCCCCTAACCAGCCCACCTCTGTGTCTCACTCTGTCTCTTCCTCTTTTGATCCAGATGAGGGCTAATGTCAAAAGACAATTTTATTAGCTCATCGCAAAAGTACTTTACCACCTGGACCAAACTGAAGGAAGCCAGAGAGATTATCAGGTCATGACTGTCCCCTTCACTTGCAGGCAGTACACAGCAATGCTATGCAGATTGTATGTTCTTACAAACTGTCCAGCTTCATAGAAAACCACAACTTATGACTTCTACCAGATTTTCAATTCTGAGGCTGCTTGTTCTGAAAACCCAGTTACCACTCTATTGTGATCCAAGCATGTGAGCTACTGGGCTATCAAAGAGGTTAGCTGATTTCATTCAAACCAGAGTGGCAAGAAAACCCCATGCCCACAGCCCTGTGCAGACATTATACGAGAATGAGGAAGGCCACACTTGATAGTGCTGAACTGGAAGCACAGGTCCCTTGGGAAGTGACTACTAAGCTCCCAAATATCGCTGCCCTGTGGGAATCTGTGCCCAGAGTTGCTAGATCTTTCTTTTCTTTGTCTTTCTTTCTTTCTTTCTTTTTTTTTTTTTTTTTGATGAACAGGAAATCTGAACTTTTTTCCATGCGAATTCCTTCAATTCTTAAATGGTGACATTTCAAAATAAAAGGGGAAAATGCTATTTTGATCCAACACCTCTGCTGTGGTCCATGAGCTACCTCCCTCCCATGGCTTGGGGACTTTGGTCTAGTTGGACACTGAGAGTGGTCAAATGGGAGTCTGGACTGCTGGCCAGGGGTCTGTCCCCACCATAGTACACTACTTTCTGCAGCCCAGTTGCTCCTGTTAGATCTACCCACCATTACCCAAGACAATTAGAATGCCATCTGCATATGGAGTGAAGGGGAGTATTGCAGGTCTGAACACAGAAAAGCAGAGAGAAGATACAAAGGCCCCTACCCGCTGTAAGAAGAAACTCATCAGTATAATTATCACATATAAATAATACCACAGTGAACTGCAGAACACATTGTGCTTAATTTCCTCCGCTTCTCACTGGCAGTGTACTCTACATGTACAATATACTGTAATTACATTGTACATATTCCCACAATGTTTATGAATCTATTCCTATAGCTTTATCTATAGATTGTTGACTTCAGAGCTGAGCAGCTGTTGTTTACCAGCAGTCACTGATAACTTCAACAAATGCAGTGGAGAGTTTTTTAAAAAAATAATTTCCCTCTACTTCTCTCAGAGAAGACATAGGATAATGTAGAATTTATTTCCAAAGGGGCTCATGTAACAAAGCAGATTCTATCATGGTTCTTCTTTGGTTCTTAAACCTCACTGAGAACCTGTGAAGATCATGAACCCTCTCAGGCAAACAGGAGTTTGCATATAATTTTAGGAATTTCCTGGACCCCTGAAGGATCATGGATTCTAGATGATAAGCCCCTCTTCTACGTGGTATTACTCATCTAGTCTCATTTCACTTGCACAACTGCTTTAAGATTGTGTTTTCACACATAGTAAATCACTACAGGCAAAGATAGGAGACATTTTAAATCTGGTAGAATCCATGTAGGAATAGTAGATGATATGCAAGACCAGTTTCATTTTGGAAGTCAGAGAAGGCACAATCATTTGAATTAACTTTTTTCAAGGTCTAATATCTCCCATTATCAAGATTACTTGCCCCAGATTTTCCCCCACTGAACACTAAAAAAAAATGGTATCCCATGTTGCCAAACTCTGGCTTTGGACCAACTCTGTACTGTAAAGAGCAAACCTTTCTGTTTAATAAAGCAAGAACCTTCTAGTCTCTTGGCATTGTGCCTATGGGAGAGAATGGTTCTGGTAAGCTTATAGTCAGACACATGTCATCTTATCATATTGTATTAACAAGCCAAATTTCTTCAAATGACTCATACAATAACGTTAGCAAAAAACTTCACAGGGTCCACCTCCTTACTCCCAAACAAGATTGAGGGGACCAAGGCTTCGCCCCTCACTCAAAACCCCAGTCCAGAGGAGACCGCAGCACTGCTGCTACGATACAACTCAGCTCCTGACAGATTACAATTGTCACATATCATTAGTAATATTTTTATGCATACGAAAGCATGGCATTATACCAATTCTTGTGATACATGTTCACATTTTCAAAGAGCACCTCAAATTCCCTCCGATACTCCAAATAAAAAATCCTGCCAGGGGACTTTTTACAAAAGTGCTATAAACATGAATGCATTCTTGCAACACCCTGAGAAACAATAAATAATATCTTCCCCAGTTTATAAATGAAAGAACTGAGTCATCAAGGGTTGATGTTGCTGTGAGTTTCTCAACATCAAGCAATGAGTCACACAGAGAGCTGGTTGGAGGCACTTTGTTGGCTACTGTGTCCTAGTTGTTTCTAGCCATACTGGAAAAAAGCAAGTTGATTCTCTTTAAATCCATTCACAACATAGTATTCCTATGGTTGTTTTCTAGTTTTACAACAATGTAAATATTTTTTTTTAGTTTTACAACAGCAAAACAAAGTCTTTCAACCCAAAGCCCAAGTTGCAAGGAATTCATGGTCCAAAGTGCCTCTGACACAATCAGACACTGTCCAGACTACTACAGTGTCTCAGTGGGCTCATTAAAAAGGACTTAATCACCAAGATCTCCATTGCGGCGTGTAGCAGCACTGAACTTACTGAAGGGCTGGCTCCTGTAGTACCTCACTGTTCTGGCAGTGTTTGCAATCATGCGCTAAGAGGAAAAAAACAGAAAAAGAAAAAAGAAGACAGAAATGCAAGTCAGCTTAGTGTTTAATCCAAAAAGGAAAACAAACCATTATTTATTTTGTCTATGCTTGGTATCACCAGAAACAGGATGTTCTAAGACGTCGACTATCTGAAGAGCTGGTTGATGTATAACGTTTTTAATGACTTTAAAGGGCACCCATATTCTGAGGCACTGGGCATTTTCAGGTAAGGAATATTAATAGCCTAACTCTGTTCTCATTGTTTGCTTCTTCCCTACAATGTAAAAGCATTCCTGAGACTATAAATTAATGCTCAGAAATAGTTTTCATCATCTTAACAATGGCCAATGTGAATTTGTAAGAGAACTTGTAACTATCCCAGATTTGAAAGAGGATTAGTTTGTCAAGTTTCTCATAGTAAATAGGCTTCAGTAATGAGGTATTAGATTATATGCACTGAATGGTAAGTCCAAGTATTCTCCATATATTTTTTTTAATTAGTTGTTGATGGACTTTATTTGTTTATTTATTTATTTACATGTGGTGCTGAGAATCGAATCCAGTGCCTTGCACATGCTAGGCAAGAGTTCTATAACTGAGCCACAACCCCAGCCCTCTCCATATAAATTTTTGTCACATACTATGCATTCTGACCTTCCTAGTATTCCAGCAAAACTGTATATTGCAATGTTAATCCTGATTGTCTTACTTTCTTCTTTCTTTGCTTTTACTTTCTTTCTAATTATAACACAAACATATGCATGCTTTAGAAAACCAGAAAAATATCAGGACAAAGTAAAAAACATTTAGAATATTACTTCACAGAATAAACTCATTAATATTTTGGTACATTTACTTCCAGCATTTAAGAAATGAATATGTAAAATCACATTTAAAAAATAAAGTCATACTGTGTATACATACGTTATTTTGGCTTGAATTTTCTACATTGCATTGTGATCATTTTCCATGTTATTTTCATTTCAAAACATTTTTTAAATGAGCATGCATTCCATCAAATGGACAGATCATAACATATTTAAACTTTGTTAATTTTGTCATCAAGTGATCTTAATTTCTTTGTAGAGTTTTGTTTGCAACAAAGAATAAAAAGGAGTCTTTATGCTGAAGTCAATTAAACAAAAGGGAGAAAAATGAAAATGAAGGACAGAAACAGAGAATCCTCAATCTCTGTGGAAAAACACTGGTGAGACCCAAGAACCATTTTTTTAATCAAGATGTATATTTCTTGCTCACAGTATTTTAACAATAGCTGGGCCCCCCATCCCTGGCCTGTTTGAAGACACCTTCACTGCCCAGATTCTATGGAGTATTCTGTAGACATAGTGGATTAATTGAAACATTAGCAGAAAATTGTTAAGGCTCCACCCAGGGGAAGAGACGCCTCAATTTCTGAGGGGTTGTATAATTTCAGTTCCTGTTTTCTTCTCTCAGAGATCTTTGGCTTACTAAAGTAAAAGAAAATGACTTTGAGGAAAACTTATGTAGGAAAAAAAAAACATAGAAAAGTCAAGGCCTTACAAATATATACATGTGAGCATCAAAATACCTCGCTGAATACCAGTGCTTTGTAAGCATGACATGACCCACGTCTACACTGGATGATTTCTCACACACAAAGAAGCAATCGAAAAAGTTTGAGCTTCACTTTCATAAAGGATCCTAAAAACCAGAACGTCTGTTGATCAGCATGAAAAATATATTACAAATACCTCCAAGAAAATGCAACATACAATGTATAATTAGCCTCTGATATATGGAGCCCTGAAATAAACAGTAACTATGATAATTTCCCTGCTAATTTACTTTAAGTTGTTTTTTCACTTCTCGAAAGGCTTTGCATCCGAAGGGCACAAGTATATTCCATGTAGAATTATTGTAATTCTTCAGATATTGAATGGAGTGTAATTACTGAAAACCCTGGGAAATGCTGCCAGTGTGCCCCTCTGAAGAATAATAAAACAATTAGCAGGGGTCAGAAACCTCTTCCTATACCATTCTGTAGGGAGTAATTGTTCTGCTTTTTAGTTTTGAAAGCTAAAACATTTCATTCTGACTTCGGCTTTAGACTACTCTTTATAGCTATACTCCCAGGCTTCATAATTTTTAGCTCATTATGTAGTTTAAAATGTGAGAACAATTGTTTAAATCAGTAATTTCCAGCTCTGAAGTTCATTCTACCTTTCTAAATCTTTGATTAATTTTAACAATGGTTTTAATTTTGACGTATCCTTTTTAATTGTACTCAAAGATAACTTCAACTTAACTTCAAAATCCAAATCTGGCTTTACAACGTGGTCCATTCTCTTCCTTTGTGAGGTCTAGACAATAGTGTTTAATGGTGTGAACCTACAGTAGCTACGCAGGAACCCCGCTAGCATTGCTGGTCAGTGCATGGTTACAGAACACTCTCAGGAGGCCATAGAAGGGTTAAACTGATATTTTAACCCACACCTTTTTGCACCCATTACATGCAATATCTAATATGCTACTGAGATTTCAGAAGTCATCTCCAGGGTGCACAGAGCCTTCCACAGCCTGCCTATAAACTGCGTCTTACCACTGAATGTATCCTACAATGGGGACTGCATGACCTCTAAGGACATCCATCCTTTTTTGTTTATAGAGATATCTTACTTCTATAAATTTATTATTTTGAGTCAAAATCTTTCTCTCTTCACTTTTCACTCATTGATCCTAGATCTGAGTTCTGGAGTCATAATAAGTTTAGTCCCTTTTTAAGAAGTCAGTTCTTCAGATACTTAAAGTCAACTCGTATAGATATCTTCCTACTCCAGGTCTTTTCTCCAATAGTTCAAATTTTTTTTTTTAACAATTCTTCTTAAGACACCTTTAGTTCTCTTCTGGACAGGCTCCAATGTAATGCCTAAGACTGAACTAATTGTAGAGTGGAGAGAAATGATCTTCCTTTGTTCCTTGACTTAGCTGATTCTATCTAAGTTCATAATTTAAAAACAAAACAAAACAAAACAAAAAACAGCACCACCACACACACACCCCATATGACTGACATCTGTTGAACTAACAGGAATGAAACCTCTTGGTCTGCTTCATTCAGCTGCTGTGTGGAGGCAGCTTCCTGCTCTGAAGTTGACTCTGTGGACCAAAGCAGAGGATCTTACATTTATCTCCACTAAAATCTATCTAGAGTCTCCGCATCTTTCTGCAGACTAAGCCCCATGTGCTGTCTTTGATGGCAGACGACTATTTCTTCATTGGTGTTCTCAATCATGTTTGGCCGAAACCAAGGTTAAAGAGAGGTAGGCTTCATTATCCAACTGCCGCAACAGGAATGGAGCCAAAAATTACACCCTAGGCTCAGAGGTCCTGCCACAGCAGGTTGGCCTGCCTGGAGCTGGCCAGGCAACTCTCTATAATGCTAGGCCCCGGGGAAGTGCCTGATTACTCCAAAGTAGAGCTTCTCATCTTTTTTTTCCATTCCAGCAAACCTGAGGTTGATGACACACACTCCCATTAGCAACTGGCTCATTACGACAGCAATCGGTAATTTAGGGGTGAATGTGGGGTGAACATGATCCTTTAAAAGATGCTTCCAGTCGGTGTAGAGGGCAGACTGAACCCTTTTCGCCACACCTGAACTGATTTTTCTTGGGACTAATTCTAAGCCTAGGTCTTCAGATCTTGTTTGCAAAAATTAATGTTTTTGCAGTTCCTGGCCTACTGGGGTGAGGGATGGGCCCAATTGATGGCTGATGAATTCCCCTTAGGACATGCACTCCGGAGGGAAGTGCACAGGGGGAAAATGAGGTAGTGAGTGGAGAACTCTGTGACCACATTCATGTGTCTATTTATTTATATCTATAGCTGAAGACACAGTGACTCTGAAGCAGATGTCCTTCCTGGGGCCTGAGATGCTGTGTGACCTGTCCAAAGGTTCAGTACAAAAAAAAAGGGGGAGACTGGGTGTGTGTGGCTTGGTGGTACAGTGCTTGCCTAGCATGTGTGACCACATAAAAATAAATAAAATTAAGGTATTGTGTCCATCTATCTACAACTAAAAAAAAATTTTAAAGTGGTGGTGGGGAGATCAACTGCTGCCTGCACTCCAAGCCTGAGGGTCCATTCCTGTAGCTCTGATGTAGGCAGTTACCTTCCAATCCAATGTGGGGATTGGAATCCCCAATCACAAGTGCTTCTTCTCCCACTGGGGCTTTGTGACCTTTCTGTAGCACTACCCCTCAGGAGCAGGCTGGCCAAGTCATACCTGCACTGCCACCCAGATGTAAATAACAGAACTCTATAGCTTTGGGCCTTCCTGCCCTGCTCCTGCTGATTCTTGTTTCCCCTTACTCTCCTGCTGCTGAGGTGCAGGCTTTTATGTCCACCTTTCAAGGTCAGACCAGCAGCCCTCCAGGCATTGCCACCTTCCACTGCTACACTCCAGACATGGCCAGAACAGCCTCCCTCTGCTCAGGCTATTCTGCCTCTCTGCTCGAGTCCTGGAGGAGCTGCTCCTGAACCTCATCCCTCTTCTAACTACAGCTTTGAATTGTTTTTGTCTTTCCTTCTGTTGACCTTTAAGATCTTTACCATTTCTGTTCTTAATGTTTCCCAGATTGCTTTTTCTCTTCTTATATTTCTATTCCTACTGATTTGATTCCCTTTCCATCTCTATTTCTATCAAATACAGCATCTCTGCCAATTATTCCTAGCTTAGCATGTGTAAAACCTCATCTATCACATCTGATTATTTCTCTCCAACCTCACATATTCACATATTTGAGACAAGAATTTTTTTTTCCTACAAGATAGAAAAAAATAAATTCTCTCTTCTACAAAGATTGTGCCCATGATAGCAACCAAATGGAAGTGCACAGTAGGGACCAGAGATAAAAGGGACCCAGAAGCTAAACCAGCTCTCACTGTATGCATCATTGAAAAAGGAGCCTGAGCCCTGTCCCCAGCTGTGGGTCTTTAATACATAAGGGGCATGTGACAGATACATATGTGTAACACAGGCACAATGGTCATGGTGTATCATATATATGATGGTCATGGCACATGGCAGTTCAGTGCCTGTCTAGTCACATGTGGTATATATGCATATATCTTCACTCGGGGAGGGACACTAAAGAACAGGCACAGCATTTCGGGGAGGAGAGGAGACAGAATAATACCCAGAGAGGACCAGAAGGCTGGGGAAATGTAACCTCGAATCAAGTCTCAGTTATGCAAAATGCTTTGGGTCACCTTGGTTAATTAAATTTTCTAATAAAATAGACAAAAAAAAAAAACTACTTGGATTCCATTTTTTCAAAAATAGAAATCTTTTTAAAAATGCTTTAGTGGACTGCCCTTCCTAAGCTTGACACTGGTGTTTAATTGGGTGATTCTTATATTCAACAAATATTCCTTGCCTACTTACAACATATCAGACACACTTGTAGGTGCTGGAGAAATCTCAGTGGACAAAACAGGTAAGATACCTGATCCAGGGCACTTACATTCTTAGTGGAGATGACAGATGATGTAAACAAGATCATCTTGGATCATGAGCCCAGCTATCAAGCTGAGGTTATCTATCAGAGTGAGCTGGGTGTGGGCGAAACAGGGAAGTGGGTGGTCAGGAAAGATGACAGAGGAGAGGACATGAGCTGAGGCCTGAAGGGGGTGAGGCAGGTAAAGACTGGGGGAAGAACATATCAGGCAAGGTGACAGGTAGGGCAAAACCCCTGAGGCTGGAAGGAAGAGAAAGAAGGCCAGTGTCTCCAACTTGGACTGAACACAGAGGAAACAGGGTGTGAGATAAGGCAGCAAGTCTGGGTTTTATCTGTTACTATATGTAACATGGTTTGATTACCTTTTACATCTGCATGAACTTCTCTGTCCTGTATTTTGCTTTTTGACTTGTCTTTCACTACTTTTGTGACCTAGTTTTTCTAACTGTTGTTGATGTTTTTGTTGGTGTTTAATATTTCACATTTTATCTTTTCAAAACTGCCTCTAATCTCATGAAGGACAAGGATAACTTTCTAGATATCTTTATGTTTGCTAGTAAAAAATCCTTTTCCAGGACACTCTATATATGGTGTGTTGCTTTGAAGGATGCCCTTTGGAAAACCTGCCTAAGCCTAGTCTGTGGAAGCTATATAAAGAGTAAACTCTGATTGTACTCCCACAGATCTCCTTTGTGTTGGAGACATCTGGGAATTGAATGGATTTGCTCATTTAGATTTTTAGAGATTCTTTTCTCCATAGCTTGAGGTAACAGGTTCAGAGGTCCCTCCATGAGTCTTGTAATAATATTATTGATGATAGATATTGCTCATTATGTAAGGTCATGCCTAGGGACACACACACAAAAAGGATTCAAAATATTTATCTCCCTTATTGAATTAGCATCTGTTAATGCTTCCAGAAGTCTAGAGGTTTGCCCTATGCTTCTCATTCCTAAGAAAATGATGACCTCAAAAATCACATTCATAAATACAGACACCTAAATATGGGTACATCTGAAACAGAACCAGCCTCCATGGCAGCAGCACTTGGCCTACCAGCATGCTTCATGCAGCCGGAGACAGTGGCAGCCGGCCAGCATATTCTCCTCTAATCCATTGCTGGTCTACCTTCTAAGTATTATAAATATTCATATATGCCATAGAATACGATGAAGGGCTTTATTCAAACATTTTTTGAATACTCCTTTATGTTCCCCCCAAATAAAAGAATGTCGGCCTTTTTTTTTTTTTTTAAACATAAGGATCAGAGTGTGGATTCTCTTTTGTTCATATTCACAAGTCCTGAAAACCAATATGCAACAAATTCTCTAATCCTCATTTCAGATCTCAAGGGTGAAGATGTTCAAAATGAAAATGCTTAGGGTTGGCACAGTGATTTGCTATGACTGTGCAATGCTTTCACCAAGAAAAGACACCGGTGTTTCTGGGCACCCTGGTGACTTCTGCTCCCCTGGCAGGGCCTCCCTCTGGGGACACAGTCCACCATCCCCACACAAGCTGCCAGCTCTGTTAACACCAGGCCCTTGCTGATGGATGACTGGGAAGTGGCACTGACATCAACCTGGAATGAAAGACAGATCCTTCCCCAAGACACACAGGAATAGCATCAGCCACTGGCTGTAGTGTGGGGATAAAGGGAAGGTCTGGGCTGGTGTATGGGGAGAAAATGTTGGAAAACTAGCAAGGTTTAACAAAACATAATCAAATCTTTCTGAAATTGTTTCATTTTCTAGTAACACCTAGTTCATGGAAAGGCATTTAGGAAATCAAACTTTTTTCATGAAATGATTTATCAAAGAAATACAATTTATAAAGTTGCTGCAGCCGAGGACTAACAGTACTTTTTCAATATCCTTTCTCCATTCTCTTTCATAGAGCCCCATAACATTTAGTGGGGCACATGGATATCCAAAATAGGGGATACATTTTCTAGGTTTCCTTTCATATGACTAAATTTCTGGCAGTGAAATGTGAGACAAAGGGGGTATGCAACTTCTTCCTTATTTTTAATGGGAAGCAGCATCCTTCATCATCTCCTTTCTCCTCCCTGAAGCTGGGATGGAAGGGGGACATGGTGGTCTACCATCTTGGATCATATGAAATAGCAAGAGAGGAAGCGTGGTACCTTGACTTTCTAAAGAGCAGAGCTACCATGCCCACTCAGACGTTTCAGTGAGAAAGAAATAAACTTGTCTTGCTTAACCCCTCATTAATTTTGGTTTCCACTATTGCAGCTGAAATGTGATCTTAGCTAGTCAGTTGCTGTGAAGCAAAAGTGGACTCCCTGAGAGCAGGGGTTAAGGACTTCTTTACTCTGTGCTCAGCAAAAGGAACCCACTGCTGTGGGTATAAAGCACAAAAATGGGAAGGGGCACTCTCCTAGTACACTGAACACTACCTTGACTTTTCCTTTGCAAGTTATGGATGCAGCACCAAGATCTAAAATCCCAGATGAAACACCTTTTACCCCCTGCCCCCCTCCAACAGATGACCGGCTTGGTGCACTCTGCTGTTCTTATCTGCTCTGTTAACTTTAGTGATCAAAAGTTCTAAAGCTCAGTCAACCTTTTAGGAAACTCTAGCTTCAATACTTTTGTGCACATGTTGATTTTATAGTGCAGTGATTGGCTTAGCCATCCCTCAGTCTGCCCTTCTGCATAAAGTGATTCAGAAAGTAACTTATCCCCACTTGCTGTATCTTTCATTACAGAAAAATGGTTGTTTTAAAAAAGAATGCAGGGAAATTGTTTAATTCTCTCCATATTAATAAATGAGCAAAGAATTTTATTACTTTGATCAAAAAATTATTAAACTGATACAGTAATGGAAATATTTGTAGCTTGCCCTTGGTGTGGGAGTTGAGGAGGAAAACCACTGAGAAGTTTTGTGTCCTCTGGTGTAGAGTGTATTTGAGGAGTATGTGCTCATATTTCCTAAGAACTTAAGATATGGGAACTTAGTGCCCAGCAAGACCCATGCTTCCCTACCAGGCTTGGCTTTACCATAAGCTCATTCCTCAAGCTGAATGGTGCTGATCCTTATGGGATTACTGCAGGGTATTTCAAGTTCTCCTAGAGTCATACATACTAGGTCAATTTCTTTCTTTTTCTTTTTTTTTTTTTTGTGGTGCTAGGGATTGAACCTAGGGCCTTGTGCATGCTGGCAAGCACTATAACAACTGAACTATAATCCCAGCCCTATACTAGCTCAATTTCAAGAAAAAATTAGAATTGCAGTTTTCTGATAAGAATTCTATGGTTCAAAGGAAGACTCATGTATCATGGAGCTACTATAACCCAAAGATGGATGGAGCAGGCATGATCCCCATGGAAAAGTGAAGTGTTGACTGAGTATTGAACCTCATGTCTCCTGAGCTCCAAGTCTTGGGCTTTTCTTACAGTGCCACATCCTCACTGTAAATCATAAGCCAGGGGAAATCCAGTATGCCGCCAAAGGGTTCAGAGACAATGGAGCATTCTACTAATATGCGCTGTGTAGCCAAAGAAAGGTTTTGGTGTGACCTGCTTTATTGCTTCATGAAAAATAAGAAAATAAATAGCAAAGTAACTATATCAGGGGCTGGGGATGTGGCTCAAGTGGTAGCGTGCTCGCCTGGCATGCGTGCGGCCCGGATTCGATCCTCAGCACCACATACAAACAAAGATGTTGTGTCTGCCGAAAACTAAAAAATAAATATTAAAATTCTCTCTCTCTCTTTAAAAAAAAAAAAAGTAACTATGTCAAACAACACTTTTTGGAGGGGGAGAGCAGGGTTGATTATGGGAAGGTGGTTGGAAAATACTGAATATGCATATGCCAGTTCCTCATTTGTTACCAAAATTTCTTCTTCTTGTTAACAGAGAGTTTCAAGTTCCCTCTCTGAACTTGAGTGAACTTTATTGGGATGGGTAAGACACACTTAGATTAATACTCCATAATCAAGATCTGTATAGAGTTGCTTTTTACCTAGTGCACTAAAGTCAGGCTCTGCCGATAAACATTTCAAAGGCATCCTGGGGCAGTCTAGCTCCACAAACCTTACAACAAAACAACCACACAGAAGTCACTGGAACATTTGTGCATTTTAGCAACAGGCAGCCAGGGACAGAAACGCACAGCATAAAAGCTGGCTGCTGCTGTGAGCCACAGCACAAATACTATTCAATTTCACAAAAGAGAACTGACAGAATAAAATAGGTAGCCAATTTGAACCAAGTATTTCAAAACTCCTTTATGTGTAACTACCTTTTTAAACATGGCAGCGTATATGGAAATTATTTCCTTTATTAGTACAAATGCAAATTTTATTTTAAAAAAACATTGTGGTTAAAGTTATAATACTGCACGTACCATTTTTTCAAAGTTTACTAGATTGTCAATGAACGTCTTGTTCCCCTCATGAGTAAATGTCATATCTGTAAAGAAATAAAAGCCACATTCTAATCACTAACCGAAATATGTCATACTAAGAAAGTACAATAGCACCATTAGATTATGCAGGTGGATTTGCATAACACTGCAGTGGAATAGGGCTGATAATAGTTCCTTTTATGTTAGGTGTTTAACTTTCTAAATCACTTTACCTGAAATTAGTAAAATTTCTAAACTAACCTTCTGTTTCACTAACAATACTTCCAAATCATAGATTCCCCGCTCTTCCAATCATCTTCCAACCCCTTCTGAAAGTCAGGGCTCAGAGGAGGTGACAAAGAGGTAGAAGAATGGGATCACACTTCCCCAAGAGATGGATCTGATCAGATGTTGCTTGTCTTTCTTCCCCCAGGGCTCACCACCTCCTGGTCTGCATATGTTTTAGGATTACCTTTAATGAGTAGAGGCATGAAGGGGATGAGAGGGGGCTCCAGCTTAGCTGCTGTCAGCCTGTAAGCCCTGTGGTTTCTCGAAGGATCCTTAGGAGACAAAGAGATGCTGGTCAATGAGTGACACATACAACATAGCCCCTTTTAATTCCCAGCACATCAGTCATCCCACAGTTGGGTATTTTTGAATCAAATGTAGCTACAAAAGAAAGGTAGACTTAGTTACAGAAACTGATTTGCATTTTAAAACAACTTCACATATGGCAGGACAATATTTTGCTTTCTGTTTCCATTCTGGTTTGAAGGGGTGATTTGCCTAAAGGTGCTAAGGGGAGGAATAGAGGAACTTTAGATAGGGCCAAGGGGAGGGAGGGGGCAATGAGTTAGTACATGTATGAAGACATGAATGGTGTGAAAATATTTGTGTACAATCAGTGACTTGAAAATTTGTGTTCTATATGTGTAATATGAAATGAATTGCATTTTGCCATGGTGTATGAAAAATTAGAATAAATAAATAATTAAAAAAAAATAATACAAACAACAATAAGTGTTGGTGAGGATGTGGAGAAAAAGGCACACTCATACATTGCTGGTGGGACTGCAAATTGGTGCAGCCAATCTGGAAAGCAGTATGGAGATTCCTTGGAAAACTTGGAATGGAACCACCATTTGACCCAGTTATCCCACTACTTGGTTTATACCCAAAAGACTTATAAACAGCATACTATAGGGACATAGCCATATTTATAGCAGCACAATTCACAATAGCTAAATTGTGGAACCAACCCAGATCCCTTCAGTAGATAAATAGATAGGGAAACATTGGTATATATACACAATGGAACATTACTCAGCATTAAAAGAGAATAAAATCATGGCATTTACAGGTAAATGGATGGAGTTGGAGAATATAATGCTAAGTGAAGTAAGCCAATTCTAAAAAGCCAAAGGCCAAATGTTTTCTTTGAAATGAGGATGCTGATTCATAATGGCCATGGGGTGGGGGGAGTATGGGAGGAATGGAGGAACTTTAGATAGGGCAAAGGGGAGGGAGGAGAAGGAAGTGGGCAAGGGGGTAGGAATGATGGCAGAATGAGTTAGACATCATTACCCTAGGTACATGTATGAAGACACGAATGGTGTGAAAATACCTTGTGTATAATCAGTGAATTGAAAAATTGTGCTCTATATGTGTAATATGAAATGAATTGCATTCTGTCATCATGTATAACAAATTAGAATAAATAAATAATTTAATTTTAAAAAAAGTAAATATGAAACCAGTAAAACTTGGAGAGTTCCCTTCCCCTGAAGCCCTGCCTCCTCCCTGGGAGGTTGGCTCAAGGCTCCCTCTACCTGCTTACCTGCCTGCAGGTTCTGACTTGCCCCATGAAACCATCCCATGGCTCCTAGCAAGTCCCACTCACTCTTTTTCTTTCTGTTAACACCTCCCAGCCAATGGGGAAAAATAATTTTGGCAAGTCAAGAGATATGCAGCGTCCAATCCATAGCCAACTTGAGCTGGATGGAAAGGACCCCATTACATTGCTTTTCTTAGTTACACAAATTGACCTTATGTGGGACATAAGTCCTCTTTAAGTTAGTTCCTGAGGGTGCCATTCATTAGTCAGACATGCTTGTTTTAGCAGCACTAAAAGGGATCATAAACTTCTTAAAGTCATACAAGGACAGATAAAATTTCCGAAATGAGAACTTCAATTCAGTTAATCAGAAATTGGATTAATGCAGACAGTGAACAGAATAAAGGAGCCACTGTCACTTACCATTAAACTTTCAAACTCTGCATAGAACTTCTTGAACTTGCTTGGCAGTTTCTGTTAATAAAATGAAAATGCCAGACGAATATGTCAGATTCAATATATAGATATGTATCATGTGTTACCATTTCTAGGTAGGAGAAACATATTTCTTTTGGCTCTTCATCAAATATCTCTGAGACAGGGCAGTTTATAATCTCTCCTGTCACTTGAGAATCATCTTCTGGAATACAGAGAACTTGACTTTTCAAGGTCTTAATCTAGTTGAGCCAAAAGTAACTATAAATGCTATAGTATTTCTGCTTTTAGTTTGTGTGTATATGTGTGTGTTTGTGTGTTATTGTGTGTGTATGTATATATATACATATATACACATACATATATATGTGTGTGTGTGTGTATATATATATATATATATATATATATATATTTTTTTTTTTTTTTAAATTTTTTGTACTGGGGATTAAACCCAGAGGTACTTTACCACTGAGCCACATTCCCAGTTCTTTTTTTTTAATATTTATTTTTTAGTTGTAGTTGGACACAATACCTTTATTTCACTTATTTATATTATGTGGTGCTGAGGATCGAACCCAGGGTCCCACACGTGCGAGGCGAGCGCTCTACTGCTGAGCCACAACCCCAGCCCTTTTCCCAGTTCTTTTTAATTTTTTAGGCAGGGTTTTGTTAAGTTGCAGAGGGCCTTGCTAAATTGCTAAGGCTGGTTCAAACTTGCAATCCTCCTGCCTCAGCCTCTTGAGTTGCTGGGACTACAGGCATGTGCGATTGTGCCCAGCATTCTTTTATAATATTTTCTGAACTGAATGATTCATAAAGAGAACTGCATTTCCCAAATTCATATAAGTGACCTGGACCCCTCATTCCCTTTTTAAAACTCTCTGATTCTCACAATCATAAATTTAGACCAGAGAATATTAGGATCAAAAGAGATTTAGAAACGGCTCAACACTCCTCCTTTACAAAGCAAACTATGTGACAACAGGACCTTTACCAGTTTTGTTACTGCTATTCCCTCAGTGCCTAGGGGAGTGAAGGTTACATAGAAGGTGCTCAATAAATATTCATCTGACTAACTTAAGCCTGAGTTTTACAGGTGGAAGAAATTAGGTCTCAGTTAAGATGACTGGACAAAGTCACGCAGCTGGTTGTCATCAGTGCTGCTGGAATTCACATCACCTCTCTGCTTTCCTATCTCATCTCTTCTATGCTCTATGCTTTTCCACATGGACATTTCTTCCATGTGATTTCTCTGCTTTGCTAAAACATAAAATTGATAGCTCTATCAATATGTTGATTTCTCCTGTTTATTAGTTGGCCTGAGACTCAACACCATCCACTGTACCTGCAGATCTAACCAGTTTATCAATACCGGATCGTCTTTCAGCTCATTGGCTCCTGCTTTGCTTGGATCCTGGGTTTTTAGTAAAGCTGGACTTTTGTCTTTGAACAGAGCCAAACCAAGATGGAGCAGCCTGACATGTTCCCCACGCAGAGTCGGGAAGCACGGACAAGTCCTGGGCCCAGAGATTCCTAACTCAGCTCTGCTCTGCCCAGCAAAATCTACCTTCAAAACATTCACCAGTCAGGCCTCCACAATCCTCAGAAAGCTTCTCTCCTCTCTTCCTCTCTTGTGTCCAAATCAGTTTGTTATAGTCACATTTAAACAACTGTGAAAATCTTATTTTATTTCATACAGTCCAAACTCATTTTCCTGGTATCAATTTTTAAGTTTGGTTTCAAGAAAACCTGATGTCGTTACTTGGGTTATTTAGAGGCCTAAAAACTGCATGGGCATGGAGGGGTGCTAGGATCTTGTGCAAAGTATCCCAATCATCATGTTGAATGATTGGGACATTCTTAACATTAGAACTTTTTGCCAG
Organism: Marmota flaviventris; assembly: GCF_047511675.1. Taxonomy (NCBI): domain Eukaryota; kingdom Metazoa; phylum Chordata; class Mammalia; order Rodentia; family Sciuridae; genus Marmota; species Marmota flaviventris. The sequence goes on from NC_092508.1 coordinate 59,227,119, forward strand.
GTGCAGTGGCACATGCCGGTAATCCCAGAGGCTCAGGAGGCTGAGGCAGGAGAATTGCAATTTCAAAGCCAGCCTTAGCAAGTTAGCAAGGCCCAAAGCAACTTAGTGAGACCCTGTCTTTAAATAAAATATCCAAAAAGTGTGGGGATGTGGTTCAATGGTTAAGCACCTCTGGGTTCAATCCATGGTACCAAAAAAAAAAAAAAAAAAAAAAAAAAAATTGGACCTTTTCTGATTAGACCCAAATGTCTGTGTATATAGTCCATTTTGGGTTAGACCTCTGTCATTCTTGTTCTTTCTTTACTTAGCTGGCTTTTAGGTTCAAGGATATAGGACACGTGCTAATATAACATTTTGTGGTTTTTCAATACTATTATTTATCCACACTCTGAGCTTCAACAGCAGTAACTCTACAAGGGCAATTTTGCCAACCCAGGGGATATGCAGTAATGTCTGCAATTTTTGTTGTCACAACTGGGGAGAAGTGTGCTGAGAAATGTTATTGAAATCAAGTGGGTAGAGGCCAGGGAGGCTGCTGAGCATCCTATGGTGTGCAGGACAATGCTCCATGATGAGGATGTGTCCTGCTCAGACTGTCAATAAAGCTCAGGCTGCGACACCCTACTGCAGATGATCATCTCACTGGCTTCATCTGGGACTCTCTTTGCTCTCTGCTGGGAACCCCTCCCTTCCCTCCACCATGTGGCTTAGCTCTACTCCCTGTGTTGTTCTTCCAGTGTTTCGCACACCTGCTGGAGCTCCTGGGGGTGAGGGGCTGCTCCTCACACGGCTTGCATGGCCATCACCTACGCACTGGAGTTGTCTGGGAAGCCCTTGGGATGTTCTCACAAAATACAGGGAGATCAACCCAAATCAAAGATGCTCGTGAATGAAAGCTCTTCCTATCGGACTACACAATTACATTTCACCTTAAAAAGAAAGGTTTATGAATGATGAAAGCCTCATCTTCTCTTGTCAGTGACACACAATGATGAAAATAGAAGCTCAGAGACACAAAGTACTCCTATCCCTGGTGGAAACTAGAGGACTAGCCAATTAACTATCTCCTTTTGCCGACCATGGACTGGCCAATTAGTTCTGTTCTTTTGCTGGCTGCACCCTCCCCAGAGGCCTCCGGTTTTTCTTTTCCGAGCAGGAGAGGGACTCAGTTAGTGTTTCCCACATGCTATGGTCTTACTCTCTGCTATTATGTGGCACCTCCACCAGGCCTCTCTGGACCCCCATGAGGCTTTATGCCTCTTTTATTTTTCCCAATCAACTCCTTTGGACTCCTTGCAGGGATTAGAAGCTGGAAGTAGATTGGGGAAGGCAGGCTGGGGAGAGCAAACTATCTGAGGGGAACCCTAGGTCTCTAAAGATCCCAAGAGCCTTGGGCTATAAGACAGGGGCGGTGCGCAATGGCTTCATTGCTTAGATTTGTTGGCGGCTCTAGCTCTGTCCTTTTGCTAGCTGGAAGATGATACAGCTGCGTGGCATGCAGGCCTCACCAATTCCCTCATTCCTATATTCAGGGCATGAGCTGCTGTGTGCTGCATCTGCCTGGAATTTTAAGAGAAACCCAAGACAGAAGGACTTGTGAGGACCTGCCCTATAAACAATGGAAACATTTAGGAGGGACAGAGAAAGAAAATAGTTTCAAGAAGGAAATGGGGAGGAAAGTAATTTCAAAGGAAACATTTAGAGACGCAGACAGCTGTCTTTAAGCACCATTGCAAATTGAGTCTATTATAGACTCCTTGCCCTCTTTTTGTGTCTCCCATACTTTTTTTTATTTTTAGTAAGAATCTATTTTTGTGTGTATGTTCTATTGGAGATGAGTGTTCCTTTCAACTGTATGTCACATGTAAGAGGTCAAGCACATTTTGAGCACTAAGCTCATGATAAATGAAGATATTTTTGAACAACCAAATATCAACAAACCACTCATCCTGTTTGCTATAGAAATTCATGGCACACCTGCATAACTTTTGCCCCAAACAGAATCCTAGTCAACTGTTGCTCCTCTACAGAGAGAGAAGTCTGCCAGGTGGTTAAGAGATGCTTAGTGCTCTGCCACTCTAAGCAGTTGGCCTCTGAGCTGTTTCTCCCAGGAGCAAAATGATGACTTGGCTAAACATGGATCTTTTCTCCTCCTTCAGTCATAGGTAAGACTTGGGACAAAAGCAATAAGCAGACTTCTCAGAGAACAATGGAATCTATGGCAAAACCTTTGCAAGTCCTCTAAGCAAATGGTGTTCCTTCATGTTATACCTATGAACTGGACTTCTTATTATTTACATTGTGTAGATCAGGAAGCTGAGATTCTCCCATGCCCTTTCCCACAGAGAAAAGGATGATATCTTTTTAAAGTCTCATTCTGTCGCAACTGGAAAAAGGAGACAGGCCATCTCCCTCCAAAGGTCCCAACTTTTACATCACTATACCAGAGTGAGTGATATTTCTAGAAAAAAAGCCCATTGGTGAGTCTGCATTTTTATTCTTTTTTTTAAATTTTTAGTTGTAGATGGACACAATACCTTTATTTTATTTATTCATGTGGTGCTGAGGATGGAACCCAGTACCCCCCACATGCAAGGCAAGCACTCTACCACTGAGCCACAACCACAGCCCTGTGTTTTCATTCTTAAGGCAAAAGTCACAGCTGGATCTCAGTTGAAGCTTACCTCCCACGTTAGTGCCAAGCGGCTAACGGCAACATTACTTAGTCCCATGACGATGGCAAAAAAGGAATTCAGATTTCTGTATTCCTTACAGCTGAAACACAAGAGAGATGAGTTTGAGTAAAATGACATTTTTTGGTCAGAATAAAAAAAAAATTAGAGTTCTATTTCTGATAGTCATCAATATTCTTTAGGATTCCTTTATGTGAATGAGCAATAATAGATTTGGTGCACTGTGTAAGTTCCACTTGGGTAACCGCATTCTGCTGTTTGATTTCTCCCTGTCATTTTAGGAAGTTGATGGTTTTGGCCAATGAGGTATGAGTTTTGAGAAGTAATTTGAAGACACTTCCCCTGGAAGTTGTTATAATTTCAAATTTGCTAAATGTCATGAAAGACCTGAGGAAAACATCCTAGGGGACAGGAAGCAAAAAAGGAAAAGTCCTTGGAGACTTCCAGACCTTTAGCCTGAGGATGGACACCTTCCCTGGTAGCTGGAGTGGGGCTAAGAAGCCATAATGCTGCAGCCACCTGCCTTTCACCTGCCATGCAAATGCTTCTCATGTGTTGAAAACTACTAAGTTTTAAGGCATGATCCCAAAGGAATAAATATCAGAAGTGTGAATGTGAGAAGTGACCTAAACAATTGATGACAGGTGAACCTTTTCCTGACATCAAAGAAGCTGAGCATTTTAAATCTGTACTTGTGCTACTATTAGCTTTTAAGAATATATACTTGGGGAGGAAACATGTGGAACAAGTCCAGAAATTCTTATTAGAATGGTGACATCTAGGCCAGGCACTTGGTTTAATTACCAAACAAAAACAAAAAACAAAAGGAATCTCAACTTCTTCATACAAGGTCCCTGAAAAGGGAAAGAATTCATTTTTGCAATATGCACAAAACCTTCACCTTAAATCAATGTGGCTATCTAAGTTTACTAGTTCCTAGTTAGATCCTGTTTGAATGAACATTTTTATAAAAGGCAAGTAAATGATTGCATTTGCTACCTAGTTTCTTCTTGCAAAGGTAGCAACAGTAATTCTTCAATGGTCTGAATGGAAATGGGAATGAATATTCCAGAGCAGCTAGAATGTGTCTGTTTCATGAGAAGGCCAGCAAGGTCTCATGGTGCTGGGGTAGTGGCTTCCAAGTTATTTGGGAGACACCAGGACTGAAGGCAGAGAGTGCAGTTATTTGTATTTGCCTTTGTCTTGTGTCTGATCTTGAAAGAATAAATGCTGGGTTGTAGACCTGTGGTGACTTCATCACCCATGGTATGTCACAAGATTTCTCCACACCTAAGTTTCCTTTAGGAATCAAAGGAAACCACCACCTGCCTCCCCTCTCCAACTTCACAAAGTTCTGGACAGGACAAAGCTTGAATCGAATATGTTGTGGTTCTCTAAAAACATCAAGTAGGACAGACACGACTGCCACCAGGTTTCCATCTCATTCTTGCAGATCTTAGAGCAATGAAAGTCTACAATCTTCTCCAACTGGGCTGTGAACAGCTCCATTATAGGACAGCAAGCTCAGCACAGGGCTTAATAATGGTTAAGTAATGTACACTGAAGGCCGGGTCCACCCACTCACTCACAATCAGAAGGAAGCAGGGTAAGAAAGGAAAAATCATGCAAAAAAAAAAAAAAAAAGATTCTTGGTTTTTTTTGAGGGGTTCTTCTTTTTTGCCTCTGTAAAATAACAGGATTGAGCACCAAAGGGTTTTCTGCATCCTCACATTTGTGTACAGACTGACTCTTCCCTTGCTGCATTTGACATTGCCAGGCTGAGGTGAGAGAGAATGTGCTCCTCATGATGGGAAAGCACACATTGTCACAGTTTCCATAATCCACTCATTCCAAACACGTGAAGGCATTTGTTCTTTGCAATGAGGCTGTTCACGCTCCTGGGGAGTGTGGCTATGTTCTGAACCAGAAATGCATATGCAACGTTTTACCAAATCATTTTCTTCAAACAGCCAGCTTTTCCAAATGAAGAGATAGCAGAATTTGAATCCAAGGGATCCGGTATTTTGTCAAACCCTTGAATTTCTGGCAAAATAATTCAAGGCACTTGGCAAGCTGCTGTCTATAAAATATCGAGCAGCCTTTATGTCTTTGTTTAGCCCTGGGAATCAGACACCGTATGGGATCTCAACTATTTGGCTCAAGAAAATTGCCTGGCTGGGGTCATTTGCTCTCCCAACCTCCCTGTGCTTGAGTTCTCCCTGCTTTTAGAAAGGAGAGGAGTCTCACAGCCACAGGCCACATTTAGCTTTTTATTTTTAGCACTGTGGTGATACCAAAAACATGGAAGTAAACAGGAGGTTGTCAGGCATATCTAAATAGCCAGGGAAGATTAAATTCATGTCAGGGAGAAATCTAACTGGCCCCTGCAGTAAATAAATTGTTTCCCACGAAGTGCTGTTAAATAGAATATTTATAAGATGTTTGCTTTTTCTGATGTTTATGGAGATGATTTTCTTGTACCAGGTTAGCTCGCCTTCATGCATTTTACTGATTTTATTCTAGCTGAGCTGGATGTGCTGTTGTACTAGCATGCTCCACTGCCCTCTCCTGGTGAGAATGTGTCATGCTGGACATTGATTTCAGGAGCCTCTTCAACGACTTTGTGCAAAGCAACTTTGGAAGAACCAAAGAAGATAAAAAAAATTCTGAGTAGTTCAGAACAAAGGAAAAGAAAAAAAAAAAAAAAAAGAAAAGGTCATAGTTTTGATTCTAGAATTAATGCTGAACGATGCAAATTTATATAGGGATGTCAATTATTATAAAAATTAGGAGAAATTCATTTTTCTTTTACAAAAATTCAGTTATTTGTGAGCCCCTAATGGCTGGTCCTTGTGCACAAGGAGTTCCTATGTTCTGTTTTTCTCTTTTGAGGTGTAGTTTAAGAAAAACAAATGAAAACACAGCTCAGAGATTTTGTTCTCTTCCCAAGTTAAAGATACTTACTGGGCTGCAATCTTAATAAATTTTTTTAAGAGCTGAACACGTTTGCTGAGCTGGGAACAAAGGCAAATCTCAGTGACAACCCAAAACTGAATTTCATTAAACCTCCTCAGGAACAAATCCAAGTTTGCTGTGGTCTTTTTAAAATTATGCCTTCCAAATGTGTGATAGATTAGCTCCAGCTAGAACAGAAAGAAAAACAATTTCACTTATTTGTTTTTAAATCAAAACACCAGCCAGCCTGGCTTCTCCAATTTGTTCTATCGGTCAGCAAATGTGAATTCAATCACTGACCGGGATGCGACATGCCCTGCAAATATGAAGGGCTTCTATGATGCCTGTTAAATACATAAACATAAACTAGGTGTTACTGGCTTAATAGACTTAGGAAGACATAGCATACGTAACGCAGCACCATAAAAAAATTTCTTTAATATTTAAAGACTTCATAACAGGCATTATTTATAAACACAATATGGAAAAAAAAAACCTGTCATGTGGCTTCCATATGGCAACACATGTTAATACACAGAGTTGAGCAAGGCCAGGGGGCTTCATTCAAAGTCGCTATTGCATCTATTAATGCACCCTCTTGGGCACCTTACCTCATGCACACAGTTGAAGAGTTCCCAATCATAAATTGTCATCTGGTAGGCTAAATCTTTGGAGCTCATCAGTTCAAAGGTTCCCACTGTTCCAACAGTTGGACCTTCTTGTTCTGGTAAAGGAGTCTGTGGATGATAATGCAAAAATATCTCAGAATCTCAAAACAGACAAAAGCATAGTGCTGAATATTTTCAGGGGTTTTCTGAGGGCAAAGGATTCTGGAAATGTTTCCAGGAATATCTTGAAACTTTTACTCAAGAGAAAGATGCCATTACTCTTAATGCTACTTGCTTTGGTGTTGTCTCTATGGTACCACCATCCTTAGAAGCCATTCCACGACTGAAAAATGTGGACCCCAGCAAATAAGATTCAGCGAAGGGTGACTTGAAGAGGTTCTCTTATTGCTGGGTCTGGGAGGTCCCTAGAAACTCTCCTCTTTCCCTAGTAAAGATGGATGAAGTTTTGGGAGACTTTCTCCCTCCTATTTCCCACAGACGCTGTTACGAAGGGATCTGCCAGGGCAATTTTAGACTTTTATCCACAGTGCTCCTTACTGCTGCTGGTGACTGGTCAAGTCACTGTGTCTCCATCTTTAACACACTGCCTGGGGCAGCGAGGTGGAGAGTGCAGGGAACTGAGGTCACATACAATGTCCCATTCCTCTAACCCCTGGCATTTGGGAGACTGAGAATGATATTCACAGGGTTGTACTGTTTGGAGCTACAAATTAACACACCAAATTGCTACTTTCTGGAAGACCCTCGGTCAAAAGTTTCCATCTACTTACTTATCTCATTTTTCTTTTGTGAAAAATGATCTAGAATTCTTTTCCTTAGAAAGAAAGGATACAGAGACAAAAGAAATGTATATACAATGCATTAATATCTATCTATATATGAAAGAGGCAGTAGATACATTACAAAATAACAAAAGTGAATTAATATTTCCCAATATGATGCTAACCATATTAATATATTCAATATTTGTATATTCAATATTCATATCAGAAGTACTGATGTTATGTTTTATCATCTTCATCATGATCACCAAAAACACTATATTCTATAAATTACCTCTACACTAAAGAAATTAAATGTTCAGTAGGTAGGTGGTCCCTGCATCTAAGAGGCTAAAGCCTAAGAGAACATCAATCAAATTCACAGTGTAAAAGAGTCAGTCCTGACTAGCAAGCACAACACTGCACATGGGTACCTTCAGCTGCTGAGCTTCATTTACACATCTAAAGAAATGGAAATACAAACACACAGGACTCCCAGGTACAGAGATAAACAGGTGGGGAAACCTGAATGAGACTTTTAAAGTTACTGGATATTTGCAATGAATGTGTGGCTTGAAAAGGTTCTTGGAGGAAGAAGTTTGGCTTTGAAAGATATAGCAGACCCACTCCATTGGATTAGAAGAGCAAGCTTTTCCCTGAGTATTTAGATGATTTACTGTAGGATGAAGGATGACCAGGAAGGCATGGAGGTGGGGAAGTCATCAGGGGAACTGCTTGGCAGGAGCAGAGCATAGGGGGACAAAATGGACAGCTTGAGCAGCTTTTAGAAAGTCCTTTGAGGAATGGATTAATAACTCAGACATTGGAATAGACTAGATCATAGACCAGGTGAGTGTCAGCTTTAGAGAGCAACAGACTAAACATCAACCCACTGTAACTACAGAGACTTGGACTGATCCCTTAATCTCTTGACTGTTTCTAGCTCTAGTACATTGGGCCATAATTCCTTAGTTGGTAAATTGGGGTCTGAATCCCTAGGCTTCTTAAGAGGCTTTGGTGGGAATGATTTAAACGCAATATATAAACACCAGCAGAGAGGGGGTCCTTTCCCAGATTAGTTCACTTTTCAGAAGGGATATAAATTTGCAATACAAATTTTCAGGAAAGTGTGTTCAGCACACCTGGAGTGTTGTCCCTGACTCACTGTATGCAGGGGACAGAGAACAGGAAGGCAGGACAATGATTCCAAGGTTCTAAAACAGGGAACCAACTGGAAACTGATGGAAAAATGGTTCATGGCAGCCAACGAGGACAATGGTTTCCAAGGCGGGGAGGCCTTAGGTAGAAACGATAGGGAAGAGTTTAAATTTCAGGTTTTAGGACCATCTTTCAGGTGAGACTGGCTCTCCACATTCTCCTTCCCCTCCTGCAGCTGCTGCTGTGAACTCAGTACCTCTACTCCTGTGTACAGCACCCACACTTTGGGCTTGCCCTCTCCCTGAGGTTGCAGAGACTCAGTTTACCTGGCTGCCCACTGGTTCCACCTGAGGCTTTATAGAGGATAAATTAACCCAACATCTCCCAAGCAGATTATAGTAATTAGAAAGATGCCAAGGTCTTTTGGTCATGGATGCTGGTCTGTTATCCCTGTCTCCCTTCACAGAGTAACAGAAAGCCCCGGAGACTCTCTGCTTTGAGTGGGCAGGGTTCACCAAGTCGCCCTCTTTCTTGGCAAAAGGCAGCTGACCCCTTCCTCCGGAGCTCACTGACAAGGTGCTCCAAGCAGCAAGCTGCTTCTCTCTCAGGAGTGGGGGAATTTTCAGGCTGACCCTGGGCTCTTTGGGAAGCATCTCAGTGGGCCAATTTCTCATAGATATTCCTGTGGAGGCTTCCTACATGAGGCACAGCAGAGCTTCCGTCAGGGTCTGCACTACACAGACTGTGTGGAGCTCTGTGATGACATTTACTACATTGGATTCCCACTGGTTACACTGTGAGCTCTCTGAGGTACATGGACCATGATGGAGCCTTCTTTGAGACCATCCCAGCACCAGAATCATCCACAATGGCTGTGATGATATAGTTGGTACAAAAATCTAAGGAAGCAGTGGATGGATCAAAAGCAGAACAAAATGACAGCATAGTGGGATTTATTATAATCTGCTTTGTACTACATTTATACTTACATAAGAAGTCCAGAAAGGAAAGCTCCAAAGTCCAAGCCCTTAACCACTAGGCTAGATGCCAACACACTTCTTAATTTTAGATAACACAATTTAACACTAACACTTATTCTCTTCAGGCTCCATGGGTTCGTCCGTCTCCTCTCCCTAATTTTACTGTTAACTGTCCTAAGGACAGAAGTGCTGGGGCACTTGTCCTCTTGGACACAGAAGCTAGCACAGCCCTGAGCACAGAGCAGACACTTTGTAAGTATGTGTTGATAGATCAAAGGGTTTGGACGACATTCTGTACTGTGGAGTCATCCCCTACATAACTCTTCCTAGAAATATTGTCCTCCAAGGAAAACTTCAGCAAGCTAGAAAAGGAACCCCAGGGCTCTGGCAAAGTGGCCAGTAAGGTTCCCTACTGTGAGCGCAGTGAACAGCAGAGCACCCTCAGGGAAGAAGTTCCTGTCCAGGGTGCTTGTGGCAAAGTACATTCCTTTCACCTACTCAGGACTTAAAATGGAAGATAAGCAAGGACTAAGAACTTGGAAAGCTGCAGGATTGTGTGCAAATAAACAGAGGCTTAAAAAGTTTAGTATCTGCCCCACAGGGAGCTGGAGACAGTCCACGTGTCTGTCTGTCTATCCCCCACATCGTTTGTCTCTGCAGCCAAGAGCCAGTTGGCAAGAGAGGCCCTTGCACACTGCAAGGTAAACATGTCACACAGCATCTTCCATAGGGCCCCAGTGAGACCGGCTTTCATTTCCAGGAGAGGAAGTGTGACTCATTTGTGACATTTTTTCCTATCCCTCAGTGTTAGGAGATATTTATTAAGAAACAATGAAGGTGCTGCCGGGGCTATAGCTGTTGGTAGAGTGCTTGCTTCACATGCACATGGTCCTAGGTTCAATCCCCAGCACCACAAAAAAAAAAAAAAAAAAAAAAAAAAAAAAAAAAAAAAAAAAGCAATGAATGCAGAGGAAAAGCACATGAGCTGATTCTGATCTTCTGGTGCTGATGGCTGAGGAAAGTGGAGTGGTCAGTAAGGTTCACGATGGATAAATCCCATGTTTGTGAAGTTCTTCTCCAAAGAAATACATGATACTGTAAAAATGACTTTCCCCAAATCAGAAATCAGGATCATAATCAGGAAAAATAAGCACTAAAATTCCAAAGAGGAGATTTTTTTTTTTCTTTTTTGGTGCTGGGAATTGAACCCAGAGCCTCACACATGCTAAGCAAGTGCTCTGTCAAACCACCAGTCCAAGATTCTTGAGTTACCTAGAAAGCTGATTTGGTTAAACTTGAAACCTGTTTATGTACTCTTAGGGTATTGAAACATCTTCCTGAAATTCCATACAGTTTACCTCTCATGTAGTCCTTCCCTTAGAAGGGAAAGCCCTGTGTGTCCAAAGTCCAGAAAACTAGTTTCTCAACTCTCTGAACTGGTGTTGTAGACTTTCTAAGATATTTTAACAGCTACTCATTCCCATGCCTAATTTTTATAGGATAAATAGAAATGAACACATAGTTTTGTTCATGGAAAGTTATGTGTGGCTGGGAACAAATGTTTTGAAGACTTAGGGAAGGGTTCTGGCTTCTGGCATTTCCTACAAGGCAGAGAGAACACTTTCAGGAAAGAGCATTTCTCTTACATCAAGGGTGGTTTTGCCACAGTGCATTTCTACATCCCTCTAAGTGGCAATCTAAGTCTTACAATTAGCAACATCTTGCTCTTAACAAAGATTATTTTCATCCTGGTCTAAGTATTAGGATTTTTAACATTAATATTCACATCGAGGACATTTAAATGAAGTGAATGACAATGAGGAGTACAGAAAGCTGCATTCTGCCCCCAGAATGGCTGCTCAGCTAATTTCCATAAACAAAAATCTAAAGCTCAGTGCATCGCAAACGGAGACCTGAGGCTTTCCCAACAGGCCTCAGTATAGAACAAACCAAGAAGCCTTCAAGATATTTTAGCACCCAGGTTCAATGTGACCGTAAAAGGAAGCTCCAGACAGGCTGTTCTGATTGCAGATGTGGCTCCAAGGAGGCCATCCACACCTACCAGGGAATCGAATTGCTCTCGCGGGCAAGCAAACAGGCGTCCATTAATGGTGAGCGTCGTAAATACCGAAACATCATTAGGTTTGAGCACCACCTTTTCTGTGAACATAAAAAGCAAGAGATTGCCTATTAAATACATCTGAGAATTGCCGCACTGCCCTAATCACACCAACAAATTGCCAGCTCTGTGAATTACCGGAACACGCAGAGCGACTGCATAAAATGCAAGACTGAAAGGACCCACTGAATAAAAACGACAGGGCTTTCACACAGCTACGCGACACTCAGGATGCCATCAGAAATGACCACACAACAGGAGTTGAAATACCTGAGGGTCAATTCACCCAGTTCTGTGCTGCAGCTGTGATTATATATAAAAACTGCACCAGCCATTTATATAACAAGTTATGTTTCTACATGGTAATAAGGCCCAGCACTTAGGAGATGGGAAGATAACTTTTAGAAAACTTAGAGGGTTTCAGAAATACCACATGATTTTAGTTGCAAAATGTATTATTATTATTTTTTCACATATTCCCTAATTTGTAGGGCAATAGCATTAACTACATTCAACCACTTGCTGCATTTTTTTAAAAAAATCAGTTCTCTTAATAAATAAAAATTTATTTAGCATTTATAATGTGTCAGACACTGCTTCGGGCTCTGGGGATACAAAAGGGAACAATATGGAAAAAAAAAAAAACAGCCCAGTCCAGGAAGATCTTATAGCACAGAAGGGGATGCAGACAAGGAACATGACAGATGAGAAGTGACAAGGGAACAAACTATAGCTTGGAAGGGCTAGGAAATACTGTTGGGGAGTGAACAGTTCAGACAGGCAAGTAAAGGAAGGAGAGAAGTCTCAGTAAGACATTTGGTAAAGACCTAAAGGAAATAAGGAAGAGCCCAAGATAGCTACAGGAAGAATGTGACAATGGCATTGGCAAGGGCAGACATCCTGGACCTGAGTGGCTCGGGCAGGAATGGAAGGGGCTATCTTGGGAATCCAACATGCATTTTAAAATCCTACATCAGTGGACTCATTTGCCTTGATACAAGGTAGAAATGGCTCCACCTATTTCTGAAGAACCCCCTTCCCGCAATGGTTACAAATCATTACTAAGGAAATTAACCTCCCCTTTCCTCTCTTTGGCCTCTTGCTGCACATGCCTGCCTATTCCTAAGATTCCTGCCAGCATGGAGCATCCCTGTTTATTTACTGTCTATCTCCTCCCTGATGGGGGAGCAATTCAGTGACACAGGCTATGTCTGGCTCATTCTGTCCCGTCTTAGCCATGCTAAGTACACATAGGACAGATGAACACATGGCATTTCAGGAAAGCATAGAGTGATCAGGGACAATGAGAGAAATTGTAACCTGGGGGGCGGCTAACGAGGAACCATCCATCATCAGCACAAAGGAACAAGTGATAGACCACCACTAACCTTAGGCTTGGAGAAGTCTAGAGCCTTCAGTTGATTGAGATAGATTCCCTATTAGGGCCCATGTTTCACAGGGCTCTGAGACCTGCAGCTTTTTTTTTTTTTTCCTTCTTTTTTTTTTAAGGGTTTATAATGAAAGAACTCCAGGCTGACTTCCATGTACTTACAACTGCCTCACATAAATCACTTTCCCTCTCTCCGCTTTACAGTGACTACCTATAAGAAAGGGGATCTAGGCACTCACCCAGCCCATCTTCACCTATACTCTTTCTGTTATTCATGGGAGTACACACAGCCCCAAGTCACCTTTCTGGGTCACCCTGGGATGGCCATGCATGGTTTCTATTTAGGTGTCCCCATTTTGCAAAAGCACCAAATGCTAATGAAAGCTGTTACCTCCTCCAGAACTCATCTTGACTATGATCAGGCCTTCTCCGGAGCCCAGTTTGTCCGCAACTGCACTGATGACTTCCTTCACCGAGGCAGCCACAGGCACCCGAATGGTGGTATAGGTGTGGTCCATGCAATAGACCTTAAACAACACTGCAAGTATAGTCAACAATGTGCTAAATTGGTCTCTGGAGTTCTTTTATTTATTTTTTTCTTTTTTGCAATACTAGGGACTGAATCCAGGGCCTTGCCTATGTTAGGTAAGGTCTTGGGTATTCTTGAGAAAACCCGGGTACTTGGCAAAATATTAAGATGTCCTCCCAAATTTGCATCATCTGGTGTTTTGCTGTGGTGTTTATTTGTACACATCTATGCCTGTGCCTTCCCCCTTCCGAAACGGCTTACCTTAGCACTGGTCTAAGAATAGGGGCACATGTGGCTTCCACCCCCAATTTAAAAAGCAGCAGATATTTATAAAATACCCACAAATAGATTATGGAAAAAATGAGAGGTATGTTTAGGCCAATGTTCTGGGTTTGCCCTTCTCCCCAGCCTTTCTTTTACATGACAGAGGAAGTGCTATACTGTGGGCTGATTATTAGATTACTGATATCCAGCATGGCTGGGGGAGCCAACACTCTTGAGCTGGACTGCTTCTGCATAAGGCCATTAGCATATGTTGATATTCTGCTTTTTTGCTTCAGTGGGTTGCTGTTTGGGGGCCAGGCCACACAGCTCAGTTGGTAGTTAGCACAGTAGAAGGCATATGGCACTCATGGGCTCACCTCTGAACACAAAAATCCTGGAAGCAACTCCAGCTCCTATCACCCTTTTGAGGCACTCATAGATTATAAGATTCATTGGTGACTTGAAAATTTTATTATTATAATTATTTATGGTTGTGATTCTTTGGAGAAATCTTGGCAACCAAACAACAAAGTTAGCACCCTCACCTCCTGGTAAGGAGGTTGGGTTCCAGGCCTGAGTGCTCTCCCTGGGAAGGAGCCCTCCTCGGCTGATAGCCCTGGTGTTACACCTTCTCCCAGGCATCTGCAATAGGCCAGGTGCCTTCCTACCTGCTAGTCCCAGAGGCTGCATGACATCTCAGCCCTAAGTAATCTCCATTTCTTTCACATGAAGGTGGCAGCTGGGGACACTCAGAGTCAGGGAAGTACAGACAAGCACCTTAGCACTTGGCACAGGACTTCAAGAACATAAATAACTGGCTTGCACAAGGGCACCTTCAAGAAGAGTTTTTCTGTGGGTTCAAGGAGATGATTCCAGGGGCATAATAAATAGCCTACACAAGCAGGAGTTGGAAGAGAATTCTCACCCTCATCAGAGCCACGGACAGGCTGGCGCTTCTGGGCCCTCTCATCGCTTGTGTTGAATTGTTGCAAAAGAACCTTGTGCTATAAAAACAATAACCACAGGGAGTGCCATCAGGGGGACTGACCAGCCCACGCTAGCAACTCAGAAGAAAGGCATCTGAGAAACAATAGGAGTTAAGGAATGAAGCAAATATAGTTTTTATTTATAAAAAATATATCACTTTATATACTGTCATATAACGGGGGTTTGTTATTCTACAGGGAATAGAAAATGAGAGAATCTGAACTGATGCATCTTACCTTCTTTTGTGGAGCCTTTGCATCTTCTGAACTACGAGAAGTAGAAAAAGCACATTATTTAATACATTACTATTATTTTAGATTGCTTTACTTTAAAAAAATACTTTTGGTTGTAGATGGTCACAATACATTTATTTTATTTATTCATATGTGGTGCTGAGGATTGAACCTAGTGCCTCACATGTGCTAGGCAAGCACTCTACCACTGAGCCACAACCCCAGCCCCAGATGGCTTTACTTTTATATAACCTTTTATATATTTAGAAAATAATATCATAGAATCCCTTTGGGAGGCAACATGGGTCTCCCTCATTTTAACACTATCTTTGCTGTCAAAGATACTAGTTCTCATCACAGGCAGATCCTGGGCAGAACTGATTTTCAGACACCAGGATTTCTAGCTTTCAAAGTCTATCTCGGAGAGCATTCTCCAATATTTAATTAAAGTAACAGCGTGTGAAAACCTTCTGTACACAAATATTTGCCATCAATAGCTCTGGCAGCAGAAAGTGAATTTTCCATCTAAGTAATTGTTCTCAAGCTTTCTTAAAATGCAACTGACCATTTTATTGCAGGGACCCACATTTATTGACCTGGACTATCCATATGAGGATCTCTTCCCTCTCAGGCTTCTTCGTGGCAGCGCTCTGGCATAGAAGGCAGCTGACCATAGTTTCAGTCTTTGTGTTCATCTGGCCTTATTGCTACTTGGCCCTGGGCTCCTCTGCTCAAATCACAACACTGGGTCTCTTACAAGACCATCTTTAACCTTTCTGCAGGCAAAGGACTTTTCAGAAGGTATTCTGATTGCAAGGCAGGCACTTACTTGATAGAGCACACCCCCAAAGCCAAGCCCTTCCTTACATTTGCTTGACAATCTTCTCCAACTCCGGGAGTTGCTCCTTGAGGGCAGCGATCATCCGGGCATCATCTGATACAGACACATAAAACTCCTGTAATTGGCAAAGGTCACAGGCTTTTAACAAGAACTGCAAAAGGGGCACACTTCTGTAGAGAGCAATTAAAACATGTCCCTATGTCGTCTGCCTCACTAGCATCACCAGACCATGATGGTTTCATGAACTGGAGAGAAAAAGGAAAAACAAACAAACAAACAAAAAACACTACAATAAGTTCAAGTTCAAAATTGCAAATGATAAAAAGTTTGGAAATAGCAGTGATGACTGCACAAAATGGAATGAATTGAATTATATACCTCAAAATGATTAGAAGGGCAAATTTTATAGTATATTTTACTACAATAAAAATAAAAATTAAAAAATAATTCAAAAGAATTATTTATATAACGCTGATGTAATACAATGTAGTGTGTTAGACAATTTTAGTGTCTACACTTTTTCCTCTCAAATTTTTTCAGGGAAATTTTATTATTCATTTTCAATGTTATCCTAGTATTTGTTGTTTATTTAACATTTACCACCCATGTGATTAATTGTTGGTGGTAAACTCAGGCATGGCCTCAGCACTGTACTGAGTTTATGCTGAGTTTGTGCCACCAACTTGGGACTCTGCTGACTTCTTGGGAACTTAGCTGATCACCTAGCAGCCCCAGCTATGCCCTGCCCTGCTCAGGAGTGGTGGCCTTCACAGTAGATCATGAGAGAATTACACAATGCAGGGTCACTACCGCCATGTTTCACCGGCAAGAAGGCCCTGTACTCCGCAGGGATGGTCCACTCCATTCCTTATGTTTTCAAAATACTATATCCACAGCCTTGAGGGACTTTCATCGTACATTTTCCCCCGCAATGACAGAATTTAAGAAGAGAGAGGGAGCATGTTTTTCTTGAGAATTCATTTTAGAACACACAGGCCATAAAGTTTTGAAAGAAGCCACACTGTCTTTCACCTACATAGAAGTAAGAGCCTTGATAAGTTTTGGAGGAGAGAGTACAGTTATCCCCCTACCCCATTCATGGACTTGCTTTCCATTACCTGTTGTCAATTGCAGTCTGGAAATGTAAATGGAAAATTCCAGAAAAAAACAATTCATAAATTTTAAATAATTTTTATTATAATTATAATTATTCTATTATTGTTGTTCATCTTTAATTGTGCACAATCTATGAAAACTTTCTCATATGTATATATGTATAGGAAATAAAATAGTAGAAATAGGGTTTCTACTGTTATATATAACTAACTAATTAGAACAACAACAACAAAAAGAAATAGGGTTCAGTACTATCTGATTTCAGGTCTCCACTGGGGGTCTTGGGTCACGTCCTCATGGGTGGGAGGACTACAGTAGTCCAGGACTCAGTGCCTAGGCCAGTGCTGTACTGTGGGGAAAGAACCAAAGAAAGGAAAAGGGCAGCTGAGCCTGAGCAGTGTTCACAAAGTAAACACACGCCATCAGAAATACTGTATTGCCTCCCACTTCCTGTGCTAGTAATTCCTTAGTAAAAATGTCTACTTCACTCAAAAACATCTACCATTGGATCTAGTAATCCTACTTCTAGGAACATAAGCAACCACGGACAGACCTACTAGCACAAAAACGTTCGTTGCACAATTATTCTAGGAAGATGAAAACTGGAAAGGCCGTAAATATTCAACAATACGGGGGACAAATAAATATATCTGTGGCATAGCTGATGAATGGTCATTAGAAGTTTTTAATCATAAAGAATGTGTTGACATGGAAAAATTCTGATGTGTAGAATAAAAAGCAGCCTGCAAAATGATGGGTACTGATGTGATTACAACCCTACGAAATACACAAAGAGAAAGAGACCAGATGAAACTACATTAAAAAGTCACTACTTATTGAATTAGAGTGGTGGCATAATGTGGATGCTTTTCTTTTATTTACAGTACCTTTCTGACAAATGGACATGTTAACAAAGTCTAGAACTGGCAATTACAGTCCCCTGGGGGGAGGATGCCATGCTACTGGTAAGTTCCTGTACTACAGGACAAAGGTGTGCTCTTGGAAGGAATAAGCCTGCATACCTCCAGGAAAGCCATGGCCACGTCATCCTCTTGCAGGAGGTCTCCATACATGGCGGCCCACTGTAGAACCAGGCGGATGACTCGTCTCTTGTTGTTGAGGGCATAATCCATTCTCTCCTGTTCTGTACCTTGAGAAGGCTGTGCATGGTAAGTGCCGAGGGGTCAAGGAAGACATTTAGCCATTTCACCCTCATTCCACTGGGCTGCTTGCAACAGCGGAGGGACAGATGCCAACTTTAGACTGAATTCCTCCTGTAGGCCCTCAAGAGACAGCCCACATGAAGTGCCTGCACCACATGCACACGAACCCTGGTTCGCTCCTGCTGTCTTTGGACCTGATAATGGCCCAAGGAATGGGGCTTCACATGGACTTATGTGTCCTCCATATTCTAGTTGTGTCTAGCTGTAGCTCTTATTCCCTGCCTGTCCTCTGCCTTGCCCTTCTCCTCCTGGGTGGTAATGTCACCTGCTGTTGATTGTCTCGGGGTACCTGGCCACCTCTTGATGGTTTCTATAATCCTGCCCACATCGCTATAATACCTTATGACACTGCACTTAAACTCTTCCATGTGGGTGTCTAACCTGCTGGGAGTCTAGCTGATAGAGACATCATGGTGGGCAAGCAAGGCTGGAGGCTGGTCAGCTTACCTGCATTAGGAAGATGCTGAAGTGGCCTCTGGTGGGGACTACAGACACTACACCAGACCTTCTCCTCTTGTCTAGAATTACAACCTGCTTCATTGTCAATTTGGGCATTTATGGCTAGCCATCTTAATTATAAACCCCTTCTAACTTGGATGACATATTATTTGTCTGGTATTCTGTACTGTGCCTAGCACAGTGAAAACTTCATCTAGAAATTGTATTTATCCATTAACAGAAGAAATACTGGGTTGAGTGCCCACTCTGTGCCCAGAGTAAAGGGCCCTGCTCTTGGTTGAAATTCTTGTATGAATTATAGTAGGCCATCAAGAAATATTTTAGATAGGATACCCTTTCTTTTTCAGTGATCATAATAGTTTGTATTATAGACAACTGGTTCATAAAAAAACAAAAACAAAACTTAGTATTTTTAACTTGCACTGCAAGTTTCACACGAGGTACATCAGTTAATCTCTATTTCCCAGTCTAGAGATGGAGTCATTTGCTTTCCACAAGTGAGCAAACAGTAACAAAAGGAGCATAAAATGCTGAGATTATATAGAGAAAGTGCAATACTCCTGATTCCAGCTAGTTCTGTTCCCATCACATACCAGTCCTGAGCCTCATAGCTCACTGCAAGACTGGCCATGTCTTAGCTCACTACCATGACTTAAAAGGCACCATTGAAAACTGCCTTGTGGCAGCGCTGTGCTTGTGAGCAAAACGAGTAAAGGACCTTTTCCAAAAAGACTATAAATAATCATGCTCAAGGTAAATGACAGAACCTTAAAGCAAAGGTTTACTGCATGTAAATGGGTTGCAAAATGGCTTTCATAAATTGAGCAAGAGATTCATAAAAAAGAAAATTGCTCAACCTGTAGTGCTACAATTCTCTCTGAGCTTACAATAAAAAAAAAGAAAGATCACTTTATGTGAAAATTATTTCTTTTCTGATTAACCCTTTGGTATGCATTCATAAGTTGGATTTTCTTTCCAAAGAGCTGCAATGCTGGGCCCATTTCATGGTCATTTTCTGTGGCAGGAAGCAGCACTGTCAGGGACATAGTGGATGCCAGCTCAGTAATACCTGACTGACTGAAATCTAGGTACTGGTTCACCCAAGAGTTGGAGGATCAGGCTTTAAGTTCCTTTGATGTCATCATCTAGCTAAATGAGTTTTGAGTGAGTCACTTAGCAGCTGTAGACCTGCATGTACTCACCTGTGGAATGAGGAGGTGAAAAGAAATAATTTTTAACTTCTTTCTCAGCTATCACATTCAACAACATTAAAGCAATGTGGATCTAAAGAGAATCAAGTACTGCTAACAAAGTGAAAGTATGCTCTCTTTTGTTCAATTTTATGGTAACAGTGTTTTTGGGTGCTTGGTTAGCATATGGTTTTTTCCTCACCAAAACTCCATTGAGATTAAATTGCTCAATGCGGAACTGTCAGGAGATGGAGCCTTTGAGAGAGATTAATGTCTTTCTTGAGAGACTGGATTAGTTCTCTTGGGAACAGATTAGTTCTTGCTAGAGGGGGTTGTTATAAAATGGGTCAGCTCCTTTGTTCACCCCTCTTTGCATGCTTGCTTGCCCTTCTGCTTCTATGTACATGGAACAGCATAAAACCCTCATCAAAAGCCACACAGATGTGGATTTCCAGCCTCCAAAACTGTAAGCTACATCAACTTCTTGATAAATTACCTTGTCTCTGGCATCCTAGTGTAATAAAAGAGAATGGACTAAGACATGTGGAAACCTGGATTTGTATCAAGCCTTGGCAGGTACTGACTTTTACATTTCCATACCATGGGAGTCCATAGGAGAAAGTAGGAATGGTTAAGATGGGGGGCAGGGACCAAACTCACTAAGTATGAGGCAGTGAAGATTCTGAACTCTGAATCGAATGTTTCAAAGACTGTACTAGGCCAAGTTCACTCCCAAAGTCAGTTTTCTAGAATATCCTGATGCCACTTTGGGTCACATCCATACTCTTTACCCTGATCACTCAGGCTGGATTTCTTCTCTCTATCCTCTTTTCTAGATCTAAACAATAATGTCTATGAAAGACATCTTTCTGATCACCTTGTACTGTGGAAAATGTACAAATATAACTTTTTAAAAATCTTTTAGTTGTAGATGGACACAATAACTTTATTTTATTTTTATGTGGTGCTGAAGATCGAACCCAATGACTCACGCATGCTAGGCAAGTTCTCTACCACTGAGCCACAACCCCAGCCCACAAATATAACTTTTGATCGTCACATCAATTTTAAAAGAAAGTCTCACTGTGCCTTAAGTTATTCTACAAACTAGAATCTTAAAAATATTTCACTGCCCTGAGGCATGAGTACATTCTGAATCACTTAAGGATGGCAATATCATCTAGAAGGAATAGAAGCTTTCACTAAGCTGGTATTTAGAGTAGGAGCCTTAGCCTAAATTTAGCAGAATAACATCAAGACAGGACAATTAACATGTGGATGTGGTTTTTAAAAGGTAAATGTATTTTCAAGTAAATTAATACACTTCTCAAAGAAAATATGCTCAAATGTTTTAAAGGTACTTGGGCAAAGAAATCATTCAAATTGATTTACCAATTAATAATTAAGAGAGTACTTTGAGTAAGGCATGGTGCTGGGTGCTAGTGATATGATGGCACAGCTCTGACATACCTGACATATTACACTGATGATGTGTTAAATGTGTGTGTCAGAGAGAGAGAGTGTGTGTGAGAGAGAGAGGAAGAGATGGAGGGAGGGATCGAGGGAGGGAGGAAATGTTTCCTAGTTGTATGAGACTGAAATAGTTTGAAACATCAAATTGGCATCAAGTAAATATAATTCTTATAATCCAGATTATTTTTTTTCTAGTTTTTCTTGACTTGAACTTAAGGAAGCAATGCAAATACTTCAGTAGCACACTTGTGACTAATCTCTAGGGTCACAGGACAGGATAATTACATCTGCAATCATCTCTGTGGGTCAGAACAAAGATTTTTCTTGTCTTCTGATGTAGAAATTGGTTGTCCACAACAAAAGACAGAATGCAGAGTTGGACGGATTAATATGATAATGCTTCTAATGTGTGTAGAGTTTTATGGTTCACAAAATACCTTCAAGATGCTCAAATTATCATATGAGGCTCTCTATAAACCTAAAGAGGAAATATTTACAGATGAGGAAACTGAGGTTCAGAGAGAGGAGATCTGCCCAAAGTTGCCAGTGAGCAAACAGTAGGTCTTTACAGATTCCACACAGTGGCAATAGTGCCTAGAGATTAGTGGTTGGGTTCACAAAATTACTAAGAATAAATTACATTTGGGGAGCAAAAATTCCAAGACATTTCCTCCCTTCATTTTTCCCTCCTTCCCTTCCTTCTTCATTCCTCCCTTTCCTTCTCTGAAGTTCAAGTATTGTAGCACTGACTCAGAGTGTGGAGTACCTAAGCCAGGGCTGAGTGACCCTGTCTTCCTACAGTCTCCTGGGAGGTAGGACTAACCAAAGTCAGAAAGACCAGGAGGGGCCTTCTCTATTTTCTCCTGAAAGTTAAGTATTTTGCCTTTGGGGAAATAAAAGGCAAAACAACAAGAAAAAAACCAAAAAAAACCCCAAACCCCTGATTTATTGAACAAAGTCTTGCCTTTCTCCTCACAGATGTTTATTTACTAAACTGACAGTAGGGTGATGCTGTTTTTAGAGCTGGATCCCAGCACATGCTCCAGGCTTCTGCCCCTCTGCAGGTCACTTATGTTTTCTTCCTGAACTATCTGTTGGGTCAATTTCTTAGGGGACATGGAGAAGACTTTGTATGTAATTGATTCTGTCTGAAATGGTTACAACGAGGTACTGGAGCTTCTGTTTACCCCATGACAATCTCACTGGGCTTTTAGAACATATAGAAGATCAAAAGAAAATCTTCAAAAATATCCTAGCAGGGCTGGGGATATAGCTCAGTTAGTAGAGTGCTTGCCTTGCATGCACAAGGCCCTGGTTTTGATCCCCAGCACCACCAAAAAAAAAAAAAAAAAAAAAAATCATATCTCTTTTAGACGTCTATTGAAATTGCCTGAAATAGTTGCATTTTGTCAAGTTGTCAAATACAGATCATAGATTCATCCTAAATATTCTCAGAAAGAATTCAGTGTCAAATGGAAAGTAAGTCTACACAAATACCAAAGCATCTGGCACATCTTTCATAGACCCTTTGATCACTGGTTTGTCATCTACAGTCCAAGCATTCAGAGTGATGGTCTTCATTGAACTGGACCAGTTCCTTCAGCTGAGGCCAGATCGGATCTGTGTGCAGCACCGTATCAGGGCTGAGAACAGAGTGAAGGCCACGGTGCAGGCTACAGTCTTTCTACCCTGCAACAGCAGGCTTAATATTCCATTGAGTCATTTTCCTCATGCCGGTTCTGCCGTTCAAACACTGTAATTATTTCATATATTTTTACCTAGTTATTATCTTACTCACCACAGGCACCTGTAATTTTTCTGTATTTTTTTTAACTGCTCATTTACTTATTCTTAATTCAGCTAATAATGGTTCCATGTATTAAAATTATCACAGGGAAAGTAAAGTGAAAACCTCCTAGGATGTAGAGGCAGCAGATTCATTACAGCCTACAACAGGGAATAAAATATTATGTATACTTTTTGCAGTAAGTACATGCTAATTATGCAGCTATTTATAAAACACTTATCAACATTCAAACTGATACTCTTCAATGTTGTTGTTTTGGAAAACCCTGCTTTGCATACAAGATCTCTGCTTGCAGCTGAAAACAAACTTTGGGGGTCATCTGCCCACTGATGAGACGAAGCTTTTGTCTACTCTATATTATGCTCTATTCCTCTCATGATGGTATCCAATAGTAATGGCAAAATTCATGTGGGACTTCAAAGTTTATAATGTACTTTCACACATATAGCCTCATTTGATCTTTGCAACAACCTGGTGAATGGGTAGGGCAAGTCTAATTATCCCTATTATATAGAAGGGGCTCACAGAGCTTGGGGATAATTGCCAAGTATCGCAACTTGAAAGATACAGATCTTAAACATGATCTTTTGACTTCAGAGCTTTTTCTTTACCCACTATAACATGGGGCCTTTTGCCCTTTACTCTCTGTTGCTTGAGTTTATTCCTACCCTGAATGCAAGTTCAAGTTCTGCTTCTCCACTTAAAAGGTGTAATCCTTGCTAAGTCCATTGACTGTTTAGAGTATTGGTTTCCTCCTCGGTCAGCTTCCTAGGAACATGGTTAAGGATGAAATAAGATAACATAGGTAACACACATGTGGCTGCTTCTGCAGCACATAAACTGCTCAGTAAACACTGGGGGTTTATTACTGACCCCCTTCTGGAAATTTCTGACAATATTTCCAATGACAGTTTCAGAATTTGTACCAACACAGGTTACTCCTGTGCTTGTATGCATGTGTTAACTTTGAGCTCACAAAATCACCTTCTGTGCTGTCAACTACTTTACGTGTCTCCCATTTTCTTGCTCAGAATATTTTTTTCCCATGGGTTTTTAAGAATTCTCTGATTTTATAAATCTCTTGCCTTTGGTGCTCTCTTTTAAAATCTCCAACCAGGAGTTTGTACTTAGTCCAATGCAACCCACTTGGCCTGGGTTCAAATCTTGTTTCTACATTTACAAGCTGTGTCATTAGGGGCAAATTACTGAGCTGCTCAGTTTTACTTTTATTATTGTAAAAACCAGAATTAAAAGAGTGCAACACCTCACAGTGTTGCTATGAGGTTGAGGAAATGTATACAAAATACTTTGCTGCATATCTGATAAGAAGGTCATCTTCCTCTTAGGAGCATATCATGTTCATATCATATCATTTCCTTACTGGAAATAAACTCTCAAATTGCAGACCTGTAGAAGTAACCACTCTGATGGTGACCTAGATCATATACTTTTCAGAATCAAAGGGGGACTACAAAGGTCAAATTCGGCTTCAACCATATTGAAGCTGAAATTAATTTTCTTAGAAATCTAAAGAATGTTCCTAAAAAGTTAACTTCATCTAATAAACTCAAACCCAATGTTGCTTTGTAAATCTTTCATCTATAAGAAAAGCATATTTTGATATATATTCCTCTTTGAGAACCCAACTTAACTTATAAAAACAACATCTTCAAGTCAGTTTCACAGAGTGATAAGTGATGGGGGAGAACCTGCCTTTTCAGAAAAGGATTTTGTTTCTAAGTATTTGTTTCTAAGGATGAATATATATAAAAGGTAGTGTTAGCTAAAACTTAGGGGCAAGTCTATATTCTATTTTTTCTTTTTAATTTAGGAAACTAAAATAAATTATTTTTTCATGCCAAAAGCATAAAAGATATGTACTAGGCGGAACAAAATTAGTAAGCTAATTAGAAAATATTCAACCAAATAATTACTGTGCTCTGTAAGTTTATATGTAAGCCATTTATACTTAAGATTCCAGCAGCAATAGCAAGAATCTGTCCATTTACAACAAAGACTTGTATTCACTGACATAAGAGAAAACCTCTTGACAGGGTAAATTTCAGAACTAATCCAAATGCTGATGATGTCATCATAGACCCTATTTTTTGATGACTCTCTGCTCATTTCAGCTTTATCCTAGGGCTCCCTCATGTTGGCAAGATAGCTGTTGCTGACAATTTGGATCACAGACCTCCAATTCTCTGTATTGAATATTGAAAATGTTTTCACCTAGAAGTCTAGGAAGCCTCTCCTCGAATTCTACTACCCCAAGATAGCTTGGGCTTGCAATTTGAGAAGTAATGTTGTCAAGAGTAGTCAATTACTATGAGTGGAAAGACAGGCACACATGTTGGGGAGTCAACCACAATGTCCACTGTAGTCTAATTATATCAGTGCTACATAGACTTCCTCCAAACATCTGTCAGTATATGGAGACTCTCAGGTAGTTATTTGGCTCCCTTGCCTTGACTTCTCTTATATGTCAAATGAAATAAATAACATACCAGTCCTTTGGTCTTCACATTTGAGGAACAGGTATTGAAAAGATAAAGTAAGTGATGTGTAAATACTCAGGATCAATCAGATAGCTATTAAAATTAAAAATAATATTAACTTAGTTGTGATCACTTATTGAATTAAAGGTCAGCCTATAGATGGTGCAAACAAGAACATGGAAGAGTTTAATCATAAAGCAGAAAATAAGACAATAAGAGAGCAATTTGGCAATAACACCCAAACCTAAACATTCCAGAATGTTTTCCATGAAATTATTAACAATGGTGAGATGCCTGGTGAATTTTGCTCTCTTTTCTTTTTGCAGTTATTGAAATTTTTTGCAATGAGAATGTCTTATTGTTAAGGATGATAATGTTTATATTTATGAAATGACATATAAAATATTTAATGGCATAGAAAGATATTTACAAAATACTACTTAATGAAAAATCATACAAAATTATTTACAGTATGATCCCATTCTCATATTTAAACCTATGTCTATTTATATAGAAAAAAGACAAGAAGGAAACACACCAAAATATCAGCCATGGTTATACCTAAGAGGTGACAGGGTTTTAATTTTCTTTTAAGACTAAAGGAAAAATGAATTGAATTTAAAAATGCAGATATTAAAAAGATTAAAGAAGCTAGAGATGAAAAGTACAGAAATTGAACAAATATGATTTAAAAACTCATTATAAAGCACTTGTATTCATCAGGTCAAATCATGTCCAAACTGTATCTAATGAATAGAATCTCTCTCATTAGCACATAAAAAGCCTGATATATTAATGTTAAATAGAGTTCTACCATCCTTTTCTATGCTAAAAGCAAAATTGGAAGAGACACACAATGTGGATTAAGGACAGAAATAGGTGTCAGTGGCTCAGGGCTCAGATCTTTTCTGTACTAATAATTACCTTCTCTGAGCAAATCATAATTTTTCATTATCCTAGTTTATTGATTTGGAAAAAGCACAGTGAAAAATACTGGCTTCTTCATAGGGCTGCTATGAAAAGCCAGAAATGTTAAGTACTTGAAAAACACTCAGCTAAAGCAAGTGATTCATGGATGCAGTTAAGGGTTTCACTGTCCCTGCGTCCCATGTTGAGAACATGGGGATTAATCCACTTGTCCAATTTTGCAGTCTACATCTCTCCTGATTGGGGGTCACTGCTAAGCAGTTATGCATATGTGTTGTTTTGCCTCCTCACCTCAGTCTCTCCACTTACTCTGTTTTTTTTTTTTTTTTTCCAGCAATTTCCATGGAAGTTTGTAGTCAAGTATTGGCTTTCACTTGACCAAGATGTCAGCAGTGACCAAAGCGGGGTCAACCAGACTTACCTTCCCAAGGAGGTGGGAATGAGGTAAGGGCCCTGCGCTGGTGGGGAGGGGGTTGCAGTAGATCTGCCCCAACAGCATGCTTTTCAATTCCTGCACCCCAGGTTCCTTGCTAAGGCTGAGGATCTCCAAGGATCTCTTCAGCTTTCTGAGGTGCTCCATCACCTTCTGATGAGTCTCTTCACCTCCAGTTCTGTCACAGATGACTTGTATTATTTATGACTAGAAAACCAGAATATATAAGGAATCCACATACCACCTCCCTGAGGGGAAAGGGGACTGAAAACTAAGTCTCTGGTATAACACAAAAGCACTAACACATACTTGACTTTGGGGACAGAGCCCTTCTCTGCTGCCTACGTGCAGAAGGACGAGTTCTTGGCCTCCTGGGACACATTCCCCAGCCATTATAGAAGAACAATTCTAGTTTGAGCCTCTTATTTACAGTATTTAAGTACTAGACTTGGGCTGTCTAACATGGTAGCCACTAGCCTTATGTGGACATTTAAATTTAAATTAGTAGCAGTGAAATAAAAATTCTGTTCCTCTCAGTATCAGTTTTAAGGCTAGTGGCTACTGGGTTAACATTGAAATAAAATATTTCCATTACTGCAAAACATTCCACTGGATGGCACTGGCTGGACTAGTCCCTAGACCTAAAGCTGCCTTCTCAGTTCTCCCCGCAGGACCGACCTGCCACTAGACCTCTTCACTGGTCTGTTGTGACATTCCTAAGTTTGTTGGGCAAATATGCAAAGCAGGTTCCCTAAGTGTCTTGCACATTGGTGAAACCATTGAAAGTGAAAATGCAAATTTTTAAAGGAATACATTCAGAAAAAACACTGGTAATTTTTTGGGGTAGATAGAAGTCTTACCAGGCATTTTTTTCTGGTACTAACAAAATGGGTCTACTTTGGTCTTAGCTAACTGAAGCATAGATCAACATGTGTCATGTAATACATTGTCAAGAAGTGCTCTTCAATTCTAATTGAAGGTTATAGAATTATTCAAAATTTAATAAACTTTCAAAGAAATAAAGAGGAAAAAAATGATAAACTTCAGACTTGGCATCCTGACTTGGAAGACTCTGTCACTTGCTTTGGGCATGCTGTTCAATTTTTAGGGGGCTTCAGGATTTGCATTTGTAAAATAAAACTAATACCAACTCAGCAGGATCCTGAGAGGTTAAGTGGTATGTTTAATATAAGTCAGTGTTCTTAGGATGGTGTCCAACACAGAGGGGGAGCTGATTCAGAATAGAGTCATGAGGAGACTCTAAGTTCTCCCAGGGACAGGTGTGAAGGAGGCGGGCTGAGGGCATCAGGTAGTGTAGATTGTATCAGGCCGCCCTTGATCTTCTCAGTCTACTGAGAAAAGAATGGACTGGGTATTGAGGCTGGGGCTGTAGCTTAGTGGTAGAGTGCCTGCCTAGCACGTGTGAGACACTGAGTTCGATCCTCAGCACCACATAAAAATAAATAAAGGTACTATGTCCATCTACAACTAAAAAAATATTTTAAAAAAATGACTGGGTATCATAGGTCCACTGTGACTGATTCTATTGTTCACTTTCTTGTCTTCCCCTCCTCTTCATCAACAGCATTATCCAAACTTTTCCCTATTTGAGATGGTGTGGACCTTCCCCCCAGAAGCTATTTTCAAAATAGAAGTAAATGATCTGAACGTTCTCAGTCACTTCTTGAAAGAGAAAAAGTCAAAAAATAAAGAGATGAGAGGGCTGGAGATGTGGCTCAAGCGGTAATGCGCTTGCCTGGCATGCACAGGGCGCTGGGTTCGATCCTCAGCACCACATAAAAATAAAATAAAAGATGTTGTGTCCACTGAAAACTGAAAAATAAACATTAAAAAATTCTCTCTCTCTCTCTCTCTTTCCTATCTTTAAAAAAATAAAGAGATGAGAATTTGCAGAAAAATACTAGCTTTGTGATTGGGGCTTTGAATTGTAAAGAAGATAGAGCTTCAAAGGGGAGAGAGGGAGGTGAAGGAGCATGGGGGCTGGAAAGATGGTGGAATGAGATGGATATCATTACTCTAGGTACAGGTGTGACTGCACATATGGTGTGAAGCTACATGTTCAACCAGAGAAATGAAGAGTTGTGCTGCAATTGTGTACAAAATGCATTCTGCTGTCAAATATACCTAATTAGATTAAATAAATAAATTAAAATTAAAAAAAAAAAGATGCTAGGACTTGGCCTGCTTGACTCCCTTCTTTTGGTTTGGTCTGCCTTAAGCTTATCAACATGCTAAACAATGAAAAAACTGCCTGAACTCTGTGGTTTTTATTGTTCCTTTCAACAAATCTCAATGGTCTAATAATGACTACCATGTATGGAGTGAAGAGAGCACAGAAAGATCCTGAATGTGTTAATTTTACTTGAGAAAAATTGAATATGAGCCAGAAAGACTATATAATATAGGTAAGTCTCATTAAGCTGTCATTACTTGGAAAGATAGTTTCCAGGCAAATAAACACCGAATCTCACTCTCACAGATCCCTCTAAGTAGCACATTCAATTCAAATCTCCCATCCTCATACATTCTGTTGACTTCAAAGAGAATTATGGGTAAGAAAATGAGAATCAGGTAGGGCAATTATAATTCTGTAAAAGAAAAAAACATGCCAACATTGATTGGATTGCTCAAAAATGAAAGGAAAAAAAGAGACACTTTCCTTCAATACATTTAACTGCTCAAAAAGGCCAAAGTGTTTTGGGATCCAAATTTTTATTGCTTTAAAAATAAAGCAGCAAAATACACTTTCACACAACTCCCAAAGCTGAGGGTGAAACTAGGTCATATATTCACTTATTTTTTTTCAACTTATCTTTTCCAAATGCTTGCTCTGAGCCAGACATCAATTGGTCAATTCAGAATACTATTGAAAAGCTGCCTCCAAACCCAGTCTTCAGGTTGTCTAAAGGAATTTCCCCTATAAACTTCAAGTTTTGTATCTTTAAGTCAATGTGCTAATAAAAATACCAACAAAAAAACAAATGTCCGTCTCTAGAGGAAAGGATGCATTAAATTAGAAGGTATGTGAAAGAAGAATAACCTCACAAGGGTGACTTACATTTATCTCAGCAGGTTGGCAACCTGGTTAATACCACAGCCCAAAGGAAAAACATGGCGGATGGCGGGTCAGCCTGCCAGGCAGCCTATCAGAAACACACAGTTGTCTTCAAGGTAAGGAAACTATTCCTAACAGCACTCCAAGATAAACATGCATACTTCTTGTTAGCATCACTTTCCCAAATGCTGTGGCTTGAATATGGTTTATCCTCTCTGAAACTCATGTTGAAATTTTATTCCCAGAATAAAAAAGGTGTTGAGATGGTAGAACTTTTAAGAGATGAATAGGTCAAGTGGGCACCACCCTAATGAATGGATTACTTCTGCTCTCTATGGGACCGGCTTAATTTTCACTGGCAAGAGAGAGTTCTTGTTCTCTCCAGATTGGATTAATCACTACAATAGCCAGCTGTTATATAGTGAGGCTGACCTCTATATTTTGTCTTTTCCACACAAGCTTGCTACAGTTCAAGGTTCTCGTACTGTAACATAACAAACCCATTGGACCTGTCTAATCTTGGACTTCCAGTCTCCAGATCTGAGAGTTAAACTTTTTTTTCTTTATAAGTTACCCAGTCTCAGGTAAGCTGTTTCACACTTTTTCACCCAGGTAATAAGTTGGAAATCCTGAAACATGGCAAGACAGACCTCTGCTAGGGAGAGTTAATGTTGACACAGGGAAGAATGTTGACAAATCAGAGTTTGACAAGAGTGGAAAGCAGAACCCTATCTGGCCATGACTTACCTTCAGAGGGCAAAATCAGGTGGAGGTCATATACACATAGGGTGTCTTCAAGGAAACAGGGACTTACCACAACAAAAGGATATTGGGCCACCAGGGCAGGGCAAAGCTGGGTATTTGGCATAAAAACACAGTGCATCATAACAAAGTCATTTAAAACAGAATCTAGAGGAGAAAAAGGTAGAAAAATTAGGTTCTTGTGAAAATCTTTAGGAAAGCAAAGTATCTATTCACTTGTTTTTGGCCATTGGATGTGTGTGTGTGTGTGTGTGTGTTTCAATATTTTTTAAATGGGAGATGGACACAAGACCTTTATTTTATTTATTTTTATGTGGTGATGAGGATTGAACTTGGTGCATCACATGTGCTAGGCAAGTACTCTACCACTGAGCCACAACTTCAGCCTGGATGGGTATGGTTTTAATGTGCACCAAAGCATTTCATGTGAAAATAATGATGACGAGCTTGAGATCAAAACCTAATTTTTTAGAATATTGGACAAAGAGGTAATATTTTAAAAAGAGATAGTTTCATAATAATAGCACTTAGTCACCTTAGCTGCAAAGAATTTTTCTTTTTTTATAGTTCTGGGGATTGAACATAGGGCCTTGTACATGCTAAGCAAGCACTCTACCACTAAGCTTACATCCCCAGCCTCAAAGAGGTAGTCAAAGCAGAGAATTGGTGGTGGTGGTGGTGGTAGCGGGAAACATAGCAGAAAGAGATATGATAAAGCCTATGGGTAGTACTGGAGGAAAATAAAGCTATCTCCTAAATGCGAGGAGTGACTGTGCCAAGTTTGAAGCATTTTGCAGGCAGGTAAGGAGGGGGTTGGAAAGGGACCCAAGGCACATCCCAAAGATAAGTTTCGTTTGTCTCATCACTGAACTAGATGCTGGCTCTTCATTGCAAAGATAACACTATCCAGCCAGCCTGGATGGGAAACGGCAGGTCGACCAATCTAAAAGTCCCAGGAATAGGCCCACTGAAACCTGGAACTCAAGGTGCCATGAGGATTTTTAATTTAAAAACAAAAAAGAATATACTGGCTGAGACTTGTGAAATCTTTTTAATAGAAGATGGTGAGAAATATGCAAACTTATCTCTATAAATTAGATTTCCAATGCCCATGTTTTTAATGAACTTATATCACCAAAGTTTGAATCAGCAGCTAAATGTTTAACCATTATACTCATTTAAATCTGTTGTAATCCCAAGTTTATCCCTCAGTGTGCTCAGTCATTCCAGGCCCATGTTGCTGAGCCACAGAACAAGTAAATAGGTGCCAGATGGAAGTTGTATAGAGGTGTTTTGTTTTTTTTAATTAAAAAGAGGTTGCTTGTCAACATCTAGTCACCTTCATACATTTTATATACTCTTTGAAGTTAGTAGAATAATGCTTGCTTATATGCCACTCAGAAGGCCTGCGCTTGTAGTAGTTAAAATTTTATTTCCTTCCTCCCTTTATTTTTTTTTTTTGGTGTGGGGTATTGAGGATTGAACTTAGGGGCACTCAGTCTCTGAGCCACATCCCCAGTCCTATTTTGTATTTTATGTAGAGACAGGGTCTCACTGAGTTGCTTAGCACCTTGTTTTTGCTGAGGCTGGTTTTGAACTCGTGATCCTCCTGTCTCAGTCTCCTGAGCTGCTGAAATTACAGGTATGTGCCACTGCATTTATTTATTTTTGTGGAGCTGGGGCTAAACCCAGGGCCTCACACATGCCAGGCAAGTGCTCTACCACTTAAGTACATCTTCAGACTACCACGGTATAATTTTTGCTAATGCAAAGATTTGACATGGGCTCCAAGGCTGAGGACATGTATATACACAGGGACTGGTCACTTATTATGGCCAATCACCCCAAACTCACATTTCAATATAGCTTTCTTATTCTTTACTCACATACAGTGATTCCTGAGAACTTATTTAAAACAATAATTTTCTATTTGAAAATGATTTCCTAGTCACTCATAGCAGTGAAAGTCTAGGAAACTAATAGATCTTAGGTAGAAAACTTTTTAAAATTTACTAAAAAGAATGCATAGTCATAAATATATTTAGCAGTTTTTATTTCTATGATATAAACAAGTTTTACCGTAACTGACATTTCTCCTTGTATTGGAAATTCATAAATGCCAAAGGTCTTCACCTCCATTATATCCACATGCTTCGTGTACCTGTGCTAGGGTTATTTTTAGCACCCAGGAGAGTAATGGGCAATATTCATATCTTTGATTTATGAGAAAGATACTGATTTATTCTTATTGCCAAGCTATAAACATTACTTATAAGAAAACATTTACTTATAAGAAAAAAAGTCAGAAAAATTGTAGTAAATGAAGTTCAACATTAAATTATGATGTTTGTTAGTCTAGTCTCTGACATCAAAAATGGAAGTGTCAGGCCTGGTGTGGTGTAATCCCAGCAGCTTGGAAGGATGAGGCAGGAGGACGGCAAGTTCAAAGATAGCCTCAGCAACTTAGTGAGGTCCTAAGCCACTTAGTGAGACCCGTCTCAAAATAAAAAATAAAAAGGGCTGGTGATATGGCACCGTGGTTAAGTGCCTCTGGGTTCAGTCCTGGTACCAAAAAAAATAAAATTAAAAAAGGGAAGTGTCAGGAGTCATATCCCATATGCCATCCATAGGACACACTGATTTCTAGGCCCTACATTTTTTTTTTTTTTAAAGAAGCAATAATCCAGTCCCTATCTCTTTTAAAGGTGACTTTAAAAAGAAGGTTACATTTGCTCTTCATGGGTAGTAAAGACCCTTCCTTAGATGTCATAGTCTCAAATGTTCCAGAATCTTCCTTTTGGGTCAACACCCACTTTCTTTTTTCACTTAGATAGTAATAGCACAGCACATATCAAACTGCTAGCTCTTTCCTTCCTGTTTCTACATCAGTACTGGTAGTCTTTATCCCATCTCTAGTTACTGGTCACCAGCCTTTCTTTAGGGCCACTTCAAAGGCTATATTCTCAATGACAATTTCCTGGATGGCAGTAGCCACTGAGTGCCCCTGAGGCACTGACCGCACTCTGCCTTATATTTGAGTGTTGTGCACATTTCTTCATGTCCTCCAGCAATTTTAGGCTTCCTGAGGGAAGAAGGCAACCCTTGGACCTCACCCAAGGTCACCAACTTAGTGCCTGCTCAACAACAGAGGAAGCCTTGTCCCAGGGCCTAGCTTGAATATCTACCTTCCCAATTCATGCACTGTACAAAAAAACTCTCAGATAATCAATTTACAAAATGAGAAACTGGAAAGAGGAGATGAAATAAGAAGTCATTGGCAAAATGCTTTTAGGATTGTTGTGAAGATAAATTATAGAAATGGATTTTGAAAAGTTTTTTAGATAAATCTTTGAACTTCTTTTAGAGAGAAATATTCTTCTATGGAACTTAGTGTTCTTAAAATAACCCATGGTATTATTCTGAGAGACAGGCCAGTAGTCAGGAATTCTTTATTATTATTATTATTATTTTTTTTTAAGTTGAATGTCAGGACTAGAAGTGCAACTCAGTGGTAAGGCTCTTGCCTAGCATGGACGAGGCCCTGGATTCAATGCCCAGTGCAAAAAAAAAAAAAAGAATGTTATCTGTTCCAAAGTCATTCACAAGATAGAAATCAAAATAGAAATAATGTAACTCTGAACACTTAGTTCACTTGTGAGATTGTACCAGTCTTTTTCACCCTCAATTCTGTGTTGTAGGTAAGACTGGCTCACTATAAGGAGATGCTATCTATTTAATTTTATTCTCCCCCAAAGATATGTTGCAGTACTAAGCCCTAGTATCTCAGAATGTGACCTTATTTGGAAATAGCATCTTTGCAGATATGGTCAAGTCAATGTGAGGTCATTAGTATGGGTCTTAAGTGAATATGACTGGTGTCCTTATGAAAAGGGGACAGGATATTAGGGCACAGACACAAACATGCACAGAGGGTATGCTATATAAAAAATCATGAGGAGAATGCCATATCAACATGAAGGCAGAGATCAGGGTAATGATCCTCAAACCAGGGAGTACCCATGATTGCCAGAGAGGCCCCAGAAACTAGGTTATAGATAAGCATGGGGCAGATTCTTCAACATGGCCCCAGAAAGAAATCAATCCTATCACCTTCATCTTGGATATTTAGCCTACAAAACTGCAAGACAATCAAATGATAGCTTTGGAGTTCCTTGGTTTGTGGTACTTTGTTATGGGAACCCCAATAAATCAGTAAAAGAACATTGTTGAACTCTAGAGCAAGAATCCACAACCAGAGAGAACTGTTTGACCCTCAATTAGAGCAAGGCTGTCCTTTATACAGGGAGCTCCAGATGCTTTATGGAAATAGGGAAGTAGTTTTACATGATAACCTAATAGATATAGTTGGTAGGAGGGATTGGATGATAACATAAGAGACGCCCTGTGGAAAGCTACTCCTAATCTGTATAAATGAAGCTGAGTCATCTGCGAGGATAGCCAGGCACTCTGTCTGTGTCCCAGAGGAACGCACTCCAAATATTAATACACGTAACCCCTTCCTAAAACTGCCTTGGCAATGCATACTGAGAATGAGAATGAATTCAGGATTTTTTAAAAATAATGCTTAGCATGGATTTAATGGACACACAAAACTGTTCTGTGCATACCTGTTGCTTCATTTAAAGCTGGCTCAAGGCGTATTGTTTCTAGAAAATGCTCTAAAATTTTTTCAGGTGTCCCTGACATCACAGTATACCTAGATAAGAAATACAAATGTCAATTGTTTTTCAAAAACGGGCAATCAATAATAAAAAATTTTTGCTTAAGTTTTTTTTTTTTTAATTTGAGATCCCAGAGAACCATATGAACTTTACTTTTGACCAATACAATAAGAAAGACCATGTACCATGATCAAGTCACACCAAAAGATAATCAAGAAAACACCAACTGAATGTTACTAGAAACATATTTCCTTTGTGCCTACATGCAACTAAGGTAAACTTCTTGGAGAGCAGCTCTAGCAGGGTGGAAACTTCTAGGAGGTTGGAAACAGAGAAACTTCAGCCTTGTTCCAAAGGAAACGAAAAGGAACAAGTAAATCCCAGGACAGCTCAGGCTGGGCAAGAGGAGGTGGCAAGGGGAAATGACAGTAAAAGAGGTTACCCATATATGGGTGATTCTTAGCAAAATTTCAGTCCCACACTGGATTCCCCTGCCTATTTCTGGAATTCTCTGCCTTTCTCAACTGGTACACTGGTATGTGCTTTGGAAATGCAGCTAATAATAAAATAAGAGGAAAGAAAAAAATCCCCAAATGTCCACGAGCAAACAAACAAGGAAGCACCATGACAAGGAAAAAAAAATCAACAACAGAAATCTATATAATTTATTTCAATGTCATATATAAATTATTTTTTTTTTGAAGGGGTAGTTTAGCCTTTACTTTAGGAGATCCATCCAGGGTACTCTCCAACGAACATGAGAGGATTTATTTTTTAAAATTAATGTGGGATGTTTCAAGTCAAAGTCCAGATGGTGACAAGCAGCGAATGAAAACTGTAGGCAAAATAACTTTAAGGTGACATAGAAGTTCCTTTTGCAAAAATCAGACTTTGCTTTCCTACTTGACACTTCACTTAAGGCCAAACAACAGGAAAGAAAAGCAACAATGAAAATTCCCTTCTGCTGGGAAAGCAGTGGTAGACTCCAGCGGTGGGAAGGCCCTGCTTCCTTTGCCTCCTCACCAACACCTTTTCTTTGCCTGTTTGAGACCTTCATGGACCTGGGTTGAGATTCTAAGAATCTCTCCAATGTATGAAATCTCAGGGCCTCACCCTCCTGCCTCAGGATTTTAGAAGAGGCATGTTAACATACAACTTTGTGCATGAGAAAGAAGCAACCCTGGAGAGAGTAAGAGTTCCATTTTAAGAAATCTAGCTTTAAAACCTAGAGGAAGGTTGGGGGAACTTGAAGAAAGGGGAGGGCCTATCTATAAATGCCTCCCTTCACGTCAGTTGGAGAACATTGCTCAACTCAGTCGTTTGTGGAATATGTGATTTCTGATAGTGCTCACCAGATGAGCCACAAGAGAAGTAGCATCTGGCCCCATTAATTAGGAAACTGGGTTGGAAAGAGCATTCCACATCTGCCTACCGTTTACTGTGCCCCAGACGACTAGGTGGGCCCAGAATAAGGCTGTCTTGTTTACTCCTGCTAGTTAAATATTATCTCTGTTCTGAAGGTGAAGAAACTGCTGGGATGGGGGTGGGGCATCCAACCTGAGGCTGCAGAGCTGGTGAAAGGGACATCCCTGATGTAAGCCTCGTCTGCCTGGCTTCTTGCTCTGCATGAAGACCACCTCTAGCTGCCTGGAGCTCATTCTGAACAAGAAATTCTCCATATAAAAACTTTCCCCTTAAGAGTGTTTTTGCTTGTTTGTTTGGTTTTGAAAACAATTCTTATTTTAAAAAGAGTATAAATACATGACATAACATGAAAACTGAATGCAGAAAGCAATCTGCTACTTCACATGCCATTGAGTCGCTGCTGCTATAAATTTGTAAGTGCTCAATTTGAAATATGTTTCCTTGTCCAAAGTTTAATTCTGATAGCAGGCTGGGTTCACAGTCTAGTAGTCTCCATTTAAAAATCTCCTGGCAAGAGTATAGATACCTGAGTGTCAAGCCAGATGTCTTCTTACCTCACTAGAGAGAAAGGAGCCTAGCATTGCCCACCTGGCCAACTGGAGATCCCATAGCACCTTTCATTGGCTGCCAAAGACTCCCCCTCTGTGGTACAGCTGCCTCGCCTGCCTCAGCCCAGCCTTTCTTCTAGGCTCCTCTGAAGGCTGGTAGGTGCTAATATTTCCTTAGTGCAGGGAGC
Source organism: Marmota flaviventris (assembly GCF_047511675.1). Lineage (NCBI taxonomy): Eukaryota > Metazoa > Chordata > Mammalia > Rodentia > Sciuridae > Marmota > Marmota flaviventris. The sequence continues at coordinate 59,264,465 of NC_092508.1, forward strand.
TCTGAAGGGTAAGGCCTGGAAGCTTTTGGCCAGATACAGCTGTCTGTGACTTGCAGCTCTGGTTTGACTAAAACCTCACTTTATGGCTTGATTTCATGCGGGACACTGCCAGGCGCCTACTGCTTGACCTCTGTTTAAGTGAGGTCAAGACCACTTGAGACCAGACAGTATGACTCTTGTCCGTTTACTGCATGAAGGAGTTACTCTAGTTAAAGGGCTCACCCCAGTTGGTTACATTCCACAAGCTGTGAGGCTTTAAATGTATGATAGTAAAAGCTTTTTCCAACACCAACTCTGCATGTGAAGATACTTCTACCTGCAACTGGGGGGGGGGGGGGAAGGCCAGGGGAGAGGAGTACTGGAAAGAGACTCTTTTTCCACCCCACAATCAAGATGGAGGTGAGCAATGAGAAAATCATCTAAAGAGAAGGGAACTTAATAACTTAAATATGAACAGTCACTTCAAATTCTTTCTTTCTTATTAAACCCGCAAACCCCAGAGTAGGAGGACATCCAAAATGGCAAATGTTTGAGGGCTTCATGTAATGTGTCCATCATGAAAACACTGTCTTATTGACATTTTAATTCACACTCAAAGTTGAGTAAGGTGGTTTTGAAATTTTAAATGTGTACATAAACTATGGTGGATTTCCCAGAGGAAAGGCAAATCAGGAAAATAACATTGTCAAAGCCAAACTGGTGACTCTCTTCAAATTGAAAAAAAAAAAAGAAAATTGCTGAGGAGATAGGGACCCTAAAGCTTCCTAAGTTTTGGTTTCATTCATAGACATGGTTACTGTCATATTATTAAATTCTGGAACATCAACCCCAAAATTCACTTACATGGACCTTCCTTTCAGCTCTGGTCTATTTAGGAAAACAACATAAAAAATAACCCCTTAAGAGAAAATGGATTCTCATTCTTCAGGGCACAGTATTTATTAAGTGGGTTACTGTGAACATGCATAAGTCTTTCAAGTATATAAGAAATTTGGACTGGATGACAGTACACAAATAAGTAGAGATAATGGAAAATCAGATACAGCTCTAAAATAAATTTAAAGCACATGGTATCTCCTTTTCCCACCCCTCTAGTTTGATTCCATTAAAAAAAGAAACATCAACCCTTTGTTTGGAGAACACCCTGAATTTTGATATAGTAACAAGCAAATACTCTTAATTCTTCCCCATGACATGAAGAGGTGAAGGAAGGGAGGGGTTTTCTTGATCAAATGTTTCAAAATTAAGGAGAATTCTCAGTGCTTACTTTTTCAGGTGGCATGATTCCCTTAGACATCATTAAAGAATTCAGATGAACATCTACAAAATTATCTAGTTATATGTAAGGGTACTAAACCATTGGGGGAAGTCCCAATCTTCACATTAAAAAGAATTTTTCATTCTCATCCTCCTCTGGGCTGGAAAGACAACTTAAAAACATTTGGGCACATTTTCAAGAATGGAAAATAGTAAAAAACAAATAAAAAGAAATTTGGATGGTAATTTTATAGTTCTGTAAGTGAAAGGAAGGTTTTTAAAAATGTAGTCAGTCCTTTCGAAATAAATTGCTTCTAACATTTACTAAATAGTGTTGAAGATATAATATTTATATATAGTTGTCCCTCAGTGTCTGTGGGGAATTGGTTCTAGAATCCCCACAAATGCTCAAATCCCCAATGTAAAATTTCATAGCATTTGCATATAACCTATGCACATTCTATAGTGTACTTAAAATCATCTCTAGATTACTTATAATATCTAATAGGTCATCAATGTTTTGTAAATAGTTGCTATACTGTATTATTTAGGGAATTATGACAAGGAAAAAGAAGTTGGTACATGTTTGGTACAATAAATTCTTTTTCCTGAATATTTCTGATTCTGGGTTGGTTGAATCCACCAACGTGGAACTTGTGGATGCAGAAGGTTAATGGTACTATTTTGCTTTTGTAAGCTGGGAGGCAGAAGGAGCAGAGGAGTGAAAATTGGTCAAACTGAACTTAAATTCAAGCTATCCCACTGCAAGCTCTGAGATCTTGGACAAGCCACTTGCTTCTCTGAGCTTAAATTTTTCCATCTTTTAAAAGGGGTTATGTAAGAGTTAGGTGAAATCTGAAAAATATGCTCCAGCCATTTAATAATGTTTCTTCCTGTCTCCTTTGCAAATCTATTGATTCATCTAGATGAAAATATCTAAGTCTCAGGCTTCTACTCTAAATAATCAAAATTCATCAGGTACAGTGAAGGTTCTGATGAAGGGATCCCCACTTATTTGACAACAAAGGAAAATCCCTTGGGATGTTGTTATGGTTTGGATGTGAGGTGTCCACAAAAATGCATGCATGAGACAATGCAAGAAGATTCAGAGGAGAAATGATTGGGTTTAAGAGTATTGGAAGTGTGAATTGGGGCGTGGCTTTGGCATATATATTTGTATCTGGCAAGTGGAGACCTCTCTCTGCTTTCTGATCATCATGTGAGCTGCTTCCATCTGCCACACTCTTCCGCTATGACGTTCAGCCTCACCTCGAACCCTAAGGAATGGAGCCAGCCTTCTATGGACTAAGACCTCTGAAACTGTGAGCTCTCAAATAAACTTTTCCTCCTTTAAAATTGTTTTAGTTGGGTCCATTAGTCATAGTAGCAAAAAAGCTGACTAAAACAGATTATTTGGCAACATTTCTTTAGCTACAGAATTGGTGTTTTTATTACACTCAGATTTAAAATTAATCTCCATCTTAAAAAACCTGATTCTGCAATTTGTTGTAATTCCTGAGAGCCACAGTTCTCACTCTCCTGTCTTACCACTCAAACATTGGTGATGAAAAAGTTTTATGCAGCAAGTAAAAACTGAAACAAACCAGATATACTAAAAAAGACTCAAGTTAAACAGGAGACCTGAGAAATAAGGAGCAAATTCCCTTTGGACATCAGCAGGAATAAGTATGAATGAGGCCAAATGGATGTTTCTGTGCTGCAATCAACAGAATATTTTGTATTTGAAACCCGGGTTTCCATTAAACGTTCATTCTGGTAATAAGATGAAAACACTTCCTGAGAAATCCTACATATGACATTCAAATACCGGAGATTCTCATCACCTCTGCCACATCCTTGAAGCTGCCTGGCGTTCCTGTTCCCATTGTTCTCTCCCTGCCTTCTGTTCCAAAGCTATTAAGTTGAATAGTGTGTACAGAGAGGTTTTTAGAGTAGGAGAATATTCCTTCCAGCTTGACTCTAGGCAGCACCAAGCTCAATGCAGTGCCAGAAATGGATACATTATACTCCACAAGATGTGTGATTAGTCAATAGAGAGAAAAAAAGTCACACATACACTGCCATCTTCCACAAAAAAAGGAGAACATGCTATTGTAGAAATGATGATACCATGTGAAAAGGTTAATCATAGTCTGGCAATTACAGTGTTGGATGCAAACATACTTTTGCTGAGGCTGTGAGTTTCCTTGATTAGAAGCTCTGCTCCCTGCTGGGACCTTCTCCAGCACCAAGACATCTTGGTCATGTTCTTTAAGTCTGACTGTGTTCGCCTCAACGTCCTGCAAATACAAATTACACCACATACAGATGCCGCCGTTTACCCAGACAATGAAAAAAATTTCAAATGCTTCAGAAACTCATTTGGTGCTTGTGATGCTAATTGTTGCGTCTACAAATTAAGTCATTTTCAAAGTCAAGGGCTGGAACGGTCAGAGAGAGGACCAGATGAGGTTTGAGGCATGTGGTTTTTTTTTGTTTTTTTTTAAACTCTGCTTTTACACCAGATTCAGAGAAACAGCAAAGTCCAGAGTGATGTGGCTGTGCTTTGAGAAGCCTTTGAGAGACAGCGGTATAGCAGGGAGACAGGGGAGAAAGGTATTTATTCTTCATAAAAATATGTGGCAAACAGTACTCAGCTTCGGCAGAATTCTCTTTCCTTCTGAGTGTATTTAGTTTCCTTAGGAGTGGCACCACTGTCTCCAATCAAAAGACACTTAGAAAAATCAATGTGAAATGTGTTAAAATCTTTTTCAGTTATTTTAAATGACATTATAAATTATATCAGTGAGATATGGTCTGATGCTGATTTTTTTCAAAGAAATTTTGGCTGAGCATAAAATTCTAAGAGTTAGTATAGGTGAACTGTAAACTTCCATATCCTTTTAAATAATTGATTTTAATTTTTAAATGTGCTTTTCCTCAACATTTGGGCTCCATCTTAAAAGAAATCAGATAACAACCAAATCAGATTCCTTGGGGTATTTTTCCCTGTGTTGTTCAATGGTATAAATGAATCTAACTTTCTTTGCATTCAGATAAATGTTTGCTTTTTTTTTTTTCTTCTTTTTTGGTACCAGGGATTGAACCCAGGGGCACTCAACCATTGAGCCACATCCCCAGCCCTTTTTATTTGAGACAGGGTCTTGCTAAGTTGCTCAGCGCCTCACTAAATTGCTGAGTCTAACTCTGAACTTGTGATCCTCCTGCCTCAGCCTCTGAGTCTCTGGGATGAGAGGTGTGCACCACTACACCCAGCAAGACAATGCTTTCTTAAAACAACCTTTGTGGTCATAAATGTTGCCGGCAGAGGCAAATGCTTCTGACAGTGTAGGGATAGGTATCTCAAGGAGAGGGAGAGAAGGGAAGAGAGCAGCGCCATTCCAGAGAGAACAGCCTCCCAGGTGAACTCCAGCTAGGATGGAAGGATCAAGGCCACAGAAGCCAGGGAGGATGGGACACTGTCATCATCCATAATCAGGTCTCTACCAGACAAACCTGGGTCATTCCTCCCAAGGAACCAAGGACTACATGATAGGAAAAGATCAGGGACCATTTAGGGACCATTTCTTCTAAACATCCTCTATTCTCAAAAACAACAAGCTTAAAATGGGCTCATCTTCAGGGCCAACTCTAAGTTAAAATTAAAATTCCCCAGCTTCCTCTACTACCCCAATTCTTTTCCACTGACCAATGTCTGAATCTCCTTTAGTTCATAACAATTTGAGATAAAGCACTTAAAATGAAAATGCTTGGTTAGAGTAATCAGGACTGATCTTAATTTCCACTAATGTGCAATCACTCAACAAGTGAAGAGATTGTGGGACGATATGAGAGAGGCTTAGGTTTGGGAGACCTGGGAGGTGGACATTTGAAAGGTCTAGGATACAGAAAAATGTGGAGCAGAAAGATTGCCACTGCTCTGGAGAATGGGATGGGGAAGGACACAAAAAGGGACACCTAAGATGCCAGAGAGAAACTGCTTAGAATGTGACATTTTGCCAAGGCAATTGGTATCTATCATCAATTCTCATGGCCAGTATAGGCATGTGCAGAGGAATCTGGTCCAGCATAACATCCTGTGTTTACACCTTTCTGGAATATCATCTCTGGACCCCAGAATGCACACTCATTTCATAACAAAGTCCTTTGTTCCTAGAGCACCCACTCATCACAGTACTTCACTGAGATCTCTGCTCATCTGGGAAAGGAAAAAATGGGACAGCCTTCAGGCACACCTAGCTTTGGACTCACCCTCAGAATCCGGTTGAAATCCTCCTTGTCGACTCTTAGGAAATGACAATTATCCTCTCGCAAGACGATTGAGGCGGCTCGCGGAGCATCATTCACTAGTGCTAACTTGCCAAAGTCATCTCCCTCATGCAGGGTGCAGACCACACCCTGGAGAGAGCAGGACATTCAGGTGAAATGGAGTACATACTCACCCACCCCTCACCACCCCACCTCCCCTGAAACACTGTCTATATAAATGGGCTGTCCCTCACTATGCCAAAGTGGGATTATATAATTAAATTATGTTTAATTTTTCTTTCATTGATTGAGATGGTCTAGGGCCTAACTCAAATGCATATATTATAATCCATAAGGAGATGAGCCCCCAAAAGTATGACTGAATATAATAACTGAGAAATGTTTTGATTAAAGATGCAATATTTTGGGGCTGAGCTGTAGCTCAGTGACAGAACGCTTGCTTAGCATGTGTGAGGCATTGGGTTTGATCCTCAGAACCACATAAAAATAAACAAATAAAATAAAGGCATTCTGTCCATCTACAACTATAAAAAATAATTTAAAAAAAAGATGCGATATTTTTTCTCCCTGGAATAGATGTATAAGATGTAATGTTGTTGCAAGTTTAATTGTAGCACTATGTTGTTACTACTTAGGGCCACACTAGCAAATGGAACACAATAAAGTTTTAAAAAGAAAAAAAGAGATATATACCTTGCCATAAATGACTACATTCACTGATCCTTTTAGAATAATGTACCAGGAGGTACCTTCTTCCCCCTGGTTAAACACTAGACACAAAAAGATGACAAGAATAGAAGCACATCAATACAAATTACAGCTTATCAAATCATCATTTTTAAGTCCCCAGAATTACGCATACATAAAATAAAAAAATCACTGGCAAATGCTAACTTATTCAGGTGGAATATTATTTTTCTTTCTCTAGAACATGAAAGGAAGAGAAATCCTGCACTACTTTCTGTGTCCTGAAAGACAGGTTTTCACCAGATACTAATTTGCCAGCAGTCTATTTCTTAAAGGAATGCACATTCTCCTAATTCATCAAAACATTATGCCATAGAAAATAATTTTTAAAAGTAATCTGACCAGTAATGTGAAGTTTGAAAACATGAAAATCAGCACTACATCTTGTTTATAGATATATATCTACATATATTTTTTAACAAATGGGTTGGAATGATAACCACTACTGTCAAGGTAGAAATTACCCTCAAGAGGGAAAGAACAGGATACAGGAGGGAACCAGAGGCCTTCAATTGGAATTGAATTCTTTTAGAAAACAGGAAATTTTTCATTTTTTTAGAAAATATGAAAAAATATGGCATAATGGGAGTGTTTGCTAAAGATTTAAATAGTATTTGTAATATGTTCTTTCTTGTTTGAAACATTTAAAGATTTCATGATCAAAACAATTAGTAAGCTGGAATGAAAGAGCCATTGTAAGTCATCAGTGACCATAAAAATAAAAAATATTAAAGTGAACCATAACCTGTAAAGAAATAACATTCTTACTAAGATAGATACAGTGTCAGAAAGATAGACAATATTATCAGATAGATATTAGTTCAGTCATGCTTTGGATGACTGAAAGTGAATCCTTTTTTTTGTAATGCAGGGTACTGAACCAAGAGCCTCACACCTACTAAGCATGAGATCTACCACTGAGCTACACCCAGTCCTGAAACATTTTGAGATATAATTTTTAAGACCTTTTACGTTTCCAGCTTATTTGACTCTCAGAATACAGCATGAAGATAGAGCAAGATTGTCTCTCAGAAATTTAATTGTTGTTCTTTAAAAAATGCTCAGTGTTCCACTAGGTTTAGGAGGTGTCAGTTTAAAGATAGTGATCATTTTGTGGCTCAGTGGTTGAGAGCCTCTGAGTTCAACCCCTGGTCCCCGCCCCCAAAACAAAAAAAGATAGTGATCATTTTTCTTTATTGCAGAACCTCTGAGAAGCTACAGTATGCTGATGTGCCTTATGATTCTGCAAGAGAAATTAGAGAAGATGACATTTCTTGGTCACTAGATCATTAACCCCTATTTTGTAAGAAAAATTCTGTAGGACTAATGGGAAATGCCAATGTTATAATAATGTTCGGATCTCTTTAATATCAAATTTCGATTTCTTGCTTCCAAATATGATCACAGAACTAAAATACCACTTGAATTTTGGAGGGATGCTATATATTAACACTGCATCTGTGTTTGGGGCAAAGAAATTCTCTCAGGCTTGGAGCCTACAGTGGAAGGGAGAGAAGAAACAAAACATAATAGCTTAAATATGATTGTAACTAGCAATTTTGAGAGACAGACTAGTTCTTCTGAAGCCATAAAGTGAGGTCACTGTGAGTGGGAGCACCCAGGGCCCTGCCTGAAGAACAGTGACCTTACCCTGCCCCCTTTAAACACCATCTTGAGCCAGTAGGGCAGGGAGTGAGAAGGGCTCAGGCTGGCCACCACTGCTCAGGTGGGTACAGAGAACCACCATACTTCAGATTAACTGACACGTGCTGGAATAACCACAGGTCAGAAAAATCTAAGTGCCACATGACATCCTGCCAAGTCAAACTGGGGGTGGGGGTGTGTGGTCTGCATCAGGCTTCCATGACAAGTGCTGGAGAGGATGAGCCAGGCTCAGTGTTCTATCACAGCTGTCACTTACGGACGGTCCCTCCTTTGGCATGAGACTCAAAAATGAGAACACCTGCTAACTCCCGTTTCACCTAGAAGAAAAAGAAAGAACATGGAAAGGCCAGGTTTGCGGGTTTTTGGGGAGAAGGACTTGTGCCCTTTGTGGGCACAATGTTGATGGACTCCTTATTTCTTTCCTGGCTGTATGTTACCTTGCCTGTTGCTAATCTCAAAACTACTTTCACTAGATTTGCGGCTAGGTTCTCAGAGACTGTGCAACAAATATTTACAGCTAGTTCATATGGGACAAGCTCCTTAGAAACTTCTTAAAACATCCCACATGCACAAACCTATCTTTTGCTTTGGGCAAAAAGGTGAGACATCTACAACATCCTATGCTTCTCTTGCTGTTTGTGGCTCTTTTCTGCATCACACAATAAGACATCACTGCAAACATGCTGAAAAAGAGTCAGACTTAAAGTTGAATCATTAAGCAAGCAGATTTATATTCCAAGATAGTCAAAATTCTAGGTTACTCCTAGCCAGCTAAAATTCCAATCTTTAAAAAAAATTCCAAATTATGATTTCAATGATAGGTCTAGCTTCCTAAGAACCAGGTGACCTGTGATTTTTTTCAAAGTGCCCAGGCACCTAGTGTTTGAGGAAACAGAGACCACCCACAATTTCTCAATTACACCAAGACTGGAGAAGTCAGAACAGGGGCATGCTGGGTATCTGAAGTACAGGAAGGGAGAAGAGGTCTTTCCTTAATGAGGCTTATGGAACCTCTGTTGCCCATCTCTACATATCCACAGGTTCCCCAGGTGAGGCTCCAGTCCTAGCAATGCATCTAACTTAAAGTCCCTCTGACCAGCTTGACTAACACACAACTTACTGTGGTAGAAAGATGAGATAAGGCTTTAATATGAAGGAGCTCTTCGTAGATAATCTCCAGGTCATCCATAGTCCTTTGGCCAGGTCTACAAAAAGAAAAACATTATCATTCAGACTTCAGCATGGAAATGACACTGCGGTCAGCAACATGCTCAGGGATGTCTCGACATAAGAAGATATTGGCAGAGGGGAGAGATCATGCCATTATAATTCCCAAAGGGATTTTGAAATGAACATGTCCTTTGAAGGAGAATTTGGGAGCAATCTGATGTGCACAGAACCCCTTCTCTTCTAATTGCTGAAAGAAGAGTCCCTTGGCTCACATTGTAGTTGGCTAACTTGCCCTTGACTTTGCAGAAGGTTGATCTGAAGAACGACTTTTCATTACCACATCAATCAATAGTGACAAACCTTGCCTCTTAACACTCGAAGCAATTGGTTCAATCAACTTGACAGCAGATCCAAATTCCTTGGGATCCTGTGTGATATTTTAGCTTAACAAATAGTAATGCTGTCATTACTGTTTTGGGTTAGGTAGTATGCTTCTTCCAGAGGACCGAAATAGAGGATGCATATAGACTCATCACTTTTTTACCCAGCCCTAAGGAGGTAAGGGCATGAGATGAGAATGAGGTACATAGCAGTGTCTGGGATTAGCAAGACAGGAAAAAGCAAAGTATGTCTCAACATTTCTCAAACTCTATTCCATGGATTACCTCTGTCCATAAGAGGTTAATTGACTTTTGTAAAGTTTTTTTTTTTAATTCTAAAATTTATTATAAAACTAGTATCCAATAATATACCTTTAGGAAACAGGGTTTGGGGGTTTTACAGACCTTTTTGTCATGGGAAGACTGAGTGAATTCCTAATCACCTTTTGGGTCTATAATTATTTTCGAATCACTAATAGTGTTTAATTATAAAAATGATAAAAGATATACGATTAGTTAGTAATTTGGATTTTTTTTTGTTCTCTGCAATATAATGAATCCTGACTAGAATGTTTTTGAAACTTAAAAACAAATGTATAATTCTGGGAGTGCTAGGAAGTCAATTGAGAGACAATTTATACATTGATGGGCAGGCAGCACTTACTCTCAGCAAGTTGCTGTAGTCATCAGCATTACTTATTACATAGTCATCGTCCTATTTTTTTTTTTTGCATTTTGTCCTAAAATTACAGCAACTTATGGTATTCTTGTTTGTTTGTTTTTCTTTTTCTTTCTTTCTTTTTTTTTTGTGTGTGCCAGGGATTGAACCCAGGGGCATGAACCACTGAGCCATATCTTCAGCCCTTTTTTGTATTTTATTTACAGACAGAGTCTTGCTACATTGATTAGGGCCTCACTAAATTGCTGAGGCTGGCTTTGAACTCACGATCCTCTTGCCTCAGCCTCCTGGGCTGCTGGGATTACAGGCATGTGCCACCCATGCCTGAATAGTCAATGTTATTTTACACTAAACATTTTATTGTGATTGAGCTTTGGATGGCATTCCATCAGGATTACACTGTAATTTTAAAAAAATGTTTTGAGTCAAACAAACTCAGGGAAGGGTGGTATACTGAGCACAACACTGAATTTAGAATCTGAAGATCAAGTTCTAATCTCAGTGCCATCACTCACTAGCCACATGAGGTGAGAGCCTTAGTCCCATCTGAAAACTGGAGACAATTCCTTTCTGAGGGAGATGTAAGAGCTAAAGGAAGCATTGAGAGTGAAGGCACCTATATATTATTTGTGTAAGTGAAAAAAAATCCATCAAAATTATATTAAAAACTCAAACACTTGCATAGGAAATTAAACAAACTTATAAATAAAATATGACATTTGGTACAGCAAATTATATCTGGAACTTAGTCAATTATTAGATCAGTACTCTGAGTGATCAAAACTGAGTTGTCAGTATTCTAAAACAGTTAACTGGATTAAACAATTTTGCAACCATATTATCACACGGAAGACCAACAGATCTGGTGGGGACTAAGGAGAGGATGAAAACTACGTGATTTGCACATTGACTCCACAAGGACAGCTTTGACATGAATAAAGGAATATGATACCCTTCTCATAGAAGCAATGGAGGATCTATTTCTTAATCCTGGCTGCACAAAGACAGACATTAAATCCATGACCCGGGAGATACCGGCAAGGGTCACCTCCTGCTAAGGATCACCAAGGAAGGATACAATTGCATACCAATCTAGTGCTTAGCGGTAGAACCCAGGAAGTATGGAACCAGAAAAGTATGGGACAGAAAAGCTGTGGCCACAGGGGCTCCAAAGAATCCAGGCCTTCTTGGCAAGAGGCCTAATCTACACTACTTGACTTAGACATGGGGATTTCAAAACTAGGACCCTTGGGGATTTAAAAGTCAATGGAGTCACCTCTGTCCATCTACTACCGTAGAGGTAGCTAACATGACAGACTCAAGGTAGGCGTAAGAGGATTACGGCTCTTCAGCACAAGGAGCAACCCTGCTGTTCATGCTACTTGACATCAGCTGCAAATAGCATGGAACTCTCCTAAACGCTTGGCTAAAAGAGAAAACAGTCTCCAAGTCCCCCATCTCACCTCCATAGGGTGGGCTGTGATGGAAGGAGGAGAAAAACCCAGCCAGGAAAAGAAAGGTTTGGAATTCAGCTTTAAAATCTTGATTGACTCAATGATGGAAGTTTGGAAGCAGATCTATGTGTTTGGAAGGAATGTTTATATAACATCAATATGAAACCCATATTACTCATTTAATGATTCTTTTTAAAAGAGTAGTGTGTTTAGAATCTACGATTTATATTTATACTTCATCTAAGATTTAAAACATGATGAGGAACTGTCAGATCCTCAATGCAATATACTAAAAGTTTCAGTGGTTCAAGGCTGACTTTGAGCTGTTCCAGTTAGTCTTAGGACCCAAGTGTTAAGGAAGAGAGGTAACAATGGCAATATTTAAGGCATTTTTGAAACATATTCAGTTTTCCTGCTGCCTTGCATCCCCTGCTCTCTCCCTGCTTTCCTAAACATTCGTCCACCTCTCATACTGTGTTCTTTCCCCAAGGCTCTGTTCTACCTTCTCTCCCTGGGAAAAACTCCCAAGGCCAATCCACCAATAAAGAGACTGACATCTTTATCTCCAAATAGCCCTTCTTCCTGAGTGCCAGTGTCTTCCTGTCCATCTCTTTCCAGATAACCCACAATATCTCCAAGCACAATCTATCCAGAAGTGTTCCTTCACCATTATGCCAGATTCTTTAAAGCCAGATCTTGATTTACTTTTTCAAACTTAGCTATCTCCCCTGACTTCATACTATCTCTGATAGCCACGGTCTCTGCTCCAGATGTTTGGGGCACCTTTCCATTCCTCAAAAACACTCTACCTTCTCACGTCCAAGACTTTGTGCTCCTCTCAGGCTAGGATATTTTTTTTCTGCATCCAGCCCAGCCCAGATGTCACTGCTCGTAGGTAACACCAACTTGCTGACCTCTATTCTTTCATAGCACATTGCCCTACTATTACAGTAATTTGCAACATATCCTGATGAATTTTATTTGCTTAAATATTCCTAACTCTAGACTGATCTTGTGAATAGAAGCAGTATCGAAGGGTAAAGGGCAATGCATTAGAAGCAGAATTGGATTTGAGATCTAAATCATGAAACTTCTAGTTGCTCAATTGGTTGAATGCTTTTTTCTGCATCTGTAAAATGGGAATACTAAACAGAATTGTTGTGAAGGCCAAATCAGTTAATGTACATGAAGCATTGTACACACGGGAAATAATAGCACACAGGTGGGACAGCATTATTATCAGGGTAGGTAATCAGCATGGCTTATCAACTGAGTGAGCACTGGAGTTCTCACAATTCATGCTGAATTCAGGGGAGATGACAGCAATACCATGGACCAGTTCTTGTTTTGTGATCTGAGGGAAATGGGTGCTTATGCTTTGTTATCCTTCCCACTGAGGATTATGGCAGACCAGGTATCCACGGCACAACTCACTTTGAATAATGTCAGGCAAAAACTTTGAGTAATCCTCCCTTATCTGTGGTTTTGCTTTCCATGGTTTCAGTTAATCTTCAATCAATGGAGGTCCAAAAATACTAAATAGAAAGTTCCAGAAATAAACTATTTATTAGTCTTACATAACTTTTACTATACTAAAGTTATTATAATTGTTCTATTATTAATTGCTGTTAATCTCTTACTATGCTTAATTTATAAACTAAACTTTATCACAGATATGTATGTATAAGAAAAAGGGGTCTATAGGGTCAGGTACTATCCACAGCATCAGGCATCCATGGAGTGTTCCTGTGGATAATCAAGATAACCTTGATTACTAACAGAGGGAGGAGATAGATAAAAAAATGATGAATTTCACATCTTGCTCTAAATCCCAGAAAATGATAGAAAAGGTATATTTTCCTTAGGAGTATAGATTATTTTCATCCAGTTGTTACCATCTTAGACCAGCTGAAGTTATTCAGTCTAAGTCAAGGTCATTAGGGGACTGGATGGAGCTGACCACCCAAGACCAACCAGCAGCATGTGTTGGGCAGGGTCCTTTACTGGTCAGAGTTTTGGCTGCCATGAGAAAGGTCTAATATAGAAATCAGGCAAGTACCACCAGCACCACACACCACAAGTGAGGATTAGGCAGACCGGAAAGCTTTAGGAATTCGTGGCTAATAGAAAGCAGATAGGAGAAGTCTGGGAAATGAGACCAGAAGCATGGCAGCTCAGCACTTCCAGGAAAACCAGGGCAGGAATTAAACTGTGGCGCTGAGAAGACAAGATCTGTGGCAACAAGCATGGGGGGGCAGGAGCAGGGGTGTCGCCAAAAGCTCCTCACCAGGTTGGCTGGACATTGGTCGCTTGGAGCAGTGGACAGTGGCAGAGTTTACTGCTGGGAGAAAAACTGAGCCCTGTGCTTCTAGATGATGCCCAGGGAGGACTCTCAAGGGAGCCCTGGAGCCTGAGAGGCACAGAACAGAGCAAAGAAGAGAGCAGATAAAACCCCAGGGCCCTTTGGGAGACATCAGGGAAGGAAGGGGACAGCAGCTCTCCCAGGAAGAAAGGGTGTGGAATGGTTCCATTCCTGGGAAATCCTCTTTATTTTGGCAACTAGTGGGAAGAATGGAGGGTGGCTTCAACCTGCCTGCACTCCACAGACCTCTCAGAAAGCAAAGAGTTTTGGGAAACATCCTCACTCTAGGGTCTACTGCCTTCAGGGGAGGCTCTCTAGGGGGAGCAACAGACACATCTGCATAGACACCTAGGCTAGGGGCTGTTCCACTCCTGGTCATCCATTTGTCAGTAACCAACCTGGACACATAATGACTTCTGCAGGGACCACAGCAGCCCTTTGAAATAGAATGGAGTGACATCTAAACACAGATCAGTCTCCGAGTCTTAAACAACATTCAAAATGAAAGAGAAACAAGAAAAACACAAGGACAATACAAAACCAGCCCTGTGGTCTGAAGTGACCAGTGGACCTACAGGGTGGGTCACTGCCATCTGGCAATCCACCCAGGTAGCAAAGAATTTTCTAATCCTATCTACAGCAAATTTTTACTGAGGTGAGAGAAGTCAGGGCTGCTAGGTGCAAAGAGGTATCCTTTAAAAATGAGTCTATTCACAATTCACAAAGCAGCAAAAGCATTCATGAGAAGTGTGCCGACAGCCAGGACTCTGTCCCTCAGGGGCCTCTATGTGCCATTAGGATTGACAATTGAGTTAAATTGCAGGGAAGAGGCCAGATGGTATGAAAGTCAGACTTGCCAACCTGTGGCCGATAAAGTGAGTCCCTCACCCTGCCCAGGTGGATCTCAGGGTTTGCAGCAGCACTAATAGCAACCAGCCCCACCTTTGCCAAGGCTGCCAGCTCAGGGCTGCTGTGCCATCTAGTGTCCCAGAGAAGACTTGCCTCTCAACTCTCGCTCTGGACAGAGGTTCTTCCCTTGATTCACCCACACCCCTCAAAAAGCCCCTAAAGCATCTACACCTGAGCATTCCCTACCACAATCACTGAACAAAGCTGCATTGAAAAAGTGAGTTCCAATGGGAAATGGTAGCATTAAGCACCTTTCATGCTTTGGTCTTTTAGGGGGTGACAGGGAAAGAATGGAGAAGAGATTCTACAAATCAGCCCCCCAGCCTGTTCAAACAGTAATGAAAGGGTCCCAAGGACTGAAGGCAATTTGGCTTTCAAGAGGAAAGGGAGTAGGGGCTGGAGCAGGAGGAGATCACTCCCATGTACCTTCACAAGAGTAACCTACAAGGCTGGGGAAGTGAATTGACTGGCTGCTCTGAGTGGCAGCTGTTGAATGTACCTGGTCTTTACTTGTCCTTCTCCAGATGTCACAGGGAGAGATATTAGGTATCCCTGCTTCTTTACAAATCTGCGTGGTGCCACATTGATGTGGATTTGTAGGATCCTGCTGTGGAAAGGCCTAGTTTCTGCAGGGGATGCATTCTGGCAGCAATGTCTAGTTACAGACAAGATAATAAACGGGGCTGGATGGGGAAGCACTTTATACATTAAAGGAGGGGAGGGCTCAGGTGATATTGGAAGCTGCTGGTAAATACCATTTCATCAAGGAATTTATCAAGGTCAGAGATGGAGCTCTTCAGTTATTGGAATGTGGTTAAAATGAGAGATTCATCCAGCCACCAAGCAGCACATTGGCATGGTCAGGGGTTAAACATGCAGGTGAGAAAGTAAATAACCCAATTCATGTAGATCTGTCACCTAGCAGGACCTAGTATATAGGGGAAATTCCCAGAGAAGTTAAGGTAATAAATGTCTACATAAGTCATAGTCATGTCAAAATAAAGAAAGAATACTTTATTTACCTTTTGTGGGGGAAGGCTTTATTTTTGATGACAGACTTTGTCTCATCCTACCTGATTCTCCTACTTATAAGTCATTTCTTAAGTTTGGATAATTTTCTAAGACTTTTGAGACTTTCTAAAGATATCAACCTCTTCCACTTCCCTGAAAGGAAAGTTTGGTATGTAGCAAAGCATTTCCCCCCACTTTTCTTTACCTCCCAGGACCCTGCTTCTTAAGTGTCAGGGACATTCTAGGAACCTGGTGACAGAATACTGAAGTGGCCTGCCCAGTTGGGGCTACTCAGCTCCCTGCCATATTGCCACTCCCTCACCTTATCTTTAACTCAGAAAAGGACCCTGTAAATTTACTAGATGAAATTAGGTATTTTCTAGTTCTGATAGCAAAGCTTGTGTACATAGAGATTCTTTGTGAAAATAGAAGTTAACATAGTCTACAACTGTAGTCAAAGGCAAAAGCCTACAGATATTTATGAGAAATGAAGCCATCCGCATAGGACATGCATAGGGTTCTGTCATTCAGGGACTCTGAGCCTTGAGTATATTTTAGGATAATGGGATTTGATCATGTTTAGGAATTAAATATACCTAACATTCTTCTGTCAAAGTGTTTTATAAGGACACTCTAGAAATGTCATATGAAACTTTTTGAAAGATATAACTACAATTATTTTCCTTTCAAAAACCTAAGCAATAAATGGAGAAGAGAAAACAAATTTGGATGGTGTCATAGTACAGTTCACACCCTCCCTTTGGATGAGACACATGTGAAATACACTTGGAAACATTTTGAGGAGGTGGTATATGGATACATTATTACATTTTCTTTGCAGCCAATTCTTAGGGACAGATGGATTATCCATTTCTTTCTTTTTTTTTTTTTCATTTCACTGCTTATTCAGTAAATCTACTATAAAGGACAAAGCTGAAGCAAACTTGCAGAGAAGAAAGAATATTGTCAGTAAAATAAAAATAGAATAAGAGAGGAACTTAGTATCTCCTAAGCTTAATCTTCTTTTCTGTACTCAGGGGTTATAATTAGCCCTACCTAGTTCATAGAGTTATTTAGCGGTTCAAAAAGGTAATGGGTATGAGATCACTAAACTGTATAGTGCTAGTCAAATATTAATTATGACGTTTTGTTTGTGGTTCTGGCTAAAGGGTTGGTGTGAAGTAAATTGACTCTTCCTGGGGCTGTGGGTTGTCAAAGGCTTCTATGGTACCTTTAAATTGTTTTCTGGCAACTTCTCAAGAGGACTGTGAAGAGAAGCCAATAAATTATTCTAAGATGGGTGCCAGATTTAGCAAATAAAAACATTGCATGAAATATATACGTAAAATTATTCATTGTTCATCTGAAACTCCAATTTAACTGGTGACATGAATCAAAAAGCACTTCATTTCTGGAGAAACAATTTTGATGGTGGATTTTAAAACTTCAGACCCACATTTCTTTTGGACAGTACACAGTTGGGCTCAGGGCACAAGAAAACAATAAATGAATTATAGGCTCCAGAAGTATATAACTTCCCGAGGATAGGATAATCCTCATTATTATCATAACCCATTATTTATTAGTGGAACATCTGGGTCTTTCTCAAACTAAAAGACTTCTTTTTCTACAATAGATTGCATATAGCCCATTCCATATGGTAATAACTGAATGAGTAGATGGTTTACTTATATTCCAGATCTGTGCAGTATTAATTTAATGAGATGAAGTTAGTCTGTAATAATTACTTTAAACTTAGATTACTTTTCATTTTCTTTCTTTCTTTCTTTTTTTTTTTTTTTGGTACTAGGGATATTTATTTTTTTTAGGTATAGATGGACACAACACAATGCCTTTATTTTTATGTGGTACTGAGGATAGAACCCGGGGGTCCTGCCCGTGCCAGGCGAGCGCTCTACTGCTGTGCCACAATCCCAGCCCTCCTCAGCCTTTTTAAATATCTTATTTAAAGTCAGGATCTTGCTGAGTTTCTCAGGGCTTTGCTAAGCTGCTGAGGATGGCTTTAAACTCGTAATTGATCCTCCTGCCTCAGCCTCCCAAGCTACTGGGATCACAGGCATACACCACTGCACCCAGCTAAAGTCAGATTTCTGTAATGTCTTTCTTCATCAGTGTTTGGAGCACAAACCCATGAGGTCATTGTGAATCCCTTTAGGACCATGGTAGGTGGCAATGCACAGGATCTGGAGTCAGATAGACCTGAGTCAAATCCTGAGTCCACCACTTTCTGCAAAACCACCAGGCAACTGACTTAACCTAAATCTCAGTTTCCTAATCTATAAAATGGGGGTTATATTAATTAACTACCTCAGAGTTTTGTTATGAGAACTGAAGTAAATAATTGTTTAGCCCAGTGCTTAGTTAGCACTTGTGTGCTTAATAAATGTGGCCATGATTAAATACAGTTGTATTTGTGTTTCCACTTACAATTCCCTTGGAAAGTAAGGAGAGAGTAAGCAGGTATTATTAAATTCATTTTATAACTTAAGAGATTTGTAACCTGGAGATGTTGGATGAATTAATGGTAAATTGTTAAGAACAGAATTCTGGGCTCTTGTACTCAGTATTACTTTCAATTTTTTTAGCAGGCTCTTGGATCAAATGTATGCATCTCAAATACTGTCATTAAATTCTCAAAATATAATTAATTTTAATCTCATAAAAAGATCTGTCTTTAGTCTTGGCCCCTCTAGTCCATTCTTCATAGGTAGCAGAGAAAGTGACCTACAGCAAATATGACCATGCCACACCTCCCTTTAAAAACTCTCCAGTGGTGCCCTAATGGCTATTAAATAACATCACAGAGGACACGGCAGATCCCTCTTAATCTTGCCTTGGCCTAACTGTCCAGGCATGCCTGGCCTGGACATTTCCTCAGTGGGAATCAGTTTCTTATTCCCTGGAGGAACTTTCTCAGCTTTTTCTGTTCCTACCCACACCCCTGTGTTCCTGCCAGGCTAAGAGTGCTTTCTTCTGTAAAGAACAACTCCAAAATAATATTGTTCACTCCCTTGAAGAAGAAACAGCTTGAGCATCAACCCAAACACCCAACCATCATAAAATGAATGCAATAAGGCACATTCAGAGGATTATTCTGCACCTACTTAAAACTCCCAGCCTTTAAACATATATACATTTAAGAAAGAGGCATCTCTAAGTGCAAAAAGTTAGGAACCAAAAAATCACCAGAGGGACAGGCACTGCAATGCTAATGAGAGTGCTCTCTAAGACATATGATTGCAGGTGTTATTTATTCTTCTTTTACTCTTTTCAATAGTTTCTAAATTTTCTGCAATGAACAGATTGACTTTAACAATGAGAAGTCATGAAAAACTCGAGGTAATCTTAAAATGAACCCTAAGCTGAATGGGGAGTTGCTTCCATTCTCCCCTCTCTTGTGAGTCTGAACCATACTGGCAGCAATCCAATGGCTGCTTTCCTGGGCATTGCAGACGTGAAGGGAGAGTGGCAAACTGCTTCTATAGGGGAGATGCAAATTCAGACCCAAGAAATGACCCACTTAATGGAATCACTGATTCAGGTAGATTCCACGAGCTCATTTCAGGCACAGCTATGGTTGCAGTAAAAACAAAGACCACACTTGCCACATAGTGAAGGGAAGGATTCATAGTGCATTTCCTAAGATTAGGTTCTTCCACTCATACTTTGCTTTATTTTTTTTTTTTGGTGTTGCTGGGGATCGCCAACTAAGCTATATCCCCAGCCCCCAGGTTTTACTTTTCATCTGACTAGCACTTGAGAATGGATTCTGTGGCTATGAGCATTCTCTGGGTATATCCCAACAGAAATCAAAACCCTCGGCACCACTGATTTTAGGCGTGCTAATCTGAGATCCCCTGAGGAAATAAATCCCCCTATAATTACCAGGATTTCAAACTTCACACCTCCAAAAACAGTTTGGACAAATAAAAATCCTATTAAAACAAGTTTTGCTAATTAAGAGAAAATATGTAGCCCCTCAAGTGCCCCCTAAAGGTGTGTGGAACGGTGGCAATGAATGGATGTAAACAAATGGATCAGTAACTTTTCCAGCTCCCCATGGTATTTTCTTGAGTCACTTGAGGCCATCTTAAATTGTTTCCTTTCAGCCTCATGCCCCATAGCGTATGTTAGAAAAACATTAATTTTTTACATGAAACAAATGAACTAGAATTTCTGAGTTTGGGGCCCATTGGGAAGATTCAGAACCTGCAACAATTCTTTCATGTTATAACAACCTAAATTTCTTGTGTTATTTGTTCCTCTGCTCAGGTTCAACTACTCAAACTTCTAGGCTTCTAGGGAATTTCAGAATTGCAGAACTGGAATTAGATTGGGGAAATACCATCTACTTTATTCCCCCCAACCCCCGCCCCCAAGTGAGTCTTAGACCATTCTAAACAGTGGAACATTATGTCTCACTTTACTTGGAGGAAGGAACTGAAAAACTTGCATGGAAATAGCATTCTGTAGTCCTGAAGCCTCCTTGTATGCATCTGGCCTCAAGTTTATAATGTTTTGTTTACCTGGTCACTCCATGTCTTTTTACCCATGGCTTTCTCTCTAAAACACCTGCTCCAATGTAGCCAAAATGCACATTTCTTCTGGTAAGGGTCTCTATTGTATCTATTTGCTGTAGGGTAACCTCTTGTTTTTAGACTTACAAACAAAGCAAAATCAAAACAATAAGCTCCAAGGGCTCATTCAATGCTTGATAGCCCTGTCTCAGAGCTGCAGCAACAGCACCGTCAAACTGTCACCGTTCAGTAGCACTTGCCCCCAGACGCCATCCAGGTCTGCACCTGCGCAACCAGGATGGCATTGTGAGTCACTCTGTCTGCCACCACATAAAAAGCTAATTTCACATTCAGAATGTATGTTTTTCTTTCAATACCAATAGCAACAAGAGTGTGCCAAAAAATTCCCCCTGAAGCTCTATTCTGTTTTTTAAACTACAGAACATTCTTTCATAGTTTGACAGTTAAAATGCTGCAGTTAATGTAATAAACAGAGAATTTTTCTAAGTAGCCTGTCAAAACAAGTGACACTTTTTTTTTTTGGCTAGCGAGTCTCAGATTCAGAACAATAGGAAGTACCTTTCAAAGCAACATCTTCATTATACAATCAAATTCTCAAAGTAATCTTCTCATCAAAGAATATTGTGTTATTTCTTTCCTAGTAATTATCAGAGTTCTGCAACCTCTCTGGCAGTGGTGACTATTATAAGATGCAGCTGTGCTGAGTTAAAGAATTGGGGGTCTTGCCCCCGTCGACATGGAGCCAATGCATCTTCTGCCTCTCAATGACTTGGCAGTTTGGGCACTACGGGCTCAACATTTCCAGGGCCTTTGAACATGCCCTATTTCCAGAAGCAAACTTCTCAGCTGTCTCTTCAAGGACAGCAGTTATACTGGCAAGACTTGATCACCTAAGCTTATTTTCTTTCTACGTTAAAAAAAAAAAAGTAGGGAGCTGGGGTTGTGGCTTTGCGGTAGAGCACTCACCTAATGTGTGAGGCCCTGGGTTTGATCCTCAGCACCACATATAAATAAATAAAATAAAGGTATTGTGTCCACCTACAACTAAAAAAAAAAATTTAAAAAAAGGTTGTACCTTCTAAGATTACCAGCAGACCTAAAAAATAGAGTGTGTGCATATGCGTTTGCAGAGTTTGAATGTCAGTCTCACAAAATTAGATTTCTTATTTTTCACTTTACCATCTCTTGGGAGCTGTATTCCAGTAGAAAGAATATTTAAGAGTCAAAAGAAGAACGGCCAGCCTAATCCCAATGACTGCAAAATTAAAACAAAGCAAAGCAAAACTGTGAAGACAAGAAAAATCCCAAGTCTCCCCAAAATGAATCTGCCTCTTGGAATAATGGCGAAGCTGCAGTTTAACAGCCAATGCTACAGTGGGAGAGCTAAGCTTTGGAATGTAATTTTCTTTGAAGAATCTTTGGGCTGATGGGATTCATGCGATTGGATGCTGTCTGGAAAAGCAAGAAAGTTCACTGAGTCAGCCCTCAGTTAAGTGTTTGCTTCATCTGATTCTAATTTGGGAATGCCTCTCCCACTGGATTACAAACTCCCCAAAGCCAGGCATCATTGTATAATTATTATTATTTTTGCTTGTAATCTATTTGGTAGACACTCAAAGAATTGAATGGCATTTCTGCCTCCCTTGAAGCAAACAGGACTGAGGGAACATTAGCCAGGGCTGAGTATTCATTCATTCACTCACTCACTGTGCAAAGGTTTGTCAATGGCTTACTTGGTGTAAGCCCAGAGTTGGGGATGCGACGGTCTTACTATTCTATACCAGGTTAAAATCCCCATCTGCAGTGTGTTGTATTAACACACACTACGTTTTCCTTTGTAGGACATAAGATGGCTGTAATTAAATGATGGCTTCCAGGTCTTAAAATCTGTTTCCTGCACTTCACGGAGCTCAGAGAAGGAGAAGCAACCTTCTTGTTCTCTGGTTACCTTAATTAGCCTTAGCAACCTAGCGTAGTGTCTGGAACAAAGTAGGTATTCAATAAACACTGGTGAAAAACTAACTAAATCAAGTGAAATGAGATTTGTCTTTGCCTTTAAGAAACTCCATTTATTGCAATGTTTCTCAACAGGACATTATTTTCAGGGTAGATCCTCTCTTTATTTGGGGCATCATCCCGTGTTCGGCACCTTTTGGTCCCAGCCTTTGCCCAGTGAATATCAGCACTGTGCCCACTCATGTACTTTGACAACCAAAACATCTTCACACATTCCCAAGTGCTGGGGAATATCCTATCCCTGCATCAGGACCACTGCATGATGGTGACTTGAAAAAAGGTGACAAAAAGGCAGAAAAGGGATGGATCCAGGAAATGATGAGGAAGGACAAGTGACAGACAATGGGATCAGAGAGAGGAAAAGCAGTCTGCCAGGAGAGGAGGCAAGCTTTAGAATGGCATCCAAGCTCCCCAAGCCCTAGGGCATTCTCTTGTGTGTCCTCAGCCACCTGCCCTGCAATCCTTCAGGGTAGAAACAGCATAAATTGGCTGGGCAGGATTCTTGGACTCCTGTTAGGTCAGCAAAGCTCTGGCTTTTCTGTTTGATACTTTGGATTTTCCTGTTAAATTTTTGTTTGAAGAAAGGGTTTTGAGGCTAAAAGAACTAAAAACCATGGTTCTAGAGTTAAGGATGCTGGTACCAACGGGGAGGAGGGAAGGCCTTTGAAACACACAGTGTGGGAGATTAAGACCCAAGAGAAAGTTTTGACAAAAGGGACATGGTGTGACAAAAATGAAATGTGTTGAAAAGCCTCTGCAGCACTGAGGATGGGCAAGTGAAAGGGAAGGAATCCTGGGGACAGGAAACAAAGCTGCACTCGGAGAGGCGACTGTGAGTTGGTCTGAGGGGTAGGCATGGGGGAAGTTGGTCTGAGGGACAACTCTCTCTTGGAAAGTGCCCAGTGGACACACCAGACATGTAAAGTTTAAGGCTCTTGTCGAGACCTGATAATAAATGAAGGTTGGCCAAGCCAGTGACTCAGAGTTGACATCCACAGGCAGTTGGCCCTGGTTGCAGGGTGGAGGGCAATTTCATTTCCAACAGAAAACATAAGCCTATGTGTGGCATTTCAGACCGGAGTGCTAAGCTGTCCGCGTTGCACAGGTTTCCCTGAGGATCTGACTGGTGTAGGCTTCTTTGTCTGCCCCATAGCATCCAACAGAATGAGCTTTTTTATTAAACATTTTAAAGACCTCAGCTTTGGCTGGTGGGCAGCTATTGAAGGTAAGGTAGTTTCTCAGTTGAGATGGGAGAGGCTGCCTCAGTGGCTGGCTGGAGGCCTTGGAGAGGCTAAGGGGACAGTCCTGTTATAAGAACATATAGTGGGGCTGGGGTTGTGGCTCAGTGGTAGAGCGCTCACCTAGCACGTGCCAGGCCCTGGGTTTGATCCTCAGCATCACATAACAATAAATAAATAAATAAAGATATTGTGTCCAACTAAAAAATAAATCAATAAATATTTAAAAAAAAAGAACATATAGTGAGAGATGGGGTGAAGCTGGGTGCTGAATGAATGAGTCCACGCATGAGCATGAGGGTCAGAGTTCTGATGACCTCTGTCCTTTGGCACCAGGAAGAAAGGGGCTGCCGCCCTCTGGCACAGAAGCAGCAGTTTCTGTTTGCAATTAGCCAAAGGTCATCTACTATGGGGGCTCAGTTTTGACAGCCTGAATCAATTGCTGAAGATTTCTATAGTTTTAACTCATATGCATGGAAATGGAGTTATACAGCCTCAAAAGAAAAACAGAAAATAAAACAGAGAGAAACTCTGTGTCTCCTCTTCAGTATCTGTTCTTAGCCCTGGGGGTAGGCCAGGGCTTTTGAAATCTACCTGGCTTCCCATCCCAGGTGCGCCCGCGCACTGGCCAGCCCTGGAGTGCCCAGGCTGCTCTCACTCACGGTTTGCGCAGGATCATCCTCATGTGGGCATCGGGGCCCATCTGCGACAGTAGCAGCATGGTGTCCTGGAGCTCCTCGTCACACTCCTTCTTCTCCTCTTCAGTAGGCAAAGGGGCATCCTCATGCTCGTCATCCAGAAATCGGTAAAATAAATATTTGTCTTGGAAATGGTGTTCCTGGTCCACTGCGGGAAACATGGAGGCGAGTATTAGCCGTGGCACAGAGCTCTGCCGGCAGCCCGTTCACCAGAGCAGATGGGTGGTGTCCAGCAGGAGAGCCAAGTGGCAGCTGAGCCGGACACTCCGCACCCTCGGCACCGGCCTTGCCCAGGCCGTGCAAATGCAGACATGACCTCCTGGTTGCAGTCATGCACACCAGAACCCTCCCCACCCATCCTCTTCTGGGCCTCCGTGGGACTCCCTCTGAGAACCTGCCAACTTTTCTGAGATGAGCACTTTGACTTGCAAAAATTGCCTTGGTGACATTTTCTGGAACATGGGACATATGTCCCGAAGAGGAAAATAACCACTGCCAGATCATGCCCTAGAATGTTTTCTGAAAGTAGACTTAACAAGAAAAACTCCTTTGTCAGATCAGAATTTATGGTTTTCTTTCTATACTATTTATAAACATTTCTGTCAACACTTTGAAAATCAGAAGAAAATTAATTGAGTTATTGTTTGAACAAAACTAGCCAGACCAAACTTCTAGGTCATACACTCCTAGAAGGATTTTGTGATAATTTTCTTCCAGTTCTGATTTTTCAAAGTCCCCTACCCAGTGCATGCTGGGTGGTTGCTCTCCCGCAGAACTACACCCCTAACCTGCCTCTTGTTCTTGTAAACAACAGGATTTAGATCTCTGTAGGACAAAGACAGTAAACTTGGTTCAGCATCCCTCATCTAAATAGCTAAAGCCTTTAGCTTCTTTTCAGGGTGTGCAACAATAGGCTCAAAAGATAAAGAGAAATGGTTGACCCTTGCTGCTCCAGGTGATCAGCTTCAACCTAGCGCATGTTGGAAATGTTGGAAATGCAGATGTTTGGGATCCATCTCAGGCCTGCAAATTCAGAATCTGTCCCAGGTGATAGGTATGCACATTAAAGCATGATAAACACTGGAAAAACCATCATTAGGTTCCCAGCTGTTGGCAAATGAAATGGAGGACTTAAATATTTTATCTGTTTGGAAAAGTGGTCTTAAACAAATGGCATGAGCAGTTCAGTCACAGTTATACACCAGTGAAAACCACTGTAGTTACCAAGGATCACAACTTCAGAGCACATTCCTGATTTTACATATGGTCATCTGTGGATATATAAATCGACTCTCCCAGACAGCAGCACAGTTAAAAGGCAACTTCTGAGTTCATTACTGCTTTCATGTCATCAGCCCAGTCACACATTTCATTGTTCTTCATTCTGCCCCTGTATCAGGATTGTGATGCAATGCTCAGAGTATAATCACACTATCAATGAACTGTGAATGCAAACTAATAAACATAATTGGAACTGATGCACTCGGGTTGCAATTTCATTTTCCTTTCCTTCGTTCTCCGAAGTTAGGAAGGTACAATGGTGGAACACAGCAATCAATAGCTTCCACTCGCTGCATTTGTATTGCTAAATGAAGATGCTAGCTCCATGGTCCCTAAGGGCATCATAATTCTTTCTTGCCCATTGGGAGTTCTGCAACAGCTTGCCCAGGGAAATGCACTTAGCATTTCTTAAGGGTTTTCCAGGGACTGGGGCTTGTCTTACCATGGTTGAGGACACTGTCTTCTAATAGGACTTGCCACATGCCAACAGCTTGAGTCCGGGAGTGAACACAAGGAGTCTGTTGCATCATCCAGTCCACAAGCTCGGTTCCCACACAGCATTGTCTAGAGGAGATGGGAGACAGAAGCTGGAGATGGCTTTCAAGAAGTACCTCCCAAAGAGCAGAGTGCTCTTACCCTCACAGGTCTCCTGGCAAACAAAGCACCACACAGTGTAGCCTCAGGTTCTCAAAGACAGAACCCAATATAACCACTCATCTCACGGGAGAGTCTTCGAAGCTAGGTTGTCTAAATAAAAGCATTATAGTATGCAGCGCCAGCAGAGACAACAGGGCCTCTGGAGGGGGAGCATTAGCCCGTGAGCTCATCACAGGAACAGAAACTTGGTCATTATAAGTTGGAAAAAATCTCAGAGTACGATGAAGGCAAAACATAGCACTGGCTCCCTTCACCTGAGCCTTGTGGGGAACGAGTTAATGTTTGTGAGGCGCTTGGAGGTGCTCTACGAACGGCACTGTATAAGTGCAAAATTATAAAGCACTTTATATTTTCAAGTAATACTACTGATCTTCCTCTGGATGGGGTGTTGGGAGAAACAAACAATTAGCAATGCAAATCTCTCTGAAAAAAGATCTGTGTAATGAGCATTAGCACTTGTACAGCAGAATCTGTCATTTAAGAACACCAGATCCTCCCTGGCTTTCTGTATGTTCAAACATTACTTGCTAACATGCTCCTCTGTGAAGAGTTGGTGTGGATGGACAAACTCTCTATTAGTTAGGAAATATGTAATGATACATACATACATTAGGAAATACTGAAACCTTTTGGGGATGAGAGGGTAGGGCAGGTGTTTATGGTATGACGGTTCAAAGGAGAAAATGGAATCCCCAAGTCCTAGGGAAGGATCCCAAGGGACAATGGAACAGTGCAGGAAGTCACAGAGCAGCTGGCTGCCTGAAGCTGGGACTAAGCCATGGGTGGCCTCCCCTCCCAAGCTAAGCTTGGCCCTTCCTCTGGGCATGAGCTGGCACAGGGTCAAGCCCAGAGAGCTTCCCTCTAGTTTAAACTGAAGGAGATTTCTGATGCTGGGCCACTTTGGGAAGAATCTTTAAATTTTTTTAAATTTGTTCTATTTAGATAGACATGACAGTAGAGTGTATTTTGACATATCAAACATACATGGAGTATAACTTCCCACTTTTGTGGCTGTATATGATGTAGAGTTTCACTGGTTGTGTATTCATATATGAACATAAGAAAGTTATGTTTGGTTCATTCTAATGTCTTTCCTGTTCCCACCTCTCTCCCTCCCCTTCATTCTCCTTTGTCCAATCCAATGAACTTCTATTGGGAAGAGTCTTGAACTTGGAGAAGACAATGATATATAGCACCAGGTCGGCTACTCATTAGCTATGTGGCTTTGGCCAGATTTTTGGTTCTTAGTTAGTTTCCTCATCTGTAAAAGAAAGAAGGAGCAGAAGATGGCCTCTGAGGCCTTCTCCAGTTCCCATATTGTAGGATTTCTGGAACCTACCAGAGCTTGTGGGGTGCCCTGACTTGGGACTGATCTTGACGCCCAAGGGCTTCACAGGGAGGATGTCTGAGAAGCTTGTGTGATTTCCAGGGCTGCTGTTATTACAGTCTATAGGAGAGATTCAGGGGACCAAGAGGTACCCAGTTCCTACTGGTTCCCAACCAAACATACCACCTGTCAAAATATTCCTCTTATAGTTGGAGTCTTACAAAAGTATAAAAAATCCATTTCATTTGGCTTTTCATTCAATGATTGCTTTTATTGAAAAGAGCAATATGGAATGGAGATCATCCCAGGGCATCTGGATCCTTATAAGGGATTCAGAATCTTGCTGTCAGAATATGGGACAAAGACACACAGCTGTGCCATATGTAGCTGATGGAGTCGCTGGGTATGCTTTTCATTAATGATCCCTTGCCACTTCAGAATGGATGGCAGATCTCCAGCACTATTAATTTTGCTCTTGTAACATATTCACACCAAATCATGGGGGGGGGGATGTGCAATATTACATCTGGAGAGGCTTCAGCCCCCTAATACTGCAGCATTAATATAATGGAGTGAAGACTAGAGGGAGAGAGGGAAAGGAGCTCAGAAGTACAAGATCCAGGATAAGGAACTCAAACTGAATGGCAGGAAAAAGAAATCATGCCTCTGGCTTCCAGGGGAGTTTACTGGTCATTACTGACAGATCATCAGTTTGTGTCATAGGGTGTGGAACAGGCCTAACACCTATATTTCAGGAGTTTCAACTCTTACTGCTATGGAGCAAGAGGAGATTATGGTTTCTGACTTCTAGTTTCCATTATTTGTCACCAAACATGACATAGTTAATGGAATTTCCCTAACACAAGTCAATATTTGGGAAAGCATAATCATATCTTAAAGAAAAATAATAAAAACTTTAAAGGAAAAAGATCCTTTAGCCTCGTGAAAGTTTGAGATCTACCTAATGAGTTAAAAAAAGTCAAACCCCAGGGTCATTAGACATATAAATTTTTTTTAACTTTTACTTTTCTTTAAAATTATAGCAGTGTATAGGAGCCAAAGATTCCAAAAAGAATCAGCTTCCAGGGTTAGAGAACAAGACTTGCAAATGGAATCATCCCAAATAGCAGCTATAGTAAAAACCAGAAAAGGTCCTAGATGATCAGTCTGTCCTGAGACATGGAATGCCCCCTAAGAAGAAGGGGCAACATAACACTGAGGTACTTTGCAAATCTCATTTGATTTCCAAAATTCTATCAAGAGGAAGCCAGCCTAAAATGTGACATACTGTCAACTTTGATCTTATAACACATTCACACCAAACGCAAGCAGAAAAATGTTAGTTTGCATGGTGGATAGAAACGAAGATCCAAAGAGTAAGGATTTGCAATATTTTCCCATTTCTGTCCTTGAAAGAGTCTGGAACTTGAGGTGCATGTATGTTGGAGGTTTGTTACAGTGTCAAGCAGGTACAATTTTATAGGTTCTATTGTGGTTGGTTGTCACTATAAAGATACACATCCATGGTACCTTTAAAATTTATATTTCAGATTTTCACTGTGTCCTGTGAATTTGGGTCATATGAATCAAAGGGGTTTTGACTCATGCAAAGGTTAAGGGGTTCTGAAGTCATGTCTAGGCTAAATGGGAAAGAGCCTGACTGATTCAGCTGAAAAAGGACTGTGCCTGAACCACGGAAGCAAGAGTGAAGGTGTATATGCCACATGTGGGCCATTCTATTTCCTAACATTCATTGAACTGATACCATAAAAAGTAAGAGGAGTGAATTCTTAGTTGGCCTACCATAGCTCGGTCATCAGAAAAGTTTCAACTAACCACAGACCTTAAGTTTTCTTTATCTTTCTAATTTCTTGACTCCATTGAGAGTTCTAATAAGGAATCCTTATTCTGATGATAAATATGGTACTCATATGTACATTAGAACGAAATCTTTACAAAATTTGTATTTGTTCTTTTTAGTTATATATGACAGTAGAGTATATTTTGACATATCATACATACATGGAATACAACTTCCCATTCTTATGGTTGAACATGATGTGGAGTTTCATTGGTTATGCATTCATATATGAACATAGGAAAGTTGTGTCCAATTCATAGAATTAAATCTTACATTGGAAAATAAGTTCCATTAAGGGCTTGGGATATTTTGTTCACTGTTGCCTCCTTAGGGCTTAGAATGCAATAGTCTCTTTTCCTCAGGAGGTGCCTAATAAACTTGTGGGATGAATGAATAAACAGATCACTAAATCTGAAAATGAACTTTCAATCCTGGGTCTGCTACTCACTAGACTTGTGACTTGGACAAGGAAATTATTTAATCTCTTTGAGCTGACTCTGTTTTATCATCTGAAATATGGCTGCATAGCAGGTTGTAGTGAGGATGATCTGAGATACCATACAGAAAGGGGCCTGTATAGATCTCTGAGGATAAACATGTACTCAATAACTGTTAGCTGAACGTGACCTAAATTTAATAGGTTTCTAAAAAGACACTAGCAAAGAGAAATGCAAAAATTTTCTTCTCATTGTCCATCAATATCCAAGCAAATTAGTTAAGGAGTAACTGTGTGGAATATTAAAGATAATCTAACACTCATCATTCAGTAGTGATTCAAGACAAACTTAGACTTTTTAGGACTTGGGTACCCCTGGATGGAAAACTGGGAGAGGCCTATTTGTTTCAATTTTACTAGACGTGAATCTGAGGGGCCATGACCTTTATACTTAGCACACTTACCTGTATGTCTTGAGGTGGTATTTCCTATCTCTTATCATGTGAGGGGCTCGAGAGAGGATGGCATTTCGTAAAATTTTTCCAGCCCTGAGGATCTTCTCTGAAGGGACCTGGATTTTAATGAAGTAGAAGGAGGGGAGGAGAAAGAAGGAGAGTTTATAGAAGGAAAACAAACTGGCTGAATCCTTAAATCACTTTCTAATTGGAGTCTGGTAGAAAAACATAGCCCACTCATACATATTTACATTGTTCACTGTGACATGTCACTGTGTTATGCTGAGAACTGAGATGCACTGAATATTTATTGTCTCAAAAACGGATCAGAGGTTTCTTGATGTGATGCTCTGACATGTGGACCACCTCCAGTGGTCCTTAAGAAGCGAGCTCAGACGGCTCATCAACCCACCTACATCCCATTACCTTGGTAATGGTGTTAGCAGGACGAAGAGGAACGTGAGGTTCAATGAGAGGTGTCTGAAAAATAAAATGTCAAAGCAAAAGAAAATTAAACAAAAAGTTCAGTAAGGAAAATTATGGGTTGGGGGATAATAAGAAATATCAGTTTTTTTTTTTATAAAACTCAAAATAGAATTTAAAAAAAGCAAGAGATAAAAGCTGCCTAAAGGAACTTGAATGCATTGGCATTCAAAGGGCAAAATTAGACCATTCAATTTGCCAACATTTAAATATAAATTATTAAAATGAAAAAAAAAAAAAAACAAACAGGAATGATTAGATGTTTGTAGGCTTAATGAGAAGGGAATAAATATCCACTCAAAGCATACCAAACATCAGAGCAGGGAAAAGCAAAACAAGATATACATAAACAGAGATTAAAGTGACCTCTCTCGGGGGATGGCAATAAAGTACTGATCTGGGATGGAAATGAGCTATTTCATTCTCTTGCATGTAGTTAAGATTTTTTCAGTGATTTTTATTTGTAGAAAATAAGTTTTAATTTTCAAATGTGGCTCCTTGGTAGTTCTACGCCCCCATCTCCTATAGCCCATTGAGGCAGACAGAGTACTTCTCCTTCCTTGACCTGTCAAGTTTCAGGATTCCATGACTGTCTGAACAACTCTAGGGCTGCAGGAAGCTCTTGTTATTATCTGCATTCTTCAGATGGGGGTGCTGAATTTGAATCCTGGGACAATTTCTTACCAGTCAGCTACACAATTGAGCACCCCCCGCCAGTCTCACCCAAACTCCTTTGCTTTTTCAGTGAAATATCTGGTAATGGCATTTCCAAATGGGACAAAGATACCTTTAGTGAAAGGAGGTGGAAGAATCACCAGTACAACACTGTTTACCACTTTAGAAGGTAAGATAGCTGTTCACTTCTTATGAGATTTTGGTAGAAAGAACCAGGGCCCTCCAAAGAACCATGACCCCAAAGATGGTCATGTCCTTAGCCCCAGAACCTGTGCATGCTAGGTTATATGGCAAAAGGGACACTATAGGTGTGATTAAGTTAAGGATCAAAATAGGGAGACTGTCCTGGTGTTTCAGGAGAGCTGAATGTAATCATAAGGGTGTTTAAAGACAGAAGAAGGAGTCAGAAGAGTCAGAACCAGAGAGAGCAGGGTGGGGAGGAGTTGGTCCCACTTGGTGGGCTTTGAAGACAGAAGAGGCCAAGAGCCAAGAAATGTAGCAGCCTCTAGAGGACAGAACAGCCAAGCCGACTTCCCTGTGAGTCTCCAGAGGAACAGAGTGTGCTGCCATCTTGATTTTTGCCCAGTGAGACCCATTTCAGACTTCTGAACTCAAGCATGATTAGGTTGTTAATTTGTGTTATTTCTATACACTCAATCTGTGGTAATTTGTTATAGCAGTCACAGAAAACTAATATTATACTTTATATTATAATTATTTTAGTATAAAGAATTATTAAAGCCCCTGACTCTTTGCAAATAGAAGCCATTTACAGTGAAAATAAACTGGTAGTTTTCCCTTTACCCCTAAGTTTAAAAATATAATCAATGGGGGGAATTAAGGCCAATATTAGTTTAAAACAATGCATGAACCTAAATATGAATATACATGTATCAACATATATCTTCATTTTTATTAATAATAAATTTCAGGTGGGCTGAAAAAGAGATAAAACACTAAACTTAAAAAAAAAAAACAGCATAGATGAGATGCAGATGTATTTAGAATGGCTGAAATCTCATGGAACTTACCTAAATACTTTTGTCACCCCACTGGTATCTAGTAAACCTTTTCTCCCTTTCTGAAGTCACCATAGCACAAGTGTTAATTACTATAATAGCATTTTAGCAGCACACTGTTTATAACCCACATAGACCAAGGAAGGCCAGTGTGGTCCAATTAACAGTGACTTTAAACAGAGACCAACTTTGCCCTGAAAAAGCCAACTTTGCCCTTAAAGCAGACCTGAGGATAGGAGAGGGATCACAAGCTCAGGAAGTTCCTGTGCTTACACCAAAGCCTCAAAGAATATGGAGAATTCTGTTGACAGCATATCACTTGGGATGACATTCAAATTGCCCACCATCACACACACCAGGGCTTTGGAAATGAGTGGTTAAAGCATGCTGGGTACTTCCCAGCAGAGAGCTCCCAGTTCTCATGGGTTCTGCCTCCACCTTCCACAAGTTGTTTTACATGTCTAGGACCATGCCTGGTTCTGCATCTTAACAGCAAAGGCCTCTGGTTATTCTTAAAAACAATAGTAAAAGCCCATTTCTCTTCCTGTCTTGGAGGAAAGAAGTGTGGGTGTGGGCTTAGCTTCCCAGGTCACCTTTTCTTTCCTATGAAAAACTGACTTTCTTTTACAGTGGTCTTTGAGAGGCAGGTAAGCTTGGGGCCCAGAGGATGCCCGTGCTTAAGGACAGTTGATAAATATTTGCCGGCGGACTCAATAAAACATTTTTTGAAGATGACATCTTTTCGTTTCTATAGAGATGGCTGTATTTTAACAAAATGCTAATGAGTTGTCCCCAGGTTAGTTTATTTTGTGGGAGAGCTCCCTTTTTAGTTCCTTGGAACCTTGAAAAGAAAGTACTACTAAAGCTGTGGAAACATCAAGCTTCAACCAGAATTTTCCTTTTGATCTGCAACTTCTAAAGACATAAAATGTACACAAGGTTGTCTTTTAGCTAGACAATTGTAGTTCAGCTCCAGGACCAAGAGGCTGTTTAATCTGTTGAAAGGCAGTGTTCTCAGAACCTTCTCCAGCTCAAGCATTTTAGGCTTAGGGGCGACACTATGAATGGATGCTTTGAGGAGGAGCTGCCCCTTTATTTAAATAAAACCTCCAAGGGACACATCAGGTGAAAGCAGGGAAAGTGTTGTTTTGAGGAAATGGGAACCTGTCTTTGAAAGGGACAGTACATTCAGTTCGGCAACCTCCTACTGTTCTAACAAACACACTGGGTACCCATCAGCTGTGTGTTCTGAGACAGCATTTGTGACAGGCAGCTGGGTCCGTTGGAAATCATCACTGGCCAATGCCTGTTCAGGGACCTCTCTTGCTTTTGGATCCATTTGTTTATTTCCTTTTTGTTTTCCTTTAGCTTTTAGGTAAGCTTTCATTTGAGAATTTCACTTTAGCTGTGTTATTGAGAAATAAGGACACTAATTTCATTTTATAAATGACTAGGTTAAACAGAAGAAGGAAAGACAAAACATGGTGAGATTAGTAGAACTCAAGTGAGAAACTCGCACCATGCACCATGATCCTTTGTCTGTGCTATCTCCTTATTTTATTATTATTACTGAGAAAACTACAACCCCAGACATGTAGGGACTGGTCTGAGCTCACACAGCAAAAAACTGAAATTGCTGAGTGTCGAATCCAGGCTTAGCTCATTCTAGTGTTTACACTGCAGGTACAACTACCCCATCTCACCTGTCCTTTTCTTCTAAAGACATCTTGGCTCATGGTTTGAAAGAGTTAAAGTGCACCGAGAAAAGTGCATCTAAGTTCTTCCAGGTTATCAGGCATCAGACGTGATCTTAGGAATTTCCAGCAATAAAAATTTCTATGGAGTGCTGGAGTTGTAGCTCAGGGATAGAGCACTTACCTAGCACATGTGAGAGGCACTGGGTTTGATCCTCAGCACCACATTAAAAAAATAAAATAAAATAAAGGTATTGTTGTCTATCTACAACTAAAAATATTTTAAAAAATGTTTCTAATGATCTCCTGAGATTCCACACTGGCATCATGCATCATGCTTGGTCATGAACAACTTTTTAAAAAGCAACTTCACAATAATGAAATATTTAGCTTTGAGGGGCTGTTGCATCAGGGCTAAAATAAATATACCAAGGAGAGGGACAGCAGTAGAGTCCACCTGGGAAAATGGAAGCCAGTTGGAGGACTGATCACAGAAGGAATTAAAGGTTAGGAAGTTGAGGGGAGAGGGTGGAGGATGGGAAAGGCAGTGGAGCACAACAGACACTAGTATGGCAATTTGTAAATCAATGGATGTGTAACTGATGTGATTCTGCAATCTGTGTATGGGGTGAAGGTGGGAGTTCATAACCCACTTGAATCAAAGTGTGGAATATGATATGTCAAGAAATTTGTAATGTTTTGAACAACCCACAATAAAAAATTAAAAAAAAAAAAAAAGGTTAGGAAGTAGTTTACAGGTGATGGAACAGTCGGGAAGTCAGACAGCTCTGAGTTGACCCTGACATTCGTTAAGCAGGAAGCCCTTGGGAACAAGGATAGAGAGAGGAAGAAGCAGTTCCAGGGCTTAAGCCAGGTGTTCTAGCGGACACTGGTGATGCTGCCACCCTCCCACGGCCAAGAGGGAGGTGAGACCTTCTAGTGTCCAATTTCCCTCCAGCCAGAATCAGAGAAATAGGAAAAAATAATTTTATTTTATAAATGATCAGGTTAAACAGAAGAGAGAAACAAGAAGTATGATGACATCAGTGAGAATCAAAGCAAGTAAACCAACCAAAAGGCAAAACCAAGGACAGGGGAACCCAGGAAACATGTTCCAGAGGCCAGTCCTCTTGCAGTGCACAGCAGAGCACAGGAGGGGCAAGGAAGAGCTCTAAGGGTCAGGCCCTGCACAGCACAGCAGGGTTGCAGCAGCCACAGCCTGGGCAGGGGCTCCCACCTGCAGAACCCCAGCTTGCTGCCCCATATCCTCCAGGGATGTCTCCTGTTGGCTATAGGCAAGGGAGGCAGGTGGAGCTTGGATGGGGGCCATTCGAGAGCAGGGGCTTCATTAGCGATTGTCTATTTCCTAGACCTACCTCCAGATTTGACCTATAGCCAGAATGCACAAAATCACAAAGAGCCCTACAAGCAATGGATCCCTCTCCGATTAAATTTCATACATTTCAACACATCAATCATGTGTTGATAAAAAATTTTCCTTCCTACCTGGGCTTGAAAGAATCCAAACTGGGCTGTGAAAATGTGATCCTAAAAGCTAGGCAGGGAGGACAGATAAAGGCAGAGGCATTCAGCTCTCCCTCGGCTTTTCTTGGCTGCCTCCTCTGAAGACTTCCCTCAGGATTGACCGTAATTGGTTTTTGTTTGTTTCTGGAAAGGGGATGCTCTTTCTACTGCTTTTTATTATGTTTATATTACTACTGAAAGGGAGAAACAGGAAGGGAAAATATTCCTTTTGGCACCAGAGCCAATTCAGAAATACTAATCAGGTGATGGAAAATATGAATTTAGCCTGCATTACAAGATGCACAATAACTCCCCAGCAGATTATAATGAGGCATAAGACCCTGTAATAGGCCTTCGTGAAAAACCATATTCAGACCCTTTTGAAAGGGGAGTAATTCCTTTTACTCAAGTATTTGCTCGCAAAAGCCTTTTGCAAGGCACAACATCTTAAGCCAAGAGATGAGAATAACAAGCTAGATTGGGACACAAAGCTTGTGGCAGAACTCTGGCAATGCAGAGCAACAAAAAGTCACGAGAGTCCACCCACATCCAGCTGGATTTGAGGATTTAATGAAGGCTGATGGCGCGCAGAGCAACACACCAGGCCAAAGTATGGGGCTCGGAGAAGGTGCTTGGACTAAATGAGCTCTCAATCTTGCAGGGAAAGCAGGACTTCGATGGGTTAAACAATTAGTGCGACCATCTGAATGCACTAATGAATGCTACCGCACTGTGGATTTCAAATTCCCCCTTTTCTTATTTCAGATGACAAAATCTCTAGGAAGTAGTGGGAATATAAATCTTTTTTTAAATTTTTTTTTAGTGAAAATGGTACACTTTAAGGAGTTACTGTCCCTTGTTTCACTATTTCAAAATACTACTACTGAGATCTTTGAAATGTAAGTCTTATGATAATTATCACAATGTTATCCCTCCTTGGTGCTGATTAGATGAAATGAAATTCAGGACTTAAGTCAGATTTAGAGGTGGATTTTGCCACTTTGAAATAACCACGTAAGTCTTTCCATTTGTGAAATAATAGAAATCACCTATAGACTTTTTTTGGTTTCTATCTATTGGCTCTTCTTTCCCGCCAGTCTTCCTAACTCAAACTGGCTTACAGACTTTCAGTTTCATCTTGGATAAGTAAAGAGCTTAAAAGTTGTCACTTGTGTCCTTACAATAAGAAAGGCCTGAACAAAGTGAAAATAAAGACTTCTCTTAGGCTTATCAGAGCTGTAAGGCTCTGAGGTTGTAGAGCAAACTGCTCCCCAAAATCTGGAGAGAAAGAATTCAGGCTCAGCCAAGATGTGCTTACTGGGAACAGAAGCCACACACTGGTGAGACACACAAATGGCAGTTCTGATGAAAATACAGGAATTGGAGTGTGGATTAGCTTGAGAGTGAGAACCCTGGGGATGGGGGGGGGACTCCCCCCACCCTCCGCAAATTTGTGAACTTGTCCTACTTCGATCACAGCAGGTTCTCAGGGGAAAGAGCCAAAAAAGATCTTCCAGTGCTCTGGCATGGGGACAGGAAGTGTAACCATTGTGAAATACATCCAGAACATTCTATTGGCCTATTCTCTAGGGAGAAGACTTTATTAGAGTCTTATCCCACCTGGGGGAAGGGTGCCTCTCTGACTCTAGCCCTCTCTAGCTTTTCTGCATCAACTAAAATGGGAAAAAGAAGATAAGAAAGTTGTGATAGTCACAGTCTGTTAATGGGATACTACCTACCCCTTCCCCACGTCCCTCTCGAACACCAGTAGATCTTACTGCAAGGACTGTAAGATGCAGACTCTGCCTAAGGATGGATTCTTAGGGAAGCCCAGAGACATGCAGAGAGACAAAGTAAGGACACAAGAAGAATTTGAAACCTTGGACACAATTGCAGCAAACATTAAATACCACCAATCTCCTAGCCAGATTAACAAAAAACCTCATGCTAATGGCCTATGAATCTCAATGTCCATGACTGGCATGATGTCTGGCTTTCAACAAAACAAATTACAAGGTAGGCTTAAAGGTAAAACACACACACAGAGCCCAATATATAAACTAAGCATCAGAATGAGACAGATGTGACAGAAATTTTGAAACTGTCAGACAGGAAATTTACATGGAGTATAAATAATATGTTACCTATGGAATTTTATTCCATTGATAATACTAATGGGAACTTGAGGCAATATGCAAGAATCTATTAGGTAAGCTAGGCTAACAGAAACTCTGAGAAATTAAAGGAAATCCTAAAAATAAAAAACATTGTAATATAAAGGCAGAGGATAAAGCTAAGGAAAGATTTAATGATCCTGAAGATGGTTTGACAGAAATTTCCCAACCTGAAATGCAGACAGAAAAAATAATGAGAACCATTCTCCAAGAAAAAACACCCAGAATATCCAAGAACATTGAGACAATGGCAAAACACACATGTAATTGGAATAACAAAAGAAAAAGAAATAGTCACATGCACTCGGGAAAAAAAGATGGCGGCGAGGGGAGTGCATTGCCCCCGTGTGCTGCTTCACTGTGTGGGAGTATGACAAGTCAGGACGGCTAAAGGATATCTTGTTAGGAATTTCCAGCAATAGTGGGGTGCTCCGGAACCTGGAGGAAGGATTTCCATCGCACGAGGATCAGCTACGGGGACTCAAATGCGAGAGGTTTGTCGCACTGCTTATTCAGCAAATCGGCCCGAGGCTAGAATCTGCAGCGTGCGCTGGGATAGAGACGCAGGGTTACAGCGCTGCAGTTTCTGCCAGCCGCGCAAGCACCGTACTCAGGGCTGAATTCTGGGTTCGAGACGGGGGAAGGAAGCGGTCCATCTCGGTTCTCCACACCGGTCAGACCACAGAGGAGGCCAGCAGCCACCATGTTGGTAAACTGACGTCACCACCGCTGTTTTCGACTGACCGCAGCTCATTCAGCCATAGAACAGGTAATTTCAGGCTGCAATTCGCCTGCGGCTTGCAGACAGATTGCTAGGGCTCAGCGCCTGGGTGCTTCTTAGAACTGATCTTATCGGAGTGAATACCCAGCGCAGAGCGGCTGCTGAGCCCGCTGAGGCTGCTTCTTGGACCCTGCGCCTACCAGAGCATACAACAAGCACTAAGCAGCCGAATTACGGCTCCCGGAACTGAGCCCGCGGGGACTGCTTCTTGGAGCTTACATTTATAGGAGCTTACACCGAGCACGGAGTGGCCGAGTTCCGGCTCCCGGAACTTCCCTGGCCCGGGGCTAGGAGCCCGCGGAAACTGCTTCTCGGTCCGGGTCCTGCTGAGGGCCGGTCAGGACTCACCCGGTGCTTTGGTTGCCCGGCAAGGGGAACGAAATGCTGCCATTCGCATAGGATACCAACATGGCAGAGATCTGATGTCTGCAGAAAGCGGCGGAGGAGGGATCTTCATCAATACCAGTGGTGACATAAGCAGTTGGTCTCCTGGTAGGGGGGGTGAGGCACAGTCACCCGAGTCTCCTCAATTTGTCGTCGAGCCAGAGGGAAGGAGCCGGGCCGCCGCCAGCCCCCGGAGCAGGCCCAGCGGCTTGCCAGCGTGGTGACCGCGTGACCCCAATTGGAGAGGGGGCGGAGCGGAGCCGCCACCCGCAACCGCAAGGTGGGCAGACCCGCGACCCAGTGGTACATGGGCGTGGTAGGAGGGGCAGGGCAGAGCCGCGGTTCGCGCTGTGACGAATGAGCGTGCAAGGTAAACAGACCTGTGACAGCCTGGCGGGTCAGGCCCAGTGGCCTGCCAGTGTGGTACACACGTCACCCCAACTGGAGTAGGGTCAGAGCAGATCCTTCTCCCACGCCCGGATCAGGCCCTGCCGGTGTGGTGGTCACGTGACCCCAATCGGGGGCGGAGCAGAACCGCCACCCGTGCCCGCAGGGTGAGCAGACCAGTGATCAACCTGTAGATCAGGCCCAGGGGTCCGCAGGCGTGGTAGGAGGGGCAGGGCAGATCCGCCCCCGCACCTCCAAGGTAGGCAGACCTACAACAGACCTGCGGATCAGGCCCAGGAGCCTGCCTGCGTGGTACAAACACCACCCTAATTGGAGTAGTGGCAGAGCAGAGTCGCCGCCCGTGCCAGGAACAGGCCCAGTGTCCTGCAGGCGGGGTAGTCACGACACCCCAATTGGAGTAGGGGCAGAGCAGAGCCTCCACCCGTGCCCGAAAGGTGGGCAGATCTGCGACCGACCAGCGGGACAGGCCCAGTGGCCTGCCGGTACGACAGACACGTCACCCCATTTGCAGTAGGGGCAGAGTAGAGCCGCCGCCCGCGCCTGCAGGGTAGGCAAACCTGCAACCGACCGGCGGATCAGGCCCAGTGGCCTGCCGGCGTGGTACACTCGTCACCCCAATTGGAGTAGGGGCAGAACAGAGCCGCCGCCAGCTCCCAGAACAGGCCCAGTGACCTGCCGGCGTGGTAGCCACGACACCCCAATTGGAATAAGAAGAGAGCAGAGCCGCCGCCAGCACCTGCAGGAAAGATACGCAAGCAGTATGAAAAGACAAGGAAAGAAAGGACCACAAGCAATGCAGGTCAACGCAACTTTAGAAGAGGTAACAGCTGCAGCAGATGGAATGTCAGATAAAGAATTCAGGATATACATGCTTCAGATGATCTGGAGTATCAAGGAAGACATTAAACAGCAAAATCAGACAATGAAAGATCACTTCGACAACGAATTACGCAAACAAATCCAGGAAGCAAAGGATCAACTATACAGGGAGATAGAGGTTATAAAAAACAAACAAACAGAAATCCTAGAAATGCAGGAAGCAATAAACCAACTTAAAAACTCAATGGAGAATACTACCAGCAGAGTAGAACACTTAGAAGATAGAACATCAGACAATGAAGACAAAGTATTTCAACTGGAAAAGAACATAGACAGCTCAGCAAGACTGTTAAGAAACCATGAGCAGAACATCCAAGAAATATGGGATAACATTAAGAGACCAAATTTAAGAGTCATTGGGATACAGGAAGGTACAGAGCTCCAAACCAAAGGAATGAGAAGTCTATTCAATGAAATAATACAAGAAAACTTCCCAGACTTGAAGAATGAGACAGAATCCCAAATCCTAGAAGCCTACAGGACGCCGAATGTGCAAAATCATAAGAGATCCACACCTAGACACATTATAATGAAGATGCCCAACATACAGAATAAGGAGAGAATTTTAAAAGCTACAAGAGAAAGGAAGCAGATTACATTTAGGGGTAAGCCAATCAGGATAACAGCTGATCTGTCAACACAGACTCTGAAAGCTAGAAGATCCTGGAATAACATATTTCAAACACTGAGAGAAAATGGGTTCCAACCAAGAATTGTGTATCCAGCGAAATTAAGCTTCAGGATGGAGGATGAAATTAAAACCTTCCACGATAAACAAAAGTTTAAAGAATTCGCAGCTAGAAAACCATCTCTTCAAAACATCCTCGCCAAAGCATTACAGGAAGAGGAAATGGAAAATAACAATGAAAACCAACAGTGGGAGGTAGGACAGTAAAGGGGGGGGGGATAATCAAAGAGGAAAACAAACCATGTTTAGTAACAGAAATAAACAAATATGGCTGGAAGAACAACCCATATCTCAATAATAACCCTGAATGTTAATGGCTTAAACTCACCAATTAAGAGACACAGGCTAGTAAAATGGATCACAAAACAAGAACCAACAATATGCTGCCTACAGGAGACGCATTTGATAGGAAAGGACATACATAGGCTGAAGGTGAAAGGTTGGGAAAAATCATATCACTCATATGGACTTCGGAAACAAGCAGGAGTGTCCATACTCATATCAAATAAAATAGATTTCAAGCCAAAGTTAATCAAAAGAGATAAAGAGGGACACTACATACTGCTTAAGGGAACCATACACCAACAAGACATAACAATCATAAATATTTATGCCCCAAACAATGGTGCAGCTATATTCGTCAAACAAACTCTTCTCAAGTTCAAGAGTCTAATAGACCACCATACCATAATCATGGGAGACTTCAACACACCTCTCTCGCCACTGGACAGATCTTCCAAACAAAAGTTGAATAAGGAAACTATAGAACTCAATAACACTATTAATAACCTAGACCTAATTGACATATATAGAATATACCACCCAACATCAAGCAGTTACACTTTTTTCTCAGCAGCACATGGATCCTTCTCAAAAATAGATCATATATTATGTCACAGGGCAACTCTTAGACAATATAAAGGAGTAGAGATAATACCATGCATCTTATCTGATCATAATGGAATGAAACTG
Organism: Marmota flaviventris; assembly: GCF_047511675.1. Lineage (NCBI taxonomy): Eukaryota > Metazoa > Chordata > Mammalia > Rodentia > Sciuridae > Marmota > Marmota flaviventris. The sequence goes on from NC_092508.1 coordinate 59,306,598, forward strand.
AAAATCAACGATAAAAGAAGGAAGGAAAAAGCATACATCACTTGGAGAATGAACAATAGGTTACTGAACGATCAATGGGTTATAGAAGACATCAAGAAGGAAATCAAAAAATTCTTAGAGATAAATGAAAACACAGACACAACATATCGGAATCTATGGGACACATTGAAAGCAGTTCTAAGAGGAAAATTCATTGCTTGGAGTTCATTCCTTAAAAAAAGAAAAAACCAACAAATAAATGATCTCATACTTCATCTCAAAATCCTGGAAAATGAAGAGCAAAACAACAGCAAAAGAAGTAGAAGGCAAGAAATAATTAAAATCAGAGCTGAAATTAATGAAATCGAAACAAAAGAAACAATTGAAAAAATTGACAAAACTAAAAGTTGGTTCTTTGAAAAAATAAACAAAATCGACAGACCCTTAGCGATGCTAGCGAAGAGAAGAAGAGAGAGAACTCAAATTACTAGCATACGGGATGAAAAAGGCAATATCACAACAGACACTTCAGAAATACAGAAGATAATCAAAAACTATTTTGAATCCTTATACTCCAATAAATTAGAAGATAGTGAAGGCATAGATAAATTTCTTAAGTCATATGATCTGCCCAGATTGAGTCAGGAGGATATAGAAAACCTAAACAGACCAATATCAATTGAGGAAATAGAAGAAACCATAAAAAGACTACCAACTAAGAAAAGCCCAGGTCCAGATGGGTATACAGCAGAATTTTACAAAACCTTTAAAGAAGAACTAATACCAATACTTTTCAAGCTACTTCAGGAAATAGAAAAGGAGGGAGAACTTCCAAATTCATTCTATGAGGCCAACATCACCCTGATACCTAAACCAGACAAAGACACTTCAAAGAAAGAAAACTACAGACCAATATCTCTAATGAACCTAGATGCAAAAATCCTCAATAAAATTCTGGCGAATCGGATACAAAAACATATCAAAAAAATTGTACACCATGATCAAGTAGGATTCATCCCTGGGATGCAAGGCTGGTTCAATATACGGAAATCAATAAATGTTATTCACCACATCAATAGACTTAAAAATAAGAACCATATGATCATCTCGATAGATGCGGAAAAAGCATTTGACAAAGTACAGCATCCCTTTATGTTCAAAACTCTAGAAAAACTAGGGATAACAGGAACATACCTCAATATTGTAAAAGCAATCTATGCTAAGCCTCAGGCTAGCATCATTCTGAATGGAGAAAAACTGAAGGCATTCCCTCTAAAATCTGGAACTAGACAGGGATGCCCTCTCTCTCCACTTCTGTTCAACATAGTTCTCGAAACACTGGCCAGAGCAATTAGACAGACGAAAGAAATTAAAGGCATAAAAATAGGAAAAGAAGAACTTAAATTATCACTATTTGCAGATGATATGATTCTATACCTAGCAGACCCAAAAGGCTCTACAAAGAAACTATTAGAGCTAATAAATGAATTCAGCAAAGTGGCAGGATATAAAATCAACACACATAAATCAAAGGCATTCCTGTATATCAGCGACAAATCCTCTGAATTGGAAATGAGGACAACCACTCCATTCAAAATATCTTCAAAAAAAATAAAATACTTGGGAATCAACCTAACAAAAGAGGTGAAAGACTTATACAATGAAAACTACAGAACCCTAAAGAGAGAAATAGAAGAAGATCTTAGAAGATGGAAAAATATACCCTGTTCATGGATAGGCAGAACTAACATCATCAAAATGGCGATATTACCAAAAGTTCTCTATAGGTTTAATGCAATGCCAATCAAAATCCCATCGGCATTTCTTGTAGAAATAGAGAAAGCAATCATGAAATTCATATGGAAAAATAAAAGACCCAGAATAGCAAAAACAATGCTAAGCAGGAAGTGTGAATCAGGCGGTATAGCGATACCAGACTTCAAACTATACTACAGAGCAATAGTAACAAAAACAGCATGGTACTGGTACCAAAACAGGCGGGTGGACCAATGGTACAGAATAGAGGACACAGAAACCAATCCACAAAACTACAACTATCTTATATTTGATAAAGGAGCTAAAAGCATGCAATGGAGGGAGGATAGCATCTTCAACAAATGGTGCTGGGAAAACTGGAAATCCATATGCAACAAAATGAAACTGAATCCCTTTCTCTCGCCATGCACAAAAGTGAATTCAAAATGGATCAAGGAGCTTGATATCAAATCAGAGACGCGCCGTCTGATAGAAGAAAAAGTGGGCTACGATCTACAGTTGGTGGGGTCGGGCTCCAAATTCCTCAATAGGACACCCATAGCACAAAAGTTAATAACTAGAATCAACAAATGGGACTTACTCAAACTAAAAAGTTTTTTCTCAGCAAAAGAAACAATAAGAGAGGTAAATAGGGAGCCTACACCCTGGGAACAAATCTTTACTCCTCACACTTCAGATAGAGCCCTAATATCCAGAGTATACAAAGAACTCAAAAAATTAGACAATAAGAAAACAAACAACCCAATCAACAAATGGGCCAAGGACCTGAACAGACACTTCTCAGAGGAGGACATACAGTCAATCAACAAGTACATGAAAAAATGCTCAACATCTCTAGCTGTCAGAGAAATGCAAATCAAAACCACCCTAAGATACCATCTCACCCCAGTAAGATTGTCAGCCATTAGGAAGTCAAACAACAACAAGTGCTGGCGAGGATGTGGGGAAAAGGGTACACTTGTACATTGCTGGTGGGACTGCAGATTGGTGCAGCCAATTTGGAAAGCAGTATGGAGATTTCTTGGAAAGCTGGGAATGGAGCCACCATTTGACCCAGCTATTCCCCTTCTTGGTCTATTCCCTAAAGACCTAAAAAGAGCATGCTACAGGGACACTGCTACATCGATGTTCATAGCAGCACAGTTCACAATAGCAAGACTGTGGAACCAACCTAGATGCCCTTCAATAGACGAATGGATAAAAAAAATGTGGCATTTATACACAATGGAGTATTACTCTGCATTAAAAAATGACAAAATCATAGAATTTACAGGGAAATGGATGGCATTAGAGCAGATTATGCTAAGTGAAGCTAGCCAATCCCTAAAAAACAAATGCCAAATGTCTTCTTTGATATAAGGAGAGTAACTAAGAACAGTGTAGGGACGAAGAACAGGAGAAGAAGATTAACATTTAACAGGGATGAGAGGTGGGAGGGAAAGGGAGAGAGAAGGGAAATTGCATGGTAATGGAAGGAGACCCTCAGGGTTATACAGTGGAGGAGGTAGAGAGAGAGGAGGGGAGGGGAGGGGAGAGGTGGGGAGGGGGGAGGGTGGAGGATGGGAAAGGCAGTGGAGCACAACAGACACTAGTATGGCAATTTGTAAATCAATGGATGTGTAACTGATGTGATTCTGCAATCTGTGTATGGGGTGAAGGTGGGAGTTCATAACCCACTTGAATCAAAGTGTGGAATATGATATGTCAAGAAATTTGTAATGTTTTGAACAACCCACAATAAAAAATTAAAAAAAAAAAAAAAGAAATAGGGAAAGAGAGAATGGAACAGAAGAAATATTTGGAGCAATAATGGCTGATAATTTCCCCAAATTAATGTCAGACCCCAAACCACATATCCAGGGAGCTCAGAAAGCACAAAGCAGGATAAATAACCAAAACCTATACCTTACCATATCATATTCCAATTGCAGAAAACCTAAGAGAGAGGACCTTTTTAAAGAGGCCAGATGAAAACACCAACTTACGGTAGAAGAACAAGCATAAGAATTACACAGGAATTTTTGTCAGAAAGCACAAGGAGAGCAGAGCAAACTATCTTAAATGTTGAAACAAACACACCAACGTAGAATTCTTTATCCAGCAAAATTATCCTTCAAAAGTGAAGGAGAACAACTGAACTATAAACTTAAAAATGATTTAGATGGGAGATTTTAGGATATGTGTTTACCATAAAAAAAAAAAAGGGAAATATAGACCATTTCCGACGAACAAAAACTAAGGGAATTAATGGCTAGTAGACCAGTCCTGCAAGAAATATTAAAACAAATTCTTCAGGGAAAAGGAAAATAACAGAGGTCAAAACCTCAAACTTCCATGAAGCATGAAGAAAATCAGAAAAGGAACTAATAAAGACAAAATAAATTTTTAAATTTTTAGCTGGTACTGGGGATTGAACATAGGGGCACTCAGACACTAAGCCTCAACCCCAGCCCTAGTTTGTATTTTATTTAGAGACAGGGCCTCACTGAGTTGCTTAGTGCCTCACTTTTGCTGAGGCTGGCTTTGAACTCATGATCGTCCTTTCTCAGCCACTTGAGCTTCTGGGATAATAGGCATGTGCCACCATGCCTGGCTTATTTTTAGCATTCTTAATTGATCTAAATGATAACTTTGAAGTAGAAATAATAGCAACATAATGATTCTAGAATATGTATAAGTGAAATGGATATCAAAAATACTGATAGGAGGAAGGGATTGGGAATAATGTGCTGTAGGGAACCTGTGCTATATGTGAAGTGCTACAAGGTTATTTCAAGGTGAACTTAGATTAGTTAGAAAGGACTGCAAGCTCTAAGGCATTAAAATTTTCATGTTAAAATTTAATTGTATTATTTGATGTGCTAATAGAAGAGACAAATCATATAAAAATCTCAAAACCAAAATGACAGCAGGAAAAGAAACAAAAAAACTCTGCCATGACTAGAAAATGGTTCCAAATATCCATGAGTCCATAGTGAGATTATATATATATATATATATATATATACACACACTTACACATATATACATATATATATGTGTATGTATGCATATATATATATGTATGTGTATGTATGTATGTATATGTATGTATATATATATGACTGAATTAACAAATAAATGAGGGAGAAGAGACAAATTTCCCATAAAAAGAATTCCAAATAATTTATGTAGCTGCTGTGCCCTCAAAGAGATGGATCAGAACTCCCAGCTCTTTCAGTGTGGCTGTGCATAATGACTTCCTTCCTAAGCACACACAGAAGAGTACAGTGGCAAACACTACCTCGGTGATCAGGGTCACCATCACAGTGATAAGTCATGTCAAGGTGATGTGAAAAAAATGGCATTTGATCTCTATGTTTTTCTTCTCCCCAGACCCACAGCTCCAGTCTAATAATGAGAAGACATCTGATGATTCTCAACCAAGGGATACTTCTACAAAGTCTTCCTCTTGGTTATGATAGTTTCTTAGATGTACCAGTACTCCTTAAAACTGTGGCTGGACATGGTGGTGCACACCTGTAATCCTAGCAGCATGGAAGGCTGAGGCTGGAGGATTGCAAGTTCAAAGCCAGCCTCAATAATTTAGCAAGGCCCTAAGCAACTTAGTGAGACCCTGTCTCTAAATAAAATATTTAAAAGGGCTGGAGATATGGCTCAGTGTTTCAGTGCACCCCTGGGTTAAACTCCCAGTTCAAAACCAAAAACCAAAAAAACCCAAACTGTCAGAGTCATTCAAGGTAAGTTTGAGAAACTGCACAGCCAACAGGAACCTGAAAACATTAGTGCCCAAATGAAATGTGCTGTCCTGGAAGCTAATCTGGGTCAGAAAAAAGACTTCAGGTAGAACTAACAAGATCAGCACACTAGAAATTTTAGTTGATAGTGTTTTAATATTGGTTCAAGTAATAAGATGTCAATAATGGAGAAACTTAGGTGTAAAGAAGTATATGAAAATGCCCTTACTGTTTGCTTTTTTGTTTGTTTGTTTTGTTTGGAAAATCAAAACAGTCCTAAAAAGTAAAGTTTATTTTTAAAAAAAATTAATCAGGAGCAGAAAAACAGAATAAAGCTCATCAGAGGTAATTATATAAGCTTTTCAAATACGCCCCACTGAATCTTCACTAGAATTTTAGCAAAAATGGGATGTTGTTTAGAAATGCTTTTTTTTTTTTTTTTGTGAACTCTACAGGTAATGTGTTGCAGGGCTTTTGACAGCTGTAGCTGAAGGCTGTTTAATCACCAGTAGAGCCTATCTTCTGGGTTTCCACTCACACCTACATCATCTGCAGTCCATGAGCAAACAAATCAGCAGCAGTGACCCCACAAGCAAGGGATGACCAAAAAAGCAATGTCTTCCTCCTCTCCTTCCTCAAGACACCAGCATCCGAGATGCAGGAGCAAAACGGGCAGAAGTGGGAAAAATCTGCCACACCCTCTCACCAAAGCTGGGACCAGGGTCCCAGTCTCTTCAGGGATCCTAATCCAGCAAGAGTTCCAAGTTTAAAAAATGATCACGACCAACCCCTTATGGCTGAAATAATGCTTTACAGGCCCTGAGTGACAAAACACTTATGGATTAAGACTGAAGTGTTTTTACGGTTGCTAAATACCAGTGGGAAAGAATACTTTCCACTTCACACAGTTCCTGTGGGCAAGAATGGCAGGAAATCATTTCACTGAGTTGAGACTTTTCAAGCCCACCAAATGAATATATATATATGTCCTGGTATTTTTTGAAGTGGCTTGTAAATCAGAGAAACTGATGTCTACAGTTTGGTCCCAGTCAGTGCTTCCAGGACAAATGTTGTCCTACTACCCAACATGCACTAGCAAATACTCCTAGTTGACACACCCCCGTGGAATGCCTGAAGATGGCATGTCTTCAGAAGGATCCTGTTAAGTGCTGACTTACAACATAAGACTGCTTTTGATTTCTTCCAGAGGTGGGAGACAGCTCCATTTTATTATTAATTTTTAATATATAGGACCTCCTGAGTTTGTTTTCTGTGTGATGTATCTACACCTATCAGACATTCCTAAGCCAGATATTTGGAGGTGAAAAACAAAATGCTAACTTCAGAGAGGCACCCCTTCTTACCAGTTGGAATAGTTAGTTCTCTTTGAGTTCTTACACAGTGCTTGCTTTTTTTTTTTTTTCTTTTCTTACAAGTTAGCCTTGATCAGGCCCAAACTTTCTCATAATGACAAAACCAATGTAACTACTAAATCTTCAGCTAAGAGATGCACAGAAATCAACCATAATATTCCACGGAGGCCACTGCCCACTTTGGAGTATCAACCCTTATAATTTTAAGTTTTATGAGAATATTAACTCTGTGAGGAATTATTAAATCCACATTCCCTTCTCTTTTTACAAATCTTTGGCTTGCTTCATCATTCACTCTTATTTCCATTACAAGCAATTCTGGCAATAAAGCCCAAATTTGGGAATCCTGCTTAGCACTTTAGGGAAACAAAGTGAATGTAACATTTAGAGATGTAGTTCAAGGCTTGACACTTTTATGGATTGCTGCTTGTTAACACAACCTAGAACATGATGATGTTTGCCTTTACAATCTCAAATTTAAAGCTGGGAATGGCAGGGACTGAGAGTTTTGAGATTTTAAAAATATTTTTAAATAAAGAAGATCTTCTTTCTCTGAAGCTAGGGAGTCAGGCTGCTGGTGCATATGTTCCAATGGCAAGTGATTTGTAGAACACATTTAGAAAATGCTCCTATGCTAAATCACTGAATTAATTGGCATATCCAAACCAATATAAATATATATTACCTCCTCAACTCCTCTCCCGCACAAGTGGTATTCACATCATCCTGAACCTCGCTTTTTTCACTTAACGATGTATGTAGAGATTGATTCATAAGAACATAAAGAGCTGCCTAGCTCTATTTTTGAACTTATGTGTGCTTTTTGGTAGCTGCATGGTATGCCATTGTGTGGTTATGTCATAAATTTATTTAACAACCATTTATTGATTAACATTTAACATCGCTAACCTGAAGCAAGTGCATGTGTAATGAAAGAAAAAGGCAATAAGAAATTATAGGATATTTTATTATCCCTGTGTCCTTGAAAACCCAGGAATCTCACTATAGGAGAAAAGATAGATAGTTTCAAAACAATGATCAAACCAATAGCCATGAATATCTTCAGGTTTGAAATTCCATTTGCGTGGTATGGAAAAAACCCAGGATTTTGGGGGGGAGAAATGACTGATTACAGTGGTATGAAATGTACAAGGCAAGGAAGTTATCAAAGCTATAAAAGGATTATGTCAAAAGGATTCAGAACCTTTGAGCTTCAATCAGTATAACATTTAGGATGGACTGAAGTCCATCAAATATGTTTAAAATCATGAGTTTATAATAATATTGGGAAACTAATCAGTAAACTTCATTATGAGCAAGAACAAATTCATCATCTTATAAATTGAGTAAATAAAAAGAATAAGGCACTTATTCTGTGCCTCCTATATAAAATGTTCCCCTGGGTAACTACACAATAGATGAAGGTAGGCCTTATAAAATTGTTTCAGCAAACAAGAAAATGATCAACTTAAAACACTGCCATTTTGCCACTCTTACGAATTAAGACACGTAGGTATTAAGTATCTGCAGCAGCTAATAAACACAATCAACTAGACATTATGTTCTTCCAAAAGAGACAGAACCTAGATCTATCCAAGTCTATAGGCACCATACTCTTCAGTCATTAAAAAATGATATGTTCCTATAGTGTATTTACTACATGCAAAGATGCCTAAGACTTGAATTTAAAAAGCAAGTCTCAGAAAAATACATATAACATAATTTCATTTATATCAAACTCTACATGTTTGCAGATATATTAATCACACATTACATATTATATCCATAAGTATATAAAGGATTAAAAAGAAACAACAGATTAAGGACAGGAAAGGGAATGGGAATGTGAAGGTTTGGCAATAGTCATGGAGGTGGCTGTGGTAAAGGACACTTGAATATTTTCCTCTATAGACTTGAAATCTGTTCTAATTTTTTAAATGAGAATGCATCATACCATTTCTTACATGACTTTAAAAAAAGAAAACAGTTATAGTTATGGTGAACCTGTTTTGCAGCAGGTCTTTGGTAAATCCTTTAGATGTTTTGCACAGAGCATGTTGACAATTTTCCAAAATTCTACATCACTGCACAGTTTAAATGTCAAAGAGCGTAGTACATTGAGACAGGACACTGGAAATCAGAGTGTCTCTTATTTTTCTGAAACTCTGTTTCTCAGAGTTCATGAAACATGTGCTAAAAATACAGTGGATGACCTATAGGACTCAAAAGTCCTCAAATCATTAACTGCAGTGACAACCACATGGAAGACAATGGGGAAGGCCAGAACTCTCTTGGGTGCATAGAGTCGCATATTTAGGACCAGAAAGGGCCAGAGAAATGGTCTCTTCCTTCAGCAATTGATTACTATTAAGTACAGCCTGTCTGCCAGCCCAGCCTTGCACTAGTACTGCAGAGGAAGTAAAAGATGCTGTGATGTCACTGCTAGAATAATGCTGGCCAGCATGTTAACCACTAGCCTTCATGTAGGCATTTACACTTACATTAATTAAAATGGAGAAAATTCAGTTCATAAGTCTTATTACCTGTAGCTCAAGTGTCCGACAGCCACACGTGCTTTGTCCAAATCATGGTCATCTCTTGCCTACAGATTGTGATAGTGTCCTAGGAGGTCTGCACACTTCCATCCTCCCAATCCCATAGCCTATAAAGCATGGGTCACGTCATGTTGCTCTGCCTAAAATCCTCCAATGGCTACTTCTCCCATGCAGAGTGAAAACAGAACTCTGGAGTATGTAATCTATCTCTTGGCTCCTTGCTACCTCTCTGATCTCATCTCTGCTCTCTAGCCTCCCTACTCAGTCCAATCCCCACTCTTCCTTCTGCCTGGACACTCTTTTCCCAGATGGCCCCAGGGCTCACACCCTTACTTCCTTTAGGTCTCTATTCAAACACACCTTCCTGGAGAGGCTGCTCTGCCCATCCCTGCCCCAAATCAGGCTCTCTTTATCCCTCTTACTATAGCACTTAACACATGACATACGTATGTTTCTCCACCAAAATTGGAGCTCCATGAGAAAAACAACTTCATTTTGCTTCCTGTTCTGCCCCCAGCTCTGGGCACAGGACACTGGAAATGTCAGAACTATTCAACAAGTTATCTACTGAATGAATGGAAGCATTTCTTCCTTCATTCATTCATTCTAGCTGACCCATGTATTGGTGACCAAAGAGAAAACTGGGGGGCAACTTAGGCAGCCAGATGTACACAGGAACCTTGAGTGGAGAAGGACTGGCTGTTTGCATTGCTGAGTTCTGAGAGTTGCCACTGAGTAGACACTGACAGAGGGATGTTAGGAATGCCTCTCTTCCTCTGACTCTCCTTGTTCTAATGGACTGGGTTGTGTGTCTGATTAAATGACACATGCAATCAATGCTTTGCAAATTTTAATACTGGCATGAATCACATGAGGATATCTTTAAAAGGCACATTTTGGTTCCACTGGTCTGGGATGGGACCTGAGTTTCTCCATTTCTGCCAATGGTATTGATGCCGCTGGTGTGTGAACCACACTTTGAGCATCAGAGAATTTGATGAGAATCAGAAGCACTCTGTATATCCATGACTTCATAATCCACCATTAAAATGTGGGTGTTTCCTGAAGACTGAGTCTAGTTGATAAAACCATGAGGTTATCACCCGAACAATATTTCCATTACCCAAATAAACCAATATGTTTTCTAGTTAAAGGAATAATTTCCCAACCGCTTGTGCTTTTATTTTTCCAAATACTCAAGTATCTTCCATGAAAATCACATATTTATAATTTATCAAATAAAATGTATTTGGCCTGTAGAGGTATTTGAATAGTATACTTAATATTAACAAATAACTCACTTCAAAATTTTTAAATTAAAAATAACTCATCTCAACCAAATTCATTATATAAACATTTAATAAGGCTTCCAAGAATAGGTAAAACACACATAATCCTTACATTACCATCCTAGAGGAATAAGGCAAGAATAATCACATTCCATATTTATGAAATTAGGATTGGAAAATGTTTACAATGTGAATCTAAATTTCAATTGCATAAAGTGTCTTTAATATTTATTGGGTATAACAGTTTGTGTTCTTATTCTAGGTAGTTAAGGCAGCACAGAGATTTATTAACAGATAATAAAAATCTCAGGCTTTCTGGAGAAAGCCACAGAACAGGCTGAAGGATAGCACAGCCAGGAGCAAGGCCCAAATCACACTATAGGCAACCTTGACCCAGCCACACAGCCACTGTCACCATATCACTGAGACTCTCAGAGTATGTACAATGGACTCCGGAAAAGCAGAACCTCCCCTGCTACTCTCACCAAAAAAAAAAAAAAAAAAACAAAACCTGATTCTGCAAAGACTGGCACAGTTTGGGTCACATGCTTGAGATTTAACTGTTTTCGGGGAGGCAGGGCTTCTAAAGTGTGAAAAATGCCAATCAAAGTTAGCATTCCCACTCTACCATGAAGCAGGAGAAATGGCCGTTAACCTAAATGTAGAATACAGACTTATGAATATTAAAAATGTGAATGTTTATATAATATAAAATCAAGATTGGAGCTGGGGTTATAGCTCAGTAGTAGAGCACTTGCCTAGCATATGTGAGGCACTGGGTTCGATTCTCAGCACCACATATAAATAAATAAAAGAACTAAACATCAACAACTAAAAAAATATTTTAAAAAAATCAAGATTACTGCTACCTTATCCACCCTAAAAGAAAGGTAAGGTTTCATTTCTTAAAAGTTTGGAAGTATGTTCACAAATCCATTGGATATATATTAGTCGTTAAAATTAGGTAACATGATACCACACTTATAGTGACATCCCTGCTTATTTCATGGATATCTGAGAATTGTGTTGGTGGTGTGCTAGGCTGATTCCTTAGAGTTCCCAGGAGACTATTCTGGTAAATGATGCTAGGTTTGGGTGATAATCCTACGGTTGGGTTACAAAATGTTTAAAAATAAGATTGGCCCAATTGGAGACACACATTGGAATAATCTCAGAAACTATGGAAACAAACAAACCAAACCCAACTGACTGCAGGTGATTTTTCTCATCCTGGGTAATTTCAAGATTCATAATCAGTGCAATAGATGAAACAATTCAAAGAACCATAAGGGACAGTAATGGTCATGTAAGGATCTTCCTGGTTTCCTCGATTTTAAGGGCTCTTTGGGATTTATTTCCTCCAGATATCAGTCTTGTCCTGAGCTTGCCCTGGGGAACCCCTCTGCTTTTCCTGAACCTCCTTCCTGCACATATTTCACTGCTTGTCCCACAGTTATTTACGGGTACACCATGAACTCCTTAAAACCAAAATTGTGTCTTTGTTATCTCAGAATCCCTGTGGTGCTTGCGCATACAGATTATTCATTAAGTATTTATTTGACTACCATGTGGAGAAGTCTCTGAGGAGTTTTTACTTGGCAGTGAGTGGTATGAAAAGAGAAAGAATTTTTCCTCTTTTCGTGTCTGAAATTCCAGTTTTGCTCTTCACGGGTAGTTAGGGAAAATCTAGGTTTTTTGGATGTTAGTAATCATTGGTACACCATTTTACTTATGCCTCTTTCTTCTTAGGAATAACATTTCTTTCCAGTTCCAATTGGGGTTGGAAAGGAGAAACAAACACTGATTTCAAGTTGAGATTTTTCTTTGTGTCTCCTTCAGGTGGAAGCAGTTCTAGGAGGCAGATTGTCATAAAGATCTAAAAACCATCCTCATCTATCATCTCAACTTCCTCTTATTTTTCCCTTGCTACACACAGACCAGTGTTGTCACTTTTTCTATGTTTGTTGATATTTCTGAGAATTGCAAAAAAATGATCAACCTTCAAGATGCACATACATATGTATCCAAATATCTGCTTATAATTTTAGGAATTAATAGACTTCTAGAAGTCTGCCCATATATGTTCCTAACACTCCAGAAATCCACTGCAACATAAAAGCCCAACAGAATGTGTAGATAAATTCACCAAAAGATATATGCTAAGACATTCAGAACAGCACTATTCACTGTAGCCCATCACCAACAGATTGGGCAATAAATGTAAATTCCCACAACTGACTGAAACAACAACAACCCACAACTTGCAACTTCATGTAACAACACAATATAAATCTCACAAGCATACTGCTGAATGAGAGATTGGATACAAAAGTTATGTGCCAGATGGTTTTCACTGACACAGATTACTATTCTCTCAGAACGTAGGAGAGTGGGGAGTGGCCAGAAGGAAACAGGAGGAGGGCTCCTGTGGAGATGGTGATGTGTCTTGATCTGATTGCTGATTACCTGACTGTGAGAAAATGTATGAGGTGTGCTCTTTTTTATATGTATATGGTATGCTTCAATAAAAAGTTAAAAGACTAAGCCTGTTTTAGAACATGAGATTAACTTTATTTCCTCATCAAAAAGTGTTTAGAAAAGCATCTACTAAGTCCCCATGAAACAGATGAAACCTATTCAAAAGTAAAGGAGACCTCGGGATTTTGAAATTTCACACTGAGTGGTACCTAGTTATGTGTGATCTTGAACACAGCCCAATATGCAGAAATCTGTAACTCTTAGTTTTCCTTTGAAAGTGCCTCCAAGGGGAAAAGAGAATGCATACAGGCTAGTATGCATAAAAAGCACCCAACAAAAAATGTTACGTCCACCGACCTCCACTGAGGGTGGGCTTCAGGAGGAGGATACCTGGCTAGAGTGAGCCTGGCCAACCACAAAGGAATATTTTCAGAATCATTCACCCATTCAGTGATTCTGGAGAAGTTTAAGAGTACTGATTGCAAATGTCAAGTATCTCCTGCTTAAGACACTAATAACACCCTCAAGAGAATGTAAACACATGAAAAATGAAAACAAGAAGAGTATTAACATCAGCTTATAATTAAATGTTTTACAGCCGTGTGACTTAAACACTAGCCATATCTGGCAAAGCATATATTTTCTATAGCAGATTGTCGTAAGTAACAAGTACTAATGTATTTTATTATTCATATATTTCTTTGCAAATATAACACCATCACATTCTTCTCAGGTTTAACATTTAAGCCCAATGACTTGGCTTTTGAGAGTGGCAAGTAGTTATCTGTAGGCAACTACAGGCTCCTGAAGGTATAAGCGGAAGCTGTTAGAAGGCTCAGGAATTTTCACAAGTGCTTTCAGGCCATGGATTAAACTCAATTGGCACAGACTTAACATTCCCTGTTGGGGAAGCTACAGTGGGTTCACTAAGTTAAGGTCATGAACAGTCAGAAAACATTTACCCTGGGCAGTCATTACCACTCCCCCTCTCCATGTCAGTAGTGGTAAGCCACAGGTGTGGCTTGCCCAGGTCAGAGGGACACTCCTGCTAGCACTGGCTGGCACGACAGACAAAAATCCCATCTGGCTGAACACTGTCACATACAAACAAGTATTTTATAGAGGCAGAAAGTTTGTGCTGGGCAAGGCTGACAGGAAAGGCAGCAGTTTTCTGGGGTGGCTCATGGAAGCCTTCCCAGAGGAGGTGGGATTTGAATGGGGTCTGTAGGATGAACAGGGCTTGATGGGTAGAGAAGAAGAGAATGGCATAATGGGCTGGAGCCCAAGTCACACAAGTGGGAGTTTAAGGTATTGGGAGTCTCCCAGTCTGGCTGTAAGAGAGAGCTGTAGAGGGGAGGAGATGGGAGAAAGTGCAGGAAGAGGACATGTGAGGGCATTATAGATTCATCAGTGTTGAGAACAGACTCTGGAAAGTCTGATTATCAGCTGCAGGAAGGCATACACTCAGAGTTACTGGTTTGTACTTTTTTTCATTACAAAATAGTGCATGCTCATTGGGAAGCATAACAATTTTAATCATATGAAACAAAAATATGATCAACACTGTGGTATATTCATATTAATCCCTTTTGCCTAAGTGGGGGGTTTTGTTTTTGGGGTTTTTTTTTGGTACTGGGGATTGAACCCAGGTATGTTTAACCACTGAGCCACATTCCCAGCTCCCCTTCTTTTTAAAAAATATATTTTATTTAGAGACAGGGTCTTGCTAGGTTGTTTAGGGCCTTGCTAATTTGCTGAGGCTGATTTTTAACTCATGGTCCTCCTGCCTCAGCCTCCTGAATCACTGGGATTATAGGTATGTGCCACTATGCCTGGAGGGTTTCATTTTTTAACTGAAGTATAATCATCTTCTAGATAAAATTTTGTATTTCTTGCTTTTCATGTAATGCTAAATTTTAAGCAACTTCACATTACTCAGATTGTAATCATAAAGTACAAAACTCTATTAAATGCATATAGCATAATTTACATTGTACCTTTGATTTTTTTAATACTTTGGTAATAAAAATGTGCAATAAACTTAGCCCAAAAGTTCCCCTTACCCACTCACATTTAGGGTCCTCTTCTCATGATCAGTTCCCGAAATAGAGCACCCAAGTCATGGACTGAGGCTCTGCACATGTATTGACAAAATTAGGAAACTTTTATTGAAGACAACTCTGGATGGATTATTTCTTCTAGACAAGCACTTGGAAAAGTGGTCTCCTTGAATACAGCCACTGGCTTCTCTATTAAGACTAATAAATATTAATGTGGTGTAAATTAATCAATTAAGACAAAAAGTTCCAACAGGAAAACACAAATACATTTTCCTAGCCTGCTCTCTAAAATGCCCTAAGCCATTATTTTAATAGCATAGTAACTCCCAGTTGGGAAAGGTATAATAATTACCATAAAAAAGAGTTCTTTGTCCTACACTTTAAATTGAAAATAAGGCACTCAATTGACTTTTGTACAGTCCTCTGCATGTAGGTGTATTTGTTTGTATTGATTGGAAATTTTAAAGGATTTTTTATTTTTTCTGCTTCAAACTATCTAGTAAGTGAAAGCTCCCATAAACACAGCCTGAGTACAAACACAGGACAAGAACACACACACAAGTGATTTTGATAATATTAAGGACTCAGGAACCTGAGAACAGTAGTATATTTGTAGGCAAAATTCCTGGAATAGCAAAACCTATTAGTGTTTTCAAGAAGACTTTTAAGCCTTTATGAAGTTCATCAAAACAAAAATAAAGTCCTAAAAGCATACCATATAAAATATGAAATCATGCCAGAAAAATAACATACTACATAAAATACCAAATTCATTTCAGATCTGCCTCAAAAACCACATTCCCTGAACATGGCCCTTTTCTCTTTTTTTTTTTTTTTAAATCATCAAGTTGCAGTAGTACAAATGATAGTCTCAATTAGATACTCAAACTAAGTATTTTAAAAGACCAAAGAAAAAAGTAGTATGATACATTAAACTTTTAAAATTTGACTTCATTCATATTTTTCTTCCTTTCTCTTTCTCTTTTTTTTTTTTACTAATTTCTAGAATGTGCATAAAAAGGAAATAAAACACCACAATTTTAAAGCCTTACTCTTAGAAGAGGGAGGTTAAAACACACTTTAGAAACCTGACATTTTTATTCCAGGGTCACAGTTTTTTATTTGAAGTCATTTGAAAGGATTTGGGAATACTGGAAACATCTCCAAGTAAAATGAGAAGGGATGAAATATTATTCTTTTATTGATTAGAAACTTAAATTGTGGAAATGACTCCTGTTGGAAGCGAGGTGGGGCTTGGAGCCCACCCTCAGGCCAGATCTTCATGCTATCTCTTGGAGAATGGAGACATGCCAGGGACTTACAACAAAGCTCCCACACCCCTTGATTAAAGCTTCCACTCAGATTGGGGTTCAACACCGTAAGATTTGGTGACTTGGGTTGTTTCTCTGGGTTATTCACTATGTGTGCACAAATCCATTCCTCAATGCCCCATTTGTTGAATCCAAATTCTCTATAGTTCTCCATGGCTATCAGCCTTCTGGCTAGCACACACATAGTGAATAACCTAGAGGAACAACCCAAGAAGAAGTCGAAATATATTAGGAAACAAAGATCAAGAAATAAAATAATGTAAAGGTCATAGTTGTTATCAAAACTCTTTCACTTTGCATTATCCTAACATGTAAATTAATTTCTAGAAGATCATCATCATTATCATTATTTTCCTTTCCTAAAATTCAAAATGGTGGTGTTTCTGATATACTGCCCAATTAGAGAAAATGTCTTTTTTCCTTGTAAATAAAGAAAACAAACATATAAAACCTTCCCACAACAGAACTACAGTATAAATAAGAATAATGAGCCGGGTGTGATGGTGCATGCATGTAACCCCAGCAGCTCCGGAGGCTAATGCAGGAGGATTGCAAGTTCAAAGCCAGCCTCAGCAACTTAGCAAGGCCCAAATTAACTCAATAAGATCCTGTTCTCTAAATAAAATATAAAAAAGTGCTAGAAGATGTGATGGGAGGGGAGGGGAGGGGGAGGGGGAATAGAAAGGGCAGCAGAATAAAATA
Source organism: Marmota flaviventris (assembly GCF_047511675.1). Lineage (NCBI taxonomy): Eukaryota > Metazoa > Chordata > Mammalia > Rodentia > Sciuridae > Marmota > Marmota flaviventris. The sequence goes on from NC_092508.1 coordinate 59,323,878, forward strand.
GACATTATTATTGCTGTATGTATATAGGTGACTGTATGACCAATGTGATTCTGCAACCTGTACAATCAGAAAAATGAGAAATTATACCCCATTTGATTCAAATGTAAAAAAAAAAAGTGCTGGAGATGTGGCTCAGTGGTTAAGCAGTACCAAAATAAATAAAAATAATAATAAATAATGATAATAATTTTCCAAACATTCTAAGTGCCAGGCATCAGAACCTGTGTTTGGGATAGAATGATGAAATAAGTCTATGATGAAACCACAGGGTTGAAAGTTAGAAAAAGTAAGTTTTTTTGTTTGTTTGTTTGTTTTTAATATAGGAGGATTTTACATGCCAAAATCAATAGCCAAACCATAGGCCATTTATAGCCATCAACTCAGGCAGTTCCATTACTTCATCAATAGTGAGCTGTCCAAGAGGGGCTTCTTTAGAGTGAATTGGGATGGATGAAACCAATGTCAATGTGTAATAAACAATATGAATAGTTTCATTAGTCAATTATCTCAAAACACAATACAGTTTGTTGAATGAGACCAAAGTAACCACTTAAAAACTCAAGTCCTAATACGAAAGCTTTCTGAGGCTGGCTTCAAGCTTTTGATCCTCCTCCCTCAGCCTCTGAAATTGCTGGGATTACATGTGTGTACCACCACACTTGGCAATCTTACCACACTTTGAAGAAGGAGCTTGTGGAAATCTTATGACAACACAGAGAAGAACAAACTCTGAAACTATGTAGTTCACATAACAGTTGTCCTCAGATTGAAAAAGCAACACAAACAAAAACTGGGGTAAAGGGCAAGACAATCAAAGTGGTTTTCTTGCCGATTGTTGGGGTACAGGAAGCCATTCTTAGCTCATCTGAATGCTTTTAGGAAAGCTGAGTATATGATGAAGGACTAGAAGAGTTTGTGGATTCAACCTGTAAGAAACTATTTTGGGCTCAGTGGGGGATACAAACACACATATTTACTAAGTTCTGTATGCTAAATACTTCTCATGAATTATTGAATTCCAGCAACGCTTTGATGAAGGAACTCTTTATTATTCTCATTTCACAGATGAGGAAACTGAGGCTAAAACCCTTTGCAGGGTCACATGACTAGCCCTAGGATATGAACCCTGTGGTTAACCACTACCCTGCACTGCCTACATTTCTAAGAAAAATGCCCTTGTCTGTCTTTCCTATGAAGTAAGAGGGACATTTAAAGAGGGCTAGTCTACTCAAGTCACTTTTGTATTTAGACCTGTAAATGGCTCCTCATTCTTCTTGGAACAAATCCAAACTCCTTAGCACTGGTTAAGGGCTCTGAATAATCTCTCCCCTGCCTGCCTTTCCTGTGTCATCTGCCACCAACCAGCCTCTCCCTTGCTCCAGTTGCTCAGAATGCTTTTCTTTCTTTTTTAAAAAATATTTTTTAGTTGTAGTTGGACACAATTTCTTTATTTTATTTATTTATTTTTATGTGGTACTGAGGATCGAACCCAGGGCCTTGCATGTGCTAGGCAAGCGCTCTAACGCTGAGCCATACCCCAGCCCTCAGAATACTTTTCTGTCCTTAAAATATGCTGAAGATTTTTCTTTTGAAGATTTTACCCAATCTGTTCCCTCCTGCCTAAAATATGCATTTCCTTCCCATCTTCCGACTTCCTCATCCAAGTCTCAGAAAAATGTGCCTTCCGTAGAGACATCTGGGTCCTCTGATGTGCTTCTAGAACTGCACTGAGGTGGTCACTGGTTAGATGTGACCACTGAGCCCTCAAAATGTGGCAAATCTGAATTGAGATGTGCAATACATACTGGTGTTTCAAGATGAAGTATGAGAAAAAAGCATGTAAAATATATCAATAATAATGTTCAGATTGATTACACGATAAAAGGAGAACATTTTGGATATACTGAGTTAAGTCAATATTAAATTTAGGTCATCTTTCTTTTCACCTTTTTAAAGGTGACTACTAGAAAATCTTAGATGGTAAATGTGACTTGGATCATTTGTACTGAACAGAGCTGTTCTCAAGCATTTGGCATTTCCCTTTGTAGCCAACATTAGTTTTAATTATTTGTTCTCTTTCTTGCTTTAGGAAAAAAAAGAGACTGTAAGCTCTATGAGGGAGGACCGTGCTTGCCTCATTGCCCCTGTTACCTCAGTGCTGAGAACAGCACCTGGCACAGTGTGGTAATATGGAGCTGATGAAAGAATAAAGGCTAATTAAAGGTGGGGATCAGTTGGAACTGGAACAGCAAAATATCTTTAGCAAAATATGTGAATGTACCCTTTTTAATTTTAATTTTTTTAGTACTAGGGATCTAACCCATGGGTGCTTTACCACTGAGCTACATCCCCAGCCCTTTTTTAAGACAGGCTCTCACTAAGTTGCTGAGAGTCTTGCTAAGTTGCTGAAGCTGGCCTCAAACTTTCAATCCTCCTGCGTCAGCCTCTCAATTTGTTGAGATTACAGGCACATACCACCACGCCTGCTTGAATGTGCCTTTTAATCTTGATGTTAGCAAGAAATAATATGAATCTGAACTAAGAGAATATTAAAACATATTACCAAAAGTTTTTGAGATCTGTTATAATAAGATTATAATTTTGAGGTCTAAACTACCATACAACTAAAGATGTAGATCAAATAAATCCCAGTTAAAGTCCTAGCAAGGGGCTGTGGTTGTAGCTCAGTGGTAGAGGGCTTGCCTTGCATGTGTGAGGCACTGGGTTCGATTCTTAGCACTACATAAAAATAAATAAATAAAAGAGGTATTTTTTCCATCTCTAACAAAAAAATTAAAAAAAAATATTTTAAGTCCTAGTAAACTATTTTGTAGATATTAACAAACTGATTCTATAATTTAAAAAAAGAACCTAACATAAGTGAGATGACTTGGAAAGAGTCTAAAGGATACATATTACCCAATTTCAAGACTCATAATAAAGCTGCCCTACATAAGACAGTAAAGTATTGGTTGAAGAACAGACATTTAGATAATGAAACAGAATAAAGAGCCCAGAAATATGCCCACAGAAGTATAGTCAACTGATTTTTTACAAATGAGAAAAGACAATTCAATGGAGAAAGATTTGTCTTTTCAACAAACAGAACTGCAAATATTGAAGTCCATACACCAAAAAACAAATAAATAAACAAACAACAACAACAAAAACCCTGAACATAGACCTTGCACTTATCTGTCTCTCAATCTCCCCCCTCCAACAAACACATATCCCTTGACCCCCAAATTAATCATAGATCTAAATATAAAACACAAAACTATAAAATGTCTAGAAGAAAATATAGGAGAAACTTTAAGTGTTCTTTGCTTTGGTGATAAATTCTTTGATACAGCACCCACAGTATGATCCATGAAAGAAAAAATGGATGGCAGATAATATGAAACAAATTTCTCACTGCTGGAGTGAGAGGTTACAGAAAAGTAAGGGGGCAGGGCTAGAATGTTCTACTCGGTCATGGATTCAAGTTGGAGGAATCAGTATGAACTCAAGCTTAGCTAAATATAAACACAGATGGATATATAAACAAATGTAGTCATGTGCTACATAATGCACATTTATCATTATGGTCCCCTACAATGACATCACCAAATGACATGGTAGTCCTTTGAGTTAAAATATGATCTATGAAGTCCGCACAATAATGAAAGTATCTAACAACATGTTTCTCAGAACATATACCCACCACTGAGTGACACGTGACTACTTTTAAGGTATGTGTGTATACACAAGTTAATATATGCACATAGACAGCCTTGCTCTATCAGCTGAGAGGGTTTAGACATCTCAGTAGCAAAAAGCACAGCTGGCACCCAGGTCTTGGATTCTAACACCAGTCTTCAATAAAAGGAACCAAAATTCCTGATTATAAGACCAGGGCAAAGGATACACAAGCATTTAGTTGCTTCAGAAGTAAGACAGTGCCCCCAAACAAAACAAAATTCAGCGATGGGGTCTGTTAAAGGAACACAGGAACCAACTGGAAGAGCTCCTCATGGCCAAAGTTAGAACAATCCAACCAATGAAATAAATATAATAGGATTGGATTACAACCCAAAGTATAAAATAAATATCCACAAGTGCACAGGGATCTCCATAAATGACTGAATAAATGGATCAAAATGGGAGAAAAGACCATCTCTAATGAAGAAGATTCCCACATGATTTTTGTAGCTTTTCTGCTATCAAGGAGCTGAGCACAACTCCCCAGTCCTTCAGGGTGGGCTGTGCATAGTGACAATGACTTCCTCCCAAGAGTTCCATATGAAAAGAGGACAGGGATGAGGATAAGGACTTTACAGTGAAGAAATTTGGCAAACTCTGCCTTAACAGGCAGTCCAAGCCAACATCAAAAGAGAGGTTATACTGACAGCATATATTCTTGATATGATGAGCCAGAAATGGAAGATCTCTGTAGTATCCCCACTCAAAACCCATAAACCAAGTCTAATCTTGAGGAAAACATCAGACAAATCCCTACTGAGGCACAGTCAACAAACCCCTGACAAGTAAATCTCAAAAATGTCCACGAAACCGTAAGCCAAAAGTTGGTCTAAAAAAAAAACATGACGACTCCATGTCATGTGATGTCCTGGTAGAGGAAAAGGACATGAGGTAGAAACGAAGGAAATCTGACCGCACTGTGGACTTTAGTCAGTGACTGTGTATCCGTGTGGGTTCATTTAAAAACGCTGAAAGGAAAAACCTGCCAAGTGAAATTCCCTGATCAGCGAAAATATCGTTCAAGGTAAATGAAGATGAAGCAAAGATGTTCTCAGATGAAGGAAACGGTAGGAGAATTTGGAGGCAGCACACCTGTTCTACCAGAATTTCTAAAGGAAGTTCTTCAGACAGAAAGGAAATGATAGCAGAGGGAAACTTTAAACATCAGGATTAAAGGAAGAACAACAGCAATGTAACCAAAAATAACCCTAGAAATGGAACAGGGATGGTGTGAAGACGAACTTCGACAAGATATATTTTAAAAAATCACTGCAGCAGAAATTCATTCCCCAACATGATCAAGACAATATTAACTACTTTTTAAAAAATCTTTAGGACAACTTAATTTTAAAAAATAGTATCTATAACTATATATACAGTATGAACTAAATTGTCTCTATAGGTTATGTTTATTTCTATATGTTGAACACATAAAAATACAAAGCTCCGGGTGGCCGCATATATAGGAGATTTAAAATACTTTAATGTTTCCAAATATTCAACATAAGCAGTGTGCTATTTATGATCAGGAAAAGATAACCATTATATTTAAAAATGCACTGTCTTGCTAGACTTCCTTTTAGACTCTTGGCAAAACACTTCCTTTAGGCACACACTGTATACTTCAATGACTCATCTGAATGTAAAATTGGCTCACAGATTTTTAACAACTTAAAATCAAATAGATGGTAAGGAAAATTCCTGTAATATTCTAGGAAAAATGGGATTGCTTATGTCATACATTGTTTCAATACCTGCATGCAAGTAGCTTGAAAGACTTAATGACATCAAATCTTGTTAATCTCTATAAAGTACATGTTAAGAAGACAGTGAAAAAAGAAATTATGATTCTGATTGTGTGGAATGCATGGAATTTCTAAAGCACAAAGCTTATTGCAATCAAAGCTGCTGCAAAATGTGATGTCAACACATTCTAAGTGCTTCTGTCCAAATCTTCATGAGCAAGGGAAGAAGACTAACCCCAAATGAGATGCTGATTGCATTATGATGTTCTGAGTATACTGGACGATGGAGAATGTTTTTTTAGTAGTCAGCTAAATGCACATTACTGAGGAGGAGCAGTGAACAGCGACTCTTTCTGATATTCTTTCTTCTGGTCACATATCCCTTGTGTGTGGACCTGAGTCTATTCATCCACAGTGGCTCAGAGTCCAGCCAGAGGGGTCACATGACCCTCACTAGACCAGAGTCCTTGCCTGAGATTTTCCCACACAGTAGCTACTGGGGAAAACCCAGGAATGTTGGTGGCCCTGTCTGTCTAGGCTTTGGAGAAGCAGCAAGAGTTAGAATCTTTGGTTCCTGTTAGCCTAATACCAGCCCCACATCTGCTTGTCCTAGGGACTGGAGAGATTGGTCCCCAACTGCTTTTTAAAAAAAAAAAAAAAACACCTTTATTTATCTTTATGTGGTGCTGAGGATTGAGCCCAATGCAGATGCTCTACCACTGAGCTACAGCCCCAGCCCCAGACCCTCTTGTTTGTTTTTGAGGTGACTTGATACAGGTTCTGCAACCCATACCTCAATGTCTGGAGATATACAGTAACTTAGTCACTCTGTATTCTTTTGAAAAGAGAATGTTGGGAGATGAATAATAAGTCATGCTTTCTTCAGAAGTCCTCTAGGCTGTAAGTGATGTGGCTCTTCTAGGATAGTTTAGCATTTTGTTCTTAATTCCAATCTCTCTCAGTACTATGCTCTGATACAATTACCCCTTTGCCTATCTCTTTTTCCCATTAGGCCATTTGTTCTTCGAAGGCAAAAATGTATTTCACTGGACTTTGCATCTCTAGAGCCAAAGTACAGAGGCTGTGCAGCTTAACGTAGGCACTTAATACACGTTAGTTAATTTTAAAAAGATTAAATAAAATACGGTCATTTTCCCTACTATTGCAGCATTACCTCACTTCTTCAAACTTTATTAATTGGAAATTTGTGACTAGGTAAGAAAAATTAATTTATTTAAGAAAAAAGTGGTCATTAACCCATTAACTAGTGTAAGAAACTATACAGAGAATGATTAAACTAATTAAGAAAATAAATTGTTTCAAGCAGGCCACCACCATTTAAAATCACCGATTCATATAGAAATAATTTGTGGGCTAAGTTACAAATAACATCCCTTTACCTATTCATTAAATTAGGTCCCTGAGGATGTCTATTAAGTAACGCTTTGATAGCTTGGCTCATTTACTATTTGTACTTGAAATATTCCATAAATCAACCTTTATTAATTTGAAAGGTGACACCTACAGCTACATGCAAGGTTTACTTACAAATATAAGTTCTCTTACAGTCCACAAAAGATAACAGAGGGCTGAAACAAACTCAATAAAATTCTTGCTGATTTCTGTCTCATTATCCATTTGTTTTAGACACATTTAGTCTCATTCATACCCCAGGCAAATGCTGCTAGGTTCAAATCCCCAACATCTATCACATCTTCACTCTCTAATCTAAGGCCTGCCACTGTAGCTATTGATTGGACTTAGGTACAGTGTCAGAGTCTAATCACACTCATTTCTAGATACTGTCTAGCACAGGGGCTTCAATCTTGGTCTTTCTAACCTCAGCCTTCCCTTTCTTAGTTGATGGCAACAGCATCCTTCCATGTGTTCAGGCCTCAAACCTGGAAGACACCCTTAGGCCTCTCTCTCACCTCAAATTTCAACCACTAGAAAATTCTATGGATGCTATCTTTAAATCCATCCTGAAGGCAAAGCTCCTTCACCTCCACTTCGACTCTACCTTCCTCACCTCCAGCTCTCCATGAAGTGTTACCCAGCTCCCTAGGAGTCAACGAATTAAGTCACGCTACTGCTTAAAATTATTTATGTTCCCATCTACTGATGTGAATGAATTTTCCTAGTGCTTACAAACATAAGGTCCGAGAAGAGAAACAGAACTGGTGTGAAACCCCTATTTCATTTAGCTATACTCATTCATTTTTTAAAAAATATATTTTCTGTTGTAGATGGACACAATATTTTTATTTTATTTATTTATTTTTATGTAGTGCTGAGGATCAAACCCAATGCCTTGCTTGTGCTAGGCAAGCACTCTACCACTAAGCTACAACCCCAGCCCCTATAATCATTCACTTTTGAAAAAACATTTATTTTTTTGGTTGTAGGTGGACACAATACCTTTATTTTATCTTTATGTGGTGCTGAGGATGGAACCCAGTGCCTCATGCATGCTAGGCAAGCACTCTACCTCTGAGCCACAACCCCAGCCCTCACTTTTTAAAAAGCACCCTCCAACTCACTTTGTGATGCATTTCCAATGACAATTTACTTCAAGTTGAATAATTATTTATAGAGATTTATAAAATAGAACTAATCATATACAACTGCTAACTACCATCATTCAATCAAGTAGAAAAATTGTAAGAAAGACTTACAGTCACCAGAAATTTTAAAACACTAAGATTTACACTTATACATATTTTTGAACATGTTAAGTACAAGAGTAATCCATAAGAGATTTTCAATCATAAAAATACACTGTGACACAGAGCTACCATGGTAATCCTGGATAGCTCACATTTGGATAGTAAACATAAATGAAAAGTAACCCTCAATTTTATTTAAGATACTGTTACGTCTGAGTCTTTGTTACTGTAGCAGAAGCTGCATTTAAATGAATATATTGATGCAATGAAAAAGTCCTCTGGCCTGGAAAAATACATTATAATAGGATTAATTTATTGGGTAAACAATGGGAATATAATTTAAAGGAGAAAAATAATAGAATGTTGCCAACTATTAAAGAGCTTGTTTATATATTTTCAAATGGTAAATAACAAATTATGTATCACAATGGCTAACTCTGGTCTAATATGGAGTAAGCACTCTATAAAAATTTCCTGATTAATAGACTCCTTGGGAATGTTTGTTTGACTTGCAGAATTGAAGCTCAATCTCTCTCTATGGATTTGCAGAGCAGGCTGCCCTGTTTGGGAAAGTCAAGTATCAACAATGTTACAGAGGTGGGCTGTCTATGTGCACATGTGGATGGATGGAGAGATGGAGGAATTGGAGTTTCCCAAGCCACAGGCAACTTATAATAGAAAATAACAGTTATGATTATATTTTCACTTCATTCACACATCTTGTGCTCTGTAACTAAAACTTCACGTTAAACATGAAGAAACACCAGAATGACCACCAGAGGGAGCTCACGTGTTTTTTGAATACAATAAACACCAAAGTAAAAAAAGGAAGAAAACAAAATATAGGGAGCAGGGGCATTACCTGTTTCGGTCCTTTAAAATAATTTCCTGTTGAATGATAGGACTATTTTTGCATTTATGTTACAAATTCCTTTACTCAGCAGTGGTACATTGTAATGCTTTGACACATAAAAGGAGAAGTAACTAAACATAATATTTAAAAAATTCACATACCCTAAAGCAAGAAGGTCCAGGGGGAACTGCTGTGATAGCATCCATGATTGTCCGCTGTGCCCCAACAGGCCAGGTGCCTTCCCCGCTTATCTTAATGTTCCTGCTCTCCCTCTCTATTCTGGTCCATCTTTGTGGTTAACTTTGGGGGAAGGTTTGGGTGTGGCTTCCTCACTTTGTCTGGGATCCGGCTATCAAATTACATACAGCATTTGGTATGACTTGGGATTTTTTTTTTTTTTTCATCCTCCTGTCTGAGCCAAGTTTTGAGGGCATTAAGAAGAATGACTTTCCATTTGTCATCCTGAACTCTTTCTAGAACTCAGACCAAGTCCTAAAAGGATGCAAGACGACCTGTATAAGCCTATCCATAACCAATCTTCAGGTCCCACAGTGTTCCCCTGCAAGCTAGAAACGTGTCCTGGGACTGAGGTCACATAGGCAAGGGTGGGATCTTGTTTAGAATTAGGCTCCAGGGAAGCCCAATACAATGCCTCATATTTGAGAAAGTGCCAAGTTCTGGAATTTTCCCCATGCTTTATCTTATTAGTCCTTTTCTTAAGGTAGATCAGGGGTCACCATCTTACAGATGAGGAAACTAAAGCTCAGAGAGGTGAGTGACTTGTTCAGTGTCTCTGGCTGCAAAATGTCAGGGGCACAAACTCTGATGAACACACACTTCCAGGGACATGAACCATTAACAGTGAATGAATATTGAATCAGTCATACTCATGTCTTCCGAGATAGAAAATTATTGTCTTCCTTTTCTTTCAATGAGTGAAAAGCATGACAGAAATGAATTCAATGACTTAGCACTTGTTTTACCCAGTATTTTCATGGCATGTTTTCCTAAGTTTCTTTTCATGTCTGGATGGGGTTATTTTATAATGTATGCAAATAAATTAGCACAAACAAATTGAATTCTACAGGGTTATGTCCTCAGCTGAATGCTGCTAGATTTAACATGCTTATTAATGCTTTGGATATAGAATCAGAAGCATTCTTATCAAATTTAACAATGACACCCAATTGGGTGGAGGTGGCTGACAGTTACAAAAACTGGATTGAAATTTAAAATGACCTTGACAAACAAGGAAAGGAAAAAGGGCAAAATTCAATAGGAAGCTTTGCAAAGTAATTCAAAGGAGAACAACAAAAATGAGAGAGAATTGACTGAGCAATTATAATAGAAAAGGAGCTGGAGGTCAGAGTGAACAATAGGCTTCAAAGGCATCAGCAATCTAGTTCTGTCATTTAAAAAAAAAAAAGAAGGCATGATTTTGGGAAGTACAAATAGGGGAAAATTCAAGCTAATTGCCCCTCTGGATCCAAAACAGATAAAGCTTTGGGAAGGGAGAGAAAAAAAGAGTTTTGTTAAGCCTCTCAAACTGACTGCACCTTGGAAGCTAGGTTTTGATAACTTTGAAAAGGATCCTTAGAAAGAGTGCTGAAAACAGTTTTTGATTTAGATCTGACAACATTAGTCTCAAAAAGTGGAAGTTCCGGTACTCTGCTCCTTTGTTCATGCAATGTCCTCGGCCTAGCCCATCCTTTCCCTTCCACCTGGGTAACACCCACGTTGTTATCACGCAGTCCACAAGCACTTCTCAGTGAGCAGCCCTGGGCCCCTCCACTCGCCTGTGCACACGGCACAGAGCCAGCCTATCCACAGCGAGGACACTGGGGCTAGCACTGGGCATGTGCCGGCTCTTTAGCGCCCCCTACGGCTGACACTATTGCTATCCTCATTCTTTAGGAGACAAGTGGGGCGAGCGACTGTTCAAGTTCACATCTTAGTAATGGGCAGAGCAGAGGCTGTAACTGCAAGTTGAGGAGCTCCCAAGACCTCGCCTGGGGCCATGCGCTGGTCTGGCTGCCCACCCATAAAATCTCACTGCACGTGTTTGTTCATGGTCCACCACCACTGATGGACTACCACTCCCTGAAGGAAGGTGCTTTGCTTATTTATTTTCATAGTCCAATTCAGAGCCTGGGATGGATCAACAAATCTGGTTATAAATTAAAGGTTTTCAAACAAGTCGATGATATAGTCTATTGGTATTTCCGAGTAAGTTTTTATTTGAAGAAAAATAGAAAATAGAACTAGTGAAGATTTAAATATTTATTTAAAAAATGCAATGAGGATTCTAAACAATTCTGAACCATATCACTAAAGATGATTTGGAATTTTTTTTTCTGGAAATTTTAAAGAATGTAAATAGTTATATATGCTTTTATACAGACATGAATTTACATATGTGCCTTTATATAGAATATCTGTATATGTGCATATATGTACATTTATCCATCTGTCACCTATCTTCAATGTAATTTTACCTAAAGGTAATGACTACAGAATATTTTAATATTTGTGGACTCAGGGGAGCCTGTCTGACAAAGAATTGTTATTAGAAAAGAATTCAAATCCTAAATGACATGTCAACACTAGATTAATTTATCCAATCTGAGAACACTACAATTTTCTCTCCTAACCATAAGACATATTTGCAAATAATTTGGTCTCAATTTCTCAAAACAGAAATGATAAAAACTCAAATACATCAAACATAAACGATACTATATATTTTATCCTCAGTTAATTGAGATAACATGCCAGCAGCCCAGAGTAACTGGTGATGAAGATAATTGCCTTCAGGACAGGAGAAAATGTTTCTGAAGACAGCAATGCACTCTCCCACAACTTTGGAATCAGCAGTATAGTGTTTTACCATTAACATGACATCATGTCCATTACTCCCTGCCAATCGGGGAACTGATTCTCAGCAGCAGAGCTGATATCCAGCAGCCTCATCTCAAGGCTGGGCCACTGATTAAAATGAGAGCAGGGAGAAGCTGCTGGCTACAGCGATGGGAGAAATCTCAAGTCTTTTATTATTATTATCATTATTCACCATCAAACACGATTCTCCCTGGCTTCTCTGTGATCTTTCACCCATGCCAAATTCTGATCACTGAAAAAACTGAGAGAACGTATTCAAAGCAGGGTTATACAGTATAACTCGGTTACATGCCCAGAAAATCACCAGTATAGCAGCAGCACGAGAAAGTTCTATTTCAGAAAAAGACATTTAGAAATTATAAAGATAGGAAACCTAGAAACATTAAAAGATTCATCAAATGTAGTTCATAATATTGTAAAAATAATTCTAAAATATAACAATGATCCACCACCCCAATATACACCTTTTCACCAAGCAAACTCACAGCAAGCAGGTCCTGTGTGTGACGTGGAGAACATTCAGAGGCAACAAACACCTCGTCTAACTGACAGTCGAGATTTTACAGTATTCCCTCCATTGACTACTTCCTATCTAGATGAGTGGCAACTACACATCATCTTAAAAACTTAATCAAACTTAAAAACTGCAGAAACTAGAGAGAGATGGTGCAGTCGGCTTTCAAAACAGACTAGAGGAATGGAAGAAAGAAAAGGAAAGAAATTCAGCAAGGACATTTTGCCCCATAAAATGCATAACTCACGAAGACAAAAACAAACATTTCCTCAGAGACTGGAGAGCTGAGGCTGTCCTTGGTACCTTGGGCATGAAGTCAGTGGCATTTTCAGGCTGAGAGAGGGGACAAGGGCAGGGGGAGGGGCAGAGAAGTCTTGGCTCATTGGGCCACACCCTCTAATAGGCCAGCTCAAGAAATTTGTATTTACACACTACACAAGTCACAGGATCTGGCAGCAGCAAGGCTAAATCTAATCTTCACTTGAGTGATAAGCAATTTGTCCTTCAAAATCAGAACAGGCAGGCTCAGGAGTTTCTAAGACTTTTACATTTTGTTATTTTACTCTCATATTAAGCTTCTTAGACTGGGTCAGTTACACCTGCGCTTCAGAATGGTGCTGGGCTAGTTAAATCATTCAGTCCTCAGACAGAGGAAAACAGCTGCCCAGGGTAAACCTTGAACTCCAGCAGAGAATCTTCATTGGGTCTGCACCTGTAGCAGTCCTTTTATAAAACTGGGTTTTAAAACTGTGTTCTGCAGAAAACTGTTAGTTTGAATTTAGTTGGTGTTATGAAGCTGGGGTTGAAGAGTTTTACCAGGTTCTATGTCATTATCTGAGTTCTTTATGTTTTAAATTTGTAGGATGCAAATTTAAATTTCCTTTTTCTTCATCTGACCCACAATCACAGTCATAGATCATACACAGTGGTCAAAACAGATGTTAGCACCCAATAGGAGGAATATATTCTGATTTGTTTTCTTTAACCTTGAAAAAGAGCAGCAATAAAGAAAAATGTTATTATATTCCCTAAACATTCCTAAAATTCTTCATCATTGCTTGCCTGTAATTCTGTCTCCCTCTCCTTCATGAGACTTTTCACAGTGTAAACTATTTCCTTACAGTTTCCATTTAAAACTTTAGATCTTTATAATAATTTCTAAAAAAACTACTCTTCCTATAAATGACTTGTGATTTTTAAAGGCTTGAGAAATTCCTGCTTAAAAATAATCTTAAAATGAGATCTGCCAAACACTTTGAAAGGATCCCCCCAGACTTGCTCATTCCTAATTGCTCCCCTGAAATCTTCCAGCACGTGGGAAACACTGAGTTCTAAAGCGATCCTGCTTCATCCTGGGAGAGCACTCTTCAGCCATCAGCAAGAAACCAATCATACCACCATGCTATCTATACCAAAATTGCCTAAAAAATGAGGACCTCAAGTAGTCCTTTAGGAAAAAAGATGTTTATAAGTGGGATTATTTCATAAACGTCCCCTGGCCCTGAGTCTCTTCTCTGGCTCCTTCCACAACAAAGATGAAAAACATAACCTTCTAAAATGTCAAAACCCTGCAGCAGTTACCCTCTCAAGGACTGAGCCCAATAAACAACAAATTTTACATAAGTAGTCAAAAATCAAACTCACTCTTTCAAAGGGCAACTATAATATTCAACTATAAAACTTGTAATTGTGGTTTTCAAATTCAGTGTTAAACATGGTCAGCAGGGTATGGCGCATACAAAAGAAGGGAAAAAATACAACTTAAAAAACAGATCAAAGAGAATAATTTAACAAAACCAATATCCCCCAAACAACCACAGCCCTATCGAAATTGTCTACTTGCATTACTGGCTCCATGGTTGTTTTTCAAGTATTTTTCAAATTCCAGTGGCCTGTGTCATTCGATGTTAAATGATGCCCCTATTAGTTTAGAAATTAGACAAAATAATCCAGCGAGTAACTGCCAGCCCATTTGTTTCTACAAATGTACAATTGATTTGTTCTTTTTAAAAAACTTTTTTTAGTTGTCAATGGATCTTTTCTTTAATTAATTAGTTAATTTATACATATGCAGTGCTGAGGATCAAACCTAGGGCCTTACACATGCCAGGAAAGCACTCTACCACCAAGTCACAACTCCATCCCAAAGAAAGTTCCTTTTATGCAAGGTTAGGCAGAGTCTATAAACAGAACATAGTTGGCAAAGTAGTTCAAAACACCACACTTTGGTGTCTGCATATTTGATTAAAAGTTAACCATGGTGATGAACAAACCCATAGAAGAAGCTGGAAAGGAGAAGGCACTCTTTCCACAAAGAATCTGTTTGGACATTGAAACAATTGTCTAAGTGCTTTTATTCCAGTCCGCAGGCTCATGATTGTTATTTAGAAGCACAAGGGGAATGTTGCTCGGCATGCAGTTAAAGAAGGCAGAGGATAAAAGAAATCATCATAACACGACTTGTCCCTTGTAAAGGAAAAATTTTCAATTAACACCACTCTAAGGCTCTCAGGTTTCTTTTTATCTTTCTGGAACTTCAGCTGTACTCATGAATGTCTTTCATCTCATTTGCTTTACTTGACTGATAGCACTGGAGAGCTTTCCAAATAGCATATGGTATCCTTACATCTACTAGATTCGCTAATAAGGAATAAGTGTGCTTTTCTTGGGTTGCTGGAGAATGTGACCTAGAATAGCCCAAACAAATACAAATAAACACATACTGCTACGCTTACTGAGCCACAGCCTGGTCTGTGCTCCGAACTGTTCAGAGCAACATGTTAATAACTCATTGTATCTGATGTCCGCAAACTTCAAATTCCTGTTTGGTCATGAGGTGAGCACATGACAACAGCTGTTAGGCCCTCTGCTTAGAGTTTCGCTTCTGTCATCCCACTGTGGGGGGCCAACAGAAAGGTCATTGAGAGCCTGAGAGGGATGGAGTTTCCTTTTGAAGCTTAGGACATTTTCACCCTCCCAGAGCTTAGACATTCTTCTTGTGTTCCCCACATCACTGGTAGTCCCTTGATGAGGAAGGACAAGGCCTTTTTTATCATCTTGGTTTGGCTAAATGATCTGTGTGATATTTGGTGTAGCAGAGATGCTTGGGGGCATCCATGTCCAAAATGGCGGCAGGCAGTTAGTTACTTTAAGCTGTAAGGCCTGTTGCTTTAGAATCTTCACGATTCTGCTTCTCTACAGCTTTACTCAACACACAAAGATACTTTTTAACAGCAAAAGATCAAAGGCACGATTCCTCGAAAAAAAGTATTTTAAGGAGAGCCATAAAAAGCAAAGGGGCAGTTACTTTATAAAGGGTTAAACATTTTTCACAGGAGAAAAGAGAGCTAGAAAATGATATGAGGCTTGAGAAAATACTAATTACAATAAGAATCCTATTTGTGGAGTTCTATTGTTCTCACTCTATGCTTTCCACAGATTATCTCATTCAATATTCATAAAGGCCTTTTAAGGTAATTTGGAATCTAGTAATAGAATTAATATTACTGTTATTTACATGCAAAGATATACTACTAAACTACTACCATTGGTACTGTTTGCTAGTGGGAATCTTGTCCCAAATCTTTCTTATCTGTTTTCCCCAAAACAATTAGTAATTAGTTAGTAATTAATTATTTTCAGTTTCCAAAGAGAAATGTTGACTTTACTATATTTAGATATGAGCAGGCAAATTTATCAACTCACCATGAATTTCACAGTTTGTATTCTTACTAAGGAAAAGCAAATCATATTCTACATGGTGTTAAACTAATGATCTGTTCTACTGACATGTATGCATTGTGGGAAAAAGAAAACACTTAGCAATTGTACCATTTGCCCCTAGAATAACCCCTCTTCAGACTAAATCTCAGGGACATGTGATGACCAGGTCAAAAGCATCACCCTTGATATTTTAAAGTGACTCACCAAAGATATCAAAATAAGATTAGAAAAATATTTATTGTTCTGTTGACTGTAGATCAAAAGCTTTTTTTTTTTTTTTTTTTTTTGCTGGTAGAGTCACCATGGTTATTTTTTTATTTTTTGTTTTTTTACCTTATGACAGTTTTTAGAAGTAGGCAGAGAGAAGAGCTACTCACGTTCTCCTTGTCAGGAATCCCTAGAGGAAAAAAAAGAGACAGAGAGAAGCCATAAATTGTCTGATCATTGTACAGGTACAATGAAACTGAAATCCTTTGCTGAACAAAGACAAATAACATTTTGGTGTTTTCCATAAAATCTCATATAATGCTGGTTAGGAAAACAGCAGCATCGATAAAAATTTATAACCAATAAATCAATGAATCAGGAGCAGGGCTATGTGTCCAGGCAACAAAATCCACACTTATTTCAGTTCTCTCCCATATACTTTATTTTCCCAGAGGCAAAAATCCACCTTTGATTCATTCACATCATATAAGTAACTAATTCCACTGACTCAGCACCAAAGCACTCCAAACCGTGGACAAGCGTGCCAGCCCTTCGGTTGCATCTAATGCATTTTTACATCGTAAACCATCTCACCCTGCTCCAGTGATTTGAATCGGGGGGCAACTAGGACATAAAAAACACTGGTATACAACTTCCATTTTGAGCAAAGAAACCTTCTGCTTCTTCCAAATCAGGCCTGAGTGTGGCAGTGACTCTGTCCGGATTATCTCAGTTATTTTTAGTTAGCTAAAAAGTGAACTTTTCATTGATTTACTCATCCATTTATAAACATTTCATGGGCATCTACAACAGGTAGGCCCTATCCTTTTTCACCTCCTTTGAGGCTGCTACCCTGATAGACGTGGTGATAATAGCCACATTGGAAGGTCCCAGAGTCAGCAGAGCTTAATGCACCCAGTACAGTAGGCACAAGTGGTCTCATATTGTGGAAGGAGAAGCATGGGTGGTTTCCATGTGTGGCTTGCACCTCATTTCAAACCAAGGAAGCAGTGTATGGTGGTTTGCATTGTAAAAATAGTGGACATTCTGAGTAAATAGGACGTTCTTTGTCTTACACAAGGGACCACACAGAATTTACGACATTGGTATTAACAGAACTGAGTGCCCACTCTAATGGGCACCATGCAAAAAGGCTAGGTGGGGAAGAGATTTAAGCTTTGTCCTCCAAACTAGGTTAGTCTCAGGGCAAACATCTCAGGCAGGAAGCAGGGGACAAAGGCAGCTGTCCCCTGAAATGGACAATATTAATGGGAATATTGGTCATTACTTCCCAGATCTGTCAGAAGGAGTGAGGGTGAGCTGATGTCAGTACCCTGCACCATCTCAAATCCATCCACCCATGTGGCAATCCCACAATCACTTGAAAGAATGACAGTTGACTGCTTAAGGGGATACAAAAGCTTATTTTCTAGGACATTCAAGAAAATAAAGACACAGTTGCACAAACCACCATATCAGAGCTGCTGGAAAAGGGTATGTGAAGGGAAATAATACTGACCAAGTGGCCTGAGGCCATGTAGGAGCTTGAAAGTTGAACAAAGGCATTAAGAGTGTTGGAATTCAAACTTCCATGGACAATGAACAATCATTGAAAGGTCTGGGGGAAGAGTGATAAGATCAAGAGAAATGAGGGAAGGAGATTATTCAAAAAGAACAGATATTTAAGACACTAGCAGCAGGTGCAATGGCATGGGCCTTGATTGGAGTCCAGTTTGAGTAATCAGCAGTAAAGATATGCAGTTCTGGAAATTTGATCATGAACTTAATAGTGGATGTTGTTAAAGAAAATCATGCCAGTGATTAGATGTCAGAGTGGTGGTATGCTTACACATGGAAGAAGCTTTTCAAAAATGCCTGTGGAAGTATTGGGGCAAAATATGCATAGATGATTTAAAGGAAGGAAGTCTGGCAAAATATTAACATTAAACTACATGTTAATTTATTAATATTAAATTAATATTAAATTAAATCAAAGTGATGAAAATAAGGGTGTTAACTATATTATTCTTTTTACTTTCTATGTTTGAAATTTTTCATAATAAAAAGTAAAAAAAAAAAAATTTATGGAAATCAGGTAGAAGGTAAACCAAGGGTAAGATACCGAGAGCCAGTCAGCTCATTTCTGCTCTTGAGTTAAGAGTGACAAGGCCTCAGCCAGGTGGCTGCAGGGGGAAAAGAAAGTCAAGGGCATGAAGACTGCAGAGGAAGGGGCAAAGGGGGATACCGCGTGGCCTCCGTGGGTGGGGAGAGAAAGCAGGAACCCAAATGGCTGAGGGTCAGAGCTTGGACTGGGAGGAGCACAGAGAAAGGACTGGTGGTGGGCTTTGGGGAGAAGGATGATCTTATGGAAATCAGTCTGTGTTCCCTAATCCACATTTTTTGAGGTTAAGAGGCCAGCAGGACATACAGGTAGAAAGGGAAGCTGTGGTTCCTGGAAAGTTAGGCCTCCCAGTCTTGGGGGAAATGGAGATGCTGGTTGAGGAAGTCTGTACCGGTCACAGGGAAGACAGGATGGCTGAGGAGAAAACAAAGAAAAAAGCAGCCAAGGCCAGACTCTTGGGTAATAGCTAAACTTTGGGAGAAGGGGAAGAAGTAACTGTGAAAGAGGCAAAAATGTAAGAGACAGATGAGGAAACCAGGACGTTGCAGAGGAGCCCAAGGAGCTCAGGGAGAATGGAGGGGAGAGCCACTGAAGTCGGTAGGATTGGGGAGTGGGGGCAACTGGATCTTTTATGAGTTGGTCACTGCTAACTCTGGAGTAGTGCATTCAAGAGGATCGGGCAGAAGCCAAAGTCTGAGGGTCATCGAGTGACAAGGGGAAGAGGTACTAGCTGCCACCATGTGGATGCTCATCCGAGGCCTGGCACCCTTCCACACACTTGACACATTTTCATTCATTTGATTCTCACGACCATCCTGTGAAGAAACCAAGGCACAGAGGATCTGAGTGTCTAGTCCAGGTCACACCGCTAGGAGGAGGCACTGCTGGAATTTCATGCCAAGCACTCCTCTTGAGCCAGTTATCCTCAGCTCAGCCAGGACAGAGAAAAACCAGCACGGGAGGAAAGGAAAGAAAGACCTGCCCCACCCTGCCTGCCATCCCCCTGATGGAGGGAGAGAATCAGAGAGCTCACCCAGAGGAGGAAACAAGAGGGGGAAGGTAAAGCAGCTCCCCAAAGATGCCTCCAGTCAAGAGGGAAGAGGGTCCCTGCAGAGAGTGACAAAGGAGTGAGGGCAGAAATTCAAGGACCAGCAAGAGGGTATGAGGGCGATTCCATGCTCCTAAATCGCTTGGATTGGAACCACTGCACACTCATCACTGTGTCTGGTGGTCAAAGTACCACAGTTCAAATACTCTAGTACTTGGTGCCTTGTTACACACACACACACACACACACACACACACACACAGCCTAAGGAGACACACAGGTACATGGAGAGACTCCTAGTGACAGCAGTAACAGAACTACACAGAGGCTTCCGACATACATGAAGACACACAGACTGAGGGGACAGGGGATTTCTTGGAGTCTATGGACACCTGCCAGAAAAGAGAATCACACAGAAAAACTTCCTTTCTTTTACCATCAGCCAGAAACTAGTCTCTTGCAAAAGGCCTGACAGTTTTTAGCCATCTGCACTTCACGTATAGACCATGCCACTTGGCCATGCATAGACTTGGAGAAACGAGCACCACAGTTAACCTGCCCATCACTTTCCGTGGTCATACTCGTGGTGCTTGGAGGAGCACCCAGTGTCTACCAAGGGCTGGCATCTGAAGAGGCCGTGATTTAACAAGAATAAGAGATGAGTCACACTGCTTCTCTGCGTGATCAACAGAGTCAAAATAAGGAAGATGTCACAGAGACAAGTGCTTTTCATGAATCCCATCTTTGAAAGAGCAGAGAAATAACCTTGCATTTCACTATCAGATGAAAATGATTTGAGAAAGTACCTCTAAGCATGTCTATGCCTCAGCTGGCACCGGAGCACGCTTCCCTCCATTAGCCAAGACCACAAAATAATCTTACATTAACCATTTTCAAATATCTCGAGTGTGAGCTGGCAGGTCTATTTATCCACATAAAAGTCTGGAAATTTTCTGTCAAGCTGGTGTAGGACATTTTTGTTGTTGCTCACATGTAAACACGTACCACACGACAAATTTTTAGATACAAAATGTCACATTTTTGACTTACTGTCATTGTTAGAGCCCGTTTCCATAACACCATAAGGAGGAGCCAGAAGTCCTGCCATATACTGTCGATATTTCTGAAAGACAAGATTGTAAACTCAGTACACAGATATTTACTCACTTGGAGCATTCATTTATTTACATGCTACAAAGCAGAAACGTTGAGTGTCAGGAAGCATCTAAGCCTTATGTTTGTAAAGCCGTGAAACGTGCTCCCTGGGGCCTCTGGTCTAAAGTAAAGATGTTGGATTCTACCTGGGTCTTCCTGGATAGGACTGAATGTGCCCCCTGCCCAGGTGAGGGGTCCATCTCAGCCTGTTTGTGCATCTGAATGGTGTGGGCTTCCTACCCTCCTCCCCGCCCTGCAAACACATGCTCAGCTTTTGCTAGAGAGAAACAGCACTCAGTTTTTATAGATGCAGATACAAATAACTGTGCTTCCTTCTTAATAGGTGAATGGCACTGAATCAGAATCTTTCAAAGCAAAAAGAAATGCATCTCTTGAAAAACTGTCTTTTTGAAAGAAGCTCATTCCCTTCCTTTTACCTACTTCCTTTTATACTGTACACCTGCCTGCTCTGTGACCTCCAAAGAATTTTTGGTATGTTGTCAAATAAAATAGGTTGGCTTAATTTAGAGCCATTTGGATTCTCCTGAATTATACTCCCCTGGCTTTTGGGCCAGGCAGTCTCTGATCCAGGGGCTGCTTGGCAATATACATTAGCCCTGGGAGTCTGTGTTGTTCGGGAGAGATGAGGTTTGGTGCGTGCAAAGTAACCCTTAAGTATCCCACGAGAGATGAGTAGTGACATTTACGAAGAATGGAAGATGAATGTCCACCATCTTTCCTCCCTTTGCAGGTAGTAAATGCAGCCTCCTCTCTTTCAGAATGAAAGCTGGGCAATTCTAGCACAGGGTGTCATGTATATTTATGGTTTATAATTACAGTGACACATAAATGTTCAACAGCATCAAAAGAATCAATGCCCTGTAAGGGGCTCGTGGGTTACACAAACGTCAGCAGAAAAGACTTCATCTATAGCAATGGGAAGCTGGTGACATGCTGGATACGCCAGTATTTGGGCCACCATCTGGCCCATTTGGTAGATTTGAATGGCATATGTAATGTAACATTGATGCTTTCTCAAAAGAGCCTTCTAGTCAAGATGCAACTAAGTTTTTTTTTTTTTTAATCTTTTTTTCTCATTCGGAAGCAACCATCCTAACACCTGCACACAAACATTAAAATCATAATTTTCTGTGCTTCTAAGTTAACAAGTCACACAAACTCACAGGGCCAATATATCACCTTGCATTCCTGCCATTTCCTTTGATTACCCCTCAATTTTGATTCTCGTACTGGGATTGAACTCAAGGGCACTCAGCCACGGAGCCACATGACCAGCCCTATTTTGTATTTTATTTAGAGACAGGGTCTCACTGTGTTGCTTAGCACCTCACTTTTGCTAAGGCCGGCTTTGAACTCTCGATCTTCCTGCCTCAGCCTCCTGAACCACTTGGATTACAGGCATGCACCACCATGCTCTGCTGATTCTCGTTTTTCTTATGACACCTTATACCCTTCTTCTTCATGGGGGGCTTTCATGAAGCACATTCCTAGGCATCCAATTATTCTGGGCTCTAAATAATATAAACTCAGAGACAGGAGATAAGGACTGATTATGTTTGAAGGTTCTGTGATCCCTTGTAACCTTTAGAGTTATATCCTGGCTGTCGGCAAGTCCCTAACAGGCTCCTAAAAGAAATAACTCATATTAATCAACGGGGCCATTTCACTTTGCTTAGACATGTTGTCTTGGACAGGATGGTGTTCGTTGTCTCAGGCACCTCAATGTCAATTCCACTGAGCTTCCTGGAAGTACCTTCCTGATCCTGGAATGAATGAACCCCATAGCACCTGTTCTGTTTTTCTCTCAAGCACATCACCAGGGCAGCCGCTAGTGGCAGCAGAAAAGACAGCAGTCCTTCACAGAGGAGTCAGCAGGCTGGATTTCAGAGCATGTGTATGCTGCTATGTGAGGGTGGTGTCTCAGGCCCCAGCTCAGTGCTGAAAATAAATAGGCATAGTCCTTTGCTATGTCATAGTCACCTGTGAAGTGTCTGTTTTCTACTGCACAGGGCACCTTGTCTTGTAATTATATTATGGTAATTTCTCCTTATCTGAGGGGGACCCATTCCAAGACCAACAGTGGATACCTAAAACCATGGATAGTACTGAAAACTACATGAACTATTTTTGTTCCTATCCACACACACCTGTGATAAAGTTTGATTCATAAATTAGACATGGTAAGAGATTAATAACAACTAATAAAATATTTAATACTTATAATAAGATGCTGTAATCAAAGTTAGATGAATGTACTCTCTCTCAAAATATCTATTCTACTGTGCAGAACTCTGGATCACAGGCAACCTTGGGTAACTAAAGCCATGGAGAGTGAAACCATGGATGGGGGGAGCTGTTGGATTTCTAAAATTTTTCTAGAAATTTTCAAATATACCTAGAAATAGAATACCACATATTCAATAATTATGAACACATACTCAGTGTTATTTCATCTACACATCTACCCAAATTATTTTGAAGCAAATTTTCTAGTTATCATATCATTTAATCCATAACTATTTCAGCAGGAATCTCTAAAAGAAAATGACTCTTTTTTTTTCCAATCAAAATCACAATATTATCACAGCTAAAAATATCCAGCTGATGTTCAAATTTCTAATTGTTTCATAAATATCATTGCTGAATTGCACTTGTAAAGTAGTTTACATTGATGACATTGTATAACATCTTTTGATATAGAGGAGGCTACAGAAAGAGGGTTAAAACACTTGGACTTGCAAATAAAAAGTCAACCTTTTAAAATCACTTTTATTTATTTTTTTTAAATGAGATCACTCTTATCCTAATGAAATTTCTAATTTTTGGAATTTCATTTAGAGCATCTCTTCTTTTTTTTTTAAGAGAGAGTGAGAGAGAGAGAATTTTAATATTTTATTTATTTTTTAGTTTTCAGCAGACACACATCTTTGTATGTGGTGCTGAGGATCGAACCTGGGCCGCACGCATGCCAGGCGAGAGTGCTACTGCTTGAGCCACATCCCCAGCCCCTAAAATCACTTTTAAATAAATATCCATTGAAGTTGGAAATTGATTTCTTACAAAGCACCTGGAAGAGTACTGTATATGAATCAGGATGGAAACAGTTAACTAGAATAAAACATATATATATATATATATAAATGTGATTCCTACATTATTTGTATATTGCTTGATCACTAGGCAGCATTTCATGTTCCAAAGCATTCTACACAAGAAAATACCATGTTAAAGGAAGCTGAGCCTCACTCACAGCAGGTCACATAAAACTACAGTGCTATATCATGTTCTTACCTGTTACACTTGGCAACGCTGCAAAAAGCTTGTTAACATGCTCCTGATGAGAGTGGAAAAAATAAGTCTCTCATATATTGTTTATATGTATGTAAAATGATCAAGCCTGGTAGAAGGCAATGTGAAGCATTATCAAATTTTAAAATGCATATTTTATTTAAGCAAGAAATATTCCTTAGGGCAGATATAGCTTCCAGAAGAACTTGAAACATATGCAAATACATGTACCTGTTTGTAACAGTGAACAGTAGACAAGAAATAACCCAAATGTTGATAAGAGGATATTGGTTTATTCCCTGCTATGTAGATGATGACAGGTTATTTCTTGTTAAGCCAATAGTGTTGGAGAAGTACACAGTCATGAAAAAGAACAAATCAAGCCCACCTATATGGATAGAAATGATCTCCACAGTATGTTTGCAAATTAAAGGAAAAAAGAGACTGCATCATGGTGTATATAATATGCTATAATTTTATGGGTACAAAAGAATAGATGTTTTTATGTGTATGACTATTCATAAAATATGCAAATGCATAGGATATCTCTGGACAAATATACAAAAAAGAAGTGACAAAGACTTCCTTTGAATAAGATCTCTGGGTGGGAGCTGAGGTTGTAGCTCAGTGGAAGAGTGCTTGCCTTGCAAGGGGTGAGGCCCTGGGTTCGATCCTCAGCATTACATAAAAATAAATAAACAAAGATATTGTGTCCATCTACAACTAAAAAAGTATTTTCTAAAAAAAAGATCTCTGTGTGGATAACAGTCAAGTGGGAGAGAAACTTAGTTCTCATTATACATTCTTGAGAACTTCTGACTTTTGTACCATGGGCATTGTTACCTCTGGGATTCCAGAACAGTTAACTCTTCTCCCGTATTTATTTATTACTGAACTTCTATATTATCATTTGAATAAAAGTTTCTGCTACTAAAACAACAAGAAAACAAGCAAAAAAGAAAGAAAAGAAAAAAACACAAACAATCAAAACCAAAAACATTTAAAAAGAAGGAAGAAATTCGAAAAATAAAAGGCCATCTATGAATGCTGTGGTCCATCACCCCAGTTGACCCTGGCCTTTGAGTCACCCAACCCAACAGTCAGCATTTGATTGAAGAAGCTTCCAGGCAATTCCAGTCCCCAGCCACTTAAGTCACCTGCAGACATCCAAATCACCTTGGTTGTTCAAGCATTCCCAACTGAACTTCCAGACCACCTGGAGCAAAGAGAAGTCATTCCCAATGTATTGTGTTCAAATTCCTGACCCTGAACCAAAGAATCTGTAGACATAATAAAATGGTTGTTGACAGATGCCATAAGTTTGGTATAATGGTTATACAGCAATAGATACCTAGAATACAGTTTGGTATCTGAAAGTAAGGTAGTGTTACAACAAAACCTAAAACATGTGGCATTAATTTTGGGATTGGAAGGTGGGAGAAACCCTGATGGGACTGGAGGGCTGTGTATGGGGGATGAAAGGAAAGCAGGGGACATACTATGGTAGATGAAGGACACTGACCCTTGTTATGTTGGGGTGGAAAGTTTAGCAAGACTGATGCTCAAGGAAAGCGGAATGGGAAAAGTACCTAATGAACAGATGGGACAGGCTAAGGAGATTTCTTGGAAGAAGCCAAGTGTCAATTCTTTTAGTTTCCTATTTTAGGGTACAGATAAAGAGAAGCTGACAAAGGAGTCATTTAGTTTGCAATCAGAGTTAGAGTAAATATAAATTAGGATCCAAGACCTGCAAAGTTAAAAAAAAAATAAATGAAGCTATGTCTTATCCCCGATCTCTCAGCAAAAGATTTTCAGAGTAAGAAAGGGCCTCGTGACAAAGATCAAATATAGGACGCTGGCAGGAAACAAAGCCTCAGAGTGAAGAGGCCCAGAGTGTGACTACTGAAGACTTCAGAAGGTTTAAGGTGGGCTTCACAGATGTTGTGTCACAAGAACCTCAAAAAGGGTTCACAGTAGAGAAAGGCTTATGCAAAGATAGATGTGGGGATGGCTCTTGTCTAACAAAGTGAAGTATAAATTGATACATAAGAAACCCACTAAGATTTTCCAGAAATTACACCCTCTTGGACTGAAAGGTACACTACGTGACAAAAAGACTCCTGAAATGCGAGTGGAAATCACGCTAACAAAACTACACAGCTGCAGCACAGACTGCTTTTTATGTAAAGGGAAGATGACTAAGAGGGAAAAATTAGAAGCCCAGAAGGCAAAACCAGGAGCCACAGAAAAATTCCCGGGAAGCAGAACTGGACTCTCATCAAGGAACTGATGCCATTTTCCCAGCTATATTTCAAAATCGCTATAAACTGGTGACTGTTCTATGAACCTCATTCCATCTGCTATGGTTTAGGCTATATGAGAAGTCTCCCAAAAGTTCATGTGTGAGACAATGTAGGAGCATTCAGAGGTGAAGTGGTTAGATTATGAGGGCAGTGCTCTAATCAGTGGATTAATCCATTTGATGGATTAATGAGGTGAATGGATTAGTGGGTAGTAACTGTGGGCAGGTGAGGCGTGGCTGCAGGGTTATATTACCCCTGCTTCCTTGTACTCAAGCTCTCTCTGCTTCCTGGTTGTCATGAACTGAATGGCTTTACCATGCCCTTCCACGAAGATGTTCTGTCTCACCTTGGGCCCAGAACTACTGAGTCTGCCAACCATGGACTGAGTCTCTGAAACCTGGAGCCAAAATAAACTTTTCCTTCTCTAAGCTGTTCCTTTCAGCCAGGACTTTTGGCCACAGTGACAAAAAGATGACCAACACACCTTCCTTTTCTAATAGAAAGGTCTACCGCAGCTCTCTATCCCCTATACCTATTATTTGTTGGGTGTTGTTAGGGACGTAATGTGTCTCTCATTCACAGGTGTAAATTGAGAAGCATATTCAGGGAGCTGTACTAGAGAGAGAGCTTCTGAGAAGACTCATCCTCGTCTAGACCTGACTCAGATCTTGTGCTGTGAGTTAGTGGTGTCAAACACGGCCAGACAGTAGACTGGGGCACAATGTTTCCTAAAGACGACAACACTCTATCATCCCACATGCTTTCTCGAAAGGCAAATCTCTATTTCTTTCATCAAAAGGAAGCATCTAGTTCCCCTCTCCTTCGACTTGGGAGAAGTCTAAACTAGATGGAGAGGCCACCTAGAGGTGCTCTGGTCAGCAGCCCAACTGATCTCAGCCTCTGGGGTCTCTGAATTTGATTCTAGCCCCAAGGGACTTGAACCAACTTCAGTCATTCAAGTCTTCCCAGCTATGACCAGGGCAGGGTGGAGCAGAGAGGAGTCATCCCTCAGTGCCCTTTTAGCACTGACTCAGAGAACCTACACGGGTAATGAAATTGTGGCTGTTCTAAACCACTCGACTTGGTGTGGTTTGTTAAATACCAACAGATAAAAAATAACAGGACTCTATTGTAGAGATTAAAGTTGTCCAATTTGCAGCTCGGGCTTCAACAATGAATAGACTGGCTAGAAGTTACCTTGGAATATGATGAGCCCCCCTTCCCAGGGGGCTGTAGAGTCACTGGTCCTCTAAGTGGTGTGTAACACTGCTTGTATGTGCAGAATTTAATGAAGGGATTGCCTAGAGGTTACCAGAGATGAAAGCGACATAGGGATTCTAGGTTTGTACAGGGACCAATGCTAAACCATATGATGCTATATTTGTGTGGCCTGGAATAGACAAGGGACAGGGTACAACTTTGGGGAACAAACCTGGGCCGTAAGCTGAGTGGACACAGGCCATGGGATCACCCACATCTGCCTGGCAGGGCTGGGGCACCAGGGCAGCCAGCAGAGGCATGCAGTACCACTCGTCAAAGCCTGTGCGGCAGTGGGCAGCAAGGGACGGTGACAGCAATGGAATGTCCCCAGGTGTAAGTGGGAGGGAAGTCAGCACGAGTTGGAGTTCACTGAGGTCAACAGTCTTTGAGGGGTGACCCAGTCGCCCTAATGGTGGTTACTCAAGGTCAGCTCTGCACACTTGCACACCTCGCTGCCGAGGCTGAGGTGTCCTGACTGAGCCCTCCTTTGTCAATGTCTTCTTTGGGATCCTGGTTGATGTCCACCTGCAAATACTTTCCCTGGATCCAAATACACTCTTAACACCTTGGTAGGTGATGTGGCCTTGCTGG
The DNA here is from genome assembly GCF_047511675.1 of Marmota flaviventris. Classification (NCBI taxonomy): domain Eukaryota; kingdom Metazoa; phylum Chordata; class Mammalia; order Rodentia; family Sciuridae; genus Marmota; species Marmota flaviventris. Next base: position 59,352,013 of record NC_092508.1, read on the forward strand.
GTCATTTTTCAAGTGGCCATATGCACTTGGGGAAGAACTGTACTGTTCACTCAAGTATGAAGTCAGCAGAGACAAATCAAGAGTTGGCTGAAGAAGAGTAGAACTCAGAGTCAGTGCTCTGTAGGGGAGAAGGAAGTGCTGCACTCTGGGGTTACCCCCGGACTCCCGCACTGTGTCCCTTAGTGTCTCATGTGTGACACGTGGGATGGCCTGGGCTTTGCTACAGAGGTACCCTGTTCATGGCTGGAGAAGCTCCTGCAGAGCCCAGAATGGGGGTGGGGGTGGGGCACAGAAGACCACTAGTCTGGATTTGGTTCTATCTCTGAGGCCCAAGGTGTCAGTCTCCCCCTTAATGGTGAGACCACTCTAATGCAGAAGCTGACATGGACTGTGAGATGCCCCTGGCTGGAGAACTCCACTTCCCAGTCCTCTGGAGTTAGGAAAGGCAGTTAAGAAATCAGTTATTTAATGACAAGAAAGCCAAAAAGGCCATCTGGGGTCCTGGAAGAACTTTCAAGCTCGGGTCTTAGACTGAGATCCTCCTAGCTGGTCACTAAGCAGCTGGGTCACTGCAGGCAAGTCCTTTAAGCTCTCTGGTTTCAGTCTTTGCATCAGAAAATTGAGTGCTCTGAATTAGATGGAGGGTGTCTAAACATTGTTCTGCAGACCTGAAGGATCCTGGGGCAGGTGCACAGCATGCAAACATGGCCTTCAGCTCTCATGGAAACTAGACTGTCTTCACTTTTTTCTGTTTTATAAATCAGAATTCCAAGAGCGATTGCACTTAAAAAAACAACATTGAATCCTACAGAACAAAATTTTATAAACCACAGGATTAAATAATCTCTGAACTTCTAGCCAATGGATATCACTCAAAGATTTCCATGAAGAATCAACAAAGAGGGCCAGGGTTGTGTCTCAGGGTTGTGGTAGAGAGCTTGCTAAGTATATGTGAGGCACTGGGTTTGATTCCAGCACCACATAAAAATAAGCCAAATAAAGGTATTGTGTCCATCTACAATTAAAAAAATTTTTAAAAAAAGAATCAACAAAGACTAATTTGGGATTGTCTTGGAAGTGCTAGGGGCTTTTCTTTATTAAGAAGACTTCTATGGTGGTGGTTTGGCAAGAGACAGTTTGTCAACAAATTGGTACTAAGACTTTAACCAAGATGTACCATGGTGCAAGGCTGACCTTCTGTAGCGGGGACATGCAGGGCCCCACCATGTGGCACCCAGCAGGACAGGAGGGAAGGAGAGAAGGACAAACAGGAGCTCTTCCTGGAGTTGAAATTCTATTCTATGTCAAGTAGTTTAAAGGATTAGTTTATACTTTTATATCATGAAGTAGAAAGCTAAATTTGCATAATTTTTAAAGATTAAAGCATGAGACATCAAAGAAATTCTGAACTGGCTGCTGGCTACTTCTAGCTACAAAGGATCTAGACCTCAGGCATTAGGTATTGATTTCCTCTGCATTCAGGAACTTCAGTGGAAAAAACCAAGGACCTCTGATGTTATAGAAAGCATGCCGATGTTGGAATCACACAAGCCTGTGGCCCTTCTTCTCATACTGTCACATGCTGTCTGAAAACCTACCTCAATCTCCTAGATAAGGATCCTGGGATAGAAGTACCCATCTTCCAAGTCCCTTATCAGGATGAGAAACAAACCCATCACATATTAGACCCATAATTACAATTAGTGGATAATAATAGTAATACTGGTAATCGTAACGATAGACCAATGATTAATCAGGCTATTCACAGTATAGTTGATATTTCCCAACCAGACAGTCTTCAGCTTTGGGAAAGGACATTTTCCACAGTATAACTTCACAATGCCAAGGCTGTGGATAAACCCAATATGGAGACCCACAACATTCCTATTGCTCTGTTAAAAGGGACTATGGGAAAATCAGAACTTAAATAATAGACCTTCTTAAATAATTTTGTAACATGAGACCTACTTTGTATCCACATGGTGAACTGTTCATGGAAGAAGCAGCAAATTGCAGAGTGATGTGGAGAGGAAGAGAACTAGAGAGACAGCCCAGAAATATCAACAGGAGCAGAGCCTGTGGCCAGCAGGACTGGTCGCCAGATTAATCTGTAAATTACAACCGGCCAGTTTTCAAGTCAAAGAATAGAGGGGAGGGGGAAGAATGTGAGAAGTGGGGGAATGGGGTAGAAAGAGAGTAAAGTCCTCAGACTAGTGAGGTCATATGACTGTCCCCAAACTGAGCTGTAGATGTGTCACTGGTGACGCTAATGTTTTTAAGAAGAGACCAAAGGTGGTGACACTCTTAGAAAAGTTAAAATCTGGTTTATCTCAGCCAATTAACTGCCTGCTTCAAGGCTACCGAGGAGCTCTGTCTGGGAAGGCTGACTGAGTGGCTGTGGGACTGAGTTGGGTGCTGGGGCTAAACCCCAGCTCTGCCCCATAATCCCTGAGCCCTGGCCCAGGCTGCTCCCACCCAGAGCAGGGGGCACCTTTTTCCTAATATGCACACAAGCCCCCTATGGCCCAGGTGTAGCCCAGGAACTGGAGCATTTCAAAAGTTGTGTGGCCCCTGCTGGGGAAGGAGACAGGACGCCTGAGTCACATAGCTCTTTAAGAGGTAGGTCACAGTGGCAAAGCACAGCACTTAGTGAATAAAAAAGGCTGGCCAGCCGCTTGAACCCAAGCTGAGCTCTCTAAGACAGGAGAAGACAGGGTGCTGGTGGGGCAAGGCTTTTTACCTTAGGGGTCAGAGAGCTCTGCTACCTTTTCTGGGTGTTCTCCAAGTTGTTGCCCAATGTCAAGGAGGCCCATCCAAGTCACCCTGCAGCAGGCCAGTGCAGCAAGAGACTGCTATCACATTCCTACCTGCCAGTGGCAGCCAGGCATACACCTGAGCTTTGGCCACTGCCTCCCCAGTCACTGTCCCCTTGCCTGTCCTCCGGACCCCCTGGACAGTCATCAGGCTGTATCTGAAACCCCTAAGCTAGGATAGCTAGAAAAGAACTAGAAAAGCATTAAAAATAAGAAGTCAACCAACAGGCATTGTTCCACCTGATGGGTGGAGGTCAAGGGGTGTGTGTTTGGACTGGGGATAAACACATGAGAGCATGTGTGGGCAGCATCCAGGACTGGAACAGTTAGCAGAGACAGTTCTGGGTGTGGGGACATGCCTCATGTTAATGTCCCATTCACTGTGTTTTACTAGGTTCTCCCAACATATTAAAGCCGAGCTCATAAAAGGTAAAGGTGAAGATCAATTCATCTGTACTTTCTCTGAAAGCATCAGGAATACAGAGTCAGGTAGCTTGGAAGAGTGATGTGATGTTTAGCACCTCCCACACACTTTTTCTGTTTCTTGGCAAGAGGTTCTTCACAATCTCTGTATGATGTGCAAATGGATGTGGCATTTTGCTCTAAAGCCTCAGAGAGCTAGAATATTCTTCAACATATCAATAGTAGAAAGGAAGGCAGAGAGCAGAGCAGATAAAAATGGAAACCTGCAGGCAGAAATTTTCTGTTTACCAACTTAAAGCCACACACACACACACACACACACACACACACACACACTGCTTTTCCCACAGCACATCGTGCTGGACTGAAGTGACTTCCTATATCAAGTTTCTCTGTCTCCTTGTTTCTTGATTTCTACAGCACTGGCAGAATAGGGCACAAAGAACCTCCATTGACTCTTTGACAATGATATTTAGTGACATCGTTTAGTCCTATTGTAGGAATTTTCAAATGGAGGCAAAATCATACTTGCCAACTCATAGCCATCTTTAATTGGTGGCAGGCTGCTGAGGACCGCAGTCTGCGGTGCAATCGTCATGACAATGGCTCTGATGGAACAAGTTCTCCAAGGCTGAATCCCTTAAGAAGCCCAGACTAATGCCCAAGTAGGATGGGGCCACAAGAAAGCCAACAAAGTCGGAGACCAACCTGCCCTTTGAAATGCCGCCTCCTACTGGGGGCCCAAGACTGACCGACTGGGTGGGGGACCTCAAGTACTCCCAAGTGAAGGGAAAGTGATGCCCTGTGAGGGAAAAGAGCATAGCCAGGTCTCACGCCATCAGAGTGGACAGGTAACCCAAAGGGACAGGAGAATAAATGCATGTTCATGTAGTCACTCTGCAAATGCTCTCTGTATGTCTCCTCAGCCCTGATGAGGGAGGCCACTGGAGCTCTCTCAAGCCTTGTGCTCTAGCAGGACAGCCATTCACAAGTGATCACACAAATCAACTGTTTCAGTGCTAGAAGGGAAAAACAGAGGACCTGCTCGAAACACAGCCAGGTGGTGGTGGGTGGTGCCAGTTCAGATTTGGGAGTTGGGAAAATGATATTGAATCTGAGGCCACGGGCTCAGATTTGCTTGGGAAAAAGGGCTAGGGGCAAGGAGAAGGTAGAAAAGAGCCTCCAGATACAGAGAGGACAGGGGAGATGAAAAGGGACAAAGAAGGCCAGTAAGGTGGCAAGTAGGGACAAGAGGGATGAGGATGGTGTTGAGACCTGAGCATGTGGGGCCAGGACGGGTAGAGTTGTACTGGTCATGGTAAGGACTCTGGCCCATGTCCTAGTGTAATGAGAAGAATTTCAAATGGAGACAGGATGAGAGCAGATGAGTGTTTTTAAAAGCGTATTCTGGCAACTCCATGGAGAATGGTTTTGATGGGAAACCAAGGAAGTCATTGGGTGCTGAGGGGAGGGCAGGCCTGGACACAGCCTCCCAAAGGGACAAAGAAAGGGGTGCAGAGGAAAGAGAGAGACACATGGTATAGGAGGTGGAGAGAGATAAGGACACGTTCCTAAAAGCAGAAGCAAAACAAACTCCACTTACTGTCCACGGCATGAAAGTCTCTGATTTCTTGCTAAAGCACATGCAACACATCTGTACCTCTAGAATGACTAAATGGTTTGGAGACTTCAGGGGGCTCCCTGGGATAAGTGTAATTTAAGTTAGCGCACACTTGGTATATTCAAGTAATTAATTAACCATGAGCTTCTCTTAGGGAAACACAAATTGAGAGCAAGATGCACACACAGTAGGTCAATGCTACTTAATTGAAAGTCATAAAATAATGTGCTCTGGAACTGTTGTTGCAAAGTAAATCCTAACACCTCTTGTCACACATTAAGTCTGAACCTATTGAAGTCCATCTAACATACAAATGGGGCTATAATGGTGAAAAAATTAGCTGTTGCCTTCTTGTTTACAGAGAACAGTTGATTGACATTTTATGTAATCACATTAGTACTTATTTTAGTTATCTTCTTTGCTGCTGTGACTAAAAGACCTGATCATAACAATTTTGGAAGAAAAGTTTATTTTGGGGCCCATGGTTTTAGAAGTCTCAATCCATAGACCAGGCTCCATTCCTTGGGGCTCAAAGTGAGGCAGAGCATCATGGCAGAAAAATGTGGTGCTGGGAAGTAGCTCAACTGAGCAGGAAGGAGAGAGAGAGAGAGAGAGAGAGAGAGAGAGAGAGAGAGAGAAAAGAAGGAGGAGGAGGAGGAGGAGGAGGAGGAGGAGGAGGAGGAGGAGGAGGAGGAGGAGGGAGGAGAGACTCCAGTCCCTAGATACAGAATATATACCCCAAAGGCACACAGCCATGGACCATCCACCAGCCACACCCTACCCATTCAGTTAACACTCAACTAATCCCATGGTGGGGGGGCCGTTAACTCACTGATTGGGCTAAGGCTCTATAACCCAACCATTTCTCCTCTAGACTTTCTTTTTTTAAAAAAATATTTATTTTTTAGTTGTAGTTGGACACAATACCTTTATTTTATTCATATATTTTTACGTGGTGCTGAGGACCGAACCCAGGGTCTCATGGGTGCGAGGCAAGAGCTCTACCATTGAGCTATAACCCTAGCCCAGACTTTCTTGCATTGTCTCACACATGAGCTTTTGGAGACACCTAATACTAAACCATAGCAGTCCTCAAAAGGTGATGGATATTATGTATTGTTATTCAGAATTTAAATTAATATATGAAGTCCAACTCTTATAAAATTAATAGTAACATCAACAATATAAATCATTAAAAGATGAAAATCCCCAAAATGTGCTTATGTGTTGATAATACAGAATTAGGATACATTGATCACTTTTAACCTGCAATAAGGATAACTTCAAAGACCATAATAGCCCACTGTTGTCCCATTAGAGAAAACCACCAGCACTTTGTTTCTTGCTATACAATGCCTTGCTCAAAGGCAGTCAGTAGGGGAGGCAAGGGCTGAGTACAGGAGATTCAGAAGCTGGAAGATTTCACTAGCTCAGATAGATGCCTGAACTCCCCATTTTGGAGACAGCCCATTACTTTCTGGCCTATCTCCTTAAAACCTTTAACCAGTGGGGCACAGGCACTCTGCATTCCTCAGGCATTTTCTGATCCAGTTTCTCTAGAAGTGCTCAAGTATCACTCATTTGTCCTACTTCCTTAACTTCTATCCTACCCTGAAGCCCCCAGGGGGCACGTGGTATCAGTATGGTGGTGTCAGTTTTTGCCATATTCATCCCCACCAGTCATTAGCATGTAGTGACTTGGATCTGTCGGTTACCCTCCAGCCCCGCCCCTTCTCACCTTCAATCATTCTTCCCCTTTAGAGGCTTTCTACGTTGATGCACTTGGAACTTGGGCAGCCGTCCTGCCCACCCACGCTGGTTGTGCCTTTTTTCTTCATTCCTCTCATGAGCATCATTTCTATCATTTCTGTTCCAAGTTCCCACAAACAATCTTAAAACATCCCTGTATATCCTCATATTCCAATACATCCTTACTGCATTTATCAGGGAATCACAGTTCTAGCTGTGTGGTTTTGGAAGCTCCTGGGATTTGTGGAACATGGAACCCCTTGAGTCCTTTGAGCACACCACAGTTTCAATCATCTCTTCACTTGAGAGCACCTGAACTGTTTTTCATTGTAGGGTACTTTCTTATAGGCCTTCCCCAGGCCCTGTGCTTTCTAACATTTCTCTATATCATTAAATAAAAGATGAGGCCCCACTTTTTCTTCCAGCGGGAACACGAGGAGATGCCAATAATAAAAGTGATGCTTTGGCCACAGCGTGGATGAGAATGTCAGGGTGCCCTGAGTCCAGGGAGTGGGGCATGAGAGAGGGAAAGGCTGAGAGACTTGGGGGAATCAAGCTGTAAGATCCAGGCAAAAGTGAGCTCCGATCCCAGCTCTGCTAATGTGTGCTGCTGGTGCTGACAGGACCTGGGAGCCCTCACACAACCTGGCCATGCCTGTCCTCCCAGCCTCAACTCTTCCTGTGTTCACTTCTTTCCAGCCACACCAACCTCTTTTATTCACTGAGTTTGCTCCCAAGGCCTCCTGTTACCTGAATGCACTTCCTGCCAATTTCTCCCTATCTTAGTTTACCTATCACCACTTAGGGGTGGCCTTCCCTGAACCCCCAGTCTGTGTAAGTCTAGCGCTAATCTTTCTCAGCACTGTGCCTCCACCACCAGTGTGCCCAAGCAACGTGTGGTTATGTAGCGTATCTGAGCTGGCTCAATGCCTTTCTCCTCAGCTCCTCCACAGGCTAACCAAGGGCAGGGACCACCCCTGTGTTCTCGCTCAGTGTAGAATGGGAGTCTAGCGCAGGGCCTGGAACCCAGGAGGCTGTCAATGAGTTTTGAGTGAATGAATCACTGGTAGAATGTTTTAGCCACTTGGAGGCTTAGATTCCTTAAGAATAAGCAAAAAGTATTACTGGGGCACCCCTCATGGTTGATGGAAGGACTCAGTGGGATAACTCAAGTAAAGTTTCTCACAGCCCTGGAACACCATAAATATTAGATCCGACTTCCTCTGCATCTTAGAGTCATTTAATTGGCAATCACTTAATTACATCATCATTTCTTCTTATACCAATTCTGCCAAAGGGCACATTTTCATTTTAAAAACTAATGCTTGGAAGAAAGAGTCAGCCAAATGCATGAAAATCTAGAAACAGAAATGTAGTGATTTGGAAGTAGGATGAAAAATGCTATTTGAAATCATATGATGTACATGGTCAAATATTTCTGTGATGTTTGTTTGTTCCCTATGAATAAGCATCTTGCTTCCAGTCAAGGGACAGGGAAAGCATGATGGTCAGTTGATGCTGATTAAAACAAACATCTAAATTTAATTTATCAAAATCTATGCAAACTATGAGCATAATGGTGCATGCCTGTAATCCTGGCTAGCTGGGAGGCTCAGGCAGAAGAATTGAAAGTTAGAGGACAGCCTAAGCAACTTAGATTCTGTCTCAAATTTTTATAAAATATTTTTTAAAAAACTGTAGCTCAGTGAAAGAGCATTCCTGGGCTTTCATCCCCACAAACACACACACATACACACACACAAAAAAAAATATGAATACTAACTGCAATTTAAAGGAAGTACAGAGAAAAAGAGAGACCGTGCCAGTATGTTTCTCTAGAATTAGTGCCAAAACACACTTGTGGGTGAAAAAGACCCATGTGTGACTCATGCATGATTTCAGTATTATTCTCAAAAATTAAATAACACTGTAAAAATTTAATTCTAAGACAAACAGATAAACAAACATAGCACCCAGAACATTCCTTTGCTTTATCTGATAGCCTCTTCTAATTGGTGTATAACTCCATTGACTATCAACTGTATTTTTTATAAACTTGGCAAAGGGTTCTCATCTAATATATCTAAAGAAAAAAATAGGGGGTATACTCTCTTGCTCAAATTATGTTTAAATGAAAACTTTAATTTTTGACAGTTTAACAAAATAGAACAGGAGTTATAAAACATTATGGATAGTGTTTGAATATCATTAGTGTTCAAAAGAATCAGATTTACTGATTTTGATAACTGCACTGTGATTACATAAGAAAATGTCTTTGTTCTAAGGCAACACACCCTGAAGCATTTAGGGGCAAAGAGGTACAATGTCTCAAAGTACTCACAGATGATTCAGAAAAAAAAATAAGTGGCAGGAAGAGAGATAAATGGGGCAAAATGCAAATAATTGGTAGAATTTGGGTCAAAAAGTATAGGGAAGTTCTTTGTATTAGTCCTGCAATTTTGCTGTGCACATTTAAATTATATCAATATTAAAAATAATCAAAAAAAATAAAAAAAGAGTCAAACTTGAAGCTCTTTTTGTTGTTGTTATTTGTTTGCTTTCAGGTGGTACAGGGGATTGATCCCAGGGCCTTGGGCATCCTGAAGGAGCTTTCTGCCACTAAGCCACATCTTCAGCCAGAGGTGAAGCTTTCAGTGAATACTCCAAACACACTGACGCTGTCCACATCTGCCTTCCTGGTCATGGCTCAATTCCAGGCTCCGATATTCCTATTCAATTTTCCTCTGCCTCTAGATCCAGCTTAAAATACTGCCCACAATTGGCAGATAATGCAAAGCCATAATGTCACCACTGGTCTGATATTTTTGTTCTTTTACTGTCAGCCAACCTTTTCTCCAGGCCCCGCCCAGGAGACCCAGGGCTCCCTCAGCCTCAATTGTGTCCTGGATGAACTCTGAACTTCTTCACCTCTTTTGGCACTATCTTTTTGATCCTTGGCCACTGCCCTCATGGGTCAGCCTTACTGCTTCTGTGATTACTTTTTCTGGGAAGCACACTCTGACTTCCTTGTATTCTCCACTCTGGACTATCTTGAGACCTAAAGACACCATACATCTAGTCTCCATGTTATCATCAGAGTCAAAGGATCTAACTGTCCTGAGCAGATAATCTTTGATGGAATACAAAAGCAGAATTTGGCTGCAATCTAGCAATTCAACTTCAACTGTCAATTCCCTAGTTTGAAATAGCTACATTGGACCCATAAACTATCTGTATCAGTTAACACAAAAGCTAAACAATATAATACAGGTGTGCCCATCTGTATTATCAGAGCCCACCATACAAAACATGAATGCATGTTTTCAATATTTACAATATATGAGTATTTTTATTTTATTGTAGGTTTTTAAAAATTCCTGATGTTTTAAAAATATCATATTTTGGGGCTGGGGTTGTGGCTCAGTGGTAGAACACTTGCCTAGCACGTGCAAGGCCCTGGGTTCGAATCTCAGCACCACATAAAAATAAATAAAATAAAAAGTATAATAAGTAAATAAATAAATAAATGAACAGACAAATAAATAAATAAATAAATGAGACAAAGGTATTGTGTCCAACTACACCTAAAAAATAAATATTTTTTTTAAATTATATTTTGCCCATATGGCCTTTAAATAATATCAACTAACTGAAGTGAGATATATATTTTTCAGAAAAAGTTTGGAACAATCTGGAGAGGAGAAAACTTCAGGGAGTAGAGGAGGAGTTATTAGAAAGTCCTTAGAAATTTCACCAGGAGAATGAATTATTGCCAATCACTTTCCCACCCGTACAATGTGGCATGTAGCTAATCCGGACAGAAACTGAAAAATGACAGATGTGGGGACAATCCACGAGGAGGGCACCCTGATCCTAGACTCCAGAGCACAGGAGGGACTGGCCTGAGCCTTCTCTGTGCATCCCCGGGCTCCAGAATGATGGCATTCTGGTTTATCCCCTGCACGATCTGGTCCAGCCTAATTGTACCCGAGGAGCAGGGATGGCTTCCCAAATCTTTCTTTACCTCCACTAGGGATATCAGATATTGACCAAAGGGAGGAACTTAGATCTGGAGGGAGAATGGCAGCCAGAGCAGCCTGTCCAAATGGGTCCACAGAGTGAGCAGGGAGGGGGCTGGAGGTAGAGGGTAGTGGGTAGAGGGGAAAGAAAAGCAAAAGCAAGCATCAGAGCTATGCAGTTGGCAAAGAAGAGGGTGATGGGCCCCAGGGGCATGAGGCAGCATGTGGGTGCATGACTGGGATGCCTTTATGGGGTGCAGGATTCAGTGGCCAGACTCTTCCCGGCTCTCCTGACCCTGCTTCAGCTCCTTGTCCCTCAGGCTGGGCCTCACCCATCTGGATTTTGCCATGATCTTTTGCTCCTCCTATGAGAATATTCTACCTTGATGTTTGATCCCCATCCCCCACCCTTCTGTCTGGAAATGTACCCTGGTACCTACATCTTTCTTCTTTGCTCAGACCCATTGCTCTCCTGCTGTTTCTACCCCAAGACAAGGACCCTACATGGCCACAATCAGGTTGCAGTGTGCAGGCCACAATGATGATGATGTGGCCAAATAACATGGTCCCTCCTCCTCCAGGAAATCACCTGGGAACCTCTCAGTCCAACTTATCATGCTGCCAGCCAGGTCTTACCTGGAAGTTGTCAGAAAGCACTTTGCAAACTACAAAGTATTATACATGTGCTGAGGACTGAAGGTATCGGCCATGTCAAGAAGCCATGGCACGGGGTAAAAGGTGGTTCCAAAGAGGAGAACTCCCACTCAAAACCATCCTGAAGAATGACCACCGTCATTTCACTGAATTCATGTACCCACGTCTGGGTCTCAGGAGAACACTAACTGGGGTGTGTTATTTGGAGGTTATAAAAATGTGCTAAAACCTATGGTGATGGCTGTACAACCTAGTATAAGCCATTGAATTATATATCATAAGAGGGCATATGGTATGGCATCTGAATTATATCTCAATAAAGCTGTAAAAAAAAAAAAAAAAAAGATAAGACACTGAGTAGACTTCAGGATGTGAACCTAATTTGCCCAATGCAGCCTCTTGGCTGTCAGAGGGAGGGATCAGAAAAAGATGCGGGAATGCCACTTTCCGGAAATTCCAGGTGGGCTCTGATTAAGCATAGATACTGATTTTACCGGCATGAAGCCCAAGTCAGACCATCTCTCCCACAGGCAGCTCACCACCAGCAATGCTGCACACCAAGAGAATTGGCATGGGTAGGTTTCTTGGTGCCTATAGCACGCAGAGCTACGCTTACTTTTTTCAGCATTTGATTTTTTCCAGACAAAAGGAGAAACCAAGCACACAAAACCCAACAGTGAATTGATGAGCAACTTTGCATATATATAGAATTTCCAGGCAATAAAGCATGCTCTCCAACAAGCTTGTCTTTGTTTGGAGGAAAATTATGCTTTGCTTTCTCACAATGCCCTCTGCCAAGCCCAGCGTGCCCTCCTAATTTAAATTAGTCTTTCAATTGTATGATCATTCCAAAAGAAACTAATTTGCCCAACGCTCATTCGGGGAACTTAACCAAAACTTGAATTTTTGGGGTGGAGGGGGTGGCGGTGGCAAACCACACAGTAAGATTTTCTGCTTTGCCACAATTCCTAAGAATAATCATATCCTGAATATCTATAAATATTATTTTGATTATGTGAATGGCTTTAAATAGCTGTTTATGAAAAACTCACAATACTGTAAGTCTGCAAAGAAATATGCCTAATATAAAATGTGAGCAAGAGAATTAAACACAAATTGCACAATTATATTCTAATTTGTAGATTATAATTCAGTCTGCCGTAATGATGTATCCTGAAAATTATGTTATCGCAAAAAAGATAAAAAACTGATTAAGATAACTTTTCCTTGTAAATCCTAAAAATGCTTCATTCACTGGATAATTTCAGTCTGTCCTATCTCAGTAAGGACAAAGAAAGGTTAATCAATCTCAGCAGCTTCAGTAGGTTCCGATTGCTAAGTCCTTCCATTCTTCCATTCTTCCATTCTTCAGCACTTCATATAATCTGGCATGAGAAGGGAGGATTTTTAAAAAAATGCTTAAAACTGATTTCTCAAAGAATGTAGTAATGGTCTCTCTTTCTCACTGCTGGTTTATTTCCCAGAAAAGTCTCCACTTTCACTATAATTTTCTGAAATAAAGCTGGGATAGAAGAGGATATCATGGCAATCGGGAGTGCGAGGAATCGGATCAAATTTTTAAACGTTGTTGTAATGACATAGTTCATCCTATAAATTTATAATCTGGACAAGCCAATCATTCTGAATGGCTTTGGAGCTAATTCTGGCTGCTGTTGTTTTTGAGCAAGTGTTATTTTTATCCATCCCCCCCCCCAACTCCCTCCTTTCTGTACCAGATATTGTTCTCTGAATGCCTGTAATGTTTTGAACAAGTCCCCCAAAAATCACATGTGGGAATCATCACCCCTGAGTGCAACTGTGTTGAGGAGTGGACCTTTAGGAAGTGATTAGGTCATTCCTGCTTCATGAATGGATTAATGTTGTTATCACTGAAATGGAAGTTGTTATAAAAGTAAGCTTAGCCCTCTTTTGCTCTCTCTCACCCATGTGATGCTTTCTGTCACATCGCACCCTTAAGTGTCACCTAGGATGCAGCAAGAAGGCCCTCATCAGATGCTGCCTCTAAATCTTGAATTCTCAGTCTCCAGACCATGCACCAAATAAACATCTATTCATATAAATTAGACAGTCTGTGCTATTTTGTTTACAGCAACACAAAACATACTTAAGACAATGCACTCAGAGACCTGAGCATGTATTTGGGGGAACAAATGATATCAGCATAAAATTCAGGTTTGAGAATCTCAGAGAACCAAGTTAGAAGTCGATTTTGCTATGTATAAAATCAAACCATTTTGGCAATAACTAAACTCACAGAAACTTGTGCAAGATAACCAGAAAATAAGTCTTTTTGGGAATATTCATGCAAGACATGCATCAACCCATGCAGTTTATGTCAGGTTGTGGGGAAGCATTCTGGCCTCAGATGAGGGGGATGCAAGGGTGGAAATAATCTCCCACTCTTAGAAATGTCCACTGGTACCATTCTCTAGCAGTTACTAATGATAAGTTCCAAAAAGCCAAATTTTAATTAACTGTTATGAAAAATTAGGATGCCACGTGCCTTAAGAAGAAAAGAAAAGGAAAAAAAAAAACCCTTCAGAATGGCTCACAACAGGACAGGGAATTTAAATCACTGAAAGCAGAATCCAGCTGTTGTCTCCAAAAGATTAAAAACAAAGAATAACAGAAAACTTTAAAGCAAAATAGTTGCAGGGATGCATCAAGGGAGCATTTAAAACAGTCCCAGAATGTCAAAACAATCACTCCCCGCTCCCCACTTCTTGTCCCTCACATACCAGAAGCCAGGACGAGCTCTCCAAAGAAAATTCATAAACAGCTCTTCTGTTTGGTGCTCTTTGAAGATGCTCAATGTACAAAGCATCAGTCAGCCAATGAACATGCAGAAAGTTCAAGACAGTTCAAGTCCAATGTTGTGATAATTACTATGCAATGTTCATCGCCCACTTCAAAGGCCGAAAGAGCGGGTGCAGGTGCCTGCATGAGTATGCATGTTTTTAAAAGGTTGGTACAAACTGGAAGAAGAAAACAGATGGTGAGACACTGATACCATCCTTTTGAGCTTCTCTGAAATGCCCCCAAAAGCAAAGCCAGATTTCAGCACCCACTTCTCACAAAGCTGCAGATCGGTTTTCCCCTCTTCTTAAGTCCTCTTCCTTGCAGTCAGTCTAAATTCCTATTCAGATTGAAATGAATGCACTATTCTTCTACTTTCAGATCAATTTACAATTGCTCCCAAAATAAATGTTCACTTTTTACAAAATAACTTCTACTGTCTCCCACAAAATATTTTCCCCTAGAATAAAAAGAGAAGGAAAAGAAAGAAAACTAAAAGAACGAGAATTAGAACTTTTAGAAAGGTTAGCCCCAATTTTCTACTGTACACCTTGCAGTAAAAAGGATTTTAAAATTCGGAATTCAACATAGGAAACTAATACTGAATTGGTACAAAGAGCCTAGACTCTCCGGATAGTCTTGTAGTATTGTGAAGGTGACTATTTTCACAAGACAGCATCCATGATGAAGCTGTAAATGAACTTGAAAAGGCCTATATACACAATCTCCATAGAGAGCCCATCAGACTTGAATATGCTCCATGAGCCACTCCACACTAAACAGGCAGTGAGCAGGAAAGAAAGGGGAACAGTGGTCTGCGGGACAGGTGATGGATCATTCTGGAAATTATGTAGAACAGACAATTGCACCAAGAGGCGTGCATGTGGAACTGAACGCATGCTGGTCAGGCAGAGACTCTGGCATCAGGACAGAAGATCCACTACAGTCAGGACCTTCCTGCTCAATGAATCAAGTTTCAGTGGAGGAGCTTTAGAGTGCCATTATTTCAAGACTGTAAGACATTCCTGAGGCCCCTTCTTCTGAGGAAGACAAAGAAAGTACATGCCCTGTATAAATGCATCATATTCAATGACAGAGGCTAAAACCCTATACCCCTGAGGCCCTGACTAAATCACAACACATGCTTCTTAAAAATGGAACTAAAGGTGTTATAATATTTTAACAAGAAAAACAGAGCCTAGAATCCTGAGTCAAAAGCCTTGTGCTCAAATCAGGAAATAACGGAGGGTACGGTTCCCATGAAAATAGAGGGGGAATCCATGGAGTAGAGGAAGTAGATTGAGGGGGAGGGAGGGATAACAGAAAAAGGGAGAAAATGCAGAATGAAATAGACAAGGTTATACTAAGTACATATATAACACAGTGAATTCCACCTTTATGTGTGTGTATATATATATATATATATATATATATATATATATATATATATATATATATATATATATAAGCATCAACTAGAAAAGCAACAAATAAATAGAAGGAAGACCAGTAGAGTAGAGTAGAGAAAAGGGAACAGGGGAAGTGGAAAGGGGAGGGAAAGAGGACTAGGGACTTAAGTGGAGAATATTATATTTTATGTATGTATGATCATGCCAAATTGAATCCAACTACTATGTATAACTATAAAGCACTAGTGAAGATATTAAAAAAATAAAACTTGTGCTCAATTCCCATGACTTGGGGCAGCAATCTGTGGATCTGCTTTATAAAGTGCAAATGTCATAGGAATGCGATTGTTATGACACCGACGATGCTTCAGAATGCTTCCTGGCCCTTCACTGACATTCACTGTCTTTGACGTGGGACACGAGGTAGATGCTTTCATCTCTTGGTTCTAAGGTAATGTCACAGTATGTCCCAAATGCTTGCAGCTCTTCCCCAAGACTGTCATTATGTGCCTCTCTGCCCTTTGCTTAGGCTTCCCCATGTCTGGTAATGTCCTTCCTCTGTCTGTCCTGTGGGCATCTCACCTTCTCCTCTTTCACAATTCCTAACCAAGAATGTACACTGACCATTCCCATTGGGTCCCCACTGTACTCAGGGCAGACCACTAGTATCATCTCTGCCTAACAGAACATACCCTTCCATCAGGCGCAAATCATACCTTAGTTCTCTTTCTAGCATCATTGGATAGCATGGTGCCTGACAAAGAGGGTAGCCTCTGTAAAGATTTACTGTGCAGGGCTGGGGTTGTGGCTCAGTGATAGAGCGTTTGCTTTCATGTGTGAGGCACTGGGTTTGATTCTCAGCACCACAAATGAATAAATTAATTAAATAAAGATCTTTCAACAACTTAAAAAATATTTTTTAAAAAATTACTGTGGGCTGGGGTTGTGGCTCAGTGGTACAGTGCTTACCTAGTACTCGTACTGGGTTTGATCCTCAGCATTACATAAAAATAAATAAATAAATAAATAAATAAAGATATTATGTCCATTTACAACTAAAAAAAAAGAAAAGAAATGATTTGCTGTGCAAATTGATACTTAATAAGATGCCATAAATACATGGGAAACTTTTCAACATCAGGAACATTACTAATTTTCTGACTTTCTCTGTGTTATCAGTTCAAAGTTCAAAGCCCTATACTCCAAGAATGACACAAGTTGAACCAAGACCTATAGAAAATATGTGCACTTGCCTGACCAACATGGCATACTATTCATTTTATGGGCATTTCTTAATTTGTATTTCTCTAAACACACACTTTGAAACTGCCTTTGGATCATCCCAGGAAGCAGACGTGAAATGTGAGGAGGAAAAGCAAATACAGGGAAGGAAGAAAAAACATGGAATTTGTGTGAATGAGCTGGTTAGCCCACAAGCCACGCTTGACGAATGCATCTCAGAATTATGCCTCCAAGCACAGGAGTCTGGCCACTTATCTGCAGACTTCTGTCTGCAATTATGCGAGGGGTATATCCAGAGGCACTAACTCCCCCACAGACTCCCAGCCATCTTGAATTTAGGCTCCTGTGGTTTAGGAAAAAGGCCTGTAGCAGACAACCTGAGAGACTGAGAATAACGGAGGTGGGGCACTAGAGTGCTCCTGAACTGTCCATGACAGTGCAGCTGAAACAGAAGGTAAGCCATCGCACGTGTTGACTGTTGATAAGGAAAAGGCAACAGGATTAAATAGTTAAGGTCTTACACCATATTCATGCAGTTAAGTAAAACCTTGATTCCAAAACAGAATCCTTGATGGAGCCCTAAGGATGCCCTAGCTAGACCTCAGGGATGGAGTTCCCAGAGTGACAGGTAACGCTGCCAGCTGATGCTTAGTGATACCAAAGACTTGCACACCCCTCACCTCAGCCCTGACTTGCACCCTCCACCTTTCCTTCCATCACCCCCACCCCACCATGACCAGTGAGAAAAGACTAAGATGGCCATGCCTCCTTCCTAACTCACTGTGACTTCTTCCCACCACATTGGTCTTGATAGTGTCAATGAAAATGAGGGTAGAAGCAGTACAGAGGAAAGGTTCCATCATTAAACACAGCTCTTCCTCCCTCTCTATGTTGGGGAAATCTATTACAAGCTACAGTAAACTTATACTACTTAGCTTTCTCCAAGTCTATTTGGTGACCACAGAAATTGTTACTGGAAATTTCTATGTCAATTGGAAAACAGAACAACTCCTCTTCCTTTGCTGTTCTATACCTGAACCTCTGCACAGTTTATTTGATGAGGATGTCAGATACCCAACTCAGCATCTGCACATACACCCTCCACCGATGCTCTCATCTGCCTCTGATCCTACCACAGAGAGCAGCTGTCCATGAATTTGGATCTTTGTTTCTTGCAATCAGTCTCACTTTTCCATCATGAGCCTTTTAGCTTAATACTGGCCCAGAATTTTGAGATAAACAGATGTCATGGCAGTGAGATGAGAAAATAGGACATAAAAGCAAAAAAATCAAGGCTGGCTTCTAAAGCAAATGTTTTTTAAAAGGAAAGAAGAGGAAGAGGAGGAGAAGAAGACACAATATACACACTCAACCGACTGAGAGAAATCAGAAAACACCAAGATACATACCTGAAGTTTAATATCTGACAGATGTCACAAGGTAACCTTTGTTAAGATGAGGTAAGACCAGCCCTTAAAAATTCACCAAAGGGAAAAAAATAAAACCAGGAGTGGCTTCATGAGGAGGTGACTTGTGTGGTGATGTAGACTCCCACATTCAGGGACCCACACTTGGTTTAACATTGCGCTACTACCATCTTGAAATTCTTAATAAGTTTGAAGAAAGGGCCCCAAGTTTTCATTTTTGCACTGGCTGACCACAAATCATGTATACAGTCCTGGGTAAAAGAACAGAAACTTGGCAGTGAGCTTTTTCCTCTGCAGGCTGGGCATAGCAAGGAATTATTCCAAATACTCCCTCCCCGATCCCTACAGATTCATTTGTAGCCACCTCGTCTGGCTTAAAGATACTAGGAATTTCAGATTACAGATATGTTGGGTGGAGGAAGGAATCAGTAACCTGGTTGATTAGCACCAAGAACAGGAAAACTTGAAGTTCCAAATGGATAAGATTATAACTCCTCCCACCTACCAGTTTCCTTATTTACAGAACGAAGTAGGAAAATAATACTTGGGAAAATAACCAATGATCACTCTTCAAAATAAAGTTCACTGAAATAAAGCATGATATCCTTGTGAAGAAAATTCTTTAAGAGTTCCCTGTAGTGAAACTGAATGAGAAATCTCTATTCCTAAAAATAAAAAAGACAGCACAGGCCACAAAAGGTCACCAAGTAGTCCCCAAGGACAGCTGTGGAAATGGCTGTCGCCAGTCATCCAAGTCCTGACTCTGAGCCTAGGCTCTTATCAGTCATCAAACTTCCTCTCCTTAAATAGTGCTGCTACACACGTCAGCTTTCCTCAGACAAAATTAGGGATCTGGCGTCAGAACCTCAACTGCTAAAACAAAATAACACCTCCCCACCAAGTTACTTTCAGTTGGTACTGGATTGTCTCTTGTTGCATGTTCTGGATTCACTGTTTACCATCATGATGTTTGTGGGAGTCTTGCTTTTCAGTTCTACAGAAGTTGGCAATAGTGGTTTCTGAGCTTGATAGCTCCAAGCTATTGGGGCAGCCATCTTACCTTCTTCTATAACTACAGAAATATACCTTGTGCACCACAGGATGTTGCAAAAGATCGGTAGATATAATCCCAGAAACACAGAGTACCTTAAGTGGTCCGGCGTGCCAGAGTATGTTTTCCTTTGGAAAATTGGCTAAGAGAAGCCACTTATTGTTTAGAAGTTTATATATTGGCTTTGACCTGAATCTTACAAAATGTCTTTATGTATCTAAAAATTTCCTTGTTGACTGACATTAAAAAGTACCAAACTAGAGACAAAATCAGAAATGTACTATGTAGCCTGAATATGTGTGTGTGTGTTGGGGGGGGGGTGTATTTGATTAAAACTCATCCTTGGGTATAGATGTCATCTTGTAAAACCATCTTCTGTCAATAGGAATTGCAAGTTGCAATGACCTCCATGGGAGAAGAGACATTTGTTATTTGGATGCGATCCTAATTACAAAGTAGCTCTATGAACAGAGACCAAATACTGCCCATGTTTCCAGCAACAGGGCATAATTTGGACTCTAAACAATTGAAATCTGTTTGTAAGCAAACAAGACCTCTTTGCTGACATTATTACTCTACAGAAGTATTTATTGCCAAGACTTGAAATCCAGCAAAAATGGATTTCTTTTTTTATAAAACATGCCAAAAAGATGTTAAAAGCCCACTAACTTGAAAGAACACAATGTCATATGACCTCTTCCAGCTCTTTATAAGGAAAAAAAAATGAGTGCTGAGACTCTTAAAATGCAACTTTTAACTATAGAGAGGGTCTAGTTTGTAAGTTTGCATTTAAATCTTTCATCTTTGAAATGATAAATGAGATTTTCCTGTATTTAAAGTGACATTCAAACCACCTATCAACCTCAGCCATTGCTCATCAGCACACACACGTTGCTTTCCTCTTCTGCACTCTATTCCCTCAGTGGAGAGGTGTCTGGGAAGTCGATTAAAGCTCATCTTTATGACCCCATAAGTGGCTGCCAGCCCCAGGAAGATGGACATTTGGGCTCTTCGCCAGGTCAAATGCTTCCCATTAGACAAGTGGAGACCATGAAGCTTCCAGCAGTTAACTGGCTCTAGCAACATGACATCACTACCACTCCGATGGATACGGGAAACTCTTGAACAAATGATGCTTTCCATTTTTAAATTCAACCTTCCATAAAACAGAGAAAAAAATATCAAGTTGCTTATAACAAGACAGGTCACCAGGCTGATAATCACAAAAACAAAAAGAGAGAGAGAAAAAAATTATGGATTCAAAGCAGCTTCAGAGATTCAGATTTTTTTAAAAATATCTTTTTTAGTTGTCAGCAGGCCTTCATTTTATTTATTTATATGCAGTGCTGAGAATTGAACTCAGTGCCTCACATAGGCTAGGCAAGCATTTTGCTGCTGAACCACAACCCCAGCCCCAGAGATTCAGATCTATTCAGGTTTACCGATAAAGTAGAGACAATCTTGGGGGCTGAGATTTATCCTTATTTTCCAAAAGGAAAAATTAAGGGATATAGAAAATCAGCTTGTTTATTTGGCTGTAAATGAAAGCTGAAGCATACGCTAAAATTCTCTGATCTGCTTCCTATCCCTGGAGATCAGTCCATCAAAAAATACCCTGCTTCCTCCATTGAGGAACTGAGGATGAACAATTTTACTGATCACACTCCAGTCAACACACTGTGTCTAGTCAATCCCCAGAAGAATTTCTATGCTGTACAATGGAAAGGGCAGTTAACTGAGATTTAGGAGAGCTGGGTACCCATCTCTTAGGCATCTTCCAAGACCCTCCCTTTAGCCTCAGTTTTCTTTCCATCTATAAGATGGCAGGACAGCAGGACAGGGGGAGAAATAGGACTGAATACACTCCCAAGTCCTTTACAGTAAAGAATTCCATAATTCCTCTGATTGCCGTATATATCTCTGATATTCTCTCTGCCTTGGGTACTGGTGAATGCATTCAACATTCTAATATTAATCAGCCACTTCTTGAACACCCACTTAGTTCCAGGCACCTGGATGATGCATGAAGAAGCTACATTACAGATGTAGAACCCGATCCTCTGCAGCTTACGTTGTATTAGGAGATAAACACAAAATTAGGCATTATAATACTAATAGTGATGATAAGCTCTTTGATACACATCTGTACAAAGTGCTACGGGAGCCCAGAGGAGGGGGGAAAATACATCTGGAGGAATTCAAAAGTTTTACAAAGAAGATGAAACCAAGCAGGGCCTTGAGAGTCTGCAGGAGGTGCTTCCTAAGGGGGGACAGGGGAGAGTGGCCTTCCAGCCAGAGGCAGTAGGACATACAAAGGCTCAGGTGCATGAAAAGGTTTGGCATGCAGAGGAAAAGGTGAGAACAAATGGGCACAGTTCAACAGAAGGGACTTTGTCTTAGCTCGATTTGTGTCACCGTATCAAAATACCTCAGCCTGGTAGTTTGGAAAGAAAACATGTTTATTTGGCTCACGATTCTGGAGACTGAAAGTTCCAGATGGCATGGATGAGTCTCCTGGTGAGGACCTGCTGAGTTGCCCCAGAATATGATGGAGAAGCAGAAAGAGAACCAGCTACAGGTAGAAGCAACATGTGTATAAGCAAGGGGGCAGTGAGGGCCCTGGCCAACCTGTTTACATTAACTTGCACCCTCAGAAACTAATCCACTCCTGCCAGACCTCACTCATGCCCAGAGGCACATTAATCCATCCATGGGGGGAGCCCTAGTGACCTAGTTTCCTTTGACCAGGCCCCACCTCTTAAGGTTCTATCACCCCAACACCACCACTCTGAGGATCAAGCATCTAGTACATGAACCTCTGTAGGACAAACCAACCCCATAGCAGCCTTTCTAGAGCAGAGATCAGCATCATTTTTTGTAAAGGGTCGGTGAGTAAATAGCATAGGTTTTGTAGGCCTACAGCATTACTTGCAGCTATTCACTTCCATACTTACAACACAAAATCAGGCAAAAATAATATGTAAATAAATGAATGTGGCTGTATTGCAATAAGACTTTATTTACAAAAACAGGCAGCAGTCTGTATTTGGTCCAATGGTGATACTCTCACAGCCCCTGCCCTTGAGCATAGCAGGAGGTGATCATAAAGGTCATCTGGAAACCAGAGTATAGAAGTTCCTATAGGCATTGCAGAGGGACTTGGGGAATATTAAGACTTTTTTTTAAATAAAAAAAAATGTGATGATATGATACAACCTGAGTGTTAAAAGTAATAGCAGAAAGCATAAACATTTTCTCACTTTGAATCATTAAAATAAGAGCAGTTATCTTTCTGCATTTCCTCAGATTGAATCTAGCTTGGGAATGTTTTTTTTTTCCAAATAAATGTAGAAATGGGGTTCTTTTCCATCTGGAAAACATTTTGCCTAGTGCATCATATCCCACTTAGACTGAAACATCTGACCAAAAATTTTAAATCAGAAAAAGTAAAATCTCTCTCTTCAGTAAAAGCATTGCTTATAAAACTTGCAAACATTTCCACAATGGTAAGAACTTGAGCTGATAAAGCACTGTGAGGCAGTACATGCAGATCAAGGAATGTTTTCTTGCTATGAACAGCACTGCCACCTGCACAGACACATTTCACAAGACAGGAGCAAACAATTAGGAAAAAAGAAAGGCAAAGTTCATGGAAACCGTTTCAAGTTAGATAGTAAAATAACATTTATATTATGTCTACTTTGTCAGGGACAAAGATGCTCAGCACAACAGTGAACAAGATGCGTGGCTCTCAAAAGAGTTCACACTCTAGGAATGGGTCAGCAAACTTTTGTTGAAAAGCCTAGTTTGCATTTAGACTTTGTGAGCCACATGGTCTCTTGCGAACACTCCACCCTGCAGTCTCAGCCTGAGAGCAGCCAGAGATGACAACATGGGGAAGACTGGCTGTGGCAGAGTTCTAATAAAAGTGTAGCTGTTTGTAGATCCCTGGTCTAGAGCAAAGGAGACATTAAACACACAATTGAAAATAGGTCAGATATGCAAAGCTCTAAGAAGCAAAGCCCAGAGATCTCTAGGAACATGTTTGAGGGCCTGAACTCTGCCTGAAAGGAGCTAGAAATAAGAGAGGAAGAAAGGCCAGCAGAGGAGTGGAGGTAAGGAATACTGAAGAATGGAGAGGATCCCTGCGGGCTGCTGTGAGGTCTCCAATGTCACTAAAGGGCAAGAGCTGTCAGGTCACACAAGGGTACCAATGGGTGCATCGGGACCATGGATTCCATTCTAAGGTAAGAGGAGACCATTAGAGTCTTCAAGACTTGATCAATCTGCATTTCTTTCTTTTTCTTTTTTCTTTTTCTTTTTTTTTTTGGTGCCAGGGATTGAACCCAGGGGCACTTAACCACTGAGCCACATTCCCAGCCCTTTTAAAAATGTGTTATTTTGAGACAGGATCTCACTAAGTTGCTTAGGGCCTTGCTAAGTTGCTGAGGCTGGCTTGAACTCACGATCCTCCTGCTTCAGCTTCCCTAACCACTGGGACTACACGTGTGAACCACTCGTCAGCTCAATCTGCATTTCTAACAAATTCAGAGATGCTGGTGGCAAAAGTTCATATAGACAAACTAGCTGGAAACCTAAACCAGCAGTTGAGAGAATAATTCTGTCTAAGAAGGATTCCACCAATAGGAGACTAAGTGACCAGATCTTGAGTTGCAGGGAACATATTTGGGAATCTCAGGAATCCTGTGCAAGGGAGGGGGAAACTGAGTCAGGGGACAGAAAAAAGTCAATACTACTGTCGGTCACTGGGACTGTGTCCTGCTGGAGAGCCGGTGAGGAACTGTGTGGAATGCACCAGGGAATGTCAAATCCTGGACACCTGCATGCTGGCTCTCAGGCTGTGAAAAACCTTTGGTAGTGAAAACCCTCTGGCAGCAATAGAGACACTGACGCTAGTGGTGGGAGGCTTTCTGGGTGCAGGGGACAGTCCATGGAGCTGCTGATAACTCAGACATGTGCAGATATATATGATAAGGCATTAATACAGCTTTTTGCAACTAACCTTTCTGTTTCATCAGAAAGTAAATAAGTCAAGAAAAATGCAAATGATTTTCAAACACTGTCAACACTTCTTAAATAACCTCCTTTCTTTGATCAAAGACTGAAGTTTGAAAAGCTGAAGTACGTTTCACTTTCTCTTTTTCGCTGTACCCCAGTACAGCGATTAAATCCAAGACCTCACACATGCTAGGCAAGCACTCTACCAATGAGCTACATCCCCAACCCTTTTGTGTGTATTTTATCTAAAAAATTTAATACCATATCACAAGGAACATGTTCAAATTATTTAGCAACTGAAAGAGCACAGAAAAAGATCACTCAGAACAAGCCTTAAACGCTCTTTGGGGCACCTAAGTGTGAACTGGCTGAACCAACCCCGCCCCTTAGGATATGGTAAGGACAGAGCAGGGATGGCACAAAGGCAAGCCCAGAATTCCCACAGAAGAGGGATTACATCTAGGGCTAGGATTGTGGCTCAGGGGTACAGCATTTGCCTGGCACATGTGAGACATTTGGTTTGATCCTGAGCACCAAATAAATAAATGAAGTTATTAAAAAAATGTTGCAAAATCTATTTTTTTTTTAAAAAAGGGATTATTTCTGGAACTCTACCTGGATAAAACATGAATTCAAAAGCACTACCTGCCACATAGCATAAGAAAGCCAGAAATGATCTCAGATAAGTTTCTTTAAGCAAAACTGAATCTTCCAGTCAAATTCAGTACAGTGGAACCTCTGTATCCGTGGTTGGATATTCGCAGACTCAATCAACCAACAATCAAAACAACTTAGAAAAAAAAAAAAACTGCATCTGCACTAAAGACACATGGGCTTTTTTTCTTGTCATCCTCTAAATGATAGCATGTAGGCATTTACTTGGAGTTAGGTATTATAAGTAAACCAGAGATGATTTCCTTTCAAGTACATGGGAGGACATGGGTAAGTCTATACGAACACTACAGACACTATTTTACATAAGGGAACCAGATCCCCCGTGGGTACCAAGGGTACCACTGTCGCAAATGTTCATCCAAGACAGGTACCCAGGCTCCGACACACGAACACTAATGACTGCAAACACAGGTTTTCTAACCAATCTACCTCCCTGCTGTAAATGGGGAATAAAAGTACTGGTTACCCAAATAACAGTCCAAGGTCAACATGAGATTAAGGTTTTGTATCTGAAGGTAAAATATTTCAAACCGATTTCATGGCTTCCAACTTGGAGCCTCTGCTGTCGGAGCGGCCTCCCAGGGAGGAACCGCTTCATACATTTTAACAGCTCACCGTCAGCTCCCTTGTCCCGGGGTGGAGGTACACGGCGTTAGTGGAATTTAAACACTGTGATCACAGGTCACTGTTGTAGCAAAATTGCTGTGGCGACAGTTTAGTTACTAGAAGAAACCTAATCGATGAAGACAAAAATTGGTCTGATACCACAGCTGCTGGCCCAACTCCATGAGTCCAATTATTTCACTGACCGCATGTATCATTTCTCCCCTTCCTTACTCAAAAATGACTCGGACACATGGTTTGTTCTTTTTGCTAAGCTAAATACAAGGTAAGGAAGGACTCAATGCTCTTGCCTTCTTCCAAACCATATTTTGTATCTCACTGTCACACTTCTTGAAGTTAGGCTTAGGCTGGGCTTTGCTGGGTTCACTTGAGTAGACACTGTGGCTTAAGTCCACTCGCAGACATGACTGGTGACCCACCTTTCCTGCAAACATCATCTAGGAGAGTAAAAGATTTGGGTGAAACTTCAGGGATTCCCCCAGCAGCATCATTGTTCATTAGCAGCTAATGTCCATTAGGCTCCTTTTCTTTCCTCCATCACATATGATCAGTGAACTGGTCTTTCCTTCAAGAGTCTCCCGTCCATCTCTGATAGGAATGTTCTCGATTTATTGGTAGAAAAGGTCTATCCCCAGGGTTGAGTTTGCAAATGTTCATCCAAGACAAGTACCCAGGCTCCGATATATATATATATATATATATATATATATATATATATATATATATATCTCACATATATTGAGCATACTGCTTTAAACCTGGCATCCAACCATGTTCCTGATCATTGATTCCCACCTGATTTCACCCTTGCAAGATCAGCAATGGACAAATTCAGAATTTCATGATAAAACATGAGCGCCTGCAATGATTTGATTGGGAATTAATTAAAACCAAGAAAACCCCTTGATGCTCGAAGTAGACAGTACTTTAGAATTCTTGGATCCAGCATGTCTTCCTAACAACAGTTAGTATGGTGATGGCAATGACGATGACAATGAGCAGGAGGACACTGGCACCTTAAAATCTTACAGCACTTACACAGACTACCTCATTTGAGCTTTACTCAACTTCATGAGGCAGACAGAATAGATATTTTCCTCACTTTCACCAGTGAAGAGACCGAGTCTCAGGGATGAAGTCACCTGCCCAGTGCTGAGTGACTCGCACAGTTGAAAGTCAAGATAGAGACACAGACCTTGAGATTCTAAATTCCACTTGCCTCCCTCATGACACACAGCCTCCTCCTTGCTGGTCCCCATGGCTTCTCAGACTGCATTTTAAACTCTGTGGTTGAAATTTACCCTCCTTGCCTTTCAGACTCATGAATTTTCATCCTCGGTGTCTCTAAAGTTCCCACACTCCATTCAACAGCGCCTGAGTGGAGCCCATTAACTGCATAATGAAGGCAAGACTGGATCCTTAATCCAGGCATCTACAGGGCCAGTTAGCCCCAGAGGACACAGCACTGCAGAGAGGAATTAATTTCATGTGGACTAAGGAGGACTTAGAAGTCTAAGGAGGTTAGAAAGAGATGCTAGAGGGGCACAGGGGGAAGATATCTGCTAAACCAAATTTCAAAATGAGAAAAAGAACATTACTAAATAATCACAAGACATTTCATACTGTGAACACCAGGACAGATGGTTAGTGCAGAAATAAACAATTTAATTTGCAAGGTTTAATATAAATTTAGAAGAAAAATACTGTTTCTACTTAATTATCAGCAGTCCCCTATTAAAAAACCCATGGACATACCACATATTCATTTTAATGTTTTCCCACCTGTGAGTATAAAAGCGCTAACTGGCAAAATCTAGTAGGAAAGGAGTTGGGTTTTTTTTTTCTCTCCCTCTTCTAATCTCAAAGAACCCCACAGGGTAGCATTTTTTTTTTGTTTCCCATGCCCCACCCTGCTTCATCACCCATCAGACAGCAGCTTCGTGATGGTTTATGAAATGTCTCAAGTGAAGGTTCTTCATTTAAAGGCCACTGATGAATTCTCTGATAAGACTTGTATAGAATTCTCTCTCAATTCAGATCCTCAGAAGTACAATAAAAATAAAACTATAAACATGTTGGAGTAATATAATGCTCATAATAAAATTTTAGCATTTTATAATTAACAAAGCACATTCACTTATACTGACATAGACTAACTCATTTAAGCCCTACTCACAACCAAGAGCCAGTCTTATTTTCCATGGAGGAGAAGAACTGAGCTCACATAATAACTACGTAGCAGACCCAGGACTTGGACCCAGTGTTAAGCCCAGGAGCACAGGCTGCTTCCGTCTGGTTAGAGCAAGTGCTAGAAGTGATAGCCCCATCCCAAGTTTCACCCCAAACTGCATTCGAGTTAGAACCGTAGAACAGAAAATAGAATAAGACTGTTTTGTGTACAGTAAGGCTTCATCTGTGTTAAATATTTGGAATTTGATGTCAAATAGGAGAGAACCTAACCAACATGAAAATTGCAAAAAATCATTTACTTTATTCATTAGTGAGCTCAGAAAGACCCTCATCAAGTCACTCTTACTATCCACAATTACAACATGCATGGTTGTCTGATTACCAAGAGCACAGCATAATAAAAAAGAAAATTATAATGATGAAAGAACATACTAAACACAGACCACGGAGAATAATAAAAATCGACAGGTGACCCTTAAGAAAGGTAAGAGGTAAGAACTCAAAAGTCAGAGTAGCAGGAAAGCGCGACACCCGCCCACACCTCTGTAAGCTCAGGCAGTATTTCTGTGTTATGCACTGGACAATAATTGCTGCTTAGGATAATGTTCCTGAGCTGCAAATTAAGGTGCTCATTATATTGTTTCAGAACATAGAATCCATATTTAACTTTGTATCTCGAAGTTAGTTAAAAAAGATACACTTGGTGTTTAAAGGGATATTCAGACAACTCGGCTACATAGAATAATGCATGTCCTGAAGGTCCTGGACAACACTTGCTAAGAATAGCAGTGAATGAACTCCTCTGTGTGCCAGGCCCCGTTGTGAAAGCTGCATTCCTTATCTCACTAAATCTGAACAATCAGCCCTGTAACAGATTATTTATGCTACTTATATTTTACAGAGGAGGAAACTGAGGTCTATGCAGGTTAAGGAACTTGCCAAGTCACCAGCTACGAACTCCAAAGCTTATACGCTGAACCAAACTGACCATATAGTTTACATTTTCATTGTACCATTTTTTAAAACTACCATGCTTCTGGGCCTTTCCCTTATAACCAACCAGAGAAAATCCCTGGTTTTCAAAAGTTCATTTAAAACTCAATTTGTTTCAAATTCAGATATTTTATTATTCACTCAACAGTCATTTCTTGAGCATCGACTGTATGTCAGGCATTGTACTGGGTTCTGGAAAGACAGAGATGGACAAAATACAACTCCTATCCAAAGAAAGGTACTAGAAGAGATGTCAGGGGCACATAAGCAATTAATCACTGCACAATGTGGACCAGGTAATTTTGGAGTCAAGGGAGATGCAAATGTTATGCCTGGTGGTTTGAAGCCCTGAGAAGGGACTTTTACAGAGACTCATCTCTACTGAAACTAATCAGAGCCCCGGGCCTCCCTAGGATTCCCTGGGCACTGAGCTCCAAGGCCATCAAATGCTCTGGGGGGGCAGTAGGGAAGGGGCACAAGAGTAGGACCTGAGTAACATTTTGCGCTTAACCATGTTTAATGATGGCCTCTCTGGGCCAGTCATGGGTGGGCATGAGATTTCCCACCTGCTTCAATCTGCAAGTTAAGTGTCTGCCTTGGATAGCTGTGTACAGGTCCACCTCATCTGTGGGCAATGCAGGTATGTTTCCCGAAAAGTATAGGGGAAAAACCTTTCTCAAGCTTCATTATATAAATAAACCAACCGCAACCAAAAATAAAAAGGGAAAATCTTCCATTACACCCACCTTTGGTTTCCTGAACAGTCTCCATGGGAAGCAATTCAGAATGCTTTTCCCAGAAAACTAAACTGCAACTTTCCTATTTTTGTATATATTTAGTGAATTATACAAATAACCCATTAATTCATTCTTAGTGCACAAAAGTCAAAGGTCAGAAATATGCAGAGTAAAAACTTAGAAAACCTACTTCACCCCTCTCTCCAATTCCTCTCCTTCTGCCACAGTTAACAGTTTAACTTATAATATTTCATAACTTTCTGTGCACTTAC
This sequence comes from Marmota flaviventris, assembly GCF_047511675.1. Taxonomy (NCBI): domain Eukaryota; kingdom Metazoa; phylum Chordata; class Mammalia; order Rodentia; family Sciuridae; genus Marmota; species Marmota flaviventris. The sequence continues at coordinate 59,381,748 of NC_092508.1, forward strand.
CACACATCTAAGGATATATAGATCTATGGCTTTAGGTTGATTTTCCAATAAATGGAATCATACGAATATGCATTGTCCCAGAGCTTTCTGTTCTTGAATTCACAACAATCTTTGAAGAGCTTTCCATACCCTGATGTACACTTATCTCTCAACTTTTTAAACAGCTTTATTGTATTTCAAGCTGAAAATTGTTTTAGTCAGTGTTTTCACGGCTGTGATTAAAAAACTGACCAGAACAATTGTAGAGGAGGAAAAGTTTATTTAGGGGCTCACAGTTTCAGAGATATCAGTCCATAGATAGCTGGCTCCATTCCTTGGGGCTCAAGGTAAGGCAAAACAACATGGCGAAAGAGTATGGTGGAGGGAAGCAGTTTGCATGATGATCAGGAAGCAGAGAGAGACAGACTAAGCTCAGCTCACCAAACATATACCCCAAAGGCATGCCCACAGTGACCCACCTCTGCCAGCCACACCTACCCACCTTTAGTTACCACTCAGTTAATCTCTATCAGGGGATTAATTCACTGATTGGGTTAAGGCTCTCCTAACCCAGTTATGTCACCTCTGAATGTTCTTGCATTTTCTCCCACATGAGCTTTTGGGGGACACCATTCTGCTGGATAGTCAGGGGTTTTCTAATAGTTCGCTATTACAAACAATGCCACAAAGACAGTTCTTAAACATATATCTTCATGAATGTGTGCATTTCCAGAGGATAGATGACTAAGAATTGTTTGGCCAAATGGTAAGCGTGTTCTAAAATTTTGATAAATAGTACCGAGTCAGCTACAAAATGGGATTGATATCTGCACCCCATGACCAGAGCCTGAGTGCACCTGTGTCTGCACAGCTTCCCCAACCCTGGGTATTTATCAACTACTTCATTCCTTTCAATCTGATGGGTAGAAAAGCATACCTACTTGTTGCCTTCATTTATGTTTTTATGACTGCTAGTGATATTTGCATATTTATTAATCATTTGTATTTCTTTCTTTGTGAATTGCTCATACTGTTTGCCCATTTTTCTAGCTAGTGGTCTTTCCTTGCTGACTAATAAAATATTTTCCCCCTTTTCCTTTAGTAGGGAATGTGCACAAGACTTCTCATCCAGACGTGTTTCTGAATTAGTCTAGCTGCTTTATCTGCCATCACTGTCTAGAAGAACATTCAGATGGCCCTCACTGAGATCTGCCCTCCCTTTCTTGAGCTTTCTTGCCCACAACTATTAACCACCTCCCTCGGAGGATATCAACCACAGGAGTAATCACACTGCAATCTGGAACGTCGCCATGAGCCCAACCTGCAGTTTTATTCCTTTCTAGAAATGAACAGGCTAGAAATAGGTCTCCTGCAGCAAGACCCCCAGAATGCCTCTGGATACAACCTCATGTGGATGCGAGATTGTCTCCAGGTGAGGCAGAGGTGAGGATGTGAGTGGGTCCATCAGCAACTAGGGATTATCACTTCAGGGGTGAATGGGAGGAAGGGAAGAAAAGACTTGTGGAGGAAGCCTTGATAGAAAAGGAGGTCAGAAAGATCTAGACAAAATGATGAAGCAAAACTGACCACATCACTTCCCTCATCTCTAGTTCTTAGTTCTCTGCCTCCCTAACCTTATGCTTTGTTTTTCACACCAGGTGGGTGCAGAATTAATTCACCCAAAGTGCAGATTCTAATGCAAAGAGCACTAACTTCAGTAATTTGTTCTAACAGATTCAAAGCCTGACTCCCACAGCAAATTAGTAATGCTGGCTGAGTCACGGAGGGTCACAGACAAAGTTTCTCAAAGTCTATTTGCCTCTATTCTTAGCAATCATCTTTGAGCAAGAGAACAAAAAAATATTGAGGATCTATTCGTATAACAGACTTTGAGTATGCTGGAGTTACACAGCACCAGCACCATCTTTCCAACAATTAGGAGATTCATATTCACCCCTCTCCAGGAGCTTAGGAGCAGCAGTGGAGAAAGGGCTTCAGAGCATTTGGCTGGGTGTTTCTCAGGGTGTACACAGCAAGGGAAGAAAGGAGAGTTCCCTGATCTGAGAGGTCAGCCCAGTTGTAGAGGGGTTTGGGTTCTGGTTGATGCCACACTCCAGCAAGGTGAAAAGAGCCAGGCTCAGCTCTAGCAAGGAACAGCTTATCACCAAGATCTTAGACTGCACTCTAAACTTGTTTCTTTAAACACAATGGCAACAAATAAGAAATTTTTATATGAATCATTTCATTTGTACACATTTTTAGTTTGTGCAAAATGATTATATGTCACTGTTGAATTAGAAAAGACACAGCTGGGTATAATGGTGCACACCTGTATTCCCAGCAGCTTGGGAGACTGAGGCAGGAGGATCACAAGTTCAAAACCAGCCTCAGCTAAAGTGAGATGCTAAACAACTCAATGAGACCCTGTCTCTAAATAAAATACAAAATAGGGCAGGGGATGTGGCTCAGGGGTCGAGTGCCCCTGAGTTCAATCCTGGTACCCTCCCACACACCCCAAAAAAGGAAAGACAGCAGCAGCTGAAAGAGCAAGGAAGAAAGACCTGGAGCTGCTCTTGTATTTTCTATATACCACATAGCCTCAATACACTGCCAAGGTTGTGACAATGGGTGACAGCTGAGATGTCTTAGCTATCAAAATGTTCTTTAAAAACTTGAAATGAAAGACCATTTGGCACTGTTATCCCACTCCTCAGCATATACCCAAAAGACTTAAAATCAGCATACTACAGTGATGCAGCCACATCAATGTTTATAGCAGCTCAATTCACAATAACTTAGCTATGGAACCAATCTAGGTGTCCTTCAATAGATGAATGGATAAAGAAAATGTGGCATATATACACAATGGAATATTATTCAGCCATAAAGAAGAATAAAATTGTGGTATTTTGCTGGTAAATGGATGGAAACTAGAGACTATCAAGCTAAGTGAAATAAGCCAATCCCCCCAAAAAACCAAAGGCCAAATGTTCTCTATGATATGCAGATGCCAACATGCAATAAGAGGGTGAGGGAAGAACAGAAGGTCACTGGATTAGACAAGGGCTGGGGGGTGAAGGGAATGGAGAGGGGATGGGAATAGGAAAGACAGCAGAATGAATCAGACATCACTTTCCTATGTTCATATATGAATACATGTCCAGTGTAACTCCACATCATGTACAACCCCAGGAATGTGCAGTTACGCTTCATGTATGTACAACATGTCAAAATACACTCTACTGCCATGTATATCTAAAATGTACAAATAAAAAAGTTTAAAAAATGTTCTTTAATAAATGATCTTATATTTTAATTGTAATCTTAAATGCACATGTATGCAATAACACCCAAACTGAGGTTTTGGTAGGGATCATGAAAAAAATTCTAGCCATGTCTCTCTTGTCTGGTTGTATATTGAGGATAGGATCATAGACACGCTGTATTCACTGTGAGGGGAAAAAAAAAAAAAGATTGGACTTTGTATTCAGTGATTTACATACTGTCCCTTAAAGTAGCTTCTTCAATTAAGGAGGCTGATTATATCTCTGAAGCTGGTGGTGTATTATAACAATCAATTGCATTTGACTAATTCACCCAAGTAACTGGCAGTCGATGGTTCCAGGCAGTCTGAGCTGTCCATCGTCACCGCAGACCTGAAGTGACATGGGGTCTGCACCGCTGCTGTTTGGGAGGCTGGACGGAGAAGAATTGTATATATTTGCTCAGCTTTTCATCTTCCCAGATGAGATTCAAAATGATAGCATCTGAGCTGGCAGGTTGGCTAACTTCTCTGTGCTTCAGTTTCATTATCCATAGAATTATAAATAGGACAATAACCAACTGCCACCCAGCACTAGTGGGAGGATTAAATAATCAGGTAAAAGCAAAGAAGAAGTCTAGAATATAGATGCTTCTTAATGAGTGGTTTTTCCATCTGAAGAACTTACTTTGGTTTGGGGAGATGTTTTAGTTTGTATGTTTGTTTTGGTGCCAGGATTCACACAGGCTAATAAGCACTTGCTCTAACTGTGATACAACGCCCAGACTCTTCCTGGTGTTCACGTATATTTGCCTTGGATGGTCATTTGCTTGTTTCAAGGGGGCTATCATCTCAAAATACTGTCATCGCTCCTCTTTAGAATTAACTTCAGCACAACACAAATTAGTCTCCTTTTGCCAAAATTTATAATACCCCTGTTGATGAGATCCAGGAAATGGAGGCCTTCTTTTCCTTTTGTTTATTTATTTTTTAACTAGGGCCCCTCAGATGTCAAAGGTCCTAGGGGTAGGACCTCAGACTTATTTTCCTTTGACAACGGAAAGCCTCTGCAGGGAGAAGTTAAGTGATTTACTCAAGGATATAGAATGGTCAGAGGCCAAAAGAAATCATTCAGATTTCGTGACTGGTCCTCTGGGGCACTCTACCTAACCCTGGACTCTGCCAGGCATTTCTCTGAGTTCTCAGAAGGACATTTCCTATGACTGGCATATTTCACTGAAGCCAGCTCTCTCACCCGCAGACAGCATGCCAACACCCATCAAAACACACGCCAAGGGCCTCTACACCTCAAAAATCAGTGAAAGAATAAGTCAAGCTAATGCACAGTTTTCTTTTTGAACCACACTCTGAATCCATTATGAATTCACCTGAACAAGAAAGCCTAGTGCCTCTGTAACTACCGATCAGAAGGGTTTCAGAGATGATTGTGCAGGGTGAAAATGACGAAGCCCTGCAGGAAAAAGGAACTGACTCCTTTTTTCCACTCGAAAATGTAAGTCTCTATATTAAAGCAGAGAGGAAGCCACACTAAAGCAGGTTATCTGAATAATCAATTGTTTATTTTCTCAATTCTAATAGAAATAAATACGCAGCTTTACACCAAATTTTAGAAATGAATGAAAGGTACTAAAACTTTTTTCAACACATTTCAAAAGTTTTGATCAATACCCCAAATTCCCTAACTGCCGATTCCACTAACATAATCCATGTGATGGCTCTACACAGGATTTCTGATAAACTTACCTTGACCTGTAGACAAGATTAAATGATAAAATCATCTTAGAACTAGGAAACAGACATAAAGATAAATAACCTCACCTGCCTATATCCATGTGCATAGCTGTAGATTGCTGGCAATATTCATGGTTAAGCTAAACCACTCTATAGCAACTGGAAGAAGCCATGACCACTTATATTATATTATATTATATTATATTATATTGATTTCAGAACTTTGCTACTGAAGCCACAGTTCCATTCTGGGGCTCATCTGCAAGGTTGTGGCTTCTCAAAACCATGCACAGGAAAACAAATCCTGATATAAACTGACATAGGCTGCAGCTGCTTAACGGATAAAAAGCTTCAAGATTGAGCAGGCATTTTTCCTTCTCTCATGAAGCATAAAAGTCTCTAAGTTTTATTAAGTCCTCAGTCTCTGAAGAACATGATTGATAGACAGCTTCTCAAAACTGGGAACTGGCTTGGGAAGACATATAGATCTAGGTAGGTAGATATATGTATATGTCAGGTATGTATATATGCAATACAGTGTCAAACACTGAGAGTAAGTCAGATGTAAAGCATATTCCTACTATGGATTAAAATTAAAAAGGCATAGGAAGTGGTGCAAGAGGAACACCCCAAACACCCCAGGATTACCCCCAAACTGGGTAATCTGCAAGCCAACATGGTAGTAACCAGACAGTGGTAACAGCAGCAGAGGGGCCCAGGAATGAGGTGACTTGGGCTGATGCAGCACAGCCAGGGTGCCCACTGGCCCAGCTTGCCTCTTGTTTGAGCTGAACACTCCCTTGAAGTGAGGAGCCACCCTCAGGGTTTCCCTACTATCAAGTTCCTGCGATGTCCCCAGCATGGGTCTCCAAGAAGGATGTCAGCCATAGTGTCTACAGCATGCATAGAAAGACATTTTATATTTACATTTTATATTTTACATTGTCTGAGCTTCGACTTCTGGACTTCAGTCTAGAGATCAGATACAATCCCAGCTTTCCAGATGTCTGTTTCAGACAGAGCAGATAAACAAACACACTATGAGCAATTTGATATGGTTCAGCATAATGAAAATCATCCAAATTCAGTGAGGGCTGGGATGGCTTGGAGACTGAGCTAAAAAACACTCCCAGTCCCACATTCCCCACGCAGTCACATGGGTGAAGAAACCTAAATATCGGAGGCTGATTTTCCATCTGTGATTTTTCAATACACAAAATTTAGCATTAATTCTATTCAAGACATTGGGCCTCCTGTGCTTTCTATTATTTTACTCAAAATATACAGGCATAAAATTACCCATTGGGAAATAACTTATAGCAAAAAGATTTTCAATATATTACTTTAAAATCTTTAAACTTATTCATTAAAATATATATTAGGGTTTTTAAAAAATTTTTTCTATTCAAAAGCACACAATAAGCAAGAGTTTATCAGGGCCTCAAGCTTGTGGGTTTGCTTGGTTTTTATCAAGACAAACTTTTTATTTTAATAGAACATGGCTGTTATCTCACTGAGGCCACCTGACAACCCCATGAGGTAAAGATTAATATTCACATTTTAAGATAAGGAAATGAATCATTCTAGAGATTCAATTCTAGTGGTGGTGGGGATTCAGTTTTGTTCTTTGACTCAGAGTCTTTGGCTTCTGATTAAGATTCTGGTTGGCTAATACTATGAGCTTGGGAATTATATATATATGTTTCTTGCGCCTCCAAAATGACAAAATAAAATTAAAGGCCTTAGTTTTCTGCTGTGAACTATGGTTGATTAGGAATAGGATAATATAGCCTCTGGCTTATTCAAATTTAGGACAAGCTCTCAGTTGTTGTATGGATTTGGCAAAATGGTCAACCAGGAACCTATCATCCAACTTCCGAACAAAGCTCAGAAACTACCATGGAGGTTTCCAGTTAGTTCTCAAGGCAAAACGACAGAAGGGAGTGATTACTTCATTGTTCAGGTCTCTGGAAGAACTGCCATCCTTACCAGAGGCCTAGAAAGAGCTGAACATCACAGGCCTTATTTTGAAATTTTGATAAATTTTGTGGGAAATGGTATGCAGTGGAGATGAGCTACCTCTCTTTAAAGTTCGACACCAATCCACTGCAGAAAGGGCCAAGGCTGGTGATGGATTTGCCTTGACACCTGCATTTTGGGAAGACCATGGTGGCAGGCTTCACCTGCTACCAGGCTCCAAATGAGACTGCACAGAGATGTACATTTGTTCTACCATTGCATTTGAGAATTGAAGAGTGCTTTAAAAGTTCTACATTCTCCTTTTAGAGAAGGAAAAACTATAGAACCCCACTTAATTCTGTCTCTGAATTAGCAAGTAGTGTCAAGGTTCAGATGACAGCTCTGTCTCCACTGTCTGGATCTCTGATAGACACACCTCTACAGAGGGCACAAGCACAACTAACAGCAGAGATTACACATGGCTCTTCTCCATCCTCCACACCACAGATCCTTCCCCATTATATTTTCTATTATTAAAAGTTAGAATGGGGCTGCAGTATAGGTTAAAAATGTTAAAACTTAGAATAGTTTAGGGGTAGAATACCTGTTCAGTATGCAAAAGAGCTTGGGTTCAATTCCCAGCACCATCCAAAAAAAAAAAAAAAAAAATTAAAGAAAAAAACTTAGAACGAAAAAGTAGGGGTGGTCTATGCTATACAAGAGCATGTGATTTTGCAGGCCACTCTAATTCCACAAAATGAAACACAGGACTGTATTTTCTAGAAGCACTGGGACGTCAAAACAAATTTAGAGTTCTCTGTGGATCGCAAATGAACCTTGAAGCAAAGGTCTTTCTTTCAGTTAAGCATTATCATTAAGGATATGAGCTGTGTGAATAATATTGATCGAAAACTACTTAATTCATATTTTTATCATTTCAGACATTGATTACAAAGATGCCTGTTTTGTTAGGTGGTCCAATAATCTGCTCATATGATTCCAATCTATTCAAAATACAATTGCATGCCTGGATGCTAGGAGCCCAACAATTGGAGCATGTCACACCTTCTCCAGTTGCTCTGTCATTGATTAACAGTTAAAATGTGGATTAATTTAGGTGTTACATGATATGAATTTATGAAACATGATCTATTTCTCTCTTGAAAGTTGAAATCTATTCTATATTCCACAAAAGTGGCTAAATAAGCAACATAACACGTCCTTTTTCTAACTCAAATCATTAGACTTCTTCTGTGTCACTTCCATCTCATGGAACTTTTCCAACATGTAGTTACGGCTCAAAAGTTCAAAACAAAGTCTTAAACACTGCCCCTTTACCATGACAGATTGGCCTGGATGAACATCAGTCTGTGCCTATTTGATCAGAATGAAACTGGACAAGGCCAATAGATCTGGCTCTTTCATCATAATTTAGTTATAAAAACCAACAATACCCTCAGCCATTCACCCATTTTACTCACAGAGTGCTGAATAATAAGAGAATCTTGCAATCACTTCCAATTTCAAAGGGATAGAGGTCTATTTCAGATGATGAGGTCTGTTTAGATAAGCAAAGGGATGTCTTCTTGGACCTTCATGCTCAAGGTTAAGAGTCTCTTCTTTTGGATGATTCCTCTGACCACAAATAAAACCAACTCATTTCCCTTTGCCTTTGCAGTGCAGGTTAAAATGTTAAACAATGTGTTTTCCATAGCACCTGTAGGATAATTCAGTTATCCCAAAGATATTCAAACACTTGAAGGACACAAAGCCAGCTTTTTAAAATAGAGTATCTAAAGAGTATCTAATTTTTTAAAAAATCCCAAGTGCAGAAAAGTCAAAGAATCTTTTTCCTTTTTAATAATCATATTTGAAGTAGACTTTAGCATTCTAAAACTTTGGCTTAATTAAAAGGAAAAATTCCATGCAGTTTATACTATATTTTAAAAAAGAAAAAAAAAAAAACAGAGAAAGAGATCTAACTTTTGTTTTCCCCGTTTGAATCCTGAAACAGAAGAGAGCCTCACCTTTACTTCCCAAAGTGAGACCTAGGGGTAACCCCGGTTGGGAATCAAGAGAATGTAAATATTAACAGAAGCCACAGGAACGGATGGGAAACCCTCCTTACTCTCCCAGAGCCTGAAAAGACAATGGGTCCTAAATATCATCTATATTTAATAGCATATAAAGAAGATAAGCCAGGGGCTGGGGATATAGCTCAGTTGATAGAGTGCTTGCCTTGCATGCACAAGTCCTGGGTTCAGTCCCCAGCATCCCCCCACAAACACATACACATAATAATAATAATAATAATAATAATAATAATAATAATAATAAGCCAAAAGATACCAAGAAATAAGAAAGCACAAAGAAATGTTAGGAAAATGAAATTTCAGGAGGCAGGAGGAAGATACCAAGAAATAAGAAAGCACAAGGAAATGTTAGGAAAATGAAATTTCAGGAGGCAGGAGGTTTCCACAAAGTCAAATACCATAACAAGGTGAAGGACTGAGACTGTGTTTCACAATCCAGATGAGGAGGCAGAGGATGACTTTAGCTATGGGGAGTCCATGGAGTGGCTGGACAGAGAAGAAAAGGACACAACAAGTACAGATGATTCCAAAGTTTGTAGAAGGGGAGATGAAGTCAGAAGATGAAGAGTACCAGGGAAGACGAAGGCTTTGCTTTGTTTTGTGTGAAGATGGGAGTGGCTGCTGGCCCTGTCACTCTGATGAGAAGGATCCTCTAAAGATAAAAAAGTGAAGATCACAGGAATAGGAGGAATTGTGCTAAAGCAAGCATGCCAAGAAGATGGAGTGAATGGGAACCAGAACCCAGGCGGAGCCATCTCAGGAGAAGAAAAAAAAAAAAAAAAAAACAAACTATTTTAACTCAAGGGAAGGGGAACAAATGAGTACAAATGGAAAAACATTTTTAAATATATTTATAATTGCCAATATTCACTACGCCTTCCTCCCCTTACTCAGGAAAAGGATGATCTGTTTGCTCAACTGTCTGTGACTTGTGCTGCTGGAGGTAAGAGGTGGAGGAAATTGACAGGCACCAAGACAGGCTAGTTTGCTCTGCCCAGAGAGGACTGAGAGTAAGAAATGAGGTGAATTAGAAAGGCAGCAGGGGAGATGGACAGGAGGCAGAAAACACAGGATAGTTGCCAGGAGGAACTAGATTGGGAGAGAAAGATGTGTAAAGATGACTTTCAGAAATCTTGATTTTGGTCCTCGAAGTGGTTGGCTTTATTTGGGTTATGACCTGGTGGCACCATAAGAGGTGAGATTGTCTGCGGGAAAACGAGGGGACAGGTGATCTGGTCAAGGACTTGATGCGAGCAGGAAAATCTTGAAATGTGTATTAGGGAGAATGGGAAGAGCTTCTAGGAAAACACATAAAATCACTGAGTTAAACTGGTTCTCTGGAGCCGGAGGGGTTAAATTTACCAGGACATCAAACTGGGCAGTGGTAGGCATTTCCCCAGCAGCAGGGCTAGAGACAGGAGAGAGCACACAACCGGACAGAGTAAGGCTTGGGTTTGACCTGGAAGGTGCCAAGAGCAGCACAGGTCTGTTGGGCTCATTTCTAAGTGCTGTGTAACCACTTCATATACTTTAATCGAGTGAATAAATGAGAGAACTGATAATATTGGGGAAAGGAGTCGTTGAAATGATAGGCTACGGTATCCAAACTGAATAGGGAAGGAAGTGAAGGCCAGGGAGACCTAGGAGAGGTTAAAAAGGTCCCAGGAGTGGCTTGGGAGGCTAAGGCAGGAGGATCATGAATTCAAAGCCAGCCTTAGCAACTCAGTGAGACCCTGACTCTAAATAAAATACAAAAAGGGCTGAGGATGTGGCTCAGTGGTAAAGTACCCCTGGGTTCAATCCCCAGTAACAAAAAAAAAAAAAAAAAAGTCACAGGTCCATGGGTCTACCTGTCACACAAATTCAACTTCAACTTCAGGTGGTAAGCACCCCCTGGTGGCTTGTCCAGGAGTCATTAGACCCAATATTCTTTCCATATATATATACTCTCTTATTTACTCTTGTTTTCAATGTTCCAAGCTCCCTTAATTTCCCATCCTTAATTTAAACCAGCTCAGCTTTTTACTTGCCCTAGCCGCCTCAGGTACCCCCTAACTCTCTCTCTGCCCTTTCCTCCCAAACTCATTCCCTTTCCTTTTTCTATTTTTGTGAGAACAATCCTAATCATGGCAGGTATTGCTAAAGGTAGAATCTACAACATGCCTGAACTAAGGATCAAGAAATCCTTATATTTCAAAATCAAAGAAGTCAAAGACAAAGAAGGTAGATGTGAATTTTAAGGTAGTCACAGACCACATCATCTTGTAATGAGCCTGCGTTTCCCTAAACACTAGCATTCAAAACATTTTCTATCCTGATGGCTAAGACTGATATTTTAATTATTAACATTAAAAGTATTTCTGCTATTAATTTTTTATGAAAATGTATGTGATACTTCTGCTGTAGGATGGGTTGAGTAGCCCTTTGAAAAGTAGACTGAAGATGTTTACAACACTGTACCTAAGAAGGACTTACAAATGCACTTTTGGACCACCACCTATTTGTCAGTTGGGGATATGGTATGCTTTTGATTCTTGTTTAGAATTCCTTAAAAATCACAATAAGCTATTTAGGGAATAACAGTTTCTAAACCTTCCAACAAATAATAATGAATGGTTAATGTTTTGCAGGGTCAACCAGCCATCTTTTGGCTCCTGTTTCCTCTTTTAAAACAAGCTATTTTGAGAATTTCCATTCCTCATGCTCTTTTTATTCCCAACCCTGACACTATTTGTATCCCTTCAGTGGCATTTTTTTTTTTTAAACTCAGGAAAACTTAAATAAGTTCCAAGACTGCAGAAGAGCCTTATTATTTGATGATTGTGGGTCTTGTCTGGGAAAAACTCCAAACATAGATTTGCCATTTTAAGCAATGCCTTTGAATTCTCACTCTATTGTCAGCACCATCCCTGCATTATTGGTTTATTATTGATTTTTTTTCCCTGTTCCTTTTCCATAAGTTAACTAGAGCACTCTGATTTCTTCTTCCCTCTTCTGTTTTCTTGGCTTATTGGTCTCTGAAAGACTTCATTGCTTTAGGTTTTTTTATTTTTGAAGAACACATGCACACCTATGGACACAAAAGCGTACCTTGCCATGACCATACTCTGGGTCTTTTGCCTCTCCATCCTAGCTCTCTGTTCTTTACTTGTTCTTCTTTGCTCTACTTTAACTGGCCCAACGTGCATGATCTTCCCCTTTGAGACAGGCTTCAGGCTCATCCTTCACTCCTCCTCCCCTCTGGTGCCATCCTATCTCAGGTCACGCTCTTATCAAGGTACCACTACACCCACCAAGCCAGCTTTGCTGCCACCTCTGCTCTTTTATTGTGTCCTCACCCCACTTCCTATGCTCTCTCACAGGCTCTGTCCACAGGGTACATGGTACTCCTTCCATCCTGGGTAGGCAGGAAAACATCTCCTCATACCCAGGCACACCTTCCCTCAGAGTCCTCATGTGCCTGAAAGACGAGGATCACTTTCTCCATTTCACAAATGAGAAAACTGGCTCTCCCAGAAGTTAAGTGCGTAGTCCCAAATTCCCTATCTTGCAAGTGCTGGAGTCACTGGCCCTCAAGTGTGAAGAGGGAGGACGTCCTGAGTGACAGGAAAATACAGTATTCACCTAGCAAGGATTCTGTAATTAAGTTCTTTAGAGTTGGGGAACCACATCAAGGCTGATGGTTTCAACAGATGGAATTCATGAAAAAGAAGTATAAATGCAAGTGTAGGCTCTCAGATTTTATTCTAGCTGGTTAGAGTATGTATCTCAGTATACATAAGTGCTAGATAAATTCTTACTCAAGTAGGGATCAGGAAATGGAGGGGAGCCCTTGCTGCCCTTAGCCACTAATTGCGTAGTTTGGTCATAGGATGCTTCTTAATAGAACACACTCTGATGCTTCCTTCTGACCCAGACCCAAAGAATATCAGAACAAATACACTGTTAGGAAAAAAGGCTTTGGGATTACTGGGCTGCCTTCCAATTCACAGGACTATTTTTTTTTTCTAACTACAAGATAATTATTGCTGGATATTATTATGGGGTTTTTCCATATGTCCTTTAGTTAGGACAGCGATGACCCAACACTCTGCCTTTTAATGTATTCTGGTCTCCTGCCAGCTTACCTCATCCTTCAACTTAGTGCCTTTGGTTTTCATTTTTATGATTATTCAAACTTCCCTTCCCTAATCAATATCGCATTTGGCCACTGCTGCTCTTGACTACACACTTTGGCAAAGACTCCTTGGAAAGGGTCGTTTTTCCACTTGCAGCGGGCTCATTTAAAACAAGTTCTTGCTACGTTCATCATTTTGGCAAACAAGGACAAGTTCAAGGAAATTAGAGGCCAAACTTGACAGAGCACTGGGTACAGCTGCTGGCCCAGCTGTGCAATGATTCTCAACTGGTCCATTACCTCCAAAACTCAACTATTCAGCACAGCTTCCCCAGTCCAGCACTCCTGTCGGTCTAATATATTTGGCAACAGCCATTATTTCAGAAATGAATGCTCATGTGTATTTATAGCAAATCACATGCCTGCTCTATCAACAATTAGAGAGATTAGGATTCAGCAGACATATTCCTCTAATTAGGACAAGATGGAAGACATAGACTATAGAATTCTGCAGTTTGGTCAAGGTTTATTCTCTCCTAAGGAGACTGCCACAATGCATTTCATCAGCCTCACATCCGGTCTCTCTAGGGCCACCCCCCTCCCTGTAGAACATTCACTCTGTGTCTGTCCCATGGAATTTTCAGTCAGGGGATTCTGTTTCCAATTGGCACTTTAAGTTCCCCCTTCTCCCTCCCACCAACCACAGGATAGGCTCAACGGGCCACTTAAAGGCTTGTTTTGAAATAACATGTGGACAGCATCATGTGGTCACTAATTTCATTCAGTTACACCCGTCCCCTGGAGCCTGGTGTATGTTCTATGCTCACACTTAAATAGTCTCTCCTCTGAACAAAAGCCTGATCTCAGTGTCTGGGCCATAAATTCCATCTTGCCTCACTCCTGCCCATGCATTATTTAAGCAATCTTCTCGGTGAGCCGGCATGAGAATTTCCCTCCGAGTAACAATCAGCAGGCGCGTTCAGCTCTGTTCTGATGGGAAATGTAGGATATTCGAAAGAGTTCCACCCATTCACAGTCTCGATAGTGAAATATGATAATCTAATTTGGTAAAAATAAACTGTGAAATCAGAGATTTGAGGCAAAAACTTTCAAGATGCAATTCAGACTAGCAATCAATGCTCATTCAGTTTCTGTACCATCTCAGCTTTCTCCTTGTGCAGATGCTTAAGTGATGCTAAATTAAATAATTGACAAATTTTTAAAACTGCTGGAAATTACCATCTGTACTTAATTTTGGAATATAAAAAGGTCCATAGAAAACACCCTTTATGATTATTTTGTCTAATAACAGATATGAAACAATACAAACATCCCAGTCATAAAATATAATGCGTTTCGAGCAGTCTGGCTCACATAATCAAACACAGTTTTCAAAACAAAAGACCACAGGAGGAGTGAGATACTGGGTGACACATACATTTTTAAAAAAAAAAGACGAGCAAAATAACTGAGTTTTTAACTTAAAAATCTACCCCCTCTAGTCCCTGCTTCCCGGTAAAATAAAACACAAAACAAAACAGAATCTCACCCACAGGCTTCCTACAGACAGTAATGACAGTCATCACTTGCTCATATTTCTCTCCTGGATAAACACTGGGCTAAACTGTCCTCTGTTAAGAACTTTATTAGGTTGGTATTACATTTATACAAAATGAAGTCTACTACTGTAAACAAACTGCTTGAGACTTCCGTGAACACACAAGAAGAGAAACGAGCTCGCTCCCTGGATGTGAACACACTGGTACATACATGGATAAAACAAGCTGAAACTTACACCAGACACTTCTCCCAGGTCCAACACAGCAGTAGCCCTAAGGATACATTCTAGGTGTTTTTAATCCATGTTCTGCTCTTCTCACTGGTGGGACTACTCAGGCACATGGTCAAGTTGCAATCCGCTTCTCCCTTAGTGATGTATGAGAGCTGGACTGATTTATCTTGTCTTTCTGCTGCATATTAGCACTAATGTTTCTGCGTATGCATCCTACCTTTCTTTAGCCGTAGCCCCGGCTTTATCATTGGTAATCTAAATTAAAGAGCCAGTGAACAGAGCAGGGTTGTTGTCCCCCACCCCTCCCTGTTTTCCATGAAACAATTGCCAGGCGCTCATTCCCGGACAAGGATTCCACTGTTTATTCTATCGAGCCTCCCCTTCAATATCCCATTGAGACTGGAAGTCAGAGTGGCAAAGGGAGAGGTCCAGTGAGACTGCCTTAGTTCAAAGGTATATTTACGATTTATGCCCTAAAACAGTAGCTGGCTTCGGGAAATACTCAAGAGCTGTCATCTACCAGATTTTCAGCCTAGAATTCAGAATCGACACTTGACAAAAACAGAGCAACTTGATACTGCACTTACTACCCTGAATGCAGTTCACCTTTAGTGATTCATTTTTTTCTGAGAAATATCTTCTTTTTCTACCAATCTTTGGTGGACATCTGTATGCTTAAATGCTTAATTTAATGAGCACTATTTTGAGTGCTACGATTTTGCAGGTTGCACACAAGAAGCACAAAATCCTATAAAAATTTGGGGAAATCCTTCAAACAAATCATTATTAACCTTGCTGTAACCTGCTGTCAACAATGAGCAGCTGACACAAGAGCTAAAGGCTGTATTTAATTTGTGAGCTGTCAATTCCTCCAAGACATGTTTAAAATTTTCTTAGTCTCCACAAATGTTTGGGAAGGGAAAACAGATCAGAATATATTTTCATATGGAAGTTTTTGATCTCTTAAAAATGTTATGCCTTAGCAGTCTCTCAATGCTTTTAAACTCAGATCTATGATGGCTACTGAAAAAATATTAGGTTTCTGTTCTAATTTTAAGCATCAGAGTTTGGTGAATATTAAATGTTATTTCATTTGTATTTTTGTGTATTTTTAAGAGAAAATATAATTGTTTTCACAATTTTAACATGTTTATTGCATTTAAAATTTTGATTTTTAAAATTAATAAATTATATCCATTTCCCTGTAGGCATGAAATATAGAATTGCCCACCCCACCACCCTCATTTTTTTTGGCACTGGGGACTGAACCCAGGCCCTTGAACATGCTAGGAAAGTGCTCTGCCACTCGGCTACATCCCCAGTGCTAGACTCGCCTTTTAAAACAGCTTTGTATTATTCAATCCCCTAACCCTGGACATTTGAATTGCTGCAATTTTTCCTTTAAAAAACACCTCTTATCAGAAATGCAAAATATTCACATTTCCAAAAAAAAAAAAAAGCCAATTTCAATGCCCCTCCCCCCCCCAAAAAGAGTCAATCTAAAACTTACTGCTTCTCAGCTTTTTTAAAATTTCAGTCAGCAGAAATATAACTTGGGAAGGCTGCTTGAAGACTATCCAGGTATCAGTTCCTCTAGATTGTATCCCTGGGATAAACTTTAAAAATATTTATTAATGTCTGTACTGTGAAACTTGGTTATACTGAACTGTTCCACAAACAGAGAAATTATTTTAAAAATTTAAAGCTGGGCTTGTCACTTGACTGCTTGAAACTCTGCATAGCTTCCCATTACTCTTAGGATAAAAGCCAAAATCTTTATCATGGCCTTCAAGGACTTGGTTGTATTTCACTCAGAAGATAAGCCCACCTTCCCAGAACTGCCTGGCTGGGATTCAGAATGATCAATCAATCAGGTATTGAATCCATGCTCTTTACTAACCAGTCCCTCAAGTATGGTATCCGAGCACTGGTCTGGGATGCCACGAGAATTCCAAAAGCTAACACACAGGCCCTCTCCTTTGGTTTAAAAGTAACATACAAAGCTGGACGCAGAGTTATCCTAGTTACTTGGGAGGCTAAGACAAGAGGATCACAAGTTCAAGGCCAGCCACAGCAACTTAGCAAGACCTTGTCTCAAAATTTCAAAAGGGCTGGGGATGTAGCTCAGTGATAAGATACCCTTGGTTTTAATCACTAATACTGGTGGAGGGGAAAAAAAAGCAGCATGTATGAATAAGATTTCACTCCTCTACATATCACCTTATGGCAAAATCAATACTGACTTTGCAAGCTTCACTCTAAAAATGCAAAGTGAAAATGAAATCAAGGGAGAAGAGAATAAGATGAAATTAATCATTTGATGAATGTTAATTCAAACTGGCTTAGGAAAAGGGAAACCATCAAAACAGAGCAGAAACTCTGAAACAAGTATTACTCAAACTGGGCCTAATGTTGTCCTTTTAAGATCTATGGCTTACCATCAGCTAATTACATATAAAGTCCACTATTTATCCCATAATTGTGGTTTTGAGTTTCTTCAGGAAATCACTCATATACTTTAATTACATTACTACTGATATTACTCTCCTCCAAAAATTATCTTTATTTTAATCACTGAATGAACCACTTGACAAACTTCACCAGTTTCTAAGTAAGATGGCTTGAGAAGTTGAACATCACAGGACCATGAAAATAGGGGATTTTACAAAATTAAAGACCTACGTTGCATTTAATAAAAAAAAATGCATGATCCTTTAATGCAGCTATATATCAACTTGGGTATAAAATAATGTAAACACTTAAAGTTACCTGAAGCATTCAAAGAGTACTAGAGTACTAGAGTACTAGTACTAGAGTACTAGTAATACATCAGGAGACGTGACCGTAAGATTCATAATATTTCCTATACTTCCCTTCATTGCCAAAAATTTATACCACAAAACCTTGTCTTAGAAAAAATCCTAAGACTCTGGTCTTCATATCACAGCTCTGCCACTTATCCACTGTGTGACTTTGGGTAAGGGACTTAAACTCTGTGTGTGTGTGTGTGTGTGTGTGTGTGTGTGTTAAATTAGCCTATTAAATGCAAGAATAGAGTTCCATTTCTGATTTCAAAACTCATTTCTATCATACCAACCCTCTTGTAGATGGTTTGGTATGATAGAAGGCACTAAAGAGTAACCAAGAACAGGTAGAAACCAAAGGGGGCAATGGTACCTAGATGAATGGCACTTAATGAATCATCCAGCTTTTATAGTTTTTCATATACTAGAAGGTCCCAGGGGACTTGAGATGGCCCTATTCATACAGGAGCCTAATGTCTTACTAGCTAAGGAATCAGTGAGCAGAGTTTGGGAAGATGACAGGAGCTGGAAAATGAGGGAGATTATTTCAGAGAAAAGAGCCACAAATTCAATACATAAGATTGGATCAAATCTCTGACTGATCCCAATACTATGTTATGGTCTGGATATGAAGTGTCCCCCTTTAAGGAAGTGATTGGTTCATGAGCGTTCTAACCTCATCAGTGGATTAATCCATTTTCTGGATGAATAATTTAAATGAATTATTGGGAGGTGGTAAAAAATAAGGGAGGTGGGACCTAGTAGAAGGGAGTGGGTCTCAGGTTTGTGCCCTTGGAAACTGGCTTCTCTCTCATCTGAGGTCCAAAGCAATGAAGCCAGTCAATCATAGACTGAAACCTCTGAAACTGTGAGCCAAAATAAACCTTTTCTCCTTTAAGTTGTTATTGTCAAGCACTTTGTTATACAAGGAAACTAACACACAATATATGCATGGAGGGTCCTCCAAGCACCCCAGCTATCATGAAAGGAACTCAACAGAGATTTCTACTACTGTCTGTTAGTTAACTGCCTGCAAAACCAGAAAATCAATACTAAAGTATGTGATGAATTTCAGAATCTCTATGATGTATCCTTCACAATGTCCAAGGTGAATTTCAAAATCATCAGATACGCAAAGAAACAGGAAAATGTAACAACATATCCTCAAACAAAAAAAGTAGTCCACAGAGTCCCACCAACTGTGGGATAATGCAGACAACAAGAATTAGTGTAAAGCAGCTATTATAACCATGTTTATGGGCATTAAAGAAATCTCAGTAGAAAAGCAGAAAGAAAAGCAGAAAATGGAAATGCTAAAATTAAAAAGTATAATAGCTGAAAAAATCCATTGGCTAAACCTAACAGCATACTGGAAAAACAGTAATAAAATTTGTCAGTGAACTTGGAGATAAAATAGTAGAAATTATTCAATCTGAAGAACAGACAAAAAATTTAGTGAACAGTAGGATATATGGCATAAGGTTTAAGACATATGTAACTAACTGGTATCCCAGAAGGATAAGAGGAGAGAGAGAATAGGCAGAAAAAAAAAATATTTGAAGGGAAAATAGTGGCCCAAATTTTCCAAAATATGGTTCAAAATGAAGACATGTTTACCAATTCAAGAACCTCAGCAAACCCAAGGGAGATTATTAAAAAAAACAACACATAAATACATGCCAAAACACATCATATTCCAAGTTCTAAAATTTAAAGATTACAAGAGGATCTTGAAAGCAAATGGGGATGGGGTGCAGCTTATTACATACAAGAAAACTACACTAACTTATCAAAAGTAGTGGAGGCTAGAAGATAATGGAATATGTCATCCGTTTAAAGTGCCAACAGGAAAACAAACATCAACCTAGAATTCTGTATCTGGCAAAAATATCCTTAGACAATGCAGGCTAAATGAAGACATCTTTGAAAAGAAAAAAAAAAAAAGTCTAAGATACTTAGTCACCATTAACTCGAAATATTGAAGTGAGTTCTCCAGAATAAAGGTAAACGACACTTTAACCTTTAGATGGTTATTTAGATCTACATAAAAGAATGAGGATCACTGGAAATGGTAAATATAAAAGACACACACACACACACACACACACACACACACTTCTTTTTAAAGTATTTAAAAGACATACAACTATTCCAATAAATACATAACACAGTTTTGTGGAGTTTATGAAATAAATGGAAGCAATATACAGGATAAGAATAGCACAAAGAATTTGGGGGAAATGTAAATGGAACTATACTGGCATTAGGTTCAATATTTGACATGAAGCAGTATAATATTAATTCTAAGTACCATGTGAAAAGTTACAAGAACATATGCTGATACCTGAACAACCACTAAAAATTAATTCAGAGAAACAAATAAAAAGTCAATAGAAAAATTAGAGTGGACTTTGGGGCAGCCATGAAATTTTCCCACTTGGGTCTCTCTTCTAGAAGAAACTTGCCAATCATCTGTAAGGAATACAGTAGTTGAGAGCATCCAACTGTAATCCCGTTAGGATCCATTGTGAATGAGTCAAAGCTATGTTCTTCAAACTTAGCCAGTGACTGAGCTAGCAGGGATACTAGCACTTGGCCATATCTGCCCAATGCAAAGCTTGTCCACTGGCAATCTTGACACAAGTATCCTCCACTAGGCTGGCGGAGACCTTCTCAAAATTGCAGTGCAGTCTGAGACTGTCTACACTATCTTCCTTTCTTTTGCCCCTTCTTTAATAGGTTTCAGACTCTTGTTCTTTCTCCTCTTGTCTTTTGTTGGCATTGTGCCAAATAAATGTCTTACACATTTATCTTTATCTTGGTATTTTCTTCCTGGAAAACCAAACTAAACAAGGATATTAAAAAATATTCATTTAATCCAAAATAAGACAAGAAAGGAAGATAAAAGAATAAAATGTACATAGGACAAAATAAAGGCAAATGACAAAAATAGCAAACCTAAATTCAAGCAGTTAAATAATTATATTAAATGTAAATGGACTAAACACTTTAATTTTTCAGAATGGATAAAAACCAAAACTTATCCATATGTTTTCTATACTATATAAATAAAAACAAACAAAAAATTTTAAAATAAAAGCTTGGGAAAATAGGTATCAGGAAAAGAGAAAGTATACGAAAGTGGTGGTGGCTATGTTAATATCATATGAATTAGCTGGGCATGGTGGCAAATGCCTATAATCCCAGTGGCTGGAGAGGCTGAGACAGGAGGATCACAAGTTAGAGGCCAGCCACAGCAACTTAGCTAGGCCCTAAGCAACTCAGTGAGATCCTGTCTAAAAATAAAAAATAAAAAGGATTGGGTATGTAGCTCAGTGGTAAATTGCCTCTGGGTTAACTCCTCAATACCCATCCCCAAAATCATATGAATTAAATTACAAGGCAAAGACAATTATCAGGCATAAAGAGAACCATTTTATAGTGATACAAAGATAATTTGTCTGAAAGAATAAAATAGAAAATTATAAAGCAAAACCTGACAGAATTATTGAAGAAACAGACAAAATCAACAATTTTAGTTGGATATTTTAACATTGCTATCTCAAAAATTGATAGAATGAGACAAAAAATCAGTGGGGACATATAAGATTGGAACATTACTATACATTGACCTAACTGACACTTTGAACATTACACACAACTGCAGAATACCTTCTTTTCAAATGTATATGGTACATTCATCAAAATAGAAATATGATGTACTGTAAACAAATCTCAGTAAGTTTTAAAAGACTGGAATCCTACAAGATATATTTTCTAACTATAATTTAACTCAACTAAAAAGTAATAGAAGGAGCATACTTAGAAAACTCAAAATATATGAAAGTTGACAATACATTTCCAAAGAGCTTATGGGTCAAAGAAGAAATTAGAGGAAATACAAAATTTCTGAACTGAATGACAATCAAAACATGCAATACATCAAAATTTGTCAGACACAGTTAAAGCCATTCTTAGAGGAAAGTTTACAGTAAAAATAAATTGTATGGTAAAAAGGAAAAAAAGGTCTAAAATCAATGGCTCAAGGTTCCATCTTAAAAACTAGAAAAACAAAAAGAGGAAATTAAATCCAATGTAAGTAGAGGAAGTATTTTTTTAAAAAAGGAAGACATTTATGAAATAGAAAACCAATAGAAAAAAAATCAAGAAAGCCAAAAACTGGATGTTAGACAAAAAAAACTTAATAAATTCCTAGCTAGACTGATCAAGAAAAAAATTTTTAAATGGAATACAAATTATCAGCATAACGAATAAATATGAGAGTTCTCTAGTCATCCTAATATACTGAAAGAACAATAATTAACTATAACAAACATGTTTATGTCAGTACATTTGAAAAGTTAGGTAAAATGGGCAAATTCCTTGAAAAATACAATTAATCAAAATTGGTACAGGATGAAAGTGAAAATCTTAATAGCTGCAAACCTTCAAAAGAAATTGAAAAAAAAGTTATCAAAATTCTTCCCACAAAGACAACTCCAGTATAAATAGTTTCATAGTGAATTTTATCAAACATTTAAGAAAAATGTAATACCAGTCTTATACAACTTTTTTAGAAAATGGAGCAAGATGAAATAATTCCCAACTCATTTTGAGACCAACATAAATCTGATACTAAAATTTGATAAATATGCTATAAGAAAATAAAATCACAGATTTTATTTACAAACACAGACACAAATATCCTTAATGAATATTATCAAATAAAAGCTAGTAATATATAAGAACAATCATCCTTTTTGTATTATGATCAAATTTATCTCAGGAATGTAATACTGTTTTAACTTCTAAAAATCAATCAATGTAATTTGAAATATTACCATGATAAAAGAAAAAAAGCCATATAGAATTTTATCTATACATTTAGAAAAAGCAATTTATAATATTCACATAATAAAAAAACAGCAAATTAAAAATAAAAGATTTCCTCAATATATAATTGAAATCATGTTTGATCTTTTTTTTGGTTTGTTTTTTTATATTTATTTTTTAGTTGTCATTGGACACAATATCTTTATTTTATTTATTTATTTTTATGTGGTGCTGAGGATCAAACCCAGGAACTCGCATGTGCTAGGCAAGTGCTCTACTGCTGAGCCACAATCCCAGCCCTTGAAATCATTTTTAATGGTAAAATGTTGAATGCATTTTCTCTAAGATCAAGGTCAAGGAAAGCATGTCTACTCTCACAACTCCATTCACTTGTGCAATGGAAGTCTTAGCCAGTGCAATAAAGTTGGAAAATTTTAAAAATGGTATAAGGATTGAAAACAAAGAAATAATCCCATTGGTTGCAGATGATATGATTATTTTATAGAAAAATCATAAAGTATCTCAATGGGATAGTAATAATAATAATATTTCCTATGTTAGATGTTCAAATTAAAACATGTTTAACACTATGCCTAATACACAATAAACACTCCCTATATAAGCATTAGGTTAAAATGTGTCTAAATATAGAATTAGGAAAGGGTTACATGTTAGCTTCTTGACAATGAGTATACATTTATTCATCAAAATAGCTAATAAAATGCTACCTTAAAGAATAAGATTATCTTCATTCTGGGACCCAGGTTATGTATAAGTTCAGGGCAAGTAACACTGAGATGTCTAGTCCTCACTGATATTCCTAAAATAGAAAGATGAACTGTGTTATAAAGTGACACTGTCCACAGAGCTACTGCTTTTATATATGATCTAACACATCCACATAACTACACAAACAAATCCAAGTGTTGCTTTTAAATGAGCATATACTTTGTTGTGACATTTAAACTTAAAAAAATGCAACTTGCATATTGTATTTACAGTTTAATTCCATTTTAAGGCAAAAAGATGTGTGTATATAGTCACTACTTTTATCTGTGCATATTAAAATATCTGGAAGCATACAAAAGTGGGTTAATCTTGACTGTGGAAATGGAAAAAAACTTGTATTTTATATCTTTGGCATATGGTTTGAATTTTTAATAATCCTTATTAACAATTTACATTCTAATTAAAAATAGAGAAGCCTCTTACTAATACAAAATAATCAACATTTAAAAGTTGATTCTTAAACTGTTTTTTTTTTAACTTAACAATATTTAGTCTTCTTTTTTTCTGAGTCAATAAGATAAAAAGAGTTCTTCCTTTGTTTACATTAAACAAAGGTAGTTTTATTTTAGATATCAAGATCATTTTATCTCTAAGATCCTTCTCTGCATCCTCATTCCACCCATTCCAAGGGGGAAGTCAGGGAGAAAAAAATCACAGATCAGGTCAAGATAAAGGTTTAATCTACCATCAGATTCACAGGCCATCAGAACCTGAGAGCCCCTCAAAGCCAGGGGCTTGATTCCTAGAGAGACTATCTGCTTAGCCCTAATTTATGTTTTCTGACTGCATTGACTTCAGGAACTGGTTTCCCCAACTCCCACGTCTGGATGTATGGAGATCCCGGAAAACCATATGGATCACAGTCAACTCAGTATCACAGAAGCCCAGAATCTTAGAATAACTTTAGATCATGTCTAATCCATTTACAGACAACCACTTCCCAGGTAAGAAAACCTAAGTCCAGAGAAATCCAAGGTCTTAGCGTTATTAAGAGATCAAAGCAGGTCTCTTGAGCTTCAAGATAGACATTTTCCATCAGGACTGTGAAAGGACAGCATGCCCCACTAATGCTGACCAGGGATAGTCCTTCATGTACAAAGAGTACATTAGGATGCAGGCTTAACAAAGCACTGAAGGGAGCAATCTTCCGGCCTTTATCATAGATCCCCAAATTGTAGTGCAGACATCAAAAACTGACTGTTATTCTTTTACCATCATGATTAGTGCTCCATAAGATGCACACACACTTTCTCTGCAAATAGTCTCTGAGTACAAAAGAGAGAATGCTCCCTGTTTGAGATATGCCTTCCGGCCACATCACTCAGGGATGCTTTTAGTACGTAACTAATACTAATGAAGGGCTCTTATTAGAATGTTTTCCACATTTTGGCTATAGGCAACTGAAAAGCTGGAAATATTTAAACGAATGCATTGTTTTCTATTATGTTCTTTACAGCAGGAAACTATACATTAATTTAGGAGGTAAGCTCTGGAATCACTCAAAATCAATAAATAAGAGACTGATTCCGTGAAGTTGTCCTGCAAGCTTGTCCAGAACCAGAAACAAATCCCTCTTTCCTCTCTTCCAGGGGAAAAAACAAAACAAAACGAAACTCCCAAAGAAGAGTCAAAATAGCATTCCCAAAGGTCATGAGCTAAAACTCACACATAAAACCTAAAACAACTGATATGAAAATAGGAAACAATTCTTACTTAATTTATAAAAGTTCCTAAGCCCTCTCCTATGGGTGGTTATTAATGAATACCGATTCATGGTCGTAAATATACATTTGACACCTTTTATCAATATCACACACGAGCCTTCCAACTAATTACTGTCAGCTCCTTTAATGTGCTAGAAATAAGATACGACTTCATACACCCTCAAGATGGTGGCAGCTACCCTGGGGTTGAAGAGAGGCACAAGGGGGTGGAAACTAAGGGGATGCTGAGAGGGCAGGCCCTGGCTGGCCTTGAACGCTGCACACATTACTGCAATTGCCACCCCTTCCCCAAATACTTCATTGCTAATGGGTTCCCAACACTGAAGCTTTTAAAAACTTTGTTCTTTTGTGAAAACTCAGTAGGAAGATCCAAATCTTCCAGCTGAACAAACAGAAGAAGGCGGAAAGAGCATCCCCTCAGCACTTGCCCTGGCTCCACCCTCGAGTTTCATTAAAGTGGTGTCGTTGGAAATATGCAAATGACACTGTAATACTTTGAACAAACAAATAAATTGTGTGAGCCTCTATAGGCAATTTACTCAAGGTAATTAAGAATGCTAAATCAAACAAATTATCATTTTAAATGGCAAGTAAGTTTTCATTAAACTTGATTTCCATACTAAAAATGAAACTACTACCTCGACAGAAGGGATCTAGTGTGAATTAAAAAGCCAAGTGTCAAGAAGGGGAAAAAAAAAAATGGACCCCCTGGCTTTTGATTCACAAAATTAGGATCAGGTGTCACTTAATTTTCACAGGACACTGGCTCAAAGAGAAGCAATCTATGCATGAATGTAGAATTGGTAGAATGTATCTAAGGGACCCCAAGCATGAATTGTTTTAAATGAAGAGGCCCATCAATCACAGAACAATACAAACTCAAGGTAATTTCTTTTCAACTAGCAACTCAATCTTTGCCTACCATTAAGAAAGGGAACCTGGAGGCTATAACCCACACCAAGGATTGAGAGCCTTTCTGTAAGAGGTGGAGTCATGGAGACCTATAGTGGAGCCTCCTCTGTAGTAGGCTGGCCACGATCCATGCAATAAATATTTACAATGGACCAAACCAATGGACCTCAATCAATAATCATGAAAACAAATATGCTCACAGAAAGAGCAAAATCCCATATTGTTGCCAAACGGACAAGGCTAACAAATGATCCTATTAAAAGTAGATCAGGTGAACGTTTTTAATCCTAAAAAAAACATGATCTTAAACATAGTTACAGTCTATTTTTCAGGTCTCTTTCCTTTTTAATATTTTTGTCCCAGTGATTTATTGGGACACTGATTAAACCCCATCCACCTGCACTGGCAACCAATAAAGCCCTCATGGACACCTGCTTTCTTCTCACATGAAGCACTTCACCTGGCTTGGCCTCCTGGGTCTTCCCACTTCTGCCTTCAGCCCTGTGTCCTACAGGAGGCTACCCGATGTGTGCTGTTTCCTCCACTCCTGATGTTCTGGTCAGGGCAGATGGCCTAGGGCAGGAGTCAGGGAGGAGCTAAGAGTATGAGGCAGGGTAGTGGCCGGACTGAACAGGGAGGGGCCTGGAGCCCAGACTGGAGAAGCCATTCTGTCACCACCTCTGGCATCTGAGTCCAGTCACCCTGCACATGCAAGATCATTTTCATATTGTTTTCCTAAATAGTATGCCCTCAGAGTGACCCTGGGAACACTATGAAGATACTAATGACAGTGGCCAGAAGTCTGGGTCAAGCCTATGTTCCAAGGAGCAGAAAGAACTCTAAGTAACCACATTTTTTCTTCTGTGCTCCTGCCATGACCTAAAGAAGCACTCATGTGACACCAACTCTGTAACCACAAAAAGAAGAATAAGCACATCAGGAACTCAAGAGACTGGAAGAGGACTATGTGTCCCCAATTCTTCTGTTTGCTCCTGATCCTTGCCAGAATGGGATCCATTCATCCGTTCATTCATCGAATAATCACTGTACCTTCTACGCACCGGGCGCTGTACTGAGCTCAGCCTGTAAAGAGATACCATTTCTGCTCTCAAGTTGCTCACATTCCAGAGAGAGGAGAGCCATGCAAATGAGCAATTCCAAAATAATGTGCTGGAAACTCAGAGGAGGGAGCACCTAGGAGGAGCACAGAGCATGCCTGAGAGACACAGTCGGGGGAGAAAGCTACCTGTAACCAATGTCAGTTCCATCCTGGTGCATCTGCGTGCCATCAACCCACCAGAAGAAGAACTATGCACAACAGAAGAAGGCTTACCCTCCTCCAGGCCATGCCTGAGCAGAAATTCCAAGAGTGTAGGACCACATCCTCCAGGTCTAGCACAGAGCTCAGGGTGCTGAGAAGCCCTAATAGATATTTGCTGAATAAATGGATGATTTAATAATTTGGAACTGCCCCTGGACTATTTTTGTATAGCATCTTGGAAGAGGAGGCTCTTAACAGTCATTTAATAACTTACCCCTCTAGAAATTATAGACAAAAAAATTTCTTTTAAAAAATGTTTGCAGGTAAATGAAGGAATACAATTCAGAAGCTAAAAAGGAATTATTGGACATGGCCCATCTTGGATGCATCATGGATTTCATGTGATCAGTGAAAGAGACAACATACCATGTGATTTCACTGCATAAAATGTCCATAAAAAAGTAAATATATAAAGACTTAGAAAAGAAATCAGTGGTTGCCTGAGTCTAGAGATGGAATAGGGTTAATTATAAATAAGCACCCAGGATGCTATTGGGAGTATGACATTTTCTAAAACTGGAGTATAGAGATGGTTGCACCACATAGTAAAGATATTAAAAATCATTGAATTATACTTGAAATGAGTGGATTTTGTGATATGAAATATACCACCATGAAATTGTTTTTAAAAGCTTGTGAAAGGCTAAGTTACAGACTTTCCCTTATATCGCTATGAAAACAGGGCTGCCACATTATGATAAAGGCAGAACTAAAATGGAAAAGAGCCCTGGACTCCTGATTTCCAATTCCAGTGTCTTCTCTCCCCGCAAGCTACAGTGTCATCCTGAGAAGTCGACTTGCAGATGGGAAGCAGATGAGCGATGGATGGCCGGGAGGCTGCAGGGTGGGGAATTGGGGACTGGCTGCTTAATAGGTACAGGGTTTCTTTATGGGGTGTTAGAAGTTCAGGAAGTAGACAGTGGTGCTATTTGTACAACACTATAAAAGTGCTTAGTGCCACCGACTCGTGCACTTTAAGATGGCTAAAGGGGTAAATCTTGTGTATCTCACCTCGATTTTTTGCTAAAGGTCTTCTTGTGTATAGACCATGTCTCAGGAACATTTCCACATCCCCCTCCTATCTGCCGAATCCATTGCCAGCACCACAGAGGAGCCGGCCAGCTGCCATCCCAGCTATGTCATGTCAGGGTGTCTTACTTAGTCCAAGTGACAGCACAGCTCTAAGCTATTTGTTTGCAGCACTCCATCATCTTCCCTCTGGTTGGCAAACACCAGACATTAATTAAATTAAAAAATCTGGGCTTGGTTTGCATTTTAATCCTGCCCACTAGAAACTGGCTGGCATTCTTCAAACCAGCACATGCAGGGACATTCCCTGACTGTCAGCCATCTCATTAAGTGTTGCCACTGTGGCTTCCTGGCTCCCTGAAAGCGTAAGAGGTGGTGACGTCTGGCACGTATTTAGTCACGCCTTTTTGTATAACCCTTGCTGCT
Source organism: Marmota flaviventris (assembly GCF_047511675.1). Lineage (NCBI taxonomy): Eukaryota > Metazoa > Chordata > Mammalia > Rodentia > Sciuridae > Marmota > Marmota flaviventris. Next base: position 59,410,540 of record NC_092508.1, read on the forward strand.
TGGCCAGGCATACTCTAGGTCCACGAAGCTCCAGGACTTCCTACTCCCATACAACCCAGAGCAGTCCCAGCTTCACTGCCCCCAGGACCCCTGTTGCAAATGCCCAAGGCCATTCTTATCAGTGATGACTCCCAGGGTACTTCCTTTGGCCAAGATCATTGAGATCAGTATTCCTATTGGACAATCTATAAGGTTGGTCAAAATTTCCTTCCCAATAAAACAATTTGTATAGCATTTAGTAAGTGGGGCAAGGATGCCAATTTATTTAAAGCTAGATCCAGGGTCTGAACATGCTTAGCATTCCTATATTTGCTTGATGTTGCACATAGAAAACAAAGATTATTCGCTATCAAATGTTTTCTAACCCCAAAATGACATTAAACTGATACTTTCATTTTTTTGGATGGCTGAAAATATGCCTGATATTGGAAGGACTAAAACAAAACAAAACGACAAGCCCTCAGGTTTCCATTTGGGAAATAAAATGCAAAACACAAGTACTAAATGCCAAATGTCTGAAAGAACTCCTCTGAGGAAATGCTTCTTTCAGTGCCAGCCAAAAGTCACAGGGACACACTGTGGCTGAATTTTTTAATTGTGGCTTTTTTTTTTTTTTAGATGCTGGATAATTTTCTGACCATTAAAGACAATCATAGCCAAGCCTAACAATAAGAGTAATTGACATGCTTGAGAGCATACAGCTGATTCACTGTGGGGTATGAGAGAGGAAGGAGGCAAGTGAGAAGAGGCGAGAAGTCCAAAGTCATTTTCTCCCCATGAAAAAGCTGCCTTCACAGGAGAAAAGCCTGGGGTGGAAGTGTGTCTGGGTTTCCTGGGTGCTTCACTGGCCAGTGCCCATTTCCCAGGTGGCACCACCACAGACATAAGGGACTTAATCCTGGCCTGTGCCTCCAGATCCTGTAGGTCCAGTGTAGGACACTGAAATGAGGTTTCTGAAAGAGAAGGGGTAAGACCATCCTGCCCTGGGGAGACTGTGCCTGCTCCAAGTCTCGAGTCTTGGCACTGACCAAATACAAGACTGACCCCAGAACTTGATGAACCCAGCAGACAGCCTAACTTGGAATAGTCAACCTCAAAGATGAAGCTTTTTCTGTATGTAAAGTAAGTGACACAAATACCACACTGTCCCTGCCTTCAAAGGATTAATAATTTAATGGAAAAAAATAGCAGCACCTATCAGACAAGACAGTTATCACCTAGTGTCAGAAACTGGTGACTTCTTCAAACATTTCCCATGCACACCTTTGGGACTGAGCTCACCACAGAGGAGGACAGAGTGGACTTTTCAGATCCCCATCCTTGTGTAGGTGTCTTGGTTAAAGCACTTAGTTTTCTGGGTGTCAGTAGTCTCATCTATAAGATAGGGATTCCATCCAGAATCTCAAAGTCAAACACATCAAACATCTAACACGAAATAAATGAATATTTAAAAAATAAATAAAAATAAAAGGTAATTAAGGAAAAGAAAAAAAAAAAAACACATGAAGTCCCACTAAGTGGGACACAGACTCCTCCATATCCTTTCAGTTCATTGCTGACAACAGGGCTTACAAAAACTTTTGGTTTTTCTCTACTATTTGGCTTTCAGAACTGTGGCTGAGGGATTGTGAGATCTGTAGTAACAGACTAAGGAATGCTCTGAAGATAAAAATGAGACAACCATATAATCATACTTAGAAAAAAATCTTAATTTTATAAATGTGCTTAAATCAATTACATCCTTTATCTGCACAGAACTCCCTGTAGGAGCTTGGGAAATACTAATTATCCAAGTGTGCACACTTTGACTTGCCCTGGCAGGTTCTGTTGGAAAACTTCTGCCAACCTCTGTAGGAGCAGAGCCTATATTTTTACTTAGCTTAAAACAGTGAAACATCATCGCCATTTTATTTTCTCCCTTTCCATTATTGCCTCTTACTAATCTCAACATCACATATTCTCTGGAAGGTTGTTCACCCCTGTCACTTTATTCCAGTCTGGTTTCACCCTACACAAGGCCTGAGCATGGCCTATCTAGACTACTTTAACAAATTCCCAGTTACTTATGCCACTTCTAACTTCCACAAACTCCTGCTCCCCATAGCCCAAACATTCCAGTCCAGGAACGCTATGGTGTGAAAAAAGAAAAAAAAAAAATGCTAAAGACTTGCTACAGTCAGCAGGACCAAGTTCAACTTCCTTCACTGAGACTCCTACCCTTTTCCCAAGCTCCTATCCACAAATCCCCTGCTCCCTGCAACCTGATCCTTCAAATGTCTTGAACTTGGCCACCTCTGCAACCGCATTTCCACCACTCCAGGACTGTGTGGTAGACTGTGTTTTCCAAAAGACCATAATTTCTCCCCCACCCCACATGTTCCTCCTACAATGTGACTTCAATGTGTTAAAAATGTAGCCTATGTCCCCACCCCCACCCCCCGCACCCCCCGCTGCTGGCCCCTGATTCTGGTGGGGGGTGGGACATAGGCTCCATTTGACAAAGAGGCAACTGATGACTTCCAAGGCTTCCTCCAGAAAAATTAAAGAAGCTTCTGCCTGGTTCTCTTGGGACACTAGCTCTTGTTACCCAGCCCCTGTGCTGGGAGGAGGCCAAGTAACCACATGGAAAGGCCATACTATAAGTGTTCTGGTCACGGGCACACCACTGTGAGCTTTTGACTGCCTGCATCCTCCTCTGAGTGGTGCCAAATGATGGCAGTGGAACTGAGGCAGCCTCTCCCTCCCAACCCTATTCAAACATCAGGTTCATGAGCAAAATTTAAAAAGTACTGTTGTTTCAAGTGACTCCATTTGGGGTAGTGTATTATGAACTAATAGATAACCAGAAGACTAAAATGACCCTCCTTTTCTTCATGGTCTTCTCAAATCCTACCTACCTTTCAAAGCCCAGTAATTTCACCTCCTTCATGAAATTAAGCTCCTCTGAAAGTGATTTCTCTTTCTCTTTCTGTCTCACTTGAAGTTTGACAGCACTCAATAAAGATCGACCATTTAATGCATATTAATAACATCATGTCCCCCAAAATGGACCATGATCTCCTTGAGAAAAAAGACCAGGCCCATGTTTTCAAGGGAACTTTTGTCCATCCTCTCAGAATATCTGAAACATAAGAGAGTCCATATATACTTGCTGGATAACTAATTTTCTAGCCTCCAGAGTCCAATTCAATAGGTACACAGTAGGTACTTAATGACACACACCATGACTGGTGTTTAATATAAAAGAAAATATAGTAGAAGAATGAGGGATAATAAAAATAGTTTTTCAAGAGAGGATCAGGTAGTTGCAAGAAATTCAAATTTTTCAAGTCTTTAACCTGTCTTTATGTTGTGCAAAATACATGCTTTTTAAATTAATAGTCTATATTCACAAGTGACCGTGTGTGTTTGTGAATGTGCATTCAGCTAACATGTGGATCTACATGTCTGTTTTGGGAGTTCTTTCCTTATTAATAATTTAATTCTTTAAGGGGGCATTTTGAGAAGCGGCAGTAACCATTCTACAATCATGTAATCACTTGAATGGAATTAGATTATGGCAGGGTTCAGCAACAGGCAGGTTGTTTCTTGTCAAATGACATCTGTATCAGTTCTTCTCAAAGTGGAGATCATGAACCCTAGATGGTGGTCACTGAAGGAGCTTCATGAAGTTCATGTGTGAAATTATAGCCATGCTTTTGTGTATATGTATATTTTTCTGAAAAGAGGATCTATTACTTTCACTAGAATCCCAAGCAATTAATTGAAGGCTTTACCATACCACATTTGTTTTTCAACCATCCTTCAGAGATTTTTTTTTAATTGTCCTTCAGCAACAAGGAAACCAAAGCTGGTCCAGGCTCTGCCAATATTTAACAATGAAGGCCTTAGGGAGGTCCTTATGAGCTCTCTGGACCTGCTTCTGGATATTCAATTGTAAAAAAAAAAGGGATACACTGAATGATCTCTAGAGCTACTAAGCCTTCTCGAGACAACGTCCCTAGAAAGGACTTGAAGAGGAAGAAGAGTGCTACCTTACTTGGTGCTTTTCAAGTGGATTTTCTTTTCTATTAAAAAAAAAAAAAAAAAAACTTGGTTGAAAAAACATTCATCTTGGTTGAAATTTATATCAAATTGTTCACAATTATTTATTTAATAAATATGGGTCTTGCAATGAGACAGTCACCATTATGGGCTTTTCACTCAGTCCTCTAAGACTTGCCAATACATAGTGGTTCACCTCAACACTGCACAGGATTCCAGGAAGTAAACTAGACAACATACTAAAAATTAAGAGAAAGGCACACTAGACCAAAAATAAGTGGTTCATTATTAAGTGCATTAGACAGGGGTCGTGCAGGTGTTCAACTGGAAACATAATGCTCTATTGATAACCAGGTTGATTAGGTCAATCTGTCCTATTAAGTGTGTGTCCACTTGCTCCTTTGCCTACCAGAACTGCATGATCAGTTAAGAGAACAGCTTTCTCCCCTGGAGGAAAATCTCTCTTTAAAGACAGAGAAGTAGCTACGTGCCTGCCCAGAACCATCTCTCACAGGAACAGAGCCAGAAACAAATGAAAAGCAAACACAGATGCTTAATGGAAGAGAAGTCATACAAATAATTTGAACCCAAGGATGATCTGACCATAATTCTTCTCATGCTCAAAGGTTTCGATGGAGGAAGTAAAATTTTATAAAAGCTTTGAATCAAAAATGAAGCACAAGGCAAAGCACTAAAGAGAAAAGAGACTCTCAGCACTTTAAGGAGACAGAAAAGAAGACATTAATCATTTCATCATTTTTGCTCCATTCACTTTCCCCTTAATGTTAGTATTTCACTTTTATATGTATACTTAATCATATATATATATACATATATATACACACATATACATATATTTACAAATATGTATGCATATATATAAATACTTGATTTACCTCTTGAATCACACAGTCACCTCCTTGGGCCCAATAACCATAAGTTTCATATCTCATTTGCATAATGATATAAATACTCAATATTCTATATATTTTATATATATGAATAAATGAAAGGAATTTACACACACATGAACTAAATGCCTAAGGCAGAAAAAGTGTTTGGGATCCATAATACCTTCAAATTATATCAAAAATCATCTCCAGACTCAGAGATCCTACAAGAATTTTTTTATACCACATATATTTCTGTGGTTAAAAAAAAAGCTAAACATTGACTTCATCAGCAGCAGACTTATAATATTAAGTTTATTTAAGATATTAACTTTATATCACATAAGAGATTTTCTTAGACAAAGCTACCTCTGGATTCTTTCTTCTCTTTTTTTTCATAAATCAAAGATCTAAAAGCTGGCTCATATAATACCTTACTTTATTTTTCTCTAAGTTTTTCATTTTAAAACAAAAAAACTGCAGGGAAAACAAAAGTGGGAAATAGATTACTGCCTTGATTTCCCAGGGCCATTTAGACTGCCCGATCATCTTGATAGGGTAGCTGATTACCAAGATTTTGATATCCCTTGGAAGTCCACAGTTGAAAGAGTGAAGACATTTGTAAGTAGGATGCCCTTTCACATAGTGATATGTGCAGAAAAATAAACAAACTTCATCTTTAGGAAACTCAGAAGGCCGAGTCTCCAATGGCCACTCCTTGTAGGAAATGATGCACTACTGAACCATTAGGAGTGTAAGGGGGCTTACACTTCTTGTGTAAGGGGCTTCATTACTTAAGGATCTTGATTTTCCATGTCAGCATTTTATGAGAAGCATAATCAACACAGAAACACTTTGTGTTTGTTGAATTTACTCAATTATTATCAATTCTAATTTTTCTCATAATAACACTTATAATGAAAAATGGAAACTTATTGTGAAAAATGGAACATTCCATCACATTTAGGCTATTGCTCTCCAAATGAATGTTAAGTGAGGATTTTTCTCACAAATATTCTATTCAAACAGATTGAAACTGAGGTTTTGTCTACTTATTTATGGATCTGTTAGTGTGTTTGGTTGGCTGGTTTGTTATGGATACTGGTTGATCACAAAAGAATAAGATGGTATGTTATAAATCATGAGTTTTGAAGTCAGACAGGGCTAGTGAAATCCTAATTCCTTCAGTTTACTAGCAATACAACTTTGGGCAAGTTCTTTAATTTCCCTAAGTCTCAGTTTTCTTACTTATATAATGGGATTATAATCCTTACTGGCCAGAATTGCTTAAAGGAATATATGAGACAAATTATACAAATTGCCTACTTAGTATAAGGACAAGTGAAGTAAGCATTAAAATGTTATTTTTATGTCTATTATTACCTTATAAGGTCACAGTTAGCATTCAGCAAAATTATACGCATATATCCACACACATATACACCCTTACCATGGCTCTTGACATATAATAGATTCTAGTGTTCAGCTTCTATAAAAACACAATTTAATGCAGAATAGGAGCCATTTCCTTACCAACCCCGGGGAGTCTTCTTGTAAGACTGTCCTACTGGCCATGTGTTTCTGTGTGCCACTGGAGCACATCCATAGGTCTATCTCAGGCATATACCAAACGCATCATCAATCTCTCAACCTGAATAAACTCTAAAAATGCCAGAAATCACAAGGTACTGAAATAATCATCAGGATGTTCAGATCTGCAGTAAGAATCCCGGTGAACACGACTTCGTGGCTGTGGTTGTTGAAAACACCACAGGACTAAGGTTGAAGATGCTCAGTGTGAGCTCTTGCCAGTCCTGCTTACAACTTCCCGGCTCTACCTGGATGAGAAGTGTGCCCAAAGCAGATTTGTCATCTGTGCCATCCAAATAATTATAGCCTGACTGGTCCCCGGTGTCACATCCTCAAGTCCCTTCACATGACTCACTCCTCAGCTGGAAAGCAGGAAGCACTCCATTTGGGGGAGGAAGTCAAAAGGACGCCACACCTCAGGACAATACCCTTCTTACCCAAGCGGTGCTGTTATTATTCTCATCTGCCAGGCAACACCCAAACAGCAGTTTAATCACAGCATCGGAGCGGAAGCTCAGGGCTGTGAGTTTACTCCAGAGTCTCACGTCAGGGACATCATGTGCTATAACCAAGAGGCTGTTCCCCCAACACCATACTCAGCTGATGGCTGGTCATCTCAAAGCACAGAACTTTCACCTGAAAGCACAGAGACCTGCACTCCTCTCAGTGTATTGTGGCATTTATTTTGGAAGTGACACTGGCATCAATGGATGTAAGCAGTGGGTGTGTTTTGTACATATTTATGCAGGCACACATGTCCATGCATGAGAAGTTTTGGCACTCAAAGGAAGCTACTGTGAAAATCTTTGTTGCCAAGATTGTGTGGGTTTTTTTCTTTTCTTTTCTTTTATCAGTTTGCATTTTAAAAGATAAGCCTGAGTTTACATCAAGATGAGAGATTTTTTATGAAGTGAGGGTACATTTCCATTTTAATGAGTCAGAAATTAACTCATCTCCCACTTCTTTTTGGAAGATCTGGAGTGGCCAGGAATTTCATTCAAAGTCAGGAAGGGGGTGGGTGGAAAGTCAGGAAAGAGTCAGGAACAGTGATGCTCAGTCTCATCCTCTTTTGCTCCAGACCCACATTCCAATAATTGGGAGCTTTAAAGGAATGAAAGACTGGCTAGGCCTAAGTCATTGGTGACTGTAGTCTTCTACTGTCACTGAGAATTTGACTTCTGAATTGGAAATGGAAATGATTAAGAGATACTTATTACTTAAAAATATTTTAGCAATTTATAATTGCATATTTTTATTATGTATCATTAAGGATAAGAGATTTTTATTATCAGAAAAACTGAGAATAGGGAGGTGTGGAGGTTCACCGGGTTGGATGAGGATACTGGGGAAGAGAGGAGAGATGGGAATGGGAAAGCCAATAGAATGAATCAGACATAACTTTCCTATGCTCATATTTGAATACACTACCAGTGTAACTCCACATCACGTGCAACCACAAAGATGGGAAGTTATACTCCATGTATGTATGATATATCAAAATGCATTCTACTGTCATGTATAACTAAAAAGAACAAATTTTTAAAAATTATCAACAAATGAAAAGCAGTCAAAAAAAGAAATATTGAGAATATATTCTAATGATCTATACCAATAAAACATTCAAATTATTTTCAAGTTACATGTGTCTAAAATTGTCATCATTTAATGAACATCTTTTACTCAATGACTATCCATGGGCTAGATACTCAGACACGCCACAACTATGCAAGTTATGTTTGAGTTTCTCATTTTATAGGTAAAAAAATTGAGGTGTAAATTTCTAGCCTAATATCACATAGCCACAATGAAGAAAAATCTCATTTTGACCCAAGTACATTGGAGACCTACTAGGTCATGTGCTTGCTACCATAGAAACTGCCCTCTTTATTTATTAAGGAACTTAGATAGTATTGGATATGCTTGCAATTTGGTGAACAATGTAGAAATGTTTTATAAGGACTTAAATCACTTCAACAACATACTGATAATCCAGAGGACACTTAGATGCATCTCCTAATTGATCTGATCATAAGAGCTGCAAGTAAGTCCCTTGAGCCACCTAAATAAATGTGGCATTTGTTTCACACATCAGAGGTAGCAGATGGCATTGCTGTGAGCACGCATGACTCATCCCCTTAGGTATCTTTACTCTTGCTTTAAACACCAGGCTTAAAAGCCTGCCTTGTAGCTTCCCAGCCTTTAGCAGAGATAAAGCACTAGGAGAAGGGGAAAGGAGGGTGTCTAGGAGCAGAATACTGACTTCAGTGTAAAGCAAGAGCCGGCAACTTGGAGCCAGGAGGAAAACAGAAAAGCATCAGAATTCTGTGACACTCTGGTGCCATTTACTGTGGGGCACAAACTCCTACACAGCTCAGAAGCCTCAAAGAGCACCAGTTGACTGAAGCACAAAATAAGTGCCTAAGTTTGTAAGGATGACACAGTCATTATGTCTCAGGAAAACAAACTTTAATATTTTACCTAAGGAAAAAATGGGAGAAATAACACAAAATAATTTATAAACATATCTTCCAAAAATATCTTGATGCTTAAAAGAAGTCTATTTATTTCTTTTATTGAAAACCAATCTATTTTTTTCTTTTTATGTTTACTATTAGTGTTTAAAACATTTTCAGTGGGGCTGGGGTTGTGGCTCAGTGGTAGAGCGCTCGCCTAACATGCGTGAGGCACCACATAAATTGTGTCCACCTATAACTAAAAAATAAATATTAAAAATACAAATAAAACATTTTCAATGTGCAACCAATTTTCAGAAAAACAGACAATTTGTAATTGCTTAAGAAATTATCATAAACACTTCATCACCAGAGTCAAGAATGAGCCTCTCATCCTGTCTCAAAGATGTTAAAAGTTGTTTGTTTGTTTCTTTGTTTTTAACAAATAGACATTTATTTATTGACAAGAGAATCACTGGTGTTTTGAGCTTTTTCTAGAAGGGCTCACCAGCTCCGCTTTGCTGTTCACCAGCACCTTTGACCACCATGGTCCCATCAATCTCCAAATCAAGAGCAGTTTTTTCTCTACCTTTACACTTTGCACCTGATCAGTCTACTACCTCTCAGTCGACCACCTCTCAGTTTTTTGAAGCTGCCTCTGATATTTTCCCTGATTATATCCGGACTTTCTCAGACCATTGAGGGGTGATGCACTGAGCATGATCAGATCCAGGCATGAAGGCAGAATTACCTGGTCTCTGCATTTTCAACCCTACGAAACAGTCCCATTAAGTCTCTGATCCATAAAAAGACTAAGAGACCACGTCCTGAACAGCTAAGCCACTGATCTAGCCAAGAAAAACAGCATGTGATATCATTTAAAAATGTATTCTTCCCTTTAATTTCCCCCAAATAGATAAGGATGAGTTATTGCTGGGAACCGCATTTTGTAGCCAACAGATCCAGCAACCAACTAATTTGGGATTGGCTTCCTGAAGTACCATCTCTCCAATAGCAAAAGGATAAAAATAACATTAAATGGGTAAACTAAAATAATTTCCAGGAGGAGTGGCAAACAACGAAATGATTTTTTTTTTAAGTTTTGCGAAATGTCCTTAGGGAGGTGTCACTGGAACACAGTTCACAGGAAAGAGATTGAAGGGGAAAAAACCAATGAGTGAAAAAGAAAACCATAATGCAAACTAGGAAATATTTCTGCTCACAGAATACGTCTCCAACAAAAACTTGGAAAAGATATATAAAAGCATATGACAAAGGGGTATGTTCCTTTAATCTACAAAGGGCTTTTATGATCTTAGAACTGTAGATACAATCCATTAGAGTACTAGACAAAGAATTTAAACTAGTCACTTACAGATTAAAAACTAAAACTATCAAGAAAATTTTTTTTAAATGTTTAACCTCTTACAATAATTAGGTATTAAGTTTAACTAAGGAATTAATTAAGATTAGTGATAGAGAAATATAAGACAAAATAGCCTCCTAATTAATTTTTCAAAGTTTGAAATTACCACATTGAAGAACTAACAAAACAAGTTTAGTCACACACTGTTGGGAGCAATGTATATTGGTGCAGGCTTTCCAGAGTATATTTAGAAAATCTTTATTAAATTCTAAATTTCATATAATGTCCACACAACTTCACTGGTAAAAACTTACTCCTCAAAATACATGTATAATAATGTCCCTTTCATTACTGTTTACAAGAATGAAACCCAGCATAACTCTGCCCATCCATAGGAATAGGTTTAATAAATTATAGCAACCCCTTCAACAAAAAACTCTGTCTCATAATGTGGCTAAACTCTATGGGTTCAGACAGAGGACTTTTTATACACTACATGAAGAAAAGCAGGATACATACAGACCATACAAATGATGCAATCCCATTCATGGGGGTGTAAAGGTTCAAATGTTTTTAATGTATGTACCATAGTTATTGCTCATACCAATTTACTCAAAATCTCATAGCTCAGAACAATGGTTTATGATGTTTCACTTTCTGAGGGCTCTAGGGAAGTTGTGTTGGTGACCCCTGGACTTGCTCAGGCTGCTGCAGTAAGCGTGGGTGGGGAGGGTTGGTTAGGACTGGGTGCACTTCCTTTTCTGGGGTTCCAACTACCATGGCTGTAATGTCTGGAATGGACTATATGGTTTTCCATCTCAGATGTCCTCATAGGATGTAGTCAGCACACCCAGAGGTCAAGAGTGGGTATTGCAGGGCCAATACTTGAAGTTTAAAAAAAAAAAAAAGTCACTGTCTTTGAATTTTACAGGTCAAAGTATGCCCTGGGATCAGTATGGATTCAAGAGGAAGAAACAGACTATATCTTCTGATGGGAAAAGTTGTGAAGAATTGTAGTCGTATCTAATCCACCACTACATATCTCTATATATCTATATATCTAATCTGCATCCATCTTAAGAAATGTGAAATGTTACTGAAGAAACTATTAAAATAATTTCCTCTGTGGAGAAGAGCTGGGAATATGAGTGTGGAAGAAAAAGGAAGAATTTTACTTTTCATTTCATGCATTTCTATACTCAGGGCTGATTTCATGGGCCTGAGTGCTGCCAGCTCCAGGGGCCCCATTTTCTGTTTTAATCTGTTCTTGCTTTGAACACAGAATGGAAGGGTCTTGGCAAAGAAACGCTATCATATTCTTTCTTTAGGTTACTTCCATGCATTAGCCAAACATGCCAAAAATAATGACATAAAGGACAAGGAAAGAGGACAATCCATTTTTCCTTTCGGTTCTTCCTTACTCATCAGTAAGCTTGAGAGAAAGTGTTGGTGTGCCTCAAGAAGAGAAATATAGCCAGTTGAATCAGTTTTATGCATGGCTTTCGCTGTCCTGATAAGAATAAAATACATATGCATGTACAAGCTAAGAAATATAAATAGGTAATTTCAGGGATTCTGCATACAAGCTAAATGTTCCCATATTTGCATTTAAAACTGGCATTGCACCATAGAAAGATAAATAGTAAATTTATGCTAATAATTTAAATTTTTGATTTTTTCTTCACTTAGAATAACATTAAATAGCAAATAAAGAACAAAATGACAAGTCGAGAGAGAGAATGCAGAAGAAAGTAAAAGGCTTAATATTTTAGCCCCACTGATGACAATTTTTTATTCTGGGGAGAACAAAGGACCCTATATTTTTATTTTGCACTGGCCCCTACAAATTATACAGTCAGCCTTGTGTGTCCTATTTGAACTTTGTATGTATATATCCTACTTTTGTATATTAAAATATAGCTTTCTTTTTACCTCACCTCTCTTATCCCCTTAGCTTTATGAGCTTTATGTTACCCTCAACTCAGATTACAATGGATGTGTTTTTAAAAATAAAATAACAATGAAATCCAGGGAAAGGGCAGCCAAAAGAAGATAGGCACCTAAATGAAGAAATATTTTAGTAAACAAAGGCACTATTTCATAGTATTATTCCTGCTCTCCTTTTGCAGGCAAACATTCGTTCTGATTTATAGCCTTGGAGCCATGAGATTAAGAAGACTATGCCAGGGTTTAAAACCTGTACTCCATTTTATGAACTCAATTCATGACAGCTGCATGGTCAACATAAATATTTATTCTCTCAAGGGCCCTGGATGCAAGGTCAGCTACACCACAAGGGGTGCCTGCCTTGATACATGTCAACTCGGGAAATATCTGGAGAAGTTATTTACAGAGACAACCTCTCAGAAAATTAATGCAAAAAGGATTTTGCATGTTGCATTTACTAATATGGTGTGAACATGATATCCTATAGCTTTAAGGCTTTATTAAAACTGGAGGAGGTATTATTTTTATATTTACTTTTTCATTAACTTTATTTTTATATTTATATATTACTAATCATGCACATTACTTTGAATTTTTTTTTATACCAGGAATTGAACTCAGGGTTACTCTACCACTGAGCCACATCCCCAGCCCTTTTTTATTTTTTTCAAAAAATTATTTATTCAAACATTGAAAATAGTGAAATAGCACATGTATAAAAAAAGACATCAAGAAACATAGAAATGATAAATATCATATGGAAGAAAATAGTCACCTGTGCAGAAATGAAAGGTAGATGAAAGACAGGAAGTTTTGATTAATTTTCTTGAAGCTTGGCTGTGAATACACGAGAAGTCATTTTAAAATATCTCTTGTTTCTGGGTGTTATATCTGAAATATTTTACAATTGTAATACATTTTCTCCTGTGGTACTAAACCACTCAGAAGTGAACACAGATTCAATTCCTAAAAGTATCTTTTAGAAAGTATATAAAAGTAAAGAGTTTAAGCTAGAATATTTGGGAGACACTGAAGCAGCTGAACTTTGAGACTCGATTCTGTGAATCAACATTGCAAATAGCTAAATGTATTGAATCAGGACCTGGGAAATGATTGAAGAAAATGTCAGCTCTTTTTTATTTTGAGACAGGATCTTACTAAGTTGCTTAGGGCTTCACTAAGTTGCCGAGGCTGACCTCAAACTTGCAATCCTCCTGTCTCAGTCTCCCAAATTGCTGGAATTATTGGTTTGTGCCCTCATTTGTCTGGCTAATTCTTAAAAAATACAAATTAAAATTGATTATTCTGATTTTCTATTTGAAACAAAGTCACATTTTACAAAATGTTCTCAGATTTAAAACATTGTAGAATGTTATACAATGTCCAACTTGTTAGGGTTAGTAAAACAGTAAACCAACAGGAACAAGCAAACTAAAACCTTATAAGTATGTTAGAGTCAATCTGCGTGAAAAAATCATGACTCAAAATGTCTTAATAGTTTTAAATCTTTTCACCTTATTTTCCTTTTCAAGAGGTTGAGAAAAGTCAAATGTTGTCTTGCCCAATAAGCCAATCTCTGACAATATTCAGCAAAAAATACTATACGGAAGAAGCCAGTAAGGCTACTTCTGGTGAGCAGAACTTCCTATTATATACTCTGTTGGATGTTTTGAATTTTGTACCAAATGCATTTATTACCTAGTCTTAATAAGTTAAATAATTTCTTTAAAATAAAAACAGAATTCTTGCTTTGCACAATGGGCTGTGTTATGGTTAATTTCTTAAAATACCCTTGTCTGAGGTTGTCCAGTTAGCTTTACTGGAATTGTTAAATGTGGACAGGTTTTTTGGGGCGGGGGCGGGGTTATGGAGGGGAGGGGCAGGGGAACAAAGAATACAAATCCACACTTCTATGAAAACATCTTATTATAGTTCAGTCATTTTAAAACTGAATACCAAATGCCTAAATGAGCATTAGTGGAGCAGTGGATTCATAAATTAGAAATATTTATTTTAAAATGGGCATAGAATCTCTATCTATAAAGTGTTTGTTTCCATCCCTGAAAGTTCACATTTTTCTAACTTTTTTTCCATGACAAAAAGTTTTGAAATGCCAATATCAAAGCCTTAAAGCCTGACGACAACTATTTTCTGTTTCTGCTCCCTCCATGAGAAATCCTATAATGATGTGTTAAAATGAGAGTCAATTTTCAGTTCTCTCTCCCATGAAGAGGGAATAGGCTACCTAATCTGGTCTATAACCTTTTAATTCTACAGAAAATGGCTCTTAATCTTTTGGGGAGTAACAGACCCCTATCAGATTAAAGGGTATGGACCCTCTTTGCAGAAAGATGCACATACATATAAAAGATATCAAAGGTTAAATAGCTGGTTCATGAACTCCCCAGGGTTATGAATCCCAAATTAAAAGCACCTGTTGTGAGCCTATCCTCTTTTTCTGATGTTCCACGAGGACCTGACGGCCATGGACTAAATGAATTATCATATTTCTGGAAGACAGAAAGCTAAATTGGATAAAATTAGTTCATCTGTAGGAAAATGGATGGAACTTGAGACCATTATGTTAAGCAAAATAAGCCAAACTCAGAAGGTCAAGAGCCATACATATCTCTCACATGTGAAAGAGAGGAAGAGGGGGGGAAAAAAGAGTGGGGGAATTTCAGGAAAATCAGTAGAAAATAGATACCTGAGGGTGGGAGGAGGAAAGTGCTGGGGGGTGATATTGGCCAAATTATATTGTTATATTTTGTGGATGTATGAATATGCAACAGTAAATCCCATCCGTATGTATAACTATAATGCACCAATAAAAAACAATGTGGAAAGAATTTTTTAAAAAGCAGAGACCCACCATGAAATGTGAAATCCACATGACCATGATGTCCTTTAGTCAGATCAGGCACTTTGATCATATCATGAGTCCCTCAGTGGGATGCTCTTCAGGGAACGTTCCTCCAAGTTATGGAGGAACAGGTGAAAATAAATGATGTGCAGCACTTCTGTTACCTGAGGACCAGGCCTGACGGTGAACTCCTGCCCTGCAGCGTCCACAGAGACCCCACTGAAAGTGAGATGCATCAACTGATCAAGACCCAAGGCTAAATCTGGGAGAAACCAGATGCATCCCGAGTGTGTCCACACAGTCCTTAGTTCCCTCTGGGTCAGTTCTGAAGTCACTTTCAACCTCTTGCTTCAGATTATCTCAGGCCAGGACCCCTTAGCTTCCAGCTTCCTTGCCAGTTTTGGGGGACCTTAAATCTTCCCTGAACCGAAGCAACTGTAGGTGTTGGCCTTCCTGATGATCCCCATCTCCCAATCAGATATCAAGTTCCCTAACAACCTATCTTCCTTTTTTGATCATGGGTCTCTCTCTCTCTCTCTCTCTGGTACCAGGAATTGAACCCAGAAGTGCTTAACCACGGAGTCACATCTTCAGCCCTTTTTTATTATTGCTGAGACTGGCCTCAAACTTTTAATTCTCCTGCCTCAGTCTCCCAAGTCACTGGAATTACAGGCATGTGCTACCATGCCCAGTAGGTCATTTTTTTTTTTTTTTAGTTGTAGATGAACACAATACCTCTATTTTATTTATTTATTTATATGCAGTTTGAGAATTGAACCCAGTGCCTCACACATGCTAGGTAAGTGCTCTACTACTGAGCCACAACCCCAGCCCTGGTCATTTTCTTTTTAATATTTATTTTTTAGTTATAGTTGGACACAATACCTTTATTTCACTTTTTTTATGTGGTACTGAAGATCGAACCCAGGGCCTCCTATGTGCAAGGCAAGTGCTCAACCGCTGAGCCACACCCCAGCCCCTGGTCATTTTTTTTTTTTTTTTTTATCATGTGTATTTCATCTCCTCAGGAGGAAGTTCAGCCTCCTCCCAGTCTTTCCTTCAAAGACAAATATGATTTTATAAACAGACCTGCAAGAAGCAACAGGTGTGAATGAAAGGCCATTATTTCTTCCCTGATATTATTCATCTGATGTGGATGACAGCAGATGTTAAAGGAGGTGGCATTTGGGCTGGATCTTGGGTTGACTCGACAAAGAGACCAGGAAAGCACAGCAGAAACAGTAGTTAGCAGACCTGAAGCAGGGAAATTTCAATAAGAATTTAACCTTCAGGTCTCTGGATTGCCACTTCTGAGCTTCTTACAAGGTTTTGCTCCAAGAGAGCCAGCAGGCACATGGCTGGTCTTGGGAGGGGCTTGAAGAGGACCTCAGAGGGAAAAAGAAAAAAGGATATCCAAACCCAGTTCAGTCCTCAAAAAAGGCAGGAAGATCTGAGGCCCCCCAACTCCATAAGAGTCAGAAAAGTTTCCATGTTTATCAAACATTATACATTTTCTGGGAACTTATCCTAGAGAAGTAGTTCTTCCAGTACAGACCAGGGACATCGTGGGCTCCCCAAATTCTCAGAAGATCCATGAATCCAAAACTCTTTTCATAATAATACTAAGATAAGACTTGCCTCTTTTATTCTCATTCTTTCACAAGGGCAAGCATAGAGGTTCCCAGGAACTACCTAATGAAAGATGGCACCATTGCCCTGAGAGGGTGTGCCTGTAGGATCGTGGAATTAGGCAATGTTCTTGCAACTTATTTTCACACGACATAGACAAGCTGTAATTCAGAAAACCTTGAATAAACCCCCCATGCTCGTCTCTCCCACATGATTGCCATTATCACTTAAATCTGGCAGAAACCCCAATTTGAAAACACACTAGGAAATTCAACACAGACTAGCAAGGAGCAAACAGATCCATCACAGAGCTGTAGCCAGGGGCAAGGAGGCCAGCCAGGTATATGCTGAACCAGCAAGCACAGAGGAACACAAGGCTCTCAGCCCTGGTTGCCCACTAGACCCACCTGGGCTACTTTAAGAGGTCACAGATGCCAGACCTCATCTTCTAGCGATTCAGAATTCACTGATTTAGGTAGAGTGAGGCATGAGAGGAAAAAAAAAATAAAAATAAAAACTCCCCCAGGTAATTCTAAGTAGAATCAGTTTAAGAACTATAAGTGAACATAACTGGACATGTGGATGGACATAATACCTTTATTTTATTTTTATATGTGGTGCTGAGAATTGAACCCAGTGCCTCATAGTATAGAGGCAAGTGCTCTATAGTGAGCCACAACCCTTTCACAAAAAATGAAAGATACCATAAAGTTCTTCTCCCTGTCTATAGTTTGATAGAACATGAACTGTTGCCCTCTATTTTATTCTTTCCATTCACATAATTTGTGGCTTCTTTCATCTGCAAACCAAAAGAGAGGGAGACACTGTATTTTTTAACACTTAAGGCATATAAATAATCAATGAGCATTAACCTTGACTCTCTCCAATCCTCGAGGTAAGATTTAAGTCAAGGTATTTCTGTTGTACAATAAGGTGACCCAGGAGGCTGGAGAGCGCTGCAGGAAGTCATCCCACAAACTTGGGTTAAACCAGGAATAGATCAGCATTTCAAGCCAGACCACGCGACCACATGAATGGCCTGTGGAAGGTCTGTCGTGCATTCCTTGGTTTGGGGTAGACAGCTCAGAACACTGAGGTCAGGGACATCAACCAGGGTCAAGACTGCAGGAACCTAAGAGGCCAGCATTGTGACCAAATTTCCTGCTTTTTCTTTCTTGGTGTCAAACACCACCCCAGCCCTCTAACCTCTCACCAGAATCCTGGAATTGATGCACAAGAGGAATCTGGACCCACAAGAGCAGGAAAGTCGCACAATCATAGGGCTTTCTACGTATAAAGAGCTTAAGGAGAGCCACCAGTCCACACCAGGAGTTCCTTCTAGAAGTCTCAAGTTCTTAGAGGCTTTCCCATTTTAAACTGCCTCTGCCTGGGGTCCCATGAACCCTCACTGTGAATTTCTCCAGATGATGACTGAAAACAAACACCACACAAAGCTGGGCCTGGGGAAATGCAGCACATGACACTCTCCTTGATTAGACTGCCTGGGGCCCCACAGAGGAGGGGGAGAGGGCAGAGAGCAGACTCAGAAGGAAGGAGCCCTGCCCCTCCCTCAGCACAAGGCTGCCGCCAAAGCCATCATTTGATTAACTGGCCCCAACCCTTTTGGGATGCTGATAAACAGCAAAGGAATTCTGAAGCAGAGCTCTTTTGTGGATATGAAACAAAACCCTGGCTGGAAATAAACCTCCCCGGAGCTCCCCCCATGACCTCCAGACACCATCTCTTTCCCAGAGTATTTTTCGGTTTGTCTCATGTTCAGTTAATCTTACATTTGTGCATATGCTGGTCTATCTTATCCACTACACTTTAAACCACAGGGGAGCAGACAGGGTGGCTTTTGCACCTCCCCGTGGTGGGAACCAAGTATGCTTGTTGTGTGTGACAGAAGCTTTTTAGAAGTGAATGAGGCAAGCAGCCATTGGAAGGGCACAGTGCCCAGCTTGCTGGCAAATGAGGAGGCACAGAACCTTTGGGCACAACAGAAGACCGGAGTATCCACTGCACACTCCTGAAATGAAACCTCCAGGGAGCCTCAGCAAGAGGAATGACTACTGGTCACAACCAGCATGCTGAGCAGCAGCTGGGCATCCTGCACCTGCCAGCCAGGCCTTGATCTATTCAGACCCCCTGATCATCTTCTGAGAAACAGTGAGATCACTGCTTGGGGAGCCAGTGGGGCTTTGAGTTATCAATAATGTAGCAGAATTTTCATAAACACTGAGGACTTCACATAATCTGAGAGCTACAGTCAAGATACCTCCCCTGGGCACCCAGAGAGTAAAATACCATCACACTCAATCTGTTCCTGGCCCAAAAATTCATTTTTAATATATGCCATTCAAATATGTCACTGGATAGATACATATATTTAATATTGATGTGATAGATATGATTCTGCCTAGTTATGAACAACTACATTTCTCTTCTAGAAATATATTTAAGATCATGAGACTAAATAAATATTCTTCACTATCAGAAAAAGATAAGCTCCCCCCACACCCACAGCACAGACACCATAAACAAAGATGAAATCAAATTATGGCAGTGCCATGGTACCTATGTAGGTCTGGTGAAAAATAATTAGAAAAGCCAGAGATGTTAGCATAATTCCTCCAACCGAATGTAAACCGTGACATGTACCATGTCCCCACTGTCCCATCCTTCACGGAAGAACAGAGAAGAACAGAAAGACTCGTCTGACCTTGTAGAGCATGCGTCCCTCTTTTCCTGTCTCTCAGAGCTCTCAGACATCCAGTGAACAGCTACCCTTTATCTGGGCAGCAAACGTGCCTTCATCCCCGGCAGTCCCCTGTTCACATCTGTTACTGAGCACCTCTGGTCCACAGAGAATAACAGAGCTGAAGGTTTTCCAGGAATGCTGAGGCAGTCAAAGGTGATGAGAAAAGACTTCCTTTTTTTTTCCCCCTATGTTTAAACTTTAGCTAACTCCTAATAATCTCATTCCTTTTCTTTCTGCATTTGAATTACTTTGCCACTCCACGGAAAAGCTTGAAGACAGAGGAGTGAGCCCCTGATGCTGACATGAGGTCCAAGTCATCGGATCAGGCTTCCGTTTAGTTTCAAAGAATCAGAGCTGTGAGTAGAGAGACCAGGGAACCAGCCAACAGGATGTGTGTGGCTGGAGTTCCTGGCACCAAGTCTTGGCTTTCATGTTTATTTTTGGATGTATTTTTCTTAGCCCTTTGATGCAAATTTCTGGCCTGGGAAGTAACCCTAACAGCACAAGTTCCAAAGTTGCCAAAAGTTAGCTGAGGCTTCTGACTTGGGAGAATTCAGGCCCCTTGCCTTCTGGGCTCTGAGGCTCTTCAGATGAAGTGTGAGTCCCCGAGGCAATAAAAGGAAAGCCAGGGGGTCCTGCCTCAATATCCCTGGCCCTAAACATCCACTGGAAACACCATTCCACCTGGCAAGCCTACCACGAATGCAAAAGGGAAACAAGCCAAAAATGGTTAGCATGCTCAATGAAGCCATAAAACCCACCCAGAGGACTCCTGAGATACTTACGCTCTGAGATTTTGTTGTAGGTATCTGGCTTTCATTTTTCTGACAGCCACTGAGAGAGATCATCCTACCTATTCAAGCAGGAGCAGATGCCTCTGGAAGGTATATTATTCTAATAAGGTTTTTAAAAGCAGCAACAACTGAGCTGCTGTCCGTTCTTACTCTCTCAGTGGCTTGAAAGATTATTAATGGAAAGAGGGCCTTTCCTCCTATCTATTCTAAAAGAAGCAATAAACAGAAACAACTAAAAAGCTTTTCACAACTGCCAACATATCTGGTAGAATCTTCTAGGGAAAAAAAAAAACACTTAAAATTAGGAAACAGAGAGAGATGTAAACATATTTCTTCAAAGCATTCATTACTCCTAGAAATATCTGTTTACTAATTGCTTTCAAACATGTATACCTTTTATTTTTACCATTCAGTTTTATATCTCATAAAGCATGAAATAGATTTTCAGTCAGTGACAATATTTACTGAGATCACAAACACATTTGGGGAATAAATTCTGCTATACCAATTACTACAACCAAGCACTGGTTCTCCGTGACATGTTTTGCCCTGATTCAAATAAAATCACAATAGTGTCCTGAGAGATGTCTCAATAACAATGATAATGGAAGAAACACTTTTATTGTGACACAGGTCATTTTACTCCAATCTTTATATTTTTCAAAGAATTTATTCTTAAATATGTAATATTATTCTGAACATGTTCAAACGTGACTCACAGTATTGGAATTTTTTTTTTTTTAACGAGAATGATGTTCATGCGATTGAAACAGTGTCGGTTATAGAATGAGATGTTTGATAACCCGGTGGTACACTGCTAGTTCTTGGGTAGTGATTTGACCGCGACTGTCTCTCACATCTACTTCCCTGAGTACATTGGACCCTCACATCATTTCATGTCATGCATGTGAAAGATTCCACGTAAAGATGTCAAAACATGCCACAATCCTGAAAGAACCCTCAGACTACATGAGATATGAAGGGAGGAAGAAAAACAAAAGGAAAAAAGAATGAAAACCCTCAGTGTTGTTGCTCTAAGCCAGCAAAAACCCTCCTGTACTACATATGCTGAGAAGAGATTCATGGAATTGGATCATAAATCAGTTTTATATTTATTCCAAGAGCCACCATCCATCATACATACCCATAATCTTGGATCAACTATTAATAACTGGCTTAAATTCCCAAGCCTCCACTTAACCACTTTGCCATTTAGCTTTCCTCACTAAGGGCAGAAAATGCCACCAGTGTCAGAGTTTAAATTATAAATTATAATTGTCTCAAGAACTAAAAATGGTATTCCAACACTTTCAAATTAATTCTCTTCTGGATGTAATTCAGAAACATTACCTCCAGTCTCTCCCCTCTCCTCTCTTCCTAGCTCTTCCTCCCTCCTGAGATGTTACTGAAAAATGAGATGTTTTATACCCTGGTTAATATTTACAAGTTCTCCTATCAAAGAGGCAAGAGAAGAGGGAGGCGCCATTGACCAACTCTGAATAAATTCACCTTAATTCACTCAAGCTAAGAAAGCATGACCTGACTTGAAGAGGGACCAACACCGTACCTCTGAATCTGACCATAAATCTGACCACTGCAAACTAAAATATGGAAAAGGAGGAGGAAAGAAAGCAGTTCTCACTAGGAAAGATATCGAGTAAAAGATAAGCATCAAGCTGCCCTCTCAGTGATATCTTAGGGCATGTTTATGTTTTTGAGGTATTTGCAGAGATAACTGAATAAATTGCTTCTGGTTACATTTATAACAATAATTTTTTTTTTAAAAAAACCTAGGTGTTGCCTATTTGACTTACAACAGAATAGACAATATAAAGCAAGAGATATTTGGGGTGAACTGAAAACCTCATGTGTGGCCTTCTGAGTACAAACCTGTGGAAGCCTGAGTAACCTGCCTTGAGCCTGGGAGGAAATGGAAATTTCCCAGCTTTGTGCTGCCATCAAAGCCCAAGCATAAGACACAAACACAGCTTTGCTCAGCCTATGAAAGAACTTTTTTTGACTATACTACCTATTACTGATTAGCCATAATTTTAAGTGAGAAGTAACTCGGAATCCTGATGGGAGTGTTTCAGGTTTCAACCCCTCTAAGTGACATCAAGAATATGTGTGTATGCAACTAAATATAAGGTGCTTACCATAAAATGGGACCACCATGACATTCCTCAAAAGTAAAGAGTCAAATGAGATGAACATGGAAATGTAGGCCACAATTAATTTGTGTTGTCTTATTTTTACAATTTGGACCCCTGACCCAGCCCTGACTCTGAGCTCTTACCCATTCTGCTGCCGCCTTCTCTCTGTATCTCACGGTTCAGTGGTGCCTCCACCTGAATCTGGAAGAAATCAGCCTTTTCTACGCAGTCCTTGTCTTCGCAATCCTTCCCTGCTCTGTGGCTGACACATCTAAGATTTCAGCTGACGGTATGAGCTTGGGTTTTGATATTGCTAGCAGATGTCACTAGTATGATGGATGGTTGAACCATAAACCCTACTATTTGACATAATCAAGGAACAGGTGGTCTGGCTATCACACATTTTGCTTGTAGTTGGAGCTATATATGCCATCACCAAATATTCAAAGAACAAAAGTAAGATTCACTTAATGACAATAGGTTATACTCCAAAATTATATTATTGGCTTTGTTTTATTTTCTGTCTCCTCCATGTACAGCAGAAGCGTCTGCCCTGAGAATCCTGTCAATTTTATTTATTGATACCTAACACACAGGAGATACTCAGCATTTGTTGTATAAATGAACTGTAAAATAAATATCAATCTTTTTTTTCAGAAGGTACTTTAGAATTATACATCTTCTTGGTATTATGTATGCACAAGCATAGCCATTAAAAAAGTTCTGATTAACAGGTCACTAGATAATGAGATAAGTGATTGAGGGTGGTTTGTGAACTTTAAATAGTGAACACGTTGACTGAGTATCTAATTCATACTCTGCACTTCATTGCAAGGACAGGCAAATGAAATGAAGTATGGTATGTGGACTAATCTCTTCCTTGGAGAATCCAGTCCTCCTTCTGTAAAAGAAGCCAGACTGAAAACTATCCATCCTTTTGAGCACTAAATGGCTCTCTGAATCTTGCCCCTGGCACACTAAAGTCAGCGGCAGAGGAGAGCAGAAATCAAGCTCTGAGGATTCAGTTGAGGGATTGGATCCACAGAGCTACAAAACACATGGTAAGGTTTTAGAGAGTCAGGTCTCAATATCAATGTCTCCATTTAATAATTTACCTCTAAGGGAAATACCTATAGAAGATGATCTAAGATATACTCAGGTACAACTTACCAAGGGATCAAGCACCACCACCAATTGTGGAGCAAGTGGGTTATTAGCAGTCTCCTGATACCCTCAGTATCACCCTTAACATTTTCTTGCCCAAAATGTTTGATTGATCTAATTAAGATTTTAGCCCTAACTTCTATTTACAGGAAACCTGGGGTAAAAGTGTAAAAGAAACATCATGAGAACAACTCATATAAATCTTGAACTTAGGGGAAATTGACCTGGCCTTTTAAATAAGTCAATGCCAAGGGGAGAAAGGAAAGGGAGAAAGGTAGAGAAAAACAAGAGAGGCAGAGAGAGGAAAGAGATTTAGATGTAACAATCAAATGTGATGCACGCTTTTTTCTGGAGCCTGGTTTGAAAAAAAAATAGCTTATAAAAGATATTTTAAGATCAATTGAAAAAAAATTGAAATATAGACTGGGTATTAAATGATATTAGGATATTATCATTAGTTTTGTGGAGACTAGCATTATGGGTATGTAGCAGGATACTCTAATTTGGGAGGAATACATGCTGAATACTGAGGATAAAATGCATGATGTTTATCATTCACATTAAAGAGCTCAGAACAAAACAAAGCGAAGACAGCTGGAGGTTAAAGATTGCTGAGCTAAGTGGGGTGCGCCAGTGCCCCCTGCACTCTTCTTTGCAATTTTGTTTGAAAATACTTTTAATAAATTTAATGTTCCTAGGCAGCAACTTCTCAAGAACTTGCTTCACAGCACTGAGGGCTCCTAATTAAAATACATTTTTAAATATTTCCACAAACCACCCTCTATCAAGCAATTTGAGCAAGTCGTCCCAGACAAAAGAGACGACGGAGCCGCATGGCAGGTAGGAGTCTTTTTTTTTTTTTTCTCCTTACACCAGTTTTCCAAATTCCCTTTTTGAAAAAGACTTTTCAGTTTACCTTTTAAAATGAAAGATCCACAAAATGGCTTATTTGCCTCAAGCCTGGTCCCTTTTAATTGACGGAAAAACCTCTCCACACACACCTCATGCAAACCGACTTTTGCTTTTCCTTCCTAAAACTAGCTTTTGTCTCTGAACTTTACAGAGCCGTGGGAGATCTTTAATATTTTCTAAGAGAAACATTTCAAACAAGTAACCCTGCAATTTATTCACTAGTGCCAAGAATAAAAGTAACAGGTTTCACCACCAAGGCCTTCCAAGGCTTTGCCTGACTTTCAAGGCCAGCGTCACTCATTCACCTGCAGCTGGGCCCCCCTAATGCATCCATCATTTGTTTGGCTCTGGGGGAAACTATTTGATTACACAAAATTCTTTTTAGATCAAGTTTAAAATCTTAGCCACACTGGGACAAGTGGCAAAGCCTGCCGGCTCAACGGGTTAACTCTTGGACATACTGAGCCCTGGACAAAGACAAGGAGCAGCCACAGGTTAAAATCAGAAGCTAAAAGAACTGAAAAGGAATGAGTGTCAGAGATGCAAAGCTTAGCTGGGCCTTTATAAGTGCTTTATTTGCCAAGACGGCATGTAAGATGATTTATTCCCCATACTCCTTGTAAATGAGCACAGAGCCCTGAGATATACCAGGAAGCATCAGTAAATGCAAAAGCTACCAGGACACATGGCATCCCTCCACTGCTGAGGCACCTATGCATCCTGAAGTTGGCAAGTAACCAGACATCTTTATGTACCTCCATTCCGCATACCTTATTATAGGGCACATCATTTTTAAAAGCATTTTAAATGAAGCAGATGTTAACCCCATTCATTCCACTTTCCCGGGGAACATGTCAATAATAATTTTTAAAATGCAAAAGAAAATGTCAAAGTATTTTGTTCCCTGGTTAAGAATACATCTGTAGAATAGGAGGGAGAAAATACATAAAAACGCTCTATGGTCATTCAAGAAATAATTATAAGGTATGTCAAACTACAGAAAATTGAGCAAGCACTAAATTAAAAAAAAATGTCTTGTGTCAAAATGGCTTTTTCACTCACTCATTTCAAAAACAAGTTTTGAAAATTAAATTCCATCTACCAGCTCAGAACAGAACACATTAAGGCCTGACTGTAATGCCATTATCCGTGTGGCGACTCCCGTTCTCATCTGAAACTGTATTAATTGACAAAGAAGCCTTGGGGCTCACCTCCCATAGTGCCTTGAAGTCCTTCTGCTCGATGCGGAGCAGTTCGCTGCTCTCCCTGGTAACGATGGTCGCATGGCGGGGCGTGTTGTCCAAAATGGACTCTCCAAAGGCTGTCCCAATCCCCAGGGTGCAGATGGTCACCGCATCCTGAGAATCACCAAAAATAGTCATTAGAAAATTCAACATTTAGCAGATGAGTGAGTTGTCTTTTCTTCGAATTTAAATATAATTTGTACAAAATAAAACACCCAACTTCATTGTACCATTCATTGCACATTTTGGCAAATGCCTACACTGGCATGATCCCCACCCAAATCAAGACCCAGAACATTTATATGACCCCCAAAAGTTCCCCTGTTACCCCTTTCCAGTCGAGATCCTTACTTCAGAGGAAATCACTGACCTGATTTCTATCAACCTGAAGGAGTTCTGCTTGTTGCGGAACTTCAAGTAAAAGGAGACAAATAATTGCTGTTGTCTATGTCTGACTTTTGTTCAATATAATGTCTATAAGATTTGTGCATGTTCTTGCATGGATCGATAGTTCTTTCTTCTTATTGGTAAATAGTTTCCCATTGTGTGGGCATGTCACTGTTTGCCTATCCATTCTCCTATCGTGCATTTGGGTTGTTTCTAGTTTGGTGTTATGATAAGTAAAGCTGCTAGCAATAGTCTTGCTATCTTCTGCAACTACTATCTGCTTTAAGAAAAGGACAGAAACCCAGTGAAGATGAACTCAGCCTTCTCAGTGAAAGGGTACAGTTATAATATTTAAATAGGAAACTGGAATAGGGATGACACTGTGTCTGTCTGTCTTGAAGAGATGAGGAAACTGAGGGTCTCAGTGGTGGGTTTACAGGGCCCCAGCTCACACAGTAAATAAGCAGTACAGCCAGATTCTAACCATGGCTGACTATAGATAACAAGCTTTTTGTATCATGCTGCCTCCTGCAGCCACAACAGAGTAAAAACAGTATCTGAAATACTGTGGCTAGTTCACAAACTGCATGAATCAATGATTCAGAAGTTTCATAAGGAGTACTAAAAAAGAAATTTCCTCTCTACATGCAAAATTGGTGATAATGTTTGGAATTAATCCTAACTAGTTTCAAATAATGCAAATAGCCACTCAAAATCATCTGGACATTAATTTTGCAAGGTATTATAAATTAAGGAAGATACACAAGGGTGATCCTCTGAGTTAGAAGGCACAGTTTTCCTTTCATGCATCTGATACACGATAATAGGTAAATGATATTAAGATCAAGTTAGTGCCTCTGTAATCACATCTCTAAGACAAATGCCCATAAGAATCCAGTTTCTTGAACCATGGAAAATTGCTACTACACAGATATTAGCATATGAAATTAGGTTCGGGAAAATAAAATCAATAATATTTCAGAAAAGAATAAAAGATCAGGGGAAATTTTAAGAATAGGCTGCTAATAAACTTTCCAGAGAGACAATTGAAAATAAATTCACTCAGAAAAACATTCCCAGAACTGAAACATCAATACTCAGTAAGTTGGATATGTCTGAGTAATTTTCAAATTCTAGTAAGAACACAAGTAGATTATGATAAGTCAAAGGCTTTCACAGATTTTCTAGAATAGCAGGTTCCCTGGAGGCTCCCACTAAATCACTCATTTTACTACAACCTGAATCCTTCAGAAAGAATTCTTTTGGCCTAATTTGTACTTTCCAGCATTAAATTCTATGTTAAAACTTGAAAGGGTTAGATCATAAGTATTACTCCTGCTATGATTCACATAGCTTAGATATCTAAGTTTATTAGCAAAGTATAAGGCAAAAGAAAGATGACAATTTCAGTTCTTCGTGAGCTAGTTGTAGAGTAGATGGATCAACCAGTCTTCTCTTTTCCTACCTCTCATCCCTGATACATGTAGTTTGTCACCAAATGCTACACAAAGAAAGACATGCTAGGAAACTCACACCAGCCAATATCGCTACCATGAGTGCACAAAATGGAACTCATTCTGGGAATTTCTCTGAAGGACTGAACTTACCCAGACTTTATCATGTATAACAAAATTTAGTCATGACAGCATTTCCAACTGCACCGCTCACAGCATTTCATCATGTCCCTTAAGGAACAAGAGGCCCACGCCCATTGGAACATAGCCACTGTGATTCATTTGCTCAGGAACCCAAGCTCTCCTACCAGAACTGAGCATGGGGTCAGTCTTTTCCTGTCTCCTCCTTCACACTCAATCCACTCAAATTTAAGCATAGGGAGCCACAGATTACAAGATATGGTCTAGGACTGGGGGTGCAGCTCAGTGGTAGAGCACTTGCCTAACATAGCGGAGGCTCTGGGCTGCTCTTGGGTCCTGCTAAACAAACCAACAACAACAAAACAAATATAAGATATGATCTTGAAATGAGGATGGAAAAACCTCTCCAAAAAGATATGTTATTTGCAAATTCAAACTTAACAGTGGATTCAGAGCATGTGTAGGACAAATTTACTTAGAAACTAGAATGGATTGGGGACGTGTGGGTTGGGCACTGGGACAAGTGGCCACAGGGAAAAGCTGAAAGAGCTAGGAAACATTTTCACTCTAAAGATTAGCGACTGTCCTTGTAGTCCATGGCTGCTTGGTGCTATTTACAATGCAGTCCCACGCAGGGTCTTGCATGTGCTTTAGAAAGAAATTATCAAACAAAGATATTCACATTCGAATGTTCTCTCATTTAGCAGAACTAGTGTACGTTGCTCAGTACGCAGGCTGGAAGGCAGGACACACGTGAGCAGGATGAAGGGAGCCCGGGTGGAAGGAGCACTCCTCTCGTGTGCACGCTGAACAATCCCTACAGGTCAGAATCTGCAGGTGTGCTTGATGCCTGCCCTCGCCTGTTGCTGAAAGGATCTGTGGCTGAATGTAGCGGGGTGACTTCTTTTAAGCTTACACATACTCCAGAGGTCTGCTCACATCTCAATACTTATTTAATAGGGACTATTCAGAAGAACATTTGTATTTTCTGCTCGTTTGTGGATTAATGTTCAGAGAGACCATCTGAAAGAAAATGTTTTCAGTGACACCAAAGAGAGCAACCAGCGCCAACCCAGGGAATCTGGAACAACAGTGCAGGGATGTTCTATCTTGCAAGGTGGTGATTTATTTTTGAGGACTTTCAAATGGGAAGTGGAAATTTAAAAATCTGAATGTTCAAGGTTGACGGTGGATTTCACAGACGCTGCCATCCCCCAACTCCACCCCAGAAGTCGTTTGTAGCTTTCTGGACAGTTCCATACATGCCTACAGGGTCCCGCCTTGAAAGTCTACTTCACAGCTCTGCCTGAGGGCAGAGTGCCAGCCAGCCAGCACCTGGAAGGGGCGCCCTCCTGCACAGAGGCAAGGCAGTGGGGGTTAACTCCGCAGCTTCCCTGCCCTGCTGAGTTCTTTGCAGGTCCCCTGAAGGAGCAAACCCATTGCCCACTGAGGAAACACGCTTATAACACACAGCCGGCTTTCCTTCCTCCCTTGTACACTCCCCCCAATCCCTTGCCACACCCCCTGTCTCCAAAAAACTACTTTCAGCTCAATCCTTGTCTCCAAAGCTGCTTCTGGGAAACTTCAAATAAGAGGGTAGTTAGCCAAGATGGCTGTGGGTCCCAAACTGCACTGAGACCTCGGGGGGAGGTGCTGAACCAAACCAGCATTCTCAGAGAGATTTCTGTGACAGGGACTGAGACCAGAGTACCATTTACTGCCTTCATCAGACACAGCCTAAGTGCAGCCTCCCTCAGGGGACACCTGGGAAGACTTCATTGTATCAGGGAAACAAGTTTGGCCTCCCAAGGTCAATTCCACTATAGAACTAGGAGTGATGGGTTTTCAAAAAAAATATATATATATATGGCCTATAACATGTCATTCACATGTCATTTGGTTTCTTCCTCTGGTCTGATCCAGCTATCCTTAACTCTGTCCACTTGATCACTCCTTATCCTCCCTCAAAAATCACAGACCTCCTTCCTTAATCACCCACTGATGCTTCATGGTACTCGTCCTGCCGTGCAGCATGTACAGGTCCTCCTGCATGCATACAAGTGGAATGTGGTGCCATGTGTCTTGACCATGGTGCCTCTTTACTCCTCAAGATAGTTAAATGAGCTCCTGTATTTAAACTGTTTTGCACAGTGCCTGGCCCAAAATAAATGCTTAATAAATTGTGGACCTTCTAACTGGCAATCCGGGTTGGGCATCCCTTATCTGAAATGCTTGGGGCCAGAGTGATGCAGATTTCCTATTTCTTCAGGTTCTGAAATATGTGCATACATCATGAGCAGACTTGGGATTAGGGGCCAAATCTAAACAAAGAACTCATTTCTGTTTCATACATGCATTGAATATATAGGCTGAAAGTAATTTTACACAATAGAATTGATAATTTTTCACATGAAACAAAGTTTATAAACACTGAACCACATTCTGACTGCAAACTGTCACACAAGGTCAGTAGTAGAATCCCAATTCCTAAATGTCCCAAATTCTGAAACATTTTAGGATTTGGATTCTGGATGCTCAACCTATACTCTTAAGAAAATCCTGCAGTGTCAGTATTAGTTTTGCTGTTTTATAGGTTAGGCAAAATCAGACTCTAGGATGTTCAATAACTTGCCCAAAACCAGGCCCAGTAAGAAAAGGAGCAAAGACCAGCAACTAGTCAGTCCCCTCACTTACCCACACATACTTCTCAGTTTGCCAACGCTCAGAGGTAACATCAGCTACGGTGTTAATTTTATCCATAGGTTCTTTGCTCAATCACCAACCTATCTGTTCAATGAACAATCATCAGGGAAATGGGAAACATTTAGCCCTGTTCTCCTTAATCCTTCAATTCCAGTATTGGATCCATTTGACCCTCCCAGTGGATAAAAGCCTTCCCAGGCTGGGGCACCAATCTCTAACCATTAGGAGAAATTACAGTAGTCATAAGTGGGGAACTAAGAACAGAACCCACATTTCAGCTTTTCCAACTCTGACCCTGTGACCCAGTTGGAATAATGGAGTTCCTTCCTGAGCAGGAAACACTGGGTTTCTTTCCTTCTGAGACTCAGCCTTAGTAACCTGGTACTCCCAATCCATCCCAAAGTGGGAGTTCTGACAGCCTTGCTGGACCCCGTTCCTCTCTGGATCCCTCCATTCCTCTCAGCCTGCTGGGCCGCAGACTACTCCATGGGGCCTGCTTCCTGGCTCCCTCCCCATCACCAAGCCCCGCCTGCCTCAGCCTCCACTACATTAACTGGGGAGTCTGACCTACCTGTCTGCTTCCTTCGGCCTCCTGCTCAGCAATGCCTGAACTCACCCTCTAGCCCTGCGCACCTCCACCACGAGCAGACCCCTATTTCCAGGCTCTCATCTTCCACCCAGCTTGGAACCAAATGAAGTCATGAGCAGTGTCTTGGCAGGGTCCGCCTACCTCCATTCACACACATTGGTACTGGGTAAATCAAAGGTCAACAAGGCCTGCCCTAGCAGAAGGTGGAGGGCAGGGTCAGGCAAAGGAGGGACCCAGAGGCAGACACTCAGTGCTTAGGGGAGAGCCCCCTGGGCCAGCAGAATTAAAAAGAAGGGGCCTTGGCACATCTAGACCCAAACTCAGGTCTGCCAATTACTATCCCATGGCTTTGGGCAAAATGCTGTCCTCCCCAGAGCCTCAATATCCTTACTTGTGAAATAGGCAGGCATTATCTTTTTTATAAAATTATTAGCAGGAATAAAAAGAAATAAAACAATATACAGAGTCCTAGCTGGTTCCTGGCACATAGTACATGCTCTATAAATAACAGAAATTATTACTTCTAAATTATATTTATATGCATGTATAGGTTTTCCATGTCTCTAAAAAAGCAAATATTTCTTGCTTTTATTTAAATCACAGAGAATCTCTATATTCACTTTGTATTAACCTTCACCTAATGATGGCTTTCAACACTTAAATTCCAAGTTTCTCTGTCCCCCAGTCTGGATGTCAAGTGGTTTGAATGATCTGCAAAACACTTGAGCTCTCTGGGGGAGCTTGTATTCAAAGGAACCCTTCTGACAATCCTGCTGTAAATCAAAGAATCCTTTTGTACTGCAACTAATCACCCCTTAATTTATCTGCTTTGTACGTCTGAATTACGGTATACTGAGTTTTCTTAGAGCACGCATTCCCATCTGAGACATTTTATTTGTTTGTTTCATTGTAAACACAGGTACAGTACGAAATTGGAAACGATGTTAAGAAAGTCAGTGGTTACATGTCACTGGTAATTAAGACTGTTGTCCAAGCTAAGTGACTTGTGCCTTGCAAATCATGTCTATAAGCATCAACTGAAATCCAGCTAACACAAGCCACAGACATTCTGATGAAATTTAAAGTAGCTTATAGTCAATAAAATAGACATAAGAATTCTCTGTGATAAGTACTTCAAGATTTTTTTTTTAATGTCCTAAGCTTCAAGGAGTATCAGATCCTTTTATGTTTCATATTTAACTTACTTCTATATCAGTGACTCAGGAAGAAGTCATTGTCTCATGGTGGATTTATTGTTTTGGATACATGGTGGGTTAACACTGAGGAACAAATCAGTTCTTTAAATGGTTAGATCCAGAAACCAATTCTAGAAAGCAATTTTTTTTTTTTTTTTTTTGTACCAGGGATTGAACTCAGGGGCACTTAGCCACTAAGCCACATCCCCAGCCCTATTTTGTATTTTATTTCAAGATAGGGTCTCACTGAGTTGCTTAACACCTCATTTTTACTGAGACTAGCTTTGAACTCACGATCCTCCTGCCTCAGCCTCCGGGGCTGCTGGGATTACAGGAATGCGCCACCATGCCCAGCTTAGAAAGCAAATATTTTTACAATTTTCACTTTAGGACCATGGGCCATTGTTGTCATTAAGTAAAGGAACACCTGGATTTAGTTCATGAGCTTGACTTTTGTACTAGAATTTACTGAGTTCTTTTAAATAATAAAACTCAGTGGAATCAAATCTCAGAATGTGTCAAGACATTAGATGACTTGTGCTGTCAAAAGGATTTATTGCCAAGCAGAAAGGCAAATGTGTTTTCTAAAAAACAGCAGAGCCGAGGTCTGTCACCATTGAGCACTTCCCTGGGATCAGTAAGGGTTAGACACAGCTTAAAGGGATCAGGCAAGCTGTCTGAGAAAGGCTCAAGGCACAAGGGCTGGCGTTGGTTCTTGGATGACCAACACAGGAGGTCAGCCCCACTTCAGTGGTGAGCCCATCTGTCCAGCATTTGGCATCCACCCAAACTGGCAACAAAACTAAATAATGATGCATCTTGCAAGATGCTAAAGAAATCCCCAAATCAGTCCCTAACCAAGAGCATGACCTAAGCACAGACGAGGAGTAAGACATTATAACAGCCACTGTGGACTGGCATCATTCGCGTTTTATGGTCTCCCTGAATGTGTTCAGTCAGAAATGTGCTCAGAAAAAAAATGTCTTCCAATAATGATGTTCCCTGTTGGAAAATAATGGAGTATAATGAGTGAACAGAAGAATGAGAGGCAAAGGCAAAGAGACCAGCAGAGATAGAGGGGTCCACTTCATGCAGAAACATGCCTGCCCTTCGAATTTTATAAGCAAACATGCAGTGTTTCAAAATGTCTTTGTTATAAAAGTGAAGATGAGAGGGCAAATAAAAGCACATTATTTTAGTTTAAAAAGAAAACCAGTAAGAGGTCTTTCTCCAAAACTGGGATAAGATTTGCCAAGTAACATCTTACAGTGACAGATGAGGTAATGGAGTTAAGTAAGGACCTCGGCCAAGACCAGCCCAGATTCTCTGATCCCATGAAATGGCTGAACAACCTTGTTAAAACTTCTTGCCGTTTCCAATACCAAGTACATTTCCTGCTTTTTCTATTCTAACACTGCCCTCTTGTGATAGAATGGCAGCATTGCAAGCATTGCAACCAGCAGCATTCTGCTCTAGGTCACCAACTTCTCTTTCTTGAAATAGTCATTAAAAAAACACGGGAACCTTCCTCTATCCCAAGTTTTGTCCTAAGTGGTTTACATACATAAACTCTTTTAAGGTAGAATTGTTATCCTAAATTTACAAATAACTGTAACGTGCATACCCATAGTCAATTAAGTGGCAGAGAGAATTCCAAGAGATCTAAATTTAACCACTGTGTTTCATATTAGGCACATACAACACTTTAAATAAGCATCTGTTACAGAGATGTATGCATTTTAATAAATTCATAAACTGCCCCATTATCTGTTTTGCATCATGAAATCCTATTCTGTCAGCAGCCTTCAGAAATTCTACTTTCATATGATAGGAAATTTGTTATACTTATTTTAGTATAAAGCTTAATTTACAATAATATTTAATATTATTGAATAATATTAATTTAAATATATTTCTAGGGTTCAAATATCTACTGTTCTAGGAAGGTTCCCTCACTTGTCTGCAGGGAAAGCAGAGCTTTGTTCCTCTCTCTCTCTCCCCCCACCCCCGCAAGCTCCCCACAGAGTTGAAGGCTGTTATCTATGTAGAAAAGTTTATAAACTCAGTTATGATTTTCAAGTTGTTGTTTATAACTTGCTCCAATGTTCTAATCACAAACCATGAAAATACTAATGACAAAATATGCCATTCATTTGAGTGAGAATATTTAGCCCATGGAAGTTAAATAAAGCTCCAAGACAGGAGAAGAACCTGTGTATGAGAGTTCAGGGTGATCTGCAGGCATATATGTCCTAGATGAGCTTAGGTAGGGGACTGACGGTGAGGACAGGTATTACTGGGGAATTGGAATGATTAATCCTTGATAGCACCCATCCTCCCAAAGTGGAAATGGAAACCTGTGAGCCAGATGGTGAGGCAGACCTTCAAATGGTAAGGGGTCTGTGGGCTTGTCCCCTTGCTGGGCGTTCTAAGTTTCCTGAGGTAGAAAAAGAATGGCCAAGACCAGAGGATGTCTGAGGAACTGGGAGAGATGCTTCTGACAACTCCACATAGCCCCAACAGTGTCTCTGAAGGAGGTACTGTTGTATGGAGTAATGTAATTTACAGAAAGAGCTGTGTAAGGATTGGCAAGTCTCTGAAAGTTCCTTAAGGTAAGCTCCTGGTTTCAAAGTAGTAAGAACAGAAAGGAGAACAATGTAGCCCCAGGTCCTCAGGGAGAGTCTCTGAGAGGTTGGTCTGTTTCCTTCCCCAGGAAACAGTCCAACCTCTCAGAGTCTCTCCTCTCCAGTCCCCTCTTGAAGCCTGGGGTTGGGGGCCTCAGTCACAGGAAAAGCAAAGGATGCAGAACCAGGGTGTGGCTCTGGGCCATGTTGGAAAGAGCCCCAGAGAGACCACAGAGTGGCGCCAGTGTTCAGCAGGATATTATACCACCATCAACAGAGGAGGCGTCTGAGCCAGACAGGGGAGGCAGTCGGGGGCGGGGGCGCAGCTCCTGTCTCCTCCCACCCCCACCCCCGCCACCAGCAGACCTTTGCTTCTCAGCTGACCAGGGGGACTGACCCTGTGCAACACTGAGGTGAGCCATCTGACTCTCAGAAGCTCCATGGCTGGTTTTCTCCATCCTCCCCTCCCAGGAGAGGCCTGAGGTTGACATGACCACTCACCGCAGTGTCAAAATTTTAATTCTTCTCTCTAATGTGTCACCAACAGCTTTCTTTGTTATACTCTTAGGCATCAGTGACTCAATGAGCAAAGGTGAATCCATACCACCTTCTTACCTGCTGGGATATCGGGCAGACTACTTGCCTACACCTCAGGCTAATGACCACTAAAAGCTTAGGTAGAGGACTGAGGGTGAGGACAGGTATTACTGGGGAACTGGAAGGATTAATGCTTGATAGCATCCATCCTTGATAGCAAGGGAAGCGGGCTGGCTGAGGGATGCCACCTCTGAGGCTCACCACTGTGTCATCTTGAGCAGACCACTCACTCCTCTGTGAACGAGCATGATACAGTGCGTGCGGCTCAGTCTACCCACTGGGGAGATGCAAACCAAAGCACGCAGGTGAAATGCTTTGTAAATGATGAGAGCTCCTGCCACATGCTTGAAGGATATCACCCATGAAGAATAAGTGTGACCCTCATCCCAGGGTACAAAGAATTCAAGAAGAACCAATCATACAGAGGGGAAGAAGCTGTGTTTTTCAACCTAGTGAGAAAATATACATATATATGAAGGATGGAAAAAAAGAAAAAGTAATATTATATTGAAATGAGCAGGAAGGGAATATGATTTTATAAGTCAAACAGAATTTTTATGTCCTATATGTTCTTCTTTTTATTAGTGCAATATAGTTGTACATAATATTGGGGTTCACTTTGACATAATCATACAAGCATGGAACAAAATTTGCTGCACTTCATTCCCCAATACTTCCCTTTTCTCTCGCCATGTCCTGTGTATTCTTGAAAGCTAGAGTTATCTCTTTCTGTATAAAATAGGGTGATTGTTTTCAGAAAAAAAAATCCATCAAATCAATAATAGCTGATAAATGAATAGCACAAAAATAGCATACCCGAATCTGAGAGGGGTTTTCTTCCTTGTTTGTTCCCTGTTCTATTGAGGGCATTCCCATCGAACTCTTCATCCAAGTCAGGGTCTTCCTTTTCTCCCAGATGCCCATACATCCCATCAGTATCCCTCTAACAATTTCACCTCTATCCTGTTCCTGCCGCACCTCACTCTCTCTCCCTGTCACCTACACTGACCTATCCTCTCTAATCTGGAAGCCCTTTGAAGGGGTGGACTATGCTCACTTCACCATGCGTCTTCACATCTAAAAGGTGGTGAGAGGAGGGGCAAGTACAACAAGCACCTGGGAGGTGGGTGTGGAGGTGAGTCGTGGGCTCTGAGCTGGCAGCACGAAGGTGGCCAGAGGAGCCGTATGGAAAAGCTGCTTCTCCCACATAATTCTGAATGGCTCAGCCCTCACCTCTGGTCCTTTCGCTTCACCTCCTGCAGGCACCTGGACAACCATAATAATTAAGAACATGGCCCCAGAATCACAAAGAAGTGGTTCACACACCTGATGGCTGTGTGACTGTGAGCAAGTTATTGAACATCTGTCCTGTGCAATGAGATTTATCATAGCTCTCAAGGGAGAAGGGCCATGTCTGAGTGCCCCAGCCCATGCTGCCTGTGAAGTGCTTTGCACACAGCTGCCTGCAGGGGGCGCTCCAGCACCCAGGGACATTTCTGTTCTGAGCCCCTAACTCTGCCTCAGAAAGCAGCCACCAGCACACCCAGGGGCTGAAACTCAGGGACAAGTTTGGGAACTTGTCACTACCTCCCTTCTGACTCAGATAGGATGGCAGACACTCAATGTAGGGAGGGACTCCAAGAAAGTGGAGGTGCAGGCTAGCAAGCAACTCTGCCCTCTTAAAGACCTGCCTCAGCTGTTATCTCCTTTTTCTCTTTCCTCAAGATAGGGTGATTGTTTTCAGAAAAAAAAAAAATAATAAGACTAAGACTTCCTTAGTCTCCTAGAACTTTTCTTCTTGCTCTTTTATCATTACCTCCTGTTATGGTTTAGATCAGAGGTGTCTCCCAAAAGCTCATGTGTGAGGCAATGCAGGAAGGTTTACAGGTGAAATGATTGGGTTATGAGAGCCTTAACCTAATCAGTGAATTGATCCCCTGATGGGATTAACTGAGTGGTGACTGAAGGCAGGTAGGATGTGGCTGGAGGAGGTGAGCAATGGGGGCGTGACATTGGGGTATATATTTTGTCCATGGTGATGGGAGTCTCTTTGTTTTTCTCTGCTTCCTGATGCCATGTCCTGAACCACTTTCCTCCACTGCACTCTTCCACCATGATGTTCTGCCTCATCTCAAGCCTCAGGGAATGGAGTCAGCCATCTATGGACTGACACCTCAGAAACCGTGAGCCCCCCAATATGCTTTTCCTCCTCTAAAATTGTTCTTGCCAGGTCTCTTGGTTGCAGCAGTGAAAAAAACTGACACACACACCCCTCCTACTTTCTATTCACATGTGAACAGCAAAAAGGACATGCAGTTGGGAGGTGCCAGACCTGAGTTCAAGTCTTATTTGACTGAGTACTCTGTGGCCTAGGACTGCTGCACCCACTGTTGCTGAGCAGTGTTTTCCCACCCACTGATAAAACAGCACAGGAATGACTGCAGACTGAGTCAGTGCACCCAGAGCCCCTACTGCAGTGAGACACACTGAGGCCCTTAATGAGGATCCACAACAGTTTCTGGTCTCCAAGAGTCGGAATTTCAGGTCTTTCCTTACTTTTCCCCACCTCCCTGGTCCACTACCCAAACCCACTTCACTCCTCACTGTCAACTCAGCTAGAAGATGGGGACCAGTTGTTTTGTCAAATACTAGTCTAGATGTTGCTATAAAAATATTATTTATGTTATAATATATGTTATTAACACAATAATATATGTTATTAACACAATTGGTACAGTTTTAATAAAGGCGATTGCTTTCTATAAAGTAGGTGGGCCTCATCCAATCAGTAGAAGACCTTAAGAGCAAATAGGTTCCGTTGAGGTTCCCCATAGAATTCTGCTTCCAGACCATCACAGAAATTCTGCCTGAGCTTCCTGCCTTTGAACTCAAGACTCCAAACCTCAGCTCTTACCCAAATCTCTTGTCTGACTTACCAACCCCCATAATCATGTGAATCAATTCCTTAAAACCTGCTCCCCTTGTATTGTCTTGTCTTTCTCCTTCTCCCTCTCCTTCTCCCTCTCTCAACTCTCATCTCTGTCTCCTTATCTCCTTTTCTTTCTCTGAAGAACACTCACTGACATAGGGAGCACTCTGCCATGCTAACCCATCAGTCCATCTTTTTACCCTGATTTGCCACATTGCTACTAGTAGGGCAAAACCCCAGGCCTATTACAAGGTCAGCACAAGCTGATAGGTCATTTCTCTTCTTCCCTTTCAAGCAGCCTGGTGTAGCGGGGAGGTTCATGTCTTGCTCATTCCCTTAGCATCTTTCTGCTATGTAGACAGAACCATGCCCTGCCCCTCAGAGCTGCTAGAAAGCTGTCCCCTCGGTCTGTCTCGACTATACTCTGGAGGGTGGGAGCAGGGAAGGGTCAACATACTTCCACTCCCTTACATCTTGGTGATATGAATCAATCCAGAAATCTCTGGCTGGATATGGTGGGATTGAGTCCATAAAGCGGGCAATAAGCCAGCTCTGGAATAAAGCTAAGAATAATTCCTAACAACCCAGGAGAAACCCAGTCCAGCAGAGTAAAGTTCTCTGCACTGAGGTCAAAGCTACAGCCATAATCCAAAACTAAAATTTTGAAAAGTTTAAAATCCACAGCTGGCAGCAAAGGTTAACTAACTCAGTCTGCTAGGACCGCACTGGGAGAGATCCTTGATCCAAGGCTGTACTCCTCGAGCCTCTGGCCACATGCTATTTTAAAACCATCAAAATCTCACGCCAGCTGCTAGCGTCTGCTGTGTCAGCGCATCAGTGCCAGGGTTGCTGATCACTCCCTGGGGACAGCAGCCCTTCGTTTTCTTCTTCTCTCTCCTCATTTCTCCTCCATGGGGTTTCTTCTTTTCTCTCTCCTTCCTTCCATTTCCCCCTTCCTTCGCCTTCCTCTCTTCAGCTTCTCCCCTCTCCCCAACATGACTTCTTCAGGACCCACTGGGGGAGCAGGAGGGACCAAGGAGAATGACTCTCCCAGAGGCCCCCTTCCTTTGGCACGTCCACACAGGTGACACCAGGAGCGAGGTTGAGCAGACACACCCAGAGGGTGCCCAATAGGCCAACATCTGCAGAGAGCCGAGGTGCAGAGCCAAAGGCAGGGGCACAGGGAGGGGAAGCAAGAGGCAGCCAGAGGGAGGCTGTGGATTTGACCATGTTTCTTTTTGAGCCAAATTATACAGAGCTGTGGCTGAGAGCAAGCGTCCAGCGCCTGACTGCTGGAGTTCGAATCCTGGTTCCCCCAATTCCAAGATCCGTCACTTGGGGCAAGTTATTTAACCACTGGGGCCTTAGTTTTCTCATGTATAAAATGAGAACGGTAACGTGTCCTCCCTCGTGGGGTTGTGTGGGAATTAAAGGAGTAAATAAAGACCTGTGAAGAGCTTACAGCACTGCCTGGCGTGTGGCAACTGGCCAAGAAGTGCCAGCTGTTCTCAATCCCATGGGAAACTGAGGCAGCTTACAAGAATCAAAACCATCTGTCACCTTGACCCTCTCTGAAATCCTGTGAGGGAGGGGAAGAGGGGACCCAACGTCACAGTTGGGAGGCACAAGCTCCAGGTGTGTCTAATGGAACTTTCTGTGTGCCAAGGCACAGGAAGAGTGTGCTACAGGCTAAGTAGAGTCTGAGCACCCACCATGGGCCCAACACAGGAAATCGTATTCCACGTGCCAAACGCCCACTTCACCCAGTCTGTGGGACAGCATTCCATTTCCAAGATGGTGACTGCCCACGCCTCCAATATGCATGTGAGTCCTACAAAATTCAACACTCCAATTTAGTAACATAAATGTCGTTCACATCTGAAGTGTGCTACCCAAGGAAAATGCTTGGAAATGCTGCCTTAAACGTGGTCTTTGAATGTAGGTTATCTGTCTCTTTCAATGATTTTTTGGTTTTACTTGATTTTATAATTACCCAGTTCTCTTCCCCCAGTTTTTATCTGAATTCCTTATATGCAAATGTAAAAATGGAACATTTTCATACTGATGTGTAAAAGTGACCTTATGGAGTCATATATTTCAGATTTAAGGTTCTTGGTTCTAAATAGGAAGGTTGTATATGTTTAGGCCACATGTCATAGTGATGGAGCAAGGGTCACTACAGATGGTAAGAGAATTAATTCTAAGTCCAATTTAAAATATTCACAATATTGTGAAAAGAAAAAAAAACAATGTGAGTTTTATCCACTAGGGGGCCACGCTCCTCAGAGCTGACTAAGAACCATAGAAGAAGCTGGTATTGCACTTTAAAACAAATTATTGGCCCTCTTACATTTGAAAAGAGAAGGCAGAGAAATAGAGATTTTAGGAGGGCTATACTGACCATACGTCCCCTATATCCCTGCAGCTCCTAAAAGCCTGATGAGGGGAATCACTTCTAGGTTGAAGCAAAGTCACTAAATAAGATGGAAGAGAGATCCCAGAGGAAACCCAGGAAGACTCTTTCCCCTCCTGCTCACATCTCACTCACACAACCACAGCCATCACTTTGCAATTGAAGTATCTTCATTTCCCAAGAGACAGCAGCTTCTGGAAGACAAGCAACGTGCCCCTGCCTTGCATGTTCCAGTGCCTGGCACCTATGCACATCATGCTAGGCATTCATGTGGATGCTTGTTGAGTGACTTAATGTAGGCATTAGGCAACACAGTTGAACCCTTTACGACAGGGAAGAGGAAATCAATTTGAAATTGTGATTCTGATGGTATAAAAGACATGGGAATGAATATTTTTTTTAAATCCTATTTTTTACTAAATACAGTATATATTACCTGGTGA
Organism: Marmota flaviventris; assembly: GCF_047511675.1. NCBI lineage: Eukaryota > Metazoa > Chordata > Mammalia > Rodentia > Sciuridae > Marmota > Marmota flaviventris. Next base: position 59,451,826 of record NC_092508.1, read on the forward strand.
CTGCTGGTCTCAGATACTTTAACATCCAAAGACCCTGCCAGGACAGCATACCAGTTTGTCCCAATATCACCCTGGCGAAATACTGAAAAAAAAACAAAACCAGAAATATAAATATATCAAGTACAGGTTGGTTTTGTCCCATCATCTGATAGCTCTGCACTAGTTATTATAAGCATGGCTTGAATCTAACTGAGCTTAGTTCTCCTCCAGTACCTGTTCCCACCAGATATGGCTTGTTTTTCTTTATCTCACTCATCAACAAAGTTATATTCTATTCACTCAACATTCTGTGAAGTGGAACTCTAGGAACAGAGCTCTTCCATATTTATACAGCTGTAATAGGAGATGACAACCCTAGCCATAGGATCCTTTAAATCTAATAAGTTACTGATGTTCTGTGCAATTTATCTTAATATATCTCATTGAATTGTGATTCTTGAAAAATTATGATGCTATGTGGAATACTGAGTAACAAGGTTATTTGCCTTAATAGACTACACTACTCCAATTTCCTAAAACTATATTAAAATTAATGTGTTTTCTAGAATAGCATGTCTCCTTTTAAGCAGACTGATAAATATTTTTAAATCTGCTTTGTTTGAAAATTTTAAAGTAGGTATCATCATGTGCATTTTCTTGTTTGTTTTCTAAATTGACAGATTTTAGGCATTTGAAAATGATTCTCATCATCAAAAATTTCTGAATCTGACTTTGCTTTGAGTTTGTAATCCCAGAGAGGAAATTTTTAGATATTTAGGTACAACTTTAGTTCCCATACATGTTAAGGTCACACTTTGGAAAGTAACCCTGAAACACTCGTTGAAAACTCTCATACCAACCAAGTGTCTTCTTAAATATGAGGACTGATGGATTTACAGTGGACCTCCCTGCAACTCCGCAGCTCGCAGCCTGTGGACCTGGCTGGTTTTAGAGTTAGGGTCTGCCTTTCATGAACTTCTCAGCCCCCAAAGACATTATCATTTGTCAATCAAATTCACATTTTATACCATGGAAAATTCATTTTGAAAATGGCCTTAAGAAATAAAAATTCTCAGGCCCCAAAAGAATGAAGTTTCTGTTATTAATAAAATATATACAGGCTGGGGTTGAGGCTCAGTGGTAGAGTGGGGCACTGGGTTCCATCCTCAGCACCACAAAGTAAATAAAATAAAGGTCTTGTGCCCATCTACAACTAAAAAAAAAGTCTTTAAAATGTATACACATATGCTTAAAAATGGTATGTATAATTGATTTTAAAAACAAATGTGATTTTTTTTTTGTGTACACATGGGAAACATCTTGAAGGATGCATATAAAATGTTAAGAACAACCTCTGAATTGGGGTTGTAGGTAATTGTTTTGTTGATTTTCCATATTTTCTGTAAGGATGCTGTGACAGACCCTGCTGCTTCCCCACCCACAGTGAGTCCCGCCCTCTTAGCTAACTGAACCACATTTTATATAAATTTCCCCTCCCCTCATAGGCCAGGTGCTCAGAGCGTGGGAGTTGCTCCCCTTGCCCCACTGGGGTAATTGCGATTGCTCTAAATCCATCATGGGCATCCCATTATCTCTGCCAGTGATAGTTTGGACATGGGCATATGATACAATACAGGCCAATCAGATAGTACAGGAAGTCTGCCGGGGACTTCTGAAAAAGAGACACAAGAAGAAATGGTCCTTCAGCAGGGAATTTTTTTTGTGTTGGCATGAAATGCTTCCAACTGCTCTAGCTGCCTGGGAACCATCTGTGAGAAGCCCGATGACAAAGCCAACACCTGAGGATGCATACCAAAAAGAGAAAGAGAGAGAGAAGGAGGGAAGGACGGACAGACCTGGGACTTTAGTAATGTCATTGAGCCACTTCATTAACTAACTCTGCAGTCGTTTTACCTCAGGACTTTTGATACAAGTAAATCATTTTTTTCCTTCTTTTATGAGTAATTCAAGGCAGTTGGGTGGGAGTTTTCTGTTAATGCTGCATACACCATACAAACAGATGGAGAAGTATTACTTTTTTAATTAAAAATTATTTTTAAAAAATTATTATTTTCTTTTCCCTGCTCCTTATTTTACCTGGAATTAGAGGGGGGTTAATTAAAACTGTTTTTTTTTCTTTTTAATATCCTATTGATGACATATTTTTTGATTAAGGAAGATAACTATTTGAATTTCTAAAGATACAGCTAAATGAATGAGTTAGTGGGCTGCCCTGGAAAACTCATTTGCATACTGTGAACAAAGGAGTTAAGGCAATGCCTTCGTGGAACTGAATAAACAGAGGGAAATGTCCCACTTACTTGGACTGAACCTACATATTTGGCACATTAATAAACCCTCTGCATGTTCTCTCTCCCCCCCAGGGTAACCACAAAATGAGCACAAACCACACACAGACAAATATACCCCTGGAGTTGTATTCCTTACATGTTATTCCTTTTTCCAAATTCTCATAATAACCACATAAACAAATCTGATGAAGGAGATTGGGGTGAAATTTCTCAAAAGCTTTAACTTCCTTCAGTCGTGTGAAGATTATATCCACATCTTCACTGGATCGTTCCAGGGGTCTATATAAGAGAGAAGAGGCACAAAAACCTGTGTCAGTAATGATGTACTTGAAAACAAGCCAAAAGGCATCATTCTAATTACATTCAAATGTCCCCAACGGTAAGTATTTCACTGCAAATATCTATCCACCTATCCCCATTATAGGTATTTCCGGACCTTTGTCATCTGTTCACCTTAAATCTCTACCATCCAAACAGCCATGGAGAAGTCACTGTGAGTTCAAGGTAGTGTTTGTGGGAAGTGCTGGAGTGCTTAGAAGCACCAGGATATGATGAGATACATAAAAATGAAGATTTTACTTAAAATTGAGATCACAAAGAAAAATGCCTGCAAGGGCCAGTTAGGTAAAAGTGAGTAAAAAGAGCCAAATATAAGGGGGGCGGGAGGTGGACTCTACTATCAGAAAACAATACTGAAAATACAAACACCCATTAGAGGTGATGCTCCGCCTCATTGTTGGTTAAATACTATAGGCAATGGAGAGGATCCCAGAGAGCTGAAGAGATGGAAATGTCTTCAGGGAGCAGCCCTTATTTGGCTGTTTTCCTTATTGCTGGTTTTCTGTGGAAACATGAGCTCAGATGTTGTCATAGCTTCCATTTGTTCAAGGAAAACTAGATAATCTAAATTTTGTTTACTTTTTTGGGGGGGGCGGGGGGTACTGAGGATTGAACCCAGGGGTGCTTTACCACGAGCTACATCCTAGCCCTTTTAATTTTTTCTTTTGAGACACATTCTCACTATGATGCAAACAGATTATGCCATTATTGAATTTGCGATCCTCCTGTCTCAGCATCTCCACCCACTCTCCAGTAGCTGGGATTACAGGCAGGCACCACTGCACCAGGCCAGCTTACATTTCTCAAACATTATGTACACACACACACAAAAAAAAAAAAAAAAAAAAAATCTATAGAAAAGACTCAACCTGCTGACCACCATATTATAATCTCTGGATTAAGATAAACCAAAGAACCAAACAAAAGTAGAGCAGTTTTACAAATTATATAAATTATTTGTTTTTCCTTGAGCAGTATTACAAGTCTAGGAGTGTTTCCTGATAGATATTTCACATTACACAGAACCACCCAGACTCATATATGCCCTGGAGCCTTCCCAAGCCAGAGGGAAAGAGCTGGTTGAGGATTGAAAAAGACAGGTAATGTTCACCAAATACCCCTGTGTGCCTCTGAATTTATCAGCCTTCCTCATAGTTATGTTGGGAAACATTCTGGTCAGTAGACCATGAATGACACTAGCATGTGTCACTTCTGAGGGAGACTATTAACAGCCAATGGGTATCCCTCCTATTCTTCTCTTACTTAGCCACAAGTTGAAAGGGTGTTATGGATCTATTTGTGTCACTCAAAAAATATAGGTTGAAGTTCTAATACTCAGTATCTGTGCAGGTGGCTTTGTTTGGAAATTAGGTCTTCGTGGATGCAATCATGTTAAGATGACGTCATACTGGATGAGGGTGGACTCTAATTCAATAACTGGTGACCTCATAAGAGGGAAATCTGGACCCAGAGAAGACCGTCATGTGAAGGTGGCAGCAGAGATTGAAGTAATGCATCTACAAGCAAGGAATGTCAAGGACTACAGGCAACAATCAGAAGCCAGAAGGGACAAAGATGGATTCTTCCCTGGAGACTTCAGAGAAAATATGTCCAATACCTTTATTATAGACTACTAACCTTCAAAACCATGAGAGCAGACATGTATGTGTTTTAAAACCATTCAGCTGTGGTATCTTGTTTTGACAGCCCTAGGGAACTAATACAGAAGGTGTGTGTTTCAGATGTTACAGTCACAAGATGGTGAACAGTGAATAACCACAAAAGACTTTGTGTACAGGACAAATAACCTCCATTGTGTGAAGCTACTGAGATGGGGGTTTGGGGGGAGATCACAGCACCACCTAGCATTACCCAGACTAATACACAAGGCAAAGCTAGCTGTGTCATTGTTCCAAAGAACTTGGGACGTTATTAGAGGAAGACATCTTGCCATGAGCAATGAACATTTTTGGAGGATGTGAGCAGATGACCTGTCACTAAAGGTAAAGACCAAAGACACAACTTTCATAAATGTAGTTTCGGGGCCCTTTCCCTCTCAATTTTCACCCCATCACACTTTAAGGCCCAAGAAACCTAGACTCAAGAAAAATGCCCACGACCTTCCACTAGCCTCCCAACTAACTCCTGCGAAAAGATTTTATATTCTATTTCCTGGGGAAGAAGAAGGGAAATTCTGATGCATTAAGGTTCCATTTTTGAGATAACAATATGCATGAAAGAACAGATTCAATCTTTACCTAGTCCTACAGTTTGAATGTGTCCCCCAAAAGTGCATGTGTTGGAAAGTTAATCCCCCAGAAAACCACGTTGAGAGGTGGAAACTTTAATTGCCATGAGGGCTCTGTCCTCACAAACAGATTATGCCATTATTTCAGGAGTGGGTTCTTGATAAAAGAATGAGGTCCCCACACTCACTTCTCCTTTTCTCCCTGCCCTTCCTGTTCTTGTGCACATGCACATGTGATCTCTTGCCCTTCTGCCTTCCACCATGTGATGAAACAGAGAGAAGGCCATTTCCAAGTGTGGAACCCTTGACCTGGGGACTGCCCAGCCTCCAAAACCTTAAGAAATAATTTTTTTTCTTTATAAGTTACTCAGTTGGTGATTCTGTTGTAACAGTGAAAAATGGACTAAAATACCTGGAAGGCACAGCACAGCACAGCAGTATCAGTGTCTCTTTCCACCTGTGACCCCTTTGGGGCCTTCTGAACTGCTAAACTCCTAACCAGAAGCAAAGTTCTCCGAGTTCAGATTTTTAGAACTGAGACCAGAACTTCAGTAGTTAATAAAGAACTGCTTTATTTACTTTGTGTGCCTGGGTGTGGGGGTGGGTGGGGGGGAACACTTCCCTGGCAGTGAAGACAATAGCAGCTAGCAAAGCTCCCCAGGGTGGGGAGCCAAGCCAGTAGAGCAGTATTGGTAGCAGCAGGGAGTCTGGTCACTGCATGGCAGCACTGGCACTGGTCTTACACCCAAGAGCAAGGGCAGCATGTAAATGACTCTAGAAGGAACCAAAGACCAGATGAGTCTGCAAATAGACTGGACATGGGTATGATGGATTCTACTTAGTTATACAGGAAAGGACAGAAGCAGAGATTAGAATCCATCGTCCATCAAGAGAGAAAGCAGCAGCCCTCTTTGTTTATTGTCCCCAGAGCATGTCCCCATATTAGGAAGGCAGACCAGGATAGCTTAAAAATATTTTTTTCTGGAAAAAAAACTGGATGCTAGAAAGCAAGAGAAAAAATAATAATAATCTACTTCAACACAGGCCAAAATATACAGGAAAGAACTTCAAGATTCATAGCCAGATTATTATTATTAAGAAAAACACTTGAACAAAATCAATTTGAGATAACTCAGGTCAAAGTTGAAAGTTAACCTCCTGATACATTTGTACACACCTGAGTTAGGTTCCAATAATGTCACCCACTTTTTAAATGTTTAAGCCCAGAAACTATGAAAAGCAACATGTTATCTGTCATTACTTTTATTGGGTCCTCATGGAGTGGGGAAAACTTCATTCAGCTATTAACTGACATAATTATCGTTCTACCTCTGTAGTCTACCACTAGCGATAATCCTGCTATTGCCTCTCTCAAGATCTCCAATTTCCTACTGTTACACATATTCTCTTCTGTGTCAAGGTCATGTCTGGAACTTCCTTTATAGATCCTATAGTACCCAGGCAAGGCCAAGCACACAAGAACTCCTCGGATGTGATGTTCTACGATGACTTCAAACTGAACTCATCTGCTCGCCCATACCTGCTGTACCTGCAAGCCCTGTTTCCATTCATGGAGTAGGCTTCCCCTCTGCTATGGTCTGAATGTGCTCCCTCAAATTCCCATGTTGGAAATTTAACGCTTAATTCAATAGTGCTGAGAAGTAGGACCTACCAGGAGGTATTTGAGTAATAAGGGTTCTGCTCTCCTGAATGGATGATTGCTGCTATGACAAGGGTCCATGCAAGGGGGTGCCACCTTCTGCCATGTGGTAATGCAGGAAGAAGCCCTTATCAGATGCTGGAGCCTTGATCTTGAACTTCCCAGACTCCAGAACTGGCAGAAATAAATTTTTTCTTCATAGATTACCCAATCTCAGGTATTCAATTTTATAAGTACAAAATGGGCTCAGGTACCCCCCCTCACCCTCTGTCACATCCACGTAATTGTACTTATTAGTGTCTCTCAAATCCATCCCTTCCCTTCACACCCTACTGCCTTTCACCGGAGCATGAACGAAGGGCACGGGAAGCGCTTGTTGGGGCGTGAAGCTGAACAGCAATGGCAGGCCTGTCCCAGGGGCCTGCAGAGCTGGGTTCTGACTAAGAATCAGCAGAAGTATTTTCAGCAGGGTAGTGATAGGATTGGATGCACGTTTTGGAAAGATCACCTGGACTGTGAGAAGAGGCAGATGGAAGACAAGCAAGACCAGCAGCCAAGAGACGGGCTGGGAAGTTCTTGCAGAATATCAAGATGATGATGTGGTTTCTCTAATTAGAACTCACTCTAGGCTCCTTTCCTCTTCCTTAAAAACTGTGGACAGCTGGTCCCCCAAGTAAAAGCTCCAAGTACAAGAAGTTATCTTCCTTAGTCTGGCATTTATTACCCATGGCCCATTTTTTAAATTGCCTTTTTAAAATATTTCATTTAAAAACATGTTCACATGACAACAAAAGAATCATTCATAATCCTACAACTCAATAGCAAAAACAAAAATTAGTAATCCAATTTTAAAATGGGCTAGGGGCTAGGGATGTAGGTCAGGGGTACAGCACTTCCTAGCAGGCATGGGGCCCTGGGTTTGAACCCCAGCACCAAAATAATTGATTTTTTTCCCTGAAAGTACTAGAGATTGAACTTTGAACATGCTAGGCAAGTGCTCTACCACTGAGCTACATTCCCAGTTCTGTTTTATTTTGGGGACAGGGTCTTGCTAAATTGTCCAGGTGAGTCATTGGGATTACAGGCATGTAATTACCCAAAATAAGTCATTAATTGATTATTAATTAATTAAAATATAAATGGAATAAAGACTTGAATAGTCATTTTCCAAACCAGAAAGACATACAAACGACCAAAAGTATATAAAAAGGTGTGCATTGTCACTAATCATCAGGGATATGCAAATCAAAACAAAATGAGCTATCACCTCACATCTGTTAGGAGGGCTATAAGAAAGAAAGAAAGAAAGTAGGGTATGCGGGGAGGAAGGAAGGAGGAGTTGGCAAACATGGGGAAATTGGAATCTCTGTATACTATTGGTAAGAATCTAAAATAGAGCAGCAACATTAGAAAACCACTTAGGAGTTTCTCAAACATTTTTACATAGAATTACCATTGATGCGGCAATCCTGTTTCTGGGTATTTATCTGTAAGAACTGAAATCAGGATCTTGAAAAAGAGAGTCACATTCCCATATTCAGTGCAGCACTATTTACAGTGGTCAAAATGTGGAAATAACCTAAATATCCATCAACAGGTGAATAGACAAAGAACATCCAGAAAATGGAATACTAATTACCCTTGGGGAATAAAAGGAAATTCTGCCATATGCAACAATATATGAATGAAACTTGAGGATATTACATTAAGTGAGCCACTCACAGACAGAGACACAGTTATGTTTCCACTTTCATGAGATATCTACAATCATCAAAGCCATAGAATAAAAGAGTGAAATGTTGAAATAAAGTTTCAGTCAAGCAAGATGAATCAGTGCTCTAGATGATCTGCTGTCCAGCACTGTACCCATACTCAACACTTTATACAGTTTAAATTTTGCTAATAGCACAGATTCCATGCTATGTGTTCTTATCACCATAAAAAAAAATTTAAAGAAGAATCATTTGCAAAAGAAGACACTGTAGCAGGCAGGATTCTAAAGTGTCTCCCAATGGCCCACACCCTTGAGTGCTCTTGGAAGCTATAACTTGCTTGTAGACAATAGAGCATGGCAAGGATAGGAAGAGCTCACTCCATGATTAGGCTACAGTATGTATGTTGTGGTTTAGAGCCAAGGTGTCCCCCAAAAGTTCATCCACTGATATGATTAACTGGGTGATAACTGTAGGCAGGTAGAATGTAGCTGGGGGAAATAAGTCACTGGAGTGGGGGGGTCCCTTTGGGGTTTATAATTTGTCCTTGGGGAGTGGAGCTTTCTCTCTCTGCTTCTTGATTGCCATGTCCTGAGCTTCTTTCCTCCTCCACACCCTTCCTCCATGATGTTCTGCCTCACCTCCAACCCAGAGCTATGGAGCCTGTTGACCATGGACTGAAGCTCTGACACCATGAGCCAAAATAAATTTCCTCCTCTAAGTTGTTCTTGTCAGGCCTTTTGTTCACAGTGACAAAAAGGCTGACTAAAACAGTATGGAAAAGTAAGAATATTTTGCAAATGTAATTAGGACCTACAATCAGATGATTTTAAGTTAATTAAAAAATGGGTGGAACTGACCTCATCAAGTGAGTGTGAACAGCAGCCATCTTGGCAGAGTGTGAGGCTGGCTTTGAGAAGTTACTTGAACTAGTGATGTATTTCTATTAAAAATGAATGAATTGTGGAAAACACTGTAAATTTATCATGGTTTTGTATATTTAAAATCTTGGTTCTCCCCCATATATTTAAGTATGTATAAAATTAAAGGCTAACTATCTGCCAATAAATAAGCAAATAAGAGTGAAAGAAATGGCGGATTCTTTTGCCGACCTTGAAGAAGCTGCCATGCTGTATGAGAGCCCATGAGCAGGCCCCATGGCAAGGGATGTGGGCCGCCTGGGCTGATGGCTTATGCAGAAACAGGGACCTCCATCCTGAAACTGCAAAGCACTGAGTTGTGCCAAAAGCCAAATGGGCTTTGAGAAAGGTTTACAAAGGTTCACAAAGGACCAGCCCAGTCGACACCTGATTTCAGCCTTCCAGACCCCAAGCAGAGGGTCCCCATAAACTGTGGCCAGATAGGGTCCTGTTCCATGGAAATGATGAGATAATACCCATGTGCTGTGTTAAGCCACTTAGTTTGGGGTAATTTGTTATACAACCATAGAGAATGAACATAGACATGAAGTTATTTTCTTACACTGACTAATTTCCTTATGGCCCCAGTGAGATTTTACTTCCTTCCTGGAGCTTTTCCTGACAAAGTTCTGTGTCTTCTCTGAAATCCAACATTTTTTTTTTTGGCATCTAATCCCACATTTTATTATTTCATGTTTCATCCATGTAAATTTTGTCTTCTTGGAGACATATCTCTATGAAGGCACAAATGCTTGTTTCCCCCTCTCAAAAAAATTCACATGTTGAAATCCTAGCCCCAAGGTGATAGTGTTAGAAGGTGAGGACATTAGGAGGTGGTTAGGTCATGAGGGCAGAACCCTCACAAATGGTATTAGTGCCCTCCCAAGAGAGACCCCAGAGATCAGCTATCCCTTCTGCCACGTGAAGGCATAGTAAAAAACAACAACAACAACAAAAAACAAACCCTGCCAGAGAGTGGGTGCTCACCAGACATTAAATCTGCTAGCACTTGAATCTGGGACTTTCCATCTAGGACTGTGAGCAACAACCTGAACCGACTAAGATGCCTGCATCTGCCTACTCATGCATATAGTAAATACCAGTTAGTTATTTCTTCTAAACCAATGAATCGCTATGTGTTCCTATTTCTTTTCTTTTCTTCTTTTCATGGTTTTTTGCTCTTCCAAGATGAATTTCATAGCCAGCCATGGAAATCTGCCTAATTCAAACTGCAGCAAAGGTTAATCTGAGTCAGCAAATGAAAAAAATATTTCTGATGAAATAAAATTCTTTTAAGTACTCTATAAGCCATAATGATAAATAATGTCTATTAGCAGTCTCCAAAAAGATCATGATGTTAGAATGTGTGTATGATCTTAAAAGAAATGGTTTAACACCAATTTCTAATTTGTATCACAACCACCTTGAAAGAAATGGCATTCAAATTAACAAAACTTAACTTTGCAATATGAATTATCAAAATCCATGGAATTTTTAATGACTCTCCATTCACAGAACACATCCTTTCATGAATGCACTTTCACTTTACTTATCCATCCAATAAGCCAGATTGCTTTCTTGCTGTTCATTAGATACTTTTCCCAGAAAGTACAAGATAAGTATGAGGAGCTCACAGTCTAGTGGGAAATGTAACCAAACTTGGAGCATACTATAGTAAATATGGTGATGTGAGTCCCAATGATGCTCTGGACTGGACCTTGTTTACTACAGAAGGCAGGTGAACATGCATGGGAACTACCACCAGGTGTACAAAGAATAGCAAAGGTTTTGGATTTCAAGTGCTGCCCATAGGCATAATGCAGTGTGCAAATTTAATATGCTTTTAAATCTTAGTTCAGTCAATTCTGGATTATCTAGGGAATAAATTAGCAGTTTCTGGGTTAGCTAGAGCACAGAACAATAACCCATAGGCATTGTGGGAAAGAATATACGTAACTATAAAAATCAGCCTAAATATCATCTCTTTGATGCCTTTGTTGCTTGGTTATGACAGTCAATAACTGCAAGCCCTTTGCTGTGGAGAGAGCCAACCCCCTCACTGATCAGCTGAGTATGCCCCTGAGTGCCAACTTCTGCTGAAGCTCTGGGGGACCTCCTGGGATGGTGGATTCCAACACCCCAAAATCAAACCTGCACAAGTGCAGGAGATAGGTAAAGAGGGGAAGAGAAGGGAAGAGGAGGAAGGGTGATGCAGGATTGGTCTCTGTCCAGCTGTCTTTCATAATCATAAATAGAGGGCCAAGAAACAGACAACAGAGTGGACTGTCAGAGTCTTGTTACCTTACAGGAACATATATATGAAATTGAGTATCCTCAGCAACCTTGTAGTGTTGTTTTTATTTTGAGATGTTTTTGAAGAAAGTTAGCTGCAATCTTAATGAAATATACCTAAATTAAAATGACTTTGCATTTCAATTCCACTCTTTTTAACAGTAAGTTAGCAATGAGTTAGTAGTAAGTTAAGTTAGCCATTAGTTAGTAAAGAGGTACTTCCTTATGAATGAGGAACTATCAAATCTGAGATAAATCACGCTCAGGAGGCTGAGACAGGAGGATCACAAGTTCAAAGCCAGCTTCAGCAAAAGTGAGGTGCCAAGCAACTCAGTGAGACCTTGTCTCTAAATAAAATACAAAATAGGGCTGGGGATGTGGCTCAGTGGTCGAGTGCTCCTGAGTTCAATCCTATGTATCAAAAAAAAAAATCTGAGATAATACATGCAAACTTTATAAATTATAAAAGGCTACACAATCTATTATTACTAGTACTACCACAGCAGGTGCAGCAGCCAGCAGGTCCTTTTAAAAGAAGTATACAGTGAAAGCAATAAATAAAGTACTTGAAAACATATAATAAAACATTTGTAGGTTTTGTAGGCTTTTTAGGTAGATGTGCATGTGTTATTTTCTCTTCTCTGTTAAAACAGTAAGGTCTTAGTACTCAACAATTTCGGTCTTTTTACAACACTATTAAATTTGCCAAGGGCTTTGATACCTTTTGAACAATGTGATCATCACAGACCTATTAAATAAAGCAGGTATTGTGAACCCTGGTTTACACTCAAAAACATTTAGACAAGGTGGTTAGGTGAATATTAGTTACTGAAATCATGTGTATTTATAATGCCAGTAATGACACGGATATATCAAAAGTCTCTGAAACTCAAGATGTATACCACTTATCATGTTATCATTTTAATTATATGATTATTAGCCACTTAGAATACTGATATGTTTACTCTTTCTTAATTACGTTTTTCCAACAATGTCAACAAAATTTAGAGAGAAGGAGTTGAAAATACATTCATATTCAATTTGAAGATGTTTGCTGAGTGTATGAGAAGTGAATAAAGCACTTGGGTGATCCAAAGATCATGGTTCCCACACCCAGGAAGCTAAGAATGTGGGAGGGGAGTTGTATACATACAGGGATTATCAAGATGAAATGTGGTAAGAAGCACACTGGAAAGCAGAGAATGGGAATTCAGAAGAAAAGGAGATCATTCATGAATGGAAGTTCTACAAAGACTTCACGAAAGCATTACTGTAAAATCATCCTAAAATTGGTTCCTTCTCACTTCTCTTTTTATGAGCATTGTTGAGTCATTTAGTCTAAAAAGTTCAATGCAACTCTATGGCCTTTCCCCCAGAGACCTGCTCTCCTTACCCCACTCCCTATGAGATTCCTACACTTCCCACTACACACACATACACATACAGATACATACATACACACACACACACACACACACACACAGACACACAAACCTTTCAACTCAACCTATTTACAAATTCTCTTGGCTGAGAACCTTGGTTCTGCCAGTTTTTAGTGTTACCCTCAGGAAAACCCCATGATGAAGTTTGAGATCCCAGGGGAGACTGCAACTTTTATCCTTAGAACTGAGATGGATCATCACCTGGCAATGCTCCAATCTCTGCACCTCTTTCAAAATTTGCACACCTGCACTAGGAAGCAGAGCACATGCAGTCTATAAATTCCTGTTTAGAAATCATGCCGTTTACTTCTGTGTTTCCATAGAACAATGAAGAAGAAAGTGCCATCTCAAGGTCCCAAATGAGACAGAAGGGTCAGTGGTCATTGCAGACCACCATTTTGGTCCTGAACAAAGAAATAAAAAGGTCCAAATAGATACCTCCACCTCCTCTTTGCAGACAACCATTCATGTCCCACAGTAGAATAAGGGGTACCAGCTATGAATCCCAGGGTTGTTTGTGAAAAATTCCCATGTTAGGAAGAGGACAGGACCAGCCCTGCTAATGTCTAAATGATGTTTGGCCCTGAATTGGTGAGTGAATAGAGGGAGAGGAAAACTTTTCTGGCCAGGCTCAGAATGTTGCAATGTGTCTCATTACAATTAAAACACAATGAAAAATCCAAGGACAGCCTTGTCAATTTTAGCAAACCATTTCCCCAAATTTTTTCTGCCTATGCCTGAGCATCTAGAATTAGTATAGGATCCCTGGACTAGGTACAGGATCTTCACACACCCTCAGTAAGGGCCCTTAGACCCCAGCTAAAACAGGGAAGCTTACAATGCACAAAATAAAAATCTAACATCTTTTGCCCTCTGTGATACATGTGCTATTCTAGCATTAAGGTGAAAAATCATTTGGTTTAGCTCCTTACACTTTAGCTTCTGGGATGATGTCAGCTTTACTGGTTTAGTATGCAACTTTAAAATGCTTGCAGGCATCAGAGCTGAGGACTCTTTTCCTCTGTTATGTGCACCATAAGTAAGCAGCAGAGGCTGTCAACATCATGCACAGTACCTAGTGCTGCACTTGGAAGTGAGATGACTCTCTCCAAATCATTGCCACCGTTGCAATCAAAGTTAGGAATGCCTACTAAGGGACTTGGGTTGTGAGGATCAGAGGGTGGGAATCCCTGAGTCAGATCGTCCTGACAATCTTTTCTTAGCTCTGCCCATTCCTGGGCAACAAGAAGGGAAGATATGAAGGAGAAAGAATGGGGGGGGGGAGAAGCCCACTAAGTGGGGGGAGGGGAGTTGCATACTGAACCAATAAGGCTGACATCACTCAGCCTGGTATGCGATTGTCAACCTTTTATGCTTACTGGACCCCAAACAACACAAAAAATTATCCCAACCCACCTGAGACATGGGACACACACCCAGTAGAAGCAGCAGATAAAATACATTTTTAGTAGGAAGGATGAAAACGAGTTTCTCAAATTGGATCAGTTGGTTAGGAATCTCTGGTTTTAAGAGAGAAGTGGCTTATGAGTTAATTTTGAGGCTATAAGCCTCAGCACTTTCTGGTTATTTGTTTTAATCCCAGCTTTTCACAGAATGCCCCTTGCGTCTTGCTACCTCCTCATCTAACACCAAATGTCTGTCTAGCACCTACTGCCAGTGCCCCTATGGGTGACAACTTGAAGAGCCCACAGAATAAGTGGGTCAGCTACTAAGTCGGAACGCATTGTGTCAGCTCACAAACCTGTTACTGAACCACTCATATCAGCCAAAAGTCAAAGAAAGTCCTGTAGGTAACATTTATATTTGATGCTCCAAATTGGACACTTATGTAGTAGGTAGAATGGCAATTTATGGTTTTTTTCCTAATATATGGAACTTTTTGTCTATTAAAATTTTCTAGGGGCTGGGAATGTAGCTCACTGATAGAGCACATGCCTAGCCAGTATGTAGGAGGTCCTGAGTTTGATCTCCAGCACTGCAAACAAAACAACTATGGTGTCACTACAAAAGGAAGATAACTTTCACCTCTGGCTATAATGGAGAAACTAGTACCAGACTAATTCCCCCACAGTAAATATAAAATTGAGCAAAATCTATGAAGCATCTGCTTTCAGACATTGGACCACGGGTAACATGGAGCTGGGTTCCCAGAAAGACAGGGAACACAAAAGGTTTTCACACAATAACCTTGGTATTTTGCCAGGAAACATTTTCTGGAACACAGGCAAAGAGGGAGCGTGGCAAACAGAGCGTGGTAATCTCACTGACTAGTGGCAGCAATCAGAATTCAGGGGTGCTTGAGGGGGCTGGAATTTGCAAGTGAAGTGACCCATAGAAAAAGACATAGAAATACCTCTAGAAGTTAGCACAGGGGTCTCCTTGAATCACCAGCTTCACACAGGCAGGCCAATACCAGTAGAGAAGCCTGGCACACAACAGTTCACAGACAGTGTGAGCTGAATGGAGATTCTGCAGGTCACACAGTGCTGAGAGATACAGCAATCCTGATCAGCCAAAGGAAACAGATATCACTGATCACCTGGACATCCAACTGAGACTCCAAAAATGCTGCTCTAGACCCAGCCTAGATCTAGCCTAACTAAGCTTATTAAAATTAAATGAAATCAAGTTGATAGACCACCAGAAGTTAATTGTCTATGAAAACAGAAGCTGGCCTTCTTGATTCAAACTATCAATATCATAATACCAACATACAATCGTAAATTATTCTATATGCAAGTAAACAAGAAAATGTGACCCATTATCAAGGGGAAAATATCAAAAGAAACAGATCTGGAGATAACAGAAATGTTGAAAATACCAAGAAAGACTGTAAAACAACTGATACAGACATTTAAGGATTCAAAGGAAAAGATTAACATAATGAGTAAACAGATAGTAATGAATGACTTCTACTCAAAAAAGGAGCAAATGGAAACTCTAAAAAATATAAAATATGAAAATAAAACAACTCATGTTATGGACTTAAGAGTAAAGTAGGCACTGCAGGAAATAAAAAGATCAGTGAGGCTTATAGTATATCAGTAAGCCATATAGAAATTATCCAAACTAAAAGCACACAGAGAAAAAAGAACTTTTAAAAATTGAAAACCAGAGACTCAGTGATCTTTGGGGCAAAACCAAGAGAGTTTAAAATATATGTAACTGAATTATCAAAAGGAGAAATCTAAATGGAGGCAAAAATATTTCAGAAATAGTGGCTAAATTTTTTTCCAATTAAAAATGCAGTAAACACCTCAAAAGATCTAAAACATATGAAATACATTTTCTGCTTTATAAGTATGGTGAACTAAAGATAGCCACAAATGCTGTGTCATTATCTCCATCAAGAAGTGGGATTTGAGGGCTGGGGTTGTAGCTCAATGGTAGAGCACCTGCCTAGCACGTGTGAGGCACTGAGTTCAATTCTCAGCACCGCATATAAATAAACAAAATAAAGGTCCATTGATAACTTAAAAAAATAGTTTTAAAAAAAAGTTTGGATTGCTGGATACAGTGGGGTACATCCCCAATCCCAGCAACTTAGTAGGCTGAGGCAGGAGGATCTCGAGTTTCTGGCCAGCCTGCATAACTTAGTAAGACTCCATCTCAAAATAAAAAATAAAAAGGGCTGGGGAAGTAACTCAGTAGTAGAGTAACGCTGGGTTCAATCTATAGTAGCACAATAAATATTTATTTTTACTTCCCCTCCTTGTGAATCTAGGCTGGTCCTGTGCCAATATAATATGGTAGCAATTATACTATGTCATTTAGATTAGGCATTATTTCAATTAAGCTGTACTACTCCGAGTGAATTACTAAATTTCCCTGAGTCTTGATTTTCTCATATCCAACAGGGAAACACAGGGCTAAATTTAGTCTGAGATTCTGTTCAGCTTTTTAAAAGTCTATATTCTAAGAGTAGTTATATATTGGGCCAATAAATAAAAATAAGTCAGGAGGATATGTCAGAGTGTCACCCTGTAATTACTTGGCAGCTCAAAATCTAAATATCTTAGCCAAAATATGCCTGGGCCTTCTACATCTATTGCCAAAATAGATGTAGAAGGCCAAAATACATCTAGGCCAAAATACACTTAGATATTTGGTTAGAGTGTTGTTCTTTTTATGGTATAGCAATCTCTGGCCTATAAGCTAAAGATTCTACAGTAATTGGATCCTATCAGTGTATCAGTAAAATAAAGAAGATTTAAGACACAGCAAATAGTCACATTATTTTTTTTTTCTTTTGCAGGGCTCAGGCTTTAGTAATAAATAGACTTAAATAAATCTGAGGTGTCTGGTAGAGAAAATATCTGATGAGATTTTTGATAAGCTTTGATTAGATGAAAATCTTCTGTCATCTCTGCCAGTTCTAATACATATCATTGCCATAGTTCTAAAACTACAAATGCCAGAGAAAACAGATGCCCTGAATTTCATCCTTTTGGGAAATAGCTTCTGGTACCCCCTTCAGGGTGTGAAATGGCAAGAGCACTTCTCTCCAACACAAATTTCCAGCATGCCTCGCTGCATAGAATGAAAAGCCCTAGGCAGCCTGATTTGCGCCAAGGACATATGGCAGGGGATTCGTTAGGGATGAAGATTCAATTTGACAGTCCTTTTTTTTTCACTGTTAGTCATTTTGGTTTTTGAAATGACCAAAAAGACTAGTTACAGAATTATTGTTGTTGTTTTTTTAAAAAAAAGAAAGCTGACCTTGCTTGTAATTTTGGGCAAAGTTCAAATTTTTTTCATTTAATGATGAACACTAGCAATGTGACTAGCCATGTAACAAGAAGTCTAGAGACCAAGATCCTGAAAATCTGGCTATCAGAAAAGGGCCTTGCCACCGTCACAGGGCCCTAGAATAACTGTGACCACCCATCCATGCCAAAGATGCAGCTCCGATTTGACTTAACGACGAAAACTGGTCAACCTCCTTTGGTCCTCCTGTGAGAGCAAGGAAGTCATTCCTGAGGGCCAGTAAGAATCCCATGCCCACCCTGACTTAGTTCTAAGTCTCTGCACAAGCAAAGCCTTGAGTGCCCTTGTCACACAACTTTTCTTCACCCAAGCAGAGATAAACGGCAACTGAATTTTGAATTTCAGCCTCTGATCTTTCATTCAACAAACTATTGCATGCCCACCAAGCGCAAAAGAAAACACACACACCCCCAAAAAAGTTCTTTGAATGTTACAAAGAAGAACCAGACCTTGATTCTCTCCTGTGACAGCTTCTGATCTGGTAGGGAATCTAGACGTTTACCTAAATGATGGTAATGAAGCTTTATAGCTGTCATATGTCCCCATATACAGAAATCTGTATCAAACTCCTTAAAGTTCAGAGCTGGATTAAATAAGAGTGAGTACAAAAGATTTCACAGAGAACCCCTTTTCTTCCAATTCTCAGCTTTCCACAGCATTAGAGCTGATATTTTTTACTGGGTCAAGAAAAATGGGCAGAAATTACATAAGCACAAACAGAGGGTCAAGCAAGGGTCTCCAGGCTGTGAGATGACTGGACATGAGTAAAGACAGAGAGGAAGGAAATCATAGTTTTGGAGCAGAAAGGAGTCCCAGTACCTGAAGTCCAATAGTTCCTCAGATGAAGACAGAGAAGCAAGAGTTGGATCTGTAGGGAGGCCTGGATGGCAGCCAGCTAGGTGCAGGGTTTACTCTGCTAACCACCAACAGAGAATTGTTTAAATCAGAAAAAAAGTTAAATTCGAGCCATTATTTTAGAAAATCAGTCTTCTAGCAGAGAAAGAACTAGGGAATAAGGGGACAAAGGTGCGGAGACTAATTAAACAGAGCTTCCAGAGCTGCATGTGGGATCCTTTTCACATGCCATCAGTCTCCATTTCCATGACACAAACAGAGCACACATGCACATTCAAGTGTATAATATGGTCACTCCCACCTCTTTCTCTCTCCAATGCCCACTTAGAAGAGGCAGAACAATAAGTCCAAGTTTTCTGAAGATAGTCATGGCCTACACCTATAGTCCCAGTGAAAGTATTAATAGTCCCCCATTCATTCTCAAAAGAATCCTGGCTTGGACAGTCAATTTGGCATGTATCTGACTTAGAAATGACTCTTTTCCTTCTGCTTCCCTGCAGGCCCTCCTAGATGTCAGGAATCCATTGCTGATTCATGCCATTTGCATGGTGGATGACACAGTCAGTTTCTCTCCCTCCCCACTGTTGCCAGGTAACCAGATCCTTCTGGCTTTGGAACTTCTCCCACCTGGTTCCTCAGCTCTAGGACAGGAGGCAGAGCAGGATGCAGCTCTGAATGAAAAGTCCCTGGTTGTTGGGGAGTGGTGGCCAGGATGGGGCAGGGGTTCAGAAGAAGACACGACTCTTAAGCCGAGAGCAGGTTGAGATGGAGGACAAAGACTCTCCAGTTGTTGATGAGTAAGATTCCAGACCTTCAACTTTTCTCATCTACAAGTGTCAGTGGGCGTGTGAAGATGATGAAAGGGTACATTGTTTCAGGAAAAGAAAAAATGTAGCTTGACTGCATGAAAGTAATACTAATTATAGTCATTTATTTGAGCATCACATGAACCATTTGTCCCTAATTACAATGCCATCCAAGAACAAATATGTAAATCATGAAAGGTGCCAGATCAGTCTTATTGTAGCTTTATTTGATTATAACAGTAAACTATCTATATGTGTTCATAATTATGGTGTGTTATGTGTGATCATCTGAGTACAGCACTGCCTCTTAATATTATTACTAAACCTTCTGATACATTAAGTCCTAAGTGTTCAATTCTGTGAATATCTCAGTGAAACTGACATAGCAATCAAATTGGTTGGGGGCTAGGGATGTAGCTCAGTGACTGAGAGCTTACCCAACATGCACCAAATCCTGGGTTCAATCCCCAGTACTGCAAATAAATTAGTTGGAAATCAAAATCTAGAGTTTGTTATAATGTATCAATGAGGTTAATGACATCGTTAATAATACTAATGAATAGCATCACTGATCATTCACCTCTTATTTTTCTCAAAAGAATAGAACTCTAAAAACATAAACATTTATTTCAAAGTTACCAGAAGCTGCTCAATTAAGTTTTTAGACATTCTGTAAATGGGACACAATGGGTTGAAACATCTGGATTTTTCAGCCATCTATGAACTTTGATGGGAAGGAGAACATCAAGGCAATAGAAATAAACTTTAAAAACCAATGTGAATGTGCAAAGAGTGGCATTAAGTTTATGGGTGAGCCAAACTTAATTAATGAAAACGATAATAATCCAGATTCCACATGGAAGTCTGATTTTGATCAAAGACAGGGATCAAGGAGTCATTACTTACACTTCCTGGGAGACCTGGGTGCTGAGCAGATTCAGAAAGTATGTACCTACAGTTCACTATTAGCAATCCTGGGTCTAGAACACAACTAGCACAAATAAATGAACATAAGACATTTGATAAGAAAATAAACTTTAGTTTTCCCCTAGGCTGTGAGAAAATTTAGCCCAGTAGCCACATCTGACACCGTGGTTGCCCAGCATTGCACCCATTGTATAGAAGGTACGGGGTTATGCACACATTAATTCAATGCATGTGATATTTCATGAATCATCAATCATTAAATTAATTTAATTTTAAAATAACTTGTTGCTATATTTTAAATACACTTATTTTTGTTCTCTGTATTAAAATTTTTTCTTTGTGTCAATATTTAAGATTCAATAGGGGGTGGAGTTTTTAGCTCATTGTAGAGCACTTGCCTCACACATGTGAGACCCTGGGTTCAATCCTCAGCACCACATAAAAATAAATAAATAAAAATAAAGATATTGAAAAAAAAAAGATTCAACAGGTATTATTTCTCCTGGATAGACATCTTTTCATTCTTCCTTGAGAAATAGACATTTCTCTTTTAGATTAAATGTGGGCGCTATTTAATCCCCATTGAAAGTTGTCATATATATCAACTGTATCTACTTGATCATTATTTAGAATTTACTTACTTGTAGGGGCACATAAATTAACATTTTAATATAACATTAAGATGTTTTAAATAGAATATCATGCTAAGCAAAGTAAGCCAATCCTCCCGCCCCCCAAAAAAGGCCAAATGTTCTCTCTGATAAGTGGATGCTGATCCATAATATGGAGGAGGGAGGCATGGGAAAAATGGAGGAACTTTGATTGGGCAAAGGGGAGGGTGGGTGGGGAGTGTGTATGGGACAAGAAAGATGGTGGAATGAGATGGACATCATTACCCCAGGTACATGTAGAACTGCACATATGGTGAAATGCTACATAGTGTACAACTAGAGAAATGAAAAGTTGTGCTGCAATTGTGTACAATGAATCAAAATGCATTCTGCTGTAATATATACCTAACTAAAATAAATAAATTTTTAAAAAGAATGAAAGTATATCATTGGATGATGAATGGATGGAACTGGAGAATATTGTGCTAAATTAAATAAGTCATGTTAGAAAAAAAAAGATGTTTTAAATATGACTTATGAGGATTCATCCTCTCCTAATTATAGAAAAGCACTTTAAGAAACATATTAGGGAAAAATCACAACTACAGCCTCTCAAATAACCTCAATGTACTGTATATCCTTCTGATCTAGCCAAATGATCTAGCAATCCAGCTAGCTGAAATCAAAAACTTATTTGATTTTTCAAAAATGGCACTGCTATGATCTGAATGTTGGTATTACCCCCAAATTCACAAGTTGAAATCCTAATCTCTAACATGATGGTATTAGACGTGGGGCCTTTGGGAGATGATCAGGTCATGAGGGCTCTGCCTTCATAAATGCGCCTTATAAAAGAGGCCCGAGCCTCTCTCACCACTCTTATTCAATATAGTCCTTGAAACTGTAGCCAGAGCAATTAGACAGACAAAAGAAATTCAAGGGCTATAAATAGGTAAAGAAGAACTGAAACAATCACTGTTTGCTGATGACATGATTCTATACTGAAAGGATCCAAAAAAATCCACCAGAAAACTTCTAGAATTAATAAATGAATTCAGCAAAGTAGCAGGATATAAAATCAATACTCATATATCAAATACATTTCTATACATCAGTGATGAACCCTCAGAAGGAAAAATTAGAAAAACTATTCCATTCACAACAGCCTCAAAAAAAAAATTGGGGAATCAATCTAACAAAAGAAATGAAAGACCTATACAGTAAAAACTACAGAAGACTAAAGAAAGACATTGAAGAAGACATTAGAAGATAGAAATATCTCCCTCCCATGTTCTTAGATAGTAAAAATTAATATTGTCAAAATGGCCATACTACCAAAAGTGTTACAGAGATTTAATGAGATTCCAGTTAAAATCCTAACAACATTCCTCATAGAAATAGAAAAAATAATCATGAAATTCATTTGGAAAAATAAGAGACCCAGAATAGTCAAAGCAATCCTTAGCAAGCAGGAGGCATCATAATACCAGACCTTGGGCTAAGGAATTGAACAGATACTTCTCAGAAGAAGATATACAATCAATCAACAAATATATGAAAAAAATGTTCAATTTCTCCAGTAATTAGAGAAATACAAATCAAAACTACTCTAAGATTTCATCCCACTCCAGTCAGAATAGCAATTATCAAGAATACAAACAATAATAAGTGTTGGCAAGGATGTGGGGAAAAGGTACACTCGTACATTACTGGTGGCACTGCAAATTGGTGCAACCACTCTTGGAAAACAGTATGGAGGTTCCTTAGAAAACTTGGAATGGAACCACCACTTGACCCAGCTATTCCACTCCTTGGTCTGTACCCAAAAGACTTAAAAACTGCATACTACAGGGACACAGCCATATCAATGTTTATAGCTGCTCAATTCACAATAGCTAAACTGTGCAACCAACCTAGATGCCCTTCAACAGATGAATGAATAAAGAAACTGTGGTATATATAAACAATGAAATATTACTCAGTATTAAAAGAGAATAAAATCATGGTATTTGCAGATAAATGGATGGAAAATATCATGTTAAACTAAGTATATCATTCCCCAAAAAACCAAAGGCCAAATGTTCTCTCTGTTAAGTGGATGCTGATCCATAATGGGGGGTGGGGGCATGGGAAGAACAGAGGAACTTTGATTGGGCAAAGGCAGGGAGGCATGGGGAGGAGGCATAGGGGCAGGAAAGATGGTGGAATGAGATGGACATCATTACCCTAGATACATGTATGACTGCACATACCGTGCGACTCTACATCATGTACAACCAGAGAAATGAAAAGTTGTGCTCCATTTGTGTACAGTGAATCAAAATGCACTCTGCTATCATGTATAACTAATTAGAACAAATAAAAAAGAGGCCTGAGGGCACTTGTTTCCCTTCCACCATGTGAGGACACAGTAAGGAGGCACCATCAGTAAAGCAGAAAATGAGCCCTCACCAGACACCAAATCTACTGGCACCTTGATCCGGGACTTCCCAGTCTCCAGAACTGTGAGCAACAAATTTCTACTGTTTATCAGTTACCCAGTCTATGCCATTTTATTATAGCACCATAAGTGGACTAAGATAGGTATCAAGTCATATTTGTAATAATTTAATGTTTTATATTACACCTAGAATGGTGCTTTCCAACCTTAAGTCATGACTGAGTCACAGAAAATTACATTTGCACCGTATACTGGGGTACACTGATGCATAGCTTCAAGCCACCTGTTGGACTCAGGTCACCCCCAGAGTCTTCAGGAATCAGACCCTCAGGCATAACAACACTCACTATAGTTCAGTTAACCAGTTCTAACCTAGAGAACCACTTCTGTAAATGCGACTGCATAGGAAGCAACAAGGGATTTATTTCCTAAATCCCTGAAACAATAGATACAACATTCATTCAATTTAACAAACATCCACCTACTGCATGCTACCATGTTATATATTATGAATACATGAATAGGATGGATTACCTGTCCTCAAGTTGTATTTCAAGGTGTATGTGTTCAAGTAAGAAAGAGATTGGTGAACAACTTTACCACAACCAGGCAAGCATAATGTTTGGGGAAATTGTTTAAAAAAAAAAAACACAGCAAGCATTTTATTGTGTTCTTTTTAGGGGCCAAAGTACTGGCTGTACATATATTAACTCATTTAATCCTCACAATAACCTTGTAAGGTAGGTTGTATAATCCTGTAGATGGAAAAACTGAGTTTGGAGATGGTTAGTAATTTCATGTCAAGGTCAGGGCAAAAGCCAGAGCCCAGTCCATTTGACTACACTCATACCCATCAAATTTTTAACGAAGGCCACCTGGAGGGGTGTGACTGCCCCAGGCAGGTATATAATTAGAGTCCTCTTCAAATGCTAATTATTGATTCAATATTTACTTTGCAGGGAAGCTGAGCAGAGCAGGAGCATCAGCCAAAAGCAGCCCTCAGCATCTCCTCTATGTTCTCAGGCAGTTCTGAATGGCCCAAATCTGTACACACTCGACAAACACATTCATCTCCAAGGACATCAGCAAAACCGGCCCTGCATTTCATTATTCCACCCTCTTTAGAAGAGAGTTAGACTGTCTGGTTAGTCACTGTTCGCTTACTCATCTAGTCTCCGAACACCACATTAAGGTGGCGCCTCCATTCCTAAGAAGTGTATTTTGAAATTATATTAAGTAGTTTGAGTAATTAAAGCATTGAAAAGGGGAAAAAAAAAAAAAGAAGTGTATTTTGTGTGAAGAGTTCTGATAAGCCTAGGGTTCCCAGATTTTCTAAATACAAGATAACCTACTTACATCTGAATTCTAAATAAATGATGAAGAGCTTTCTAATGAATGTCCTGTTGAGATAACTAAGATATGTTTATGTTTTTAAATATTTTGTTGTCTATCTGAAATTCAAATTAATTGCGAGTCTTGTATTTTATCTGGGAAACCAAGGCAAGCCCCATTTTCTCCAGCTCTTATTTCTGTCAATATTTAGAACCTCTTTGAAATTAATGCCCCAAGACAACTGTCCTGAAGTCTCTAGCTTATCCTAATCAGGTCCCACTTCTTCCACAATGTCATGACTTGTTCCACCTTCACACAGTGACACAAAGCCTGAGCACCTCCTTGCCATGCTCCTGCTTCTCAGGGTGGCACTCTCACTCGTCACCTCCTGACACCATCCACTTCTGAAGGAGAATTCAAAGAGAGCTGCCTGGTAAAAAGGAATCATCAACCCACAGCATCAATTTTACTGAAAGATTTTGAGAGGAAAAGTGTTGCATTTTTTTTAAAAGACTGTGTCATGTGAATATGCAATAGAATTCCAGCTTTCCATTTGGCCAAAGCCAACTGTTTTCATGAAAACCAGTAGGCCACAATAATTTCATGTGCTGTGAGGGATGGTAACCTGTGGTCCTTTGGTGTGACACAGGAATCCCCAGAATCAGCACTACGGTGAAGAAACAGTGAACAGCATCTTTGGCGAGAACTGATTATTCTACGTCACCAGCATGTACAGCTGGCATGCTTCTGCCTGAGTATTCATGCCAGGAAGTGAGATTTCTTGATGAATCCACAGAAGTGTTTTTGGTTTGTTTGTTCCCCCTGACACACACGCGTTTAGCTGCAAAAATCTACTGGCTCCCATAAGCTAGTACAACTTCCTGTTGGGATTGCTCAAAAACATGATAAGTCAAATATTTCATTTATAACACTACAGATAGCTCCATTTTCTGTTTTAATAAATATCCCTATAACATAAAAACAAACAAAATAAATGGTTTTTTAATATAGATTTATTTTTTCTCTTTACATTTCAAAAGGGCAATCAAATATAATTATTATGAGGATAACTATCTGTTGGTGCACACATTCTTTCAATGACCTTGAGCTCCCAGATTTAATAACCCTCAAGATTTCACTAGGTAGAGAAATTGTAATAACCCCCAAGATTTCACTAGGTAGTGTACTGGCTGTGCACAAATCGAACATACATTTTTGTCTCTGTGAATAAAAAGCCCATGCACCAAAACAACATGAATCACCAAGACCATGTCATCTTCTAAGCTTTCCACAATGAACTGAAGAGGTGCTGGTGGACCCACCCATAAACAGTCATGAGTGGTAAGTGCAAAAGCAGCTCTAAAAGCCAAGGATGTGTTTATTTTAAGATAATCATATTTTCTGGAGATACAAATGAACCCAAAGTCACCGGATTTGGGATGAGCCATAAGTAGGTAAGACTATGACTCTCACAACAACATCCGAAAGCCAATTAGGCACATGTTGAAGAAAGGGTGCCAGAATTTTTTGCAGCTAATGGCAGCAGATGTGCCTAGTAGCAAGACAATCAAAACCTGCTCCTAGCATTCCTTCAGGACACTTTCAAAACTGTCATAATAGGTGAAACTCAAAGGGTAGAAGAAGAAAAGTTGGTGACGTATTGCTCAACAGCTATAGCCAAATCTATTTGGCACCCCCCCAAAAGAGACAGACAAGCTGAAGAGATATTCCTATTTAACAACTTCTTCGAACAACAAATTGTCCTGAGCACTCTGGACGGAGTCTTTTGTCAGTCTCCATCATCAGTAAGGGAGGCTCTTCAGACAGATGCTGTGCCTACGCACTGTGGAGCAGGGCTCTCCAAAGTAGTCCCCAGAAGAGGAGCAGCCATTGCTTTGCAGAGGTCAGCCATGGATGCTACTAAATTTAAGGTCCTCCCAGTTGCACCTGAAAGGGGCTGGACTCCCTGCTCCCTTTTCACCTGGACAGGTGAGATCACATCTTCTACCCATTCTGCCATCCCCACCTCACCTACTCTCCTTTAACTTAAATTCCATTGAAAAACCAAACAAAATAAAGGCAGAGAGTTCCCCAACCTGTGGGGGGACTAAAGGATTTTGAAAAGGTTCTTCTACAGGTTCCATGTTTGTCCAAGCATCAAATAAAATTTTACCTAGCGCCTAATTTGAACAGTAATCACCAAAGGAGATAAGGTAGGTTTAATGGTGAAAAGAAAAGTCTTGAAACCTGAAATGATAATTAGTATTACCTTTTAGAAGTTGAGTGACATTGTCTTTCTTAGCATGATCAAAAAATACCAAAAAAAGAAAATGCAAATATGTATATATTTAAAACTTTGTAATATATGCCAATATAACAAATGTTTTTACAAAGGATAAACCAGACAACATTTTCACTACACAAAACATTTTCATTACATTACAAAACATAAGGTTCAGTGCATTGCACAAAGGCTTTATAAAGGATTCTTTTGAAAATTGTTTCCAGAGGGGAAGGAATCGGCGAATGAGTTTGGCCAAATTCTATTGTTATATTGTGTGCATGTGCCAATGTGTAACAATAAGTCCCACTGTTGTGTATAATTATAATGCACTGACAAAAAAAATTATGTCCTTGTTTCAATGTAACTCAAGACAAGGATAGTGATTTGTGGTGAAATGATGGTGGGGAAAGGTGTGTGCACTCTTGAGGAAGGCATCGAGGGAAAGTGAGGTTCTGGGTCACTGTCTATTCCAACTCCCATCCTGGGATACGTGAAACAAAACAAAAACAAAGAACTCGGCCCTGTGTCATTCTTCAGATAGAGAGGTCCCAAGCCAGAAAAATCTCAACCTTTTAGAATATTTCCCTAATTTTTTTACATATAATCTCCAGGGTTTGTAGGTGTACTTAGAAGATAAAATAGGAAGGATTAAGTCCACTCCATCTTGTCCATAGTCAGAAAAGTCTAGTTGCCTTTTTGGTAGCAGCTTTTCTTAGGTTAACTGGGTAAACACACTTTAACAACTGTCCTATGAATCAAAAGCACGTGTGCCTGAACTAGAAACTCATTTACAGAGCCACAGTGTCTTCTAAGAGGCTATGTTTCCAGGGACATGGCAACCAATGAGCCATATGTTGTTTATTTGTTAATCACTTGCCAACTCTGGCTTTATTGATAATATCACTTCTGAGTTTCACAGCAGCCCGCAAGGCTCAGCTGTGATAGTTTGCTTCCTCGCTGTTCAGTATTTATCTCGGTGATGTTGATTCTCTGTTCTTTTCCCCATCTGTCACAGAGAAAGAACACCCTATGATTTCACAACTGCATCCATGTGATCCTCCCTCTTGCCCTCTCCACCTCTATCCCTTGACTGTTCAACTTTCCATACCTGGATTTTCCCATTTACTTCCATTCCAACTGAATGAATAGAACACAATCTGTTTGAATATTTCAAAACATCTTCTCTTGCTTTTCAGAACCCATCCCACATTTCTTTGTTTTTCTCCGAACTCACTGGTCACTCCTTAGTGACCACCTCATTGGTCTCAGCTTCTTTTAATAGTTACTCACATCTCTCCTGAACTTTTCAAATACATACTTCTTTGGCGGTTCTTCAATCTTGAGGCTTTCAATATCATCTATGTATTCATAATTGCCAAATTTATATATCTAGCTCAGACTTCTTCCCCAGACTCCAGAGTCATCTATCAAATTTCCTGCTTGGCATCTCTAGCTAAAGGTTTGCTAGATGATGCAAACTCAACAGATCCACAGCCAGTTCCTCTTTTTCTCCAAACATGCCTTATCTGTTACAGCCTTCTCCAGCATAACAGATGACCCCGCCATACTTCCAGTTATCCAGTCCAAAACCCTCAGAATAATCCTTGACTCTTCTCTTTTACACATTCCCACATTTGATTCATGAGCAAGTCCTGTTAGTTCCACCTGCAAAATACACTTACCTCTTCTCACCCTCTTCACTGCTGTCACCCTGATCCAAGCCACCATCATTTTTACCTGCCTTATTGCAAAGATTTTCTAATAGGTCTCCCTTCTTCCACCATGGACCCGCCCCCCCACAACATCTTCTCAACATTATGATCACAGTGGTATTTTTAAAATGTAAATCAGAGCTCATTCCTCTGCTCCAAACCATTTAGTGACTTCCCATTTCACTCAGAGTAAAAGCCAAGACCCATATGATAGCTATCAAGTCCCTGCATGATCTGCTTATTCCCCCTGTTGTGACTTCTCCTACTCTTTCTCTTTACAGAAAAGCCTAAATATAGCCTCTTTACTGGTCTTCAAACAATTTATACATGCACCCATTCCATTGGCCATTCCCATTTCTGGGAATTCTGACCCTAAATGTATACTTGGCTAACCCCTGGCCGCTTCTCTCAAAACACCCTCCCACTAGACCCTATTCTGACCATACTTCACCATCCCTACTAGCATTCCCAATCTCCTACTGCATTCCATTTGGTTTTGTTCCATAACACACATCACCTTCTTTACATATCATATAGTTCATTTGTTCATTCGATTTACTGTTTATTATCTACTTCCTCTGTTAGAAACTAAACTCTATGAAAGCAAGGATCTCCTGTTTTTCTCACTGATGAATCCTAAACACTTAGAAGATGTTTCCAAGACAATCAGTAAACATTTGTTGACTGCAGAAAGTAATCTCATTATAGTCATGCCTCAACTATTCAGAGAATATTTATCTCGAAAACTAGTTATTAAAAAAATAATAGAAGTGAGATCATGTAGCAAGTAAGTTTAAAAGACTTTGTGAAACCAAAATCAAGGCTCCAAATACTAAAAGTCTGAAATTCATTCACTTTATTCAGAGAAGAAATGCACTCATATTACACATAAAACTCCAATAATTTTGGTTATCTGGATTCTAATTTCAAAGGATTAGAAGTAATGTTTGTGCAGGAGAAGGAGATGAGACAGAAATGTAAAGGGCAGCCAACAAGAAGCAACAGCTTCTGAGCATCAGGAAGGAGACAAAAATAAAACAAAAGCAGGCAAAACCTTAAATATCACTGAGGGCTTGGGGCTGGGGTTGTGGCTCAGTGGTAGAGCGTTTGCCTAGCACATGCAAAGCCCTGGGTTTGATCTTCAGTACCACATAAAAATAAATAAATAAAAATAAACGTATTATGTCCAACTACAACTAAAAAACAAATATTTTTTTTAAAAAAATCACTGGGGGCATTTGAAACACATAATCTACATGCTTCAAAAATCACAATATTATAACACAGAAAACTGATGTACTTTCCATATACTGAGCCTCAATCATCAAGTAAAATAAAAAGATATTCAGATGCCTTAGCAACAGTCACACCAAATAAAATTTAAGTGTTTCTAGCAGAATTATTAAATAATTCTAAATTTGGATAACTGACTGGGAGATACTTGTATGAAATTAACTTTTCTATGATGCTGGATAACTGAAGAATCACTACAAATAACCATGTTTGGCTTTCATCTATTTGTTTATTATCATATACCCACAAATAAATCTTATATTGATCAACTTTGAGATTTTAGCAGCATTTCAGAAGTCTAGGTAACCTGAGGTTCTTGTAATCTAGAAATCATGCACAGAGAACCTTGATCAGCCAGTATGTGTGGGAAATGGTATGTCTCAGGTGGTGAAGTAGAATTAGGGTTAGATTACAAGGTGCACATCTGGACACAGTGATTTGAAAGAGGTACCAGGCTCTTACTAGCATGTTTCATCTTTATATTTGGGTTAAGAATTTCACTTCCCTAGGAATTCTATATTTGAAATATAATCATTTCTGCAGGGCTATCACATTCAACTCTTTCACGCATTAGTTCAGGTTACTTTATAAATGGTTAGGAAATTCCAGATCATAAGACTCTGAACTATTAGATGCAAGATGGAAAGGGGAGTAAGGCACAATGACCCAGCATTCAGAGTCCACCACCACGGACAACCCAAGATGTCTATCTTACTTTTCCTATTTAAGTGATTGGCTACAAGACAGATACAAGACATGGGCTGACGGGGAAAAGGTCACCCCAAGAAGTCTGGACAAAGGGGGGACCAGGATGAATCAACAAGGGATACCTGAGCAGATCAAGTGGGTTGAGAATGGCTCCTTGCAGGGCCCCTGGAAACCTGCCTACTGGGAACAACATTGTGAAGGGTAAGAGTTGGAATAGAGGTCATCCACCTACCACAGGACACTGAAGGTGTCCCAGGGGTCTTCAGGGATGTGAGGGAAAGTGCAGTGGGCGTGTAGAGGGCTGGAGGTACAGGGCCTTGGGCACATGGAGCACTCTTCCAGTTTGCTTACATTCACCCTTCAATTGGGAATTCAAGCCAGCCTTCTTGGACATAAAAATTCTTTCATAAGCAGACCAGCTAACTTTCCTGTCCTGGGTGATACCACCTACCAAGCAAAATTTGACACTTTCAGTTATCAACACAGAGTCCTACAGAAATAGATGAGACATATGAAGTGAGGTCAGACCTATCTCCTAATATATATTTGTTAGTTTTTTTTAAGTTATTATTGACAGAAGAGGAATAGACATGGCTACAAAGGCACAACAAGGGGGAGTCTGGTAGAGATGGAACACTTCCATATCTGGGTTATGATGATATTTACATGAATCTACACAATGGATAAAATTGAGTAGAACTGCACATATGTGCGCCCATACACAAGTGCACATAAATCCTGAATAAACTCTTATTCTAGTTTGGATGTGAGGTGTTCCCCAAAAGCCCATGTGTGAGAAAATGCAAAAAGGTTCAGACAAGAAATGACTGGGTAGGAGAGTCTTAACCAATCAGTGGATTAATTCGTTGACAGGGATTAACTGAGTGGTAACTGAAGTGGTAGGGTGTGGTTGGAGGAGGTGGGCATTGGGGGCATGGCTTTGGGGTATATATTTGTATCTGGCCAGTGGAGAGATCTCTCTCTGCTTTCTGATCATCATGTGAGCTGCTTCCCTCCACCACACTCTTCTGCTATGATGTTCTGCCTCACCTCAAGCCCCAAGAAATGGAGCTGGCCTTCTATGAACTAAGACCTCTGAAACCATGAAATAAACTCAAATAAACTTTTCTTCCCTAAAATTGTTCTGGTCAAATCCATTAGTTACAGCAGTGAAAAAGCTGACTAAAACAACTCTATATGTTGAACTAATGTCAATTTCCTAGTTTTGACATTGTCCTATAATACGGTTCTACAAGATGATACCATTGTGGGTCTGGGTTGCATAGGACCTCTCTGTACATGTTTTTGCAACTTCCTGTAAATCTGTAATTATTTAAAATCAGAAACATGTTTTTTAAAATGATTGTTGCCAGTTTGATTTGTTACTTTTAAATTTTTTAAAAAGTCACAAAATCTGAAGGGACCAAACTTAGTAAGATTTTAATGACATGACTAAATTGTGCTTCTTTAGTCCTTTTATGGGAACTGAAGGGACTCATGTTAGACTTTCATGGATCCTTAGTTAAAGGAGTTTCTGCACTAGGACAGTAGGATATGAAACTCAACCTCTAGTCTAACGTCCACTTCCACCACTATAATGCCACCTGTGCTGGCCCATATGTCATACTGCGGTCTCAACTACCTATTTGGCATCTAAACATTAGTGTTTTGTTTTGTTAAAAATATATTTTTTTCTTTTCTCATATAATTCCCCTTATTTTCATTATTTTAAGTTTCTCTTTTAATTTTTTTAACATCACTCTTATAACAATCTCATCAATGAAATTTCTCCTATATAAAAGTATAAATAAGTAGAAAATCAATTGGATGCCTATCTTGTTTATCCCAATTCAGAAGAAAATAGATTCAAATGTTATTCTGTTTGTAGAGGCATTCTTATGTGGCAAAATGTTACTGCAAAATTCTCTGTAAAGATAAAAATCAATAGCAAGTGAATAAAGAAATCGGAGGTTAGTTCAACTAAAATGGAAAGAAGAAAAAAGCTCCCTTTTAAGTTATTTTCCACTATTTTAAAAATCATTCCAGTCT
Organism: Marmota flaviventris; assembly: GCF_047511675.1. Taxonomy (NCBI): domain Eukaryota; kingdom Metazoa; phylum Chordata; class Mammalia; order Rodentia; family Sciuridae; genus Marmota; species Marmota flaviventris. The sequence continues at coordinate 59,484,535 of NC_092508.1, forward strand.
TTTTTTATTTTGTCATTATTCACTCTCCCTTCTTACCAATGCCTCTCTTTCCCCAAAAGTGATAAATAATATAAATTTTTAAAATTATTTTGAGTTTGCAATTTGACTACTTTCAGATATTCCGAAACAATATCAAGTTAAGTAAAGTTCACTTTTGATTTCTATCAGCTCCTCTGAGGAGCAGCTTCATGGCTGATTTGTCCCATGGATATTTAAAGTTAGAACTTCTAATGATAGAGACAAAAAATAAACATGTTAATTCTATAAATTCAAAGGGTTTTTAAATTAAATTTGCTTTGACATCCATAGCATGTTCAATGTTGAATTCTAAAATGAATCTCTAAAGTTGTTAAGATAAATATCCAATGAAGTGCCAAAAAGGTAGGAGGCAAAGCAATAGAGATAATGTAAAATTCAATTGAAGGAAAGATAAAGTGCATTCACAAGCTGATAATGTACAGTTACAGCATAGGAGATGAAAGAGCACAATAAAATTATATTCCATTCACATTCACCCAGTTGGGCATCAAAGTTTGGCTATGTTTGGAGATCTGCCTTATAGATAAAACTGCCTTATTAAATTTTTCCCTTGGTATTTTCTGTAACTGTATCTGTTATATCAATAGAGGATTCCCTTATTTATTCTTCCATGACCTTATCTAAGTTTTAACCCTGGTCTAAGTTTTTAAATTATTTTAGGGAAATAATGTGAAAATCTAGCTACTAACTAGATAGAGCTAACTTTGCAATTAGATCTTCAAATATCATCAAAGAATATTTATGAGTCTGATGTACATATGGCACCCTTACATCAGAGTCTCACTATGCTCAATTTGCCTTCAACTTTTCACATGAACATATTGCTATATCATAGTGAGGAAAATATGATAAGAATTCAATATAAAACATATCAAAAGGCTAATGATTGATAGTAATAGAAAAATCATTTAAGACAGCAAAGTCTTTGAAATTGTTGGGATTTCTAGGTGTATTAGGACAATTTTCTTATTCTAATGCTTTAGTCTGACAGGCCTAAGAGAACATTGACTCCATAGAAAGACTAGACAAATTCATCCCTGATAAATATAAACTGGCTAAATATAGAAACAAGAAGCCTAGCCTAGGTCAGGGATGGTCACTACTATACATCCACAGTCAAACACACACACGCCATATCTTTATAATCTCATTTAAACATAGTTCTTTTCCTGATCTGAATGGTAGTCATCCATTCTCTAAGGGTAACTTTCTTTTTCCTGAAAAATTATGATAAAGAAAAACTAAAATGGAGAGTATAGTTTATACCTTTAATAATATTTAGTAAACCAAAATTCCAAAGAGCCTTTATTTATCACTGTCACCATTTTATGAAATTCCCTGTATTTATCACCAAAAATAATTATTAATAATAAGAAAATAATACAGTATGGGTATTTTTCCAAAATAAGGCTATTTGTTATCAAAGAAAAAGGGGGCACCATATTCATTCAGCCTGGATCCCCACCACAAGCACCAGCCTTATGCTATTCTATAAAATACTTCACCCACCTAATTAGAAAAGCCCAGACTGCACTAATTTAAATTCAAATGAGGTGGCCTCTCAGTTCATTTATGGTCTCTAATGAAATGTTCCTTCTGGAGGAAGACCTCTCTGACCATTCCCTCTCAGTAACACCCTCAGTCTCTTCCCCTTTTCTCTGCTTAATTTTCCTTGCTGGCATAGAGGAGTATGGATTTTCTGCATACATTCTTCTGTCTCCCTGTCCCCAGATCTCTTACCTCTGGCTTCATGGCATTTATTACCACTTAGCTTTTCCCATTTTTTTTTTCACTCCTGTATTCCTTACCAGCTGGAAGAGTATCCATCACATGCTAAGTGCTCAAAAAACGGCTTTCAGAAGACTAACTGAATGAAGGAATATCTTCTCTAGTACTCCAACCCATGAGGTTAGAATCCTTGTCCATGTTTCTCACTAACCAAAACCCTGCAAGAGTGTCTGGCACAGAAGAGCAGAAAGTTCATCTGAATGAACCAATAAACGAAAGTAACGACTAAGAGCTCAGCCTTTTCCTACAACACAGTCGGGTCCACAGAGGCAGAAGAGAGTCTGAGATAGGAAGGAGGCAGCAATGAGAGAGTTGCCAAAAAAAGAATGGCGAGAAGAAGGCGAGCTGTCCTATATTCCAAGTTTGTAGAGTTCATGAGGAAAACAGCAGAATTCAAGAATTCAACTTTTTCTGTAGCATATTCAACAACCAACCAACAACTGCCCAACAAAGGAAGCAGTCAATGGAGAGAAAAAGCAACCCTACAGAATGGGAGAAAACATTTGCAAACTATGTATCTGATAAGGTGTTAATATCCAAAATATCTAAGGAATTCATACAACTTCATAACTAAGAAAAAAACTGATTAAAAATGGGCAAAGGACCTGAATACATTCTTCCATAGAAGTCATACAAAATGGCTAACATCACTGATGAAAAGATGCTCAACATCACTGATCATCAGGGAAATGAAAATCAAAACCACATAAGATTATCATCTCCCACTTGTTAAAAATTCTATTATCAAAAAGACAAAAAAAGGCTGGGGTTGTGGCTCAGTGGCAGAGCACTTGCCTCTCACATGTGAGGCACTGGGTTTGATCCTCAGCATCACATAAAAATAAACAAACAAAATAAAGAAATTATGTCCATCTACAACAAAATAAATATTTTAAAAAAACATGTTGACAAGGATGTGGGAAAAAAGAAAACCCCTGTACACTCTTGGTGGGAATAGTACTGGTACAGCCACTATGGAAAACAGCAGGGAGGCTCCTGACTATCAAAAATAAAGTTTCCACATGTTCCAGCAATCCCACTTCTGTGTTTAAAGCCAAAGGAAAGGAAATGAGTATATGGAACAGATATCTGAATTCCTGTGTTCACTGAAGCATTATTCATGACAATAAATATTTGGAAACAATGGAAATATCTATCAGCAGATAAAAGGGTAAAGAATGTGCAATGTATGCAAGTGTACTTGTGTGTATGTGTATTAAGAGATACGTACACATGGGGGATATCACTCATCCTTAAAAAGGAAGGAAATCCTGACATCTGTGACAACATGGGTGAACTTAGAGAACATTATGGTAAGTGAAACAAGCCTGGCTGAGAAAGACCAACACCACCCAATCTCACTTCTATGTGGGATGTGAAACAGTCAAACTCATAAAAGCAAAAAGTGGAATGGTGGTTGCCATGAACTCAGGGGAGAGGGAAATGGGGAGATGTTGGTCAAGGAATACGAAGTTTCAGTTATGTGGGATGAATAAGTTCTACAGATCTCACATACAGCATTGTGACTGTAGTTAACAGTATTATATTGTATATTTGAAATTTGCTAAGATAGTAGATCTTCAGTGTCCTCACTACACACACACGCACACACACACACACAAAGGTAACAACATGAAGTGATGAATGTGTTAATTAGCTTGATTAAGGCAGTTATTTCATAATGTATATGGATATCAAAACATCAAGTGTACTTCTTAAATATGTACAACTTTTATTTGTCAATTACACCTCAATAAACATGAAAGAAATCGATGACTAGAATAAGTCTACCCAAACACCAGGCAAGAAATAAATGCCTTCATTCAGGTTTTAAGCAGAATTAAAATTTCACATAATATCAAGAATCAAATTATTAACTTGCAAGTTAATGCTTGCTTGCCATTGAAAGTCTTTTCTATTTGTTTTCAACATCCTATTAAATCTTTTCTAAGGGCCTTTAAAAATTATTCCTCTATTTAAACAAAAAAGAGAATCTTGAACTTTTAACCAACTTATAGGTAATATTTCTATAAAGTAGGTCATCCTATTTGATATGCTTACATTTTATAATCAATTTTAGTCAATAAAGCATTTTTAGAAAATTATGTCACTCATGCTAAGCATCTTAAGATTATAGTGGTGCAATTGACATATGCTCCCAGTTTCCATTCTTACAGTTAGAGGGGCCAACTCTGTGGCAAACCCTATGGGTTCTTGACCACACTTTGTCTGTATGTTAGAGTAGCACCAACGTTCCTCCTTCAGAATATGCCCTTCCCCTCTCATCCCCACAGAGAAGAGGCGGACCATGGCTAAGGCACACCTTCTTGTTTGGCTAACATATGAAGATATAATCTCCCCCTCAGTTTGGCTGACTCCAAAGCCATGTTACTCTTCATCTAACTAATAACACAGAATAGCTACAAGCCAGGTATTTACTGGAAAATATTACTTCAAAACCATTACCACTAAATTTTAATCAGTATCAATGACTCAGACAGGGGAAAAAATGTATCTATAGTGGATTTCCTGGAAAAAAAAAAAAAAGCAATCCCATCTATTCCTAAAATAACCCAAAACCTTTCCTTGGCTTAAGTCAGAAACCTATGCACTCTCCTGGTCCTGGATATTAGTCCTCCTTAATATCCCTTTAGCATTAGGCTGCATTGAAAGAGCCTTATGGAACCCATTGCCGGATTCACCACAGAGTGGTTGTTGAGGATACTGTTCATTACACTGCAAAGCAGCTTCTCCATGAGGCTGAGGGGTTCAACAGGTCCCAGCACCAGCTTCATTAATCATTCTTCTCCAGCTGGACTCATTTCACTTTGGAAACACTAAATAATGAAATAATTGTGCTTCCTTCTTTTGTTGGCCATGAGAAATTACAGCTTAAATGCTTGTATTCATAAAGAAGAAAGGTTTGAAATTGATAATCTAAGTATTCCCTCTAAAAAGCCAAGAAAAGAAGAGTGAGTTAAACCCAAAGTAAGGAGAATAGGGGTAAATAATAATTAGCAGAAATCACTGAATTTCTCAAACCACAGAGAATCAACTAAAAGTTGATTCCCCCCCCCCCCCCACTGAGGAGCTCCTAGGAAGAATGATCTAAAAGAATAATAGATATAAATTACTACTATGAGATAAGAAAGTATCATTATAACAGATACTAAAGACATTAAAAGAACAAAATAGAGTACTCTAACATTTATGCCAATGAATTTGATAACTTAGATTATTAACTTAGATTAGATGAACAAACTCCTTGAAAGAACTTATCAAAACTGGCCCATGGGGCTGGGGTTGTGGCTCAGTAGAAGAGCAGTTGTCTAGCATGTGTGAGGCACTAGGTTTGATTCCCAGTGCCACATATAAATAAATAAAAAAATAAAGGTTCATCAACAACTAATAAAAATATTTTTTAAAAACTGGCTTAGGAAGAAACAGGAATCTGAATATTCCTCTTTCAATTAAAAAGATTGAATCTGTCATCAAAAAAACTATTCACATGTATATATGTAATACCAGCAGCTCTGGAGGCTAAAGTAAGAGGATCGTGAGTTCAACGTCAGCCTCAGCAACTTAGCAGAGCCCTGAGCAACTTAGCAAGACCCTTTCTCTAAATAAAATATAAAAAGGGGCCATTGATGTGGCTCAGTGGTTAAGTGCCCCTGGGTTCAATCCCCTATACCAAAAAAAAAAAAACCTCTTCACAAAGAAAACACTTAACCCAGATGATAAACATTTTTTTAAAAAAATAGCATCACTCTTCTATACAGTTTTTTTAAAGAGGGGAAAAACAGAAGAAAATAAATCTTTCTTGATTTATTTGATGAAGCCAAAATAATACTGATATTGAAACCTGAAAAATTACAAAGAAAGTTAGAGCCTCATATCTCTCACTTATAGATATTAAAAGAGCATTCAGATAACATTAGTAAGATAAATAGAGAAATATATCAAAATTATAATTCATCATGATCAAGTGGCATTTATCCCTGGCAGGTGAGGTTACTTTAACATTTGAAAATGAATCAAGGTAAATTCTCTATATTTACAAAATAAAAGAGAAAAGAAAAATCATACATTCGTCTCAATAATTTCAGTAAGGGGAATGTGCTAAAAGAAATAAAAGAAAAGAAAAAGAAAAATATCATGGCAAAAACTAACATAATGGCAAAATATTTAACTCTTGCCAGGGAAGGTGGTGCATGCCTGTAATCCCAGCTACTCAGGAGGCTGAGGCAGGAGGATTGCAAATTCAAAGCCAGCCTCCGCAACTTAGCAAGGCCTTAAGCAACTTACCGAGACCCTGTCTCTAAATAAAATATTTTAAAAGGGGGGGATTTGACTCAGTGGTTAAGGGCCCCTGGGTTCAATCCCTGGTACCAAAAAATACATATAATATACTAAACTCTTTTCTATAAGACAAAAAAATCAAATAAGGATATCCACTCTCATCCCTTTTCTTCAATATTGTCCTGGAAGGCCCAGTCAATGCAAAGAGGTAAGAAAAATAAATAATAAAGATATAAAGATCAGAAAGAAGAAACCAAATTGCCATTATTCACAGACAAGGTAGTCTACATAAAAATCCTGAGGACTCTACAAATCAGCTGCTAGGATTAAATGACCTCCCCAAATTTACATCACTAATAAAATCAAAACTGTGATTTAAACCTACATACTCTGGTTCCCAAACTCTTAACCCTTCTACCACACCCCCTCTGCTTAGAGATGACCATGTAGCTACACTTATCTTAGCCCACAAACCTCAACACAGCAGATATGAGAAGCCTCATTTGAAGATTTGGAGTCAGAGTTCAGGAAGATTAATAACTTGGTAGCTAAGGGTAGAAATCATATGGCTAGTGGGTGGAGGTTGAGGACATTGAATACAGATCCCCTGACCCCAAAACAGAGCTGATTCGGATATATCTGTTTTCATACTAAAAGCAGAAAACGGTGAGGAGGCCTCAGGTACACCACTACATGTATGTGCCCTATGTCTGAGGGAGCTGAGGGCTGGCTAAACTTTCCTTCCCTAAAATCCTAGGGAGAGCAAAATCAGCACCACAGAATTTAACTCTGCTTATATATTATACTGTGTTGTCCTCAGTCAAGAGATATATATATATATATATATATATATATATATATATATATATATATATATACACACACACACACACACACACACATATAGACAGATCACCAATTGAGATACACACACACACTTATAGGGGGAGGGGGATGTCATGTTCTCCTGTGGATTTGGGGCCACAAAGAGATGTCCCCCAAGAAGCTGCAAATAGACAGTTGTTGAGCATTAAACTTGAAAGATAACACATTGCTCACATCACTAAAAGAGATTCCTTGATATATGTGCCTCATAATGGAACTAGATAACACTTCTGTTGAAGCTTTCTTACCAAAAAATCAAACCTGAATGTGATCAAGCTCTAGACCAAGATACCAACTGGAAAAAAAAAATTTTATTTATTTTTATGTGGCGCTAAGGATCCAATTTATAGGAAATATAGGAGACAATGGGACATGTTAAAAGACACCATGGGGTACAATTAAATATCAGACTATAAAAAAGACAAGTTTCTTTAAGAAATTCATCATGAAAAAGAGAGAGAGAGAACCCAGACCTAGAGACAACTTAAAAAAACTTATTGAGATCCTAATAAAAACTGCAAGAAAGCAAGTTATGAAATAAATGGAGAAATTTAATATTGATTGGACATTTGATAGTAGTAGGAAACTAATGTCAATATTTTTTTAAGGTTTAACAATGCTAATGCTATTGTTTTCTTTATAAAGAGTCTTTACCTTATACATGCTGAAATACTGACAGATGAAATAACTCTTATGTGTGGGATTTGCTTCAAAATAACCCTGGGGGCAGAGGGGGCAAATGGCATATAAATATAGTAAGATTGGCAGTGAATTGATATTTTTGGATAGGGGAGGGGTGGTACAAGAACATACTATTCTCTTTCCTTTTTATATGTTTTGAAATTTTTCTTAATAAAAATGTATTTTTTTAAAAAAGTAGATTAGAATAGAGCTAGGAAATGTCATTTGTTTCAAGAAAAGGATTCACCAGAGCTAGGAAACAGAAGGAATAGCAGAAGCAGTTGTTGGCAGAGCCCATCTGGGCCCTCTCCCAGGTAAAGAGGGTAGGTACAGGAACCTGACTATAGAGTTGCAGAGGTCACCTTGAAGAGGAGGATGCATGTGGCCATCTCACCCTGGTCCCATTATCACCTTTTCCAGTCAGGATACTGCACTGACGATGGAGATGAGATGATGAATAAAACACAGGGACCAATGTCAAGGGATGCAAAAGGAGAAGTAAACAGGCCATTACCATGGAGTCTGCTTTGTGTTGTGTTATTAGAGTTGGACAAAGTGTGCTGTGGGAGCACTTTTGACCGCCATCTAACTGGAAGAGGTGACAGCCACACTGTCCTGAAGCATTTCCAGAACTGCTCTGATTAAAATTGAATTCCTGGACTCTGTCACTCTAGGAAAAGAATGCACTCAGCAGGCCAGAAGACCTGCTGGCAGCTATGCTTCTTAAGAATACATGAAATGTGCCTCTGGTAACCACTGGATTTCCCATGCAGCTTGCCTAGAGAAAGACTACTTAGCCAAAGGATGTGAGTGTCCACTTCTCTGACATTACAGATTTTACTGTCAAATTAATGAACTGATTTTTAAAGCCTCTGAGAGTCTGGTGCCTGTGCATCCATCCCCAGTAGATGCATTTATTCTCCATGTGCTGACAAATCAGGGTTGTAAGATTGCAAGGTCAGCCCTGAGCCCTAGGGAATTTACCAGGGTAATGTCAACCCTGGGTACCTTCCTGGGAGACATCAGCCTCCCCCAGAGATGAACTTCTGTTCTGCATGCTTCTTTAATCTTCTATACTGCTCAAGGGTGGGCCCATGTCTGATGTTTCTTTGATATTAAACTTGAAATGTCTGAGTCATCTTCTCATACCATGTGTGCTACAGAGTATTTTGGTGTTAACAAATTTGTTCCTTGATTTCCTTCATTCTCATTCAATCACATCAAAATAGCTAACATAACTTCTATTTAGAGTAAGTCAGATGCAAAGAGACAGTCCAAGAAGTATTTTGTAAAGGAAACACAAATACTTAAAAATTAATTCCTTGGCTGCTTTTAAAAGATGACAACCTTTTCCACACTTGATCATGTTAATTTCATCTTCTTCTTTATGGCTGTGACAGCCAGTGGTCCTCAAGTAATCCACTGAGGACTTCCCTCCAAGCTATGCACAACTTCTAACTAAAGGAAACAAAACCAAATTGTGAATTCCTTCCTTTAAAAAGACAATTTATTTCATCTCCAGTGGTTTTACTGTCAATCACTTAGTAAGCTTCTTTCATTTAGAGAAAAGGATGGCAAATTTTTTCTATAAAGGTTCACATAGTTAATATTTTTTTAATTTTTTTTAGTTGTAGATGAACACAATACCTTTATTTATCTTTATGTGGTTCTGAGGATCAAACCCAGTGCATCATGCATGCTAGGCAAGCACTCTACCACTGAGCCATAACCCCAGCCCATAATATTTTAATCTCTATGGGCCACATGTCTCCCTTGCTGCTACTCAACTCAGCTACTGTAGCATGAAAGCAGTCACGGACAATATGTAACCAAGTAAGTGTGGCTGTGTTTCAATAAAACTGTTTATGAACACTGAAATTTGAATTTTATATAAATTTCATAGGTCACAAAATATTACTTTTCTTTTTATCTATTTCTAACCAATCAGGAATGTAGCCAGGAAAAGTAACCCATGCCTGTAATCCCAGCTACTTGGGAGGCTGAGGCAGAGGATCGTAAGTTCAAGTCCAGACTAGCTGACTGTCAGGAACTGTCCACGGGTTGCATGTGGGTCACCACACATGGAAGCCTCATGGATAGAGATATCTGGTGTCTGGGAATGACCAGTGGACATTTCCTCTGCTCAGTTGCCCAGGGACAATGTGAATCTCTATCCACTCTGCCATGGCCCACATAGCACCTGAGATAGGTGTGACCTGCCAAGATGTCAATCAACCTGCTGACTGCAAGACATCCCAAAGCAAAATTCCACCCTTGAAATCTTATCCCTGCCTTTGATGTAATCCCCTAAATAAACCACTGGAACCATTTTGTCTTTGTCTAGTTCCAGAACCCATGTGGACTAGATCTATCAGGGGCTTCAATTTTTGTAAACATATTTCTGAGTATTTGTGTTTTGTTATTCACTAATTATTTGAGATTTTAAGCTTTAGGATGGCTCACACCCTCCTGGACAGGAGAAGAACCCCCAATGAGATGCTGGCCATGACAGACTTCCCCACCCCACCCCTACCCACTCAATAGTTGACTTAGCAAGATCCTCTCTCAAATTAAGATGTTAAAATGACTGGTGCTGCAGCTCAGTTGTAGAGCACTTGTCTAGAATGTGCAAGGCTCTGGGTTTGATCCTCAGTAACATACACACACAAAAAAAGAAGAAAGTAAAAACCCTTCTTAGCTCTAGAGATATACAGGCAGCTGCCATATCTGGCCCATGGGCCATAGTTCTCAGACCCCTGCTCCATCATGATGAATACCAGCAATGATTCACCAAGACATATGTGAATATATGTGGTCCCTTTCACTTCATAGTGCTTCTTTACCAACCATGATATCTTAAGTTCATAGGCTGAAAAATTAAAACCTTGTGGGAAAAATATTTTCACTAAAAGTAAACAATGTTCAGCACATTTTTAAAAATGCTATCTTAGAGTTTTGTTGCTGTTTGTAAGAAATATATACACAATTTTCTAAAAAAAACACATAATGCAATCTTATATATCTTAAATCTCAAACAGTTAATCATCTCTGTGATAAAAAAATATTACAAAATCTAAAAGATAGTAGCAAGCTTGCTTTGATTCTCAACGTGTCTGCTGAGACTTTTTCCAATGGTTTATCTATTTAAGTATTTGGTATCTTTCTGATTTCAAGATCAATAGTTGCAGGCTCTCATCTCCTCAGTCCTAGTCCTAGACCATGAATAGTTCCTATGTTAAACTCTTTGCATTTTCTTTCTTTAATCCAATCCTAACATTGGCATGTTTTCAACACACTTCCCCACATACAAGTTTATGCAGTATTATCCTGTCGATGATAACTTTCTAGGTGTGCCTCACAAAACACTTTTAAGGCCTTATCTTCCTTGTTTGTTTGCCTCACTTCGATTTCATCATATAACTTTTTTAACTCCTGCAACATTTTCTATTTTCACTCTCCTTTTTACTTCCAATTTCTAGATACCCACAATGGTTGTCACTTAAATCATGCATATATTTGAACTATATATCCCACTTATGTTGTGTTCTCAGTTAAAAGGGTCCAGCATCATATCCCCAAATGGTACATAGGGGTTCATTGTACCATTTCTTCTTTTTCTGTTCGTGCTTGGGAAATGGCCATAATAAAAAGCTACATAAAAATAGGGTGTGTAAAAAGAAAAAAAAATACAGCACACATTCCTATTTTCTAGATTCAGTCACAAGTGGAATTTGTGGTAGGGGAAAAAATTAGCAGATTCCTATGCCACACCTTTGTGTCTCTGCTCAAGCTGTTCCTCTGCCTGGCTTGCACTCCCTATCCTCTGCCTGGTTAAACGTCCCTTAGCCTCTGAGGTCCAGGCAAGAACCCTTGGGAAGCATCCCCCAGCAGACCTGATGACTCTCCTCTGCATTCCCAAAACATTTTACACATCTCCATTAAAGTACCTATCATCACACTGTGGTTAATTGCTTATGCAGCTGTCCTCATACCAAACCCTCTCCCGAGCCCCAAGCCAATAAGCATCCTCACTGCCCAGCACAGTGCCTGGTGGGAGGCAGGAACACTGCACTGCTCAGACATATTGAGGACAGTGAAATTCCACTGAGGGACTTCCGGGCTTCTCTAGCCAACTTCCAGCAGCAGCAGCATTCTCAACCTTTCCCCTTGCTGAAAAAATAAACAGATATATCTAAGTAAAAATGCAACTTCAAAACATGTTCCCTGAGGCCCTCTTACAATGAGACTACCACTACTAAACTACTTTTCACAGGAATTCTGACATCAACACTGCAGAAGAGGCAAGGTCATCTTAATACCATAAAATAAAATGTTTGCATGGCACCTCACAGTTTTCAAAGCATTATAGTTTTTCTACTCTTCCATTCATCCACTTATCCCTGGGAGGTAAACCCAAGATAGCCCTCACCTTCTTTTTGAGACACTCAAGGAAATAAAAATGTTACGTCCAAGATCAGAATTGGTGATGGCTCTGGGCCTAAAATCCTCAACTTACTGATCTGTCCATTCACCTGCCGTCCACTAATGCTAGGCTCAGTATTTGTAGCAGGTGTTTTGTTTTGTTAATAGTAGGGTTTTCCCTATTATGAGTAGTGGCATTAAATTGTGAAACTGTGTACTAAAAATCCATTCCAAATAAAATAATTATGAAAAGAGAGTCAAATATGTCCCACTTGTATTAATAGTGCTCTGATTTTACCATAAGTACTTATTAACTAAAGGATTTTCAATGCATTATTGACTGCTCAAAAATGACATACCATGCATTTCTTCAAACAGAAATATGCCATTTATTATCTAAAAGTTTCATAAGGAAGCATTACTATTTATAGATTAAGAGCAATATTTATAATTCACTTTTCCTGAACTAGTATGAAGCACTTATCACATTAGCAGCCTCTACAATTAAGTATGCTCTTAGTTCCTCTACATAATTCTCCGAGTTAACCATCACTTCAATTGTCTTACTATTTATTATATGCAACTCTTCTAATATTAGTATGTATTGTTTTAGACATAAATAGGACACTGCCTGCCAAAAAATCTTGCTACTATGTGGTAACTGAAAGTCAAGAATATTTCTCAGATATATTAATTTATTCAAATGAGCTACATTTAGCTTTTCTCTAATTTTTTTTTTCATCAGAGGCCTCTAACAGTGGAGCATGCACAGCATGTCACACTTCAGATTCTCAAGTTTGATCTGGTTACGAATCTGTTAATAGAAAATTTCAATATGGCAGAGCATACAAAAAAATTCACACAAATGCAAATAGAGATGTCATGCAGATAGCTGCAAGATGTGAATCATTGCCCTTCTGCATCAAACTCCAAAATTCGGCGACAGTTCACTCTGCAAGAATTCTTGCTCAGTTCTTAAAAGTTCAGATGCACCACCTTTTAATCAGGGTAATAAGCTATAATTGCTAACACACTGTGTAATGTTTACTGCTAAACCTGCAATCTGGACAAACAGAAAATTATGCTGTCAGAGCCTAGAAACAACTGCAGTCCGCTGTTACACACCGCACCTTCCCAAGAGAGCTGTCGTCGAGAGTTACGTGCTTCACGGTTTTAATATTTAAAGAGTAAGGGTCTTTTCGCGAGAAGCAGGTATTCAGACGAAAGCAGCCTCCCGCGTGACCTTCCTAACACAGACCTTGAGCGAGCGACTGCGGGGGCACAGAGCTGTGAATTTCAGCAAGGGACTTGACAGCTCTGCTGCGTCCCTCACACTTTGTTTTCAAGAACAAAAAAAAAAAAAAAAAAAAAAGAATGTTACTCTGCACCTGCCTGAACCCCCGCCCCTCCTTAAAACTTAAATTACGTTCACCCCTGATGTCTGAAAAGCCGGAAGATCGTATGTTTCCATTCTTCCGTCCCGTGATGCCAAGAGAAAATAACCCCCACCTAAGAGGGGAGCCTAGAGTCGCAGGGGCGGGGGGCTGCAGCTCTGTCCCCCACTGCGTGCATTCTCCCCACCACGTGTAATAATCTCACGCAGGTGGCATCCCCGAAATGCTGGGGTCCCTGGCTGCCAGCATCTGGGAGGAGGACCTCGGCCCCTCCCCCGCTCGGGGACCCCGGCCCCCGCTGCCCCGCTGCCCGGCAGCTGCGCCCAGGTGCGGGACTGCGGCTCCCGGCGGCCGTGCCCGCGGAGGTCTCAGGACAGGGACAAGGGTAGCGCTTCGGAACCCGGCCCGGGCTGGGGACCCTGCCCGAGATACCTTTTATCCAAGCAGGCGATCCACTCGGCAGAGGAGGAAGAATGGGCAGCGTGCGCAGCGACCATGTTGGGCAGCGGCGCGAGGTGGCCCCGGTAGCAGCGACCTCCCGCGCTCGCTCTGCCTCCGCCACCGCCTCGCCCGCCGCACAGACCCTGCTCCTCCCCGGCGGCTGCCACAGGCCTCCCTCCCTGCGGGTTCCCGCGTCCTGCGGGGCGGGGGCTGGCGAGGGAGGGGACCTGAGGGGCGGGACGCAGGCGCCCGGAGGGCCGAGCCGCCCGCGCCGCTGCACTGCGGCGCCCAGGATGGGGAGCACCTGGGTCCTGCCCGCTGCGCGGAGGCAGAGGTGGCGACCCCGGGTGGACGGCCACCTGCGACAGGTGGCCCTAGAGTCCCACAAGACCTGGGCCCCACCCTCACCTCCCGGCCTCTGAAGTGAGGAAAGGACAGGCACCACCGGACTGCTTGGGGGTGGGAGGGATGTCAGTGTCTATATATTTTTCATACAGCAAATGCCACTAAAATGGCTGCTGCCTCTCTGTTTCCTTAGAAACCCATTAGTCTTCCTCAGCAGCTGTCAAAACTTGCTGGCGGCTTCTTGCTCACCTTTGCTGTCTTCTCTTTAAAGAGATATTGAGAAAGGGACTATAATGACATGGGAGGGGCACAAGGTGGTCTCTGGCTGTGGAATCCAGAGGATGATTTCTCCCAAAGGTTGAGGAAGGAATGGGGGGGGGGGGGGGACATGCAAGCTTGGTGGGAGGCAGGGAGGAGAGGGAAGCCAGTGAGCCAGAGTGGCCTGAACAGAGGACCAGTGGTGACTGAGGGAATGACAAACTCAAAGTCACTGGCCGTGGACCCCTGACTTGCTTGGGCTTCCACACCTGAATGATGAAAAGAAATAAGCAATTAAGAATGGGAAGTATTGGGCGCCGCAGCAGAACTGAGGTTTCAGAAAAAGTACCAAGTTCCCAAGGTACTGCATGAACTTGGATAGTTGGCTGGGCATGCCATCCTTCCTCTAGGCAGGAGTGTTGAATGGTGGGCATAACTGCCTGTTTCTTGTAGGTGTTCACAGCAAATGTTATGCCTAGAAGTTGTTCAGTTACACTCTGCCAAAAATCAAATTCACCCATATGGTTGTTCAGGAACTTGGGGAACAACCTGATAATTCCACCAGCTAGAGATAACAATGTTAATATTTTAGTGCATTTCCTTCTAAACATTTGTATTTTAAAAGGATGTAATCATATATGCACCCATAAACACATACATAGAACTCACTGCTTTCATTCAGTCATGTGTTTATATATGTCTACGTAGATAAGAGTATTCACACAGATTTGAAAACATTAATATAGTTTATAGGCTTTCTTGACTTGGAATGCAAAAATGCTTTACATGTTTTTTAAAATCCTCATTGGAATTTTTTACTGGCTACCAAATATTCTAATCTAGTATAATTTATTCGTGCATTTTTAGTGAATTCTCTCACTATGAGAGAGTTGAAGATCTCTGCTGGAAATCTTTTTTGAGTTGAGGACAAGCTGTTAAGACTCATATCTGTTAACAACATGTAGGCCCTTAAATATGTTGCTTAATGTTTAAGATACATTTTTGTTCATCTAAGCAGAGGTTCAAAGTTAGGAATTTGGAGGTAGACAGTGAGTTCAAATTGCAGCTCCCTCTTCCACTAAGTGTTCGTCCTAAAATAAATTATTTAGCCTAAGACTGTTTCATTATCTGTGAAGTGGAGAAATTAATGTATTACACACGAACATGATGCTTGTAGAATATTTGACATAAATGCTAAGCATGTAGTGTGTGCTAACTTTTAGCTATTATTCTCTATGCAATACAGATAAATAGTATGTGGTCTCTGCATTTCACATGAACTTAGTAGTAAGGATCAAGCATCACTTACACTAAAGGGCCTTCCTTAACATCCATAAATCGTAGATTTGACTGTGAAGGATATGAGGGCCAGGTCTCCCTGAGAAACACTAAAGCTTCCCACTGAAACTATTTTAGACTTGGTGTCACAATCTTTATTCCATTTACATTCTGCCTACCTCTGCCATTCTTCATAAGAGACTACAGATACATAGCAGTGGGTAATTATTGCAACATATACATCAACAGCACATTAATAGAGATAGAATAAGGCCCCAATATTTTCCCATCCTTAGAAATTCTATCATAGATTGGGCATTCAGTTATATCATACTGGCTTACATGATTTTGGAGGCTGAACAGTCCCAAGATATGCTTGCTTTGTGGAAGGTGGAGACCCCCCAAAAGATGGTGGTACAATTCAATTTGAAATGGAAGGTCTGAAAACCAGGAATGCTGATGATACAAATCCCAGTCCAAGCGCAGGAGAAGATGAAGTAAGAGTCTCATCTCAAGTAGCGAGGCAGGGAAAAATGGAGCAAATCCTTCTTTCTTCCACCTTTTGTTCTATTGAATCTATAAAATCTATCAACAGATTGAATGATGCCTAACCCTTATTGGGGAAGGCAATCTACTTGTTTGAGTTCACTAATTCAAATGCTAATCTCATCCAGAAAAACCCTCACAGACATACCCAAAAATAATGTTTAAACTGGGCACCCCATAACCCAGTCAAGTTGACAGATAAAACTAACCATTGCAACTACTCCAAATTCCTACCTCAATTTCCACTTTCTAAACACTATTTACTCTTTGGGGTGAAGAATTTTAGGTTCATGAGTCTGATCTTTGGTATTTTTATTTATAGTCTGCACTATGGCATCTCACTTTGGAATTTCATATTATTCTACTTCAGTGCCTCAGATGAAGCTTGAAATTTAGCAGCTATGACTTAGGCTAGTGAAAATTGAATGCAGTCAACTTCCTTTTCTACATCTTTGACATTCATTCCTACTCAACCAAGGGAATTGCCTTTCCAAGCAGGCTATTCACCTGGGAGTGGTAAGGATTCCCACACTCATTAGGAAAATACAGCTCTGTGGACCCTTGGGATTTCTAAAGAAGAAAAGTGTAATTAAAACTATCTATCTGATGAGGAAATCCCCACTTAGTGGGTCATAACAGAAAGATTGTGGTTTTGATTGAAAACTTTGATGATTTGTCCACTGGGGGAATATATTTGGATTAAAGTCATTTTTTAAAAAATTATTTTTTAGTTGGACACAATATTTTTATTTTATGTATTTATTTTTATGTTGTGCTGGGGATCGAACCCAGTGCCTCACATGTGTTAAGCAAGCGCTTTACCACTGAACTACAACCTCAGTCCCTGAAGTCTTTTTTTTAAAATATATCTTTATTTTATTTATTTATTTTTAGGTAGTGCTGAGGATTGAACCCAGTGCCTCACATGTGCTAGGCTAGCACTCTGCCACTGAGCCACAACACCAATCCCTGGATGAGAATCTTGAAACAATAAGGAAGGGGATATAAAAATGACTAAAAGTGTGTTTAAAGTAATATAAGGGTTATTGTTTTATCTTACTGATAAGGCAAAGTCATAATTGACTCATGCTTAGAACCTCAATAGTTACAGTATTAAATTATGTATTGTGACAGTACTTTTGCAAGTTTTAAAAACAGATTTTTTCCTTTGCTTTGCTTTTTGTATTTATGTAATTATGGCATGTAAAAACAATTAAATCAGAGAGAAGATAACTATTTAATCTTAAATGTACTTTAGATAGATCCAACTTTGGGGCGCTAGAATTAAAGCAACCAAATATCATGAGAGCAAGAAAACATTTGTTTTGGGCTTGTCCTCTCTGGTGATGGTCTTTTAATCTCCAGATGCATAAAGGACTAATTTTTGTATTTCTGATGAAGAGGGAAAAGTTATAGTCCCTTATTTTACAGAAAGATGCAGTCAAGAAGCATAGTTAAAATAAACTGCCAGTTTTAAAATAAATCAGTTAAATTTTGTGACCTAATTACCAATGGAAGCAAGTTCTAAAAGAAAAGAAAAAAAAATCCCCCTCTGGAAGTAGAATTGTATGCTAGGGAAGCATACTGACGCTAAATAAAGAAAATTGGTAGTTATATTGTGTTAGTTCATATGCCATATGAACTCGCCGCCTCTGGGGAGTTGGCTGTGAGAACTTGAATGCTCCATCTGACCTCCTTCCCAAAAGGGACAGTTTCTGAAGAATCTCAGAACTGGGTCATTGATATATGCAAATCATACTGGCCCATAGGACCAATCAGGCTCATCACTCCACCTCACCAAAACAATGGTTGCCCTACAAGCTTGCTATAGAGTGCCCAGTGCCATTTCCTCAAGTTGGGTTGGTAAAATGAGCATGGGCAGATGATTTGGAGTGAGGAAAATGTCAATATGTCATAGCTTTAGTTTTAGGTCTATTTTCCAATGGAGTTTATCGATTTTGTGAAATAACAAGCTGCCATTGCTTTTTGATATTGTGGAAGTGACACATAGCATATTCTTCAACTCTGAAAATCTCTACCTGTGTTTTTATATACATTTTTCACATTAATAGAGAAAATCATTATACAAACAATTTCAAGTGAATTACAGTCACCTGGAATTTGTTATCATTTCTTTTCATCTATAATCCAATACGGGCTCCTGCATATTTCAAAAATAGATTAATCGGTGACTTCCACAGAGAAAATAAGCACAGGAAAGACAGAATGTGACTAAAAGTCATATTGATTGTATTAAATCAAGAGCACACAAAACTTGAAAGTAAAATGGAGAATTGTCATTTAGAGTAAGAAATAAAATCTTTTTTTTTTTTCTTTTTGGTGTGTGTTTTGTGTGCATGCTGAGGAATGAACTTAAACTCAGGGGCACTTGACCACTGAGCCACATCCCCTGCCCTATTTTGTATTTTATTTAGGGACAGGGTCTCACTGATTTGCTTAGCACCTTGCTTTTGCAGAGACTGGCTTTAAATTCTCAATCCACCTGTTCAGCCTCCCTAATCCCTAGGATTACAGGTATTCGCAACTGTGCCTGGCAGAAGACATAATGTCTTGACTGTCTAAAATAAGAAGAAGCTGAACACTTTTGACTAGGGAACACTAATTTTTGCTTTAAAAGCATGGTAGTGCCACA
This sequence comes from Marmota flaviventris, assembly GCF_047511675.1. Taxonomy (NCBI): domain Eukaryota; kingdom Metazoa; phylum Chordata; class Mammalia; order Rodentia; family Sciuridae; genus Marmota; species Marmota flaviventris. The sequence goes on from NC_092508.1 coordinate 59,503,564, forward strand.
ACTACTAAAGAAAACATGATTTGGGGCATTTCTCAATTGGAAATACTAGTTCGATTCAGAGGTAGATGATAACTCAGGAGGCGTAGGAAGGGATAAAATGGAAAGACAGTTTCTTTATCCACATTGACCCTGCAGGGTACAAGACCCACCCCTCTGGGCAAGATGGACCATCCCTGCTTTAGCTCCCCAAATTCAAAAAAAGAAGAGAGCCCCTGTCTGCAATTTCTTCTGCCTATAGACCCAGAGGGTCGCAGACATGACCCAGGCTCCCCCAGGAGCTGCATATTTAAACCCTGGAAATGGAAGTGTTAATCACCTAAACCTAGGCCCTGATGTGCTTAGGACAGTTCTGTTTGTACCCAGATAATCCCACTTCCACCCCCTCAGCCTCCTCCCAATAGATCTGGGGGGTAGGTAGCATTTTCATTTCTCTATACCCATTAATTCACTCAGTCATTCAATTCAGCAAATAGTTATTGACACCTGCATTGTGCCTGGCACTGTGTTAGGCATTGAGGAAAGAGCAGAAAACAAATTTTCTCCTTGCATGGAATGCTTCGATAGTGGGTAAAATGAAACACAACCAAATAAACACACATATAACATGTCCAGTGAGAACAAATGCTATGAAGAACCATTACACAAAATAGGAAATTATAGAGACAGGGAGGGGCCCTCTATTTCCCATACATAAGGTAGTCAGAAGCCTCCCAGCAGAACCTGGGACCCACCTCCACACCACCTATGCCTCCCTGGGGCACCTGCTGCCACAGCAGCCAGCAACTCCAAGACTGTAACACAGGCCCCTGTAGTTTCACTGCCCAAGGCCCACCAGTTACAGGTCTAGAATGTCTGGGTCTTTTCTCCACTTTGAAAGAGTTGAAAGAAGAAACCATAGGACCTTGTTTCCTAGGTGGTTGTCAATGTGACTGAGTGATGCAAACCTGAATGCAAAGGATTTAATTCCCCACGAGTGGACTTTGACCAGAGAGACACCCAGTTGTGGACTACTCTACAGATAATTTCCTCTCCCTCTCTCCCTCTGATGCAGTCTCCAGCCCACAGATTCTCCACACAGCCTGTATGTGTGATCAAGCCTGGGTGCTGTTATGGGCTGTATGGTGAGCCCCCAAAAAACATGCTTTGAGGGCTGGGGTTGTGGCTCAGTGGTAAAGCACTTGCCTTGCACATGTGAGGCACTAGATTGGATCCTCAGCACCACATAAAAATAAATAAATAAAATAAAGGTATTGTGTCCATATACAATGAAAAATAAATATATATTTTTAAATGCTTTCAAGTTCTAACCCCCAGTACCTGTGAATGTGACTTGGAATATACAGGGTCTTTGCAGGTGTAATCAAGTTAAGATAAGGTCATCAGGGAAGGCTGTAATCTAGTCTTTTGTCCTTATAAGAAAAAAATGACAGACAAGGAGCAGGTGGCCGTGTGACATGGAGGCAGAGGCTGGAGTGATGCAGAAGGACTGCTAATGACAGAGGACAGAGGCCAGGAAGGACTCTCCCCTGAAGGGTTCTGGCAGAACACGACCTAGCCACAGTTTGACCTTGGACTGCTCACCTCCAGAACTGTGACACAATAAATTACTATTGTTCTAAGTGACCCAGTTGATGGGACTTTATTACAACAGCCCTGGGAAACTAACATATTAGTGACCAGCTGTGTGGATTTTTACCTCCTCCATAAAGCACGAACACACAGTCCTTGCCCTAGGCTATTTTCCAGATAACTATGACAACTAGAGACCTGGGTAGGTTGAAAGATGATATTTGAGCAGATACATGAGTACAGAGAGTACTGACAGGAAAGCATCCATGCAAAGGCCCTGGGGTGGCAGCCTACTTAGTGTTTTGAGGAGCTACTAAAGGGAAGAATGTAAGGAGATGAAGTCAGAGACAGCCACAGACATGATTACTCAGCCTAATAGGCCACAGAAAGGACTTTGGAAACAATTTATTGTGTTTTATTAGGTGTAAAATGAATATACACCTTAAAGCTATGTTTTTGTGACTTTTCTTTTAACATCTGCATAGCCCAGTGTGACTACCATCCACATATAATTACAGAACATTTCCATCTCCCCAGAGAATTTCCTCCTGCTACCTTCTAATCAATACAACATACTGGAGCTAATTCCTACTCACTTTTATCATCAGAGTTGTTTCATCTGTTCTTGAATAGTGTATAAAGAGAACCATGTAACATGTACTACTTTGACTCAAAATAATCCTTTTGAGAGTCTTCCAAGATGGCATGTGTATTATGGACTAGTACTCCATTACCTGGATACATTACAATTTTTTATCCACCTTCCTACTAATGAATATTTGGGTTATTTGCAATTTTGGCCAATCATGAATGGAACTTCTGGGAACATTTATGTACTCTTCTTGGACATATGTAATCATTTCTCTTGGTATAAACCTGCCAGTATACTTTCTAGGTCAATAGCAATAATTTTGGGTTAACTTTAGTGATTTTTCAAAGTGGCTGCACCATTTTATTCTCTAGCCAGCAATGTATGAGAGATCTAATCATTCCACATTCTCACCAAAACTTGGAGTTGCCAATCTTTTTAATTTTAGCCTTTCTGGTTGGTGTGTAGTGGTATCTCATTATGGTTTTAATGTGCATTTTCCTGATGACTAACGATGAACTGCTTTGCATATGCTCATGGACTACTCAGACTTCTTGGTTATGAAGTTCTTGTCCATATTTTATATTTTTGTTATGGCCACATCCCACTTCCACAATCTGTATTAGTCATCTACTGCTATATAGCACATTGCTCTAAAACATGACAGCTCAAAGCAACTAACATTTATTATCTCACACTATTTCTGTGTGTCAGGAACCTGGGGGCAGTTCAGTTGGGTGTTTCTAGCTCAGGATCTCAGGTTGCAGTTGAGCTGTTGACTGGGGTTGGAGTTATATCAAGGCTGGACTGGGACCAAAGACTCTACCTTTAGCTAAGCTCACTCACCTGAGTTTCATTGTGAGACATGTCTGACTTTCATTAGACTGACTTAATATTGAAAAGCTTTAAGACCCTCTACTACTCTTACTGACCTCTTAGTATCCAGGTTCTCAGTGCAAAAAAAAAAACCTCATCTAAAGGATGATGAAGAGAGACCCAAAGTCCCACAACTAGCTGGGGAGGCTTTGGAAGAGGGAAGTTATCCATCAAAAAATATTAAGACTCAAAGAAATAGAACTGTTTAAAATGGTTCACTTTCATTAAGTTCCCACTCCTCCCTTAGCAGTTTCAAAAAACAAATCATGGTGGTATTTCAAGTCTACTAAAAATGGCCATTTGATCCAGAAACCTATTTATAGAAATTTTTACCAAGATTAGAATCCACAATATAGAGAAAGTTTCAAAAAAAGATGCTCATTGAAACATTGCTAATTACAAATCTAACTTATGGAACCATTAGAGGAACTATATATTCCCTCATATGATGCCATGAATTCATCAAAAGTGGTCATTGTGATTGCTTGGGATGGAGTATTATAGGAAATTCTTAGGAGTGTCCACTATGAAGTAGTAAGGATAGATGAAAGTGATCACAATGTGATGTCACTTACATATGCACATAGGAAAAGACTAAAAAAGAACAGTATAACTCCCATGTTAAAAATGATAGGATACTGGGTACTCTAATCTGATCATTAAACAGGCACTAATTAAAAGTAAAAAAATATTTTTAAAAAAGAGAAATGACAGGTTAATAAGTAAATTCTCCCACCCCTTACCACATTTTTAATAATTATATTTTTACAACTAAAAATTCTAAAAGTTACTATCTTAAATATTTTATTTGATAAAATAAAAACAAAATACAAATTGTTTTGTCATTTTATTTATTTTTATCAACTCTTTATTTAAAAATATTCAAACTCATAGAAAATTTATAAGACTGGAATAGTAAGTGCTTATCTCCCCTTCACCTAGCTGCACCCACTCTTGCCATATTGGCTTTACCTCTCTGTATGAAACATCTGAGAAAAATGCAGACACTTTGACACCAGGGGCTTAAATCCTACAGCACCTGTGTTCAAAGAACAAGGACATCCTTCTACAGTTATCACACTCAAGAAATTTAACCTTGATAGGATCCTATTATGTAATATAAAATTTTATATTCAAATTTCTCCAATGGGCCTAAACATACCAATTTTGTTTTTGTGTGTTCTGTTTGAGTCGAGAGGCACATTGCATTTAGTTGTGTTCTTTGGTCTCTTTTGATCTAAGGTAATTCACCATGTTAACAGTATTTTAGTATTTTTTTTAATCCTTTTGTGACGTTGATCCTTTTATTAAAGACTCTAGATCAGCTGTGTTTTGTTTGTTTTTGTTTTTTCAGAATATCCATTAACTGAGATAAGTCTGTTTCTTCACAATTAGAAATGACCTGAATTTCTTGACTTAACTCATTGATTTTATTTTGCATTGAAATGGAATTACACTTTCCCATTTCCTACGAATATAGAAAATCTCTAATGCTTTTGTTAAAGAGGTTAGGCTGAGATTTTGTTTGCATATAGTACAAGTTGTACTCATGTGTGCGTGTCTGAACTGAAGCATTTTGTCATCTAAAAAAACAGTAAGTATGTGTAGCTAAAGAAACCCAAGAATATACGTGGTAAAAATGGGAGTTCATAACCCACTTGAATCAAATGTATGAAATATGATATGTCAAGAGCATTGTAATGTTTTGAACAACCAATAAAAAAAAAAAAAGAAACCCAAGAATTTGAGAGCCACTGTGAATAAGCTCTAGTTTCCACAGCAGAGGAGGGGGTCTTCTTAACCACCTATATCAGGGGAATATTCTTTGTGTCTTTCTATTTTTCAAGCCAGTCTATAAGCCAGACAGAAAGTTAATTGATTTTAGATTTAAAGGCACCAGGTCTCAATCCTAGAGAATAGAATAATCTGCTTATCCAGACTGCTTAGGTGGCAGCAGTGCAGGTTTCTTCAAAACTGTTTTAATAGAACTTTTGAGTCCTGAAACATACCTGATCTCTAAACTAAACAAGCAGAATTTAGGCAAAGGGAAATCTACATTTTTTTTCCATAAGCTTATCAAGGCTTTTGAGAAATCATACCAATTTATATAAGTAAGAGCCATGGCAGGGATGTTGCCTTAATGATCAGAGCTTCTTACATGGGACTTACAAATCTGGGTTGTATTTTGAGGAACAGCCCACTGTGCACATCCAAAGGGTTGGCTTCAGTCCCAGGAATGACTTAAGTTTTTGAATGCATGCCATTGTTCTTACCTCACTTGCCTGTGACAGTTATTGCTAATTAATCACAATGTTCTTTTCTATTAGCCTCCACACTGCCTCAAATAATTTCCCAACACAGCACTACAAGCAGCACTAATAACTGAAGTCAATACATCAGATGAAGCCTCTATAACACTTAAAAAATGTTTTCCTGAATCTCAACTGAGTTTTAGTTTCTTATCTTCTCCAGCACATGAACGAATGGCAAGGGTTTAGAAGAGTATGTCTTTATGAATGGCCTAGAGATAACTGACAAGCCTGATAAAAATCTCCTATCAGAGCTTGTTGACAAGATGACGGGACAAGAGGAAGAAAGGAAGGGATATTAAGGTTGGCTATTTGCTGTGACATTTTGATCTCAATAGGTAATAATAGCTAAAACATATCAAAAAATTGATTTCTTATTCATGAAATAATCCAAGTTGGTTCCAGGTTGGGGAAGTAGGAGCGCATGAGCTCTGATGTACATGGCCATTAGGGACCCAGGCTGATGGAGCTTCTGCCATCTCACACATCTGACTTGCCCCATCACAGTGGCTGTTTGCATCCATCTGGTGGCAGAAAGAGAGGCATGGAGGAGCATCACATGAGAGGCCTTTATGGGTCAAACTTGAAAGAGGATCACACAATTCTTCAATATTCTCTGTTCTAAACACAGTTAGACGGTAACATAAAGATTTTGGTCATTACCCAGCCATTTCTACCCAGAAAAGGACATTCCTATGACATCCCATGGCTTCTTATAGGACAGGGGAATGATGATAACACTTTCATTTACCTGATACTATGGTACTCATAATATTTGAGTGTTTTCATATTCCTAAATGTGAAGAGCAAATTTGTAAAATTTTAGTCTCTCAGGTGTTTTTTAAAGATACAACTGAAGTTTTGCTTCTATAAGGACATGGTAGACAAGAACATGGCTCCTGACCTAGAAATAAGAAAAACTACAGATAAAATACAAATCTTAATTGTTATTGAACCCACCAGATATCTGAGACCATAGAACAATCAGGTAACCAGAAATTCAAAGTCCCTCCAAGAATACAAGATGCCAACTGTGTCTCACCTTTGACTGAGCATAAGAAATAGCAATGCTGGTTATCATCAAATAAGTAAGAAGAATTCATCCAAAATGTCTAACAAATTGCAGAAATCTGACCTTGAGCTAACATGACAGTGATACATAACAGAGAGACATAAGCAGTGGGAACCTAAGATTAAGGGGATAATTCTATAGACTGGGCCTACTGGGCTGACACTTACACACTTTCTTTTTTAAAAGCAATTTACCTGTGGCCCTTTCCTGGCTTAAGTCAGTGGGATATGTTACATCCCTCAGCAAAAAACCTGTTCTCTGCAGGAGAAATGCAAGCTCAAAAACTCTTCTCTACTGATAAGAACAGAAGTTACCCTGGAGCGGGGACATTTGTGACCTTTATGCAGACCAGATTTCAGGACTCAAGGGGACAAGATAATTAGAAGCAAAGCCCTTCAACTATAAAATCTGTAAAAACAAGTTCCAATTAGAACCAGTCTGCATGGGCCAAAGTGACCCAGAGTTGCCTTGGATCTCTAGCATGTCATTATAATAATAAAATATCCCCTCCCTGGGACAAGACCATGTGCATGGGTGACTTGAAAGTCCAGTGCAATCTTATTGTCAATTAAAAATCAAGAGGTGGATCTGAACAGGACTCTCTGGAAACTTTCCTGGAATCCCTAATAAAACTAGAGGGCAGGAGGGGTGTGCCATGCCTCTCGTCTCTGAAAGGAGCCATTCTCTTCCTCAAGAGTTTTATCTTTTTCCCTTTTCCTATCCTTTCTAATAAACCCATGCCAGCTATTCTGAGCAATTTATCTAAAATCTTTCTGGCATGATTGCAAAGAACTGGTGACAGAGGACATCCACAGAGCCAAAGAGAACTTGCTCTGCAACAACAGAATAAACGTGTCTGAGAGCCATCAATACAAGGGACTTTGTACTTACTGTTCTTCTAGGCCTTGATTGCTTGCTCAAGGAAAAGATCAGGGTCATGGTAGGGGACCAGAAGCAATCTTCCTTTGTGGCAAAGGTATAGGAGAAGAATATAGCTGCTGTAGAAAAGTCACAAAGCCTCCATTTAGTTGCTTCCCTAAGGAAAATTCTTCAAATCACTTGGGTAGAGACAGAAAATCGGTTTCCCTAAGGCAAAGTGAAGAACCACTATAGTTGGAAAAGGGTAAAAGGAAAAATTTCCATCATTGTTGGGGGGCAGGGAAGAGTCCATCTGTATCTTCCCACTAAACATGTACAGGAAAGTCCCCTACAAGACCTGCCAAAGATATACGGTAGTTTGGCTGCCATGGGAAGGAGCAATCGGATCACTTAGGAACTCCACCCCTCAGATAAAGGAATAAAACTGACTGCAACCTTGAGTAACAAGCAATAGCAGTCCACTCCTCAAGGATGGGCAGTAATATAGAGAGAACCCTTCTGTTCTGTGGTACAGACACACAGAATGGGCCAAAGGCTGAGGGTTAATTAGGAATATGGAGAAAGACTCTCTGGCACCCATGACGCACCCTCAGGACAAGCTCATGCCACAGGAATTTGAAGCCAGTGGTTACTGAAGCTAACCCAGCAACAATAAAACCTGCTTATCTGTTAGTTAGATTAACCCAACCCCCCCACACACAGCCTAACAGCAGGAGAGTTATGTTCATTTCCAAGTACAAACACTATCTCAGTCTCTGTTGTCCTAAAACTAATGTCTGGTGCCCAGTTAAGTGGCCCACACCTGAAATCCCAGCAGTTCAGAGGGCTAAGGCAGGGAAATCAAAGTTCAAAGCCAGCCCCAGCAATTTAGTGAAGTCCTAAGCAACTTAGCAAGAAACCGTCTCAAAATAAAAAAGGGTTGGGGTTGTGGCTCAGTGATTAATCATCCCTGGGTTCAATCCCTGGTATTACTACTACTACTACTACTACTACTACAAATAATGATAATGATGATGATGATGATGCCCGGCATCTCAAAAATGATAAGACAATTAAGAAGGCAAGAAAAAAAAAATAACTTCTATTATCATGAGATAAAGCAAGCAATAGAACCAGACTTAAAGATTCAGATGTTGGAACTATCCAGCAAGTCATTTAAAATAACTATTTTTAATACATTAAAGACTCTAGTGGAAAAGGTAGGCAATATGCATGAACTGACATGGTATTTCAGCAAGGAGATTGAAACTATAACGAAATAGCTAATGGAAATTCTGGAAGTAAAACAAGATGAGAACAGAGATAAATGAAGATTTCTTAAATGTGACATCAGGTTAAAAATCCATTGAGGTACCACTACATACCTCTCAGAATGTCTGAACTTAAAAAATCTAACTATACCACATGATGGTCAGGATATGAAGCAACAAGAACTGTCATACATCACTGATGGGAAAAAGAAATAATACAGCTACCTTAAAATACAGCTAGGCAGTTTTTTATATAAAACTTAACCTACACCTACAAATAAGATCTAACCATCATCTCCTAGTTTCTTACCCAATAGAAATAAAAACCTACATTTACTCAAAAGCCTATACAGGAATGTTTATAGTGACTTCATTCATCATTACCAAAAGCTGAAAACAACTGAATTGCTTCAATGGTGAATGTCTTTAACAAAGCCTGCTACATCTGTATAGCAGAATGCTACTCTATATTCTACTCATATAGCATAATGAAGTACTGATCACTCACATAAATCTCAAATGCATTGTGCTAAGTGAGAAGAAAGAAATAGAAGAGCTACACACTATATGACTCTATTTATAGGACATTCTGGGGAAAGCCAGACTAAAAATACTGGTAACAGATCAGAGGTTGTTAAGGACTGGTGGTAGGTAGAGGTCTTTACTAAAAAAGGAATTTTAACAGTGATGAAACCATTCAAAATGTTGAATGTAGTGCTAGTTTTACAACTTTATGCTCTTTTTTCTTAACTTGTGGAACTGTACACTAATGATGGTGACTTTTTTGTTCTATGTAAACATTATCTGACTTTAGAAATATTAAGTAACCATAAAAAAGATTAAAAAATTAAGGCAGAGGCTCTGCCTTCCTAACCCTTTCAATCCATTATTATACTGCCTTATAAGAAGATGGTGGTGAAGATCGATTATACTTTGGTTCAAAATATCTTCTGCCTTTCCTCTGTATCCTCCATAGAGGACCTTGCCTTATCAACCCAAATGGGAGCATTTCAGACAGTGCTAATTCATTTGACATACTCTAAGAGTTGGCTTTTTAAAAAAAAAATTCTACAAGCCCATATTATATTTGATTAAAAATGTATTATCAAAGAAAAATTACTCTGAATGCTATATGGAAATACCCAAGTTTTCCTGAAACATTTCTACAAATTTCAAGTATTTTTGTGAGCCACATTAAATCAGTCTGAACAGTTCAATAGAATGCATATTTTAATGTTCACATGAAAATAGAAATTATGCCAAAATAAAGCTTCATCACAGCATGGTAACTTTTCGTCCTTGTTCTCCTTTCATAATTTTGGATTTGCTTACTTTAGGTTGCCACAAGGACAACATCTATGTAAACATTATCTGACTTTAGAAATATTAAGTAACCATATAAAAGATATAAACATCTTTTTATTTTTTAATTTTTTTGGTAATGGAGATTGAATCCAGGGCACTCTATGACTGAGTTATGTCCCCAGTCTTTTTATTATTATTATTATTATTTTATTTTGAGACAGGGTCTATGTAAATTGCAGAGGATCTCCCTAAATTACTGAGGTTGGCCTCAAACCTGCAATCTTCCTGCTTCAGCCTCCCGAGACACTGGAATTACAGGTATGTGCCACCCTGCCCAGCTGACACTTTATTCTTTTCTGTACTGGAGATTGAACCCAGGACCTTATACATGCTAGGCAAGTGCTATACCACTGATCTATATTACAGTTTTGTTTTGTTTTTATTTGGTTTGGTTTTTTTTATTTTGAGACAGGGTCTCACTAAGTTGCTGAGGCTGACCTCAAACTTGTGATCCTCCAACCTCAGTCTCCCAAGTAGCTGGGAATACAGGCTGGCACCGCTGGGCCTGTCATAACTAACATCTCTGTGTTTCACTTGCATCATATTTCCTTCCATTAGCACATAATTCTGTCACCAACTATCCTGTTACCTAAAAATTAAATATTGTCTTCTCTTTAAAAATGTTTAAGCAGAATTTTTATGATTACAAAGTTTTCACTATTAAATATGAGTTTTTGAGCAAATTATACTCCATGTAATAAAGTCCTGGCTTCTTTCTCTTATGAACCATTTCAAAAACACATTAGCAGATTTTGTTGTGCCTTCCCCATGAAAAATGTAACAGTCCCTTCTTTAGGCTAGTAGCTCTCAACTTGATTGGAGCAACACCCTTCTTTTAAAACAATTGCTATATAATGGTTTTCCTATCTTGAAATGAAGTATCTTCCACCTTGCAGGATACCTAACACCCTTAGCTCCCACCCATAGAAGCCAATGAGCTCCATAATCTTTCTGAGAACCACAAAAATCCCCCTCACAAAGCTCCAGGTTGCCCCTAAGGTAGGAGGAGGGTGGAACCACCCCTTCAAGATCCGCCAAGCTAGGACATGTTTCCTTAATGGCAACAAATGTTCTAGTTAAAAATGACCAACTTGGACTAAAGGACAATTATTTTGTTTTGTTTTAAGTAATAGTTTCAATAGGAAGCACAGTAACTAAAAGTAGTTAATGGGTGATTTAGTGCTGTGCAGCCAATGACCCAAACACTTGCAGGTTTAAAACAACAAACTCTTATTATCTCAGTTTCTGAGCATAAGGAATCCGGGAGTAGTTTCTGGTGGGGTTCACAGATAGGGATCCCTGCATTGGTAAATAAAAATAAGTATGACAACTAATTTCAGGTTGTAATTGTATTGGATTATAAGAGATTGTTTCATAGAACTGAGAGGAATGGAAAATACTGTTGAAGTTTTGTTCCTACTAAATACAAACTTCCTTAGCAACATGACAATATTATTTTATTTTCTGAAATGCAGAATCACAGTTTATCCAATCTCTATATTTACCTCTGTATTCTGGATTTGTTAAACAGCTACATGTGAATACACGTTATTAAATCTGAAAAACACAATTTTTGGACACCTATGTATGTGTTTATTTTAGCAATAAGAAAATTTATTATTTATTAAGTTGGAAGATGAGACCAACCTAATCAGATATTTTAGTGCTAAGCGTGTATTTTAGTTAAGCCTGTAGAAAGGGTGTAGACTGAGAAAGATGAAGGTCAATATGTAGGGCAAGTAAATGTTTTTAAAAAATAAAGCCCTGATTTTTTCATATTCTGCTTCCCACCCCCATTGAGGGGCCAGTTCACATTTTATAACTTCTTTTTTTTTTCTCATGGAAATAAATGTTTATTCAAAAATGGAAAGGTACTGAAGGCACTGGATAGTTTTCCATTGAGCTGTTTGTCTGTGCCCCACTCCGCAGGTTGAGCAGCCAGTCAGCACAGTCACCTGAGCAAGGCAGTTGTTACACAATGATTCAAGCCTGAGTGACAGTCTCTTATAGAACGGCTGGTTAAACTTCCTAGGCAGACTTCATATCCCTGGGTTTCTAAAAGATTGGCAGCAACTTAAAACACTATGGGTCTCAGAGGTCTCTATTGTGGTCTTCTAATTGGGGTGACTGGGGAGTTCTCTAAAGGGCGTGCAATCTTGGGTGGTTTTAAGGGAGCTCATCTTCCAGGTCCTCAACTCCTGTATATACTCCTGCCTAAACCTGATCTGCCCGAGACCACGGCGCTATGCCCAGTCACTTTTCCCTGACCTCACAAAATAAGAGCAATCCTCTCGCCCACAGGGACTCCTGCCCTGGGTCTCAGTGCCTATGGTGAGGCTGCCTCCATCAAACACTGGCCTGGGGCTCAGGTGTGCAATTCAAGAAAGAAGAAGTAAAAATGGCCACAGTCATTCCTACTGATCAACATTACTTTTTTTTTCTTTCTGTTTTTGGTACTGTTATTACATTTTTAAGTGTCAGGACTACACACGGGAAGTGAGTTCATGTTTTATTCTTTCCTGTATATCCAGTCAGACTCAAAAGGAAAATTTATAATTAACTCTTTCATAAAGGTAATGGGTTACAGGGGTTGGGGAGGTCACTGAGAGGTTTGATTCCCGACATTGCACACACACAACAACAGAGTGGGTAATTAGTTATATAAAATCTATATTCATTGTTCATTTGGATGTATTTACTGCTACCTCTTATTGCTCAAACACTTTGGTATCAGTTCATTCTATCCTACAATGTACTTATTTAGATGTTTATTGGCTTAATGAGAATGGATTGTGGAATCTACTAGAAATAATCATTAATACAATTTTTATAAGCCATGTGTGTGAAAATAATCAATAATTTTGTTTTTGTTGCCAATGCAGAATTCATTTACATCCTAGCAATAAATAATATGTATGCATGTATTGATTTTGAACTAAAAAAAACTCCATTCATCTCCTTAACAGATACAGTTCCAGTAAACTTTTACTTATATTTAATAATTATCAAATTTAATAATGTATTTATTTTATGTCCAATTGTATTATAAGAAGGTGATAACCCAATCCAGATGAAAACTTCACCCTTCTGTTTTATGAATATAAAAAGCTTTATAAATATAGGAAATATCTGAAACATATATTTTGAATTTCAACATATATATTTTTGTAGGAGAAAAGTATGATACAGCCATTACTATTTTTAAACTTTCAAATATAAAGAACAAATTCGGTGGATAAAGTAAAATGAAAATTTGGCTTCAAGAGAAAACATAAAACTTTTTTACAAAAGTAGCTAATGTTAGAAAAGAGGTTTTTCATGTATTTTTTAAATTAATAACAGTCCATATAAAATGTTTTGGTATTTAGATTGTATTGTATACATTGAAAAGAGTGTTAATAGGTTTTTGTTAAAAGTGTCAATACCTACAATATGATTATATGCTTTGTTGCTATTTAAATATATGAGGAAAATTATTCAAATGTTAACACAAAGATGTGTGAAAGCATATTGCTCTTCAAAACTATTCTAGGGAGTATGCAAGCAAAAGAAAAAAATTATCACTATAATGAAGTAAAATAAATCAATGGTCCTAGAGTTCTGTTTCCAGACCTGGTATTAAAGTAGTCATTTCTTTCAGTTTTCTGTCTTCATTTTTCCAAATATAAATGAGCATAATAATAACTTTCCTTGTAGTCAGCAGTGTCTATAGAATTCATATAAGAAAAAAATCTATTTAATAGCATGCCAAATTGTATATTAAGTTACATGTGAACTAACAATATGGGTTGGAAATAAAAACACTCATTTATCTTGTTCTTTTTATACTTGTCAGAATTTATTACAGAAACTTGAAAATCTATGGGTTCGAACAGAACAGATAATTTAGAATTTCAGAGGTTTAAGGGATTGGTTCTGACTTTATGTTCTAAACCTATAATCTTTACTGTCTCAAAATGACTACTTACTTCACATAAATACGTATAAATATGTTGATCTGTTTTACATAACTAAATGTAAATATATTTACATGATATAAATCTACATATTCAACAAAAAGTCTATGAGATAGGCAGATGAAAGAATTTTAGAAGTCCATATTCCTAAGGGCGCTATAGTATTTCCCTCCTTTTGAGCAGAAAGGTCTTGACAGCTTTGTCTAAGTTTATACATAACACAATTTGCCTGTATCTGGATTCCTATTCTCTTTGCTGTGTAATAGCCTTGTTTACTTCCATTAAGGAAATGAAATTCAGGGAAATTAATGATGGAGATTCCCTCTGAGAAATTCATCGTGAGGTGACTTCATCATTGTGAGAACATCATAGAGTTTTCTTATACGAGCTAAGATGCTACCATGTCACTAGACAATATACTCTTATGTGACCACTGTCATATATGCATTCTGTCATCAACTGAACCATCCTTGTGTGTCCGTGACCATATGTTAGTTTAGTCAGCATTGAACAATTATTAATTAAGCATTTCCTGTGGACCCAGCTTCTATAAACTACTGGGTAAAGAGTTTGCATACACTCATGCAAACTGTAAGGATGGGATAGAAGGAAATTAAGGCAGTGTCTCAGAATTCAAATAGTCTGGGAACAGATCTGGGAGTTCTAGAAATAGTACAGTTCTTTACATTAATCACATGAGACAGCTTTATGTAGCTATTAAAATGGAACATTTCCAGAAGTAATTATCCAGTCAGCAAGGACCATTGCAGAAATGGAACAAAAGAAAAAAGTATCAGGAAAACTTTGGCATAAATCAGAAATCCAATCTAGGCTGAAAGGTGATGCTCCCTGAGGTCACATTTACAAGCCAGAAAAAAATTTTAGTTTTAAAGTGAACATTGGCATTAGCCAGCAGTTGGACTAAATAACTTCCAATGTCCCTCCCAATAATAGGCTTGTATTAGGTTACATTAGGAGCACAGAATTCAATTGACAGAACTTAGTTACATGATATGATTGCCTAATGGCACCAGAGTCCTCTCTACAGTGTGGATGTAGTGACTACCTGAAGCAGGGTTGGAGCATCCTTGCTTAGACTTGGGAACATCCTGCATCCTTCCAGGGTGGTGGGGAAGGCAGAGGAGAATAAAAGATAGAGAACCACCTCTGTGTAGCTTGACAGTCTGGAGAATCTCACTAATCTCTGGCACCTCCAGCAGAGGGCAGGCAGGGATAGGGAAAAAAGAAGAAACATAAATTTCTTGATTTCATTTGCAGGCTGTCCTTGATTTGCACAGTAGTGAAGAACATAAAGATGACTGCCAGCTAAAACTATGCAAAGCAATCTCAATGATCACTGGTAAGATTATGAGTCGTCCGTGACCTTTCACACTTTCAGTCAGAAACTAAAACTCCTGTCCATTACAAATGTGTGCAGAAATGAAACAAACAAAAATACAGTAAAACTAGCTTTCGCATTAAACATTACAAATATTGAGAATTAAAATGTTTTATTTCTTTGTAAAAAAAATTTTTTTCAAGAGTATTTTGAAGAGTGCTCACAGTCTTCCTGGAATAGAACTTACCAGAGGAAACCAGCATCCTCTGTGCCTTAGCTAGTTGTCCTACCGTGTTCTAAATCTGCATGGGCTTCTAACATGTTATGAGTTGCACTTTCCTTGTTATATCACATTGTGCCTTTC
This sequence comes from Marmota flaviventris, assembly GCF_047511675.1. NCBI lineage: Eukaryota > Metazoa > Chordata > Mammalia > Rodentia > Sciuridae > Marmota > Marmota flaviventris. The sequence goes on from NC_092508.1 coordinate 59,519,132, forward strand.
ACATATGCTAGCTTAACTCCAAGAGTTCCTGTCGTGTGAAGTTCCCTGTCAGCACCACTTCTTTTGTATAGCTTCGTCACAACCACTGCTCTCAGTTTTGTTGATGAGTTCACCTGCACTGAGCACCCCTGGCTGAGGAGAATCTGTCCTGTGGTGGTGGCATCAACATGCCCACAGGCAGCTATTTCTTCTGTTTGATTCTGATTTCCAGTATTATCATGTTTCTTTGCTGCAATTTCATCTTTTTTACTTATCTGTGTAAAATATCACATGGGTTTATCATATCAGAAGACAGCATGACTACATGCTTGGCTTTCCTTGACTAACTGGAATAACATATGTGCAATGACCAAGTGAGGACAGATTTTGAAAAAAGTGATGTGATTAGTTACTGATGGTGATGCATCTTTGTTATTTATGTAGTGATTTGTAGGCTGAAGAACTAGCAGTTCTTTTACAATAAATCCACTTTTCGAGAATGAACCTACCTCCTTAATAATGATGATAACCATTCATAGTCCTCATCACCTAATCACCTCTTAAAGGTCTCACCTTTCAAGACATGAACTTTGGGAAACAAATTCAAACCACAGCACCATGGCAACTGAAATTTGAACCTTGCTCTTGGAGAACTGATACTTTTTAGCTAAACTGGTAAACGAAATTGGTGCATATTGGAACCAGGCCAAATGAAGGCTGCTCTATGTGCCAAGGTCATCATCATAAAGAATGTATGAACAATTTACTGAAATCAAGTAAGAATCAACTTCAAAGCTTACTGTGCTCGGGATGAGAGCTGGCTCTGGAATCAACACTCAGGCCAAGTCTTTGATAAAATGTAAGACAAGAATGTCTATTCCTCTTCATAGGAAAATAGTATGTTTAAGGTTCTGCAGTGGTGAGGGGCTGAGAAACTGAGAGGAGCTAGGGTGGAGGAAGGAGGGGAGGAGAGATGGTCCAGCAAGACAGCAGGAAGCTAGGACTCCAGAGAGGAGGTGGCCCATGAGCAGCTTAGGGTAGCAGGGTAATAGATGTATTGTTTTCTCCATTCATCATATAAAAAAATATCTTCCACTAGTTTCTAATGCATTTTATTTTTTATGAAATCATTGTATGTGCAAAGATTTTAAAAAAGAAAATTGTCTAACTGGTTCTTTAAAAAGATGCACAAATCTCTTTCCCAGCCATCTCTTAATCCCTTCTCTTACTTACAACAGACCACAGTGATCAACCCTTAGCTGTTTCTTCTAGGGTTTATTTCCACATTTATAAATAATATCTGTATACTATTGATTATTAATTTACCTATTATAGTCATTATCTAGTGAGAGGCTATGAAAGTAGTTGATGATTTAACTCTCTTGAACCAAGACTCACTCGCACACTTCCCCTGATTGTATGCTCCTCCAGGTCAGTGGATGATTGGTGTTTACATTATTATGTCAATTTAAATATTATTAATGCTTTTGTTTTCCTTAGAGTTACTAATAACCATAGTTTTTTTAGTTATCTGTGTTCCTATTATTACGTCTTATTGGCAGTTTCTCCAAAGGTTTTCTCCCCCATGGAGGTTCCTACTGCTGAAGCACTCTGTTCTCCTACTCTACAGTTCTTATATACTAGTTGGATAAAAATCATAGTTATTGGTGCCAGGCAGTGGTGCATGCCTGTAATCCCAGTGGCTGAGGAGGCTGAGGTAGGAGGATCACAAGTTCAAAGCCAACCTCAGCAACTTAGCAAGGCCCTAAGCAATTTAGTGAGACCCTGTCTCTAAATAAAATACAAAAGGGGCTGGGGATGCAGCTTAGTGATTTAGCACCCATGGGTTCAATCCCCAGCACCAAAAAAAAAATGAAAATCATAGTTATTATAATGCTGATAATAAAATTCCATTGACATAAATTCCATTTACTGTGGAAATTTTGTTTTCTTACTTATATGTACCTATTTGAAGTTAAAGTGAACAGACTTATACTTTCTAGTAAATGAAGTTCCATACAATAAACATATATGCTTCATGGTTATGAGCCAATGGTTTAGAGATAGTAATTATTGACTCATGCTTCTCAAGATTTTTGTTCCTGGGAAGATGATGTAGACATACTTCTTTCTATGCCTCCTACTATGTATAATCCAAACCACTGAACATCATATATAAAGTAAACATAAAAGATTCTGAAAGATGAAATGAAGGAGGCAGACTGGCCAGGGACCACAGGACCCAAGGAAGGACACAGTTACGAGATTTTAGATTTGTTGTTGCTGTTGATCCATCCCAGATTTGGAGCTCAAGCACCTACAAACCTGGCAGCGCCCAGGAGACTTGGCAACAGAGTCCCAGCAAGCTCTGCTCTCCAGCTAGCGGCTAGGAAAAGTGCAGCTGACCAGCTAATGACTTTTAGGCACTCACACTCTCTTCCAGCCAAATGAAGGTTATAGTCAATCTTTAAATTGTCAAGTTCCTACAAATAAGGCACATAAAAGATCTAAAGTCATGTAGTATGTGATAAGACTACTTCAGTGGGTGTGTGTCTGTGTGTGTGTGTGTGTGCATGTGTGTGTGTGTGGAGAGAGAGAGAGAGAGAGGGAGGGAGAGGCAGGGATGAGAGGAGGAAATTGATCTGAATTTTACTTGTACAGGAAGATACAGTTATTATGCATGTAAATCACAGCCTTCTAGAAGGCCCATAAAATTGATAATGTTTATAAATGACACCAGGTTCCTGTTAACAGTGTTTATTGTTATCATTTCCCTTCACTCTTAACCACTGAGTGAAACTCCTATTAAAATGAGGCATTTTGAGGTTAATATTTATTTAATCTAAACATTCTATTTAAAACATAAAACCTGGACTCTGTACCAAAAGCTCCTTTTCAGTTACCCTATAATTTTATTCTTATTTGACACTTTCAGCAATGATAAATGGGAATTTGTTTGCCTTTTTTTGGGGGGAGAGATACTAAAAATCAGGTTATTGCTCCTTGGTTTTGAATTCAATGGCTTTTGAATACTTTTGGACCACACACTTAACTTAGCTGTCCCTTTAAACCCTTTTTTGATTTTTCCCCCATTTTTGTAGTGCCAGGGATTAAACTCAGGGCCTCAAGAATGCTAAGCCAAGCTCTACCACTGAACTACATCCTCAGCCCAGTTGTGCCTTTAGAATAGTTATCATTTCAACCACAAGGGCAACATCTATACTTCTTTAGTTAGGACGGAATTAAATACTCATATAAAACACATAGTCCCACTCTACCTGTGCAAGCAAAGGTCAACTAGGGAGCCTAGACCTCCAACCATGCCGAACTCTAATGACAAAGTGCTCCAACCTATTAGAGAAGACCAGGTTGGGGGCCCGGCATTTTCATCCCTAACAGGCAGTGGGGAAGTCTCCACCCACTCTGGTGGCAATGGAGACTGTGCAAGAACTTTGAAAGCCCCACAACCTGCCCTCTCCACTGGGGTGCCATCAGAGGAGGCCTGCTACTTGTGTCACTTCCCAGAGGTCACAAGTCCACCTCCCTTCCCCTGTGGTATCAACAGGCCACATAGGAAGCAGTGATGAGGCATTCCTACTGCTGCTAGCCAAGATGGTATCAGCAGAGGCCTGGTGGGGAGCAGGGCCTCCCCCATTCATCAGCAGTGACAAAGAGCCCCTTCTCCTCAAGGGTGTTAGTGGAGGCTGACTGGGAAACCTGGAATTTTACCCCCACCTGTAGCAATGAGGAGGCTTCTCTGCCCCCTTACCCTGCCAAAGGAGAATTGGAATGGCTAAAACAGAAGGTGTAAACAGAATCCAGAGTCATATAACACAATACTCAAAGTAGGTGAGAAAAGACAATCAACAGACACCAAGACAAGACGACAGAGATGATTTTAACATAAAATGCTACAATAAATGTTTACAAACACACTTGAAACTGATGAATCAGCAGAGAATTAGGCTGAGTAGAAAAAGGCAAGCCTAAAAGGGCACAAAATTACAGAAATGGAGATCAGAGTCATTGCTTCAAAAGATTAAGTAGTCGGAGGAAAATGGAAGGAGCCACAGGAGAGAGTCTTGTGACAATTGGAATGTTCCGCAGCTTGATTGCATCAATGTCAACATACAGATTGCTGGTCACTGACATCACACTGTAGTCTTGCAAGATGTCACCACTGAGGGAAACTGGAGGAAGGGTGTGTGGGATCTCTCTGTACTGTTTCTTGCAGCTGCATGTGATCTACAAAGTTCTCAAAATAAAACATCTCTTTAACGTCTGTACCCCCAGGATTCTCAATAATATAAATGAGTTCTATGCCCTTTCCCACAGGCTTTATGAAGGCAAAATACAGAATAAGTATGTTTAATTTAAATTGCATAGAAACTGCTTCATAAATAGTCTTTTATCCTTTTCCTTTTCAAACAAAGGGTAATGGTTAATCCAGTGCTTTATATTCATGAAGTTACTTGTATAAATAGCTTTCTCATTCAACATTTCTTATTAAGCATTATTAAAACTGGCAATCTGATATATAATTTAAATCTAGTGAAGATTAAATCTAAGTACTAGGAGCTTACAGTATTTTTTTTATAAATTGTCTAGTCTGGGGTTTCTTTTTTTAATATTTATTTTTAGGTGTAGAGGGACACAACACAATGCCTTTATTTTTATGTGGTGCTGAGGATCCAACCCTGGTCCCACCTGTGTTAGGTGAGCGCTCTACCGCTGAGCCACAATCCCAGCCCGCTTACAATAATTTTACTCTACACCAGGATTGAGCAAAAATTTGTATCAGACTAATAGATCTTTCAGAAATCCTGGAATTATGGTATAGTGGTATTAGCTGTACTCAGGTAACAGTGGCAGCACAGAGTAGATGGAGAAAATTTCACTCAAGGATTCTTAGGGACAGACAAAGGTCAAGATTTGTACAGAGTTAGAACATCAAGAATTAATGATACAAAGGGCTATACAATCAGGAATCCTATAGGAATCATTCTATAGGAAGATTAACCTGTAGGAAATTATTTAGGTCCAATAAATTCTTGGATTTATGTCTTGGGGAACTTTTGTGGGCATTTTTTTGAGGGCTGCATTCCTACAAGAGGACTCGCTGGCTTAAATAGTTATGGACCACATACCAATTTTACAATCAATAATGGATTAGATATTTGACACTGGTCCCAGAAGATGATATCATTGTAGCTGTCTTAGTTTGTGTAAGTATACTCTATGATGTTTGTACAATAACAAATTTGCCTAATAACACATTTATCAGAATGTATCCTGTCATTAGGCGTTATATGACCAAATCTGAAAATTTAATAGAGCTGGCATGGTGGTGCATGCCTGTAATCCCAGTTACTCAGGAGGCTGAGGCAGGAGGATTACAAATTCAAGGCTAGCCTTAGCAACTTATCAAGACCCACAATAACTTAGTGACACCCAGTCTCAAATTAACATAATAAAAAAGACTAGGGAGCTGTGGCTGTGGCTCAGTGGTAGTATACTTGCCTCGCATGTGTGAGGCACTGGGGTTGATCCTCAGCACCACATAAAAAATAAATTAATTAATAAGCAAATATATATATTATATATATTAATAAGCATATATATATATATTAATAAGCATATATATATATATATATATATATATATATATATGTAACTAGGGATATAGCTCAGTGGTAAAACACCCCTGGGTTCAAGCCCTAGTTAAAAAAAAATAGGTATGAACAAATCTGCCCTTTCCAAGCTTACCAATGAACATTAACACAAAATGGCATATGAGATCATCAATTTCCCCTCAGTCTGTTTATTAATATTCTTAAATCTTTCTTTCTCTGGTTGTGGAGTCCTCTAGATTTGTTAACTCTTTTGCGGGCCCTGTTTTCTCTATTAGTTAGCAGTCCCTGGCTGTCCTGTTCCTCCTTGGCCTTACAGATCTGGCATATCCCTGGCTTGATATCTGACTGTTTGGTTGACATTAGCACTCCGTCACTTTTTACCTTCAAAGTAGGGGAAAGTTTATAGAACACCCCTCACGCCATATGGCGGCAGTTGTATGTGACCAGTTCCTCCTTTAGCCTCCCCAACTGGGAGGCAGACTAGGGAGGGAGGCTATCTACACACATTATCATTTTGTACACATGGAGGGGGGGGGTCCTATAAGTATTATCAGATGAGTAAGTGATAAAATACAACACATAAGCATGTGGGTGTTGTGAGGCTGAGTGTGGCATATTTTAAGCTTTGGGGCTTTGGCTAGGTACTTAACAGTATGCACTTGCTCTCAGGAGCACTCTTGCTCTGTGTAGAAACAGATCCTTCCTGTAACACTGCCCTCTTGTGGACTCCTCTGGAAATGCTACTTCCTTTTACAGAACCCTTTGATTGTCCAGGTACCCCCTAAGCTGCTCTACATTCTTAGAAGACATGGGGCAATCTCTTTTATCCCAGCTGGGTCATTCTGACACAAACCTCCAAGTGGCATTAGTGTGTCCAGATTTTCACACCCCTATGGAAAACAGCCCCTTTCAACTATTGTCAGCTGCCTTTCTTTCACTGAAGGTCCCTGGGAGTCACAGGAGCATCAGAACAGAGGTCTCACTGTTGGTATGGTTCTAGGACTCTTGAAGTGATCTAGTCTCCAAAGCCATGTCAAGCAATGAATAGATTCAGGAGAAGTAGAACAATAATAACACTCTTAAACTCTGTTTTACAGTTATTTGTTAAATGAAATGAAAGTCACTAGAAGAGAGAAAAAGCAAAGAAACCCTGCATAATATGCAAAGTACCAAAAGCTAGAAGGCAAAAGAAGCTCTTTAAATACTATCCTATCTAAGGTGACGTCCTGGGTTCCTTCAGTCAACCTTGATTTCTAACCTCCCCCATATTTCTCCTATCCTCACTTTAGTTGTCTCCACTCTTGTCATCTGCTAGGGTCAGAATTACTTATATTTGTATTCCATGTGCTTCTGAGGGGCACAGATTCAAGGCTTTGGATCTCCCAAGTCTTTGATGTCTAATTAAGTTAGGGAAAAGATATAAAGATGACTGATGGGCACAATCTGTGTTCATATTAATTTCCTGCCGCTGCTGTAACAAAACACCACCATCTTGGTAGCGTAAAATAATAGAAATGTATTCTCTCACAGTTCTGGAAGCCAGAAGTCCAAAGTCAGTATCACAGGATTGACATGAAAGTGGCAACTGGACTACCCTCCTTCCAGAGCACTTAGGGGAGAGTCTATTCCGTGACGTTTCCGCCTCCTAGTGGCTGCTGGCATCCTTTGCCTCGCTTTACTCTAGGGGTCTATCTTCATACCACCTTGTCCTCCCTCCGCTCCTCTCTTATAAGGAAATTTGTGATGTCATTTAGGACACACCCAGATAAAATAACCTCCTCATGCCAGAATTCTTAATTCAATCACATCTACAAAGATCCTTTTTCCTTACAAGGTCACATTAAAAGAGACCAGGGGTTAGAACCTAATATTTTTATTTTGGTTTTGGTGCTAGGGATTGAACCTAGGGCCTTAGGCCTGCCCAGCACAACTTCCACCACTGAACCACGCCCCCAGCCCCTAGAATCTGATAGTTCAGGGGGACGCTTTTCTTCTTCCTTCAGGTCAGTGGACATGGAAAAGGTTTTGCCAAGGGAATCTGAGAAGTATACCAACAGTTTTGCCTTTAATTATGGTAGTCTAAGTGATTCAGACCATCCATCCCATTGAAAGTGGCTAGAAAAAGCTGCATGTAACTTAAAAAAAAAAAGTCTGAGTGCATTCAAAGAAGTAAAGGATTATAGAGCCAAAATCCAGAAGGAACAAACCTACAGAGTGCAGACCAATAGTTTTGGCTGCTTTTCTTTTAGAGGCATTTGCTAGTTTCAAAAAAGACAGTTAAAAAGCAGAGAAGCTGAGTGGGAGCTTTTGGTAGACTAATGCAGGAACAGAGACAAGAGTTTTAATTCAGAGTCCAGCATTGAGAGGGGCCTGGGGAACCTCTCTGTCTTTAGCATGGAACCCTGAAGCACTACACCACAGGTGCATGGGTGAATTAAAAAACAAAACCAAAGGTGTATTAAGAATTGTAATGCAAAAATAAATAACAAAACAAAACATCAAACAAACAAACAAAAAACCAGGTCAGCTTTGAGTCACTTCAGTCCTTCATTCAAATAAAGTAAATTGGTATTACTGGTGCCCCTAACCTAGTTGCTGTTGGCTAGAAGCAAATGGAAATTCTTTGAGTCAGAAGATAACATACACAGTAAAAGTATTTTCAAAATGAAAAAGAAATAGTAATAATACCAACAAACACACACTAAGAATATTTGTCACCAGCAAATATAGACTAAAGGAAATACTAAAGGGAACTCTTCAGCAAAGTTAAGAGATTTCAGCTAACACAGTAAATACCTACATAAGTCTAGTTATGAATACTGTCTCTTTAAAAATAGAATACTATTTAAAAATAACAAGGAACATCTTCCAATAATAAAGACTCCACTTACCAGAAACACATAACAGTTCTAATTGTGCATGTATCTAATGATATACAGGTGCTCCCCAACTTAGGATGGGGTCACATTCTGATAACCCATTGTAAGTCGAAAATGTTGTAAGTTGAAATTGCATTCGAAGCACCTCAACTACTGAACATCGTACCTTAGTGACTGCACTCTAGGTGGTTCCTTCTAGTGATCATGCTGCCACTGCCCAGCAACATGAGAGAGGATCATATATCACTAGCCCAGAAAAAGACAGAAATTCAGATTTCAAGATGCAGTTTGCATTGCTTTCACACCATTGCAAAAGTGAAAAATCATTACACTGAACCAATTATAGGTCAGAGACTATCTGTACTCCAAATACGTAAAGCAAAATTTAACCCAACAGAGGTACAGATTAGAACCCTGTGTAACAAAACAAAACAAAATTAAATTCAGGATGAACTAGTTAGCAGCTCTTTCCAACTCGTGTGCTCTGGAAAGATGAATCACACACTGCTTAAACAACTAACCTCACTGCATGCAACAAGCCAATTATCCTGGATGTGCCTTGATTTTCAAAGCTCCATCAATTCTTGCCCGGATTCTGCCTCTAACTCTTCCATCAACCACCATAACTAACTCCTCCCCAGCCACTTTATAAAACCCAAATACTCAGGGGACTCGGGGAATTCATTTGATTGAAATTATTTGGACAGTTGCCACTTGTCTGGCACATTTTCATTAAACTCAGCTTGATGTTTTAATTAAAACATATCCGTTTTTTATCGAGACCGTCTTTTGTGGTGACCTTTACACACAAATATGGCTAGAAATATCAGAAGAAACAACATTAGGCAGAGCAGACCGTGCTTGTGTTTGGAGGGCAGACTCTGAGGGGTGAGTGGGTAGACCAAATGGCCAATGGATTTAGTTCAAAGCCATGATTTTTCTATGTGCATCTATTACTTTGTTACAAGTAAAAATTAAATTATAAATAAAAAAAGAAAAGAAGCACATTTATTTCCGCTGAAATAGGGCAAACATATTTAGTTAGATTTGGTAAATATTTGTGAAGGACCTATTTCGTGCCAAGTGTTGCACAAGGCAGCAGAATAACAAATCTGAAAAGACAGAAGTCAGCCCAGCAAATAGGTCATAGTCACCTGACTTCCTCCTGCAGAGTCTGGGTGGTCCAGTGGAATAAGAATCCATGTACTGCTTTTGGCACTGCTTTTAACTTTCACAACCAAAAATGTAAAAAGTCGGGCAAGGTCTGTGCTCAAAACCAGGTGACTTAGAAAAAAATATGAAAAAATTCATTTGACTGCAGGAATTGAGAAATCCGTTTCCAAGCCCAGATTTATTTATAGCTCGGATTCACAGAGAAGCTCTAGTTCTACTCAACAGACATCTCCTGATAATTATTCTTTTGATAATGATTATGTTTGCCATGCTATTTATTAAGTTCTCATTGTGCTCAAATTCTGCTCATTTTTATTCTTTCATGAATAATCGTAACATTTATCTCACCATAAAAACAATTGCATAGTTAAATTTCTAGCCACCCAGTTGTATCGACCAGGAGTGAAAAGTTTCTGTCATTATAACTGCTATTGTTCCTTAACATTTATCGAATGCCAACAAATTCCAGGGACACACACTAATGTGCAATGGCTTTTGAAATATTTTAAATGTCTCTAAAATATTTTAAAAATCCCCCAAATTTGTAAAGTCTATAGAAGAGGGTTTGACCCAAGGAATTATCTTCAAATTTCACTTCTACTTACCCCTTTGTTTGACATCAGCAACTCTCTTTCCAGTGTTTCATAACTTAGTCACAAATTAGAATCATCTGGGGAGCATCCTTAAAAAAGAAAAAAAAAAAAAGACAGTTTCTAGGATGGCTCCCCTCCCCCCAGCCCTAAGAGGTTCTGATTTCTTTGTTCTTGGGAGGAGCCTGGGTGTCCTTGTTAATATCTCTTCAGCTGGTTCCAATATACAGTTGGTGTTGAAGACCACTGCCTAAAACAGTGGTTCCCACACTGTGGTCCCAGGACCAGGCAGCACAAGGTCACCTGAGAACTCCTTACCAGTGCAAATCCTCAGGTTCCCCCAGCCCTGTGGAACCAAAAATTCTGGGGGTGGAGCCCAGTAATCTGGTTTTTATCCCTCCAGGTGATTCTTATGCACCTTAAAGCTCAAACCATGGACTTAAGAGAATATAAAAATAGGAATTCTCAGGATAATGCAGTTAACAAATGAGGGAGAACACAGATGGGAGCTCCCTTTCTGAGGTGGGAGCTCTGTGGTAGTAGTTTCAATGAATGTGCTGACCTTATGGAGGAAGATGCTTTTCTTTTATAATAATTTTACCTAGCATATGCATCACACCTTGATGATGTGACATTTGCATCCTCACCCAAAACCCCCTATCTATCTATCTATCTATCTATCTATCTATCTATCTATCTATCATCTATCTATCCATCCATCCATCTCTCTATATATACAGATATTCCCTCCATGAAATCAGGGGATTCTTGGGAGAGAGAAAAGGAAGGAGCAGGAACATGATCATAAATCTGGTGAGCATGAAAATTGGGAGTCCTGGGCCAGGTAGGGTGGCACATACCTGCAATCCCAGAGGATCTGGGAAGCTGAGGCAGGAGGATCGAGAGTTCAAAGCCAGCCTTAGCAACTTAGTGAGGCCCTAAGCAACTCAGCAAGACCTTGTCTCTAAATAAGATACAAAAAAGGACTGGGGATGTGACTCAGTGTTTAAGTGCTCCTGGGTTCAATCCCTGGTATAAGAAAAAAGGAAAGAAAGAAAAGAGAAGAAATTGGGAGCTCTGAGTGTTTGGTAGAACAAAGTGGGTATTTCTCAGTATTTCTCAATATCCATGCATACCTGCACATAGGTACACATAAACAGAGTGCAAAATTAAATTAGTTGATTTTAGGAAATATTTCATGTAGCCCTCTAAGGAGATCTTGTTGACTTTTTACTCTACCATAAAAATCACACAGTAGCCTGAAAGTCACTTTAGGCTGAGGTGAGTTCATTTGTCTCATGCCCAGATTGTACTTCAGAAGGAACAAATGCTGAAATTTTGATCATTTTATAGAGTTTCCAGCTTTCCAAAGAGGTACTTCTCGTAGTTGCCATGGTAAATCCCTTTGAACAGTATTTTTAATGCTTCTCATTAGCAAGTAGCATATGGTGAGGTTACACTGTGCATTTTTTTCTAAAATAATAACTATGGTAGCATGTGATACAAGTGAGCTAGGCAGTTGACTTGTACTATGTGGAGGCAGAATGTTAGGCAGGGGGTCATTTCTTCCATCATTAGGTCCTCAGGACAAGGATTATACATATCTATTGAAAGATAAATTGTTTAAGTAGGTCCCCAATGTTATGATTTAGATAGCTCATGTATTAGACAGTGCAAGAAGTTCAGAGGTGAATGATCAGATTATGAGAATTGTAACCACAATAGGGTCTAACTGGGCAGTCCCTGTAGGCAGGCAGGGTGCGGCTGGAGGAGGTGGGTCACTGGGGGTGTGCCTTTGGAGTATGTATTTTGTGCTGGTGAGCAGGATGCTCTCTCTGTTTTCTTGTTGCCAGGTCCTGAACTGCTTTCCTCCTTTCACTATGATGTTCTGTTTCACTTCAGGCCCAGAGTGGTGGGGTCAACCATCTAGGGACTGAAACCTTTGAAACCACAAGCGCCAAATAAACTCTTTCCACCCCCAAAATTGTTCTTGTCAGGTCTTTCGGTCACAACAGTGAAAAGGCTGACTAAAAACACCTTATCTTAGGGCAAACCCAACTTAATTTAGGTGAATCAATATTTCTAAATATCTCAGAGGACTGTATTGTAATTAGCACAGACATTTTGAGCTTGGCTTGGATGGCAGAGCATCAGCGCTCAGTGTGTTCTAAAGATGAGGACAGTTGCTGGATCCATCCTGATTTTCAAGGCCAGTGCTAGACTTGGTGTAATCAATATCCATGTAAGAAATATTCTTAACATGTCAGAGGCTTATGAAAGCTGGAAATTTACAGGAGAAAATAATAGTAGGAGCCTACCTGCATAGTTTGTGGCATTTAACCACAAGGATGTGGCATTACTTTAGAATAATTGTATATATTACAAGGATATTGCACTGTCATGAATAAGCAGTCTTGGGGAGGATACGAAGATACTCTATAGGATTCCTTATACCAGATGTTAATTGGAAGAATTTTAGCCATACAGAAATAACAAAGCAAGAAAATTAAATTACTCCTTGTATGTAAATTAGAAAAAGAGCTAGTTGGAGTATATAAACGGAAAGAAAGTGGACAATTAGGCTGTCATTAAGCCCTAGTATGTCAATGATCCTGTGTCATCATGCTAAAGCATATCATGATTATTATTACCTTCCTTAACAGCTTCTCAAGCAGAATCTGAGAGCCACTAAACTGGAATAGCCCAAAGACATTTGATAGCAATGCCATTCGCCAACACCTTGTGGGCTATTATATAAAGTTGTATGTTGCTAGAAAGTTAAAATTGGAAGATGCTAAAAACTTTTCAGGGTAATGTATTAGTCATCTAGCGCTGCGTGACAAATCACCACAGAGTTATTCGTCCAAAACAACAGAAATTTTTACCTCACCATGTCTTTGGGTTCTGTTCAGGCACAGCGGGGTCCTCTGCTTAGAGTCTCATAAATCTGAACTGAGGTGACAGCCAAGCTGCACACTCAACTGGAGGTTCCGCCAGGGGAAAATACTCTTCCAAGGTCACTTGGGTTATTGGCAAAATCCATCTGTGTGTGGCTGTAGGATTGAGGGTCTCCGCTTGTTCTGGCTGGAGGCTGTCCTCAGCACACAAGCTCCTGCAAGCCACCTGCAGGTCCTTGGGGCTGCCTGCCAGTTCCTTGCCATCTCGGCTTTCCCAACATGGCTGCCTACTTCATTCAGCCAGCACGTAGAGTCTCTAAAGCAACCAGCTAGCAAGATGGAAACTTGGATGACATAATGCTATGTCAGCGGCGGCATCGGTCACCTTCACCATATTCTGTTGGTGGGAAGCAACTCCAAATCCCATCCACACTCAACAAGAGGGGATTACACAAAGGCTTGACCACTGGGAAGCCAGGGGGAAGAGGTGCAGGGGCTTAGACTTAGCCCCTTCACCCCAGATAATCTATTTAACCCGCCTGAGTTTCATTTTCCTCATATGTCAAGCAGGATCTGGAATCTCTAGCCCATGGGGTATTGTGTGTATTAGATGAATGTAGAACACAGAGTCTGGCTTATAGAAAGTCCTCAAGATAATAGTCAACTCCTCACGTCTCATTTTCTTCCCTCCCCTTTCCTTACAGTGTGACAGCACATTTTTTTCTTTCCTATCTTTTCACTCCTTTTTAATTCCTTAAAGAAATAAGATTCGGGGCTGGGGTTGTGACTTAGTGGTAGAGTGCTTGCCTAGCATGCACGAAGCACTGGGTTCAATCCTCAGCACCACATAAATGTAAAATAAAGATATTGTGTGCACCTAAAACATAAGAATAAATATTTTTTTTCAAAAAAGAAATAAATAAGATTCTAATGGCTTCTAAAAAAAGAAATGTCAGCCAGGTGCAGAGGCACACGCCTATAATCCCAGCAGCTCAGGAGACTGAAGCAGGAAAATCTAGAGTCCAAAGCCAGCCTCAGCAAAGGTAAGGTTCTATGCAATTCAGTGAAACCCTTTCTCTAAATAAAATACAAAATAGGGCTGGGGATGTGGCTCAGTGGTCGAGTGACCCTGAGTTCAATCCCTAGTACCCACCCCCACCAAAAAAAAAAAAGGAATGTCAAATTTTAAATTTCTTGGGCAGGGTCTCTCTTCTTCTGGCTTTAGAATAGTGCAGGATTCTTGCTTAAAATCAACACAGAATGTATTTCTCTTAGCTTGGTGTTAGGGATCAGGAAGTTTTTACTTTGGACAGTGGGAATTAACTTCCTATAGTTAAGGGTGAGGAAAATGAAAAGGCAGTTTTCTGTTCTCCCTGTCTCCTGTCCACTGGGGTACCAGGTGGAGGTGGGATGGGTCACACACACACCACCCAACATTGGTTTGGATGTCCAGACTAGGGATGCTTCACCCAAAGTAAGAGAGCATGAAAAGCTTTCTTTCCCCATAATGAGGCTCTCTGGGGAGAGCAGGACAGGCTGCCAAGAAAGTCTGAAGAGGGCCCGAGAGAAAGCAAGGAGGGGAACTGGCTTGGGCTTGTATATGGCTAGGGGGCGTGCAGGGCCAAGGGCTTGTGTGCACTAAACTTCCTTCCAGATGGAGCATGTGGGCTTTCTTATTCACCTGCTCAGCCGTGGGACAAGAGAGTAAGACTAATAGATAAGGTAGAATAGAGTCAAACTTTTAATTACACCTTCATCAAGGTTTAGAAGGAGGAGGAGCAGACATGTCCTCTGCCTGAGCCCCTAACCCATCCCACTTGGGCTTATGTGGGACACATTAGCTGCGCTAATTCTATAGAAACAGAAAAGACTGACCTTACGCTAGGCACCCCCTAAGCATTTCACTTCCATCAACCCACTTAATTCTCACAATAACCCTGTGAACATGTGTACTGATAGTATTCCCACTTTGTAGATCTGATGCAGGTGTAAGACCTGGGGAAGGAGAAAAGTAGAGAAGGAAGAAAGGAAGGAGTTAGATGTGTTGGTTAGGGGAGTGGACCTGATCCCTCCAGAAACCTGCCTCTGAGTGCAACCCTAGCTAAAGCAAGGCCACAGCGTGAGCACCAGCACCGTGTGGAATCCAGCTGTGGTAGCTGGAGGCTGTCAATCAACTGTGCTCCCTGCAGCAGGTTCTCCTGAAGTGGCAACCTGAGCAGTGTTCCTCCATGATTGTCACAGGCTGTGATCCCTGTTGACGTCCTTTGAGAATCTTGCACAAAGAATGAAAGTCCTTTTTCATGCCATTTTTGTTGGGATGGAACCTCAAAGAAATGTCTTAAGACAGGGTCTCACACTCGATAAGCAAAGTTTATTGACAGGCTTGGCCTGCCAGGCTGTCCAGTCGAGGGGTGCAGCAGCCAGTGTCACTTGAATGGAAGCTCATATATCTTTTAGACAAGGAACAAGAGCAAACTGGAGTTGACCTTGGGTGCAGGTGCTTGGGTAACAACAATTTTTTTGTGTTTAGGGACCTTGGGGTGGGGGTGGTTGCGGGAACAGGGTATCTTAAGTTTCTTTTTCTTGGCAGTTTATAAGTTTTGGTTTCGGGTCAAGATGGAGTCCCAGGACCAAAATGGAGTTACTATCGTCTAGGCCTCCTCAGACAATGTTTCTTTGAATGCAACAGCACTTGATTATTTAAACTACATCAGCACCTAACATAGATCCTGAAATTTTAAAGAAACCTGTAAATTTTGTTTAAGATTAGCTCTTAGGAACAGAGGATGTATGTTTAAGAGATTGAAAATGCAAATGTCAAAAAGGAAAAAAAAAGAAAATGTAAATGTCAAGCTGAAGAATTTGAACTTGATCCCAGGCGCTGGAAACAATGACATTGTTTGAACAGCAATATGATGCTGAGAATAACTATGTACAGCTCTCTGTTTGGCATTAAATGAAGTGGTATGGAGTTTTGTAGGTAATTTGATAAAAAAAAAAAAAAAGTCTAAGATAATTAGAACCCAAAGTGCTGATTTATTATGAACAAATATGCACTGGGTATATTTATTGGGTTCTGTGGTAAGTGCTGGTTTGGCTCATTTACAATGATTAAATGTATTGTGCAATGCTGAATACATTTTTATTAGTGTGGTATCTTACTACTTAACTTAGCAACGTCCCAGTGAGGAAAATACTATTCTCATTATACAAATAAGGAAACCAAAGTTTAGAATATTAAAGTGACATGCCCCAAATGAGACTTAGTCTTAATCTATCCATTCATTCATTCATTCATTCATTCACTCAACAAATGTTTGTGCCCAGCTGGTGAGGGATACAGAAATCAGACTGTGGACAGCCTTCAAGTTCAGTTTCTGGATTCGAACACAGGAGGAAGAGAAAGCAGGGCAGTGACATTTCCGTTTTTAAATGTTCTCACTGCCTCAGGCATGATCTCTGAGCTGAGGGAGTCTTCAAGAGCCACTTTAAAGAGGCCAGGGGTGGTAGGGCAGCAGAGGGGAACAAACAAATTCCAAGATATTTAAGAGGCCCAATATTCAGCAATTGGTGACTGATTTGACATTGGGTGAAAGAGAGGTGTTCAAAATGACAGGTTCTGGCAATAACACTGAGTAGATCATGGTGCCTCTGGCTGAGATGAACACAGGTGAAGGGCCAGGTCTGGAGGGAAGATTGCCAACCCTTAATCCCAGCTTGATTAAAAGTGCCTGGGGTATTGATCCCAAGGCCACTTGAGATGACTGACTAATCTCCAGCTTGGCTGAAGGTCTCCTAAATACCTACCAAGTTTTCATCGTCTCCCCTAAATTCACCCTCCTCCCCTAAATTCACCCTCCTCCCTGCTACTAGTTCTTTCTCTAAAACAGAACTGACAGATTATTATGGTGGCTCAAAAAAAAATGTATCTTCCCTTTCCTCTTCAAGAAATAGTATCCACAGGCTGGGGTTATGGTTTAGCGGTAGAGCGCTTGCCTAGCATGTGGGAGGCCCTGGGTTCAATCCTCAGCACCACGTAAAAATGAATAAGATAAAAGTATTGTGTCCAACTACAACTAATTAAAAAAGAAAGAAAGAAAGAAAGAGTATCCAAAGGTTTCCAACCTGCCACCAGGGCCACTAGGGCTTTCTGTGCAATGAAAACTCTTTCCTACCCCTCCGTTAGGCCTCAGGGTTGCTCTCATTGCCCCTCTAGACTGTATCCTCCTGTCTTGCTGGAGCTCTGAGAGGCCAGGAGCCATGTCCTTCTTCCTGCTGGCTGCGAGTGCAGGTGAGCAGCCTGGGCTCTGCCCAGCTAAGTACAGAGGGTCTGCCTTCTCCTGCACACTACACTCTCCCTTTTTGTTTGTTTGTTTTTGATTTTGATTCCTCACTGGTTGCTCCTTAAAGCGTTATGGAAAATAATATTCCTGGAGTGGGGCTGTAGCTCAGTGGTAGAGCGCTCGCCTAGCACATGTAAGGCCTTGGGTTCAATCCTCAACACCACATAAAAATAAATAAATAAAATAAAGTCATTGTGTCCATTACAACTAAAGAAAAATATTTTAAAAAGACAAGACTATTCCTACAAGACAGCTCCCCAAGAAAACTGGAAGGACAGTGTGGCTCGGTAGGAGGGAGGGGAAATTAGCCAAACATTGAACCTCTCCCAGTACATCCTTTCCCAGTGACTGTGGGCCCTGAGGGAAAGCAAACTTTCACCCCTTCCTGGGTTCATCTTCAGAATGTAGCTTAGTGATAAAGCAGCCCTGGGTTCAATATCCAGTACTGAAAAAAAAAAAAAAATATATATATATATATATATATATATATATATATATATATATATATAGTGGTATATATACCACTATGTTCAAACCCCAGTAAATATATATATATATATATATATATATATATATATTTTTTTTTTTTTTTTTTTTTCAGCATCTAACCACTTTTCATTTTGTGCTACCCTGAGGCCTCCCCCAAGTCCAAAGCACCATGATCTCATACCTAGATTCTTGGGATAGCCTCCTTATTGGTCATCTTGATTTTACTCTTGACCATTTTCTAAGTTAGGGTAGTCTAGATTTCCACAACAAAAGTAACCCCAAATCTCAGTACCCTAAAGATTAAGAAGTTTGTCAGGTATGGTGGCTCTTATCTGTAATCTCAGCTACTAGAGAGGCTGAGGCAGGAGGATTACAAGTTCAAGGCTAGCTTGGGAAACTGAGTCTGTCAAAATAAAATGTAAAAAGCCTGGGATACAGCTCACTGGTAGAGCCCTTGCCTAGCATGAGTGAGGCCCTGGGTTCAATACCCAGTACTCCCCCTCCAAGAGAAGGAGGAGGAGGAGGAGGAGGAGGAGGAGGAGGAGGAGGAGGAGGAGGAGGAGGAGGAGGAGAAGGAGAAAGAGAAGAAGGAGGAAGAGAAGGAGGAGAAGGTGAATCTCTTTTTCATATTGTCAGAACTCACTTTTCTTTTCTACACCACTTTGAATGTTTATAATTGACTTATTTTCTATGTGTATTATCCATCTTCCTCAACTAGAACACAATCTATTTTATTTACTGTTATTTTCTCAGCACTTAGAATGCCTGGCTTGGGATATTGATACTAGGTTCTCAATGAATATTAGTCAAATGAGTGACAAAAGTTAAGAGTGGTGTCCAGGTCTTGTAGGTACTAATAACTCATGTTCCATCCCGTCATTAGGACACATGCCAAATCTTGCAAGGAAATTGGGAAAGAAACACTAATCAGCTGGTACCAATCTCTCCCCACTGCAAACACAAAATTCAAAATTAAATAATAAAGCTCCATCATGTGCATGTCTGTTATTGGAGAGTAGAATGATCCTGTTCATTGGGATTGGGACAGCATTATGTAATAAGGACAGTCTCTGATTCAGAGCATTATTTTACCTTCTTTTGACAACTTTCACCATACAGTGACTACTTTAAATGATTACTACAAAGTTGCTCCCAAAGAGAATGCAAACCCCTCAGACTTATTACAGTCCAAGATAAAAGAGATCCCAATATCCAAGTAGCACATACCGGCTCAGAAATAAGTCAGACACACTAAATTGCTTACTGAGTTGCTTTTCATTCAGGCAATGAGCTAACAGTCACTAAAAAGAAAGAGATGTGTCAATGCCTAAAGGTAATCCCAGGCTTTTCCTTTGTCTAACTGGTCCCAGGTCCTCTGCAGTTGCTCCTGAGACCTGCCTAACACTCTCCTAAACTGTCAGGATTGCCTATAAGCTGTCACAATACCCATTGTCTTGTTCCCTCTAGCTAGAGAGAGTTGACTGATTGCCAGATTCACAAATTTATTGTCAGAATCAATGAGTGTTCTGTTGTTTCCAGAGACCGTGGCTCCTGCAGATACAAAGTAAAAAAACAAAACAAAACAAACAAACAACAACAACCAAAAAAAAACAAAAAACAGTGTAATTCATGTATTCAGCAAATTGAGCAACCAACCACTATGTTCAAACCCCAAGCATGGGATATTCAAAGATGAATAAACTAGAAAAGCCTCTTCCCTGAGCTTGCAATTCAGTGAAAGATACTGCCAAGTAAATAATTACATGTGTAGTGTATAATTGTGATAAAGATGGTGACAGGGGTTGCCTGGGAGAAACACCTGGCTGAAATTTGGCATATTAAGGTTTGGAGGTTGGGGGTCAAAAAAAGCTTCACAGAATAACTCTACTTAATGAACTTGCTTTGTTGTCTCAAGCATTGAGAGAAAAAAATGGTTTCAAATTAAGGAGACTAGTTTTTTGGCATTTTTTTGTGTTTGTTTTTGGCAGAAAATTCTTGTTTAAAAAACTACAATAAAATCAGGTGAGGTGCACTAAGTTCAACCTGGTTCTTTCTAATAGCTGCATTTGGTTTTTGTCTACTTTTCCTTTCTGTCTCCGTTTTGCCTCTATTATCAATTTTTTCTTTCTCTCCCCACTTTTTCCATAATAATTGCAATTTAGAGAACAAATATGTTGAGAGACAATAAACTGCAATTTTGTAACCTACTTGTCTTATTTCTACTGTGAATATTCTGAACAGGTTCCCACCCTCAGGTGGTCACCACCGATTCCGGTAAATATAGTGCATTAGGCTAGAAAAATGCTTTTCAAAAGAAAATGCTTACATTTCTCCCTTCTCCCAACTTTTTACCTTGTTGTTCAAATGGTAAGAAATTCAATAATTTTTGTTCATGAAAATTTGGGGCAGTTACAAACTAAAGAGCACCAATTCAGCAGAAAAGACCAACCAACCAACCATTACCATCCATAAAGCTATACATTCTGGGCCATGATTTCTGAAAGTTTAATCATTATGTGAAGTCTTATTCTGGGACTTCTCTTCACATTGTAGAGAATTATAGATGCAGATAACTGATTAATCAAAACTAAGGGCAGAATAAATGCACTCAGGACTCAAAATAAATCACATGACTGACACAATGAATCCCCACAGTATGTTGCTAAATATCCTAAAAAACTACTAGAAATCTGGGCAAGGTGGTATACATCTGTAATCCCAGCAGCACGGGAGTCTGTGGCAGGAGGATGGCAAGTTCAAGGCCAGCCTCAGCAACCTAGTGAGACCCTAAGCAACCCTGTCTTAAAATCAAAAAGAGCTGGGGATGTGGCTCTTAGTAAAACACCTCTGAGTTCAATCCCCAATATCTCCCCCACCCCCACCCCCCCCCAAAAAAAACTACTAGAAGATGAGCTTCAGCAAATAAAGGAAGTATATGAATGATAGGATTTGAATATGTCCCTCCAATTCCCTGCATTAGACGCTCAATCCCTAATGCAGCAGTGAGAGGTAGACCTCTAAGAGACAGGGCTCCAAGCTCCAAATGGATTCATGAATGCCATTATGGCAGAAATGAGTCTGTTATTTGGGGAGTAGGTTTGTTGTAAAAGTAAGTTTAATCGCTATTGCATACACACACGCTCTCTCTCTCTCTCTCTCATACACACACACACAAAGACACTCTTGCTTTTCTGTCTTGCACTACAAGAGACAAAGCCCTCACCAGATTCAGTGCTTTAGTCTTATACTGCTCAGTTTCCAGAACCATGAGCCAAATAAACATCTACTATTTATAAATTACCCAGGTTGTTGGGTATGTTGGCACATACCAAGACTATAATTCCAGGGGCTTGGGAGGCTGAGGTGGGAGAAGTGCAAGTTCCAAGCCAGTCTCAGCAACTTAGCAAGGCCCTGTCTCAAAAACAAAACATAAAAAGGACTGGGGATGTGGCTCAGTATTTCGGTGCCCCTAAGTTCAATCCTTGGTACCAGAAAATAATTACCCAGGTTGTAGTATTCTATTCCATCAGCATAAAACAGACTAAGATAATGAAGAAAGAGGGAAGCATGATAGATTTGTACCCTGAGTAATAAAATTCCTGAGCTTTTTGTTCCTGCCTAATTTAGTATAAATGTTGCACACCACAATCTCCAAAAATGACACTTTTCATCACTTCAGAATCAAAGCAAAGTATAGGGAGACTTCAGAAGCCTTTCCCGCTCATGGTCTGAAATCACAAATCCTTGATGGTTGTGGAAATATGCCTGACATTCAGATTATGAAGAGAGCAAGCATTGAAACCAGAAACAAATTTACTTAGCAAGAAGTGGAGAAAAGAAAAGTCTGTCATCCAAAGGACTCTGGTGATTCATGGCTAAAAATACAACCACTGAATGCAGAAAGGAGATTTATGTCTTGGCCAGAGATTTTGTTTTGATATCTGATGCCAATTTTAAGTCTCAAGCAGCTTGAAAGGCCAGGGGCATGACTAAAACGAAAGCCATAGCTGATTCAGAGAGGCATATGAGATCAGCAGTTCTGGGGAGAACCTATTTTTGTCTCCCTCTCAGCAAACCTACTAGAATTCCAAGAATACACTGCATCTCTTTCAAAATCCAGGAAGCTCTCTTTCTCTCAAGACTCCCATCTCTGCCAACTCATGGTGTGCCTTTCCCAAGGCTTTCCACAGAAATAGTGAAAGGAGCAAAACTGCACTCTGCTGACCTGTCCAATTTCTTTGTTTATTCATTGAATAAGTATCTATTGAGGCCTGGGCGCTTGCCTAGCCTTGTGTGAGGTGCTGGGTTCGATACTCAGCACCACCAAAAATAAATAAATAAAATAAAGGTATTATGTCCAACTACAACTAAAAAAAAAATTTAAAAGTATCTATTGAGGGTTCATCTTTCTCCAAGTCTTTTTCCCTTTTCTTAAATGTAATTAAGTTTTTGTTGTGTTACCTGTCTTCCTCTCTTCGATTTACTTGTAACTGTCTGGGGCTATCTTGAGGGAAATAATATAATTTTCTTTGGGGCAGAAACACTGACTCTCTTCTCCCCTGTAGCATGTTTCACCATAGAAACACAGATACGAACAGTCCAACACTATTCACTTATACCCAGATTTATTGGTTTATTACATTACCAGTATGTTCCATGTTGGAGATAGTCTTTATATCCAATATAATCAAGTAGACAGCAGTCTACAAAGAGTTTTCACAATGACTAGTCCTAGTTATTTTTATAAAAAGTGCTCCCCCGCCAGACGGATGTGTTACCCAGTATACTGACTCTGTGCCTTGGCTGAATTTCTGCCCTCCCTAGTCTTATTCATCATTGAGGACACAAGCTCCCCTTGAGGGGGCATAGCCACAACCCATTAGATCTAAGGTGGCTGCCAGAGTGACTCCTAGACAACCTCTTACTTCATTATTATCCCATCTACCTGCTAAATGACATCCCGTGACTTTTGACAATTGCCATGGGGGACTACCAGAAAGAACCATCGAAGGAACAAAAAGAATGGCTCCTGACAATCTCCACCCATTCCCAGAAAATACATGAATCCTCCTCCCTTTATTAGCCTGTCCATCCCCTTCATTTCTTTTCTCCTAATTATCTATGACTTGTCTATTCCCAATCGGTTGAGTCGGTTTGCAATCTGTATCCCACTTCTCTCATTCTTGGCCAAAGGCAAACCTTCCTACACTGCTCCCTAGGAACTCGGTCTCATTTATTGGTACCTTGATTCAAAGAGGGAAAAGGGACTCAGTACAGGGGTCAAAAGCTGGTAACAGAAGAATTTTTGTAATCCTCTGAGGAAGCAACTGAGACCCTAAATAGCCTAAGAGCATGAAAGTAAAAACATTGTCTTAATAAATATATTCCAATCTACTTTTGCTATTTTAGCTTTAAAATACCTAACAAACAAACAAAAACTGTCTTCAAAATTACGTAGCTATAATTTATTTCATATCAATTACCAAATCTCAATATTGTAAATAATTATAATATAAATTATAATAATAAATAATTGATAGTTAAAGGTGACAAAATCTTAAGGGTCTTAATATTTGGTGAGAAAGAAAACATTTTTGCCTAAAGTCTTCAGATTTACCTACAGAAACCTAATTATGCAAAATGAGTGACTGCAACATTGTAGAATACAGAGAAGATACTCAGAACAACAGTTGGAAACACACACACAGGAAGCTATGAAGCTGTGCTATTTTTATAAAAAAGACAAAACAGTAGGAAATTATATTTTTTATAACCTTTCCTATGAAGATGACTCATTTTGAGAGAAAGATTAGATCACAAAGTCAAATAACAGCAAATGGACCAAGTCGATAATTTTAATGTTTTGCAGTTCCTGAGGCAGCGTATAAAGTCTATTTTAAAAGGTTCATCTAATTGTGGCTGGGGCTGTGACTCAGTGACAGAGCACCTGCCTTGCACATGTGAGGTACTGGGTTCGAACATCAGTACCACATAAAAATAAACAAACAAAATAAATATATGAAAAAAAAAAGGTTCATCTAATTGCATATAGACCCTGTAAGTCTCTTTGGAAAGGACACTTGAGGCTTATCTCAAGCCCCAAATCATGGACTTCCAACCCTTCTTAGAGAACATGAGAAACAAACCTGAAAAAGAATACCTATAAATAAAAACAATTTAAAAATAAATCTCAATTGATCATACTGTAACCAAGTGTACTGATCAGCTTTGTAATCATGGTAATATTTGTTTCCCTGGGTTTTTTGTTTGTTTGTTTGTTTTGTTTTGTTTGTTTTCAGAGCTGGGAATCAACTTATGCTAGGCAAATGCTCTACCAGTAATCTACCAGCCATTTTTATTTTTATTTTTCATCTTGAGATACAATCTTGTTCAATTGACCAGGGTAGTCTTGAATTTGAAATTCTCCTGCCTTGGCTTCCCTAGTAGCTGAGATGTACCAGCATCCCCAGCTCCTATATTTTAGTATTTAAAACACTTAAGAAAATTTATTACATCTGTGCTTTCAATTGAATGAAAAAAAAGGATGTTTACCCTTAATATTTATAAGAAATTTAGTTTCTTAAATTTATGAAGTTTTAATTTATAAGCTATGTTAGTATTGTATGAATACTTGGAGATATATTAATCATCTACAGGTTTATAAGTTAAACTTTAGACAAAGTACAAATAGTGAATGTTCCTAATTCTATCATTAAAGAAGACATCAATGATGAGGTCCTGTAAAGTAAGATAAAACCCAAATGGATTTCTACAACTGCCTAGCCTATGAGAATCTTAGAATACTTCAATCATATAAATGTGAAAATATCTAGTAGAATATGTAAAAATTAATATCACAAGGGAAGGTATGATCCATCCACATTGAACTACAATGACATGGGGAAAGAGAGTTCTGGAAGGCTAAACCATGACTGCTATCATTTTTATAGGTAGTCCCTATTACAGAAATGTTCCCTTGAGCAATCCTCGAGATCCTAGGAGATGAAAAGTTTGGGTCATAGTGATTTGTATTTAAAACGTGTGCAAAATTTACAAGTCAGAAAAATTATAATCTAAGACTCGACTTAAACACTAAAGTAGTTGATCAAGTAAAAAAATGACAGGTTAAAAAAAAAAAAAAGAACCAAATGATTCCTGTGGATGAATGTGAAGATCCTGTAACCTTGGTGACTTTAGAAGCTCAGAGAAACTCTGCTCAGTGAGCATGAATCATGGAAATTGAAATAATTTAGTTTGTAAAAATAGTTATAGAACATAAGCAAGGGAGAAAATGCAAGGACACTTAAAATTTTATTTGCATCTAAATGGCTAACAGAATAGTACATACTAATAGCAAATGGATTATATTGACGTGAAATTACAAAATTGCCACCTTCCATATTTAAGAACTAGGAATTTATTTTTTTTAATTTAAACCTTAAAGTTTTGCTCATGGTACTTGAAGTCATTGTTGGAGAAGCTGGTGGCTGCTCACAATTTATGACCCATCCAGGAAAGGAGACCAGAGGGAGAAAGTGGTCTTTAGCACACTACCTATATGGTTCATCCATACACCTAGAAAATTAATACTACACAAGCAAAAATGTGAAACCAACCTCTCAAGCACAATATTACCTTTTAACTGTTTCTCCATGCTGTGTTTGTTTGTGTGTGTGTGTGTGTATTTGCTTTCTTTTTTTAAAATTTTTTTTCTAATTAGTTATACATGACAGTAGAATTCATTTTTAAAGGATTTTTTTTCTGGTTGTTGATAGGCCTTTATTTTATTTATTTGTATGCAGTGCTGAGAATCCAACCCAGTGGCTCACACATGCTAGGCAAGCGCTCTCCCACTGAGCCACCACCCCAGCCCAAATTCTGAAATATTTCTAATGCCTATCTCTCATCAGCATACTTTCATTTTCACTAATGATGGATGAAGCAGTCATGGCTTTTATTTTATAACTTTTAATTTTGAAATATGTTTTTCTACTCTCTAGCAAAATATACCATTTGTATATTAGTTCTCACTCTCATACCCTTTTATTTTAGCCTTAGGTGCGCATTTATATATTTTTAAATGTTCACATCCGTCCTTTTGCTAAGGTTTTTCCAGTTATCACTTGATTTCCCTAGTAAGTTCCTCCAGGAAGGGTCACTGGGTGTTTAATTCCCTAAGTTCTGTAAGTTGATTTTTCTGTTTGCTTTAGATTTGAAGAACGCTCGCCTCACAGTTCCTTTCAAGAAGCTTTAAAATGCCGCTCCATGTCGCTATGCTCGTTTTGAAATGTCTGATGCCAGTCTAATTCTCTCACCTTTGTAAGCTATTTGATCGTTCTGCCTGGAGGCCTGGAGAGTTGCTGACTTACCTTTGAAATCTAAGTTTCATTAGGCTATGTCTTAGAGACTGTTTATTCTGGTTTAGTTTTTACTGATACCCAGTGACCTCTCTCAAAGTGGACAATATGGTCTTTTTTCTATCATGTTCTGCTGGATTGTAGTGTTAAATGCCAGGTCTGTGTCAGTGTTTTTTCTGTCTTCTTTAGGGACCACAACAACGTAAAACTTGTTACTTTCTGGCCTGGCCCCCGGTGTCTGCTACTCTTCCTCTGGCCCTTCTTTTATGCCATTTTTTTTTCTCATGGTTTTCCCACCTTTCCTCGATACCCCTTAGTGACTTTTTATTTGTATCTATTCTCCCTTTGACATATTATAATTCATTTTTCATTCCTGAGATCATTTGCCTTCTCTTAATTTCTTTCTTGAACTTAATCAACCCTTTCTCATCTTCCTGGGTTTTTGTCTATTTCACTTTTAGTTTTTATGTTTCTCAGGGAAGATCATTCTCCCTGTCTCCGATGGCTCACTTGCACACATTCAGTACTGCTTGACATGTGAGCCTACCGGTTTCCTTCTTATTCCGGGTTGTTTTATCCAAGGAAAATTTTCCTCAGTTGATACATGTGCAATTCCATTTCCTGATTTTGGCCATAGCTCTGTATATGGACTTTGCTTTCCATTTGTTCATTTTTACAGTATTGGGTGATTCAAGATTCTTTGCCTAGTGGCGTCATCTTATGGTGGTGTGGCAAAGCCACAGACTTGGTCAGGATATTTGGATTTGCTTTGATGGAGAAGAGAGGATGGTGTGTCTGCTACTTTTAATTTCTCTTTCATCAAACACCTAAAATTTCTGATTTTTCTTCTTTTCCTCTTCCTGTGTAATGCCAAAGAGCATTTTTCCTTCCTTTTCTGTATTTTTCTTCTTCCTCAGGGCCCTGAGTTTCAAAGATTGGCCTACTTTTTTTTTTAATTGATTTTATTTTTTTAAATACACAACAGCGGAATGCATTACAATATTTATTACACATATAGAGCACAATTTTTCATATCTTTGTATATAAAGTGTGTTGATGCCAATTTATGTCTTTATACATGTACTTTGGGTTGTTTTTTTTTTGCATTACAATTCTTATTACATATATATACCACAATTTTTCATATCTCTGTTTGTATATAAGGTATGTTGACACTCAATTCGAGTCTTCATACATGTACTTTGAATAATGATGTCCATCACATTCCACCATCCTTGCTAATCCCCTGCCTCCTCCCTTTCCCTCCCACACCTCTTCCCTATCTAGAATTTATCTATTCCTCCCATGCTCCCCCTCCCTACCCCACTATGAGTCAGCCTCCTTATAGCAGAGAAAACATCTGGCATTTGTTTTTGGGGGACTGGCTAACTTCACTTAGCATTATCTTCTCCAAAGCCATCCATTTACCTGCAAATGCCATGATTTTATTCTCTTTTATTGCTGAGTAAAATTCCTTTGTGTATATATGCCATATTTTTTTTTATCCATTCATCTACTGAAGGACATCTAGGTTGGCTCCACAGTTTAGCTATTGTGAAATGTGCTAGTATAAACTGATATGGCTGTGTCCCTGTAGTTTGCTGTTTTTAAGTCCTTTGGGTATAGTCCGAGGAGAGGAATAACTGGGTCAAATGGTGATTCCATTCCCAGATTTCCAAGGAATCTCCATACTGCTTTCCATATTGGCTGCACCAATTTGCAGTCCCACCAGCAATGTATGAGTGTACCCTTTTCCTCACATCCTTGCCAACACTTATTGTTGTTTGTCTTTATAATAGCTGCCATAAAGATTGGCCTACCTTAAATGACCCATCTTCAGACTTCCTTCCCTGAGGTCAGTGCTTAGACCTGAGAACAGGGAGGCCTTAATCTTGCTGGTGTTAGATTAAAATCAAACTCAGGAGCTCCATCAGCAGCCCTGAGTTGCTTCCGCAACAGGCCTTCTTGCTTCTAACCCCTGTGGCAGGACTGGGATATGATGGGGTTATGTGAACTTGTGCTCTGGGGCACTTTACCACTGAGATACAGCCCCAGCCCTTTTTGTTTTTCACTTTGAGACAGGACCTCACTGAGTTGCCCAACCTGACCTGGAACTTGCCATCCTCCTGCCTTAGCCTTCCTCGTCACTGGGATGTGATTACTCTTTTTACTCATAATTATTTTGAAGTTTGGATACTCTGTGTCTCCAGATTATGCTGAAGGTATACTTTGCACATACATTTACTTTTTCCTTCTGCTGTCTGTGTGGTTGATAGAGGCTCCCTCAGGCAGCAGTAGTTCTGCCCCTGCTGTCCTCTGCACCTACCCTTGAGTCCTTTAACTTGCAAACCATTGCAGATGTTGCAATTTGCCTGCCAGTTTCCATCTTTTTTTGTCATTCTTCCCTGATTGAAAAAAAAATACATTTTGCAATAGAGGAAGCAAATACACAGTTTTGGTGTTTCTTGTTTTGTTTTTACAAAATTCAATTTCAAGTCTCCTATGACCAGATGACCCTTTGGGCAAAGAGATAAAAGCAAAAATCTATTGGGTGAGGTTTTCAGGAAAGTCTGCACCTCAATAAAAATGATTAGACGCAGCCAGAAGTACCCTTTTACTCTTTCTCTTTTCTTCCTGGAACATTGAGATGTGATCCCTGGAGGGGCAACAGTTATTTTGTGACTTTAAGGATGAAAACCACAGCTAAGGATGATAGAACAAAAGCCAGCAGGAGCCTGCAGACTTAAAGGTCTGCATCAGCTCTGGAGTGTCTATCCATCCCTAGACTGCTGGTTAGGTAAGAAATATAAGCCCCTTTCCTAACTAAGGTCCTGTGTTCTTAGACCTCTGTCCAGAGCTGTAAATATGACCAATATCTTTATTTATTGAGGAATTTCCTCCTTTGCATGACAAAGAAGATCCTTTTCACAGCCCAGCTTGCTGTTGTACATGCTATTCTTTGTGTAGCCATTATATTTTAAGAGACTCAAGATGTGCGGCACAAGAGGGGTACAGAGAAGGTACCTTTCTTCCCTAGGTACCTTTCTTCTCTCTATGGACTTTTCTTCTTTGTGTACTTTTGTATTAACATTCAGTAATGATCCCGCCTCTTGTACATAAGCAATGTTTAAATGCCCACTAAAATGAGTCACTAGCTAGATTTCTTATTCACTTATTTATTTTAGTTTGCAATGTGAAATACAAAGCTTGCTTTTCCAGGAGTCAGATGAGATGGGATGCAACCAAAGAGGGCTGTGCGTGTGGCAGCAATGTGCCAGGCGTGGGAGGAAGAAGGCGTATTACAGTGTGCTGGTAGGGGAGGAGGCCAAGAGCACAGCAGGTTAATGTGAGAAGACAGGAGGCCTGGGAGAAGGCAATAGTAGGTGAACAAGAGGGCTGTGGGTGAAAAACCTCATATGTCAAGTGTAAATTAAAATGAGGTTAAAAAAAAAACAAAAAACATTCAAGATATATAAGATGTTCTTGCCTTCTCTGTTTCTATTATCACAAGGTGGGCTTCCACTCCTTCACAGAGTTCCTTGTACAGAGTAAAACCAGATTTTCAGCCTGTGCTGCTGTGGTGTTGCAGCAGACTCCAGCCACTTGGCAGTGACTTCTTTAGGGGTTCTTGTCTTGAGAATTTGAAGCATGAAACCCACTGACAACAGAAAGGCGAGAGTGAATTCCACATAAGTGTGCTAGTCCATGGGGCTTAATATAGCTACTTGATAGGATCAATACCCATGCTAATCAGGTATTGGAAAAGAAATGTTGTTGGTCAATATCTGTGCCAATCAGGTCTTGAAAACATACCAACACTACCGGTCAAAGTCTGTTCTAAACAGGTATTGGAAAGGTGTAAAGTTCTCGGTTTGGTCCACGACATTCTGATGGATCATCCCTGAGTCTACAGTGTTTACCTCCCTCAGCTCTGACTTCCCCACACTCCCGCAGCGGCTGCCTGAGACAAAGGTGTTAAGGTGTTGGATGGAATGTTTGGACTGTTTCCTTGGGTTAATTTCATGGAGTAGGTTGTTCATTTAGAGAATCTCTTTTTGTGGGGACCTTATTTGCCTGTTTTATGACCCATGTACCTTACCTAACTCCGTAGGACAGGCTTGAATGACACTTTTGAGTGAAGAATTGAACCAATAAATATTGAGGTAATGAGTGATTATTTTTCAAATTGACTCCATGATCTTGGACTATCCAAATGCTTTATGCTTAATTCCTGTTTTCCAATGATCTATTGTTAGAAAAGGTGCCCAGAGTGTGTTTGAATCAGGCATGTGGTAAGACACACAGACATGGAACTTTTGGTTCTGAAGGAAGAAGTTTTTGCACTCACAGATTCCTGGAAACAGGAGATGCCACACACACAGGGCCACGTGGAAAAACACGTGGATCACTGAGGAGGCAGTGGTAGCCAGGGTCAAACATGGGCAAGACCCTTATTGTGGTTGCTGAAGAAAGGAGCAGGCAGGGAAGCAGTTTTGAGGACTGGCTAGTTTGAGCAATTTTAGCAGGCTTTAGGTAACACTAGGATGTCTCTGTTTGTCTGGCACCTGGCCCTGTATTGTGGCCTGGAGTGTAAGAGCCCAGAACAGGCGGTAGGTGGGTGAAGTGCAAGTTCAGAATTGGTTGGTCTGCATATGAAAGGCAAGTTATTTGCTATTTCTAGGAATTAGCGACACTAAGAGAGGCAGTCTCTCCATGACAGCAAGGCCACAGATGGCAAAGCATTGAATACAGAAACTAGAAAACATGGTTTTCACACACACTATTGTAATTACCTCAGTTTTCTCTGAAGAGCATCTAAAAACAAATTCTTGGTAGATAAAAGCTAATTTGTAAAGCAATCTGTGCTCTTTTTTTTTTTTTTGTACTGGGAATTAAGCCCAGGGGTGGTCAACCACTTAGCCCCAGCCCTTTTTAATTTTTGAGACAGTGTCTCTAAATTGCTGAGTCTGGCCTTGAACTTGTGGTCCTTCTGCCTCAGCCTCCTGAGAAGCTGGCTGAAATCTCTGTTCTATGGTGGTTTCTACTAAATATACATATTAAAATCTGCATTATCCCTAGATACTAATCTACCCTCTAGTATTGGGCTCTCTGCCTTATTGGCCTCTCAATAAATGAGGGTTAATGAATATCATAGAGAGTTTCAGTAAAACATTAAATGGAACCAATGACAGCACGGATGATCATTGGCAAAACTGGGAACTGACCCTGAGCTTCGTGCTCCCTACACAGTGTTAAAGATGGTGGTAAATCTAAATAAAATGATGTTCCCTACATAGTGTTATCCAACAAGATGATACTTTAACCAGATCAAAAGTAGGCAGCAACTCTTGAGAAAGTCCAAATAATACATTTTAGGTGGTATTGGCCTTACTTCGGGTCTGAAACCAAGAGCCTATCCAAAAAGGCTTGTTAGGGTCTGTAAACAAGTCAGGATGGCACCTGGCAAATGTTGGAGTCTGTAAACAAGTCTGGATGGCGCCTGGCATTTTGCCAGAGGGAGTGGTTTGTGAAGTAACGCCAGCGAGCCATTAAGTGTGGAGATTCCTTATTGGTTGACTGCTGTATCTAGTTTATGTTAATTAAGATAAGCTGTGTAAAATGTATAAATACCTCTGTTGTCCTACAATAAACGGCTCCCACTCCTGCTGTATCAATGTACACAAGTTGCTCTTCACCCCCCGGTTATTTTGCTGCAGCCGGACTGCGGCAAAGGCTGACCCTGGGGAGTTTGAGAGAGGTTCCAGGAAGAGTTTTCTCCACTTTTGCATTCTGGACTTGCAGTGTTCTATTGAATTCCTTCCCCGAAAAGAATGATCACAAGCCTGATTGAAATTCAGAAATCTGGTAGCCCCATAAGCATCAATAATAACTGCAAACCAGTTGCTGCTAGAGCAATTCAGAAACCACAACACACTGAGCCAAACCAGTCACTCAACTTTGGGGCAATGAAACAAAATTAAGAAATACAAGTAAATCTTCACAGTCATATTGACATTGGTCTTGGAGATCAGGAACAGGTCCTTGTTCTCTTGGTGTTGAAGATTAAACACTCAAGAAATGCCCAGGCAAGTGTAGAAACCAAGTTTCATTTAAGAGAGGGACAGAAGTAATAGACTTTTCCAGAGAGAAGGGGGTCCAGAGCTGGGTGTCTGTGGGAGTGGGTGTGCCTTGCTCTTTTATAGACCCCAGAATCCACCCTCGTTCTCTTTTTTCTCAGTGTATGTGCCTAAGGGCAGGAAGGAGCAGGAGCACAGCTGGTAATCATTAGCAACTCCCAGAGATTAGCTGTTAGCAACCCATTGTCTTTTCTTTGATAACCAATCCTCATCCTCTTGACCCCCATCATTCATTATCTACATAGACTGTCCCCTGTCTCAGTTCCTTGAGGAATGTGACATATCCTGTCCCCTCAAACTGCAGACAGATTTCTTTTTGGCAAAGAAAGCATGTGGGGAGTCCAGTACAGTGGGCTCATTTTATAGAATTATTCTCTTGGCCTCACCTTCCCACCATCCTCATCTATCTGTCCCCTTATAATATATTTATTTGTTCGTAGATGTGCCACCCATCTCTCTACCTCCTACATAAGCAAACAGTAATTATCTGTGAGTCATAAACCTTGTGATTCACTCCCGTGATTATTATTTTTCTCCAACAAAATAAACTGTATACACCCTTCATGATTTAATTTTGAACTCTTGCTGTTTAGCTACAGGTAGTAGCTTTGGTATTAATATGTCTAAAATGTTGCTTTAATGATTATTTTAGTCTCTCATCTTGCTCTCACCTCATAGGAAATTATGGCCTCACTGGCTGCTTGCTCGGCAGGCTGCAATCAAATGTCAACCAACCTTGGTGAAGATTGTTTCATTGATTGGCCACCAGTCAAGCTAATGTCATTTGCATTTCCAGCAGAAGGAAGAAAAAAAAAGCCATTTTTTTTTAATGGCTACTTGTATAGGAGCAGACCTCTTGGTCTACGATCTTCTAAATGCAGACAGTTTCTTGTCCATTACTTAAATCTAAACTACAATATTCTATTTCAGTTATCAACCACTTATGTACATATAACTAGCATGATTTTAAGATATTAGATTTATTTCTGCAAATCAAAATAAAATACAAACATGCATTAAATAGCCTTTTTTTTTTTTTTTGTACCAGGGATTGAACCCAGGGGCACTCAACCACTGAGCTACATTCCTAGCCTTTTTTATATTTTATTTTGGGACAGGGTCTCACTAACTTGCTAGAGCCTCACTGAATTGCTGAGGCTGCCTTTGAACTTGTGATCCTCCTGCCTCAGTCTCCTGACCTGCTGGGATTACAGGTGTGAGCCATTGCACCCAATGGTATATGGCCCACCTTTATTTATTTATTTTAAAAAGTAACTTTCCCTTTCCCTTAACAGGAATATGTCACATGGACATTTTGTTGTTGTTTTGCTTGTTTGAGATTTTTTGGCTTTGCTCTGTTTTCCTGTTAAAGCAAAAATATTCATGGAAAGATGCTCTCCAAATGCTAATTTTCATATACACAGGGGCTGAGCACACACAATTGTGAGAATAGTATTCATGTATAACTATCCTCAATACTTTTTAAAAATATGTACATACATGAATTAGTGCTATCTCTTGGTGAGTAGGGTACAGGGGATTTTTACTTTATTTTTGCTTATCCATATGTTTTTATGATGGATGAACAAAAGCTCTCTCCTGCTCACAGAGGGTGGCACTGGCTGGTCAGCATTGAATTCTAGAGAGCACGATGGTCTCCTAATAATAGCCACAAGCTGCTAAATGCTTCTCTGGTTGCCTGAGATGGTTACCAGACTCCTGACAAGCAGAGCCTCCTCATCCCTGTTTCATTCCCTCACATTCCTGCTAGATGGCAACCTCGCTTGTTAGATTCATCAGAATCCAGATGATAAGTTCTAGCAGTGTTCAAAGTGTTCCATTCACAGCAAAAGACTTGCTCCTTTACACACATAAATGCCCAGCGCTAGCCTTCTAATCTTCCCTAACAGAGACAAGGTCACAGTTAGGGACACAGGCTCACTGCACATCCAAGCCAAGACCCAATCACTATAGGGCACTTCCCCATGCCTCGCCACGCATCAACCAGGCTTCAGCTGCAGTTTACAGCTAAAATTATAGTAAATTGGTAGTGACTTATTGTTAGGCATTTTCTTAATGTGTGATTTTACCACTATCTTGCAGAGGTTCGGGAAACCGTTTTAGTTTTAAAAACACAAATTCTGAAGCCACTATTCTAAAATAAACTTGCCTAATTATACTTGAGGACAAGATTGTACTCAAAGAGAGGACAGAAACAATATGGAGTGAATTTAATGTGGACAATAAATCTTCAAATACAAATAGAGTAATAGTTGAGATCCAGAAAAGAGAATAGACAATGAATATCTTTCACATTTAAAATGTTTGTGTATCTAAAGAAACGAAGTTTCATGGTGGATTTGTGTCAAAAACAAGCCAGAGTCACTCTTGTCTAAAAAAACAGCTAAGAGGGTGTGGTATACGGTGGGCTGTGTCTTGCTGTGACCCAAACCAACTATGGCAAATTAGTTTGTGCGAGTGCATGTGCGAGTGTGCCTGTGCTATAGGAAATTATTTATAAGAAATAATTGTGATTATTTCCTGAGTGGAGGAGACCGCCTGATAGGCTCTCAGTTATTTCAGTGTCCCCTAGAGACCTCAGCCGTACCATTCCCTACTGCCCAGTTCTTGGCACAGCATACTTTGAATTCAAACTCCTCAAAGCTGGAATAGCCCTGATTTAAATTCACACTGAAGAAGGGTCTTCAAGAACTAAGATAAGCCCATCTCTAATCCCAGCCACTTCAGAAGCTGAGGCAGGAAGATCTAAATTCCAGGACAACCTCAGCAATTTAGTGAGACCCTGTCTCAAAATAAAAAGTGAAAAAGGAATTGGGATCAGTGGCCTCCCCCTGTAATCCCAGCTACTTAAGGCTGTGGCAAGAGGATGGCAAGTTCAAGGCCAGCCTCAGCAATTTGGCAGAGACCCTGTCTAAAAAAATTAAGAGGATTAGGGGATGTAGCATGTAGCTCAGTGATAAAATACCTTTGCGTTCAATCCCCAGTACCAAAAATAAAATAAAATTTAAAAAAAAACAGGATGAAAACATATTCAGTGGCCTTTTCTTCACTTAAAGCTTTTCAATATGTATGTAAAAAGTACAAATAAACAAACAAGTGTACAAAAAAACAAAAATCCACCACACCTATTGGTGATATAATATACAACTTGAGAGAAGGAATCATTCAGACATAAACTTTCTGAGCTCCACTATTTCTTACCAAAAGTATGTTTAATGACTTCCCAAAATATTCCCAAGCTAAAGGGTAAAAGTTAACCAACAGAAATTTAAAGACATTCTTAGTAAAAACAAGTTAACAGCAAGAGGAAGTTTATCATCCAATATCTAAAACAGGGCATAATTAAATTTAATCTTATTGAGACCTAGCTCTTGGTTTAGTTTCTTTTTTCCTTCAAAGAAAGGCTGCTCCCAATAGACCATTTGCACAAAGTACTTGTGGGTCTAGGGACAGTGTCCACTCTGGCAAGATTCCTTTTACTTGGACAGTCCCTTCTTCACTAAGGCTGGGCAAAAAGGAAACATTTAATTTTTTATTATATTTAATAATTGACTTATTTTCCAATCCTACACATACACATATATATTCCACACACATACATAATCCTCATAATAATTCTGCATCATTTGTCTTTTTTGTAGTTGAAAATACAAAGACTCAAGCATGAAGAGACTTGTGGGAAGTTAGATTATTGATAAACATCAGAACCAGAAACCACATCCAATTCAATCCATCTCTACAACCTCTGTTATTTCCCCACAGAGCCACTTCCCAGAATGATCAGTAAATGACCAATAGCTTGGAAAACACTGGTTGGTACTTTGCCACTTTCACATGGGAAGAGAAAGTTTTAAAAACAATGTAAAATAACCAAGGGAATAAATGAGCTTTTTCTAAGAATATCCAGAAGGAACCCCTGGGAGTGAATCAGTGAGATTTGGAACAGTTGTATGAGTAATGACATTGCCATTTGATCAACACTGGGAAAGTGTGAACACTGTTGTCTAGTGAGTTTATAGTCTAAAGAAACAGAGTTTTGGGCTGGGGTTGTGGCTCAGTGGTAGAGCACTTGTCTCTATGCATGAGACACTGGGTTCAATCCTCTGCATCACCTATAAAATAAATAAATAAAATAATTTTTTTTTTAAAAAAGAGTTTTGCACATGACTGTGATTCCAATTTCTCAGGCGGCTGAGGCAGGAGGACTGCATGAGTTTGAAATCAGCCTGGAAAACATAGAGAAGAGGAGGAGGGAAGAAGGGAGAGAAGGAGGAATTGGGAGATGGGGGAGGAGGAGAAGTCTGATGTGGCCCATCATAGTGGCACACACCTATAATCCCAGCAGCTCAGGAGCCGGAGGCAGGAGGATTGCAAGGTCAAAACCAGTCTCTGCAATTTAGCCAGGTGCTAAGCAACTCAGTGAGACCCTGTCACTAAATAAAATACAAAATAGGGCTGGGGATGTGGCTCAGTGGTTGAGTGATCTGGAGTTCAATCCCCAGTACCCCTCCTCAACAAAAAAGAAGTCTGATGCGTGCCTGCATCTAAATAAAAAACAAAACACTCATATGATGGTGATTCCAAGGCCCACCCCCATTAGGAAGTCCCTGCTATACACCAGGTTAGGGGAGTACATGCCTTCTTGGCCTCTAAGTCCGCTATCTGAAGTACCATCTGCAGACTAGCAGCATGAACATCACATGGGAGGGAAGCCGAATCTTTGCGAGCAAGGCCCAGGAGTCAGCATTTAATAAGCTGTTCAGGGCCATCTTATGTATGCTGAAGTGTGAGAAACACTGTAAACATATTTTATTGTAGTTAAGTAAAAATCACAGACTAACACCGTTCACCCCTCCAGTCCAAACCCTACCTGAAGCAACTGCACCAAGTTTACTCGATTTTTTTCTTGAATGTGCTTACCTAAAAAGTCCCATAATTCAGTGTTCTCTTTTCTCAACTGTTCCAAAAATATGTCACAGTGCCACTGTAAAGCTGTCAAATCAGAGGGGAAAAACTGGATTCTTGTTTGCAAAAAGTGAATAACAGATATTCCAACACTGAGCACCACTTCTTTTTTCCTAGGAGTTTTCACAGAGAAGTTTATTAGTTTCTGTGCCAAAAGAGCATATATGTTAATTAAGTTGTCATTTAATTTGAATTCTTTGTATAATGAGAATCACTCTCCAACAGACATATATAAGGAGTCGTGTGTGTGCATGCGTGTGTGTGTGTGTGTGTGTGTGTGTGTGTTACTGGGGATTGAACCCATGGTTGCTATACCACTGAGCTACATCTCTATCCCTTTTAACTTTTATTTTGAGACAGGGTCTCAATAAGTTGCCCAGGCTGGCCTCAAACTTGTGATCCTCCTGCCTCAGCCTACTGAGAAGTTGAGGTTTCAGGAATGTGCCACTGTGCACAGATTCTATTGTGTCTTAATTCGTTAATTTTGCACATTATGATCTAGCCACAGGAAATTCTACAGTAAATTATGAACCAGTTGAGACAGTACACACGATGCAATTATGCTATTTTTAGTATTTTTAAATTAGGTATTGTTTTCTTCACTGTTAAATGTACATGCTTAGGGAGAAAAGAAAGGATGGGAATGGATATTTTGTTCATTTACCCACAGTAACCTATGGGAGACCAACCTTGCATGTGACTGAGTCACACTCCCCGGCTGGGTGCTGAGGCGCTCAGTCACAGAAATGTGGCAGAGCTTTCCCCACCCTTCTTGGGTGCGAGGGTCGGTGTCTCGTGCATGGGTGTGTCTTGCTACAGCCCAATGGGTGAAGCTATGCTCACCTGTTCCTTTGTAATATAACCCCTTGCCCTGTTTAGGATAGAATCTTCCATGGAAGTGCCTTGTGTGTGTGTCCCCTTCTCTTACTGCGCCCTTGTGTGTGTCCCACCCAGGTGTCAGTCTACCTGCTGACAGTGGACATCATGAAGATAGACTCAGCCCCCTGAAACCTGACCCCTTGCCTCATTTGAATAGCTTCTCCTCAATAAAAAGGGTCAGCGCGTGCTCTCGCTCTCTCTCTTTCTACGGACCCTTAAGGTCAGAGGAGCCGTCACAGCGACCCCCAAAGAAAAAGGTATTTGTGTCTCTCGCGTGGTTATTTTGCGCAGCCCAGTCAGCCCAGCTTAACTAGAGTGACCCCTGAGCCTTTTAGTCGCGAGAACAGAAACCCGGCAGTAACCTAACTCAATCAACCTATCACTTACAACCTTTAAAAATCACTTTTAAAAACAATACTCTATGACCAATCCCATATATGATTTTATTACTGCGTGATCGAACTATTTTATTCAACCACTTAGCCAACAAACATCCATTCTGTGAGGGATTGTGCTGAATCCAGGGGAAGCAGGAAAGAATAAGAGGGTCCAATAGAGATGGAAAAGCCTGCAATGACCATTGCTCTTGTCCCCATTGCTATAGCAACAGCCCCTTTACTTGCCCCATCTTGGAGCCACCTCTGTTGGAGGACCATGTACATACATCCTCGTCAAGGAGTGGTATTATACAGTGCCCAAAATACATGCAGACACATACTAAGAGCTCAGTAAACAAAAATATTTAAATTTTAGTTCCTACTTTGGACTGTCTGTGATGCTGTCTCTTAAATGTACATCTATGTGTAGCACTTGCTGATCTCTGAGGTAAAAATGCTCCCACCACAGCTTATTTAAAGTTGCCTTTCACATTGGAACGTGAAGCCATCACTCCTTTGGCCATGAGACCTAATGCCTCTTCCTTCTTGGGATAAATTTGCATTTGTCCTGTGGCTCAGAGCTAAATCCATCCATCCAAGGACCTGCTTTTCATTTGAAATTTTGCTTACTATCCATAGAGGCAAACATTTTCCATAAGAACTAATAATAATAGTTTTTATTAAATGCTCATAATGTACCAGGGATTTTACATATTCCACTTCATTTAATCCTCACTCCCATCCTGTAAGTGTTCCAAATATTATTCCCATGTTACATGCAAGGAACTCAAGCACACTGCAGGACATGGTGGCCTACACCTGTAATCCCAGTGGCTTGGGGAGACAGAGGCAGGAGGATCGAGAGTTTAAAGCCAACCTCAGCAACTTAGTAAGGCCCTAAAAACTCAGTGAGACCCTGTCTCTAAATAAAATATATAGGGACTGGGGTTGTAGCTCAGTGGCAGAACACTTGCCTATTGTGCATGAGGCACTGGGTTCGATCCTCAGCACCACATAATAAAATAAATGAAATAAAGGTATTGTGTCCATTTTACAACTAAAAATAGTTTTTAAAAAATAAAATAAAATATATAAAAGGGCTGGGGATTTGGCTCAGTGGTTAAGCACCCCTGGATTCAATCTCAGGTACCAAAAAAGGAAAAAAGAAATAAAAAAACCTCAAGCACAGAGAAGGTTAAAAAAAAAGAATTATTCGAGCAAGTGCTGTGGGGAAGGCCTGTAATCCCAGCTACTCAGGAGGTTGGGGAGGTAGCGCAGTGGGTGGTCCTGGGTTCAGTCTCCTGGAATGAAGGAAAAAGAAGAGAAAGGGAAGAATGGAAGGGGAAAAAATTTTACCCAAAACTGTCTCACAACTAACAACCATGAGAGCTGGGATATAAGCCATGTTTTCAGAATTAAAATGTTTCTAAAGCCACATTTTAGGGACCCTATTCAGTCCCTAAACACTGTATACCAAGGTGCTGGCTAATTCTATGTCCCAGCAGCCCAACTCCATGTGATGTACCTTGACTTTTTTCCTGGCACATTTTAAATCTCTCTTCCTGCCCTAACCATACTCACCTCCTTCATCTCGTCTAAAGACAAATGTTCACTGTGAACAGAGGAAGTAGGTGTCACTTTATTATCTCAGGGCGATCTTCAAGTCTGCCTTGCTCTAAACCTGTCATGCTATGTGATATGAACCACTCTGCACAGATGGTACTCAGAGAACTCAACAATGGGAGCGGAAGACTCAGGTTTCATATGAGTTCTATAAACTTGCTCACTCCTGAGTTGCTGTGGGTGGTGAGCCCACCCCTAATATTTGCAGGGCCTAGGGCAAGAATGCTTGTGGAGGCCCACACAGGATTTGTCTAAATATTTAGAATTATAAATCAAGCTAATAAACTATTAAACAAAATATATTCTGCCCTTCCTAATGCCTTAGGAAGCCAGATTTGAATTTAGAATTACTGAACTCCTCAGAATTTCTCACAGTGGGGAAAGGGAGAATTGGGCCCTAACTCAAAGTCTGTCCTTTTTTCTTGCCACCCCCAGCTCTGTCCCTGCACAGATGAATGTAGACACCTCAGCCCATACATGCAAACTAGTTTCCCCTCTCCAGCAAACCCTGGCCACACCTTTGGTCTAGGGGTACATACAGAGGACCTGTGGCCTGTCCCCAGGAAGATAGACCCAAGGAGGAGGACATCACTGGCTCTAGATGTAAATTTACGGTATTTGGGTAGTAAATTCCAGAGTTCAGGGCCTAGAAGAGAAGCCCTGAGACTGGAAGAGGACTCAAGTCCAGACTTCCAAAGCACAGAGCTCAAGATTAAGGCCCATCTCCAACTTATGCAGACTTAAGGTTGGTCCCAATGGTTGGAGCCTTGGGCATGCTCTTCCTACAGTGCAGCTTTGAACTCA
The DNA here is from genome assembly GCF_047511675.1 of Marmota flaviventris. Classification (NCBI taxonomy): domain Eukaryota; kingdom Metazoa; phylum Chordata; class Mammalia; order Rodentia; family Sciuridae; genus Marmota; species Marmota flaviventris. The sequence continues at coordinate 59,560,278 of NC_092508.1, forward strand.
GGCTCATAAATTTTGAATGACTCAAGTATTCAACAAATGGGCCAATCAAGGTGAAGCAGTAATCTGATATTTATAACTCCATCATTATAAGGTGATAGCTTCATGCCAATGGCCATAAGCCACCTGTTTAGCCCCTGATGTCAATAAGACCAATGTGAAGGTTAATGTGGTACCATTTGGCTAATGGCTTGTAATAAACATTATGACATTCCAGAAAGAATCTCGATTTAAATAAACGGGAGATTCCCCAATGATTTCCAATACACAATTTGAGTTACTCAGTGTTATCTCCTTCCAAAAGGCCTTCCTGAATATGCAAATTATTTGAATAAATTTTCTGTATTTAGTTCCCTGAGTGTGAAAGCAGATGATTTCCTGAGATTAAAGATTTGAAGGCTAGAAGTATAGCTCAGTAGTAGAGCTCTTGCCTAACAAGTGAGAGGCCCTGAGTTCGATCTCCAACCCAGTCAAAAACAGAAAAATAAGAGCAAGAACATAAAGTTTCGACGCTTTACTTTTCCTATTTCAGCAGATGAAAATAGATTGAAGTCAGAGCCTAGGCATAGACACCAGGTGCCCTGAGGTAGGGCCCAAAAGACAGGACACGCCTGAGGATGGAATGCCTCAATAAAGCACACCAGGCCCAGATTACACTTTCTGGTCTGGAAGCTCTTGAACTTTCTAGTGCATCGCCCTCACCTGGTGGGCTTATTAAAAGGCAGCAGAGTGCTGGGCCCCCCGAGAGTTTCTGATTCAGTAGGTCTGGGGTGCATTTTATTAAAAATGCAAACCAGGGAGACCTTGATGCTGTTGGTTCAGGGACTCTACTTTGGGAACCTTCACCTTAGGTTCTCCGCAGCCCCTCCTGTCCTACCCATAGTTCAACTCCTGCTCCCACCTTCCTGATCACATAATAGACAGTCAATTTCACACCAAGTACCCACATAGAAGGGTCAGATCAACAATGAAAGCAGTTTTCTCACCAAAAAAGGAAAAAGTACAAGCAATTTCTCAAGGTAATGATAAATTCTAAAGGTCTTAATGACAATGAACGTCTTGCTTCTTATCCATTTTTGCTATAATCAAACAAAATGGATACTCCATTCAACCCTGTATTCTTCCACATAAGCCGTGGTGTGGGGAGAAGTTTGTGGGAATCTCATCTCCAAAAATACTCACTTTCGATGGGAGGGGAGGGGAGGGGAAGTAGGGGTAGGAAGGGCAGGAGAATAAAATAGACATTATTATTGCTGTATGTATATATGTGACTGTATGACCAATGTGATTCTGCAACCTGTACAATCAGAAAAATGAGAAATTATACCCCATTTGATTCAAATGTATGAAATGTCAAGATCATTGTACTGTCATGTGTAACTAATAAAAAAAAAATACTCGTTTTCATAATTAGCCTGCACAACCCAAGACCTGACTTTCTTCTGGATGTGTTATCTGTGATGTTCTCTAGACGTTTCCTGTGTCTATTTTCAGCACAGCCTTACCTCAACCAAAACATGTTACCTCTCCACATGAAAGACTGGTGACTTACATGGTTGGGTGTGTGCAGAAGGTCACCTGCTACATGCACGTACCCCTGGTTCTTAAGAAGAGCACCCTGAACAAACCAAGGTAGCAAAGAGCTATCAAATTTCAAAATGATTATTTAGCTTTGGAAACACAATATCAATCAAACTATAATATAGACATTACATTTTTCAAAGTTTTTCTCACAGTCTGTGTTTGTGGCTGGCGTGTGGCCCTTTGTCTTGGCTGACCCATTGCCACTGAGTAGGCTGAGTTCCCAGGCAGTTCTGGTTGGAGGACCTCTCTGCAGGGCAGGAAGGAAGGCCCAAATTTAGACATACAGTCTATATTTACCTCAACCCTAAGTATACATTTGCCAATAAATCTAAGATATTTTTTCAGTTTCTTTCAATTTTTATATACTGTGCACTAGGTAGATAAGCCCATACTTTACTAAAATGTTTAAATTCTCTTTCTATCCCTCATTCCATTTCATTTTCCCCTCAGGGAAAAATGGAAAAAAAAAGGATAAATTTTAAAGGTAAAACAGAATTCCCTGAAGAAGCTCATGGCCTCTATCACATTGTACATTTGATTTGCTCAAGTTTTCTGGTTTGCTCCCTGATTTCCACAATCCAGTCCTGTCGTCCTTGATCATAGCCTCACATTTGTTTCTCCTTCCATTTAATGATCTGTTGCAGGGCAAATGTCACTGCTATGCTTAGACCAAAGCCACAGCACTCATGTAACTCCTGGCATGTCTTTCTGAATGCTACATAAAGCTTAGAGTCCCTTGGGGCAGAAGTTGGATAAAGGTACCAAGGCTTGTATTCATTTTGCTGATTTTTAGAGCATTTCAGCTCAGAAATATTTCACTTGCCCAAAATTTTTCATGCAGAGTTTTCAAGCTAATTTTAATTTAAATTAAATTTAAAAATTTTTATTAACATAACTTCAGTTAGCAATATGAAAATGAGTATATATAATTTTTTCTTTTTTGGTGGTACTGGGAATTGAACCCGGGGCCTTGAATATGCTAGGCAAGTGTTCTACCACTGAGCTATATCCCCAGCTCAAGTATTCATAACTTACTGAATAAAAATCATAACAGTTTAAGCCTTTTATGTTAGGTGTTTGCAGTTGCAAAAAATAGAAAACTCTGTCTCAGATTAGGGAAATGTTATAAATCTTGCAGAAATAACAAAATAATATACATCTAGGACATATGGGGACCCAGGACAATCAAGTAGGAAGCCCTACAGGAAGAACGAAGACTTGATCAGGCAGGCCTGTGGGGGCTGGGCATTCAGGTCATCAGGATCCAGGTAGCTCCTGGCTCTGGGTGACTTGACCTCACTCCCTGGAAGCCTCCTCCTCCACAGCTCCCTACATAATTTTTAGACCCCACAAAATTAAACTGAGGAGCACTCCTAAGCAAAAGCAAGAAAAAAAAATGCCATTATAGGTACTAAAATATAAAGCTTTTCCCTTCCTTTTGAACTTCCTGTCTCATCTTGTGATCTTTTTTATTTGTTATTTGATGCCATTCTAAGTAAAAATTTTAGATTAATGGCAGGATTTTTCCCTTCATCTTTATATGGTATGATGCTGGTTTTAAAAGCAAATGTTAAAAGTATTTAACTGATGTGGGAGCATCAAACCACACAGGCTGCATTTCACAGTTGCCACAGGCATACATATTTTGGTCAAAGCTGGGGACTAAGGAATATTTGGAAACACTAACTATTTTAAAACTTTTCTACAGCATTGCCTTATATAGAAATCATTCAAGTCAGGCCTAATGCAGATGCATGAACTCCTTCTGGATTCTTCTATCTCCTTACTGTTGTCGAAATCCTACAATGTCATAAACGGTTATATAAACAACTGATATTTTAAAGTGAAGCCAGGAATTCTAGAGAACTTAAGGTCTGGAGTGGGAAGAAGAATTGTTTTTTACTGTTTACCTTGTGATACAGTTTGATTTTTTCCTACTCTCATTTTTTGTTTGGTGGTGATAGGGATGCTATAATAGAACTTCTATAGATACATCTCATGTATACTCACAGGATTTTAATTTATGCAAGTGACCAAGTGCTAGCATAGAAAGGCCAGTGCCACTGAAGGAAGAATTTATTACTTGTATTTCCAAAAAGAAGGAAATATACTCCACACCACACCCGGTCACATGGGAAGGATCAGGTTTGATCAGGAGGCAGAGAAAAGCAAGAAGAGATCCTAGGCCACACCCTTTATGGGTTTTCTGCAGGAAAGACAAGACAGAGCAGGAATACAGTTTAGGATTGGCTAGTTTGAATAATTCTGATGGACTTTGGATCATCAGGATGGTCTCTAGTTGTCTAATACCTGGCCCTGGAGTGATTTCAGGCAGGGGTAATACAAGCTTGTTTTATAAGAGTTAAGATAAAAGGGGTGGCAGGTTTTCTCCCAAGCAAATGCTCTCTATGTTTAGGAATTAGCAAGCCCTGGGGGTTGTTTCCCCTTGGGTCTGTAAGGCCCCCAAATGTCAGAGCATCAAGAATACAAAAAATAAGAAACTATAGTTAACATAATTGGTCCTGTGGTAAATAGATGCCAAAGAGAAAAATACAGACTTGAAAAAACAAAAGTATTGTTAAATTGCTAAGCATGATGGTGGACACCTGTAGTCCTAGGCAGGAAGATTGTGAGTTGGAGGCCAGCCTGGGAAACTTGGCAAGACCCTGTCTTAAAATAAATCTTTAAAAAGTGGGGATGTATGTGGACCTGGATCTGGAGATGTAGCTCAGTGTTACAGTACATGCTTAGCACGCACAGGGCTCTGGGATCCATCCATAGTATACACACACACACGTACATCAGAACAAGATGAGAGAAATGTAATCATTTTGGGGGGGAAATTAAAAATATTACTATGAAATAAGTATGAAGTTTTGGAAGTTCTATTCTGTTGCTATATAAGTGGCTGTAGTACAAATGTTCAGATAAATACTAGATTTACTCATTGTATATTGAAAAATGCAGTGAAACTGTAGACTTCAGCACATATAAGATTTCAATATTTCTGATGTTAACAGTTATGCAAGTCTACATTTACCAAAGGAAATAATTAGGAGAGTCTGATTTAGGAGAGGATTGGTTTTCTAGAAATAAATGACAATCAGTCTAGGTTTGGCACAAGCCAAACAAATTGGGTATGGAATGGAACACAACAGGATGCAAGGGGATGGAATGGAAGCAGAATAGGATAGGAGAGGACCCTCAAAATAGACAGATGCGGGACTGAGGTTGTGACTCAGTGGTAGAGCATTCACCTAGCATGCATGAGGCCCTGGGTTCAATCCTTGGCACTACATAAAAATAAATAAATAAAAATAAAGGTATTTAAAAAGCTTAAAAAAAATAGACAGATGGGGATTTGATACTTGATTGAGATGGCCCCACAAACCAGGAAGAAAGGGATAGGTTGTTTAACATATGGTGTTTGGAAAAGGGACCCAATGTATATAGAAAAATAAAGTTGGAATTTTCTTATTCCATTTATAAAATAACATCTAAGTGGACAAAAGATCTAAATGTGAAATGTAAAGTTATAAAGTGGATAGCAGAATATATAGACTATTTCTTAACTACATGGGGTGCGAAAGCACTTCCTAAGATCCCATTAGAGGGTAAAAAAAAAAAAAAAAGTATGACTATATGAACACCAAAGATTAACACAATGAATGGCACAATAGGAAGATTTACAATTGAGTGACCATTTAGAAGAAGATGTTTTCAAAATTAAAAATTGAAAAGGGAGGGCACATGATGCATGCCTGTGGTCCCAGGAGACTGACAAAGGACTGCTTGAATCCAAGGATTTGAGGCCTACATAGGTAACATAGTGAGACCATCTCAAAAAAAAATTGATAAAGGGTCAATATTTTTAGTAGCACTGTCCAAAAGAACTTTTGTGGTGATGGAAATATTCTTTATCTGTATTCTCTAATATAGTACCACTACCCACACTGGGCCATTGAACAATTGAAATGAGATAGTGTAACTGAAGAACTGTCTAAGTAGCCATGCATGGCTAGTAGCTACCATATTGGACAGTGCAGAACTAGAGTATTCAAAGCATTCTAGCAAAGTGAGAAGGAAAAGCAACTCTCACTGGGTTGTACTACTAAAGTAGACTTGTGTAGCCATTTTCAAAAGCAATCTGGTGAGATTAAGTATGTGTATATCAAATAACCACCCAATCTAAGATGTCTGCTTTGTGACAGTAGAGATGTAGAGGCAATGTAAGTTTATCATGGTGGCAATGGGGGAGTAAAATGGAATTGGAGGTACACTGTGGATACTCTGTTGCTATTGGCAATAATGAACCAGAGCTATATAGAGAAACATCGATAGAACTTGAAAATCTAGCGTACAAGAAAAGAAACAGGTTGAGATGTGCAGTGCAATCCTATTAATATACATTTACAACATCAACTCATAAGAAACAGTACAATATTTTTCAAAATGCTTCCATATAGAAGGCCATATCCTAAACACATTTCTCTTTTTAAAAATAGTTTTAGTTATAAATGTACACAATACCTTTATTTTACTTGTTTATTTTTCATGTGGTGCTGAGGATCAAACCCAGTGTCTCACACATGCTAGGCAAGCACGCTACCAGTAAGTCACACCCCAAGCCCAACACATTACTCTTGATACCTATGATCTGGAGGGTGAAAGAGAAGTGGGGAGCAGGAATGAAAGGGTTAAGAAGAAAGAAACCTCCTGCAAATAAATATAGTAATATACCAAAAATGAAAGAATAGGATTATCTTAATTCTCTACACTTGATATCTGAAAAAAGGAAAGAGCAAAATATAGTCTTGTTCCTGAACTTGTTGGATCTTCTAATCATTCCGTACAGTTGCCTTGATACTGTGCATATTCCTTGAGCTAACTAGAAGCTCTGTGTTCTGTTGCCTCTTTTATGTTAGTGCTTGCTTAAAACATAAGCATGTTTATAATTCATCATATTGGGCTCTGCTAGTTTCTATAAACTCCACCAGCTGCTATTGCTTTTGCACAACAGACTATTTTATGTTCCATGGAAGCTATTTCCCTAAAGAACATAATGCTTTTGTCAAACTTGTATTGCATAAAATGTCTGAATGTTGAGCTGAAACTATAAGAATGAAAGAACTGGGAAGTACAGAGCTTCACAGAGCAAGTCTGAGTGCAGGTTCAGATACCATTCTTTCAGTGACTCAGGAGGCTGAGGCAGGAGGGTTGCAAGCTCAAAGACAGCCTCAGCAACTTAATGAAACCCTGTCTCAAAATAAAAAATAAATAGGACTGGCAATGTGATTCAGTGGTTAAGTCCCCTTGGGTTCAATCCCTGTACCGAAAAAACAAACCCCCAAACAAAAACAATATCCTTTCAGATATATTCTGAGCTATGTCTACCATACAATCCTCTGCATCAGAAATGATTTGTATACACACATGCCTGGGCTTGAAATTTAATACCTATGGCAATTGTGAAGTTTTTTTTTTGTCTCCCCAGATTCTTATTCTCCCTCTGCCCTTTCTTTCACTTCAAAAATTTTATAGGAATCAATTTGTGAAATTTTATTTTCCTTTCTGTAGTAACTGATCTTATAACTCTTTCATGAATTGAAAGTGTCTATAGAGATAAAAATGAAAATGATGGAACACTATATTTTATTGCACCTTCCCTAAGATATTACCCATGCTCTCTTTGTAAATTAGTTTATTTTCTTATTTTTTATTACTGGTTTCTTAAATAAATTATGACCTGGGGTCTGGGGTTGTGGCTCAGCAGTAGAGTGCTCGCCTAGCACATGCCAGGTGTTTGATCCTCAGCACAACATAAAAATAAATAAAATAAAGGTATTGTGTCCAACTACAACTAAAAAAAAATTACAAAAAATTATGACCTGCCCCAAAACAAAGTGTGACATTATACTTTTAAAACTATATCTTTAAGGTAATGGAAATTGATTACTAAATAGATTTCTAAGCTGGAAATACTGATATGTTAACAGAAATTTTAAGTATATAAATTTCATTCATAGATTCATGGATACTGGCTGCTATCCCCATTATTAACAATTATCATCCTGCCTCTCAAAAATTTAAATTAAAATCTAGTGCCCATATGACTTAGGCTTTTTAAAACTTTTAAGTACATGCACTTTCAGAGACTAGATGGGCCTTAGCAATTAATCAAATTTGGAATTAAAAAAAAAATAAACATTTTATTAACTGATAAAATTGTTTTGCATCTCTCAAGTGAGCAAAGAAAAAGAAGCTGGAAAGAAGCCAATACATGGCTAAGTTTTTAAATATTTTCCTTTAGTTGCAGATGGACACAATGACTTTATCTTATTTATTTATTTTTATGTGGTGCTGAGTATCAAACCCAGTGCCTCACATGTGCTAGGTGAGCACTCTATCACTGAACCACAACCACAGCCCAATGGCTGAGTTTTAAATGATTTTTAGAACTATTTTTACTTATAGCATTACTAACTCTAGTTTAGACATCAGTTAATATACTTATGTGAAAGAAGGGTCTTTGGGAGTTTTGTTTTTGTTTTCTGTTTGCTTGGTTTTTTTTTTTTTTTTGGTCATTGATTTATATCATCAATCACATATGTATACATATGATATGTATGTGGCGTATATACATATGTATTACATATATTTATACATTTTCTACTGCATGCCAGACATTTTTCTGGGACCCAGAAATGTGTAATGTCCTAAAGTCTTTATAGCATGTATAATCCAGACAGAAGAAACAGACAACTAAACAATGAAAATAAGGTATCCTAAGTTCTCCTCTAAGACAAATGAAGAGTACTATGGAAGCTCATAAGCAGAGGCATCTGACTAGAATGAACCAGAGGTTCAAGACAGGCTTATTGGATGAAGAACACCAAAATCTGAATCAGATCCATTCCTACGAAAAGAAGAGCGTAAGAGGAGTGTATTCCAGACAGGGAGGTATAGCAGGGACTAGAAGGAGATGAAGTTGAAAGGGAATAGTTACAAATAGCAGCATGATGTGATTAGATAAACATTTCTGAAATATCACTCTATCTGGAGAATGGGAATGGAGAACGATTAAATCTGTCAGGAGTTCAATTACAGGCTGAATTATAGTAATGCAATAAGAATAGAAAAAGGATTGATGTCAAATGTAAATCCACAGGTTGATTAGTTGGGGTAGACTGGGATGGGGGAAAGCAGTTAAAGCCAGGTTTTTAACTGAATTTTAGACATAGTGGTGAGTAATTATGTGATGGGCTACTGCACAGATTCATTGATACTGGCTGCTACTAGCAAAGTCTCTTTGGACTTGGGTTGTGGCTCAGTGGTAGAGTGCTCACCTAGTATGCATAAGGCAGTGGGTTCGATCCTCAGCACTACACAGAAATAAAATATTGTGTCCACCTAAACTAAAAAAAAAAAAAAGAAAATGCAAAATCTCAATGGATTAGCACAATAAATGTTTACTTCTCTGTCATCTCACAGTCCAAAGCTGAGTGGGGAGCAGGAAGGGTATGCTCCACACAGTCATTCAGGGATCCAGGCAGACTGAAACTCTTCTGTGTTCAATTCCTAGCTGCCCCAGGTTCCAAACAAAAGGTTGGAATGCAAAGAAAGCATATTTGCCCTCAAATGCCTTCCACTAGATAGAACACTTTGGTTTCTCTCATGGTCCATTGGTCAGAACTCAATCATTCTATCTAACAGCAGGGAGGATGGGAAATTTTCCTCATGTGCCCATGAGTTAAATGAAATGGACTGGAAAAAAAACACAGTGCATCATTTCTGCTATAGTCACCAACCAAAACTGACTCAAGAAAGCAGAACTTCAAACAGGTAGACACAGTTCTAATACTGAAGCATTCGATTTCACCATTTTTTCCAGGTTGAAGTGAATCCAAATGCTAAGCAGTCGTTTGGAGATTCCCTGCTTCTCAGTTGAGCATTTTCACTTCTGAGAAGGCCTCATCCTACTTAAAAGGCCACACAATCACCAGTGTTAAACCTCCCAAATACCTCTGCCACTGTTACTTAAACTTTCTGAGAAAATAGGTTTTTAACTATACAATTATACTTCCATGTTTTTTTTTTTTTCAGAAATATATCTCATCTCAACCAAGACAAGCAGTTTTAATTATCTATCACTATTTGGTAAATTGATCCAAAATTTAATGGCTTAACAAAATAATAGTATTTTATCATCTCTCATATCTTTTAGTGGTCTAGAATTCAGACAGGGCACAGTGGGAATGGCTATATAGAGGGCCTAGTGGGGAAGCTTCCAAGTCTTGGGAGGGAGTCATCTGAAGGCTTGTTCACACACATTACAGGAACGTGATGCTGCTGTCCACTAGGGCTCGTGGGTCCTCTTCATAGGAGCCACTCCACATGGGATGGCCTGAGTTTCTACCCAGCATAGATGCTGGGTTCCCTGGGCAACATCCCAAGAGAGGCAGGCAGGAGTTCTATCCTTTTATAGCCCAGCCTCAGAAGCCATGTTGCATCCCTCACACCAAACCCCAGAAATTCAGCTTGTCACAGCCCCTGTCTGATCCAAGGAAAGAGAATCTAGATTCCATCTCTTGGGAGGAGGAGTGTTAGCTACATTGTACAAAGAGGATGTGGGATGGAATTGATAAATCCGTGCAGCCATTTTTGGAAAATGCAATCTGTCACAATGACGAGCTTGCTTTCACTTGGAAAAGAAAAGCTCCAATTTCAGGACAGCTTTTATGCTCAGTGCTATTCCTTCTTAAGTAGTGGGACTGAGCGGGTCACTTTTCCAAAATAAATAAATGAGATGAGTGACTAAAATATTTAGTTCTAAGTTGTAAAGACCTCTTCTTACTCAGGGTTCCTGCTCTTTGAAGATAATTATCAGAAAATGTACTGGGGACAAGCTATTTTATCTACCAAATAAAAGTAACTGCCATGGTTAATGAACAAAGACTCAGGGTGACAAGTTCTGAAACTGAACTCACACTTGTTGAAGGAGACCAGAATTCATTGTCGTGTGAATCTGAAAAGTCTAAGGCTCCAGAAGGATGTAACCACAGCTGGATGATGTCATCAGGCTCCTCCCTCCCTTTCTCTCTCTCCTCTCCTTTACGCTGGTTTACTCTGAGGGAGCCTCTCCTTCTGGTGGCAAGGATGGGTTCTCAGCACCTCTGCTCTAAAGATCTACAGGGCTTGTGATCGCACATCCTCCTGGTAGCCCCAGTAATCTCTGAAAAAGAATTCAGGACCTCCTTGGATCAGATGTCCCCCTAACCCAATCCTAGGGAGAGTCACTGCTCTTGTGGATGGGAACTTGGATTAAGAGCCACACCCCAAAGGGAGGGGAAGGGGAAGTCTTAGGATGGGCACCTTCATCTGATGTGATAGGAGCTGTTTTTTTTTTGTTTGTTTGTTTGTTTTGTTTTTGGTTTTTTTATACTGGGGATAGAACCCAGGGACAATTTACCACAGAGCCACATTCTCAGCCCTTTTTGTTTTTAATTTGGAGACAGAGCTTCACCAAGTTGCTGAGGCTGGCCTTGAACTTGCAATCTTCCTGCCTCCACCTCCTGAGTCACTGGTATTATAGGCATGTGCCATCACACCTGGAGCAGTTCTTAAGTGGAACAGAAAAGGGCTCTGATAACCAGAAGTTGGGAGAAGTAAGTGCAAAAACAACAGCCCTCACCAAAGCTAGTATACATCTTCCTTCCTCATCAAACTTTGGTCCATGATTTTGGTAGAACTGAAAGGGACAAAAGCAACCAAATTTCAAGCTGGGAGTATCCCATGAGTCCTCTCTGGGTTCTAGCATCAGATGGAATGACTAAGCCATTTCCATTTTGTCAGCCTAGAATGTCACTTTTTTTTACATCTATATGCTCACGGTTGTTTTATGTTTGAAACAGTGGAGTTTCACCTCAGTCTTTAGACTAAAATGAAGTTTATAGGTCTCCTGAGGGGCAGCTAAGCTGAGTGCAAAGTCTACTCTGTCTTAAATCACAAAGGAAAAATTAACTGCCTTAGCAAATCCTGTTGCAATATAATTTATGAGTCCATGCTCAGGGGTTTTTATGACTATGTATCATAACTTTTATTAGTGCTTCCATTAATGTTGCCAGTCATGAGTCATAAAATTGACTCCGAGTGTATCCACAGGCTTTTGTAAAATTCTTTCTGAATCACTAATTTTTCTGTAAATCATGTAAAACACTTTTGTAAAAGAAGTGACAACTCACTGGGTTTTGGTTGCGCACTTGCCTTTTCTAAGAGGAGAATCATGGCTGCTCAGAACTGCAGGTGCTCCTAAAAGTCATCTTGAGACAGCCAGGGACCCCCACAATAATCAGCACCCCTTAAGATTATGGGGCAATGAGACCATCAGGGACCACCATGGGCACAAAGGGAAATGCTCTCCTGGGTCTTAACATCCAGCTTGTTAGGTATGAAAGGCATGGTACATGCGTCCCCTCTCCCCCACTTTCACTCACACCTGTGAGCCAGCAGGGGCATGGCATGCCTTTCCCTGGCTTCTTGCTAACTCAAAGTCGTATCAGCCTCAAGAAACAGGTGTGTCATTAAAGCCAGGACACCCTCCTCGTGACTCTCCAAGGACAAATAACATACAGGATAAGAATGTTGAACAGTCACCAAAACAGCAAAACCCCAGGGCTTAACATGTTACTTGCCATAATTTGCATTTTCTTCCACTCCCCACTTATATGTTCTCTTACCAGCTACAGCAACTTGTCCTCCTCACAACATGGAGATGTCGTAGAGAATGCAGTATCAATGTGAAAATGTAATATTTGGCATCTGAATGAATAACTAACTACCCCTCCCTTGAGGATAAAGTGCTTACCCAGGAAGAGAAAAACACCTTTTAAGTGGAGAGAACTCTATTGTATGTATTTATGAATATGTCAAAATGAACCCACTATTATGTATTTATGTAACACACTAAAAATACATTTAAAAAAGAAAAACACCTTTTGAAATGTACCTTAATAGTGGCTCAGGAGGCTGAAGCAGGAGGATCATGAGTTCAAAGCCAGCCTCAGCAACTTAGGGAAGCCCTAAGCAACTCTGCAAGACCCTGTCTCTAAATAAAATACAAAAAGGGCTAGGGGTGTGGTTCTGTGGTTAAGCACTCCTAGGTTCAACTCCCAGTACACATACACACAACAAAAAGCCTTCAAACAATTAACATTCCCAAACTCTAAACCACCCCTTAGCACCCATTCACATGAATAAAACTAGCTCTCTCCTTTGTCTGAGAGCCATTTGGACACTACCTCAGTCAGTGCTGTCTCCCTTTCACTTGAGCAAGAAGTCCCCGTGGAGTCCTATTCTGTATCAGTTGTGTCTTACCTGATTCTTCTGATGGGGAGCTTCCCCTTGGAGCCAGAAGCAATCTCATGGGGGCTCCCGGATTCCCTGAGTACAGCGTGGACACTCAGCGCATTTAGTGGAATGAATATATCACCCTGCTGGAAACTGATTACCTCACAACACCTTACCGGAGTTTGTTTATTTTTATTTGCTTTTGAGACAAATTCCAAAGATCAGAAATTTGCCTGAGTGTTTTTTCTTTGCACCCCACAGAATTAATATTTCACTAGATGGGGTGAATTTTTGTACTGGGGAGAATGCATCATTCATTTTACTTCTGCATTTGTGATATTTGTTCTTTTGGGTTTTTTATTGTGTCTGTAATAAATATTTCCAAAATTTAATTAATCCACAATAAAATATTTATAGGGGTCTTGACTGGTCATTATCACAGATTTTTACAACTGTGATAATAATGAGTCGTAAATTTCCGGTTCCCAGATTTCTGTGGTTTCCCAAGGCTTTTCTTCACCAGGTCTCATGTACTCAGTTCTGTCCCCATCTTGACACTTTGATCTTCATTCCAGCTCTCTTTAGGCACAGTGGTTCATCGTATCACAAATCTTCTAGCCCTTCTCTTTTCTGGTCCCCATTTTTGCATCTTATTGACCAGAACATCTCAGGAACCCATCAAGTTATTTGCTGCAAATACCTTATTTCAACAACCTTTGTCTGACCATGTCAAACTATCAAAAAGAAAAAAAGGGAGCTTTCTCTTTGTAGCATAATGTTTGAGACAATGTTGTATGAAGTGTTTCTATCTCCTCTACCTGAAAGCATCATTGAGATGGATTTTATGTCTGAATGAAGCATGCTTCCCAGACCTAGTATTGTAAAACCAAAGGCATGTAAGTTTGCTCCTTGGTCATTATTAATTGGGCATACCAAGTGGAAACCTCTAGAATTGCCAAAGCTCACATAACTTGTTAGTCTGAAATATTATTGGATAGATAGTAGTGGGCAAAAAGAAAGTATCACTTTAATTAATGACATGTTTGAAGTTGGGGTGCTGGCACCACCAAATTCTCTATCTAAAATCCCTGTGTGGACCAAGAAAAAGGCTCTTGGAGACCAACAGTATTTTCGAGGCTTGAGTCTAGTGCCACCTACAGCATGAGCAGTCCCTGATAGGGTTTCAAAGACACACACACAAATGACAAGGCAAAGGGGACTGGAGCTCAGTGGCTGATGGTGCAAATATTTGTTTGTTGTTGTTTTTTTTTTTTTTTTTCTTGATCATGATCTCAGAATAAAAAGCCCACCTCAGTCTCCCTTCATGTGGGAGGGTTCCAATTTACACTTGTCATACTGCCACATGGCCATTTAAATTCATCATCAGCTCACAGTGGTGATGACACACTGTATTGGTGATACTATGGAAACATCAGAAACTGAAGAACAAGCCAGGGCTAGCTCACATGTAGTAGTGACACCCAGGATAACAGGACGGTTTGCCGCAGTCCGGCTGCAGCAAAACAACCGGGGGGGTGACGAACAACTTGTGTACGTTGATACAGCAGGAGTGGAAGCCGTTTATTGCAGGACAGGAGCAGTATTTATACATTCCACACAGCTTATCTAATTAGCATAAACTAGATACATCAGTCAACCAATCAGGAATCTCCACACTTAATGGCTCACTTTTGTTACTTCTCAAACCACTCCCTCTGGCATTTTGCCAGGCACCATCCAGACTTGTTTACGAACTCTAACATTCCCCTGGCAAAATGCCAGGTGTTATTTTGACTTGTTTACAGACTCTAACAATGGTTGACAAATCTACAAGGATCCTGGAGCCCACCCAATGGTGACATTCTTAGGCATAACCAGCATAGGAACCACCTGTGACATTCCACAGCACCCAGAACAAGACTAATGTTGTTCTCTACCCTGGAAATAATTGTGACAGGATACTATTTTGAGATATTACCCAGAATTCCCTTTCTGAAAGGAAAAGACATGGTGCACAGATGGGCTGTTTGTACTTAGTGGACGCAAGTTAATATCTCCTACCCATTAAGACCACCTGGAGAAAGGCTGGATTTGAAAAGCAACTTTCACAACAGCAGGTTGTGTCCAAATTGCAAAAAGTGACAGCTCTGTCAACACTGGTCCTTTATGATTTCAGAAGTATCTGCAATTTGTACTTCCATGGACCAGAGGTAATGGCAAAAGTCTATGAGTACTACCTCAGAGTGACCACTGGGATTTGAGGCCAGAAAATTTCCAGATGGGGCAGTGTGGTATATATGGGCGTATATTATGATCTTGCTGTTTAGGAGAATTAACTGAAACTGCCACTATGGCCAAAGGACACAAAGTCACCTTGAAACCAGAAGCACCTATGATGTCTTGGGTGATGACCGGGAAACACCCTAATGAGAAGTCATTTTTCAGAAGAGCTGATGTTCTTAAAATGGAAATAATTGATACAGGAACATGCCAGTGGAGGAGTGCAGGGAGGGTCTCACTGTATTCATGAGCAGGTAGCCTCAGATCCTCTAGGATCAACTTTGGGACCAGCTGAGTTTGTACCCTATTGTCCCCGAGGTGGTGGTGACTGATGATCAGCTTTCAGCTGACTAATAAAAATCTGCTTGGTTTATCCTGAGCTATTTGCACTATTCTCCCTCCATACTACTCCAGAAGGGTACACTGCTGGCCCCAACTGCCTTGCATTCACACAGAAATGGGGGGCTGTGTTTCTTGTGAGGTTAGCAAGCTCGAGACCGGCACATATGAAGAAAGGCACAATCTCCTCACGACTAGCTCTTCACAATGAACAGTTAACAAAAACAGGGCTTAAGAGAAGCAACGCTCAAAGGATAGGAACCAAGTAGAGTCTCTAGAATCGTGGTCCACATGTGACCACTCAGTGGCCTTCAGATATCATAATGATATCTCAGGTGACCATCAAGTCATTTGTTGAAATCCAGATACCTTACTTCATCAGTCTTTGCCTGATCAAGACAAACTATCAAAGAAAAGAACAAGATGAGTTTTCTCTGGAATTGCTAAGTAGAAGTTTAAGGTTACCAGTCTACATCTGGTAGACTTATAGCACCCTATTTCTTTGTTTAGAAAACAATTGAGTCCTTCTCCTGACTTTGATCATCCAATCTATTTCCCTAAATCCATGAACCATCAAGGACTGTTACAAGGTCTCATTGATCTTACCCACAGGTCCTGTTAGTGTCCTTGGATATAATTGTGACAGGATGCTATTTTGAGATATTACCCAGAATTCCCTTTCTGAAATCTTTTTTAACTTTTTGTCCTTTATTCATTTAGTCAATGCATCCTTGCCTCAGGGAAAGGTTGTTATGGTGGGAAAGTAAATAAAATTATTTTTAAATTTCTGAAGCTTGTGCCTTTGAACATTAAAACAAAACAAAACAAAAAACCTAGACCCAGAGAGAGCTCATGTCATAAAAATTATGTGGGGGAAAAAAATGTGTTCCCAGCAGCACTGTTTCCCTTGATCCTGTCACATCCCTGCTTCTCTTCATCCCACTCTGTCTATTGAGCATGCAAATTTGCTCAGACTGGGGTGAAGGAGAGAAGAGAGATGCTCAGTATGTTTGGAAACCTGAACAAGGAGAAAATGTGGGAAGCCTGTGAAAGAAACTGGGCTTGAAGGTTTTCTCTTGCCCAGAAGGAGCAGAATGAGTGAATGTGTGTTTTTAAAAATGCATCTAGCAGCCCAGGACAACCTCACACACCTCTGCACTTTCTGGTACATTTTAGGAGATGGCAGAATAATTTCCCCTAAGTTTGAGAGAAGCACAGAAATGGTGAAAATAATGCAAAGATGGGGGCCTCAGTGAAATTCTTGGGGACTAGAAAGAAAGAAATCTGGATTCCTTTTTGTGGTGGATACTATGGCACTTCATCCAGGCTCCTCATTAGGGCGAAGGCATCTATTCCCTGATGCTGGAATCCGAAACTGCTGTAGGCAGGCATGGGGAGCACTCCTGGAATCCCATCTGTTCAGGAGGCAGGAGGATCACAGATTCTTGTCCAGCCTGGGCTATTTAGTGAGACCAGGATTCAAAGTTAAAATTAAAAGAAGTGTTGGGGTGCAGCTTAGTGCTACAGCACTTACCTGGCATGTGTGAAGTCCTGGGTTTGATCCACACTACCAAAGAAATAAAATGAGGTTCACATAATTGTTTCACTCAAAATTCTGCCCCTCTCAGGGGTGACCTGTATTCATGGACTGAAGCAGGAATAAAGTGGCCCAGCCCTCTCACCTCAACTCAGAACACCTCAGAAGTGCCATTTCAGCTCCAAAACTCCCAGAAGGATTGGTGGATCCTTAGTTGCAGCCACACAGCAAGAAGCTTCCGGTTCCTCCCAATCCAGGAAGCTTTGGGCTCCACCAATCCTGCCTTCATCCCTTCCTTCCAGGTGTAGCTCTGAGAATGCTCCCCAACAAGGATCGTAACTCAGTTCTCTACTTCCTTCTGCTGCTAGGGAATGTATTCTCATTCCACACACCTGAGCCTCAAACTTGAGAATTCTTCATTCTGCTTCAAGCCTAACTTTTCAAGATGTAGAGATAAATTAATCTAACCTTTTTCTTCACTCATCTTTGGCTTAAATTCTTTTTTTTAATATTTATTTTTTGTAGTTGTAGTTGGACACAATAACTATTTTATTTATTTATATGTGGTGCTCAGGATCGAACCCAGGGCCTTGCATGTGCCTTTATTTTATTTGTTCATTTTTATGTGGTGCTGAGGATCGAATTCAGTGCCTCATGCATGCTAGGCAAGTGCTCTGCCACTGAGCTACAACCCCAGTCCCAATATTTTTGTTTTGTTCTGTTTTAGATGCACGATGACATCCATGTCCTAAGCCAGTTGGTAGAGACCCCTATCTAAGTGGTCTAGCACTTTTCATTATTGAAGACTTGGAAGCCTCTGCTAACATGCATTTAGAAAGAGTCTCATTTAGTGTCCCCTTCACTGGCAATAACCTAAAGAGCTATCATTGAGTAAGTGCTTAAATCATAGCATATCTGTTATAATGGAAAATTTTATAGTCCCTAAAAGTATTGTGGATGATATCTGGGTACTGTCATGAAAAATGTTATTGCAAGAAAAAGAACAAGATGTTGTAACATACTGATAGGCAAACAGGCTTTATATCTTTATTTTTTTATTAATTATTTTTTTGTAGTGCTGGGGAGCAAACCCAGGACTTCGTGCTAAACAAGCACTCTACCACTGAACTCTACCCCTAGCTCAATGTTTTTATTTTTAAAAGAATATGTGATATGTGTTTGGTATATTGACATTTGTGTATACATACATTCATATATATATATATATATACACATACATACATATACATGTATATATATACACACATACATATATATATATATATATACACACCCACACATGAGTATATATATACATACACATATGTTTATGGATGTTTAGAAAATGTCAGGAATAGTGCATAGATGTATTAAGAGTCATTATGAGCCTGGTGCAGTGGTGCACATCTGTAATTTCAGTGGCTTGGGAGGCTAAGGCAGGAGGATCGCTAGTTCAAAGTCAGCCTCAGCAACTTAGTGAGGCACTAAGCAACTGAGTGAGACCCTGTCTCTAAATAAAATACAAAATAGGGCTGGGGATGTGGCTCAGAGGTTGGTGCCCCTGAATTCAATTCCCAGTACAAAAAAAAAGTTATTATGTCTCAAGAGAGGAATTATGAAGTTGAGGGGTTCAGAGGGGAAGTATTTCTATTTAATACTCTAAAGTATTACTTGACTAAAAAAAAAAAACACCAAGCATTATTTTTATAAATTAGAAAGAAAGAAAAGTAAAAACTTAATGAGAAAGGAAGTTGTATGCTGTTTTGTTCTTTCTTCCTTCCCTGACTTCCTCCCTCTCTCCCTCCTCCACCCCCCACCCTTTCATTTCTTTTTGATTGTGCTGGGTGGGTCTGGAACCCAGGGCCTAGGCAAGTGCTCTACCATTGAATCATATCCCAGTCCTTCTATTTGTTTTAAAGTGGACTTTCTAAGAACTCTATCCTAGGAGACAGAACACATAGGTTCCACTCTCTGTCTAGCCATTAACCAATTTAGATACAGAAATATGCTATCCAAGAGTTTTTATTGCTTTCAAAATGATCTCAATAATTTACAAATATTTATAAATTATAAACCACATATAACATGAAAATAAGTTATGTAGTACAATGAAATGTAATATGATGAACCTCCATGACCTGGATATTCAGCACAAAACCTTCATCTTTAATAACAACCTTCATTATCTGTGAGCTTTTCCCTAATCCATCCATGTAACCATTAGTCTGAGTTTCATATTATCATCCCCTTATTTTTAAAAAAATGTATATTTTCATATGCTTGAGCTATGTTTTGTTTTGTTTTTGAGCTTAGAAGATTCATAAGAATTACCCCTCAAAATTATGTTCTTAGGAGTTATCCATGCGTGTAGCTATAGTTCATTGATTTTAACTGCTATATATTATTTCAATGAATAAATAGAATACATAAAAATTTATTTACTTTCTGTCATTGGATTTGGGAGATATATCTAGTCATTTTTATTATTACTAAAAGTGCTGCCATAACATTTCAATCCATATGCAAGTTTCTCTACCATGTAAGTCTGGGAGTGGTATTTTAACTTATAGGTTATTTTTTTTTTTTTAACTTATAGGTTATATCAATGTATAACTTTATAAGAAATGCCAGATTGGCTTGGAAAGGAATTGTGTAAATTTACACATGCATCACAATATGAGAGTTCACATTGGCTCACATTCTCACACTTAGCTTTCTTAGATTTTTAACCTAAAGAAGACATAAAATAGTATCTCAGCATGGTCATAATTAGCATTTTATTGAATACTAAACAGCCATGAGGAAATAAGAGACCATGGTCCAATAAGGATTTTTTTTGTATTTGCCTTCTCCAGCATTTTCTTTTCTTTCTTTCTATCATCACCATCATCATCATCATCAGGTTGGCTGTATCAATATTTGTTGAAATACTAGAAAAAAATCCATTTTGTTGAGAAATTCCTGGCAAGAACTGATATGATAATATATATTTCACTGATACAATATGAAAACATCAACAAGTAACCAGCTCCACATCTAAATCCTGCATAGGTTCGAGCCCAGGGCAGCTGCAAAAGATCTGTAACACAAATATTCAGACATCACTGTCCTCTGTTTACAAATATAGATCAACTATAATGAACCAAGCCAAAACTTATATTTGAGTCTGCTTTTACTAATAAGTCCTGAAATTGATAAGGCAGTTGACTAAGTGGAAGTCTGGTTGCAAACTGGTTAACAACATCAGAAATGTTGACGGCTAATTTTGGATTGACCATAGATGCTGGCTGCAGCACATTATTGCTTCTCAGCTTTGGTCTCCAGTGTCACCAGCAGTGTGGTTATAACTCCACTTGCTCGTCTTTCAAACCATTCCCAGGGAGCTGTCCACTCAGTTAAGATCATACCAATATGTGACATCTTTTAGGTTTCATATTCAGTGGGGAGTACTGTATATTTAAGGGAACATGGAGTTTGAGTCAGTGTATTTTTTTTTTTTTTTTGCAATGGGAAAGACCCTCTTAACAGCTCTCCTTCTAACCTCATAATTGTCTCTGTTTGTGTCACACACACATGATGGAACCATTTTTTCCAGCCATCCACAAGCCTATTCCTCTCCATGGATCTTTTGACTTGGTTTTTAATGGAGGAGCAATGATGCTACTATGCTCTGCGATGCTTTGGATATGAACTCTGATCAGTGATTCTCCATTGTCTTTGTCAGCTATTTTGCTGCTGTGACTAAAAGATCTGACCAGAACAATTGCAGAGGAGGAAAAGTTTATTTGAGGGCTCATGGTTTCAGAGGTCCTAGTCCACAGAAGGCCAGCTCCATTCCTTAGGGCTCAAGGTGAGGCTGAACAACATGGCAGAAGAGTATGGTGGAGGGAAGCAGCTCACATGATGATCAGAAAGCAGAGGGAACAACTCCACTCACCAGATACAAAGCCAAAGCCACACCCCAATGAACCACTTCCTCCAGCCACACCCCACCTGTCTCCAGTTATTCCTCAGTTAATACTGTAATCGGGTAATTAATTCACGGATTCTTCTCTGAGCCTTCTTACATTGTTTCACATGTGAGTTTTGGGGGGACACCTCACATCCAAACCACAACATCCATTGTCCTCTGAGCCATGAAGTTAACATAAGTAATGACTAATATCTTCTCCAACAGTTATTTATTTATTTTGGTACCAGGATTGAACTCAGGGGCTCTCCACTACTGAGCCACATCCCCGACCCTATTTTGTATTTTATTTAGAGACAGGGTCTCTAAATAAATGGGTTCGAGCCCAGGGTTGCTTAGCCCACTGAGTTGCTTAGTGCCTCGCTTTTGCTGAGGCTGGCTTTGAACTTGAGATCCTCCTGCCTCAGCCTCCTGAGCTGCTGGGATTACAGGCATGCACCACTGCACCCAGCTTCTCCAGCAGTTTTTAAAAAATCCTGGAGATGTGCTGCCCAGGACCTTTGGGCTCTAAGGAGCACAGATGAGCTCACACACTCCATTTATTGGTGCCTTTGGCAAATGCTTCAACTTTCAAGTCTAGGCCACACCTTACCAGAGTAGCCACCAGCTAAGACTGACCCAGAGGAGGATTCCTGTCATTTCCTGTCATTCCTGTACTGAGTGGGTGTCCCCACCAGCAATCTTCACTCAAGACTCCTGTTAGTAAGACTGGCAGATCATCATCATCTCTGAGGCTCTCCCTGCTTAGTACTGCTTCTTCCCCAGTTCATCTCCACATTTTGTCCTAGTTCCCCAATCAACCTTTTACACTCCCATCTCAGCATGTGCTTCCCAGAAGATTCAGCTGCCACAACTTTTCTGTATCCTAGGCTCTTATGAAAATACTAGTCAGTAACACTTAATTTTTATTGACAGGCATATAGGGCACCTATATGGGTAAAGTCCACTACAGAGAAAAACAATCAGGACATCTTCAAATTTGAACTTTAGGTTGTTAGTGTTGTTTGGATTTAGAAGAACACAAAAATATACCCATCACCTTAGAACTTGAATTTGAGAAATTTATCTATAGCTTGAAAATGCTTTTCTTTTTTTTTTTTAAATTAACTTATTTATTGCAGTAATCAATGTAGAAAATCTCATGACATCTTTGGTTTATGATACTAATACTAATGGCTATTATTTATTGAGTATTTACTATATACCAGGAAATGTGCTAAGCATTTTACGTAAATTATCTCATTTAGTTCTAGAGGGTTATGTCTAAACAATATTAATTCATGAATTAGTTAATTGCTGTTAAGAGTTTCACCATGAGCCAGGAAGTGCATTAGCGCTGGATCTGGAAATTGCTATCTTGGCTATATAATAAATGTATTCATTCAAATGTTAATGTATAAAGGTGGATCTTGGGAACAGAAATGGAATAGTGCTTATAAATTTATGTCAGTAAAATATATGCCATAAAATAAATGTGAACTTTCCAACTACACTATATATTTATAAAAACATTCTTTTCTCTATGATAAAACACCTTTTAAAATTGTGGTTTTGATAATTATGATAGTTAATCTATATTCGATTTACATAATTTCCATCCATGTATTGCTTTTAAAATCTGACCCATTACTTCATAAAATGAGATGCAGAAAACATTATTCTTATATCAGGGAGTATCAAGGATGGGAATAGTTGCCATAGAATAGAATCAGTCCTACTTGATTGCCAAGTGGGGACCCCTAGCTATTTTTAATATAATTGGATTTTGTCAAATGCTTTCTCTCTGTCAATTCGTACTATCCTATGATTTTTCCTCTTTAGCCTGTTCACATGGTAGGTTACATTGATATTTTTTGAATGTTAAACCACCAGCTTTGCTTGTATGGAATAAAGCACTCTTGGCTATGAAAGGTACCTATTGTTATATTTGACTCTTTAATATTTTATTAAGGATTTTTACATCTAAATTCATGAGAAATACTGATCTATAATTTTCCTTTCCTTTTTTTTTTTAACTTCCTTTGGTTTTAGAATCAGGATACTGGTAATAATTCTTTAGTGAAACTGGGTCTGAATTTTTGTGAGTGTGTGTTTTCAAGTTACAAATTTAATTTCTTTAATGGTGAAAGGACTATGCACATTGTTTCATTGTGGTTCAGTTTTGGTATTTTGAGATTTTCCTCCTTATTTTTTAAAAGATATTTATTTTTTAGTTGTAGTTGAACACAATATCTTTATTTATTTATTTTTATGTGGTGCTGAGGATCGAACCCAGGGCCTCACAAGAGCTAGGTGAGCACTCTACCACTGAACCACAATCTCAGCCCTTCCTCCTTATTTTTAAGGGAAATAGGAAAACATTTATGAGAGAGGGACACAAAAAACATATGAAGATCTTACTAATAATTTGAGAGAAAATTCATAGAAAGCAGTTTTTATATTTAAGATTTTGACTATTATCTCATTAATCATAAATCTACACCCACAGCATGCAGTGTAGATGGGCTTTTTTTTTTTTTTAACCTGTCACCCTAATTTCAGAGGTTTTTTTTTTTTTTCTCTATATGCTACCTAAATTCCAAGCCCAACAACCAAGTGTTTCACTTGAAATCATACTTGAGTCTAAAAAAATAAAATCTTCCTCTGCTATGAAAATAATGCTTTAGATATGTTTGCCTTGTGTGTGCGCGTGCTGTGGGTAGACCTTGCGCATGCTAAGCATGCACTCTCCACTGAGTTGCCCCCAGCCTGTGCTTGCTATTTTTATGGCAACCTGTTTTACTCAAGGTCCAAGAAGGAAAACGGGTTAAGAATTTCAAGTAGAGGGAAGTTAATACAGGGAATTGATTACACAGATGATAGAAACTGAATAAGCAATAAACGTGATTATGAGATAACTCACAAACTAATAACCTCAGGAAAAAAACTTCTCCAGAAGGAATACATCACACTACAAAAACTGCATACAAGGGGGAGCCATATGGGCCCTGTGCTCAGAGATTTGAAGAGGATGTCATGGATGGAGATTTCTAAACACACTGGATACCTGTTGTTTTCTCCAATGACACAACAGACCTGACTTGGAAAAGACAAATCTAGCAGAGCCACTTCTGAATAGCGTAAACCTAAAATAGTACATTAAATATTTCACAGCAAAGGACATAGACAAATAAGAAATAATTCAGTTGAAAGCTGCAAATTAAAAGTGAGTGCTTATCGTGACTTTTACTCAGCATCAGGAGACTGAGGTTAGCACAGGGCCTACTCAAATTTGTTAATGGATAATTCAGTTTACTTTGGGGGCAATGTGCCAATACAAACAGCAGGATAGTCCTGCCAATAAAGATGAGCATCTAACAAACCACACTGCCCATTTTATAAACTTTATATCCAGGCATGTTCCCTTTGATTTTTTTGGGGGGGTTGTTCAGATTCTAGTGTAGTAGGCACCTCTGCATCGGCAGCAGCAATACCTAGATCGCAATTAATCAAATTCAGTTCACTCAGAATGCTGAGAAAAAGTAATTGAAAAAAGAATATAATCTTATTTCCTTTTGTCAATGCCAAACAGAAATGCAGAGAAGAATCTCCAGTAAATTAACTTTTATTTGAGAATGAAGAGTAGGATTACAGTCCAGTAGACATGCATAGGCTGGAGAGGCCTCTGGTAGATCCAGAGTTAAAAGTAAAAGTTGGGGATTTCCTTAGGACAGAAAAATCCAGTTATGAAGAAAGCACATTGGGACTTTCAGTGCTTGGCTGATCTGGTGAGCTCTGATTGGGGGACAGTAGCATTTACCATGTAAATTTAGTCTTAAGTTCATAGGTGGAAGTTCTGTGGACAGTTGCTAAGAAAAAACATATAGAGTCTT
Source organism: Marmota flaviventris (assembly GCF_047511675.1). Lineage (NCBI taxonomy): Eukaryota > Metazoa > Chordata > Mammalia > Rodentia > Sciuridae > Marmota > Marmota flaviventris. Next base: position 59,585,203 of record NC_092508.1, read on the forward strand.
AAAGATAAGGCAGGCTGTTTTTCTGGATGATCCTGGCAGAGCAGTTCCTGAAATAATCTTCTGTGACCTGAGCACTTTTGTCCCCCCATGGCATTCTCAGCACTATTTTAAGATGGGTATGACAAGAATGTTTTTACTTGTGTGCTCAATTGCCACACCCTTACAGTAAATAAAATTTTAGATTGGGTTTAATATGATACAGTCATGCATGGCTTAACAATGGAAATGATTCTAAGAAATGAGTCTAGGTGATTTTATCAGATTGACTAAGATAACTACAGTGTCTCCAGGTTATATCATCTTTTGGGGCTACATTGACTGGAACATTGTTATTTGCACACGACTTCTTTAGAGAAAAAGGTCCAATGTTTACACTGAAAAGGAATAAAAGCTGTTTTTTACCTTGATTTAAAGGTACTTGATCAAGCACCACTAGGTGCCCCCTTCAAAGACAGAGAAGCTCCCATTTGGATGTTTTCCGTTATCACTTAAGAATCTTCTCTGGAAGCTCCGAGTGTCCTTGTCATAGCTTTCACACACAGCACCATCCTGACTTTCTGAATTGAAATCAAATGTTGGTCATTTGCTGACATAGTGCTAATCCAACTTTCTATGGCAAAGATGTAATGGACCCGAACCGATCAGACAATTCCAGTACATCTGCCTTACGTTTGGCCAACACTATTTAAAGCTTACTGTAATGCTCAACAGAGGCCTGTGTGAGTGAAGCACTTGTAATTACAACTAAACCATTCCCATAATAATAAATACTGAATTTACTGTCTTCATTGAGGTTATCATGATTTTCTATTTTAATCTGAAGCATGATAAGTTATACAATTTTTAGATACTGAAACATCCTTGCATCCCTGGGAAGTACCTGCCTTGTTGCATGACACATTATTTCTTATAGACTATTACACTCAATGCACCAACATTTTATCAGCAATTTTTCCATATATGTTCATAAATGAGATTGGTCTATAAATTAATTTTTCATACTGTCCTTGTTCCATTTTAGATTTATGGCTAATTTTAGGAAATGGGTTAGGTGGCTTCCTCGCCTTTCTATTCCCTAAGAACTTCTACATGACAGAAATTATCTGTTCACTGATATTTTTCCAGAATTCGCCCTTTAAAACTTCTTTTGATGAGGTGGAATTGCAATTACTAATTCCATTTTCTTACTGGCTTTTGATTGTTTTAGACTGCCAAGATCTTAGCTGAACTTTGGTAACACTAGTTTTTCTAGAAATGGATCCATTTCTTTTTCTTATACTTCCAAAAACTTTGTTATCAAGTTTATAGTATTCTCACAATTATTTAAAATCTGTATTTATAATTGTGTCTCTTTAAAAAAAATCTAAATACTGTTCACTTGGGTCTTTTTCTTTCCTTGTTAGGACTTTGTATGAAATATCCTTCTGATGCAGCTCATAAAGCTCAAGGGGCATCACCAGCTCCTTGCTGCCTCAGCTGTGGCTTCTCCTGGCCTGTCATGGGGACTGTTTGCTTACTCATTTATTTGTACTTTAAAATATACCTACAGCTTTAGCAGTGCTATTTTGCTACACCTCCAAGTTCTCTTTAGTCTGTATTTTATCCTTTTACTACATTTCCTTATGTTGGTTATTATCCATGCTGATTCACTTTTGCTTAAAATATCATTTTGAGAATGGACACAATGTTAAATTATCATTATGCATTTGCCAGATTTACAACTATAAGTGCCTACTGTACAGTGGGCATTAGACATACAGACAGTAAAAAGATAAAAAGAAATGATTCATATTAAATCAGATGTTTTCATACTGTAAATATAAAAATGATTATTCTCCTCTCCTACTGTATTTCACAATTACAGACGAACCATAGAGTATGATTACAGAAGAATCATTTTTGAAGTAAAGTTTTGGACACATAATTTCATACAAATATTTTCATACAGTACTGTAATTGGTCACTTTTTTTTTTTTTTTTTTGCACCGGAATTGAACCCAGCTGCACTCAACCACTGAGCCATATCCCCATCCTTTTTTTTTTTTTGTATTTTTTATTTAGAGACAGAGTCTCACTGAGTTGTTTAGGGCCTCCCTAAGTTGCTGAGGCTGGCTTTGAGCTTACAATCCTCCCGCCTCAGCCTCCCAAGCCACTGGGATTACAGGCATGCATCACCACTCCTGGCTTGGTAATTGGATTTTTAGACAGTACTGTAATGGCAATCCCATGATGAGAAATCTAAGTACAAGAGACCTGAGTTAAACTCTACAAATGTCCTGGACTCATAAGCTGTTTCCTAAAAGGACTTTTCAGTAGTTTTAATTGATTGTAATTAGCAACATTTCCATCACAACTACAAAATTTCTGACAATATTCTCTGTGACAACTACAGGCAGTGTGCTTCTGGACTCTCAGAAAATAATTCCTGAAGGAAGACAACTCTCACATGGGAATTTACCTTACTGGAGCAAAACCAGTATATTTTTGCTCAAGAATGTTTGACTTAAAAAAGTAAAAACTAGCCGTTGCTATTCCCTAACAGCCTTTTCAAGTTAACAAAAAGGGTAAAGTTTTGCATCCAAAACTGACAATTTTGCCTTCTGGTCTTAAAAACCTATAGTTAATAACTGCTGAAGAAATGTGAAGATTCTAGAAGAAAGTAGGTAGTATATTTAATTCTTCTTTTCAAACATGTAAATTGGATAAATGGCACAATAGTTTCAGAATGCCAGAACTAGGGCAGGGATGTAGCTCAGTGTAGAGTGCTTTGCATAGCATGCATAAGGCCTGGGGTTCTATCTTAAGCACCAGGAAAAAAATAAAAAGGAATGCCAGAACTAAGCAAACTAGTGGTGTGTTCCTACATGCAAAAAAAATCCTTCACATGTCATTAATCATATTATTTTTCAAGTGTATGGGATCTGACTGTAAGAAAATTAATTCCTGAAGCCTGAAGTTAATCATACACGATGAAAAGTTCCTCCAGCAAAAGCAGTGCTTGCCAACCACTTAACTCAACCCTGATTATCCATCTTTTGAAGCTTCACATTATGTACAATTAAAGGTATAAACTGAAATTGGTTGACTGACTTGGTTTCCTCTGATTAGCCATTCACAAAACCACAGTGAGACCATAAAACTAACTGTTTCCCCTCTGGAGTTCCATTATGGAACTTACTGGTTTCAACATTGAAGAGAATTTGTGGTTCCTATATTCTATCAATGAAGAATAGGATGTGTCTTTGACTAGGAAGTTTAGTTCTGATATTCAACTCGTATAAGTACAAGGTAGTGCTGGTTAAATTAAGACCTTTCCTATAATTACTTACACTGTGAAAGTTATTCAAATTTCAAATTTATTTGTAGCTTTCAAAATCACACAACAGATCTCCATTTAAGCAATAAGTCAGTCACCTGTGGTAAGTTTGGATAATGAAAAATCTAAAAAAACTCAAACCAGACACACTTCTCTTACTTTCTCCATGACAATATACACATTGGAAATCTAAATTCCAATAGTTCTCCTATTGAAAATAGTGAGATTTAGTACAAGCCACTTCACTATGATTTTTTTAAATGTTTACAGAATATTGAGCCTCCATGGAAGAGAACCCTATTTAAAAGACATGATTATATTTTTAAAAATCTAAATTAACTCAGTTTATTTCCAAAATAAGAGTTGATCCATGTTTTCAGTTTATCACCACACAGAAAACATTGTGTAAAATAATATGGTAGACTTTCACTTAAATATTTTTATGTAAAAACCTCACAGTGCAGGAAGAGATCACTATTAGGTATGAAGACATCAAAAGCCTGCCAGGATATTAAGTAGAGGGCAGAATAGTTTTGTTACCTCATCCTAAAAACTGTTGGCACATTCATTAACTGCCCAGGTTATAAAAATTACTTTGTATCTACTTCCTGACCTTCAATATATTTTTATATCCACGCTGCATAACATTAATGCTGGTAGACAAAATAGCTCATTTTAAGAATCTAAAAACCTTTCAGGTAGCTCAATGATTTAAAACCAACTAGGAAAAAACTCTCCCAAAATATTTTTTGTATGCCATTTTCTGTCTATTACCACAATAACAGTAAAAAAGCTGTGTACCTTTAAAAGAAGCAAAAGGAAAGTAACTTCACTTTCCTTTGAAAACACAATTTCTTAGCTCTTAAATAGAGAAAAACTAATTTTTGTGGGGAAGGGAAAAATAGTTCCGAAGTAAAAACATCAAGTTTATGTTAGTTGTACAAATGTCTCATTTAGGAAAGAAAGTGAATATTTTAATTCAAAGGATTCTAAAATATTCATTACAAGAAAAAATTAATTTAAAGCTAAAAAACTGTAATACGTTGAATTAACACAAGTCATGCATTAACACATCCTATTGCTTCTTATAAAACCCTTGATTAAGGAACAGTAGATTAGGTAAGGTATCTATTTTTCCAATATTTGGTCAGATTAGCTAAATCCTGCCAAAGACAAGTCCTCTGGGTCTCAGGACCCTCATCTCTTAAATGAGGGCACTGGACTAACTGCCCTTTAACACCCCTCCCAATCCACAAATTTATGTAATTAGTTTCTGACAGGTTCAAGAAAGTCTATTTTGTGCTGTGTGACTTGGCTTTTTAAAAAACATCATTCATATTTATAGGACATAATGTGATAATTTGACACATGTATAAGACATGTAGAATTGTCAATCTCACATAATCCTTTTAAGAATGAGGTGTTTCAACTCAATATACTCTGCAGATAATAAACATTCTCCATTTAAGTAATGAAGCTATGCTTAAATATTTAAATTTTTACTTCAAAATTTATGTTCAATGTATTTGCTTGTTCCCTTAAAAGAAGGTGAGATACAAACTTCAAAGACTCCTGGACCCGCCAATGGGGCGATCCATGGGGACAACTTGGGCTCTGGTTCTAATTCTGTGTGATTCTGAGTCATTGTGAGTGAAAACCAGGATGATAACACCTGCACTACAGCTCTTCGTTTTAAAGACCAATAAAGTTATAATGAAGCATTTGTAAATTACAAATTACCACACAAATGCAATGGATTGCTGTATTTTTTTTGTTTTAAAAGAAGCCCAAACTATTTTCCTCAAAATCTGGATTTTAGAAAATATACATATTTTTTGTAATCACTTAAACAAACTAAAAACAAGGTAACCCACTGGTTACCTGACTATTCTCCTACAGTCCTTCTCTTCTGTGTCTCATCATACTCCTAACTACACCAGACCTGAGATTCAATCTCTCTCCTAAAGTCTAGAAATCTGACCTTCAAATAAGTGGAAACCCAAATCTAAAGATCTGTTACTTTAGCAAATCTAGCATCACCACTACTCACCCTGAAAGAGTGGTTCTAAACAGGCCAGGCATCAGACTCATCTGGAAGTGTGTGATCTCTGGGCTCCAGCCCTAGAGGTTCTGATTCATTATGTGTGGAGTAGGACCCAGAAAAACTCTACTGTTTTCAAAAAGCTCCCCCAGGTAATCTCAACAACTAATTAGTTAAGTTTTGGGGACTCACTGCTTTACTCTCAATTTATTTTCTATAATTTTAGTACCTGCTAGTTTTGTTTTTAATATAAAAATTTTCCTTACATTAATCCTAAGCATACTCAGGACATACTACCCCTGATCTTGGCTTAGATTCACAGGGAACCAGTCATTATAATCCATTATAATAAAACAATCAATTAACTTCCGAGCTAAGACAATGGATGCAGATGCTATGGTGGCTGTGACTACATTGACAACTATGTTCTGCTTTACCTATAGTTGGGCACTGAAAAACTTGAAGACCATCTTATTGTGACTACTCAATAAAGAATGGCAGAACTCCTCCAAATAACAGAAAGATGACTAACCAGCTAATGAATATTATTCAAAAAATGTTTCTAGTAGACATAAATGTAAAGTATTTCTTTAAAAAACTACACAGCTTCCTGTGAGAAATCAAGACTTCCACACTTATGAAGTCCACAATAAGAAGAAAGTTGACCATAACTACAGCTGTTTAAAAATACGTTCAGTTAACTGTGAAAATATATGTGTAAAATAGGTATAATTTTATCCTTAGGAGATTTAATAGGCACAAATGGAATTCAGTTTCCATTTATTCTACCCAATGAGTTAATTGTGAAAATGACACATGAAGTATTTGGTATAATGTAGTTGTGAACACCATCCCTTCCGAATGTAACACAAAAACTACACTGGACTTTCCCAGCGTCTCAAGCGCCCTTAGGCACTGCGGAACGTGGTCATGTCCTTTGGCTCTCTGCTGGGCACACACCAGTCATCAGCTTCATGGTTGGTGTTGTAATGCTTCCAGGCAGCTTTGTTATACACGGGGAGTCTCTCAATCGATTCTGTTGACAAAGCCTGAAAAAAAAAGCAGAAACTCTAAGTCTGGCATTTTTGAGAACTCATTAGTTGAGAAAACATAGAACAGCAAAAAACTTACTACAAATTCAATAGAACTCAACTGTTAATCATAATACCACCACATATTTTGCTTTATGTATGTATACATTTTAAAGTGTACATATTGGAAACAGGTTGTTTACTAAAAAAGTGGCACCAATCAATGTGCATATTGATTGAGACTGTTGTTTCCCAGGTCGCCTGGAAGCTGCTGGATTCAAATTTTACACAAGTAGATGCTTCTTACAAAACACAAGCCAGACCAGAAGTTGGCTACTTGAAAAAGTCAGTTAACTGCAAAACCAAAAAAAAACTTGATACACATACCTTAATATGCACTTTAATATATGTACATAGATTTAATGAGATCTATTTTAGTTAATACTGAAGAAATATTTTTTCAGTACAGTCACTGTACAATAAAAAATTTATCATAACATTATCAATAAATATAAAATTATGTCTAAGGCATTTTGGCTTCTGCATGAACAATTCTTCGTCCTGGGTTTGGTCTTGTGTTTTCTTCTGCCATTAAAGCCACCAATTTCAATCACACCACATGTGATTTCTGCATCATGCTTAATTTAAAGTTTCGCTATATCATTACCATCAATTCACTGTTCTACTTCAGCTTCCTGTAAACCACTGGAACCTGAGATAAATGGCATTCTTTCTATTTTCTTCAAGTTAGGATTTTTTTTTAAATTTCAAATTCAGGGTGCCAGCATCCCTTAAGATGTAGAAAATAATGAACTAGAAATTTCACCCTGAGAGTGCAAACTAAGGTTTTTGATATTGATGATTTTAATGATTTAGTAAGATTTACTATCTTCTATTTTTTTCCCCAAAATGGAACTAAAAACCTTTTACCTATGTTTATTTTTCTCACATAACTTCTTCTGCATTTCCTATAAAATAGGTGCCATCTAGTGGCCATAAAAGCAACTAGAAACACCAAATAATTAGGCACCAACAGCCTGCCACTTAACCAGTGCTTTTTTTTGTTTTGTACTGGGGATTGAACCCAGGAGCACTTTACTACTAAGCTTTATTTCCAGTTATTTTTATTTTTATTTTGAGACAAGGTCTAAATTGCTTAGGGCCTCACTAAATTGCTGAGGCTGGTCTTGAATTTACAATCCTCTTGCCTCCCACTTCCCAAGATACTGGGATTATAGGCATGAGCCACCATGTTCAGTGCTATTTAACTAGTGATGCGTCTCTGTGCTTCTGCATACCAGTAAAATCTACTGAAACTTCTATAAGCACATCTAACACCCAAGGCCAGTAAGCCAAGCACTACTGTTCTGCCAGATAAGCAATATATGCTCAACCAAGAGTCGCCAATGCTTATTCCAAATCTGTTTATGCAATTACATCTGTCATTGTAAAATTTAATCAAATATTACATTAACAACATGCAAAAAACAGGGGAGGATGTCTTTAAAAACTAAGATACAAGCTTTGGAAAGATTTGCGAAGGAAAGGCACATAAAAATTTTGCTCAACTTGGAGTCAGATGCTATCTTTAAAGGACTGCATAGAAATCCAAAAAGATTATGCCATTGGTTGTTTCTTTGTTTAAAGAAACCAAAACGATGAACTGAAAGTATAGCCTGTTCAAGAAAGACAATGTGACACTCCAATCTGCAGACTCTGTGCAAAGAAAAGGCCCTGGAAGTGTGTCAAAAGATGGGTGGATCAATATGTTGAATCAGTGCTGTGTGATATATAACTTCAGTTTTCCTTCCTTTAACCCAGTTTTTTCCTGTTAACAAGCACAGTCCTGATCGTGACAAATAAGAATGCTTGTGTCCCCAGAGACCAGGGGATCAACTGTCAAATGGATGACATCCCATGTAAATGTTTTTTTGTACTTTAACAGCATGAGGTAAAATAAAATTTCATTACATTTAAATGTTGGCACCTTTTTTAAACTCCAAAGAAAGATTAAATCAAGAAGATTATAGTTATTACCTTAATGTAAATAACTGCATCTGTCCCATATCCCTCTAAGGAATACAGCTTTAAGTCTCCTTGAAAGTACTGTGCATAAAGACGTGATATGGGCAATCCATAACCAAAACCAGCCTGTTTGATGAGAAAAACAAAATTCTATTCAGAAAGCCACATACTGAAATACTTTTCTAATTAAGATAAACACCATTGAGTACCCCAGGGCTAGCAGAACGTGTACCTGACAGATTGGTTAGTATGTAGGTATTAATTAATTGATTAAGCTGAAGCTTAGCTGAGTACTATATTAGCTGATCCCATCTGGTTATTTAAAACTTGTTGTTCTTTTTATAAAATGACTTATGGAGGTCTGGAAAATCATATTTGCTTTTCTTTGCTAGGCTCCTCTAGGGTACTCAAAAACTGCTTTTGGCAAGACTACGTAAAACTCATTATCTTTTGAAAAGCAGAAGAAAAGCCTTACTAGACATATCTCATGATTCCACACCATGAATTTCCAGCCTGTGTTCTAAACCTGGAGATCACCTGTAATAGGTCTACTTTCTTAAATCTCACTGACAGGTCACTTCCTTACTTAAAAACTTCACCCCCACTCCTACCATCCCCACTCACTGCCTTAGAGATAAAAAGGCAAAACAAGGGCTTTCAAGGCCCTTAAGGAGATGCGCTTCCCACTTTCCCATCCAGCAGAACCAATCTCCTTATGTTACTTCAATGTTTACTTCTGTGTCTGTTCATCCTATTCCCAGTATCTGTACTGGCCTCCAATAAATCCTACTAATAACTCTTGTCATATAACATAAAATCCTTGGATGTAGGTAAAACAGTTTTTGTTACTCAATATCATGTTCAGTGACATTCCATAGGGTGTGTTAATTAAAAGTTTATGTGAACTCAGGAATCAGACTGCTGTTAACAAATTCAGGCTCTGGCTTCTACATTCTAGCAACTATTAGTTGACTTTTCTAACCAGAACTGTTAGAAATTTGCACACTTATCTCTGCTCTGGGAGGCTGACCTAAAGAGATTATGTTAATGGAGGCCTGTGCCCTTTGCTTCCAGAGAGTCCTGTCACTGGGAAACCCAGCAGGGGGGTCTGAGGGAGAAAAGGAAGGGTATTCCTTTCCCTGGTTCCTTCCCTGTGAGGGGCCTTGGGTAGGATGCTTCTCCTCCAGAGTCAAGAGAGGCTCTGCAACTCTCCCCACTTCTGGGTTCTGCTAACTGCATTCTTTCAGTTCTTTTGATCCACAGTGGTGACAGTTTTATAATAAAGAAGGCCTATTTACAAAGAGACTAATCATATAAGCATGAGTTAGGACGTATAGGAACCCGTTTCCTTGTAAATAATCCTTCTGTGAATTATCATGAGTGAGCTACATGTCTCTGCTATTGGGATCCTGGCTGATATGATAATTGGTTCCAGAAGTGGCCCCAAGAAAACACACCAGAAGGTAGCTTAGGCTCCTAGGGTACCTGACCCACTTTATCACTGCTTCTCCATTGATTACACCTGAGGATTCTTGGGGTGTCTCTCATGAACAGTTAAGAGAAGAAAACCAGCATGGGCCTAGCCCTGATGGATCTAAGCAGTATGCTTGTACTAGTCCATAGTGGGCTGCCCTGCACTGTAACCCTTGTGGAAGCAAGAGAGGGCCTGAAAGACAGAAATCGCAACAGCATGGACAGGGGCAAAAAGGCTGGCTGGCTGGCTTGTCATGGACTCAGAAAGAACAAAATTCTTAACTGATAAGCTGGCCTGGCAGACAGATCTGTGGATACAGTTCTCTGAATGGGCTTATGGTATGAAGTTGTTCTGTCCATGCAAATGCCCACTAGCAGGCATTCCTGTGGAGGTAGCTCTCCATAATCAGGTGAACAAGAACGTTACCCATGTTTATACGACAACCTTTCTCCAGCTAGCACCCCCCACCCCTACCCCATGCCTTTCTCCAGCTAGCACCCCCCACCCCTACCCCATGCTTGCTGATTGGGTCCATGACAAAGTATGAAGGCAGCAGGAAGGAGGCTCCATAAGAGTCTAATAAACAGTCTTGCCCCGTCCAAGGCTGCAGAGACACAGAGGGACGCCTGCCCTTTGTCAAGCCTCCCATTTCCCAAAAAATCCACATAAATCATGAACCAATACTTGCATGTTATTTATTATGTGCCAGGCACTATAGAAAGCATTTTTTACATATATTAATTCACTTAATCCTCACAATTAACTCCATTTTCAAGCTGGGAAAACTGGGCATTATAAGTTGAATAAATGGTTCCCAAAAGGTCACACTTCTGGGCTGTGGTTAGGATGTACCGGAACCCAGTTTCCTTGTAAATAATCCTTCTGTGAATTATCAAAATGAGTGAGCTACATGTCTCTGCTGTTGGGATCCTGGCTGATACGATAATTGGTTCCAGAAGTGGCCCCAAGAAGTCAGGAACCAGAGTCTGGACCTATTCACTATGCCACGTTCCACAGAAATTCTACAATATCTGCCTACTTCCTTCTTCAAGTTAGAATTCTAGGACATCTGTTTATCGTCTACATTTGACACTTGATATATGGGAACAACATCTCAGGTGGAGAAGCACATTCCTTAAGGATCATTTCAATTTGGCAAGATGCAAACTATTTTACTATATAGTCACAGAATATCTGCTGTGTAACAAGTAAAACTATTAGAATTAAGTCCTTCTGGTAATTTCCTAGGAAAGGTCTAAAATAGGTCCTTCTTATACATTACAGCCTGATGCTAATATATATGCCAGAGAAGTGTCAAAGCCTGGGATAAGAGAATTCTTCTAGAATTACAGAATATTTGGCAAAGTGCTGTTTTGGGGGCCTAAGATCAACAAAAACAGCATTAAAATAATTATACTTTAGGCCTATCACACTGGTGATTAAACAGATCAGAATTTCAGTCTTATTTCTAAGTCTAGAATATGAGCTCTTTCTAATTATAGATATTTGAGGAAAAAATATCAACATTACAGATTAAATCTGTGTTGATCAAATACTACTAAAACCAGTAATTTATTTTTCACATTAGAAATAATATATGGTTTATCATATAGAAATCTGCTATTATATTACTATCAAGCCTGGCAACAAGAACTTCAAAATAATAATCTGTCCTTCATCAATTTCAATTTAAAAAAAAATAAATCAGTATTCCAGAAGCCTGTCTGTTCAAATTTAGAGAAAGGTGTTTGTTTTAAGAGCTCCCCTTCTTCCCTGTGGAGCACCCTATACCATTTGTTTAACTGGTTTATCCAGCAGTCAGAGGCTGCCAGAGGCAATTCACAAAACCACATTTCATTCATTTCTGGGTCACATACCAGGGGCGCTGCGCGGGAAGTCTCCACACGAGGCCGGGGTGCAGTTGAATACATGTAGTTGAAGAGTCTGTCAATTTTCCTCAAAGGAACACCACCTCCTCGGTCACTCATCTAAGATAAGAAAGGATCATGCTCTATGACCAAGTCTCATCAACAGCAAAATAACAACACAGACACAGTGTCACAGTTTAACTGCTGGTAGAAGACTACTGCTTTTGAAAATGAATACCACACAGTCCAAGCTGCAAATAGCATTTCCCTCATGGTGAAGCTAACATAACAACTTCTCTACTATGTGAAATTCTAATATATAATTCATCACTGTGGCTGTACATATTTCCTGAAGTCTCACTATCAGAATTGGGCACAAGCTAAACCCATCCTGAATTAACAATCAAGTTGTTATTCCTTTCTGGTAGGCAGTAGAATAACTAGGATCAAATTAGAAATGCAAGTACACTTTAATCCAACAATGACACTTCCAGAAATTCATCCTAAGAAAATAAACAGAAAAGTATGAGAACATCCATCACAGCTTCAAGTAGCTAAGACTGGACAGCAACCTAAATAGAGGATTAGTTAAGTAAAGAACATTCTAAAATAGCCATCTAAATGTTCCATATAACTAGTTGTACTGGCATGAGAGAAGTCTACAGAATATTGTTAGGCAGCAACGAGCAAGATAGGAAATAGTAATAATAAATCTAAATTTTATAAAACTTATTTCATAACAAAGGCCTAAAATGATATATAATCTTTGCTTTGGAGAAGTTGATTTTCTTCTTTTTTGTTTTTAATTCTGAATTTTTTTCATGATTACTTTTATTATATTTTTTTAAAAGTACAATTTTCATTTTATAGGGAAAAAAACAAAAGTACCTCATTGTGGTCACATCTAAAAGCAGTTTTATAAAACAGGACACTGGATAATTTTCTGGTGAGTTGTAAGGTACATAGGTCTTTATATTATTCATATGTCATTTTCAACTCAAACAATCACATCATAGACTGAACTGAGTAAGTTATTTACACATTATTTTTACTGTTTTCCTTTACAGTTAATATGGACTCATTTTCTTAGCTGTAGTACAGATTATATTTTAATCTACTATGGCTACTTTCCTTTGTCACGAAATTAGAATTGATTCTATTACCTACCATGTTAATGTGCAAACAAATAAGCTTTTAACATATGTATACAGTTAATATATTTATAAAGTTTAGCTGACTGAGTTCTAGTTCAGTTTTTAATTATTTAAAATCTTTACAGTATGTGAATACTATTTTAAAATAGAAATTATATAGCTATTTTAATTTAATTTAATTCTATTTTATTTTGTGATGCTAGGAATCAAACCCAGGGCCTTAAACAAGCTAGATAAGCACTTTACCGCTGAGCTGTAGTCCTAGCCCTATTTTAATCTTTAATTAAAATAAAATAAAATCTGATTTGAAATATCATTTGAAGATCTACCTCTAATATATCTAAAACTAATTATAGTATAAAAGTAGATAAAGATTTTATTAAGAACTTGTTTATAGCATTATGCTTGAAATTGTTCTTGGCTATGAATTCAAAGTCTTGTAAAGTGACTTATTTTAGTAAGACGAACAGAGAGCTCTGGGTATTTTCAGAAGTCCATTGATTTGTTTTATTTGTGCTTTAATGCAATGTTCTGCTGCATATTTTCTGGTAACATAAGTAAGGAGTGTTGGTGTTCTGTAAATATTAAGTAAGTAAACAACATATTAGAATACATATTAAGATAAAAAGGTAGACTTGAATAAATATTTCCTGTTTTTCCTTAATTAACCTCTGGTCAGAGAGACTGCAACAATGTGGCAGGTAAAAACAAACTGTCAGCTGCCTGACAGCACCACAGAAGCTGAGCATTAAGGACAGTGGATTGTGACAAGCAGCATTTCCAAGTGGGGAAAGGGGCAAACTAAGCCATAGGAACTTTAAAAGTACACACCTGCAATCCTAGCTACTCACAAGACTAAGGAAAGAGGATTCCGAGTTTGAGGCCAGCCTGGGCAACTTAGTGAGACCCTGTCTCAAAATAAGACTGGAAATGGGCTGGGGATGTAGCTCAGTGGTAGTGTCCCTGGGTTCAATCCCTCATACCACAAAGTAAAATAAAATAATAATAATAATAATAATAATAATAATAATAATAATAATAAATAATTTGGAGAAGAAACATCTAGAATGTAAATATAAGCCTTTGTCAAGGAAGGGACAATGAAAGAGGTAAGTAACCCAATAGGAAGGCTGATGATGAAAAACTTGCCAATTATTTTGGAAGTTTTTCTCTCCAGTGAACAAAAATCACCACTTTTCAATGTAATCTTGCCAAGAGCTGCCATCTCTAACTTCCTGTTCTCCATAACACTGGGCTCCCTGGGCTAATTCATGTGAATTTCAAGCCCAGAGGAAAGGAACCACTACTGACTTGATGACAGCTCTAAGCCAGGGCATTTTCTAGCCCTGTACATGTCAGAACTCCTGCAGTCTCTTAGCCAACAGCCTTTACACTGTCAAGTTTGTAAAATCACCAGCAGTGAATGAATCAAAACATGTACATTTTAATTGAAAAGACATATGGCTTAAAAAAAAAAAAAAGAAGAAGAAATAAGAGAAAAAACATGTGACTAAAACTCATATTATTTAGTATAGACTACACACAAAATCTGAAATAGCTAGGGTTATAAGACAGAAAAAAACAACTTATCCATAAGATTTTTAGCAAGAGGGATAAAAGATGGAAAATGTCAATAATATGAACAAGTTGTTGTTAAAAGAATAGAAAACAAAACAAAACAAAGCCTAGGCCTTAACTTTGAAAATCCAGGGTAAGTAAAGGGGATGAAGCTGTACTGAAGAAAGTTACAGTGATCACTTAACATACAAAGAGAGAGTGTGAGAGGAGATGAACTCATACGACCCTAGATGTGAGGAGGAAGAGCAAAGTATGGAGGCAGAGCCTAATACAGGCAGGTTTCTACAGTGGCTTCCAGAACCATCATTTCAAGACCCTAATAATACTTTCTATTTTATTTTAAAAAGTGTGACTGAGATATAAATTACATATCATGTAATTTACTCTCATTTAAAGAATACATTTCAATGGTTCTTAATATATTCACAGATAAAGTCCAACCCCTACCACAATCAATATTAGGTTATTTTCATCACCTCAGGAAGAAACCCTAGAACCCTTAGCTATCACACCTGTGAGAAATAGAAAGTTCAGTGGTCCATTTTCAGAATACAGTATTTAACCTCAATTGGGAAGTAAGATCCAATTGTAGACATTTTAACTATAGCCCTTCCCTTTGCCCACCCCAATTTTAAAATTGGCTAATGATGTAGATTATAACCCTTAGCTCCTCCATCAGGCAAGGGGGAGTGCTGGATTAGGGATAAAAGCAGGCGCACCACCCATCTAGGGGTGCATGCTAGCCAGGTTCCTTAGTGTGCCTTTCTGGCAGAAGTGAAGTTTGCCTTGTCCACCCACTTTCGAGACGTGTTTGATTTCTTGTAGTACCTCAGTGTTTCTAACACACCCCTGGCCAATCACTAATCTATTTTCTATCCCTATGTATTTGTCTGTTCTGAATATTCCATATAAATGTGGCTCATAATTTGGCCTTTTGCAGCTGGTTTCTTTCACTTAGCATAGTGTTTTTAATGTGGTAACATCTATCTTACAACATATATCAATACTTCATTCCTTTTACTGCCAAATGATAATCTATCACATATAGTTTATATACCACATTCACTTTACCAGTTTTGTGTGTGTGCGTGATACTAAGGATCAAACTTATAGCCTCCTCATGCATGCTAGACAAGTGCTCTAACAATAAGACACATCCCAATCCCTTTTTAAATTTTGAGACAGAGTCTCGCTAAGTTGGCCCAGGCTGGCCTCAAACATGGAATCCTTCTACCTGAGCCTTCCAAGTAATCGGGATTTACAAGCGTGTGCCACTATACCCAGCTTTGTTGAACTATTTGTTCTATTTTTATTTTTATTTATTTATTTATTTATTTTGTATTACTAAAGATCAAACCCAGGACCTTCCACGTGGCTAGAAAGTACTCCCCAATCCTTACCTATTCCTTAGTTGATGAATCTTAGGGTTGTTTTCAGCTTTTGACTATTATAAATAGTGCTATTATGAACATTCATATATAAGTTTTTGCTTAAATACTTGTTTTCAATCCTTTGGGCTTCATATGTAGGAGTGGAATTGCTGGGTGATTACATACATTTCTTCACATTAAATGAACATAGTCCCTAAGCAAAGTCTGTCTACCAGCACAGAAAGAATCTCTGCTGAGTGCCTAAGAACTCAGTGAACCTGTATCCATATAATGATGGAGGACCTCAACCAATGGGAGGCCGCCACAGACCGGCGTGCTAAGGCACAACGAACATAAGCAAGAAAAGGAACAAGAAAGATCATGCCACAGTATAACATAAGCATCAACACAGAAGACAGACGGATTTATTCTGAACCAAATAAACTTCAGTGGGCAAGTAGCTGACACTACAAACAACATCAACAACAAAAGAAACATTATTATCTGGGTTACAAAAAAAGTGACACACATTCATATTATTTTTAGAGCAAAATGATTCACTATGTACTTATTTATTTGTGCTTTGCCTTATTAAAGAACAGCCAAGAGAGATAAATAGATAAAAAGAAAGTCAGAGGAAAGACAAGAGAGCACCGGCAAATCAATTTTTTAAAAAAACTAAAATTTATATCCTCAGAGCAATACAAGAAAACTAAAATATAATACTATGAAAAAGAATAATAAAAATAAGAATTCTTAAATATATATAACAAGATAATAAAAATAAAAATTCAATAGAAGGGCTAGGAATTTAAAGTCATAAAAATCTCATAGAATAAAAGTTAAAAGATTAAAAAACAGGAGGAAAAAAAAGATATGAAAAATCAACGATGACTTCAAGAAGCTCCACATCCTCTGGATATGGCAACCAGAAAGAGAAAAAAGAAACAGTGGGAAGGAAAGCATCAAGGAAATAATGGATAGTCCAGAGTTTAGCCCAAGAGGTAAAGAAAAGTGCACATGGGTCAGATCATGGTACGATTTCAGAACACAATTGAAAACAACTCTTGAGAACATCAGTTAAAACATACAAAACTAAACGGTAAAAAATGGTTACATACAAAAGAAGAGGAATTATAATAAACATGTCTTCTCAAAATAAACAGCCTGATCATCATCAGCAAAAATAACAGGGAATCTGAAAAGAAATAGCCTGAGCATCATCAGCAAAAATAACAGAGAAAGGAATTCCAAAAAGTATCTCCTCCAACAAGATGCCAAGAAAAAGGCAAAAATCATCAGAATCAACTGTCAGAATCCTGGAAATTAGCCAAAGGCTTTCAGCAATCTGAGGGAGCATTTATTCAAGAAAAACAACCAAATCTCTATAAGAACAGTGAGTTTTGAGGTGTTTTAAGGTGTCCTATTCTTATCCTATCCCCCTCCCCCCAAAACATGGCATTAGTGTGAAACCAGCAGCCTGGCAGTCCTAGGAACACTTTATTTGGTCAAACTCTGAGTCCCAGTTGCACACATCTTCATCCCTGAAAACATATGTCAAAAATAATTATAAGCAATAAGATTGATGTTCCTTAGGTAGGGGACAAGCCAGGGACAACAATAAGGCCATCAAAAATGCTTCGTAGTAAAAAAAAAGTCAATGGGAAGGCCATGGGGCTTTAAAAAGCTCAGTGACAGCCTGGGAATACAGCAAGCCACATTCATGCCCAGGGCCATACATAAGCTCAGGAAACACCTTAGAAGGCCCTAAGCTCTTGACCCTAACTGACCTTGAGGCTCAGTGCAAACAGGATCTAAATGTGAAGGCAGAGTTGTCAACTGCCTGGCTAAGTGTTGAAGGTATGTTCCTATACACACACAGTCCCTTGACAGAGACTGGAAGTTACTGGTTCTAGTCATTTAAGGCAATCTCAGCCCAGTCATTAGCTGACCACTAAGCTAAATGAGCAGACCACTAAGCTAAACTTCAGCAGCCACATGAAAAAAAATATGGACTTTACAGGATTAGTTAAAATTTTAAGATATGGAAAGGAACAATAAAGTATGGCCCCAAAACCAGACGGTGAAGGGAATTAATCAATTGAAACCTGTATCTGAGGAAACTCAGTAAACAAAGGCTTTAAAGCAGTTATTTTATTTATTTATTTTTTTGTGGTGCTGATGATTGAATCCAGGGCCTTGCACATGCTAAGCAAGTGCTCTACATCTCAGCCACATGTGGGAAGCCGGTCTCGCACGTGATTGGGCACCTCCCTGACTGGGTGTGAGGTGTTCCAGCCAAGCTGTGTCAGAACTAATCCCACCCTTTTTAGGTGTGAGAGCCCGTCTGTGTGGGGGTGTGACTGACCATTGACCCTGAGACCAATCACTGACCCTGACCTTGGAATGCTGTCCCCCTCGACCTTCAGTGGATGGAATTTTCCCCTGATTTTCTTGTTCCCCAATGAAAGGCCACTCTCTGGCGGGCCCGGCCTCTCTCTCTCCTGCTAGTCTTTTGTGTAAACCTCGCTACCCCACCGGTGGCGCGAGGCAGGAGCCAGAGGGGGAGCCGTCTCAGACCTGGTCAAAGAAAAAGGTAAATTGAGTTTATGTGTGTTTATTTTGATCTCACTAGTTAACTTCTATGCTTAGAACCTCTAGTATGAAGCTAGCATGCTGGTCGCACAGCTGAGTCACATCCCCAGCCCTAAAGCAGTTATTTTAAACATATTCCAAGAATTAAAGTAACACAAGGATATCATCTTGCCATACAGTAAAAAATAAAATAACAATAAAAGATACATATCCCAGATCCCAATACTATTGGATGCTCAATACTACAGATAGCACCTAATCCAATATGTATTATGGTTATTCCTATATGTCCAGCAGCATTGCCACACAGTATCACAGTTTCTCTATCCTTCTGTGTTTTATGCCCCGCTAACTCCTTTGCATCACTACTCTTCAATTTGGGGTCATTATTAGATAAAATAAGCACCAACATACTGCAATAGTCAATCTTACAAACAAGATAGACACTATATGAGTACAGGTAGACAGTAAATATGGGATGGGTATGCTGGATGAAAGGATATTTCAAATCCTGGGAGTGATGATGTAATGGTTCAAAACGGAGCAGGAAGATGTGAGATTTCATCACAATACTCAGAATGACATGTAATTTAAAACTTAAGAATTGTTTATTTCTGAAATTTCCATTTAATACTTTCAGGCCACAGTTGACCATGGGTAACTAAAATTATGGAAAGTAAAAATGCTATACTACTGTATAGCAATAAAAAAGATAAAAATAATAGAACCAAATTGAAACTTGGAGGTTTAAAAGTATAACAAATGAAAAATTCACTAGAGGAATTCAATAGCAGATTTGAACACACAGGTGAAAGAATCAGGACAATGAAGACAAATTGACTGAAATCATCCAGTCTGAGAAACAACTCATTATACAAATAGGATCCTCAACAAGATTAACAGCTGATTTCTCACATTAAAAGCATAGGACCAGAAGGCAGTGGGATGGCATATTTAACATGTTAAGTGAGAAAAGACTACAAACTAAGGATTTTATAGCCAGCAAAACTATTCATCAAAAATGAGGAAGAAATGAAGACATTCACAGAGAAGCAAAAACTGAGTTCATCAATATCAAGAAATACTAAGCTAGATGCAGTGGCACACACCTCTAACCCCAGCCACTTGAGAGGCTGAGGCAGGAGGATCACAAGTTCAAAACCAGCTTGAGCAACTTACTGAGACTCTGTTTCAACATAAAATTTTTAAAAAGGTTGGGGATTTAGCTCAATGGTAGAACACCCCTCACATGCAAGTCCTGGTTTCTATCCCCAGTACCACTCAAAAAAAAAAAGACAGAAAAGAAAGGGAGGGAGGGAGGGAGGAAGAAGGAAGGAAGGAAGAAAAGAAGGGAGGAAGAAAAAAAGAGAAAAAAGAAATATTAAAGAGAATACTTTGGACTAAAACAAGGACACTAGACAAAAAATTTAAGCCACATTAAGAAATTAAAGAGCACCAATAAAGGCAATTATGTAAGTAAATATAAAAGATAGTGTAAATATTCTTTGTTTGTAATCTTTTTTTCCTTTTATCTGATTTATAAGTCAACTGCACAGAACAATGATTACAAATCTGTGTAAAAGATCACATAGTGTACAAAAACATGACTATAGCAGCCAAAGGACAGGAAGAACAGGTTTATATAGAAGCAAAGTATGTATATTCTGTTGAAATTGAATTGGTATAATCTGAATTAGATTGTTATAAATTAAGTAGTTAGCTGTAATCTCCAGGATAACTGCTAACAAGTTAACTCAAAGAAACAAGGCTGAGGGTACAGTAGTGGTAGAAAGCTTGCGAAGCATGTGTGAGGCCCTCAGTTTGATCCCTAGTACCACCAAAAAAAAAAAAAAAGAAAAGAAAGAAAAGAAACAAATAAGAAAAACAAGGAGGGAATTCAAATGGTACACCAGAAAATAACCAAAAAAGGCAGCAGTGATGGAAATATAAAGGATCGAAAAGATAGAAGGCATAAAAAACAACAAAATGGCAAACATAAATTTTAAGTTAACAGTAATTACATTAAATATAACTGGTCTGAAAATTCCAATCAAAAGCAGACACTAACAGAATGGATTTTTTTTTTTTAAATCTATATGCTGTCTACAAGAGACACACTTTAAGTCAAAGATTAAAAGAAGTTTAAAATAAAGTCTGTAAAGATATATCATGAAACAGAATAAAGACAGCTGGGATAGTTATGATAATGTCAAACAAAATATACTTTAAGATAAAAATTGATAAGAGACAGGGCCATTTTAATAATAAAAGGTCAATACACCAAAAAGATAAAACAATTAGAAATATATGCATTGAATATGAGACAAAGATTGACAAAACTGAAGAAAAAACAGAAATTCAACAATATTATATATGAGATGTCAATATTACACTTTCAACAATGAATTGAACTAGACTGAAGATCTACAAGAAAATGGAGGACTTGAACAACACTATAAACCAATGAGGTTTAACAGAACATGGATTTTTCTCAAGTACATAAGGAATAGTCTCCAAAACAGACTTTTATGTTGGGCCATTTGACAAAATCTTGATCAATGTAAAAGTAATGAAATCATACAAAGTAATAAAATTAGAAATCAATAACAGAAGAAAACGGTGAAATTTCACAAATAAGTGGTAAACAACAAACTCCTGAATAACCAGTGGGTCAAAGAAGAATCCACAAGGGAAATTAGAAAACGCTCTAAAATAACTGAAAATGAAAACAATATGTAGAAAAAACTTATACGGGTCAGTGGTAGAGTAAGTGCTTAGCATAAGCAAGGTCCTGGGTTTAATTCCTGTACCAAAAACAAAGCAAAACAAACTTATGACAGAGAAAGCAGTATTGAG
Organism: Marmota flaviventris; assembly: GCF_047511675.1. Classification (NCBI taxonomy): domain Eukaryota; kingdom Metazoa; phylum Chordata; class Mammalia; order Rodentia; family Sciuridae; genus Marmota; species Marmota flaviventris. The sequence goes on from NC_092508.1 coordinate 59,606,511, forward strand.
AGAAAAATTTATAACTGTAAAATGTTTCAAAGGAATAAACTAGACTTCCACCTTAAGAAATTAGAAAAATGAGAACAAACTATTACCAAAGCAAGGAGAAGGAAGAAAACAACAAAGGTGAAAGTGGAAATTAATGCAACACAGAAAAATGATGGAGAAAAATTAATGAAACTAAAAACTGGTCTTCAAAACTATTAACAAAATTGACAAATCTTTAGCTATATGGACCAAGAAAAAAAGATTTGAATTAATAAAATCAGAAATGAAAGATGAAGCTGGGTGTGGTGGTGCAGGCCTGTTATCACAGCAATTTGAGAGGCTGAGGCAGGAGGATCATGAGTTCAAAGCCAGCCTCAGCAACTTATCAAGGCACTTAGCAACTCAGCAAGACCTCTTCTCTAAATAAAATACACAAAAGATCTTTATACAAATGGATCTATATAAAATATTATTTTTTGGTCTGACTTTTGCCATTCAACATTAAATTTCAGAATGCTAAAAAAAAAAAAAATACACAAAAGGGCTGAGGGTGTGGCTCAGTGGTTAAGTGCCCCTGGGTGCAATCTCTGGTACAAAAAAAGAAATGAAAGGTGGCTTCAATAATGTGTCTTTTTTAAAAAGTTAGAAGAAAGGATTTTGAATGTTTTCATCATAAAGAAATGATAAGTGTTTAAGTAGGTAGATAGGTTTAACCTGACTTCAATCAGGACACCACTACTTACCTTACAAAATAAAAACTATTAGGAATACTATGAACAAGTGTATTCAAAAATTAGATAATGAAATGGACAGATTTCTAGAAAGACACAAATTGTAATAAATGGCATAGGAAGACAGAAAAATCTGAATATAGTAGATAACAAATCTATTATTTATATCTACAAGTATCTATAAGTCTGAATATATGACAAATAAAGAAATTCAACTAGTAATCAATAATCTTCTCACAATGACATTCTCAGGCCCAGAAGGATTCACCATGGAATATATCAAATATTGAAAGAGATAACACCGATTCTTTATAAACCCTTCCAAAATATAGAAGAGGAGGGGACACTTTTTAACTCAGTCTATAAGGCCAATATTACCCTGTCACCAAAACCAAATAAGTCACAAGAAACAAAAACTACAAACATACCTTATTAATATCAACATAAAAATCCCCCCAAAAAAACAACATAAATCATCAAAGGGATACATATCCCTAACATGCAATGTTGGCTCAGCATACAAAAATCAACCAAATATATCAATTAACAAAATTAAAAAAAAAAAAAAAGCCACATGATCATCTCAATCTTTGCAAAAAGAGTAATTGACAAAATCCAACATCCTTTCATAATAAAAACACTCAATAAACTTAAAGGCAAATTTCCTCCATGATAAAGGGTAACTATGAAGAACCCACAGCTAACATCATACTAAATGGTCAAAGATTCAAAGCTCTCCCCCAGGATTAGGAAAAACACAAAAATGTCTCTTGACACCAATTCTGTTCAACATTGGGATGGGGTTCCAGCTAAACCAATTAGGCAACAAAAGAAAATCCTGATAGAAAGAAATGAAGTAAAATTATCTCTATTTAAAGATGACATGCATATAGAAAATCCTAAGTATTCCACAAAAAATATTAGAGCTAATGCAAACAAGTTCAGCAAGGATGCAGGATACAAGATCAGTATGCAAAAATCAGTTATATTCCCATACACTAGCAATGAACAATCCAAAAATGGAACTGAGAAACCAATTTACAACAGCATCAAAAAGAGCAAAATACTTAGGAAAACACTTGGCAAACAAGTACAAGACTGTACACTAAAAACTTCAAAACATTACTAAAAAAATTAGAATAATTGGAATTTCTCAAAACTAAAAACTTCATATTTCTAAGACACTATCAAGAAAGTGAAGAAAGGCTGGGGATATAGCTCAGTTGGTAGAGTGCTTGCCTTGCATGCACAAGGCTCTAGGTTCAATCCCCAGCACCACAAAAAAAAAAAAAAAAGAAGAAAGTGAAGGAGAGCTGGGGTATATAGCTCAGTGATAAACGCTTGCCTAGCATGTACTAGGGCCCTAGGTTCAATCCCCAGGACTGCCCCTCCCCCGAAAAAAGTAAAAAGATCTCACTGAAATTGCAAACTTCATTAGGTAATAGCATCATATATATATATAATATTTTTACACATATATAGTATGTATATAAAGAACTCTTACATCTCTGTAATAAAAACCCCAATCCCAATAGTCAACATAATAAGAGGGCAAAGGATCTTAATTAACATTTTCTCAAAGATATACAAATGTCAAATTAGCAAATGAAAATATGCTCAACATCATCATCCTTCATTAGGGTAATGCAAATCAAAACCACAATGACATACCACTTCAAGCCCACAAAAACAACTATAATCAAAAAGATAGACAAAAATAAGTATTGGTAAGAATGTGGAAAAAGTGGAAACTTTAAACATTTCTGATGGGAATATAAAGATACAGTGACTTTGAGAAATCCCTCAAAAGTTAAATCTAAACCTAAGAGTTACTATGTGATTCGGCAGTGCAACTCCTAGGAATATACCAAAGACTGATAGGGAACAGACAGACATTAGTGGTGGGAACATGAGGTTAAGGGAATAATTCTTTAAAGTAGGCCCATCATGCTGACCTCCACATGTTTTCACTTTTGAAAAGAAGCCCTACCTAGCTTAAGGCAACAGGATATGTTACATTCCTAAGGAGCTTAATTAACATTTTCTGTTATTTGCAGAAGAAATGCAGGTCTGAAATAATGCCAGTAAAAAGAACATAAGTTACCCTGAAGGAGGGGACTTCTGTGACCTTTACACAGACCAAATCCCAGAGAGATAAGGGAAATTCTCCTTACCATAAAATCTGTAAAAACAGGTTTCAATTAAAACCAGTCAGCATGAGCCAAAGTGACTCAGAGCTGTCATACCAGTGGGGACTTCAAAGTCTAATGTCATCCTGCTGTCAGTCAAAAGTCAAGAGGCAGATTTGGGAAGGACTCTGTGGAAACTTCCCTAAGGAACCCCAATAAAACTCGAAGGCAGGAGAGGCACACTGTCCCCCTCCTCTCTGAGAGATCCACTCTCTCCCTAGACAGTGTTCCCATTTTCCCTTTCCCATTCCTTTGAATAAACTCATGCCTATTACTCTAAGTAACATGTCTAAAATCTTTCCAGCATGCTTGCAAGAATTAGGGTTTGAAGGGGAGCCTTCATGCTGCTCAGTTTCCCAAAAGACCCCAGACCTGTAACAGAAGGACTGAAATACACATTCACATAAAAACTTAACATATTATAGTAGTATTATTTCATCATAACCAAAATACTGAAAAAAAAAACAAATGCCCATCATCTAATGAATGGATAGTCAAAATGTGTCATATCCCTCTAACTGAACATTATTCATCCATAAAAAAAAAATGAACTACTGATACATGCTGTAACATTATACTAAGTGAAAGAAGTTAGTCACAAAAGACTACATACAGCATTTATATGAAATGTCCAAAGCAGGGATTTCCATAGAGAGAAAGTAGATAATGGTTGCCAAGGGCTGGGAAGAAGAACAAATGGAGAGTGACTATTAATGGGAGGGAATTCAGATTTTTCTTGGGAGTGATGAAAAATGTTCTGAAATTAGTCAGTTGTGATGATTGTACAACTTTGTGAATACACTTAAAAGAAAGAAATCAATGAATTATATGCTTTTAAAAAAGAAAAGGCACCTTCAAAATTCTGCATGATTATTTTCAACCTTTCCATGTATGAACTTAATACTTAAATACATGCAGGCAGAGCAGCACCTGTGGCTGGGAGTGAGGGGACAAGTATTCCATTAATGTCTTGATGCTCTAACTCCTAGGCTACTATAACAGAAAGCTAATATTTGCATTTAAGATGTGGAAAATTTCAGAAATAGTATTATCAGAATACTCCTCAGAAATACAGCAATAACTACCAGAAGAAATAACTCAAAGACTATCTGAATTATGAGGCCAACAAATGGCCAGGAACTAACCTATCAGATTTTTATATTCTCCACATTTTACGTAATTATTTTAAAAACAAAAACACTATCATGCTCTTCTTCCGATAACTGGATTATCGGAACACTGTAATGGAAAGGCCTGACACTGAGATCAGAGGACTGAATTTCATATCCCATGGCATCGGTTTCCTGTGTGATCCTAAGCTAATCACTCTTACCTTCCTCATCTTTAAAACTGCAGGTAAAATTACCTGTGTCCTAAATAAGGAGCTGTTACAAGAACCAGATAAAACAAAGCAAAAGGAGACTGAAAAGTTTGTTTAAAAATGAAAAAATATTTACTCTTTCCATCAAAATATAAATAACCAAATGTTTTTGATTTTGGTTATCAAAATAGATACTCATAATTACTACTGTCTGTCTCTAGGATTTACTTCAATTTGAACTACTTGGATTAGGGACCACACCGGAAATAAACTTCAAATAATTCTATAATCTGCCACATAAATGAAGCACTGTACTTATTATGTGTTAGAGACTAGATTTCTTTCCCCTGAGAGTAAATTAGGTCTGCTAGAAGCTATGTATATGGTTATCCTTGCATTCCTTTACATCAATTTGAAAAAAGTTACCTTTACAGTCAAATCCTCATTACCCAATGTAACATGAACTTGAACAGGGGGGTAAACACCTTTGTCAGCATGGTGTTCCATAGTTGCTCTCATTGCATTCTGAAATACATCAAGGGTATGTTAAGAATAAAACTTTTTTAAAAAAGAGAAACTATAATTTTCAAGTACATGTGCACTATTTGAATTTAATTCAAAGAATTATAATTCTTATAACCATAAAGATTACTTTAAAATTTTTTTGAGTCAATTTTGGGAGAAAGTTGAAGACTACTTTCATTTAAAGATTCCAACTAAATTCTGCACATTTTCCAAAAGTTGATTTCTAAATACTTTAAACTAGTTAACATTAAAGTAAGATTCCATCCACTTTCAGAATTTTAGTAAATACTAACCAAAACTTAGTTTTGAAAACTCAGTTACAGCTCTACTTTTAAGAATTCGTTTAATTCTTATAAATTTCTTTAAAAGAAAATAATTTTTTTTCATATAGTAGAAATGCCAATAGTCTTATAATAGCTTCCTTTATTGCAAGTTTGAAACTAAAGATATTTATATTGTAAAACTGTTTGACCAATTTCTAAAGGACATGAGGTACTCAACGCCAATACACTGTGAGCATTAAACACAAGTAACATGACACGTAGCACTGGAGTAGAAATTGATAAAGACTAGCTATAACTGCTACAGGTGTAGCTCAGGGATAGAGCACTTGCCTAGCACCTACGAGGCCTTGAGTCCAAAGCCCAATACTAGGGGTCGGGGAAGATACAACTAAAAAAAGCTAAAGTCGGGACTGAATTTGGAAGAGCATGTTGGCACTGGCACACCATTCAGGACTGAGTAGCCTGAGAAAGAGACTGCATTATCCCTATCCAAGGTAGCTCAAGAGGAGGTTCCAACAGAAAGCTATTGTCATTACTGGTATGATATAAAATACAGAATATGGAATGCTTCTCATATTAAGCATCATTGGTCTTCATGTGACTGAAATTTCAAGGAAAAGAACATTTTAACACTTTAAGTGTCAATCACACTTAACCACTTTGTTACATTCTGAAAGGTATTAGATGCGTTCTTACAGTCTCAGAACAGAAAAGCATTCTTGAACACTTGCTTTCCTGAGATATTCAGTCAATTTCTGTGTTTCAGTATATTTTTATTTTACATAATCAGACATAAAGCCACCTCTTCTCTATTCTGGTTGCTGATGGTTGCTGGTTGAAGACCTGGTAACTAAAGTAAGGCAAATACAGGCTTCTGACTTAGGGCAGCTGTCTTCAGCCACAGGAACCAGTGCCACTCATCACCCACTTTCATATCAATCAACAAGTGTCATTGGAGGAGAAAAAGAAATACCCTCAACTTTACCAGTATAATTTCATTTAGTTTTCAAATTTTGTTATAAGGAGCAAACATAATGTAGAAGCCTTGTGAGTCAATATGACTTAAAAGGCAAGCATACCAATGGGGCTCAAGGGTAGAAAAAAGATCACTCTTCTAAATATTTTGGTTTACAAAAACATGAATATAACTTTGTTAAGCACCTATAATGGGCTGTCATTGCATTGGACACTTTCACATGTCCAATCTTCATAAATAATATTGATAGTATTATCCTTGTTTTACAGGAGAAGAAACTAAGAAGTTGAGTGACTTGCCCAATGTCACACATACTAAGTGGCAGAAGTGGAATTCAAACTCGGGTCTTTCTAACTCTGAAGTCTGAGCTCACCACTACCTAAAGGTGCCTGACCTTACTTACAAATGGCTGTTCTCCAGCAATGTGGCATGAAATGGCATCTTTTAATGAAATAGAACCCAGAGGAATATTTGACTTGCAGAGCAAATTCCTATCCTCAGGAAAGGACTGATAAAGGTTATGTAATACTATTTTACAAACCTTGAAAAGTTCAAACACCATGTGATAGAGATGGGATGGTACATAAACCACTTGTATTGGTTGTCCTGGTGATTTTGCTATAGAGCAGAAGAGAAAAATATGAAAGTACAGAGAGATGTGCTTAAAGCATTTTTAAGAATAAATTGTGTAGTGATGAAAAGAAAACATTAACTATGGAGGACAGTGTTATTTGGGGGAGAACTGCCACAATACTTCTAAATACTTCTTCACTGTATTAGTGTTTGAACCCCACACTCACTAATAGTGAAAACTGACAAAGACAAGAGTCCTGTGGTCATTTTTCACAATCTGGCATAATTATTTAACCAACCCATCCTCCCATCCTTCTCTATAACAGTAAGTCTTTTTAAAAGACCTCAACCTTTAGGCAGGAATTTTTCTTTCCAAAGAGTATTAAAAGTCTACAGATTCCATAGTCTCATTCATATAAATATATATTTTAAAACCATTTTCTAAAAGTTGCATTTGGGTGGAATGCTGTCTATTTTATCTCAGGCATTTATTTGTATGGAAATCCAGCTGAATAATAATAAAATAATAATCACAATCATAAAAAGTTAGCACCAGTTTCTCAAAGGGTAATAATTCTGCATTTGAACATTTAACAGGAGCAAGCTAGGGGTGGGGAAGGGAAACAAGTGTACCTAGAACAGACCTTTAGAAGAGTGAAGAAATGAGACACACCATGCTTTAGAATAATTCTACCAATAAATCAATTTTAAACTCAACTAATAAATCAGACTGTCCTCTGAATAAACTCCCCCTTGGGAACACGAATGGGATATCTGGAAACTGCCCACAGCAGTTCATGTTCCCAAACTATCATTTGTGCATTGAGATTCTTAATTAGTAAATGGCACATTGTGAATCAGAAGAATCAACATGGCTTTAGAAAACCACCAAGCAACTCTATTTTCAACTGGGCAATTTCTCCAACCATGCTCCCATTGTAGGGTCCAGAATATGGCTTAGTACAAGTCTATTTGATTTTATTTTTCCCACCATCTTCTTAAAATTGTCAGTCAAACTATCATACTTTCAGGAAAAACAGTGATACTCATTAATCTTCTAAGACATCTAAACCCTTTTTGTCCAAAAGAGTAAAAGACAACCATCAGAGAGAAAGTGATCTCAAATAGATGAGCATTGTTTATTCCTCTCTTATATACCTAGTCTTTTCATTTCCTCAATTAAAAAAAAAAAGATTTACAAGTCAGGAAGTCAAAAAAAAAAAAAAAAAGGGTAACCTTTACATTACTGAAAGCATACATAAAAGTCAAATGTAATTTTCCTGGCATCATTTTGTTTTTTCTGACTATCCAGAAAATAAAATATAAGCAATATATCAATTAAAAATAAGGAAAATTGAACAGAAAAAGCCAAAACATTTTTCACAAAGAATCCAACTAAATTATATGTGTGTGTACACACTTGTATATATTTTATAGGATTGCTCTTCAGCTTTTATACCCAATGAAAAATTTAATGAAAAAAAATTTTTTTAAATTAAAACAAATATAAATTCTTCCTACAATTCCTTCTCAGTAGTCATGACACTAATCACTGAAAAGACAACATCATGCTTACCATTTAGTTCTTCAAGTTCTAGTTCAGGAGAGTTAATATAATACAAATCACAGAGACGCCTAGCATTTTCATAGCCATCTAGTGTAAATCAAAACAAAAAAATATTAAATAAATCTCCATAAGTTTCATGCATTAAGATGGCAACAATACTAACAAATGAAAATTTAAAACTCTCTATAGAAGAAAATAAACTTCAATAATCTTAGGGGGAAAAGCGTAACATGACAAAATCTAAAATCCATGAAGAAGAATGACAGATTGACTACAATAATTGAAAACATCAGGGCTGGGGTTGTAGCTCAGTGGTAGAGCACTTGCCTAGCACATGTGAGGCACTGGGTTCAATCCTCGGCACCACATAAAAATAAATAAATAAAATAAAGGTATTGTGTCCATCTACAACTAAAAAAATATTTTTAAAAATTTTAAAACATTAGTATGGAAGAAGATACCATAAACACATCAAAAGAAAAACAGCAGGTAAAGAAAATATTTATAATACACATATCAAAAATGAAGACTTTGAGGATTTTAGAAATAGGTATTCTTATTCATTGTTTGCTACCTTTTTTCTTTTGGATGTATCAAAAATTTAAATGCATTTAAGTATTATAATTATAGGAATCCTGCCTTATAACATACTAGCCAATGTCAGCATAAGGATGCTCACTGCAATATTGTTGGTAACAAAAAAAAAGAAAACCACCCAAGTGTGTATTAACAGGAGAATAGATTAATAAGATTAACACATACTGATAAATTCTACATAACCATTCAAGAACATAGGGTGGCCAGGCACACTGGTGCATGTCTGTAATCCTAGTGGCTAGGGAGGCTGAGATAGGAGGATTGTAAACTCAAAGGCAATCTCAGTAACAAGAAGGCACTAAGCAATTCAGTGAGACCCTGTCTCTAAATAAAATACAAAATAGGGCTGGGGATATGGCTTGGTGGTTGAGTGCCCTGAGTTCAATCCCCAGTACCATCCCCCGCAAAAAAAACAAAAAACACAAGAATTTAGGGTGTATCCATATGTATCAACATTGTAAGGTATCTATCTGTAAGCTTATAGAAAAATATATGGTATATCCTATATTCCACAAACAATAAAAATAGGCATGATCAACAATTTCATACATGTATGTACACATGGTACAAAGAGAAAGAATATAAAAAGATGTAACCTAAAATGTTATGAATTATTGCTTCTAGAATAAAGAATTAAAAAGAAGAGAGTAGAGATTTGAGTTTTTTAAAGTGAAAAAGATAGATACCTTCAACAATATCACCAAACTTTGCTTAACAAAGACTTCTATCAACAAAACATTCATCCTATTCATAACACACAATTAATGTTATAAAGTAATTTTCAAACTCACACATTTGCTCCTAACATTTTGTCTCATGATAAAGTAATAGGTGTTTTAGTAGCAAGAAAAACATTCAACTATTTTGACTTTTATAACCTTTCAAAAGAAGAAATGCATTTACCTTTAATAACTTCCACTACATTGCAGTTTGGATTTATACTACCAATGTGTTTTCGATGAGATGGACTTCCTTTTCCACCAAACAATAAAGCTATCAAAAAATAAAAAAACAAGTAAGCAAATCTATCTAATTTTCCAGGTTTGATAACTATTTCTCCAAATGGTACTAAATAGAATAGCTATTTTCTTTAAGCGTAAAACTGGCATTTTACATTCAATAAAAATACTCCTTTTTAGTCTACTTACTTTTCTTAATAAGCAAAAAAGTGCAACTAAATGCTTTCACTAAAGGGCAGTTTTCTAAATGAATTTAAAATACTCAAACACACTTTATTCAGCAGCTTCTCTCAACTTCAGGACACTTACAGTGCTGATTTAGTAACATTCTGATTGAAATTCGACTCATGTAGAATCGATCCAAAAAGTACTGCACATTCTGGCTGGTGACAGGATCCACCCCGAAGCTCTCCTTGTATTCAATCACACCCTGGGCCATTGTGGGAATAACGTCGTTGTGTCGGTTTCTGATCCGTATCACAGTATCTGTGAAGCTAAAAACCTCAGTCTGTTAAAACAGCCAAATATATTGACAAGTGAGTTTAATACTAAAAAATAAGCTTGCCAGATGTGCGTGTACAACCAGAGAAATGAAGAGTTTAAAAAAATAAAAGGAAGGAAAGAAAAAAAAAAAGCTTGCCAGGTGTGGTGGGGCAAATCTGTAATCCTGGCAACTCAGGAGGCTGAGGCAGGAGGATTGCAAGTTCAAAGCCAGCTTCAGAAATTTAGCAAGGCCCTAAGTAACTTAGTGAGACCTGTCTCAAAATAAAATACCAAAGGAGCTGGGAATGTGGTTCAATGGTTAGGTGCCCTTGGTATCAAAAAACAAACATAACATCAAAGCTTAGCCAACTATAATAGACAAGAAATCCCTGGTCCAGTCAAAAGAGCTTCAATGCCTGTTTTCCTACACCTACTTAACCAAATTTCAGATCATAAAATATACTGAATCCATAAAGGTATGAGGACCTCTGAAATGAAATTTTCAAAATTTAATTCTTAGACTCCTAAAAGTAAGGCTGCCACACAACACAATTATAATTATTAAGAGTGTTCTTTAGTCATTATCAACTAAAATCATCTAAGCACTCTATAAGGATGGTATTCCAAGGAGATTCTGCATAAGGGGAGGCAGAGCACTTGCTTCTAGGGAGTACATGCTTTGTACAAAATCAAGATGAATGAACCAATGAAGGCTGTTGGGATTGGAACTATTCCCTAGAGTTCTAAGGGAGAAAGAACCACTTAAAACAGAATAGTAAACAAAACAAAACAAACCCTCTAATTTCATTCATCCTATGAGTCCATAAAATAGAAGAGGAAAAGTAGACCATTGTACTAAGGAAAAATCAACTCATACCGCCTTTCCATTTCTATCACTTAGGAGACACTGCATGATTAATTTCAGGAACCAAATAAAAGAGGAAAGCAGTCTTTATTATAAAATAACAAAATCAATCTCCTAACATACCCATCAGAATTTACACTTCCAAATGAGTGCTTTCCCATTCAGAGTCATCGCCTTGAGTACTATTAACTTATACCAATGATGTTCTTACTGCTCAAAACACTTCTGGAATTCCTTATTTGTAATCAGCTTTAAAATCAAACTATGAAGCCAAAATACAAACAACGAGGTTCCTCAAAAACAACAAACAATTCATAATTCCAATGCCCTCTTTATTCATTTACTTCACAGTTCTCTTAAAAAAACAATATGGGATGGGTTTGTGGGTCAGCTGTAGAGCACATGCCTAGCATGCATGAGGCCTAGGGTTTGACACCTCACATCACAAAACGAAAACAAAAACAAAACAGTATTGGGCTGAAATTGTGGCTCAGTGGTAGAGCACTTGCCTCACATGTATGAGATACTGGGTTTGATCCTCAGCATCACATAAAAATAAATAAATAAAATAAAGATAATGTGTCCATTAAAAAAAAAAAAAAAACCCACAGTATTATTCTGTATAACTGCTCATCTTATTTTCTATTCAGCTCTGAGTGATTGCTTTCAGCAGATTCTACAGCTTCTATAGAAGATTCTAAAGTTTACTTTTAAGTAAGATTCCCTGGGTTCAAATCTGGGTCCAACCATTTGCTGGCTATGTGACCTCAAGTCACCTACCCTCTTTGTGCACAAACATATTATCTCAGCAGAGTTGTCTTAAACACTAAATGACATCACTCATGTAAAGTGTGATACCCAACTAGGCACATAGTGATTTTTTTATTTTATTTTCATACCAAAATCATGTCTAAAAAATTAAGAGTTGCTATCCAGTTTAAAGACTGTTCAAAAACTCTATAGAAGATTCTGAGGACAAGATAGTCTTTACATTTTGAGCAACATTCATTGGAATAAGAAGAAACCTGCTGAGGTGACTACTCTGATTTATCAATTTGTATGCTGGTTAGGAAATCAGTCACATCACTTACATTATCATAGAGATGTACAATCATGTTTTTATAGTCTTTTAGTATAACAAAAGAATTGAAATTAGATACCAGTCTTTCACAATTGGAAGGTTTTACATTTAAAAACTAGACTTGTAGATTTTCTTTAAAAACAGAAAAATTCAGATGATTTGAGCAGCATTTCCAAATGGTGATGATCAGTGGTTGACTGAGGGTGAGTGTCCACTGGAAGGCCATACACTCTCCAAGTTTACAGTTCCAGTGGCAATGAGGCCATATCCAGATTTCTACTGATCATCACCCTTGAGCCTTTTTGTCTTTTCCTACTGTGAAGAACATTCAGAAATTCCTCTTTCCAGACCAGCTCATTGATAGACATTACCTGCCTTACCAATATGGGCTGCTATAAATACATAGATATATCATACATTCTAAAGTAGAAGAAAGCTAAAAGTTCATCAATTTCCCTACAGTGGTCCAATAGCAGGTTTAAATGTAATACATTTATATTTTTTTTTTAAATATTTTTTTAGTTGTAGATGGACACACAGTATCCTTATTTACTTTTATGTGGTGCTGAGGATCGAATCCAGTGCCTCACATATGCCAGGCAAGCATTTTACCATTGAGCTACAGCTGCAGCCCCCATTTATATTTTTATATAATGTTTAAAAGATATAAAAATTGGGTTTGGAATAGAGTCAAACTCATATACTTACTCATAAATAGCTTTAGCATCTTCGGCACTTTTATCCTTAAACTCAAGAAGCTCCTGAAGACTCTGAATATACCTGAAATGCAAATCTGGGTTAGAGTTTTCTTTTTTCTTTTGGTACTGGGAATTGAACTCAGGGACACTAAACACCTGAGCCACATCCCAACCCTTTTTAAAAAATATTTTATTTAAAGACAGGGTCTCTCTATGGGCTAGGGATGTGGCTCAAGCGGTAGCGTGCTCGCCTGGCATGCGTGCAGCCCGGGTTCGATCCTCAGCACCACATACAAACAAAGATGTTGTGTCCGCTGAAAACTAAAATATAAATATTAAAAAAATTCTCTCTTTTTCTCTCTCTCTCTCTTTAAAAAAAAAAAAAAATTTAAAGACAGGGTCTCACTAAGTTGCTTAGGGCCTCACTAAGTTGCTTAGGGCCTTGCTAAGTTTCTGAGGCTAGCTTTGAACTCTCAATCCTCCTGCCTCTGCGTCCTGAGCCCCTGGGATTATAGGCATGTGCCACCACACCTGGCAGGGATTAAAGTTTTCTACATTCTGAAAGTTCAATATTGTGAAAATCAGCTTAAAAAACCTACTTTAAAATTTAAATTTTAAAATAAAAATTATAAAATTTTATAATAAAAATTATAAATAAAAAATAAAAAGGGATAGTGATATAGTTCAGTGGCAGAAAGCTCCTAGGTTCAACCCCTAGAAAGCCAAAATAAAAGGTCAAATTTCATTTTAAGATTTCCTATTTCAAGGTCTATATACTAAAATAGTTTTTAAATCTTTCAAACCCCACCGTGAATTACAGTATAAATACTGACTGTCCTGAAACTAAATCTGATATGCTAACTAACCATGTGATCTTGGGCAAATGGCTTGTTTAGTCTCAGTAAAAGGAGGAGGTTAGCTTACCTTGTTCTAACAATCTAACTTAAATGTTTGTATTTTAAAATCTTAAGTTTAGATGCATATACCCAGTCAACAAATATTTGCTGAGAGCCTATAATCTACCATATTTCTTTTACCATGTGGCTTAGAGAGAACTAAACACAAATATGAAATCATGAAAATAAAGGTTGTCAATTTACCTCACAATTCAAGACAGCAAAACACCTGTTTATGAATGACCAAAATGAGAAAGGTCAAATAACTTCCTGAAGGTCATGCAGCCACAGTACAATGGCACTACAGGGCCAGTGCTAAAATTACCTCACAATCAGTGTTAAGTTCTACTTCAGCAGTTTATCTACAACTTCTGTAACTTAGCAGGCAACAAGGACAATGAAAGTATTTTTCAAATCTGTAAATCCATGTTGGTCTAGAAAACTGATCCTGAAAAGCAATAGGCTTTACTTGCTTTCCAAAATGCAGAACACCATTCTGAAGCTGCTATTCTGTTTTAACCCTTAATTTTCTCATCATTGGTAAGAAAAAGTATGTTCTTTAAGAGATATTTGAACACCTACCTCTTCTAAGACCAAATTTCAAAAAGTAGCATATGCTACTCTTTCTTTTTCTCATTCCCCAGAACTTCCCATCCTCCCACCTCTTGGTCCCTTTCCTCTACTGATCTCCCTTTGATTTTTTTTTTTTATTTTTTATTTTTTAATTTTTTATTGTTGGCTGTTCAAAACATTACATAGTACTTGATATATCATATTTCACAATTTGATTCAAGTGGGTTATGAGCTCCCATTTTTACCCCATATACAGATTGCAGAATCACATCAGTTACACATCCATTGATTTACATATTGCCATACTAGTGTCTGTTGTATTCTGCTGCCTTTCCTATCCTCTACTATCCCCCCTCCCCTCCCCTCCCCTCCCCTCTTCTCTCTCTGCCCCCTCTACTGACATTCGTTTGTCCCCCTTGTATTATTTTTCCCCTTCCCCTCACTTCCTCTTGTATGTACTTTTGTATAACTCTGAGGGTCTCCTTCCATTTCCATGCATTTTCCCTTCTCTCTCCCTTTCCATCCCACCTCTCATCCCTGTTTAATGTTAATCTTCTTCTCATGCTCTTCGACCCTACTCTGTTCTTAGTTACTCTCCTTATATCAAAGAAGACATTTGGCATTTGTTTTTTAGGGATTGGCTAGCTTCACTTAGCATAATCTGCTCTAATGCCATCCATTTCCCTGTAAATTCTATGATTTTGTCATTTTTTAATGCAGAGCCAGAGCAATTAGACAGACGAAAGAAATTAAAGGCATCAAAATAGGAAAAGAAGAACTTAAATTATCACTATTTGCAGATGACATGATTCTATACCTAGCAGACCCAAAAGGGTCTACAAAGAAACTATTAGAGCTAATAAATGAATTCAGCAAAGTGGCAGGATATAAAATCAACACGCATAAATCAAAGGCATTCCTGTATATCAGCGACAAATCCTCTGAAATGGAAATGAGGACAACCACTCCATTCACAATATCTTCAAAAAAAATAAAATACTTGGGAATCAACCTAACAAAAGAGGTGAAAGACTTATACAATGAAAACTACAGAACCCTAAAGAGAGAAATAGAAGAAGATCTTAGAAGATGGAAAAATATTCCCTTTGATTTTTAAGAGATCCACCACATCTTTTTTTCCCTAAGTTCCACACGAGAGAAACATATACCCTTGACCTCTGAGACTGACTTACTTTGCTTAACATGATGGCCCCTAGTTCCATCCAAAATCCTGCAAATGCCATGATTCATTTTTCTTTATGACTGAATAAAATTCCATTGTGTATATATCCCATATTTTCTTTATCCATTCATCCACTGATGGACACCTAGCCTGGTTCCATAGTTTGGCTATGGTGAATTGTGTTGCTCTGAACATGGTATGCATGTATCACTGTAGTAAGATGACTTTTAATTCTTCAGGATAAACACTAAGAAGTGGAACTGAGTTTGTAGTTCAGTTATAGAGCACTTGCTTAGCACATGTGAGGCACTGGGTTTAATCCTCAGTACCACATAAAAATAAATAAATAAAAATATTTTGTCCATCTAACACTAAAAAAAAAATTTTTTAAATACTAAGTAGTGGTATAGATAGGTCATATAATGGTTCTATGCCTAGTCTTTAAGGAACCTCCATAAAGGTAGAATATGCAACTTTTACAAAAGAATTTTTTTTAAATATTATTTATTTTTAGTTTTTTGGCAGACACAACATCTTTGTTTGTATGTGGTGCTGAGGATTGAACCTGGGCCGCACGCATGCCAGGCGATGCGCTACTGCTTGAGCCACATCCCCTACAAAAGAATTTTAAGAAACAGGAAAAACTTCCTTCAGAAAATTATATTTTCTCCTTCAATTCCATGATAATTTCTAAAACATTGCCTCTTACTTAAACCACACTTAAACCAACCATGATGGCTCAGGCCTATAATCCCAGAAAATTACATTTTCTCCTTCAATTCCATGATAATTTCTAAAACATTGCCTCTTACTTAAACCACACTTAAACCAACCATGATGGCTCAGGCCTATAATCCCAGAGACTCAGGAGGCTGAGGCAGGAGGATTGCAAGTTCAAGGCCAGCCTCAGCAACTTAGCAAGACCCTATCTCAAAATAAAACAATTAAAGGCCTAGACCTAGAGATGTAGTTCAGTGGCTCTGGGTTCAGTCTCTAGTACCAAAAATTAAAAAAATAAATATATATATATATATATATATATATATATATATATATATATATATATATATATAAACAAACACACATTTATAACTGTTCCATACTTGGACCAGATAACAACTGATGATCATATATGCAATAGTCCTACTTTTTTTTGCTCATTTTAAAAACTGATTTTGGATCAGAGTTTCACTCAAGCTATAACTCCTACAAAAGGAAAATTAGGATTTCCATGAATCAATTGGGAAATGTCTTACAGTTAAACTTTTCCATTTAAGACTTAACTCTGGCCAGTGTATGTGTACTTTTTCTTTCCTTTTTAAAAATTTATAGTCCTTAAGAGCATAAATTTTTAAAATTAGTAACATTAACAACAAGGGCTACTGATAGGTGGCCACATAGAAATGTGTACCCTTAAGACCTTTACTATCATTTTTGGAAAGAAAAATCACAGTTTCTATACAATTTCAATAACTTCACTTTTAAAATGGAAGAATACGATCAGTACATGTTGTATGTACATATTGAAACATCACACTGAACCTCACTAAAGTATATAATAAATACATGTTAATAAAAACCGAGTAAATTTTAACTTTTGTGATTTATAAAGATAAATGCAGTTTACATGCATACATCCCTTTAGCAAAGGCACCTTTACTTTATCAACCATATGCACCCTTTAATAGCTTTCATAATTCTGATGGCAGCAGGGTATAGTAGAGCCCAATGAATCGGGGTTTGAATCCCAGCTCCACTATCTGTGGTATCCCCTTAGGCAAAAGACTTCACCTATACGTGACTCATCCTCACCGTGTAAAATGAAGTTAATAACTACCAAGCAGGGTCACTGAAGAAAATGAAGGTAATGTACATAAGTATCCAGCCAACAACAAGTGGTAGATATTTGTCTTATATTAGATTATAACATCCCTGCATATTTAATAACATAAATCTTAATTTGGTATCTGTATTTCTGTGCACATCTGACTGGTTTTCTCAAAACCAAGGCATGATAAAGCCCAGAATTCAGATGACAACCCTAGATATATAACTCTCCACCCCACCCTACCCACCAAAAGCAAAAGAGAACTACTGCTACCACCATAAGATTCCACTGAAAAGTAAAAAAGCATTTGGTTTAACCTTGAGTAAAGTCCATGATTCCATCAAAATTACAAACACAAAATGGGAAGGTTACCAGCTTTGAACCAATTGAACGGATGGCGTTCTGAGAAGATTATCTGGAAGAAGACTTATTTCTTTCATTATATTTGCCAGTCTCACAGGTAACTCTTGCCGCAGAAACATAAATGAGGTCTTTTCACAAGCATTCACCGATCCTGAAAATAAACACAGAAGGAAAAACAGTTAAGTAAAAACCTAAGGCACTAGAAGTCAAAAAGTAGGGAGAAATGCAGGGGAGTTACCTGGTCAGGCCAGAGTGGAAGAATCACAGAAATCAAAACCACCAATGCCTGTTCAGCAACCATTTTCAAGCAAGACCTAGCCAATTGTGTAATTCATGGAAAGCCACCTGCACCTCCTCTATCTCCATTCCTATATCAGAATGCTAAGCTGGATAAAAAAAAAAAAAAAATGTCCTTTGGCAAGTTGCTTCACTTAAAGTTAAGCCAAAAGGTCATATTATTTCAGCAATACATTTTTAATTAATTGAATCTTGCTGCTTTAGCAAAGGCACCTTTACTTTATCAACAGCAGAAACTATGGTATTACAGGAAAACAACCTGTGTAATAGTGGTATACTTGCAAACAAGGTCAAATTACCCTATTCACCACACTATTGTCATTTTAAAGTAAAAGTGAGAGTGATGGTGTGTTTTGAGCCAAAACAAACAAAAAACCCTCAAAGAAACAAAACAAAGAAACCACCACTACCTGCCACCATAAACCACTGTCTTAAGATAAGCTGGCAGCCATACTCTTATCTTTCAAGCCCACTAGCTATATTAGTGACCTCACAGCACTTACAACAATGAAGATAACTTTTTCTACTCAAAACTTTTGGACTTTTCAAAACAGTCTATGTTGAGTTTTCCCTTTTCCCCTTATGGCCCCCAGATGAGAAGTCAAAGTCAAATGCCTA
This sequence comes from Marmota flaviventris, assembly GCF_047511675.1. Classification (NCBI taxonomy): domain Eukaryota; kingdom Metazoa; phylum Chordata; class Mammalia; order Rodentia; family Sciuridae; genus Marmota; species Marmota flaviventris. The sequence goes on from NC_092508.1 coordinate 59,625,097, forward strand.
ATTTCCATTCCTTCTGCAATCTGTTGCACACATTCCAGACAACCTGGATGAAAAGTGGTAAACTCCACAGTCTCCTGCACTCCTGTACTTTACACATGCTCAAGATTCATTGGCTACTTATGCAATGAATGTGCTGTTGGTGGAAACAGTCTTAAGCCACTGGCAAGGAAAACATTCTAAAGAAACACTGGGCCAGTTATAACTTGCTTTCCCTATATTCATGCCAATTCTATGCAATCATCGTATGATTGTACTTACAATCACTCTACATATTTCGAAAGCTATTCCCGGAGGTGCCTGCACTCAGGACTCTCGCCCGAACCTGGCTCCCCCATAGGGGCCTGGTCCCGAGAGCGCACCTGCACACGTGCACAGAAAGAAGGGACGTCATTCTGCCTACCACCCTTCTGATTTGTTTTCAACAGCACAGAGTAAAAAAGCTACACGCCCCCAGGTATTTACCCGGCCTGCTAGCACCAGCACCCTCAAGAGAGGAAGGAAGAACATGTGGGAGGAGGGGGGGGGCGACTGAGGAGAAGGGGGAGCAGAGGTAGCCGCCCCCGGTCTCAGCTCCGCGCCCGGAGCCGCACAAAGGCCCGAGGTCCGGGCCGCGCTCACCGAAGTCCAGGAACTGCTTCATGGAAAGCGGCGACGGCGAGAAGCGCGCGTAGAAGTCCACTTGGCCCGGAACGCCGCGTTCCGACGCCGGGCCGGAGCCCGAATCCGAGGCGAGGCTGCGGCTGGCGCTGGGGCCGTAGGCGCGTAGCCCCGGGCCCGGGCCGGCCGAGGCGGCTACCCGCACCAGCCGCGCCAGCCTCATGCCGAGCCCAGCCGGAGGAGCCGGAGCCCCCGGCGCTAGCTCGCAGCTCCGCGCTGCAGCCAGGCGCTACGTGAGGGACGTGGCGGGCCGCGGGGGCGGGGAGCGGCTGTCACCGCTGGGGCCACCGCCCCCTTGCGGTAGCCCCGCCCCTAAATGGGCGGGGCCAGATGGGAGGCGGTGCTAGGGGAGCACGCGAGTCGCCGGGCGCCGGAACCCCGGAGCAGACTCGGGCTGGCGGGGTAGGGCGGGGGACACCCGACGAGCTCCTGGGCAGGCAGAGAGTGGCCGTTGGCACCCTGGGTCGTCTTGCCCGGCGCTCTGTGTGGCGCGCCTCCTTCCCACGCCCTTTCGTAACAACTTTCACCTTCCGGCTTCCTTTTCCAGTTCTCTGTCAAAAGGTTCTAGGCTCTGCAGGGTCGGGCTGGGAGCCCCTTCCACAAATACTCCTCTACAAAGTCCCACATTTACCATTTTTATTTATTTGTTTATTTATTTTTGTAGTGCCTGGGATTGAACTCAGCCTCGCTTATGTTAGGCATGCACTTTACTACCACATCCCTCAACCAAGCCCCACATTTTACAGGTGACGGGGAAGCACCCTTGCCAAACAGTGGTACCTAAATACGAACGATGGACACTTGCGCGCGTGCGTGTGTGTGTGTGTGTGTGTGTATAAGGGGGTGTCCCTAAATAACTTTACAGCGACTGCCGTCCCAAGAAAAAAAGTACTGGCAGCCTGACTGGAAGAGCAGAGCTCTCTGCACGCGTTTTCTGCACGGTCAGCAGTGTATTTAAAGCGTCCTCTTGACTGTCTTCTTAGTGTCAAAGCATGGCTGCTCCACCCTTTCCAGGTTTCTAAATAGTAAACGTCGGACTAAACAATTTATAATATTAGTTTATAGAGCTGCAAAGGATGCAATTACAAATAAGAAGCACTTTTCTGTCCTCTCTCCACTGCTGCTGCACCGTATGACCACCCCAGCTAGGTATGTCTCAGGTGCAGCAAAATGACTTTACCATTGGCATGAAGTTTATCAGTTAAATAGAATTTATATGTCTATCCCCAGCAGTTACTAGTACAGAATAACATTTCATTTCTCCATGGTGGTCAGGTCTTGGATTGTGTAAAAATAGGAGAAATGAGATGAGAGATTATGTTCAGCACAAAGGGGAACATTGACTACCTGGAAACAAATGTAGTGATTGGGCTTCTAGTGGAGGAAATGTTAAGTTTTTCTTCAAGCCTCATGAGCCCTTTCAGTTAGAATGGACGCCTGAAACAAGAGACAGATGAATAAGAGAAAGACAGTTGTTTATTAACATGTATATTTCATGTATACATGGGAGATATCCAGAGAAAAATTCTCCAAAAGTGACCTTGAATTCCAGCTTATAGAGCCTCTTCAACAAAGGAGTAAATTTTTAGAGAGTGTCAAGATGTAGGAAGAGGACTTTAAGTCTCCTTTATAAATGGAAATTTCCTTTACTGAAGAACAACTTGTGCCCTGTTTTTATAGCTTTCCCTGTGTCTGCTGGCTTTTCAGTGGCCTTTAGCTCAAAATAATGCATATGCCAAAAGAGGCATATTTGGGGGTAGTATATTCTGGCACCTTTCAACACCATATCTTCAAATGTCAAAGAGCCTGCTCCATGAAAAAGGATTAGGTTAGGTTTGTTCTGGGTCAGCCAGACAGCAGATGGAAGACCAGTGGGTGGATACTGTAGAGAGACAGATCTGACTGAACATGGAAAAACTGGCAATGGTCGCAGCTATTTGACAGTGAAATGGGCAGTCTTAAGAGAAAGAAAGTGACCTTGTCAATGCCCGTTAGCCAAGAGTCTGGACAAGAGCTTTATAAGGATGATACAGGGAGGATTATAGGGAATCAGGGTGATGTAATTGTTAGGTAGGAATTCAGGGTCACCAAGATGATGGAGGCAGGGTATAAGAAAAAGGCCGTTAGAGGACAAGACAGGGAGATGAGTCATCATGTCCCTGTTTATAGTGTCCCATTACCATGACAATTTTCGCCACTGGGGACTCATCACCCATGATAACTCCTACCATAGGTGTGATATTCTAAAATAACCAGTGGGAGCAAGTGGGATAAGTTTTTCAATCAGAGCCACATAGGGAAGAGAATGCCTCACAGCTCAGCATATAAAACATGAATTTCCAGATATGAGGCCCTCAAGCCTCTCTCTATCTCTTGCTTGGCCCACTCTGCTCTATCTTAGGAAATGCTACTTTCACCTTCAGTATCAATAAATCTGTACCTTACCTGTTACTTCTAGGTATCTTGATCAATTCTTAGTTCAGGACATTGGACCCCAGCTGGATACCCAATAATAACATAATGAAAAGAGCCTGGGTTCTGGTTTTAAATTTTGACTCTGGCTTGTGCTGGCTAGGTGCCCTTGTGTGAGTTTCTTAACCCCTCGACTTCAGTCTATTTACCTAAAAAATAAAATAAGTATGTCTATCTTACTGGGTCACTGTGATATAACAATGTTAGCACAAATATTTAACAAATGGCATCTATTTTTATCATTATTACTGTTTTTGATTATTGCCTTATTAGGATTTTACAAGAATCACTCATATACATGTTTTGCTTAAAGCATACTTTACCAAAGCTCTGGGAGAAAACAATTTAAAGTTTAATATTAGACATCCTTAAAATAGCCCTTCAACCATTTCCATTACTTCAACCTCTCACATTGCCTTCTTCTTTCTTTTTTCTTTCCTTCTAGATCATTCCCAGAGCTCTGGATTCTTTTTACTCTCCCAGGCACAGTATTATCCAGTTCTTCTCAATCCCTATCTGCAACTTGGTTGCTTTCCACTTGAGCATTCAAGGTACCCAGCTGAATATTAACCTGCATGGAAGCACCAAGGCCCAGCAGAAGCCATAAAAGTTATTTTACCAAGGTTCTTCCAGAATATAATCACCTGTTTTATAGTATTTTTTCTTTCCTCCAAAGTGTATTCTCTGAGCTTCCACCAGATAGAGAAAGATTATATAAGAGCACAAATAAGTGGTATGTCAAATCCCCCCGCCCCCCACCCACACGCAACCACCATTGACTTTTTGCTTCTTTAGGGAAAAGTTTAAGGTCCAGAGCTGGAGAGAGACTTAAGGGACTCAACTAAGAGGCTATATATTACTTACCTATGTAGATATAAATTTACAACTGTAACAGTGATCCACTTTATGCTTTGAATGTAACCCTTGCTGCTCTGCCACTGCAATTTATTTTTTTTAATTATTTTTTTAATAATAACATTATTGTATATTTTAGATCTTTATTTCGTTTATTTATATTTTTTATATGGTGCTGAGGATGAACCCAGTGCCTCACAATGCTAGGCAAGAGCTCTACCACTGACCTACAACCACTGCAATTTATTTTTAAAGTGGAAATGTTTCTTTCTCTTCCTCTCTCCCTGCTCCTCCCTAATCTCTCTCTCTCCCTAATCTCAGGGGAAACAGGATTACCTTTCTTCCCCATCCTAGGCAGAGTTATCTGTCTCTGAGTACACACCCACCATAGGAATCAAGTAATCCAGACTTTGGGGATGTACAGAAGATCTCAGAAATGACTATCTTCAAAATCAACAAGTGAATTATAACTCCAACAAAGAACATGTGGAATGTAGCCTTTGAATCACCTCTTTAAAAGCCCCCTGTTCCTGCTGATGGGCAGAATCACAGTCTTTGGGACAGGAGTCCCTGTGTTTCTCTTTTGCTAGCAAAGCAATAAAATTTTTTCCTTTTTCTCAAAACAGTGTCCTTGTAATTGCATTGGCATCGGGAACAAGGACCAAGATTTCAGCAATATAACCATACTCTCAGACTTCTTAAGATTTTTTTTTTTTAGCTAGCCAGACTGTCTAAATTCACTGAGAATTTGTGATCCATATTGGGCCGATTTGACTCAGAAGAGGTGGGGTGGGGGTGGGGATGGAAACAAGCTAGGCTGTATTGCCCTGTCTCTATTACATGCTGGCTTTGTGGGGTTCAGAGAACAAAAAGAGAGAAGAGTCATATTTATTCCCCTGGACTCTTCCTGCTAGGCCATGGTTTGTGTTCCTCTGTGTGGCTCCAGTTCCCTCCCCATGCCCAATGAGCATGTAGTAGAAGTTTTCCTCTATTGCTAACGGGGTGCTTCACCAGCCCCAGCTGCTTAACTCAACCTACATCCCTATAAATAGTTCTTTCATCAAACACTCTTCAGTTTCCCTTTTGAGTGTGCTAATATTTCCTGCCTCGACTTCTGTTTGATACACTAGAAAGATAATTTTCAAAACAAAGGTAAAATCAAGTCTCATGAAGCTATAAAATGAACACCTGCCAAAATTTTTATTTAACACATTAATTTAATGAGAGAACCAGGAAAAAAAAAGGTACAATCAGTTCAAAGGAGAAGTCAAACAGTAGCAATACAGAAAGGAATTTGCAAAGGCTACAAAACTGACTTTTCCCTAGGGAATCAAGGAGGGTGGTCGCTCTATCTGGCAGATTTATTTGCATTGTTATCAGTTATCTCCAATTTACATAGTTATAAAACTGAAATAGTTATAAACCCTGGAAAGTTTTGCTTTAAGCAATGTTTAGCATTCCACCAAAGGTCGGTTTATTCCTATATACATTTGACTGCTTTCTTGAAGGGGTACAGTCATTCAAGTCATTACCAGTGCCCATGATGTGGAGGGATTTGTTTTAGGGGAAACACAGGTTTTATTTGGAATAAGTACTTTGATATGCTGCTGGAGTGGAAGGAGCAATCCCAGAGGAAGGCTCACAAAGAGCTCTGCAGGAAGCCAGAGGAGGAATTCACTTTGTAGAGCAAAGGGGAGGGAGAGGGGGCAGATTGCTAAGGCTGGTTCAAGCAGTGAGCACTATTTGTAACGCCCACATTTAGTGGTTTACTAAAAAAAAAAAATGTAAAACCTTGTGGAGACTGAATTCCTTGTGCCTTTGTGCAAAGTGGAGGAAAAAGGCAGACTTTTTCCCCCCCCCCCAGGAAAATTGGAGCCAATTGGGACAGCATTTGTACCTAAGGCGTATAAGTGGGGATGAGATGGGGGAGTATAAAGTAGTAAAGCCCTAAGAATTTTTAGACACAAACAAGTAGAACTCTGGACTTAGACAAATGGGAATTGGTAATGTTAAAAGATAAAACTCAGGGCTGGGGACATACCTCAGTGGTAAAGCACTTGCCTATCATGTGCAAAGCTCTGGGTTAAACTCCAGTAAAACAAAACAAAACAAAACAACTTAGACACATTAAAAATTTAAAGATCTTGGGGGGCTGCGGTTGTGGCTCAGCGGTAGAGCGCTCGCCTTGCACTTATAAGGCGCTGGGTTCGATCCTCAGCACCACATAAAAATAAATAAATAAAATATTGTCTCCAACTACAACTAAAAAATATATATATAAAAAAAATTAAAGATCTTGAACAGACAGACAGAAGCAATTCATGCTTTGGGCAACTCTGGTCTGCACGGGGTTCCTGGTTCTAATGAAGGGGCATGAAGGGAAGGCAAGAAGATGACGCTGGATCAACAGGCTTATCTGGATCATTCCAGTGGAAGGATCTCAGTTGAGATTATTTTGCAGTCTGCTTGGTTTATACTGGGTTGGGCTTTAGTTTGCTTATGTAGAAACCCAAAGCCCTGGGGCCCCTTACATATAATGACCTCCAATTAATTATTTTAATAGTGATTTGAACTTAAGCCCGAGGGTTAAGAAATCTTCTGGCAAGGTCTGAATTACATGTGTGTGCAAGACCAGAATGCACTTCCCCCAAAAGTATAGATTTGTTGAACTGAAGACCAAATGAAAGATCCAAGAGAGCTCTCCACCCTCCGTATATTGATCTAAAAACAGGGCATGGATTTCGAAAGACAAGGTTTCCTACTCTTTCCCAGGGAGAACAAAGGTTAACCATTAAAGCCAACTTTAGATACTTAACAGCCTGGAGATGGTTCCAGAGGAATTTATATTTACAAGTTTCATTAGCCTTTATTTGCCATTCATTTGCTGTCTCTAGACTCAAAGTGCTTTTCCTCTGTCACTACAATTCACTGTTCTTTGTTGAAGATGCTGTATAAACTGTAATTCAAAGTTACCTCTAAGGAACTATTCATTTTCCCAGGGTTTCTCATGTACATGAATTATACATATTAATAAAACTTGGTTTTTCTTTTATTAATCTGTTCTTTTAACAGGTATCTATTTCAACTAATATTATTTTTTCCCTACATATGCATCGGGTAGTTCAATGTCTAGTTTCAGCACAGATTTTCCTTTATTTCTTCCATTTCATGTCTTAAGTTCTTAGTTATTTTTCTGGAGTTCATTTGTTCAATAATTTTCTTAGAACATGCTATGCGCTGGGCAGACACCATGTTAGGCACTTGGGAATCCAGGTCCCTGTTCTCACAAGACTTCTAAGGGGAAGAGACAAATAATAAATACAGTTATTATCTCAGAAAGTGCTCAACATTACAAAGAGAAGGATACAAAGTCATTGGGTTATTCATTGCGGAAAACTACAAGTTGCCACTTGGGAAAGGAAATATCAACTTACAAAAGCTCAGCTTTTTGAGCCAGCCAGAGCTTTACTTCAGTCTTACTGCTGATTTAGAGGAGTCACTGTAACTAGATCAACAGAACACTGCTTCTGTGGGTCAGCTACCAGGACTGGCACATGGTTCCCTATGCAGCTGTAATGTCACTCTGCCTCTCATGGGGTATCTTGATGGCATGGCCCACAAGGGTAGCTTAAGACAAATGTCTCACGTATCTTGTCAAACTCAGACACAACAAAGACTACTGTGTGCCTCCCAATGTTCTTTATCCACACATTGGAGGAGTTAGGAGTTAGGAAATTGCACAGAGGTAGGTAGGATACCCCAGTGGCCCAAGTTATATCCTATTGATTTCACATACCATTTTACACATGAGGATACTAAGGCATCAGCTATTTAAACTTGCCTGGGACATACAAGTAGAAAGTGGCACAGAGGGACTTGAATGAAGACCTGGCTGCAGAGATCCTTGATGCCTGAAATGTGATCCATGGGCCAGCAGCAACCCAGGCCTTGGCACCTGTTAAAATAGGAGGCTCTGAGCCCCATCCCAGATTGCCTAAAAAACAAACTTGCACCTGAACAACATCCTCAGCTCATTCTTAGCATGTTAAAATCTTAAGGACTGTTCTATATATATATAGTTTAGTCGTAGTTGCACACAATACCTTTATTTTATTCATTTTTATGTGGTGCTGAGGATTGAACCCAGGACTTTGCATGTGCTAGGTGAGTATTCTACGGCTGAGCCACAACCACAACCCCTAAGGACTGTTTTTAACCACTCTGTTGAGACTTCCTAACTACCCTTAGTTTCCTCAGGTAAGAATCCTGAACTTCAGTTCCACCAGCAATTTGGTGACACCTTGGAATCAAACATTCCCCAAGTCTTCCTGGAGGGGGAAAAAATTGCATTATAATAGCAGTTAACAGGTCTTTGAATCAATGCATTTTGGGATGTGGGAGCTAGGCATGGAATTTTTCTATCTGGTCTAACATATATGATGTAACTTAAGTGTGAGATGGGTACTGTGAACATTTCATCTTCTGCCCAGCAAAGGAAACTGCAGCCTGTCTTCCCACTAGAGGAAATCAAGTAACTGAAAGTGTGAAAATAACTCCAAGAAAATATCCAAAAGAAAAATCTGCTGTTTAATATTCTTCCATTTCAGGAGGGGGAAAAATTAAGAAGAATCAGTACATAGCAATGTCTAGATACCTACTTGATGATTGTAACATACCGGCTATGAGTTACCTGATCCCAATCTACCTGATCATAATCCATATTATGGTCATGGTCTTAAGGAGAGTGTGTCTAACAAAGAAATAAGATAGGTCTTGTTCAAACTGACCCATGCTATTGAGTACCTTAAATTTAAAAGTTGGGTCACACTGTGTTGCCTAGGTTGGTTATGAACTCCTGGGCTCGAGATGCTCCTGCCTCAGCCTCCTAAGTGACTAGGACTACAGGCACGTGTCACCTTGTGCACCATGGCACCTATGTTATGGTGTATATTTTTAGCTTGCGGGAAGACATTTGGGCTTGCAGATTGTAATTTCAACAACTACTACTAAATCATGGGTTGACATATTGACGGATGAGGAGATAAAGTTCCAATGACAACAAAAATTAACTGTTTATCTGTGAGAGGAGGAAATAGATCTAGATTTCCATGCTCCTTAACATTTTATGATTCTACATCAACATGTAAAAGTAGGTAACATTTAATGAGCACTTCCAACTTTTCTCATTTACTACCTACAAGAAACTATGAAAGAGATTATCAACCATATTTTACAGATGAAGAGAATGGGACCAAAGATTTGAATAACTTCCCCCAGCTTATATCCTTAGAGGTGAAGCTAACATTTTCCAACACGCTTCATGCTTTTCTGTGTTGTCAATCATGTCTGGATGGCAAAAGCACCTCTAGCTACTTAGCTCCTATTACTGATGCAGTGGGAGAACCACAGAGATGAGGCATTTGGTGGGCAGAGCCCTTTTAATACACAGGCCATCCAATGATCTAAAGCAGGTCTCATGACTGCACTTTGTGTCATCTGGGAGCTTCAAGCAGTACTAAAGTCTGGGACTTACCCTCCAAGATTCTGATACGGTCAGTGTAGACAGAATTCTGGGCATCAAGACTTGGGGGGTAAAAAAATGTTCCTTAGGTGATTCAAATGTGTAGCCCAGGTTGAGAAGGTCTACTTCAAATGTTATGTAAAAAGGAATTTTCTAGGGTCAAGTTTCACCCCCAAAGTATCAGATTGTCTTATATATAACCATTAATATCTAGATTCAAGGTTTTTAATTCTGCAACCTATAAAGTGAAGTCACTTATGCTTGTCAATACAATGTTATTTTAGATTATAAGCTTCCTATAAATTGTCAGAGGTAGTGTCTTATTAGTATATGTATCCCCAGAACTTAATTTAATATCCCTAGGGTTTGTTTTTTTTTAACTCCCAATTGGAAAATGATCAAACCACATCTCACAATGACAGACCATCTACTTAAATCCACTGGTTATTTGCAAGTTGAATTCTTACCTAATAGGCTTTAAGATAATTCAAGTACCACACTCTAACCCTATAGTTTTGAGATCTGGGGGAGGTGGTCCAGGTTGAATAGTGAGAAATTACCTGATCTCTCCTAACATGGGTCTGTTTCCATGTCCTGGAACAAGCAGCATAATTGAGATGGTCCTGGGCAAGGGCAAAAGATTGAGGCACTTAAGCTTGGCTGACAGCTACAAAAATTGCACTTGACTCCCTCACTCCAGTGTAATCATCAACCATTACCTGGTTAGATTTGCGCTCTGTGGTGCCTGGCCCTCCCTTGCACAGGGCTGGACCAATTTTCTTGCTCTAGTTTTTTAGTTTATCCTTTGAGGATTTGACCATGCGTGCCTTTATGACTTTCCGACTAAATAAAGTCTTCTGGTTATACTCTGCAGACATGGCTTCAACTCCTAATAAAGAGCAGTCCCTAGTTCTAACAGCTAGATGAAATGCCTTTCCCAGACTGGCAAAATCTGAATTTTAAGGTATAAGAGAAAATGCATACTTGACAGCGACCTTGACCTATAAGAACAGGTGCCCCATTAGCTTTGCAATAGCCACTCTTTTGAGGTCATTCTGAAGTTCATTTTCTTCACTTCTTTGAACCTCCCCTTTTCTTCAATAAAAGTGGTCAGCCCCATCCTTTGATCTTGAGGAACTGCCTTAGTCATTCATTTTATGCTATGCAAGCTGACAAAATTCTTCTGCATTTGTTTTCTCAGCCCTGAAGATGTACACATGCAGAATCCAACCACCTACAGCATTGTACTTTTCCCTTCTTTAAACTCTCATTCCAACTTGGTCCTCCACAACATCCTTTCATCTCATTAAGATGTTTTCATTTAAGAAAAGGCTTGGTCCTATCCCTAAAAATTGTAAGCAGTTTTATGGAAGTCCTCTAAATTAAATGCTCGGGCAAAGAACATATTTTCTGACTATTTTGCCAAACCAGTTCTGGTGACTAATATAATGACATGCCACATCCCACATGCATTCTAGAAAGCAAGTGACTCAAGCCATAAGAACTTTTATTTTTTATGCCATGGTCTCATTACTGAGTAATACCTTATCCTTCACAGCCATAGCCTTTGAAGCAGATCAATCAATGCAAACTTGCCATTTATAGGTATCTTGAACAAACCACTATAAGGCCATTTTCTGTAACTTATAAAAAAAAAAAAAAGGAAATTTAAAACATCAAAAACAGTTTCAAGAGGATTTAAAAAAAAAAAAAACCCCTCAATCAAATTTACATTGCACTCCTTTGGGTACTAGTATCTTTGGCTGATCTGGGATTATTTGGGCTCTTAAGAATAAATATCAAAAACTTTAGTTTGGCTTGATGAAATAAGAAAGGGAATTCAAATTGTCATTTATGAAGTTGTTTCACAATATAATGTTGTGTCACTAAGGAATGAACATTTTCATAAAAAATTTATTTCACACTTTTATACAAATATCCACAGGTATTTTCTAATCATGAAATAATTTTACAATGATAGTTAGTATAAAAACGTATCAAATGCAAACAGACCAGTGACTTGACTTGAGATGACATTTTTAACAACTATAAATTTAAACACCACAAACATTCTTGTTTTGTTTTTGAACTACCCTCCCACCCTTCTTTTTAGGACATTCATTTTCATAACAATGTTTAAAAACACCGTCAAAATATTGGATTAATATCCTATAAAGCCAATGTGTCTATTAGGCTCCATGTTATCCAAATAAGAAACTGAGACTTAAAACACTGTTATGATCTGTTTTAGAGAAATTTTTGTAAATAAAACATCATTTATAAAATTTTTATGAATGAAAATTCCAAGTACAACCAGAATAAAGTTCTTAGTATCTTCAGGGTACAATATTTATGAAAATAAAAAATTAAAACTCCAAAGCAACAATGGCATATATAGCTGTATTTTGTTCTCTTAAAAGATTGAAACACTGCTTATGCTATCGCCAAATGAATTAGCACCTGTTTGCTCTTGCTCCCCATATAACTTTAACATTTTAAAGCAGAGAATTTTGTTTAAAATTCCACTTTCATATATATTCAATCTCTATTGAATGTCTAGAGTCATTGCTGTCTTTCCTTCCCACCCCAGCCAGCTTTTACAATTAAACAATCTGAAGATCTTCTTAAAATAGTTCCAAAGTCATCTTGGAAATTTTGATAGGGAAGGACACTAAATATAGAACACCAACTCACTAATTAAATGGTTCCAATAACATTTAAAAAGCTTACAGCCATGATGTTCCATCTGACTGGGTCACCATTTGGGTAGCAGATACTCATTCAGTAGTCTTACACTGGATCGGTTTGGATCCACCATAGGCACTCACCGATTAGTTCAAGTCCTGAATATACAGTATTTGCAGCAGTGAGTAAACAAGCCCTAGAGTTCAATGAACAAACTCATTTTCTCCACAAAGTTCCTGAAAGTTATAGCACTAAATTCAGAAATATCACACAGGGCTCTAAACTAAAAATAATAATAATATCAGGTGTCAGGTAAGAATTAAACATCTTTGTTACATCAAACATCTTGATTGTTTTTTCTTAAACTTTTTGTGTTGGGGGGGAGAAGCTGTCATGAAGGAGATGTCATAATTTACAGATAAGTTATTAAAACAACTCTCTGGTATATTTTATAAAGGATTATTTTCTTTTTGCAAGAAATAACTTGGGTCAATCAATGATCTCCCATGTTCCAATTCTGATTGTTTAAATCAACCTGAAGGATCTTTGGCTTGTTAGTCAATAACAAAATGGTTTAAAGAAAAAAATAAATATCACATACAAACAAGTATCACTAGCATTCAAGTCTGTTGCACCTGTGTGTTTTAGTGAAAAGGGAGAAGGGAACCTGTGTGCACTTGGTGTGAGCAAGGAGTCACATCTAGGGAATGGACAGAGAGAGTAGGATGGCAACATCACCTTCTATTGCACACTTAACTTTAGACAGCACTTGAAACTGAGACACAGCTGCCTTGATGGCAGAGTCTTGTGCTGCAGGACACTTAACTTGCAGGTTCTCTGATCCTACAGGAAGGATGCTCACAGCAGCAGGCTAGGACGGCCATTCTGTTAGCGCAGGTGAATGTGGGTGCTACCAGGAGGATGTTGCCTGAGTGCACCTGGGCAGGCCCGTCCCCAGAGCGTGTGGGTCAGTCACACCAAAAACAAAGGCAACCCAGAAAGTTAAATTAAGGCAGTTAAAGAAAGATCCATTTCAATAGTCTTAAATTTGGCTGTGCAAAACAGAAGCTTTAGGCTGTGTAACAATATCCACAGTGAAAACTGTAGGTTCGTACTGTGTGTAGTCAGTCTGAAATTAATCCTCAGGTACTGAACAGGCTCTTAAATCCATTTGTATTTGAGTTGGGAAAAAAAAACAACAAATAAACCAAAAAGCATTTTGGGTACTGTGAAGCTTTTCTGGTCCCCTAGGAATAACTTTCATTTTCATTCCACTTTGTGACCCACTGTTTTTTTTCAAGGTTATCATTGTATTTTTCATCTTTGATCTCTCGCTCTTCTTTACGGATCCTTACAGCATGGTATCGGGGAACGCTATCATCGTACCTAGAGCGCTTAAAGAATCCACACTGGAGAAGGGGGAGAGAAAAACAGACACAAATTAATTAGTCTCAAGAAAACCAACTACATCAAATTGGAATGGCCTAAGCTTTCTGTTCATCTGTATCTACCTTTGGATTAAGGGGAAAAAAAGACACTATCTTCTTTCAAGAAAGCACTGGTAGGTTGAAAAGAAATAGCAGCCAGTGGAAACAAGAGAACAGCCCTAAAACTCAAAGAAAAGTCCATTTTTTATCTGGTCTTTTCATTGTACAATAATGTAGGTTTTTTTCCTTTCCTCCATACTGGGAATTGAACCCAAGGGTGCTTTACCCCTGAGCTATATCCCCAGCCTTTAAAAAAAAATTTTTGAGATAGTGTATCGATAAATTGCCCAGACAGGCCTTGAACTTTCGATCCTCCTGCCTCAGCCTCCTGAGTTGCTAGGATTAGAGGTGTGCGCCAGTGCACCCAGCTGTAAGTTATCTCTTGACTAACAATTTAAGAGTTTGTGAAAGCATGCTTCTATTAAAAAAAAAAAAAAATCATGATATTTGTAAAATATCCAAATTTCAGATTACTAAATGACTTGAAAAACAATTTTTTAGAGTGATTTTTAATAGACATAAAACAAAAATTATTTCATGCCCTTCTCCCACTAGTTAGGTGGAAACCAGGTCACAAATACTTTACAAATTTGAAAATATTGTGTTCCAATGGGTCAATTTAAGAGTCTTTTCCTGTCCACTGAGACTTCAGTACACATCACATTTCTCATTAGCTAGAAGGTATTTTATATCACCTGGATTTGCTGTTGTTTCCAATTAAGATGTTACCACAGTAAATCATGAAGTAATAGTGTACTGCAATAAAATCAATCGTGTACCACACAGGACTTAAGAAAAGTAATGGAGTTTGAATTTTGGAGCATTCCCTAATTTTTCTTCTTCTTTTGCAAAAAGACAGCATTTACATTCAAATTGGTAATGAATAGATATTTTATTCACTTTAAAAAATTCATTCTGATCCAAAGTATGTGGAGAATATACCTGAATATTTTTGAATCAGATTGAATTTTTAATGCATAAAAATGTGGGGGTTTTTTTGAAGGTATGTTTTCAAGTTAAAAATGCAGCTTAGAAGGATGAAGAAGATAACTTAGAATGGTTGATTAATGTGTTTATTACATGATGGCAACAGGAATAGAACATTTATGTTGAAGAATGTTATATTATAAAAATGTCAGGGCAAGACAAAATCATATGCCTATGAACCATGAGGTTTTATTCTAGTCATTTCTACATGGACTTGTTTAGTATTCTGTGCAAAAAAAAGTCAGTATATTTATCACAAAATGAAACTGTTGCCTATTCCATTTTTAAAAAGTAAATTAAGGATAAAATGTAAAGTCAAAAGAGCAATGCTGGGAATTCATTGTGACAGTGCCACATGAAGGAATTCAGGAATCATTCTTTCTTTTTGTGTCCATAGAAATGGAAAAAGGAATCACCCAAAATTCCTCCTTCCATGGCTTTTCAAACCAGAGAAGCAAAACATGAATTAAAATTAACTGAGACTCAAGGCAGAATAAAATCTCTATAAGCATGAAACATGGTCAAACTCCATTACAACATAATGAAATAAAAACTACCCAGAACTTTTTTGTACTGGAATTTTGTATATAGAAAGTTACTTTGGCAGATGACTATTTTTCTGAAGTTGATCATAAAGCCCATAAGGCTGACAGTCACTCTTTGTTGTAATGGTCTTTGGCCTGAAGGAGATATGCAGGGAAAGGAAGTTGCATGCTTAGGTAGCATAAAATGATTTCCAAGCAACCATAAAAAGCATTCCAAGCCTGCCCCATCATTTCATAGCAAGGAGAACAAAAAGAGGAAACCTCTTTGTCAAGAGAAACACAAAGTTTCCAACATGCAACAGGTTAATTAGGCAGTCAACACAAGCTTCTATCCCTGGGAAATTCCAAAATGAACAAGAAATCTGAGAGATTTCTTATGCACCTTTGAAATTCCGAGTGGGATGCTACACACTGGATTAACAGCACGGGGCAAACTGGGCTACTATGGAGGTCTAAAACCTCCTTTTATGTGTGCAAAGGTTGCGATTTTCTTCATTGCTGTGGGTGATGTTTAACAAGAACACAAAATAACTCACCTGCAAAAAAAGATTCTTTGTGCATTGAAACAAACAAACAAAAAACAAACCTGTGTATTTTCAAGTGACATAAATAAAATAAATCCAAGCAAGGCAAGCCAGTGTGGACATTTGGAAACATCTGTTAATGGAACACATAGCAAGCTGTCGCTCTTAAAGTTAGCCACCACAACCATAAGCAGGTCCCACAGCTAGCAATTAAAAAACATTGATCAATTACCAATTACAGAAGTAGATCAATACTATGCATCAGAAGTAAGCCTCTCTTTATCAGACGGCTGAGCATGGATCTCAGCCTTGTGATATGTGGCATCATAATGATCTTTCTTATTTCTCTTGAAGAAACCACACTATAAGGAAGCAAGGTATTTAGTCAATTTTACAGCTTTGTGGATAAGAGAAGAGCTAAACAAAAGAACATCTCAGATTTTAACCTGCTTTCTATTTATGGCCCCTTGCCAGAGACCTGGTCAACCAGAAGTGAGCTGCCACTGCATATATTATCCTGGGACAGCGTTCAACACATGCTATTATTGAGGGTCTCTGGTCAAATGGTTACATGGAGATGCTAATCCACTAATTTTTTTTTTATTTGTAGACAAAATCCTAAGGACAAAAATCATTCTAAAAAGGAAAAATCTATGCATGTTTGATTGTAGTTTTGGCTGATTTCTTCTCACAGAATAGAATCCAAAAGGGCAAAAGAGTGACTTTTACAGTCTATTGAGACAAAGGTTAGAAACTAAATTCCCTAAGTAAAACTTAGCACAAATCCAAATAAAATATAGACATACTGTACTTTTCTGCCTTTTGCAGTAAATTTTACGGAACAAATTCCATTTACTTAAGACCTTTGGATCTGTGGGGTGAATCGCAATACAAATTCGAATACACTGTCATGAAAGCATGATTGCTATCATTTTCCCAAATTCTGAACCACCACATAACCCTTAAATGGTAGGAATCTGTGTTCCTCAGGTTAGGACACTCTAAATAAGTATAAAAGTATAATTCCACTTTCTACTATAATTTCCTTCATTCAAGAATGGAGAACTTTTTTCTGTTTATTTTTATCTAGTTCATAAGGTCATGGAACTGCTCTTTGGAATAAACTTGGCTGAACAAATCTTTCCTGGAAAATTCTGCCAACTAGTGAAAGTAAAAATCTAGATCCATTTTGCATGATATGACAGCTACTAACTACATGTGACTATTCAAATTTAACATTCAGTAATTCTGTCACAATAGCCATATTACAAGTGCTCAATGGCCACATGTGACTCTTGTCTACCATACTGGACAGTGTCATTCCAGAACATTTCCATTACTAAAGAAAGATGTGTTGGGCACTGTTGAACTAGACTACTTGAGATTTATCTATGACATCCAATGCAATAGACAGTGAACACACCCAGCCAACTTTCAATAAGTACTAGTAGATAGATAACGAGTAGGAAGAATGAACCAGGATCCAAGAGTCCTGGGTCCTGCCTCCAACATATCAACATATTTTTTGGCAGAAGTGCGGGGGGGTGGGGGTGGGGAGAGAAGGTATTTGGGGATTGGATTGAATCCAGGGATACTTTACCACTTAGCTACTTCCCCAGTGCTTTTTATTTTTATTTAAATTTGAGACAGTGTCTCATTAAGTTTCTGAGGCTGGCCTTAAACTTGTGATCCTCCCACTGTGGCCTCCCGAGTCTCTGGGATTACAGGTATATACCACCACAGCCAGCAGCAACATTCTTAATATCCCTGATCTAAAAAATGAAAGTGAATGGATCAGCTGAAGACTTTTACATTCTAGCAAAATCCTAGGCAAAGCAGATAAAAGTAGAACTTCTCTGTTTAAAGTAGAGGTCTCTATCTGCTTAGTTTAGTTGTGCCACCCATGCAGAGGTACAAAACTCAAATTTAAAGACCACTGAACCAGAATCTTTTCGGACCATAATATTCTATGGCCTTAAAAATAAATAATTTAGTTTCAGAAAGAATATAAAGTAATAAGAATTACTTTCATGTGGGGATTAGAGAAATTATCTGATAGAGTCCCCTTGAGGGTCTGGATACTTCAGAGCTTAAAACAAAAAACAAAACAAACAAACAAAAAAAAAACCCAATGAAATCACCAAAGTCCAATCTGCTTATTAAACAGCTGAAGCAAATCAGAGCCCCAGAGAGGTGAAATTATTTGCCCAGGATTATAATCACAGAGCATGGTCTCTTAACCCTCAACCCACTGCTTTGTCTCAGTGAGGATTAAAGACTGCCAATAAGATCTGCTCTGAAGATTGTCCTTGTGACCTCCTCAAAAAAAACATAAGCCCACACCAAACCCCAAATTTAGTTTCTGAGATAATAATAATTGTCATGGCAACTCCTACATGGGCTGGCTATGCGTGCTAGAGAAACATACTGCCTGAGGTAAACATCAGGGATAAAACTAGCTAAAGTCCCATCAATAGGAGTCTTGGTATGAACTGATAAGTGGCATCAATCACATGTTAAGAGCACCTTAGAAAATTATCTTAGGCTGAACCAGGAAGTTACTTGGAAGAATAGAGCAAAAGAGAGATGCCTGACATTTGAAAGTAAACAAATCCTTGAAACCTTGTCCATTTATATTTTTGAGTCAAGGAAAGGAAAAGGAACCCTTTGATTCTAGAAGGTGATTAGTTCAGCCAAAACTCTCCAGACCAGATGTGTTTAGGAATCCAGAATATGGGGCATTTTAGAAATGCACTATGCTGCATACATAATGCCACTGTAATAAAAATATTAATATTTCTGCAGTAAAACTGATGAATAAAGGACAAAGACTATACATGGCTTTTCTTCATATCATGTCAGGTTTTCTGGTAAATCAATCCTTAAAAACCTTTCTTGGAATCACAGATAAGGTACTAGAGACCTTTGATATTCACTGGGAATAATACAAAATCTATAGGTTGGTTTGTATCCAAGTCATATGCCCTTTTCATGATATAGATTGTTTATTGGTGGGGAGAAAGAGGGATGATATCATATGTATCATATATAGTCAAGAGACCAAATTCTAATGAGCATCACATTGAGCCCAGACCTCGCTTATGTTTGATGTAGGCTATGATGAACCCCTTTGAGATGGTGCTATTCATTCATTTCATGTTTTCTTTTTTTTAAATTTAATTTAATTTTTTTATTAGCTACACATGACATTACAATGCATTCATTTCATGTTTTCTATTTGTACTCTAGCTGCAAATGTAACCAACGCCAATGGCTGCCTTGAATTTTTTTTTTTTTTAAATAAAAGTTGAAACTAGCTGGAATACAAAATCAGATTAATCTTATATCCAATAATTTATCTTAGATCCAGACTTTGATTTTATGTAAAGAAAATGCTAAAGTAGTAAAATTTAAATTTGTTATTTGCCAAATATGCTAAATTATATGCATGAGACAACAAAATGTATTATTTGAGAATCTTCTTGTGTGCTAGTCATTGTAAAATCCTCTCAAATTTACTATATGTTGGAAAAATTTCATCATAAAATGTTGGGAAAAAAGGAAGCAATGAAAGAGAAAAATAAGCCATACTCTGATATTAATTCACCCTTTTTAAAATGTGAAATAGTTTGTATCACGAAACTCAAATGCTAGATATGACTTACCTTCCATAGTAAAAACACTAATAGAGCAAGCATCAAAATCCCAGCAAGAATAGCAACGAGAATGATCCACCAAGGTACTCCGGAGTACTGAGCTGCAGTTTTTGAGGGAAACACAGTCACACGAACCTACAGTGTATAAAAGAAAGCAAACTGCTGTAAATTGGGGTGTCGGTTAATGCCAGGGGTCTATAGTTCTACTTCTGATTCTGAACATATTTTGAACAACAGTCTATGGACAGATAAGTTGACTTTCTGGTGAAGATCCTTTTTCTTAATGTAGTGGAATCACAGTGCTCCAAGAGATATTCCCTGAAGATCTTTTCCCAGGGACTGGAAAAGGCTGGGCTATGCTCTAACAAAGTAGTTATTTCTTTGCCAACTTATCTTTTTTAAAAAATGTTTTTTTAAGCAAAGGTAGAGAAACTAAAATGAACCATCATGTATTCATTGCCCTGTTTTAACAATTATCAATAAACAGCCAATCTTCTTTCAACTATATAACCTAGTATCTTTTTTTTTTTTTTTTGGTCTGGCTAGGTACAGAACCTTCCATTTGCTAGGCAAGTACTCTGACACTGAGCTACGTCTCCAGATCTTAACTTGGTACCCTTTTGAAAAAGATCACATTTTTTTTTTTTTTTTTTAAGTACCCAAGACTGAACCCTGGGATGCTTAACCCCTGAGCCACATTCCCAGCCCTTTTTGAATTTTTTATTTTGAAACCTCGATAAATTGCTGAGGTTGGCTTTGAATTGTCTTGGCCTCCCAAATCCCTTGAATTACAGGTGAGCAGGTTCACACTTTCTTTTAGTTACCTTTTGGCAAGGAAAATAAAAGGGCCAGTTTTCACACAATTAACATACAAGCTTCAGATTTTAAAGATATAAAATACAAATAGAGATGGAACTGCATGAATAATAGACAGCATTTTATCTTTTTCCTATGATATTGAAATGAAAGGCCTTATAAACAATACGATTTCCTGAAATGGCTACAAAACTGTGTGAACAAGCTAGACCCTAGATTCATTCTGAAGCAGTTTAAACTCAACTTTTTATTTCTTTTTCGTTTTTTGGTAGTACTGTGGATTGAACCCAGGGGAGCTCTACCACTGAGCTACATCCTCAGACCTTTTTATATTTGAGACAGGGTCTCGCTAAGTTGCTGAGGCTGGTCTTGCATTTACAATCCTCCTGCCTTAGTTTACTGAGGGCTGCGTCACCATACCTGGCTTAATCTCCGAACATTTGAGAGTTGGCAAACACTTATAAAAATAAACATAGTGTTTATCCAGAAACCTAAAGAGTTGTTTTTGGCAATTTTGCAACCACTCAGATGCGCTCATTCACATTTGTCCACTCTGTCTAAAGGAAGTCCAGTAGAATCCAAACGGATTTTTGTGATGCCAAGCACGATTTTTCAAAGCCTAGAAAAGACTGTGATTGCTACAATGATTAGAGAGCTGCTGGCTTAAAAGTTTCCAAACTAAGAGACTATAAAGCAAAGGGTAAACAAAACTCCAGGGAGTACTTAACTTGAAAGACACAGGCTTCAACCCTGAATACTGCTTGAACGTGTAATTATGTCTACACTGGGCTACAATATTTCTATAGTGTACTATAACTCATTTTTTAAAACCTCTTCATTAAAGTACTTCTTTTCCCACTTCCACTAGAAAACAGTTCATCAACCTCATGTGACTTACAGAAAATAAGTAAAAAAGTAGAACTGATTTTAAGCACTTAATAAACAGGAGGTTACATCAGGTTAAACAGGAGGTTAAACAGGAGGTTACAGGAGTTTGCAGTCAACAGTCTACGATAGGCATAACACATTCACGAGCTGCCATTTTTCCTGGTGTGCCCTGAATGAATTTTCCCCCAAGCTTCCAGATCCAAGGTCACATCATGGCTCTTATGTCCCCTCCCCTCATCTCATAGGTGTCCGGCTTTAAGCCCAAACAACCCTTTTTTGAGATTGCTGGGTCCAGGTCAGGGGCATCAATACAGGGAAGAAAGAAGAAATGTGGGTACTTACTTTTACTTATCATATTTTCTGTTATATTTGGCAGCCAGGAAGCTTTGATATTCTCTACCTACTTCCTTAGGAATAAAGTGGAAATACACACCCCCCTAACAAACAATCCCTCCTTCCTTAGCCTGCTTCAATAATTCTCTCCTGGTTTAATCACCCAGATCATGAAATCCTTGACTGTATCTTTTTCAATTTTGCTTCTAGGATGCAGCACAGAGAAGGCAGATGTGTCCTTAACAGGTGCTTAACTGCATGGACTTAATTTAGTATATATTGGTAAAATATACTGGTAAGGCTGTAAGCCAACTACAACAAAACGATGACTTCCGCCAGCCTAGGCTGGACCTTATTTAACCTCGCTCCGTAAGTACCTAGCACAGGGAAGACACAGTGTGTCCTTGGGGCAAGATGATCAATGGATAGTCTCATTTATAAGAATAAATTCTCATAAATCTGAAGTGGATAGTGGGGATAGGTCTGTGGCAAGGGCATCAGCCTATGATAATTACATTGTGTACCAGTGCCTTTAAAACATCCCAGGATGGGAGAAACCATGTCCATCAATGGCTGCTGTCCAATAGGGTTAAACAAGATAATTTTTGGTTTTGTAGCCTGGGCCGAGATCCAGCAGAATCACTAAGCCCAGGTCTAGCCATTATTCCAACCAGAACTGAGAGACTTTAAATATTATAAAAACAAAACAAAACATTTCTCTGGGTATCAAAGAGTGAAGATTCAAGTCAGGACCTGGGCTAGCTACACATTTAAAGGACAGATGTGATTTGGAACAGGGAAGGTGAGAGGCCCGGTATCGTTTGTTTACTTTGTCAACTGAAGGGATTTTTTTGGCATGATAGTCACCCCAGCTGGGAATGGGAAGATGTGGGGAGCTGGCTGCAGGACTAAGTTAAGGGGAGACCAACTATGGGCTATGATCCCCAGCTCTGAGAAATTTTGTTTTGTCACTGTAATTGTTACTAATGAACAAGGATAGCTTAAGGCAAGTAGAAGTTACTATAGAGTGTGATGTCTCCAAAAACAACTTCTCCCCTTCGGTGTCATTAAAATGTATGCATTTCCACTAGGGTGATCTACACATGTGAACCTTATCCATAAGGGGAAAGGGCTCAAGCCCTATTGATACTTTACATTCCACATTAGTGAGCAGTGCAAAGACTACACTAGCTTGCCAACTGCCAAAATACTTTTGCTGAATTACTCTATAATGTAATGCTCTCAATTCTTATTGAACATCAGAACAAGAAATCACCTGGTGAAGGGATTTTCTATCTTTTATAAGGCTCTCTATTAAAGATACTATCCACTCTTAGTGAATGTTCCTCATATAAGAACCCATCTTATAAAAGGTATATCTCAGGGCTGAGATTGTGGTTCAGTGGTAGAGTACTTGCCTAGCATGTGTGAGTCACTGGGTTTGATCCACATAAAATAAATAAATAAAATAAAGGTATTGTGTCCATCTACTAAAAAAAAATATATGTGTGTGTGTGTGTGTGTGTGTATGTATATATATGATATATATCTCAAGGTCTTCTCTAAACTTAAAAGCAAAAAAGGAAATCTCATTCTCATGAAGAATGGAGTACTTACTATTATTATTTATTATTATTAGGTATCAGGGATTGAACCCAGGTGCACTTAACCACTGACCCACATCCCTAGCCCTTTTTTATATTTTATTTAGAGACAGGATCTTGCTAAGTTGCTTAGCTCCTTGATAAGTTGCTGAGGCTGGCTTTGAACTCACAATCCTCCTGTCTCAGCCTCCTGAGCCACCAGGATTATAGGCGTGTACCACCACGCCTGGCTGGGGGTACTTACTTTTTCTTATAATATTTTCTGTTATATTTGGCAGCCAGGAAGCTCTGATACTCTCTACTACTTCCTTAGGAATGAAGTGGAAATACACACACCCTTAACAAACAATCCCTCCTTCCTTGGCCTGCTTCAACAATTTTCTCCTGGTTCGATCATCTGGATCATGAAATCCTTGACTCTGTATCTTATTCAATTTTGCTTCTAGGATGCAGCCCAGAGAAGGCACATGTGTCCTTAACAGGTGCTTAACTGCATGGACTTAATTTAGTTGTTAATATGGAACCATCTTATCTAGTTCAACTGTGTAATTTTGGCTCTGATTCTGTTATGACAGTACTAATATAAAAATAAAAATGTTTTATTGAAACATTTTGGGTAATAAAGAAAAGGCTTTATCTTATTACTTTTTAAAATAGCATTAGAATAAAAGCAGTGAGAAATTGTTTTGATGTTAATGTCAAAAAGAAGACCAAATATACCACCTTTTATGCTTATCTGCAAAGAAAATAATCTTCAGACTAGAAAGGAGAGATGAAACCAAGATGAAGATGAAACTGCATCCCATAATAAGTAAGGGAATAAAGAAGGAAGTACAGTCTGACACTTGAATTAAGCTCAAATCTTCAGGCCCCAAAACTGCACCTTAAAATACTAAAGAAAAGTATAGGCATGATATCTGAGCTATTGTATCTCAGAAATCACAGAAAATAGGGGAGATATCAGAAGACTAGAGATGAGAAAAATGTCTCAATTTTCAAAAGAAATAGGCTTTAGATAAAAGAGACTAGTAATCCATTTACAAATCTACCAATTGTTCAACAAAGTAGTATCACGCCAAAACTCCACTTCTCATTGGAGTCTTCCAAGTCCTAAGAACAAAATTCCCAAGGCAGTCTCCTCCTCACTCATGACTCACCATCCAGACTGGACACCAGGTCCCCAATTCCATCACCTTGAAGACTCTTGAGACCTGAGACCTGGTCTCCACTCTACTTGCTGGTCATGTGACCTCAGAGGAGGAACAACTTTCCTTCAATTGTTTCTTTTCTGAATTTGAGATTTGAGGGCTTAATAGTGACCAAGTGTTACAGAGTCCAAGGACAGGAGCCCTGAAATCATTTATGAGTTTAATCCAGAACTCTTAAGTTACATCCTCCGAGTCTGCAACCTTGTTGTAAAATAAGCACAATGTCTACCTTGGTATTCTTCTGAAGTCTAAACAAATAAAGTATCTGGTACGTTATGGACATTTTATTAATGTCAGTCTCTTCCATCTTAAAGTCTTTACCTTTTTCCAGTTTATTAAAACTGGAAGAGTTATTAAACTCTTGTGATTCTTGGAGTTGCTGATTGTTGCAGGACACTAACAGTTGCCCTTGGTCAAAGATGCAGATGAAAAATTCTCAGGGGGAGTGTGGCTTATCTGAAAAGTCCTTTAAGATGCCTTATTGATGAAAAGATGCAGAAAGGTAGGCTGGAGCAACTTGCAGAAATAACTGAAACCCAAGGTAACCATACGTCCTGGTGCACCTGTATCAGCCCTGGTTTATACCACTTGTTCCAGTGTCCTGCCCAGTTTAGCATTTTTCCAATATAAATGCATTCTGGTTTGGATGATAAATTATTAGGATATCCACTATATCTCAGAAGCCAGAATGATCAGGGGAGACTCACTAATATTTCAGCTAGCTAAATAACCAAAGCCAGAGCATTTCCATAAGCAAACCTGCAGACAAATGCAACAGTGGCAATTCATAATCTTCCCTTTTTTTTTGGAGTCTTTTGCAAAGCATTCCCATTCATGATTCCCACCCTGGCACGTAGTCATTTATCTGGAGTCCTTGTGGATTCTGGACCCTCGACAAGGAACCCCCCTCACTAGTGGTTCACCACAGAATTCTGTTCCTTGCCCTGTTCAGTATTTTTATTAATTGCCTGAATGAAGACATAGCAGGCATGTTGCTCTTTTGTTTGTTTTTAAAAATTTTTAGTTGTCAATGGACCTTTATTTTATTTATTGATAAGCGATGCTGAGAATCAAACCTAGTGCCTCACACATGCTAGGCAAGCGCCCTACCACTGAGCCACAACCCAGCCTGCCAGTTTATTTTTAATTTTTTTTTTTTAGTTATACATGGGCACAACATCTTTATTTTGTTTATTTTTTTATGCAGAGGATCAAATCCAGTGCCTCACATACGTGAGGCATGCGCTCTGTCACTGAGCCACAACCCCAGCCCAGGTTTTTAAAAAAATATTTTTTTTTTGTAGTTGGACACAATACCTTTATTTTATTTATTTATTTTTTTATGTGGTGCTGAGTACTGAACCCAATACCTTGCATGTCTAGGCGAGCGCTCTACCCCACAACCCCAGCCCTCCCACTCAGTTTTGAAAGACAGTTTCCAGGGATAGAAAGTTGAGACAGCAAATGAGCAAGATTCAAAATTACTTTACAAATTTAAACAATGGACCAGAAGCAAATCACATAAAATGTGAATACACATCTAAAGACGTGCATTTAGATTTGTTTCAAACTGCTCAGAGACAAGCTGCAGGAAACATAACTTGACAACAAATTCTGATGAAACCACCTGGAAATTTCAGAAGACTACAACATAAAAACTGCAGCTGCCAGAAATTCAAATACACTCCTCAGCAAAAGTATAAAAAAATCACATTTTAGGCTGGACTGACAGAAGCATGGTATTGAGGTGCTGGGAGGTAAAGGTCCAGGGTAAGCTGAACAGAGTAGACCGCAGCTCAGCTGCCCTGTCCATGTGGGATCACACTGCCAACAAGGGTGGGCCAGGAAGGGGAAAGGCCAGGAACCCATCTGGCTGTGTCCTGCATGACTGAAGAACTGGGTGCATCTCTCTGAAACAGAGTAAGAGACACCTGTCCAAGGAGGCAGGACAGTTGCCTTTAACTCTTGGAAAGGCTGTTAGATGGCTGGGATACAGAATTTATTCTAGACTTGTAAAATAAGGCATTAGTTTTGCCCCTTGAAACAACATTCAGTTTTGGACTCATATGAAGAGGTCTTTGCAAGTAACCACAACTGGCCACAGTTGGCACAGGTTCCAAGAAGGGCTGCAGCATCAGGAATGGTTTGCTATAGGGCTGCAAGTATACCCACCAGCCAAAGCTCTCAAATCTGCCACAGGTCCTGCTGAATGGTGGACCCTAGATTTACTTCAATGATTCTATTCAAATACAGGGTGGGGTGGCAGAACCTTAAGATTATCTTGTTTTTCTCTTAATGGGTAACAGGGTTATAAGGGACATAAGACCAAAGAACGTGACCTCAGGCTGTGGGCTCTAAGCAGGAGTATAGCCGGGAGCATCTCACCTGGGTGCCTGCATTTGGCAGCTTGATATTCTCTGCGGCATCAGTCACATCAATAGAAGCTCGCACAAGAATGTCCAAGTAGTTCAGTTTGGAATATTCCTGATGGGAGACAGTGAACGTTATTAAAAAAGTGACAGATGTCCTAGGTGGTGGCAAATGACTTCCTGGGGACAACCTCATGGCAGGGGTATACCTCTAGAAATGTGCTGTTCCATAACCTTGAGCGCAAAACAAGGGAGGCCTTGCTGTCCAGCCCACGCAGAGGACACCTGATGTTCACACACCTCACGTTCACACTACAGTTCTAGAGCGGGAGGAGGACATGGTCAGAACCCACCATCCAGGAAAGCCCCTCCCCCATCCTCTGTCTTGTGTTCATAGTTCTGGGAAAACACTCACCAGGGTCTGGTATTTTCTTTCAGCAAATAGAGAAAATTTTCTGCTATCATCAATCTGTTTTTCAGCAATTGCCCGCTTTTTTCTTGAGTTGTGAGACTCCTAAAAAGAATTATATCCAAAGTAATTCCGCTTGCTGTAGTTGTTTATCATTACTATGCAAACATCCCAAATAATGCTGAATTCATATAATCAACAATTAATATTCATCCCTCTCCCATCAAAGTGTAAAACCAGTGTTATGACCACCCTGACTTCAGTTCACTGACAGATTCATAGGACTATTTAAGTGTTTTATTCTTACTGTGACCTTTATACTCAGGGAAAGAGAAAGATGCTTCCTTTGTTCCTGTGTCCCTACCAAAATGTGAGCAAGTGGCACCAAACCATGTACCTACTGAGATCAGGGATCAGTCCTGTTGCTGTATCCCTGGCACCCAACTCAGTACCTAACATATGGTAGACAGCACATCTGGAATGACTACATGAAACTGAAGAACAGAAAAAGAAGCAAAAAGACCCATTATATGATCAATTCAGGAAAGATCCTGAAAAACTAAGCCAAGTTTTTAAAATTGATTTTCCTTATACAGACTGGGTTTGCTTTATCTAAAATGCTTAAGACCAGAAGTGTTTCAGATTTGGGAGGAGTTTTTTGGATTTTGGAGCATTTTGGATTTTCAATTTTTGCATTAGGGATATTCAACCTGTAATAAAGAATAGGAATGATGGGCCATTTTGTTTTGATGAGTAAGGGAGTATGCTATCACTAAAAACACTGTAACTAAGAACATGGATCACACCCAGTCGCCCAAGAATTTAAAATGAAAGAAACAGGCAGCATTGACAATGCCAATCTTCATCAAGCTGGAACATAAACAGGCCAGTTATAATAGTGTGCAGCAGGAGAGAGAAGGGTAAAGAGGGGCAGGTTTTGATTTTAAAAAAAAGAAAAAAGAAAAAGAAGCTTTCCAAGTCATTTGCTAAGGTGCCAGTATCTTTGGTGATGAGTTCCTAATGATCCTCCTTGGGGTTATACTGGCTGGTTCACTCCCCAGGAGTATGTCCTAATTCTCCTTATATCTCATTTTTGGGTTGTATTTAAAAAAAAAAAAAAAGTCATTTGTCCCAATAAGCACTGCCTTACACACCATAATGGTAACTGGTCAGCAAAAATGCCTCAGCCCGATTTGGTTTCTAAACTATAAAAGAGAAATTGTGACAACCAAAGAAAAGTCAACGTGCCAGAATGCTAGTTTCTTAAGGAGAGTCATGATTTACCCCTAAAAAGTCAGCTTCTTTTATTTACAAACAGGGAGATGTTAGATAAACCCACCAACATACCTTTAGGTTCAGGAGGTTTATTTCACTTTGTGGCTCACACACTATCTTTTCCAATCCTTTGGATTCTACTTTCACCAAATAAAGCAACCATTTGCCATTGCTAATTTCTTTTGGCCACTGAATATTCAAGGTTGCCGTGCCGAGGTTTTTAAGAGGTTTACCTAAATTAATCACCTGTTGGAAAATAATACACATATCTCAATGAAATCCTTTCAATGTAAAATTAAGTAGCACCTCCTATTGCCAGAGGAAAAAAATGGTAAAATATCTGTCATAACATAATAAGGCTCCAAAAATGGACTATGGATAGGGTGTGCAAAATGCAGATTTGTGCTTAAACATTACTGTGTCAACAGTTGGGGAGAAAAGGTCAAAGAGATTGCTAATTTAATCCAGGATCAACTGTTGTCTACAACAGCATCAGTGGTGTTTATCTGCCATGTCCTCAACAAGCCTAGGGTAAAGGCCTGTGTGCATTTGTGGACTTCTTTCCCAGCCATACCTGCATGGAGATCATAAGCACCTCCAGTTTCTGTCTCAATTATTTATGTAAGGCTAAGAGAAACCAGTGGAGAATTCACTCTCTTCATCCTGCCAGGGTGGGCTCATTCTTGCTATTCCAGACTTTCACCTCAACAATCACTGTGTTTTCAGGAATGTGATTTGAGCCACACAGATAAAAACCCACGTTTGAGTCATGAATGGATTTCATATTATGTGTTTATGTTCATGCAACTGGACATAGAGTCACTGTGACTGCCTACTTTGAAATGGTTCAGAGATAACCATTAGCCTTCCTTATTGGCATATGCCAAATCTACTAAACTTGCCATCACAAAATTGGGCTTGTAAGACATAAGCAAACATTAACATTCATTCATCCATGAGCAATAAGAAAGATGCCCTTATCAGGGAGGAATAAATAAATTATAACATTCTATAAGATGAACTACTTTGAGATTTTTCTTTTTTTGCGGGGAGGGGGATACCAGGGATTGAACCCAGAGTTGTTTAACCAGAGCCACATCCCCAGTCTTTTATTTATTTAATGTCCCCTCAACTTTTTTTTTTTAAAAAAAGAGAGAGAGAGAGAGAGGAGAGAGAGAGAGAATTTTTTTAATATTTATTTTTCAGTTTTCAGTGGACACAATATCTTATTTTTATGTGGTGCTTAGGATCAAACCCAGCGCCCCTCGCATGCCAGGTGAGCGCGTTACCACTTGAGCCACATCCCTAGCCCCAACTTTTTTTTTGAGACAGGGTCTCACTAAGGCTTTAGGGTCTTGATAAATTGCTGGGGCTCGTCTTGAACTTGTCCTCCTGCCTCAGCCTCCCAAGTTGCTATAATTATAGGTATGCGCCACAATGCCCAGCTGAGGTTTTTGTTTTACAGACTCTGGGGAAAATAAAGTTTTACTTTATACCACATATTAAAATTCTCTAGTCAACTCAGGAGGCTGAGGCAGGAGGACTGCAAGTTCAAAACCACCTCAGCAACTTAATTAGGCCCTAAGCAACTCAGTAAGACCTTTTCTCTAAATAAAAAATATATAAAAGGGCTGGGGATGTGGCTCAGTGGTTAAATGCCCCTGGGTTGAATCCCTCCACCCCCATACCAAACAAACAAAAAAACAAACTCTCTAAAAAGAAAAAGACTAAACTGTACTGGATTCTGAGCCAAAGGCCTATGGTGAGTGACAGTTGTTTGCCATTCTGGAGGATGAAGTTTTTACTGTAAGCCAGTTTGCTGTTTAAAAACTGGCAAGCTCATTGTTTAACTGAGTATTTATTATTATTTATTAAAATTACATATTCAAGACCACATCTAGGATATGTTAGTTCTAGTTCAAGAAAAGGCCCAAATGCTCCAACTTACCCTGAATTCATACTCTATCAAACTTCCTACTTCATCTTCAGATTTCATAGCTTGCTCCCCGACAACTGTACCTCCAAAATACACCTGGGAAGGTTTAGCAACTCTGTTAAATTAAAAAACACCAGTTTTAGTAAGGATTGTAAATGGTTCTTTCAAACATTGATTTGTTATGCTAAACACAAACACTTACCCAGAGACCGATAAAAGCAGTTCAATAACCACTTTTGCTTTAGCTGTAATTGAAGCCAAATTATCTTGATTGCTCGTTCTGAAAATGAAAAGGAAACAATAGGGTTTTATTTTAACAGTCAGTTTTCTCATTTCAATTATACTTCTTTTATGGCTTAGATCAGTGCCAATTCATTGACAGCCAGGGTTTTCATAAAATAATTCTGAATGGGAAGGTTGAAATAAACTTACGTCTCCAACTGCAGGTTAATGTCCAGATCTGTAGTGTCAAAGGTGACCTCAGTTGTACTTAAAATCAAGTAAAAAGTAACCTAAAAAAATAAATAGCTATTAACACAGGCCAAGCATATGGGCACTTAAATGGTATTTAGAACTGTAAAATGCAATATGTAAAGGCATCACGTACACTGGAATTTCTTTTAAAAGGATTTCCGAGCTCACAGTCAGCTTGGGAACCATTCTGGTTGGCAACACAACTCAACTGTTTCTCCTGTAACAGAAAAATGCCCCAGGTCACAGCAGGATCCTGTGCCCCATGGTGTTGATTTTTCCCTCTCAGCTAGTCTCAGAAAATACTTACAGGGAAAGCCCTCAGCTCTCTATAAGCAGAATAGGTCAAAGTGTCCGGAAACGTTGCAATGAGTTTGGCTTCGTGGGCATCATCACCATCTTTTGTGGGATCTCTTGGGTTGGAAGGGCTATTTGTCACTGTTATTTCCAAAGCAATATCTTTCTGATCTTTTAAAACTAGCTCTGGTATGCCTTTTTGACTATTAAAAAAACAACAACAAAAAAGAGAAAGTCATCAATACACACACAGTAACTCTCATTTTTCTTTTGTGGTGCTGAAAATGGAACCAACCCAGGCTTGTGCATGCTAACCGAGATCTCTACCACCAAATCCCAGCCCCGGCCTTTTAGTAACCTCCCCCTTATTTATTTATTTAGTTGTTGATGGACATTTATTTTATTCAGTTATTTATATGTAGTGCTGAGAATCAAACCCAGTGCCTCACACATTCTAGGCAAGTGCTCTACCACGAACCACAACCCCAGCCCCTCAGTAACCCTTTCTTAACAAAAGGCCACCTAGAAGCCAGAGTCACTTTTGCTAGTACTATAGGGCGATTCTTACATTGGAAGGTAAGAAAATTTGTCTTGATTTCCTTCTCGGGTACAAAATTTATATTCTAGTTTAAGGTTGCTGTTACATACGTTGTCGTCTCCACATCCCTCTTTTAAGAAGTGCACCTGTAGGAAAAGAAAGCCAGACAGGCATCTAAAACAGTTCCCATACAATCCATTTGCCTGAGTGCTGACGACCATGACAGAATTCAAACACACCTTGCTATATACTCAATTCCTGCTTGGTCCTTTACCAAAACACTGGCCAGGTGGGCGGGCAGGCAGCCTGGAGCAGCAGAGTGTGGGCAGTGAGTGGAACCACAGAAAACCTGGCTGGGCCACTTAGATGTGTGGCTTGAGGCCAATACCGAACCTTTCAGAATCGAAGTTTTATAATGGGTCCACTGAAGACACTACCACCCTGTGTTCTAGCCCACGTGTAGGAAGAATTATCAAAAACAATGATGGTGCCAGCTAACACATCGTTTATATATTTAAACTCAATTCTCACAATAGATCACTGAGGAAGAAAAGGTCCCAGTATCATGAGCTCCGCAGTGGAGATGAGGGAAGAGAGTTTAAGGTTAGGAAGGCAAGTGGCAGGGTTTCTAGCACAGTGTTTGATAATGAATTCAATAATCACACTGCTCCATAAGCAGGAGAACTGTCTTCTTTCCTTTATATTTAACAGAACTATGGATCTGGGAATATACACAAGAAATACTTGCTGATAACAAGCAATAAAGTCAAAGCACACAAATTATTCAAAAGTATAAGCCCTAGCAAACAGATTCCACCTCATGAGGATCCCATGAGGTGTCCATCGAGCCATATAATGTATATTTTTCTTTCTAAGATGACCTAGGTTGCATTAGGCCCTAACTGATTACTTCATTGTGAGTACTTCTTTGCCTTGCATAATTTTGATATTCCTTAATTTTTATGTTCTAACAGTACTTTGTTTTCTGTCTTACTTTTCCCAA
The DNA here is from genome assembly GCF_047511675.1 of Marmota flaviventris. Classification (NCBI taxonomy): domain Eukaryota; kingdom Metazoa; phylum Chordata; class Mammalia; order Rodentia; family Sciuridae; genus Marmota; species Marmota flaviventris. Next base: position 59,657,633 of record NC_092508.1, read on the forward strand.
TGGTAAAACCCAATGAGTTTTTCTTTCTACACACAGCTACAAGAGAAAAGATCTTCGAACATAAGCTGTCAATGCCAGTCTCAAAAAATTATAGTGGCCCCAAATCATGAAGACAAATACTCTCTGGCCTCAAATTATATTTCACAAGTTTCTCTATTCATTGCTAATTTGGGAAACAAGTCTTTTGAGACCAACTTTGTATATATTAAAAAAGGATATAAATACAAAGGAGGGGCTTTTAAAAGCCATCCAGGGTTCCATTGCATTTAGCATCATGAAAATGGCAACAACACTGGCAAAGCCATAGTCAGGGAGACTTACATCTGTGTGGGCCATCTTGGGTTCGTTTGAATTCAAGATTGGAAGAACTTCTGGTAGTGAATTCACTCGCCTGCGAGAGCTGGGCTCCTGGATCTCCACGGAAGCAGTTATGGGGATGGGGCGCAGTTTGTCTCTGATGTTTTCCTGCAAAGTGCGCAGCGATAAAGCTAACCATGGTGAAAACGCAAGAGGGGAACTCCTCCTAAATGATGACTGTGTGTTGATTAACAGGCTGCTAGAATCAATTTCAAAAAAGCTATGTGTGTGGCCATAAAACCCAATTGCTCCCCTCTGTAAGAGCCAAAGTGACCATCACAGTCCCCACCTGCAGCCAGAGGGTTTCCTCCATGCAAATCCGCTGCTTCTGCCTGTTCAGAGTCAGTTCTTGAGTGTACTTGGGCTCAGTAGCTTGGTTTCGAAACTGAACTCTGGATGACAGCCCAGATTTCCTTCTTTCTTTTTCAGCTTCCAGGGTGCCCACAATTGCTAGAGAAAGTTAACAAAATGACATTAACTTAAAGCATGCTCATGTACCATCCGGCTGCAAGGGGGTTGACCTCCTTTTAAAATATTTTAATTCCTCATAACGGTTTTTCTCAGTGTCTTTGCTGCTCTCCATATTTCCTGGTCAGGTACATTTCAAAGATTTGTGATGTTTAGAATCAAACTGTCTTTTCCTTCCCCCTGCTGTCAGCAATGTCTTGAAGTTAAATTTCCATTGGGCCACCTGGGGGAGCTCCAGAATAAGTCAAAACCTTCCTGCAGCAGCAACCAAGAATCAATCACTTGTGGATGGATTTTGGGAACCTACAGAGTAGATAACCAAACACACCCCAAACTCCCTCAGGACTCTTTCCCTTCAAAGTGTTTGTGCTTCAAGGACCTCGGGGCCTTTGCTATTCAAAAAAGGTCTCTGGGAAGCAGCATCTCCTGCCAGCTCAACCATCTCCTGCCAGCTCAACCGGAACCTGCATTTTAACAGCATCCCCAGGTGATCTTATACATATTCAAGTTTAAGAAGTGCTGATAAAGAACAGTTGTCTAAACAAAAAAATAACATGTATTAGACATAAGAGGTCTTGAGAGTCAGATGAGAACTTTCATTAAAAAAAAAAAAAAAGGAAAAAAAAAAGATGCTAAGTGACGTTTCTTGCAGAGGCTGCTGGAGGGCCTGTTTGTCAACAAAATGCAAATGGATTCCAATCTTAGCAGTCTAGGACGGCCTGCCCTCTACCAATGGAACTAAGAGGCAAGCCAGGATTTGGATGATCAAAATCTCATTTCTGGACTTCAGAATGCATTTTTCATCAGGTCACTGGATGTAGCTGCTAACTATGTTTTTCAGGGCTCAGTACTTAAATTACTTAATTCATTAAGCACTCACTAACCACTGGCAGGGAAAGCAAATCACGGGGTGCAAAGGGCTGGGGAAGGAGAAGGCCGCAGAGGGAAACACTCTACCATAGAAAATAAAGGAATGAACAACTGACATTCCAATACTCATGCAGGGCTAGGAGCCATCTTTTTAAAAATTTTTTAAATTTTAATTTTTTGGTAACAGGGATGAAACACAGAGGACCTTTGCCCTACCCAGTCCTTTTATTTTTTTTGGGAAAAAGTCTTACTAAATAGCCCAGGCTGGTCTTGAACTTGTGATCTTCCTGCTCAGTCTTCTGAGTTGCTGGGATTACAGGTGTGCATCACAATGCCCAGCATGGAAGAAACCTTTACAAAAGCATCTATTTTAATAGTCTCTTTGGTAGATGAAGAAAAGGAGGCTGGGGTCATGTAGTGAGGGACAGAGGCATCATCAGCTCTAAGTCTCTAATATAAACACAAGAGATGGCAGCTTTATCTAGCCACTTAGATGCCCAGGTTTCAACTGTCCCTAGACCTCTGCATGGGTCCCATCCCTTCCTCTGCTGGATGCATTCCCTCCTTTCCCACCATCCCTGGCCTAACCCTACTCCTCCTTCAGATCTCAGACTGGACATCACTTCCTCCAATTAGTCTGTGCTGGCCTCTCCTACACCACCCAAGAATGCTCCATGTCTCCAGTCCTGCTGCCCACTTCACTGAGATTGCCGGATTGTCTTCTGCAGCAGGGCCAAGCTCACCACTGCATTCCAAGCAACTAGCACAACACCCAATAGAAAAATTATCTGCAGAACAGGTGAAGAGGAGTGAGAGGAACTGCCCCCGCATCTACACACACAGTGACTTATTCTTATGCTGAAATGATTGATAGCTATTCAGATATGTAAGGCCAAAATTTAGAAACACTGACAGTTTTAATAGTCATTTCTGTGTCTATCTGAAATATTCTTAAATGTCACAGCTGCCAAATGGAAGGCTCCTCCATTTTAGGCCCTCTGTAGCCCTGACACCATCCATTTATCAGTGACCTGCTACCTTCACAATGAACCAGTCGGCTCACATGCCGACTGCCCGCTCGGCAAAAGCACAGGAGGGTGTGGGTGCATTAAAATCATTTATCTACCAAACTCACTCTGACCCTCTCTAGCCCTCTAAACTGTCCACGTCATCTTAAAATCCCTTCATGTCACTTTTGCTGACTTTTTGAGGGGGGAGCCAAGTAGAATGCTCATTAAAGTTCAATTATGAATATCTGTATGTATGGGACACTACATCTGAGCGTTTAATATCCTGGTCAAACAATAAGCTCACATTTTGGGATACTGGGAGAAGATTCTAGATGTATTGAGTTATGCAGCTTTGTGCAAGCCCTATTTAGCCGCTTCTAATACTATGGAAGTACAAGCTATGAAAAATAGTGTGCTCTGAATGCCTTCAAAGAAAAAAGTTCCAACATAATGAGACATCAATAAGCACCTGGTTAATGGGACAGTCAAAGCAAACACATGGCATCAAATGTTGCATTGAAGCTAGGAGAAAGCTTATGATTTCTCTTATACAAAAGATTAATTTGGAAGAAGGAGAGCTCTGATGAGGTTTCATATTTGTTAGTGAAACAGAATGGCATGAAAAAAATGGCAATCAGCATGGAATAAAAAATGTTTCCCCATTTCCTCTCCCCATCCAAGAATCACTTGCTTCTCGTCTCTCGAATCCATGTCAAACAAAGGAAAAAGGCCTATTTTCCAGGAAGTGTAAGATAAGTAAGTTAAGGTACTGTATTTGGGTAAAATAACACCAACGAGGATGAGAGGATGAGAGATCCAGAGGAGACATGGTATATGTTGTCCTGTCATTAAAAGCGGTGCAGCCAAGGCTGGCTGCCCCAGAGAGCAGAGAGTTCCCCTGCACACTGGGATACATCACACCAAAGCCCTTCTCACAGTTCTGCCAGTTCCCCTTCAGAGACAAGACAGCAGGAGACAGCCCAGTAGAAAGGGAGATGGGGAAACTACCTGGGGATAGATTAAAATCTGGAAGGAAGAAGGCTAACTAGGCCTACAACAATGAGAAGTGGGTAAAGACAGACATTTAAAAACCTGCTATAAACAATATGTTTATTTAAACTGTTACTTCTCATAATTTATTAAATGTTCCCACTTTCTTACTGGGTGTATTCAATACTGTTACATGAAACGTTATATGAAGTTAAATAAGAATGAAAAGTACCCCTAAGAATACAGTTGTGACCTGGTGTGGTGGCACACACTGTAATCCCAGTGACTCAGAAGGCTGAGGCAAAAGGATCACAAGTTTGAGGTCAGCTTCAGCAACTTGGGTCCTAAACAGCTTAGCAAGACCCTGTCTCAAAAATAAAAAATAAAGAGGTTGGGGCTGTGGCTCAATGGTAGAATGCTTGCCTAGCATGTGTGAGGTACTGGGTTTGAACCTCAGCACCACATAAATAAAATAAAGGAATCCCGTCCATCTACAACTAAAAAAATGTATTTTTAAAAAAATTTTAAATAAAAAATAAAAAGGGCTGGGGATGTGGCTTAGAGGTTAAGCACCCCTGGGTTCAACTCCCAGTACCAAGAAAGAAAGCAGTAATGATCTGTGTAAGATTTACCACTGTGTATCCTAGTCCCCCAGTGTGGTTATTTTCTTCTATTTCAAAGAACCACCTTAGTTTATTTGAATTAAATTCTGGTACATTAGAAGGGACATCTTTTTTTTTTTTTTTTTTTTTAGTTGTTAATGATCTTCATTTATTTAATTATATGTGGCACTGAGAATCAAGCCCAGGGCCTCACACATGCTAGGTAAGCACTCTACCACTAAGCCACAACCTCAGCCCAGAGGACAACTTTTTAAATAAAGAAAAGAGTAATATTTTCAATAACAAAAAGAAGCTTCAAGCTAGGTATAATGTTGCATGCCTCTAATCCCAGCTTAGGAGGCTGACGTAGGAGGATCCCAAGTTCAAAGCCAGCCTCAGCAACTTAGCAAAGACCTATGCAACTTAGTGAGACACTGTCTCTAAATAAAATACAAAAAAGGGCTGGTAACATTCCATTGTGTATATATACCAGTTTCTTTATCCATTCATCTATTTAAGAGCATCTAGGTTGGTTCCACAGTTTAGCTATTGTGAACTGAGCTGCTATAAACATTGATGTGGCTGTGTCACTATAGTGTGCTAATTTTAAGTTCTTTGGGTATAGACTGAGCAGTGGAATAGCTGGGTCAAATGGTGGTTCTTGCACTTTTGGTGCTTGCATTCTTGATAACTGCCATTCTGCCTGGCATGAGATAAAATCTTAGAGTAGTTTTGATTTGCATTTCTCTAATTACTAGAGATGTGGAACATTTTTTCATATATTTGTTGACCGATTGTATATCTTCTGAGAAGCATCTGTTCAGTTCCTAGGCCCATTTATTGATAGGGTTGTTTGTGTTTTTTTGGTGTTAAGTTTTTTGAGTTCTTTGTATATCCTAGAGATTAGTGCTCTATCTGATGTGTGTGTGCCACAAATTTCTTCCCAAAATGTTGGCTCTCTCTTCACCTCATTGATTATTTCTTTTGCTGAGAGGAAACTTTTTAGTTTGAATCCATCCCATTTATTAATTCTTGATTTTATTTCTTGTGCTTTAGGAGTCTTCTATACACATGATGGAACATTACTCAGCATTAAAGAGAATAAAATTATGGCATTTTCAGGTAAATGGATGGAGTTGGAGAATACCATGCTAAGTGAAGTAAGACAATCCCAAAAAACAAAGACCAAATGTGCTCTCTGATAAGTGGATGCTGATCCATAAGGGGCAGGATGGGGGGCATGGTAAGAATGGAGGAACTTTGATTGGGCAAAGGGGAGGGAGGGTAGGGGAAGGGGAATGGGAGCAGGAGAAAAGGTGAAATGCGATGGACATCATTCCCCAGTACATTTATGACTGCACATATGGTGCGATGCTACATTGTACACAACCAGAGAAATGAAAAGTTGCATTGCATTGTGTACTATGAATCAAAATGCATTCTGATGTCATATATACCTAATTAGAATAAATACAGGAATAAATTTAATTTTTTTAAGGGCTAGGGATGTGGCTCAGTGGTTAAGTGCCTCTGGGTTCAATCCCCAGTACCAAATAAATAAATAAATATATTAAAAAAACTACAACGACCAAAAACAACAAAAAAAGAAGCTTCAGAGAATTCATTGCTCAAGGCAGGGAAAAAGATATGAGAACAGATTGACCCTGTCCTTCCCAAAGCCTCCCTTGGTGGTATCCATATTACAGAACACTGAGCTGAGATGGAAATTCCCTCATTCTTTTTCTCTTTGGAAAAAGAACTCCCCCCAACTCCCTGTGGTACTAGGCATTAAACCTAGGAACTCACAAATGCTAGGCAAGCACTGGGCTACACCCCCAGCCCATTTTATTTTTATTTTGAGACAGGCTCTTGCTAAATTGCCAAGGCTGGCCTCGAACTTGTGGTCCTCCTGTCTCAGCCTTCCAAGTAGCTGGGATTACAGGTAAGAGCCATCACACTGGCAGAAAAGTATTTTCTTTAAATTCCCATGCCTTTGCCTCAACTCTAAAGCTGGGTCAGGTGGCTCAAAACTATAGGTGTTGCTGTTACTAAAACATACCAGAGAAGACCTTAGCTACCATTGGTATTTTAGAGCATAATTAGCCAGGTCAAAATTTGTGGCAAAAATCCTATTTTGGATTACAAAGAAAGGAGGCAGAATACTACAAAGCCTTTATCACATTTCTGGCAGTGGGGAGTGGGTATCAGGAATTGAACTCAGGGGCACTTGACTACTGAGCCACATCCTCAGCCCTATTTTGTATTTTATTTAGAGACAGGGGCTCACTGAGTTTCTTAGTGCCTCTGTGCTTTTGCCGAGGCTGGCTTTGAACTCGTGATCCTCCTGTCTCAGCCTCCCAAGCTGCTGGGATTACTGTGCCCAGCCCTTTATCACATTTTCATTTGGTTACCATCACTCCAGGCACTGGTGCCTAATAGAGGCATTGCTTTTAACTGATAGAAAATAAAAATTCAGAGGTTAGGGCACTTGCCCTGGACTGTGGGGTCAGGGACACTGCTAAAACTAGAAGCAAGCCTCAGTCTCTTCACCCCTCCCTACCAGCAGGGGCTGCCCTTGAGAATACAACTTGGGTGTCCCAGCCTCAAAGCCCCTGAGAGGGGACCTTGAAGGAGCAACAAAGCCACACCCTGCTCCGGCTCCTTAGCCCCTTTCCACAACCACCGCCCACCACCTCACAACCACAAAACCAATTTTCCACATTGCTTTTCAAAGACAGAAACGGAGGAAACCGTTGTGGTAGCAAATAAGTATTTTTCCAAGGCATTCTGTCTCAAACCATCTGCTTTGGAAAATTCAAATGGGGACCAAATGCAGAGTTTTTCCTGCCTCACTGAGCTGCATCCTCTTGATTAAAAGGGGAAACCACAAAAACACTTAATTCTTTAAGCAAGAATTTATGGACCCACTTTCGACAGTGCAGTTTTGTTTTTCTGTGATGTTTGTAGAATTTTCAATCTGGCAGAGAGAGAATATATATTTTTTTAATGTACTAGGTACTTACATATTGAAGGATTATAACCAGCGGGTTTGGCAGTATATTCAAAACAGGCTTTAACCTTGAGGCTGTATGAAATCAAACACGTATTTCTTAAAAGATGTATTGCTGAAGTAGGAAAAAAAACAACACTCTCCCCAGCTCTCCAATTCCCCCCGCTGCCCACTGATGAGTAAAATGTCATATATTCACTGGACAGATTGCTCTTTTCTTTGCCCAGCATGCCCTTAATCTTCCCTGTGGCTCCCCAGGGCGACAGGGTCACCATAAAGCAGAGGAAACTGAGCCAGGCTTCTTGGAACCCGGAATAACTCTCACCATATTCCACTTGGCGCACCGCATGCTGTTTTTTGGCGGAGGTCAATTCTGCTAGGAGTTACTGTGATAGTTTTCGCAATGTTAATCACAGGCCGGGACCTGAAGACAAAGGAGTGAAAAACAGCTCAGCCTTTGTTACCTTGAATATGAGATTCATTCACATAGTACATGGCCTTTTCAGCTGTCCTGGTACATCTTAAAACCCACAGCAGAAATTTGCACATGCGACTCCCTCATCATCATCAAAGCAATAACTGTTGATATAAATGTATATCACTTGAAGGATACAATATTTAAAATTATACAGTATTTAAAATTTACAAACTTATGAGTAATACATACAACATGTAAGTTTCACAGTCTTGGCACAAATATCATGCCTCTGATATACCCAAACCCCCTAACAGTCTATGGGTTTGTTACAAATATTATCTAATATTAAATATTAAAAAGTTTCAATTAAATGGGAGCTTTTTATGCTTATTGTCCTGTACACTGCTTTGCCTAATTCACTGACATCTTCAAGGTCTTCTCAAATGTATACACTGAGATCTCATTCATATTTTTCCACAACTAATGGCTACACTGTGTCAATGCAGTGTTCTTTATTTAAATCAGTCCCAATTGGTAGACTTTATTCTTGTTAGGCTTTCTTCTCTGACAAATATCACAGCACAAACTCACACATCCACGTGAGTTCATCTGTAGGATGAATTCCTAGCAGAATTTCTAAGTCAAGGAATATATACATTTAAACATTTTTATTTAAATTTATTTTAACATAAACATTTGAAAATTCTACACACATAATTATACATACGTAAATTCATAAATATATGAAAATTCTATAGGGTCCCGTGTGATGTTCTGATACATGTGTAATGTGAAATGTGTCAATCAGGGTACACATACCGATCTGCTGAAACGTTTACCATTTATTTATGGTGAAAACATTCAAAATCCTTTCTTGTAGCTTTATAAAATATAGCTTAGTTATTTTTAGTCAACCTATGGTGCAAGAGCACATGCCAACTCTTTGCTCCTATCTGGAACTTAGTCCCCACCGAGAAAGTTCTCCCCACCATCCCTCTCTATTGCTCTCCCTACTCTCCTACTCTCAACTTTCATGAGATCAACTATTTTAGATTCTACCCAAGTGGAATCATGCAGTATTTGTTTTTCTGTGCCTGGCTTATTTCACTTCACATAACGATCTCCAGTTCTAGCCAGGCAGTTGCAAATGACATGATTTCCCATTTTTTTATTGGCTGAATAGTATTCTATTGTATATACTAGCCACATTTTCTTTATCCGTTCCATCAGTTGATGACACAGGTTGTTGCCATTTCTTGGCTCTTGTGAATAGTGCTGCAATAAACACGGAAGTGCAGATGTCTCTTTGAAATACTGATTTCATTTCCTTTGGATATATAGCCAATAGTAGGATTGCTAAATCATATTGTAGCTCTTCTTTTGCGCATGTGTTTGGTACAGGAGATTGAACTCAGGGCCTTGCACATGCTAGGCAAGCACTCTGACACCAAAAACTACAGTCCCAGGCTACCCTTTGTATTTTTATTTTTCAAGACAGGGTTTTTGCTATGTTGTCCAGACTGGCCTCAAACTTGGATCCCCGTCTCAGCCTCCCAAATGTCTGGAACTACAAGTGTACACTAACTCGTCTGGTTATTTTTACTTTAAGGAACCCTCTGTACTGTTTTTCCATGATGGTTACACTAGTTTACACTTTTACTAACAGTGTGCAAGTGCTCCTTTTCCTCCACCTTCTTGCCAGCACTACTTCATTTCTTCTGATTTATGAAAAGCCATTCTTACTGGGGTGAGGTAATGTGCATTTTTAATTCTGAGTAATCTTGCCAAAATACCCTTCCACCACATCTTACACCAACATACATCTAAACCTGGGCTGCTGGCAAGGAGTCTATGTATCTGTGAATTTTAGCAATACAGCCAATCCTGAACTTTTTAATCTCCATCTTATAAACATTTGCCCTTCTTTTATCCTCCTCCCAAAAATCCCACCACCTTAAGAAGGTGTAGTCATACAACTTCCTTAGCCCCACAATAACTCTGAGCAAACACTCGAATCCCTCCACCTATTCCCATCTCTCTTCCTCCTGGAACCCACAAACAGCACTGGGGAATTACACCTTTGTCCTGCTCACCATGTGAAACATCTTTTCTCTCCCTAAGTATTCCTCCCTGCTCAAGACAGTCAAAGAGGTCACCATGAGTCAGAGCTCCATCACTGCCACAGGAAATACCAGTCCATGGTGAGCTTGGAAGATCCTGCTCACCTCCATGGCTCCCCAGCCAGAACTCAGAAGGTGTCAATGTATTCAGCAAGGCTTATTTTTGTGAGCTTGTGATAAATCTAGCCATCCTGGAGAAAAGTGTTTTTATAGAAAAATGGGTTCCAAATCCCAAACAGTGAGCTTGAACTTCTGGAATCAATCTAGGTTATGGGCTGGAGAGGGCATGAGTCCATTCAGGGCAAACACAGGGACCAGTAAAAGGGAAAAATGCCCATATTTCCCATTTCTCCATTTTCCTGTCTCTTTTTTTGTTATATTTAGCTAGCTGTTGGTTTCCAAGACACTGATTCAATATATTTTTGAGTTTTGAGAGCATATTTAAAAGGCAAAAACTCACACTTTTTTTTCTTACTGTATTTTAAAATCAGTAGCCACAGATGTAGAGTGTTTTACATGTCATAGCATTAAAGCATTAGTGTGGCATAAATTCTAAAATATTTTAACACATTTCTGCCTTAGGCTTACTTTAACTTCTGTTTTTTAAACAGACAACATATAGTTTTGAGGGCACTATACATAAAAATGAAAAAAAATGTGTCTAACACATAAGGCAAATCTTACTTGGCTGCCTCATGTTTAATCAGTGTTCAAATACCCTGAAGTACTTGTACAATTTAATAGGACTGAGGTTGGGAATATTTAGGTACTATACCCTGTTCTCTAAGGACCCAGCCTTAAAACCTCAAGCAAGTCCTGGGCCTCAGTTTCTTCATTTGAAAAATAAGAGGATTGGTTCTCTTCTTACCAAAGGGTTTTGAAATTTGCTTTTACACTATCTAGGGAGAAAGAAGGAAGAAGTTAATAGGGTTTAATCACCAACCTAGTTATGAGGACTGCAAAGTAAGGACAGTAAAATATCAATTACACCTAGACAGAGGCAAATGCTTATCTAAAGTTTGGTTATCTATTTATGGGGAAAACTTGGTAATGAGATTATTGGCAAAAGAAGTCTAGTGTCTTTGATAGTATGATACCTCACACTAGAACTTTGAATCGCCTTACCTAAAAAGCTTGCTAAAATAGTTGAATGTCATAAACTCTACCTTTTAAAAATATTGAATTACTTTAAGGCTACTACCTCCGTGAGCAGAGAGAAGCATGCATGTAAAGGCAGCATCTGAGGATTGCTGAGGAACCCCTCCTGAGCATGTTAACCTGGGAGGACACACAGTGCTACCTGCTCTGCTCTCCAGCATGGTGGATCGGAAGGTCAAGGGGATCTTAAGACTTCAAGACTTCATCACCAAGAACACAAGCCACCATCTACGTAGCCTCCTCTCCCCCATGCTCTTTCCCTACCAGGTCCCATACAGATCTTCATGTATTTGGTTAACTTTGGTTTCTTTCTCATATCCTCTTCTCCACTTATTTTGATATCTCGTACTTTTGCCATCTGTAACTCATTTCCATGGTTCTTAAGTTTTCATGAGATAGCTTTCCTAGCTCTTGCTATTTAACCAGAAATTGATTTTTCTTTCACTGCATCAAAACAGTCTCTTCAGAAGCATTCTTGGAGCCCGGTGCAGCATTGCAAACCTATAGGTCCACCCCGAGGCTGAGGCAGGAGGATGGCTTAAGCCCAGGAGTTCAAGACCAGCCTGGGCAACATAATGAAACTCCATCTCAAAAAAAAAAAATCGTCCTGGGGTTGGTTTCTAATCTCTGGGGCTTTGAGGGATTATCTTTTAGGTGTGGCAGCTGTGCCTATACCTGGAAATCTTCTGAAAGAATACAGGGCAATGAAAGCATCCCAGTATACAGAGAACACAGCTTTTCTAATTTAGAGTTTTACCATATATTACTGCCCATTTCTCTAAGGTTACTTTTTAAGAAATGAAAACTACTATAATGACAAATAGCTAACAAAACATCCAAATGGTTCATTTTCACTAGCAAAGAAATGCAAATTACATCAAAAGGTGAGATCATTTATCACACTGGCAAAAATTAGGTGCATTATATTCAACATTGGTAAGGCTGAGAGAAAACAGGCCCTCTCCATGAACAGAAACTGTTGCACCTTATCTGGGAGTATATGTACTAATGCAAAAAAATGCTAACCTATATTCCCAGAATTCTATTTCTAGGAATTTTTATTAAAAAACATCATCACTCAGACATGAACAATGTACTATGTATTCAGAAGCATCCTTGGAGCCCAGTGCAGCATTGCAAACCTGTGTGTATGTGTGTGCATGTGCACATATTGTTTATAACAAAGATCAAACTATCTAAAATTTTTTATCAACTGAGGATTGATCCACTGCATATGATGGATTAATATTAAGTCATATTACATGTCTGTATATATGTTTGTATTGACAAGGAAAAGTACCCAAAAGACATGACATTTTTACACACCAGAGAAAAGCAGTTGTAATATGGCCTTTGAAGATCCTAAATATACAGAGATACTCAAAACTGCTAAAATTTGTTTTGTAGAGGATAAGAATACTTATGAACTCACACTTTCTACAATTCTGTTTTAAAATAAGGATCTGCTTTTATAATAAAATTTTTAAAAATAATTTTTTAACAGTGATTCTCAGTAGCAATGAAAACACTGGGGAAAGGAGATTCAAAAGCAGCTGATGGGCACAGTCACAGCCTTTCTGGGGAAACTGAGTCAAGTCTTCAAACCTATACAGTAATTTCACTTTCAGGAGGAGTTTGTCACGGGGAAAAAAATCAAGGGCATGAACAAACATAAGCATTGGGACCACTTCTTATAATATGACAGTGGTGGGAACTGGGAAGCAATGTCAATGACCAATGACAGTGTGGTTCAATAAATCATGAATCTGGCATGGGAGGCCTCCCAAGCTGTTAATTTCATTTTAGAAAAGCACTCCCTGGTATGGGGGAAGTCCTCTATGCAGCATGAGTGGACAAAAGCAGGTTACAGGCAATATGTACATTATGATCTCAAGTTGGTAAATATATATATCCCACCAGGAAATAAGACTAAAATCATATGTTTGGAGTTCAAGAATGAATAGTGAATTTGTAGGGTATTTTTGTTCTTTACTTTTTTTGTACTGTCAAATGTTTTGTTTTGTTTTTGCATCAAAAGAAAGGTTTCAAAGGTGTATTTATAGTTCAAAATGAACAGGATATTACAGAAGTAATTCTATGATGATATTATACCCAGCTCAAAAGAAAAAGGAAACATCTTTAAAATTTATACAAGCTGTTGCCTTTAAGCATGAGTATTACAAATTTCAATTTAAAAGGTCAAAACCTGATATAGAAGAACTTGATTATAGAACATCCTTAACCAAAGTTAAAGAAAACAAACCTGAAAATAGCTACTGAATCTGAGAGGGAACCAACAGCAACATCAGGATAGGAATTTCTATCAAGATCCATATTTCCAGCAATTGAATATCCAAAAGAAGGTGTTGTACCCTCAAGAACCTGAAATACAAAGGACATCAGAATGGATACCAAGCCACCAGAAATGAGCTGATTATCTATGCTTTGAAAAAAGACACGCAAGTTCTTTTTTGAACTGAAGTTCGAGTTCACTTATGCTTTATATTAAATTATAAATAAATTACAAATACACATATAATACTTCATACATTTTATTTCATAAGACTCATGATTTACACAGTATCTCAAAGGATAAAAGAGCAAATTTTTATGTCTATTTTACTACATTAAGTCAATCAGAGCAATGCAAATCACTCCTCCCTACCTTAATATTTTTTAAAAAAAGAAAAATTCATACTATTACAGACTAGTAAGTAGAACAATTCACTTAAACGTAAATATTACAAGGCCAGAAGTCTTGGGTCAACTTTTTGCTGAGACTCCACTTATAGAAATCCAGGTTACCTGTGTTGGTTTGGTATTTATTCCATTTGCGGATCCATGATAGATAAAAACCTTCCCCAAATCATCATAGGGAGCTCCAACTGCAATATCTGTCGACAACACCACAGTTTTACCAACACTCCAGTACAATGTTTTTAAAATAAGAAGACACAAACATTCATTGAAATAACCAAATAATCCACCTATAAATCATTACCATCTCATAATTTGTTATCTACCTGGATAGCCATCTTGATTAATATCTCCAATATTTTTTACTGCAATGCCAAACATAGAATCTTTGGTTCCATTAAGACGAATTGGCTTGACATTATTCCATCTGCCTTGCTGGTTAATGTAGACATACACTGCACCTCCAACTTCTCCATCTCTGTCAAAATACTGTGGGGCTCCAATTACTATATCTTGCCACCTAAGAACATGAGGGGAAAGAACTATGAACCATTGGCTAACAGACCTGTAAGCCTGGGGAGAATACAAGCAGCCCAGTATTAAGGACAAACAAAAAGATAAAATAAGACCTCAAATCAAGATTTATGTAACACCAGTTAAAACATTTTAAAGAAAAATCAAAGTAGCCTATAATAATTACCCCAAGAAAAGTATTAAAGGTAAAAACTCAAAGTCACTTCCTCAAGTTACAACAGTACAGCAGGATTCCCAGCAAAGATCTCACTACTTCACACCTGTCTACCTGGCACCAGTTACCACAGATTATTTACATATTGACTTTGTCACCAGTCCCTATTTTTTGGGTGGTGGTGGGAGGTGCTGGGTATTAAACCCAGGAGCCTGTGAGGGCTCCAATACTGAGCTGCACCCAGGCTACTAATCCCCACCTTCAAGGAGACATTCTGGATGCTCTATGGCCCCTTAGGAAACCACAGAACAGAATCATGTAGATGTAATTTTCTGAGTTAATTATTTTTTCAAGTTTTAATTCTCATGAACCCACGTTTCCAAGACATGAGTAAACACTGAGCATTAAACGTGTAATCCTACACCCTGGGTAGGATAATGAATATCTGCTGCCATACAAATGATGAAGATGGGGTGGGATGGTAAAAATCTAGCAGCAGATACAATCTTTACACCCACTAACCTAAAAGGATGACTGTTCTTAAGAATTACAAAAGGTGGTAAAAGTAGCCACGATTCCCAGCATAAAATCACCTCCTACTTCCTTACCCGTCTTTGTTGAGGTCCACCACTGCCACGTCATAGCCAAATGAAGAGGCCAGACCTTCTCCATCAAATATGTGCTCGGGGAGAAGATGTGCAGACTTCATGTCTCTTTTTAGCAAAACCACAGCTCCACTGTGATTGGCTCTTGGTGCACCAGACACAAAAGTGATCTCATCTTTAGAAACAATACCTTTCCCTGAGTCCAAAGAAAAGCCTAGAAAAACAAAATAGAACCTCTGGCATCAATCCTGTATTTCAGGAAGTATATGGCACTGGTAAATTCCATCATTACCTTCTCCTCTGGCTTCCCACCCAGCTCTCCTCCTGACTATCCTCCAGCTACCATATTTATAATGGGAGTTAGAGAGCTGAGATATTTGACACTAGAACAAAGTACTAGGGCTACTTCTCTGCTTTCTGAGTTTTTAGGACTTTTAAAGAAAAGTGCCTATGTTATTTAGCATTTGTGTAATTTGAATTATGAAGTATTCGTGTATCTTAAGAATCAGTTCAAATCCTACTTTAATATTAAAACTGATAAAAGGACAGCAACCCATATACTCATCATCCATGTTCATCAATCTCCTTGGTAATCAGGCAAGAAAAAATGCCAGCATCATTAATAGACCATAGATAGCACTGCATTATTTTGGATGAACTTAATTCTCAGACACAAGCATGCAAACAAAACCATGACTGATGATACACAGTATTTGAGAACCTACTGTGAACAATAGAGGTGAGTAAATTGTCACTGGTATCAATTACATTCTTGCTCAAAGGGCAGAAAATGTTGAAATACTGAATTATAAAGCATCAGGTAGGATGTCAGATTACAAAAGCTGAGATTTGCTGGCCAGCAAAAATAAATGGCCATATCAAACTTCTTAAAATTAAGCAAATCTTTCTATATAAGGGTGAGGCAGATGTAGAAAAATATAAGCTCACCCTTCCTGTAGGACTTTATTCCTGAAAAGCTTCACCACTACTGTTGCAGTTCTCAAATTGTGAGTTGAAAAATATGATGAGCCACAAGTTTAGAATAGGGTGATATAATTGAATCCAGCTCTGAAAACCATCTGGCAGCAGAGCCTCAACCAATGGCATGCTTTTTGTGTGTGCTTCACTTGAAATGAAATAGAAAATAAAAAGATTTATGCTCTGTATGGATCAAAAAAATTTTTAAATGACCATGACCAAGACAATTTATTTGTCATCTCAGAGGTCACAAACCTAGGTAGCTATTCATCATCACATCGGGGGATGTGTCAGGCTGCTCCCTGGGAGGCCGTGTTTTATAAACAAACTGATCGGGATCTGTATAGGAAATGCTGGTCAAAAACAGCAGGCCTGTACACATGCACGGGATGGAAGAGATTGAAGAAAAAATCATTATGCTTGGTAAGAGGCAGGAGCACCGCTGCCATTCTGGCTGGCGGATAAGGCTGCTACCATATCCAGTGAGCTACCCTCCCAGCCAGCTCCCCAGACCTCAGGCAGATCCACTGTATTCCCATTCTTCTCTTCAACCACAGCTTCACACACAAGTAAAATGGAATAATACCAACTGATTTCTTTCTCAGACATTCATATTGGAGGAAATCCATTCTAAAGGTGGCAAACGTGTTTAAGAAAAAATGTTTCATATTTTCATATGTTCTGACAGCAACTATGTTTAAAATCCACAGGCATCTGTCATAAAAGCCCAAAATATTGGTTTCTTGACCAGAACAATTAAAATTAATACTTCTCAATCCCTAAATAATACATGTAAAGAAAGGCTGTTGGTTAACACAACCATAAATAAAATATTGTTTTGTTGCTACTCACCTTGAGGGCTTTTACCTTGAAAACCCACTTTTTTTTTTTTTATTTTTTTTTTTATTTTTTTATTGTTGGCTGTTCAAACCCACTTTTAATACTTGAGGCTACAAACCCTTGACACCCCCCGACCCAGCTCCCTTCCTGTCCTGCGAGGACACTAGTAGACTATTCACATGACCAGCTGCTCCCCAGCTTCCTCATTGTCAGGAGGATTTCTTGTCTTGACTGAGGGATTACTTATGTGGTGGCCTTGGGTTAGAAAATTAAGCTCCCTGAGCCACAGTTTCACTCAGCAGTTAAAAAAAAAAAGAAGAAGAAGAGGAGGAGGAGGAGGAAGAAGAGGAAGAAGAAGAAGAAAAGGGGACGGGGACAGTAATACTTATTCATAGATATATAAGGCACTGCATATAGCACACAAGAGGCTTTTAACAGAAAGCATAATTTTCCTCTTCTTTTACACCTTCATAGCAAGTTTTTCTTCGGGAAAAGAACGACATATCAAAAGTATTAATTCATAGTACCATTCATACATATTTATGCCATTAGAACAACTTAGGTATGTCTACTAGCACATTGTTTCAAATTATTTATGTACCATACTCTAGGATTTTTTCCTTATTTTTAACCTTCCATTGTTTCAATAATATCTCTAGCATCTGGGTACTTTGTCTTTTTTTCTTTTTTTTTTTCAAAATAGGTTACTATTCAGGTTTAGAAGATTTTTTACATTTTTTCCAAGAAATGCGCAGTAATTATTCTTTATGTCAACTCATCCCAAGAATTAAAGCTTTTAAAAGCCTTTGTGTAATTACCATAATGCACAGGAATAATTTAGAACGCCCATTAGTAATGCAAACAAGCCTCAGGAGTTAAGGAATTGGCACTTAGATACAATCCGGGTGTCCTCTGAGCTGCTTTTGCAGTCCCGCCCACCCTCAGCCCAGAAGGCCTTGTGCCACCCGCCAGAGCCCTGTGACATAGGAGCTCCAATCCAGACGCAAGGGCCAACCCCTGAAGAATGGCAATCACAGAGGAAGGAACTGGAGGTCTCGACCTACCACTTATGAGTAACTTTGTAAGTTAGTTCTTAAGAGCATCTCCAGAGGAAAGGCCTCAAAGGCAGAGGGAAGGCAGATGGGCCTACTGTGAACACCCAGGCCACATTTTCTCTTGGCCACATGAATGGCCTGCCTCAGGCCACCACTGGTTCAGGAGACAAACTTCAAAGTGATAGAATGGATGGTTTGAGATGATGGCAAGTTTTTTTCTCCCCTCTTTGAGGGAGCCCAGATCAGAAGGGAAGGTTCCCAGGCAGTCAGGTTACCTACAGATCACCAAGACTTATTAAGCTCCAGCAACTGCAGCCAAGGCCCCTAGCTCCTCCTGTCCTATCTCAGCCTATAAGGGCAGGGACCCAGAGCCCACTGAAGGAGAATCGCAGTGTCTGAAAAGGTAGGCATGCCACCTACACTCATTCCTACCTAAATAACTGTTAGCAGGAACAGGAACGAGACTTTCATCATGGTCAGTCTCTCCACCAACTTCATAAGGCCCATCTTCAAAGATGTTCATGTCAAAAAAAGTATTATTCTTTTGCTCTACTCGAACAATCCCTAAAGGAATGAAATGGTGAAACAACAACAAAAAGAATGAAGATGAAACAAAATAAAATAATGGTTCCTAATAAACACGCCCCCCCATGTTATCAGAGAGAACAGGTAGAAAAGGTTAGAGGAAGAAAAGGAAGAGGAAAGACATGACCTTAAAGGTTGTTAGATATGTTCATGTAAATTTTTATGTGAATGAAATCTGTTCTAGTAATTGGAAAAATGCCCCATGCATTTTAATGAACCATCTTTATAATGCGATGAAATTAGATGAAAAATGTAATGTTCATGCTTAGTCAACAAAAATCTTTACAGAAAACTAATTTTTTAAATGATACGAACTTGATATAAATGATATTTTATGTTCTCTATAATCCTAAATTAATTTTGCTTTTCTATAATGTAAAAGTATGATATATTGGATCATTTCTTTATATTGCTTGAACTGAAATTTCATCCAAAAAATTATTGCAGTTATTATAAAGTTTTCATACAGTAAATACACAACTTTTTAAAAAAATGCCAATATTTTAAACCAGAATGGGTAAAGCAGATAAGATATATTTACCATGAGTTAAAATACATAGTTGGCAGGTGTTTTCACTGTTTTGTTTGTTCGATGGTCCTAGGGATTGAACCCAGGGCTTCATACATAGTAGGCAAGTGCTTTACGTTGGAGAAACGTTCCCATCTCTTCTTGCTAAAATAAAGCTATTTCTAAATCCAACGTGTCATTTCAATTAGGTCAAAGCAACCTGATGATTTGTCTCATGAAAGACTCTTTTTGGGGGCACAGTGGGCACAGGAAATTACTCTCCAAGGTTACAATGACAGACACACAGAGGACATGTGCTCAAGCATCACTTGCGATTGTAAATAAAACTTGGAAAAATTTTTTAATGGAAAAGGGAAAATTTTTCTATGCCTTTCTTAACTGTAAAAATGTTACACAATTTTAAATAAATTTCTCAAAAAAAAGTTTAATGTCCGAATCAGATGCATCATGCTTTTTAAAAATATATATATAGCAATTTTCTATAGTGGCTTAATTTGTTCAGAGAAGTTAAACTTTATCACAGGAAGTGACCAGGTGTATCCACTCAGAAAATGTGGGTATTTTCATCTTTTCCTACCAGTGTCTCCTTTTACTCCTTATAATAAACAATATCATTAAACAACTAACAATTTTTATTAGTAAAACAAGGTCATCTGAGACAATGTATAATGAAAGAAATGTTCCTATTTTCCAACTGTTATTGGTATCCACCACTTGATTCTTTTCAGTTTTCAGATCACTTAAAATGAAAACTAGTTTCATGAAATAGACAAATATAAAATAATAAAAGTGACTTATGTTAATTACTCTATTACATTAGAAAAACGTTAACTACTCACACTAATGTAGCATACTAACTAGAAGAGGGAAAAATGTAGACATTTTCTTTATTCGTTCTTAATCATATTAGACATTTCAACATCCTAATCCTTTTTTATAATACATAAATGCCTTATAACACATTTTAACTTGAAATATACTAAATGTGATGCACATTATAGGAATTATACAGACATTCTAATATCCGTTTCTGTAAATATAAACACCATACCTTTCCAGTTATAAGTACCCGGGGCTCCAAACACAATGTAATGAAAGTCTTTAGTAAAAGTAGCTGCTACACCTTGCTGGCAAGAACCAAACTTTTCATGGCCTCTTAATCGACCATCACAAAAACTCCAGTCTCCTCCATCCATATCATCTTCAATTTTAAGATTCTGACTCAGGACATAACACCTCCCAAAGATGTCTCGAGACTCCTGCTTTGTGTTAACATGTTGCCTTTTTTCATATCGATGAGCACATGTCTGCAAACACATGGAATAAAGTAGCTCATTCATGTCTATATACCTTGTTTTAGAAAAAAAAAAAATGTTGAAAAAACTGTCAATAATAAAGAGGTCAATTCTAAATAGGATGATTAAACATGTCCTCTTCCTAGGATCAAATTCCAAATCAGCAAATCTTCCCCAAAATGGTACTAAAGAGTCTATTAACAAAAATAGAAGGAGGAGGATTTCTGCTTATTCTCACTCAGAATAATGCTTCAATCCAAATATTGAATGCCAGAGTATCCACAGGCAATTTGTCTGTAAATTTACTTGTCACATAAACAAAGAGAAACACTTTCCTGCTTCATTTTCTTAACTTAATTGGCTTTTAGTGACTAAGAAACTTCTACATCAGTGTGAAAATAATTACATTCTGGAAGAAAGAAATCATGGACTTGTTTTCAAAAGAATCAAGCAAACACAGCTAAAACAAAGATATTTTCTTTTTACCTACACTATTTCCTTCTAATAAGTCCTAATTTACACTCTGCATTCTGAGATTATTTCTGGGAGTATGACTATTTTAAAAAGGCAGAGAGAATTATCTTACCAGAAGAGATGAAATAATCTCTATAATCTCTACAGGGTATTCTACATAACATAATCTGGGTATCTGAAAAATATTTTACAATACCCAAGACAATTTCCCATAATTCACGCCTTAACTATAAAAATTCAGTGTTCATTAAAATGTTAATTTTTCTCATTTTCTGTATAAATTTTGCTATAGCAATCAGATTTTGAAAGTAAGACAAAAAGATCTTCATATCCTAATGTGGAAGCAGTTCCAAGGCCACCTAGCATAATCCATCTAACAGACTCTCTTTTCTTTGCTACAACTTCTATTGGAAGAAGTTCAATGTTAATGGCTGGGAAATAAGATGTCCTCCAAAAGCTCCTATATTAATGCAGGAGATGAAATGACTGGATTATGAGAGCTGCATCTAATTAATGGATCACTCCATTTCACGGATTAATGATTTGAACGAATTGCTCGGTGGTTACTATAGGCACATGGAATGTAACTAGAGGATGTGGGTCACTGGGGGCATTCCTTGGGGGTTATATATTTTGTCCGTGGCTCCTCCACTTCTCTCTCAGCTTCCCACCACCATGAGCTGAGCAGCTTCTTTCTGCCACATACTTCTCTCATGATGTTCTGCCTCATCTGGGACCCAAAGCAATGGAGTCAGCCAATTATGGACTGAACCTCTGAAATCATGAGCCAAAATAAACTTCCTCCTCTAAGGAACTTCCTCCTTGTTCTTGTCAAATATTTTGGTCACAGCAACAAAAAACTGAATAACACATTCAGAATAAACAAGAGTTTAAAATTACCTGATATTACTTTTCAAGATCATTCCCACATTTTTTATAACTTATCTATAAAAACTAGAATATTCCTACGACAGAAACCACGTCTAGTTTTGTTTTGCTTTTTGTTTATGACCATCTAGAGTTTTAGGAATACTTAGTAAAGGTTCATTGATAAGTTCTTTGAATCTGAAAGTTTGTATGACTTTGATCAAAGCGCATCAGGAAGCACAGGGAAAATGATGGTTGGTTTCTTCTTGAAATCACTTCCTGCTATAATGTAGGAAGTTTGCTATAATGTGCATCTCCAGAGGTAGGGGCTCTGCCTGTGTTTTCCACTGCTGTAAGCCCAGCGCTATCACATAGCAGGCATTACAACACTGGAATTAACTATTTCTTGGCACTTACCACCACTTTGCCCCCTGGACCTTGACTCTGGACAGTGACCCCCATCCATTGATCTTCCTTGCTTTCTGAGGTAGGGTCAGCTGTGGGAAGCAAGACAGGTTATATAGACTCAGATTATAAAATAACAGATGAACAAAAATACAAGAAACCGTTTCCAAATTGCCTTAACTCCAAGTCTAGCTACTCATTAAATTTAGTCAATACAGAAAAATGATTTTTCATCTCAAGAAAACAGAGAAATTGTTATTGGTAAGAATGTATCATAAGCTTCTATAGATAGGGGCATAGCTCAGTGGCAAAGTACAAGCCTGGTAATGCATAGGCTTGTACTTTGATCCCCCACACTGCAAAAAAAATAATAATAAAAATAAAAATTTTATACATAAAAGACATCTCTCTATATGATGGCCCATGTTACCCAACAATTCCCTTTGCCCTCCCTTGAAACCCAAGGCCCTGCATATAGAAAGGTTTTGAAAATTGCATGGCTAAGGAGTAGCCCTAAAAGCAATAATGTAAACTCCAGACTCCAAAGTCCTGTTCCATTCAAACTAACAAAAAGTTGGTGCTTCTCTATGTACTCCTCATTTTTACAAAATAGCATGAATTATCCTTTTCTTTACTAGAGACAAAGATAAGGCACCAGATTCACTCACATTTGACAAGTGAAATCTTTCACAAGTACCAAGAAGAGAGAGAGGTACTTTTTTAGCCAGAAAAAAGAAAAAGCACAAATACCACCATGTGGTCATTTCAGCATCAACTCAAACCCACATGTTATGACCCTATATCCAGATTTCTGTCTCTTTCAATGAGAAGCAAGACAGGCACAACCTTTAATCCTACATCATTACAAAAAGTATAAAAACTAGACACCTTTACATAGACAGAAAGAAAAGTGCCAAAATATTAAAGAGTATACTAAATACTGAGGTTACCAGTATATCTTGATTTTTTGCTTTATATGTCTATGTATTTTACAAGTTTTTCTATTATTAGGATCTATTTTTTAATCAGTAAAATAAAACACCAAATGCTATTCCTATAAGATAAAGAAGAGAACATAAGCATGAATCTATATATTCATTTAGAATGAGCACATTAAATTAGGTTTGGCAGGAGCATCTCAGTACATTAATGGCTCTGCTCAACCAGTTAAATTAAATGTTAACATGGTCTACATGATGGCAGCTTCTAGACACCCAGAATCCTCAAAAACAAGTCTATGAGAGTGTAGGACATATTTTATCCATGTTAGTCAGCCCTGAGAGTGGTCTGATATTTAAAATAATCTTTTTCAGGGCTGAGGATGTAGCTTACTGGCAGAATGCTTACCTGGTATATGTGAGGCCCTGGGTTAGGTTTCCAGCACCATAAAAAAATAAAAAATTTAAAAGTCTTTCTCCCAAATATTTTCAACAACAAGTGATAACTTTTGGCTGTTTGGGTACAAGACATACACAATGAATTTTCTTCACTGTTATAAATTTAGCGTTCCAACAGCCTCCTGCAGAACTTCAATATAGCACTAGGTGGCAATGGCAACACATGGTAAGAGTTAAGGAACCAGGATTAGAGGACACAGCAAAAATGCCTCATCCCAGTGTGAGCCAGAAAGTAAATATTTTCAGGGCAAATAAAAAAGTCAGGACCAGAGGTCCTCTCTGCAAGAATAAATGCTTGCATCCTCTCCTTTCCTTCCTCATGAAAAGAGCAAGTAGGGTGCAGGCTGGGGTGGCCAAATGAATACCAAGTGAGGGCAGAAGAACCCACCATCGTTATCAAATTCAATCCGCGTGCAAGGTCCTCGGGAGGTGATGTCACAGCTGTACAGGCCTCCAGTCCTGTTGGCCCTCTGCAGCGGGAGGGCTTCTGCCCGAGGTGCTCCCACCAGCAACCTGGTGATGAAACAGAATTTGAGGACCTCAATTGAATACACATTTAATAATTCAACATGTCAGAAGGCAGAGCTATTGGGATTATTCTTTGTCAGGGGCTCCGTGAATTCTCAGCCAGAGAGAATTCTCAGTCCTGGTTCACACAGCACAAATACACATGACACAGTAAGGCAAAGGAAGAGGGGTCTCAAAACAAAGGGGAAATAAGACTGTCTGTCACAGTGTCAGCAACTCCTGCCAGGTATGATTCTGGTGTTTAGGATACTTTTCAAGAATATGACCTCTGCACCTGAGCCAAGGATGGCATAGGCAACTCGACAGAACAACCCACACCAGCAACCCATTTAATAAGCAATGACATGTCAATCCTGACCCTGCGTATTCCTGAAGTACTTTTCAACAGTAAAGTACTAGACTGTGACTAGACTCTAGACCTTTAGTTTATCTATTGACTTTGCATAAGATACAACTCAATTAAATTACTCTTTTGCAGCCTCAGCCTCTTTCAATTTTTTTTTTCCCTTCCCCAGCTCTCCTGGGGTGTGATTAACAAATAGAAACTGCATTTATTTAAGGTGCAAACTTGATGTTTTGTCCTCCTAAGTAACTTATTGCACTCTCGTCTTCCCATAGGAGCTCCTCCACCACCATCAGTTCTCCCACAAAGGATTAGGGATGAATTGGGGAATGCCAGGAGGAGAGATATTCCTTCTCTTGCTCATCTGTGTTCCTATTAAGAGGGCCCTCAATTGAAACCCACAATCCTTAAAACTTTACTATTTCACAGCCAGAAGGTTCTTCACTCACCATTGGTTTATAATCTTTGGGGTCTGCCAGACTAATGGAACAACTAGGAGAATAAATAGGAAGAAAAACCAAGGACTGAAAGTTCTGTAAATAAGGCTGGATCTGGGAAAGAGCTGGGAACAGAAATGTACAAACAACAAACTCTCAGAACAGAAAGCAAGCCACTCCTGGCCTTCAAGAGGCCCACAAACTCAGGTGCAAAAGGAAAACAAAACACAATCCAAACCCAATAAAGGACTTGATTTTTTTTGTTTGTTTGTTTTTGTTTTTCTTTAAACTGATACAATGCAGCTGGTGCAGCAGGAGGCAAGTACACTTGGAAACCCGGCTGCCGGTGGGGGTGCATCCTGCCTAAGGAGGCTCAGTGAGGAGACCCAGGGTTGCCCTTCCTCCCACATCCCAGCCTCCACCTCTAAGCCATCCCTTTTTGAAAGAATGAAAGAATACACATCAAGGTACAGAAATGAAGCAGAAACTTAAGAGACCAGTCAGTGACTTTGGTGCTAAAAACTTCTCACTAGAAGGCAGAAACAAGGATGGGCTGCCAAGGTCTGCTGAGGTCCACCCCACATCTATCCCACTCATGTTGCTCCTGACCCTGCAAGTTTGGTCAATGGCACTTGTGGGGATGGAACCTGTGCCAGATCAGAACGGGGTAAGCAAGGGGATGGCACATTGACTCTGCAAGCCCTGATTTTACAGAGGGAGAAACGGAGGTCTGGTGGGAGGTTCATCACTCTGCCCATATGATCTCATAGCTACTTGGCAGATGTGGACAAAATTACCTGGGGCAATGTCTCCATTCCTTTAGAATGCTTCCTAGCTAGGAAACAAATCTCAGGATTTTAAGGAGTTCACAACCAGTTGAGAGGGCACAATTTATACCAATGAAACCCTGAAACAAGAACTCTTCCGTATATTGACAGATTTAAAACTAAACCCTGACAAGTTGAGGGAAGGAAGAATCAGCATTACTGCAACTACAGGGGTAAAGGTAACCAACTGCCAGAAGGACGCTATAAAAAAGCAGCCCAGGAGGCCCAATGTTTTTACTGTGTCTTCTCTAGCAACTTCCTCTTCTTTCCCACACCCAAGGAGGCTCCTAAGCTACCTAAGGCAGGCAGGAGGCTGGTTATTTCCATTCACCCCATTTGCTCATTCATTCACTTACTCATTCAACAAACACTCACCAAGAGCCCTCAAGTTGAATAAGGAATGGCATCCACCCCTCAAACTCTTGGTCTGGAGACCTTGAATCCATATATAGGACACTAAACCACAGGGAGGTAGAGGACATAACAGAGTGCTGCCCCACTAACACCTGCCTGGGAGGAAGAGTGTCACCAAGAGATGACAGCAGAGCTGCAGGTGGCCAGGTGAGGAGCACAGCACAGCAAAGGATGTAGGGGAAAGCACTAGAAGAAACAGAGAAGTGGGACACAGTGGCATGACAAGCCTGGGGTGGGGATGGGCAGCCTGGTGGGCAGAACTCTGGCCCAGGGGAGAAGGGTCAGAGGGTGAACAGCAGAGCCCCAGGCTTCCACTATCTCTCCTTCTGGTGCCCTGCGAGGAACAAGGGATCCAAGGCTTCCCGAGCTGTGGAGGTTCAAAAGCTGCTTCAAGGGAGAGTCCTTCAGGGCTTCCTCTGGCCCTTTTCTCCTTGGTACCTCTAACCCTCAACATGTTCCCTCTACCCTGAAGGCCAACATGTATGTATGGAGCAGCACAGGCATCTAACTCGAATGCACAGGCTGGATTCAGGGGCTGTAGTGAGAAGAGTTCCCATGTACCAGTGCCAAGCTCTTGCAGACAGGTCCTCCCATTTTACATGTGGAGGCTCCTGCAGACGAAAGTACAGGATACAGAAGGAAGCATCAGGGCGGTTTGGGGGATAGAGACAACAAATTCAAAAAGACAACTCTACAAAATAGGGCAATGTATCTATGGGGAATGATGTTAGCTGTCAAAGTCCAGACACATCCTCATCCCACCTTCATGCAGTCTACCCGGGGTGCAGGAGGACAGGTGCTTCACCGCCTTTGGCAAATCCCCTGGTGGTCGTAGGAGGAAGAGTGGATGTGGACGGCAGAGGGCACCCTGCTCTGATGCAACCCTTGCCAAGGGACCACTGCACTGACCAGGTAGAATCTGAGTCATAGGAAAGCGAGGCCACAACATGATGGAAGAACATGGTAACCCCAACCACGCTCAGCAAGTGGTAGGGCCTTAATCCCCAAAGCTGCCCTTTCTGGCTCAGAAAATAAACAAGGGCTCTTAATTGTGCTTTGAACCAGCCTTAAATGCAGGAGGTCACTGTCCATTAGCTAAAGCTATATTTGGCAGGAACAAGAAAATAAGCAAAAAATAGAGCTGTGTCTAAACAATGACACCAGGGAACAAACTACTCACTTGCTAATCTAAGTCATTTAGGACCTGGGTGCTGGTCTAAGCTGTTCAGCATAGCTTACCTCCTGAGCCAGCAGAGTGCAGGTACAGAAGGGACAGCCCACCAGAAAGGGACTCTCAGCCCATGCCAAAATGCCATATCAGCTCAAATCCCAGCTTTCTTCCCTCTCCATCCAGTACCCTTTGATGCCAAGTGCTGGGCCCCAGGCTGCCCAGGTAGTTCACTGTGAGAACCAGGTGCTCTCTGGGTACCACCAGGATGCCCGGCAACTCTCCTGGGACCATCCTGTTCAGAACATTCTCTTAGGCAGCCACACTCATTACTGACCCTTCCAGAGCAGAGGGAGGAAGTCAGAGCTAGTACCAGCTCTACATTCAGAGCAACAGGCCCAAGGGATGTGAGTCACACCTTTGTAGGGAAGTGGTGGAAGTTAACAAAATAGCAACGAACAAGTCCATTCCCATACCAGGTCACAAAATAAAATTTATAAAAATGAAGGGCTAACATCTGGGTTTGAACGAAGATCATTTCAGACACCAAAAGGAATAGGAAAGATCACTTTCCAGGTTGCTTTCAATACAGCTAAGGGACCATCACCCCTACTAAAGCTGTGCTGAAATAAAAAGTGCCTAGGGATTTCAACATATAGGAAATCCACATAAAAGAAAAAGACTCAGAATTTGCAAAAACACAATGTCATCTTTAAAGGTAAGAAATAAATCTAGAAAATAAAATGCACCAAAGTCTAACTATACCCATATGACAGTAAGTGATAGGTATGATATGAATTCAAGTATTTGGGATCTCGATTAGAAGTCTTGGCACAAAGGTTCAGGACCCATCACACCATGCTATTAACAGTGTTATTTCAAAATCTTCAAGTAAGCCAGCCTTCTGTTCATATATTCAAATCCTCTCCCAAGGAGAGCTGAATTATTTTTGCCCACCTACTTCAATCATTAGTTCTAAACACTGGGGCACTTTTAAAAAGTCAAAGGACTTTGCTTTATTGTCTTTGGCAGTAATTCATTTCCTCAAGGATTAAAGATTCTGCCTCTAGCTATGCAACTTTGTCCCAGGAAATGTGAAATATCACTTCATTAGAACAAGGACACTATTATTGCATAATCTGAAACACAGCACCTTAGTTCATCTAAATTATGACCTGAAAAATTAGAAGATGGCATTACTGTTGGTAATCTCTCATATGAAACCCATCTTCAGACTCAGTATTTAATATCTGGTAAAGTAATAAACATCAATTATAAGAAATAAAAAATAAAGAAGTTTTGGTGGAAAGCAACAGATTCCAAACTCATTATCTGAAGCTCTACTCTCTAGGTGAATCTCATTTTTTATTCTGGGCTTAATTCTTTTTAACTCTAGATTATGTTTATTTCTTGATTTATCAGTTTTAGGCAATAACAGTTTGCCCCACAAAATGAGAATGGAAGAACTTTCATACACTCAATTCTATTTGCTACTCTAATTTTTAAATACTTAAACTTCTATCTTCTCTTCAACATTTTTTTTTTAACCTCAGGATACCATTTTATTTACTTACAATTTTAAGTCGTTCCAAAAAAATGTATATTTTTAAATTTGGAGGCGAAAAAGAAAATACATTTCCTTCACTTCATGTTCTTTAGCCCTTCAACATTTAACAAAAAACACCACTCCCCAGTTGGGACGTCAAAACTATCAGCATTTTGACCCTTTCCTCTATACTTTCCTCTTGGTTTCTCCAAGTCCTACCATCTGTCAGCTCCCCTTTTACACACCATGAGAGCTATCACTATTTGTACCTTCCAACCACAATCATCTACTTTTACATACCCAGTTAAGTATTATTCAGTGTTGAACCAAATTATCCAGATTATCCTCTTTCCATCTAAGGCCAGTATTGCACACCCTGACCTCAACATCCTATCAACTGCTTGGTGTCCTTCACCTTTGGACCATGACTTCTACTTTTCTTGGCGTTTCTCATTGCTTTTCTTTTTTCCTACATTGTTTGCTTTTACTCAAGCTCTATCTTCTTTCTGCTCCCAATCACACCTTGTATTAAATTGAGACTTCATCTTAACCCTCTCAGAGTCTTGGAACCTTCTGTTATGACCTAAGACAGATTGGCCTTCAAGGTCTGCTATATAAAATGAAGCTAAAGCACCTTCCCTGCTATCCAGGAGTAATCTGCTTTGACCTGGGATCCCATGTTTTCCTCTTGTTTGTTTTAAATATCATCTTAATAGTATATGATAAGTAAACCAAGTCTTTTTTTTGGGGGGGGGAGGCAGAGCTGGGGATGGAATCCAGAGCCTTGTACATGCTAGCTAGGCAAGTGTTCTTCCACTGAGCTGCACTCCCAGCTCTGACCCTTTATTCTGCTCCACCACCGGGTTGAGAGTTTGGGTGTAGCCAACATGGAGGAAGACACTTCTCCAGAACCCTGATGATTCTATTCTGGCATCCAGTGTGGCCAGTGAAATTTCTGCTGCTTGGCATTCCTTTGAGGGCAACTTTTCCACTTTACCCCAGGTGTCCTGGACAGCTTTACAGTGGTGAGCCTTTATTCACATATTTCACACTGCAGGCCAAGGACATTAATTTCTAGGAAACACCTGTTAGTGTGCATGAATCATGTCAGGCATTACATTTTCTCTGTCCTTTTTCTGGAACCTCTGTTAATTAGCTAGGTGTTGAACCTCCTGGGGTAACCTACTTTATGTCTCACTGTCCACCCCTCTGTGGCTTTGATATTTTTCAGCTTTATTTTCTAATATTTCCAGTGAAAACTTAAACTTCATCAGTCATATTTATAAACTATAAAAGCTCCTTTGTTCTGATTGAGTCTTTACATGAAAAATCCTACTACTTTTGTGCATTCAACATATTCTCTAAATTCTGAGCATTTTGAAAATTCTCCTGAAGTTCTGTGATCGTGGACTGTTTCTTTGAGCTTTTCCATTGGTTTCTCTGGCCACACTGCAAGTATGCTGCTAGGTCTCATCGTATGCCTGATAGTCCTTATTTGTTTGGCTGTTGGAACACAAAGCTCCATTTCTGACTAGGTCTCACCCCAAACAGGAATTCTGAAAGGGAGTCATGGGTGGGGCCTGTAGACTCCAGGGATTCCCTGCAAGCAGCAGGTCATCAGGCTATGCACCAACCCTCAAATGCCAGAAGGAGGCTTTATTCTCCCAGTGCCATCACCCACAAGAGAGGCCCTAGTATTGGGCAGGGGTGTGGGATGGGGGGGGTGTGTTGAGTGGCTTTGCTTTGTTGTTTTTTCAGTGTCATGGGTTGGCCTTTCCTACCTCTAAAGGAATTCATTCTTTTTGTGCTCTGTAATTAAATTTAACCTTTATAAAACCTACACATCAACCCCCACCCCCACCCCCCCCACCCCCCCCCAAAAAAAAACTGCTGTAGGCTTTTGTGGCTAGGATGTTAAATGACAGCAGTTTCTACTCTGCTGAGGTGGATGGTATCGACTGTTGTCCTGGCCTCCAGACCCACTCCTTGTCCCCAGCCCCTGCCTCACAGGATGACTGGGGAGGGGGAACATCCAAGAGCCAGCCATCTCCCTCTCTTCCCTAGGCACCAAGGGCTCCAGACTGCGGTTCCTTCCCCTTGAGGTCATCTGCCAGATATCATCTGCTTTCTGCCCTTTGGTGATCTCTCAGATCCTGGAAGTAAACCTGGACACCCAGTGTGCCATCTGGGTCCTTTCTCGAAGGAAATTCAGTCATTTCTCAAAGGAATCTGAGGAACCAGAGTTCCACCCAGCCTCGTTTCCCTATCTCTTATCACTACTCATCTTTCATACTCTACTTAATGCCACAAATGTATGCCTAGATGAATGAAATGGGGGGAAAAAAATCCCAAAAAAGTTTTTTTTGCCAACTTGTACACTATACTTCTATGAATGAAAACAGTCAATTGACAATTTATACAAACTTAATTTATACAAACATTTAAAATCATTGTATTAAATATTTTTAAATAATTTTATTCATCTCGATTTCATTCAAACTCTAACTTCTTTGCTATTCCTTTGTCAAAAAAAAAAATTTAACCCAGTTTTCCTGAGCATTTTAAAGTTTATAACATCTAGGACTTATAAGTATGGCGTCAAATCCCATTTGAATGTGACTCTCCTTTAAATCAACTTAAATGTATTTCAATTTAAAATATTTTAATACCAATCTCTATAGGCACCCATATTAATTAAAACTGACCAAGGTACTTTTAGGCTAATGTGTTTATAACAAACAGAACTTGGTCATTTGAAATAAAGTAAGCAAGAGAGCAGCTCCTTTAAGAATGCTTTTGTGAAGCCTCAAACATAAGAAGCAATAATTTGGGTGTAAAAAATAAATATAAATGAATATAAAATATAAATAAATAAAATAAATTATAGTCAGGGGTATGGGAAAAAAATACCTCTTTGAGACCACAATATGATAAAGCTCTCTATGCTATGGACAGGCTTGTAAAGAAGGGTACCTGGGCCAATCCTTCTCTTTCTGGGAATCCTGGGCACTTCTGCATAAAATCCACACTTTACTGAGCCATTTTTGGTCATCAGACTGTCAGATGAAATGGTCACTACTTCCAGGCCTTAGCTGGACTGATACCCAGGTTTCCCCTGGACAGCCCTCGGTCTGAAAGCTCAGTGCTCACCCGGCACCTTTTCTTTCATTCAAAAATGTTGCAGGTTGGAAGATAAATGATATGGTCACCCCATCCTCATGCACAAAGCTGGCTGAGGAACATGATTGACACAGCAGACAAATTCCACAGTGAGTCCTGCTCAAAGGTGCATCTGGCAGTGGTGACACTGGCACTGATGAGTTCTGGCTGGGAGTCCAGTGGTCAGTCTCCACATGATCAGGTTACCAAGGGCAGGCAGCCTGTCTTGTCACCGAAGGTCCACTGGCCTTATAAACTCCCCACCACACACACATTGACTTTCCAGGAGCCCACTGAGAGAAGTACTGTCCCTCTTCCAGAGGAAGAGACTGTGCTTTGTTCTCCAAGGACCAGTGGGTTATTAAATGTCCTCACCCTGCCACTACTCCCTGGCCACTACTACCTTTTGGTCATTTCTCAAAGTAAGTATAAACAAGTTGGACTAAGCTCTAGTTTTCCTCTCAGGAGTTAAGACTTCTTTTTCAGGGAAAAGTTTCTGCCAGTCACAACTGCCTTGCTGTGCTCCACTGCTGGGTTTCGCATGCAGACATGAACTCCCACCCTTGCGGGCCCTCTGGGTGGGTTGGGTTGTGAGGCTTCTAGACTGAGGCTCCTTGAGAACAGACGTCTTGCCGCTTTTACCCATGAGCTCATCCAAGCAGGGTCAGGAATATGGAAGGCCCTCAGAAAATATCTACTGAGGAATGATCATAGGTCAACCACCTCGAGGGTGTAATTTGCAAAGGTACTCTCCATGCCAACAGCAAGGAAAGTACCAGAGGCTTTATGACCAAGTGACCTGGTGTAACAGCAATCTATGCCATGAGTTGTGGAGCTGGGCAGTATGTTAATTTTCTATTGCTTCTGGAACAAGTCACCACAAACTTAGTGGGTTAAAACACACACCGACTTATCTCACAGTTCCTTAGGTCAGAAGTCCACCCATAGGTCTCTGGGGCTAAAATCAAGGTTCATCGGAGCTGAAGGTTTGAGAACAACCTGTTTCCTGGTCCTCTCCAGACTCAAACCTGCCCATTTCCTTGCCACGTGGTCCCCTCCATCTGCCAAGCCAGCAGCACAGCAGCTTCAAATTTCTCTTGCCTCCAGTTTCCACATTATTAAGATCCTTGAGACTGTGTCCAGTCCACCTGGAGAATTCGAGATGATTTCCCTAATGAAAGTCAACTAATTAGCAGCCTTAATCCCCCGTCCTTGTCCTTCACCAGAAGGTCACCTCCATGGGGTCAGAGGTTACATCTGTTCTGTTCACTGTACTGTTTAACCTAACATTCACAGGCTTGGCAGGTCAGGATGTAGATTTCTCTGTGAGCATCATTCTGCCCTACCACAGTAGGACATCTAACAGTATCTCTTAGTCACATTAGACTCTGCTCACATACCAAGAACTCAGAATTTGATGATGGCCTTGGTAAACAGGTTTTAGGTTATATACTCTCAAGGGCAAACTCTGGGTTGACCCACCCTCTCACTCTCACCACACTGGGCTTTCTTCACACTCTTCCAGCTGACCCAGGACCTTTGCACAGGCTCTTCTCTCCCGTGGAATCCTCCCATCACCCTCCAGGTCTCTGCTTAAAATGTTCCTATGCCTTTCAGGCCAAGCCCCGCCTCTTACTTCTTATTTACCTTTCCTTCCTCATAATAACCACAGGTGGCCATTTTCCCTGTCCTTATCCCTCACCAGAAGGTCACCTCCATGGGGTCAGAGGTTACATCTGTTGTGTTCACTGTTGTTTTCCTAGGACCCAGGTCAGTGTCTGACACACTTAAAAGAAAGTCCAGTTTTAATAATTTCAACCCAGCAGATTTAACCCATTAAGTCTGAAGTTTTCAATTCTATGACTATTTCAACAAAATTGACAGATGCATTAAAATAGGTTGGAAATCATAACCTAGAGTTTATATAAGTTATTATAATTATTGTAATATCATTATACCATCATATGTTACATAAATCAAACTGTATTTAAATTTTTTTTCAGTGTTCTACATCTGGGATAAGGTGACAAAATGGATTAGAACTTTAAATTTTCCAGTGTTTCTAAAAATAGATCTCTACAAGCAGAGGAAAATGGGCAGAACTTCCCGCCAACACCCTGCCCCTTATCCTTGGCCCAATACCAGCGAGCAAGAGACTCCTTCAAAGATTCTTGTATGTCCTTAAAAATTATTTTCCATTTGTACTATGATTTTTAGAAATTTCACATGTTTATAGTTAATGTAGTATTGTTTGAAACAAAAAGTTTTGCCTGCAAATCTTTGAGTAAAGGTGACACAGAAATGCCAGCTGCCAGTTTGAGAGCACAACTTTTCCATGTTCCATGTGCCCATTCATTCAGAAATATTGTCCAAGCTTCTTACCAAATGCCTACTCTGCACTAGCTGTGACCCACTAGCCAGTGTCTCTACTAGCAATGTCTACTAATAAGTATATTTGAAAGACAGAGAGAAACGAGTCTCTCAAAATTGAATGTTTAGGAACATTTTCACTTTGCAGCAGTTTGCCCCGAAATGCATACATTATGTTGGAAAACCTAGAGAGGGTGAGAGGTTTCCCAAAGCAGCTCTGAGTAAGGCAAATGCCCTCACCTATAACGCACCAGCTACAGCTAACACCAAAATGAGCCCAAGAGAAGGGTTTAAGAGAAAGCTGAAGAAATGTCAATTTGTCAAATGAAACTTGAACTTTATTTCTGGTTTTAAACTGGCAGTTTTTTTTTTTAATATTTATATTTTAGTTTGAGGTGGACACAATATCTTTTATTTTTATGTGGTGTTGAGGATCGAACTCAGCACCCCACCCATGCCATGTGAGCGCGATACTGCTTGAGCCACATCCCCACCCCTAAACTGGCAGTCTTAATGTTTTGTTTCTTTTTGCAGTGCTTGGGGTCAAAACCAGGGCCTCATGCATGCTGGGCAAGTGCTCTCCCACAGCACCCCAGTCCCCAGTCCCTTAACGTTTTTGTCTTTACTGGACCCATTTTGGCGTCTCCACTTGAACACACACAGATGAGAAAATACAGCAGAAGTACCACGTGAAGCTGGCCCAGTGACACTGTAGCCTCCACACTAATATCACTTCTCTGGGCCCCAGCCACTCTCCTCCAGGCAGAATACCTGAATGGCACATCCAGCCCCCAACTCCTCCCTCAACAAGCATCACCTCCAGCAGCAAAGCCTGCCATTCACGCCTCCCATGTCACTGTCTGCACTGTAAATGGGCCAGCATCTCCTTGGCAGTATTGCTACCCATCCACCCCCACTGGTCTCCATTCTTGATCTCCTCTGAGCTCTGAATTTTACAGGAATAGGGATGAAGGCTCAGAGAGGGCCTCACAGGTCACGTATCAACGATGAGCCTGCATTTGAGACCTCTGAAGGCCTTATCAATAAACCACCTGAAAGGAAGAAATGGACAGCTGCAGGACGCTAGACAAAGAAATAGCTGTATTCTACCTTTCTCCACCAACTTAAATTTCAAAACCAAATTTCATTACAACATTTAAGTGGAATCCGCGGAATGTCACATTCCTTCATGGCCTTAATATATAGTCACCCAGCTAAAAATGGAGGGAAGAAAAGACACCAGACAAGGTAACACATAGCCTTAAGTACCATGTGATTTCAAAAATATGTGGGATGACAGGAGGGTGGGATCACTGCTCTGGTGTCTAATTTTATGAGTGGAAAATGTTAAGACTGTTAGGAGTTTGCTGCAGTTCAGAGGAATGGAGAGGTCACCCTGAGGTGAAACCCAAAACACACTGGGCCAATGCAAACCTGGTTAAAGCTGGCAATGAGAATGTGCACCAAAGGTGCCTCTTGGCTGTTGGCACTTCAAATGTTAACACGAGGGCCTTTCTAACCCTTTGGGAAATGTCCTGTTGCCTGTCCATTCTTCAAGGTCAGATGCTGTGGCCGCTGTAATCATTCCACAAGAGGAGATTTAAACTGGGGGCTCACCTCCCTTATTTAAGAGGAGAGGGGTCTAAGGGTCTGTCTCTGTGGCTTCCCGTATCTGGTTTGGCTTTGACCTTCTAATCTGATGTAGCTAGGAACTGGACTGGAGAATTGGAGGACGGACAGCAAGGCTGATGCACAGTTCAGGTCGAGCCTGGCAGACTGACCCTCACCTTTGCTGGCTGCTCCTCTTCCGTCGCATCTTAGCCCCTTTCCTAGTTCCATCCTGTGTCTGGAAACACCCATTCACTAGTGACTTTCAAAACATCTCTTTTCAACCCAAACTTCACCCTGACCTCCACATTCAAACACTCCATTGCCCACTAGATGTCTGCACTTCGCATTCCACACCTAGTATAGTATGCCAGGCCCCACCCTGTGATTCCCACACACCATCTGCCCAGGTGCTCAGGCCAGAAATCCAGCACCGCCCTCGATTCCCCACTTTCCCCCACCGCCCACAGCCCTAGCTTCCATGGGTTCTACCTGCACATTTCTCTCTGAATCTGACCACTACCCAGTGGCTTCTCCGCTATAACAAGTGTCTGAGCCACCACCAGGTCCCACCTGGACAGTGGCAAGTGTGTCTGCTTCCTCTCCTGTGCCACCCTCACATCCCCCTCAGAGGACCCTCCACAGAGCAGATGCTATTCTTCCTGTAGCTCAGGTCACGTCAGTCACTGCTCTGGTTACCCCCAATGGCTTCCCATGGGCATCGGCCCTTGGGGAGCTGCTCATCTGCCTCTCCAGCCTCATCACCTTCAGGTGTACACTCTGGCCACACAGACCTCCCATCCTTTTGAGCATACTAACCACATTCCCATCATTCCTTGCGGCTGCTTCCTTCAGTTCAGAGCATTCTTGCCTTGGGTCTATGTGTGAGAGACCTCCTGTGTCTCCCTGAGGGCTAACCCAACCACCCCCTCCTCAAAGATGCTCCTCCTGATGAGCCCTTCCTAGAGAGCTGAAAGCTCTCCCCAGATCTGCCCCACATTCACACTAGCACTCTTCCCTCCTCCACTAGGGTGCTACTAGCTCCAAGGGTGCAGGTGCCCTTGTCCCTGAAAACAACATACCCTTGGCCTTCTACAGATGGGACAAACGCAACTCTAGGAAGGCACTCACTACTCATTCATCACAGGATCTTTCTTGGCAGGGGAGGCTGCAAACCCAAGCAGTGCACAAACTACCCACACTCACAGGACATTCTATAATTACAGAGTCCTCCAGATACATTTTTTCTAAGTATGTCTCAGCAGTTGGAGAGAAGAAGCTGAGGCTCAGACGTTCCTGACAGGGGCAGACCTTCAGGCCCAGCACCCTTCCCTGAGGGGCTGTGGCATCCTCTCCCCAGGTCAACTGGAGCCATCCCTGCACCACCAGGCCATGGCCCCGTCACTGCCCTATGCTGCCTCTACTCCCCTCACTTCCTAAGCGAGCCAGGGCCAAGGCGCCTCTGCTCATGTGTTTCCTGCCAGCCCACCCCACCTCTAAGAGCCTGCTCATCTACGATTCCCAAGCTTCAACTGCAGGCGGTACCTACCAACCTGCCTTGAAGACCCCAGCTCCACTTTCACCCTCTCCCAAGTGAGCTTCCCTGGCAGGCATTTCTCCCACCTCCACTTAACATGGCTACAAACTCCTTGAAGGCAAGAATCTGGGCCTAGTTTTTGTAACCTGAAGGGTGTTTGGCCAAGAAAAACCAAAACTTTATCTAACTACACCAACTGGCTGATCCAGTTGGGCAAGTAGGAGCTAAAACTCACGGCGGAACAAAAATGTTCACCTCCAAGCTTGGAGTTTTCATGTTTATATAGAAAGTTGATTACAAGAGT
Organism: Marmota flaviventris; assembly: GCF_047511675.1. NCBI lineage: Eukaryota > Metazoa > Chordata > Mammalia > Rodentia > Sciuridae > Marmota > Marmota flaviventris. The sequence goes on from NC_092508.1 coordinate 59,695,292, forward strand.
AAGATTCCCTTTTTCAATGAAGTACAACCTCATGTTCAAAAAACTAAATTTCTATACTTTCCAAGAAACCCCCTACCAAGATAAACATACCCTTCCTGAAAATTAGGGTAAATAAGATATTAAGAAACTATTGACAGCCATCATCTCCTACACTCTAACTCTGCCATGAGTTCATTAAATAGACAGTACTACCACTACCCATTTTACAAATTCAGAGAGGATAAGTAATTTGCCCAAGGTCACACAGCAGGGAAGTGACAACACAGGAATTGTGCCCAGCACCCTTGGCTCCCAGATCTTGTATTACTGTAGCCCTATTCTGCCTTTCTACTTGGTTATAAACATCACTAGAGAACCCTGATTAACCATTTTTTAAAAAGTATTTATTTACAAGAGGTCATTCATAATTAAAATCTATTAAATGCTTTATGATATATGCCACAGGAGCCCAAAGAATTACTTGTAGCCTTTAGCTGTATCACAAGATCAGTAATTTTGTCCTGGCCTTCCCAAAATTTCACAAGAGCCTTTTCTTCCCGTCTCCTTGACAGAGCATGCCGGAACTAAACTCAGGTTCCAGTGGCTACAAAACTTGTGATGTTTGTGCCTGCGGGTTCTAGTTCTTGCCTGACTCAGTGCACCTTCCCATAGGTGTGTCCCTGACTAACAGCACAGGAGCTCTTGCATAAAGGAGCCTCCACAGTAGAACCTGTTTTGATTACCCACAACATTCTACTCCTGCAGCTCAGAAATCATTACTATGTGCTGGGGTTGGGGGTGGGGGTAAAATCGCAATCATCAAGTTCAGCTACCTAAATAGAGTGCCAACAGAAGTGATGAGATCAACAGAACCAAGAGGAGACGGGAAAGGAAACCTGCTTCTATCCCTGGGATTGAGTTTTGGTGTGACCTTGGTTTACCAACACTGATCTCCTAACAAGAAGTTTAAAAAATCTCCAGGAAAAGAAATACCATCGGCACTGACAAGGTAAAAATCACAACAGCTACTGGCCTGTAATTTAGATGGCCACTTCAACAAAAATTTATAAAGTACAGGTTTAAATCTATAATCAGTTCATTTAAAAAACATGAGGGGCTGGAGTTGTGGCTCAGTGGTAGAGCACTTGCCTGGCACGAGTGAGTCCCTCGGATCCTCAACACAGCATATAAATAAATAAAATAAAATAGATGCATTTATGACTAAAAAATATTTTAAAAACAACAACAACAAAAAAAAAAACCACTGTTAGCTCTAATGGGTTTTGAGCTGATTGAGCAACGCATACCTGTAAGAAAGAATTACAATTAAAATGTTGCCGTCTATAATAGTAAGAAAAGGAAAAAGACCCAAGTTCTGCTGAATGGCTCCAAGCAACCCTATTCTTTCACTTTCACAAAGTCCCTGCCACACCTTATAATATGTGGCACTTAACCATTTCCTGCGCCTCTAAATTAACAGATACCTGACTTTTCAGTTGCCAAATCACACCTGTCCATAGGAGGCCAATCTCTAGTGAATTTTCCTTTCAAGGGAACAAGTCTAAGAAGCTGTCTACACTGGACTGAGCCCACTTTCTCGTTGTGTACTACTTGGCACACAGTAGTTGCTTGCAGTAGTAGCTTGGGAAATTTCTGTTTCAGAGAATAAAGATTATTTTATAATTAGTCATCATTCTTAATTTTGTATTCACATATGTAGTGATCAAGCAGATTTTTATATGCCAGGTATACAACCATCAATATTATAAAGATCCATTTCTTTTTTCTTTCTTTCTTTCTTTTTTTTTTTTTTTTTAATAGTTGTAGATGGACAGAAGTGGTACTAAGGATCGAACCCAGTGCCTCACACATGCTAGGCAAGCGCTCTGCCACTGAGCCACAGCCTCAGCCTAAGACCCGTTTCTTAAAAGCTGTTATCAAATAGCTCATAGCTCATTTGCAAAAGAAAACATGACTTAAGTTTTATCATTTTTCAAAAATATTTTTTTAATTAAAATCAGGAAGAGAAAAGGTATGTTTAACAAGCGTATACCTGGTAGGTCGCCATATCCATTTTATTATTCCAATAACTTAGGAAATCCAAAATTTTCAGTGTTTTCAAAAGGAAATTAATATGATCGCATAGTTTATTTTCTAAATGAGATAACTGAAACAACAGACTTAGTAGCTGTGCCAGGGCTGCTGGCTGTTGCCCAATATCAGTTCTCTCCTTTTTCCATAGTAAAGGACTTGTAAGCTGGGCATAAGGCCACCCCAAAAAGGGGCCTCATCCCAGCCTCCCCTTCCAGCTGGACATGCCAGACAACTTGATCCTGCTGAATGGGATGCATGACAAGGTGTCCCAGTGCTGCTTCAAAGAATCTTCCTTAAAAGGTGGTGTACATGTGCCTTTGGCTAGACCCTTTTCTTTTCATGAACTACCTAGAATGTAGATGCTGCCATCTTGGATGATGAGGTTGAAGCTCCAATGGTGGAGCGACAAGACAGTGGGTCCTGGGTCCAAACACCTCAGACCAGCTCCAGCTACTCATTTTTATAGACCAGGAAGACAAAAGCAAAGTACAAAACAAAAAGCAAAACCAAAAGAGGTCTTTCAGCTTTTAAGTTAGATTTATAAACAGAATACTGTGAACAAGAAAAGAATGCAACTTGAACAGTGTATAGATTCACAGAAACCAAGTTCTGAGGCTAAATATTTACAGTATTTACTACTGTATGCCTATGCTTAGATTTTTAGAATATTTAGGAACCAGTATGGCTGGATAACCAATTAATCAGTATTGATGGTGGCTGTAGCTCTGGAGCTATGGTCCAGAGGCTCACAACTGTAGGAGGGCATTTCCCTTTTAGTTGCTGGGTTGTGGGGGACATATGTGGTGGTAGAGGCAGGGGTTCCTATGACAAGGAGCGTATGACAATGGGAAAGGATGCACAAGCAGTTTGGGGGCAAAGCTATTTACTGAAAAGTATTTCCATATTTTAGCAACTACTACCAGTTCACTGGGACATACAGGATTAGTCCTCCTCTGGCCTGTTCTTACTAGGATAATATGGTACTATCTTATATTGACTACCACACGGAAAGCTTATGCCTTCTTATCCTCCTGGTAACAGCTTGGCAGGCCAAAACTTTAATCAGAAATACCAAGGGAGTTTCAAGACAACTGGATGGGTTCAAGTCCCAGGTATACCCACTGTTTTTTAAATATGGATTATCTGAAATCATTCAATGGGGTGTTACAAGGATCAAAGGAAATAATGCCAAATAACTTTGGAAACTCTTAACACAATGATGAGGCACTGTATGTGACTTTATGCATTACTACAAGCCACTCCAAATTTAACAGTTACATTTCAACAAGTATAGGTAGGACACAAACAGTGAAGCCATCAGAAACTCAAAAGCTTGGGCAACTCCTGTTGTCAAAAAGATTCTCCCAACCCCACTGGGAGTGGCCAGTGGTAACAACAGATGGCTAGGAAACAGTTTGTGACAGAGAGAAATGAGAGCAGTTACTCCTCCAGAATCAGCACAGTTGTTAGAAAAATGACTCTGGGCACTCCACGGCACCAGGAAGTGACCCTGTACTTAAGGTGAAATGTGGGAGGTACAAAGTTCTTCACTGCAGCACTGCTTTTAACAGCTAAGGATTAGAAATTGCCAGAACATCCAAACTGGTTAAAATAATCACTGTTCGTCCTTTAAATGTTAGGCATTTAAGGAAGCAGCTGGACACAGCAGCATGCACCTGTAATCCCAGTGACTTAGGAAGCCAAGATAGGAGGACTGCAAGTTCCAGGCCAGCCTGGGCAACTTCAATGAGCTCCTCTCTCAAAGTAAGGTTTAAAAAATGAGAAAGTAGGGGCTGGGTATGTAGCTCAGTGGTAAAGCATTTGCCTACCATGCACAAGGCCCTGGGTGGAATTCCTAGTAGTGCAAAGAAAAAGGAATAAGAAAAAAAGCACTAGGGAAGCTATTTACAACATAGAACAAGTTCTAAAATATGACAAGAGAAAAAAAAAAAAAGGTGAAGAATATGCCTGGCATGCTACCATACAGGTAGAAAATGTATATGCATATATCTGCTTATAAATATATGGGCAATATTTGTCCGTTTGCTATTGCTACACCAAAATGCTTGAAGCTGGATACTTACAAAAAAGAGGTTTACTTAGTTCAGTTTTAAAGGCTAAAAGTCCAAAATGAGGCAGCCGCTTTGGTTTGGCCTCTGATAAAGCTCATGACTAATGACATCACAGTGATGGGGTACATGCAGTCTTGAAGAGATCACATGGTGAGATGGGAGCCAGAGAGAGTCAGGGGCCAGGCTCACTTGTTTTATAACAATTCATCCCAAGGGAACATATTTGTGTGTGTGTGTGTGTGTGTGTGTGTGTGTATTTTTTTGGTGATGCTGGGGACTGAACCTAGGGCCTTTATATGCTAGCCCTTGAGAACTTTATTAATCCCTCCAGAAAGCTTGACCTAATGACCTCCCACTGGCCTCCCTACCAGGCCCCACCATCTCTCAATATCACCACACTGAAGATCAAGCCTTCCACACATGAACCTTTTAGGAACAACCCACATCCAACCCACAGCAGGAACCTCTGAAGGGATTCACAACAAACTGGTAAAACAATGGCTGCCTCCAGAAAGAATACAAACCAAGCATGGGAGGAGGACTTCCACCCTAACTCCTGGTGGCTTTTAAATCTGTATCATACAATTGCATCACCTATTTACAATTTTTAAAAATGGTATCAGTCAATGGACACTGGATGCAATGGAAGTCTCACCAAGAAAATGACATACAGTTGCAGAGGTAAAAATCAGTGGCCAGATGTCATGAAGTAAACCTCATGGTTGCACAAAACATGCTCATATTTGCTATCTTTGTGCAGCCAGTTTCAGGCAAAAAGTGGAAAAAAAAAAAAAAAAGACAGTCCATTCAAGAGGTATGACAACCCACCTAACGTGTGTAAACACACCTACTATGCACCACCACTGTGCTGGCAACTTGGGCATGACAATGAAGTGCAAATCCAAGGCAGAGGTTGGACAAGGAAAGGAAGTGCAAGTAGCTGAGAAAGTGAAGTGCAGCGTGAAATGTAGTGCCATCAACAAAATCTGTGGCACTGACAGCATTCTAGGGAACATCTCCACTATGGAAAAATATCCAACATGAACTCCTCATCCCCATATCCTCCTTTTGGAAGGGAATGAATTAGTCCAGTTCTGGGGAGTTCCAATGTTGGAAGCTAAAATATGGAAAGTACTGCTTCTAAATAGCTGTGGGGTCCTTCATCTTGGATGCCCAACCTGCCTGCAGCAGTCACTTCCCGCAGGGAGGAGCTGGGTTTACCCAGCAGAGTGAGTCACAGCCTGAGTCAGGGACCTCACCTTTCATGGACTCTAAAGCGGTGAATGAGAGGTGTGGAGCAAACCAAGGCTCCTAGTTCAGAAAGGTAAGAGTGGGTGGAGACCAATATGGGGAACACACAGCTGCTTCTGCATTTGTAGTCCTAAGGCAAATCCAGGCCGAGTTCCTAACTGAGAGATAATTAACTTGAGAGATCAGACAAGTTTGGAGGGATTTGGACAGATCTGTTTAAGCTCCAGGTTTTTATACATTTTATACAAATTACAGAGATTAGGTGGACCCCTGTATAGGAATGAAGGTGGGTCAAGGGCTTGAGTGGGAAACCAAATGGAAAATACTATGGACATGAAGGGGATTGTGGAAGTAGCCGTCCAGAGCGGTGAATGGCTATGACAAATCCTAGGTTGCTCGTTTTTTTTTTTTGGTACTGGGGATTGAACCCAGAGGCACTTAATCATTGAGCCACATCCCCAGCCCTTTTTTTGTATTTTACTTAGAGACAGGGTCTCACTGAGTTGCTTAGCACCTCACTAAATTGCTGAGGCTGGCTTTGAAATTGCGATCCTCCTGCCTCAGTCTCCAGAGCCACTTGGATTACAGGCATGTGCCTCCATGCCCAGCAGCTGCTGTTTCTTCATCTATCTTTCTAGATCATTCCCTGGCTTCCTTCCCAACATATGCAGGTGGTAAATAATTTCAATAGTAAAGAAATTCAGAAAAGTTTCACTGGGCAGTAGAACTAAAATATGCCCAACTCTCTTGGTTCACATGAGAATACCTGTGTCTTGGGTTTTGATTTCTTTTTTTTTGGTACTAGGGATTGAACTCAGAGGCACTAGACCACAGAGCCACATCCTAGTGAAGACAGGTTTTTTTTTTTGAGAATTTTAATATTTATTTTTTAGTTTTTGGCGGACACAACATCTTTGTTTGTATGTGGTGCTGAGGATCGAACCCGGGCCGCACGCACGCCAGGCAAGCGCGCTACCGCTTGAGCCACATCCCCAGCCCCTGGGTTTTGATTTCTTTTAAAGCATGTTTTTATTTTGAAAATGACAGGTGTCCAGTTCTATGTTGTTATTCTATACAATAAGCCAACAAGGATCAACCAGACCCAAGTCCCTGCCTTCAGAGTCCTCAAAATCCAAAACCCTCAGTAAACTTCTATCAGATGCTTTCAAATGACTTTAAGAAAATTTCATGATGAAAACGTGTAAGAACAAAGGACCTATTAAACTCATCAACAGATCTGAGCAAAAGAGAAATATCTTTGGAAAAATCAATGACATGAAGGTCAGAAAAGGAATTAAAAAAATATAAACCTGCTCGAGTAATAGATTACCATGGCTCCAAAGGAAGTAGGGTGGGGGTGGGGATGGGGGTGGGGGTGGGGCTGGTGAATAAGGAAAGTATTTGCAAGACAAGCTAAAGATGGCCTTACCACCAAGGGACAGCTGTTAGTGCAATTGGTGTTCCCTGAACAAACAGGCACTTCCTTTTGAACTTCGACCCCTAAATGTGCCATTGTCACATCAAACCCAGGGTCAGCTTTCAGTATGTGACTAGAGTCGCTCTATTTCATTTTAAAGCTACCAAGAGTTAGGAAGAAGTAGTAGCAACATGTAAGAAACACCCTAAGATGGCCAGGCTTTTTAGCCACTGCAATTTCCTCTTCAACACAATTAAAAACTTAATAAGACAACATCCTTTGGTTTCTCAAAAGATACTAGTGAAACACCCAGAATCCCACAGAATTCAGCACAACTATTTCATTCAACTAGCAGCAGTCCTTTATCAACCTAGAAAAACACATTGAACTGACACTGAATTTCAACTTCTACTATATATCTGATAAACTTAATTCCATTGCCTTTAGCCTGCATTAGGATATAGCAGATGATAGATAATTTACCACAATTCTATGCTTAGTTCAAGTCTGGCTCATCAGTATCTTATGGTGGTCATCATTCCTCAGCACGACAGAACAAGTTTAAGAAGTACGGGAATGCTTCAGTATGAATATGTTTAACACTACTCAACTGTACACTTAGAAGTGGTAACAATGATAATTTTCACATTTTACCACAATTAAAAAAAATGTATCAGGGTGTAAAGGATTATTATCAGGGTGTAAAGGTGGTTAGCCTAGTTCCTGCCATCTAGAAGTCTTTAATTTATTTGAGGAATTAAATCAACTCAAAGAGCTCTCCTTAGAGGCTCACAAACCAACAGGGGTCTTTTCCATCAGGCAGAAATTTACAGAGAGCCTTCCACATGTAAGGGGTTTGGCTGGGCCAAGAGGGCAAACAGGTGCTGCGGTAGGTGCAAATACCTGTATATGCACAGAGGCTGACTTCTGTTGACTTGAGGAATTCTGAGACAGCTGGAAAAAAAAGTACTATAATCATTTAGAGGGCCTCCAATTATCAGGGGTAGGGGCAATAATGGCTGCATATTTGCTCTCTCTATCCTAGGCCACTATGTGGAAGACATTTAAAAACAAAGATATTGTTCATGAAGGGCAAGGTTATGAAGCCTGGGTTTCATTCTAAAAATTGGCTGCTTTACTGACAGGTGCAAGTATGTGGCAGAGCATTAGGATAGGCTGGGTATCAGATAGCTAGGATTCAAGTTGCATATTGCCACTAACTTGCTGTCCCTAGACATCTTGGTGTCAGTCTTCCTTTCATAGGTTGGACTGGCTAGTGCTTCTCACACATTTTCACTCAATGAAATTTTCTCAAACGTTCTACTCAACGATGGAGGGAGATGGGTATATATGGTGGCATAGCACAAAGTGACCACCTTGAAATGTCTGTAAAACCCCATGTTTCATATTAAAACTTACATATCTTTCATCCTACACTCAAATGATGTAGACTTTAAAAAAACAAGAACACTAACCACCACGTCACCTCAGGAAGATGTTCCATATTTGATTTGTGGCACACCCAGGGGAATAGATGCTGACATCCTGATTATTCATATTCTTATATCACTTCAAAGATATTCCATTTCCTTTCGGATTCATATTTACCTAAAGTCCATACCACTCATCTTGAATGAAGAGACTGAAAACTGACAGTCATTTAGAACCCTTAATGCTAACTTGGTCTCATTTTCCACACCCTGGAGACTCAGTAAGGCCATAGGTCATTTTTACTGACTCAATGCACTGACCATTGGACTAGGATCACAAAGACAGTCAACTGAGCCAGTGGGCACAGGAAGCAAAGACTAGGCTCTCCTGCCATGGAATTCTAGCGCTCACTTCCACTCTGCCCATCGCACGTCCACCACTCAACACCCTGGTATCCACCCCCTCTGCAGGACACTTGGAGACTGCACCAGTCAAGACAGTACCAAACTCCGGAGCTGCTGCTACATGGGAAAAGATTTTGCCCTACCTCAAACAAGCCTTGGAAGAACTTCACACAACAAAATGCTGCAGTTCTCTGTAGCTCAAATATAGTTTAAGGAAATGGAGTCTGCCAAACAATTTTAACACATTGCCATTTTCTCCTCCTCCAAGTCCCACATTTCCCCTTCCTCTCCTCAAGTAAACAATGGCATGGCTCCCATCTGCCTGTGAACTGCCCCAACTCCAACTGCAGCCCCCCACCATAAGAAAACTTAACCTTTGACCTGACCACCAAAGGGTAATCTCTGCTATCCACCAGACTGTAAAAATAAGAGCTACAAAACTGCCCGCATGTGAGAGAACTACATTCCTATTTTAAGAAAGAACTCACAACTTTTTCTGAACAACCCTTGAGGCAGGGTGACCAGCATCTCCATTTTAGTGATGAGGACAAGTTAACAGAATATCATATGAATAGAAAGTGAGGGAGCTGGGATTCAAGTCCACAGCCAACAGTCTCTAGGACTAAGTTGTTAGTCCTGTGAGGCCAACTTCTGTGCAAGTATCTAGTAACTTATGGCTAGTGACCTAATATTCACTGAGAAATCAGAAGCAACCAAAGAAATTTACACCCTCCCCCCAGGACGCCTACCTTCCTACCTGCACCTGCACCTTAACATGCCTTCCTTTCTCAGACCGTGATCAGCTACCTATGTTCCAAGACCCAGGCTAACTGCCCCACCTGGGTTTCCTCTCACCTCCTCGCAGACATCCCACCTGCAATTCTACCCTTCCTACATTCACTTTTCCTTCTCTACTGAATCATCCTCAATGAACCAGCTTACTGGGACTTTCTCCCATCTTGGTCCCATTTTCCCTCCAGCTTCTTGGCTCTGCTCCCCTCCCCAGCAAACTTGAGAGTTCCCACTCTGTCTATAGTCCCTCCTCTCCTGTCTCTCACAAACCTACTCCAGTTGGCAATGTTCCTGTGCTCTTCCTCACCAATCCTAGGTGAGTGTCATTTGACACTAGTGACCCATGATCCCCTCTGAAACCCCTGCATCAGGTGGCTTCCAGGACAGTACTTCTACTCTTCCCCCCTTGCTGGAGCTGGCTGCCCTCCTCTCCCTAACTCCAGCATGGAGGAACCCCAGGGTGCAGTCCTTAGCCTGCATCCTTGATGATCTCATTTAGTTCGACATTCTAAATAAAACCAAGAAGCCCTTATTTTTTTTAATTTGTTGTTTTTAGATATAGAAGCCCTTATTTTTGTCCTTAACCCACCCTTTCCACCTGAACTTCAGCCTCATTCAACTACCCGTCAATAACTCTATTTGCATATCTAACATCTCAAATCTAATGTGTCAAAATCAAAACTCCTAGTCTTCCCCTAAAATCTATCCTTCTCACCACCCTCCCTAAACCATAATACAACTTCATCCTTCCAGCTACTCAGGCCAAAACCTTGGACACCTTCTTTTCTGTCCTCTGCCTCTCTCACCTCCATGGAGTCCAGCGGAAATCCCATTTGACTCTACTTTCAAAACATACCCAGAATCCAACCACTTACTATCATCACTACTACTACCTTGATCCCAACCACTATCCCCTCTCACCTGTCATTACAGAAGCCTCTTAATCACCATCACTACTTCTTTCCTTGCTCAGTCCATCCTCATTGTAGCAGCCAGAGAAATCCAAGTCAGAAAGTGTCATACTCTTCTCAGAACCTGACAATGGCTTCCCATCTCTTTTTGACCCACCAGGCCCTGCAGAGTCTACTCTCAAGGAGACTCCTTGCTGCCTCGTTTTCCTGACATGCCAGGCATACATGCTGCTCTCTCAAGGCCCTTGCACTCTGTTTTGCCAAGAATGCTTTTCCCATTGAGGTCTTCCCTGGCTCTCCCATTGCCAGCCACTCCCCACCCCCAACTCCCTTCCCTTCCTCTATTATTTAACGCCTTCTAAATTCTGCACCTATTACTTTGTTGTTGTCCGTCTTCTCGGTCAGAACCTACATATGGAATTTATTGTGCTTGCTGCTGTACCTCCAGTGCATGCTCAGTGATATCTGTTCATCTGTTGAGATAACTATTTCTACAGGGATCGGGGAAGCTGGCTATGATTTCTCTGGCAAATCTAGAGCATAGTCCCTTCAAAGTCTTCACTTCTCTCTCATGTTCAAATAGGAATAAAACTCCCTATGCCTTTTAGATTGAAATGGAAAACAAATATAAATCAATACACATGCACACACCAAAAAATAATGAACTTACAGAGACTAGTTTCTTATCCTAAGTTATAGAAAAACCATGTCAGACAGCTCCTGGATGCTTCCAAGGTTTTGGTGGGGGCAGGAATCACCATCTGCCAAAGCTCACCTCTTGGGATCATTCTCTAGGGAGGGTCCCTAGAAAGCCTCTCCATACACTTACGAGCCCTTTCTCAGTTAGTCCTCAGTATCAGCCCTAGCAAGCATTAGAAAGTTCTTGTCTTCCTAAATTGATTTATCTGATAAAGTATTGAAGTGGCCTTACCTTGCCTAGACATTAAAATGCTTCACTGATCCCTAAAGTCCCCTCCTGCCTTTGCATCTACTTCAGCAGATCTCCTTCATCCTTCCCCAATACCTAGTCCTTGAGCATCTAGAAGAGCCCAGCACAGTCCAGACTGATCTCTGCACTTCAAATTCATGAAAGGCCTCTTTATCACTCTGGTTGTTATATTTTGGATCATAAATGTCCTCCAAAGGCACATACACCAATGGCTTGATCACCAGCCTATGGCACCATTGGTAGGTGGTAGAACCTAGTGAAAAGAAGTTAGTCACTGGTGTCCCTGAAAGTGGTACTGGGATCCTCACCCCTGCCTCTCCCTGTTTTTTGTTCACCATAAGGTGAGCAACTTTGCTTTACCATGTGCTCCTGCCATGGTGTTCTGCCTCACCACAGGACTTTAAAAAAAAAAAAAATCATGTAGCCAACTGATCACAGACTGAAACCTTTCCTCCTTTTAAGTAAGTTGGTTTTCTCAGGTATTTTGTCATGGTTTTCTCAGGTATTTTGTCATAGCAATAGAAAGCTGATTAATACAATCAATCTTAAAGTCCGTTAAGTTCTTAGCTTCTTTCCAACTATTGTCTTAGGTTGGCTCCTGGGCCTAGTATCACTAGCAGTCACAAGTCAGTGACATTTACCTAGAATTATGTCTCTGAATGTCCATCTGATCATATCTGAGCTTCTTTAAACTTTCCCTCAGTTGCAAACTCAGGTTGATTTGTGTTGCAGCAATGCTAGATTCCTTAAGCACTATACACAGATCTCTGTAGCTCACCTCCTCTTCAGGTCTTCCATGTCTTTTTCCTACCTATCTCTAATCTCTCTAGAGTCTTGGAGATTTCTCAACATTTCCATTCCACTACTTTGATGTTTCAATATCTTTGTTCTGAAGAAACAAGCAACCGCACTGCCAACAGAAGGGAGGTCTGGCCATCATCTGACAGACACATGGCAGGAATAGGCCGAGGAAAGACTTCTCCCTCTCCTCATTACGGAGAAAGGGGGACAGGATGGCCCCTCAGTCTCAGAGCTGCTGATGGCCCCCTCATTCTACACCTCTGCCTATAATTCTATTGGATCCTTTAGTTCATTTTATATCATGGTACTTTCCAGGACCACAGAAAACGAACTCTTTGATCAACAGCAGCATGACCTGAAAAGGGTCTGATCTGCAAGGACCGAGTGGGTATTTGGTTCAGAAGGCTTACAGTTCATTTTAGACCCAGAGTAAGATGTCACTGTTTATTACATTTCCATGACGCCCTCATTATGAGTCTACTTTTCAAAATGAAGAAACCAGAGTGACCTTGATATCACTAAGCAAAGCAAACAGGCCTTGAGTAAACAGGCATTACCCTATGCTTCATTTTCTCCTTATATCACAAACCAGTGTGCCCCTTCCTAATTATTCCAAGGTTTAGTTTTGTCTCTATACTCCCAGGATTAGAAAGCCTATTTCTCCAAAAGTTTTTTTCTTATACTATATCTGACATGGCTTTTCATAAAAAGTGAGCTTCAGACTATATGACATGCAACATAATCTACCTGGTTGGCAAGTAAACATGCAGACACTCGTGGCTTCACGTCACTTTGTTTTCTCCCCTCTGTGTGATTGCTTTTAGTGTCACTTTCCTCTACCTCAAAATTCAGAACAGTCTTCTTTAGCATTCAATTGGGTTTAGAGACTCAAAGGTTTTTTAAATGGTCTTTTTGCCAATTTGGGAATCAATGACGTGACAGCAGCAACCAACACTGAACTCCAGCATGAATGTAAGGTGGGCAGGAGGTGTGTGTGTGGGGGGGTCTGCTCCCACTCCAGCCCATGGAAGGTGGTGTTCTATAAACTTGTCAACCTCAGAATGTTGATGTGCTGATTTGGGATTGTCTCGCCTCCTTTATCTAAACAGAAAAGCCAGATAGCAATAGATCAGATAGTGGTCATTTCACCCTGTTATTAGGCTGACAGGAACTGAGTCTGGTGAAGGGCCCATCTGCCTGCCTCGATTCAGGACAAATTAACAATTAGCCTCTGACATCAGTTCCAAGAGATCACCGTTTACAATTCTCAATGCCAGTTTAACAAACCAACCTGCTAAGAAAATACTACTTCTACAATTTGACCATGAATTGTCCAACCATAGGCAGTTTCCCTGTCAATAATCAGCTCTATTTCCATGCAAGCTCCTTCCAACCGCACATCAATGGAAGCAACAGATGAAGGAAAAGAAATCATCAACTCTGCCCTGAGTAGTAGGCAAATGACCTAGCCTCCCAAGGATAAGGATGGGCATGTTTTCTGAGCCAGAGGTCTGAGGAGTCCTGGAAAGCAGACTGCCCAACCCACCCTCAGAGGGTATTCCAGGCTCTGGGCCCAGGGAGTCTCGTCATGCATGGGCACCCATCGGCCCATTCATCACCTCTGAAAACTAAAACCTCCCTGGGATTTATTTACTGCTTGGTAGCTACAGAAGACTATAGGGCATAGTTCTTCTGAGATGTATCTTCCAACATATGGTAACTTGTTAGAGTCTGTAAACAAGTCAAGATGGCACCTGGCATTTTGCAGAGGGAGTGGTTTGTGAAGTAATGTCAGCGAGCCATTAAGTGTAGAGATTCCTTATTGGTTGACTGCTGTATCTAATTTATGTTAATTAAGATAAGCTGTGTGTAATGTATATATACCTCTCCTGTCCTACAATAAAGGGCTCCCACTCCTGCTGTATCAATGTACACAAGTTGCTCGTCACCCCCTGGTTATTTTGCTGCAGCCGGACTGCAGCAGTAACTGGACTGCAGCAGTAACTGAATTAAAGAAAAGGAAAACGTACACTTAACTAGTATAAAAATCAAATCCAAAAAGGGAAAGCACATCTAGTGCACAGGCGGGCAGCATGGGAGATGTGGATGGAAGAACTGGCCACATCCCCTGTATGACCTGGTGTCCACATTTCTTTAACTGAACAAAGGGGCAGGCCAGAACTAGTCTAAGGATGATTATCCTTGCTTTATAGCCCAGGAAAGGGAGGCATGAAGAGGTTAGGTATCTGTATCATGTCATAGCTAGCAAATGGCAAAACCAGAGTTGGCCCTGCTGGCCCTAGACTCAGTCCTTACCCATTACACTATGTGCTGCCTTCTGCATAAAGTTGACTGTAAACTTACACTGCAGGAACAGAATCCTGGAGCACACTTTGGAGCAGATCTGGGCTGAGAGAATCCCACCTTTCATAAAAAGAGAGTCCCCAAGTAGCAACCCTGATGACATTTAAGAATCCCTAAGGATCCTTCCAGACATAAAGTTATTAATTATAGAGTTGTACCCAAATCCAAAAGGGGAAAATAGGCGGGGGGGGGGGGGGGGGTGGCATTGGCCCCTTACACATTCCTATAGTACTCAATCTTTACCATCCTCCCAAGAGGCTGGTGGGAGTGTCACACAGGCCTCCAGACCCCCATTCTGTAGCTCTTAGGACCCCCATCAAGGGGTGAGCAGCCTCTCCCCTATTCCATCTAAAGAATTAAATATATCTAAGATTCCCTTGCTATCCTTGAGTAACTAAACTGTTCACTATCAATTCACAAGTGCCCTAGCATGCTTATTCCCATTTGACCCCCAACCTAGTCAAGCTGCTTTCAGGACTTCGATGCTCCAGCCATGCTTCTCTAGCTAGACTCCTTGTAACCAACAACCTGGCATCCTGAACACCCACTGTAGTGCAGGTCAACCTGTGTCTCTGGGATTAAGTTCTAAAGTCTGCCTCTAGGGCAAAAGCCAAGTGTAGTAAAAAAAAGAAATCATTCACGAAAATCCCTGAGTTGGGACATGGGCCCTTAAACTCAACCAGCAAGAATTCTTGTGTGACTTTGCATTACAGCTATAGCCTCCATTTCCCTCAGCACAGCAGGTCACCAAGGCCTGAGCAGGGAAGGGCAAAGGGTTAAATAAAGGGACTTCTCCCTCTCTTTACTCTCAGCAGAAGAGTTGATTTCACAAGTTAAATTGAGTGTATGATACGACTTCATTGTACTTGCAAGGCACAGGCTAGGTGCTATCAGGCAAAGAAATGAGCATAAGATCCCTGCCCTCACATAAGCTGTAATCCAGATGGGAGAGAGGAGACCATCCCTGAAGATGAAGGACAATAGTCAAACATCATAACTGTCAGATACGTTGCTATCAATAGTCACAGGAAGAAGTTGCTGTGGGGTAGGACAGGTTCTTGAGATTTGATTAGATTCTTTCTTTAGATGGGCTGACTCAGCACTCACCAGTGTTTCAGGCACAACTGGCCTATCATCCAAGCATATGATGGTATTTTGTTTTGTCTCCAGTGTCCCTCTTAGAAATACCACAGAATTCACTGGCCATGTAAGATGTTAGGTCAAGGTCCTTGGGGGAACCTTGTACCACAGTTTCAATACTCCGATTATAAAAAACAAATTAAATCTCAACATAGTGTTAGGCTTAAACAGTCTATACTCTACATGAACTGCTTCATTGTAATAGAGAATCTTATTCTATGACCCTTGAACCTGGCTTTCCCAGCAAATTATTCATACCACATAAATACTTTGACCCTTTCTTCCAAACCTGTCATTACCTGGATAGTCTCACACCAGTCTGTGTTAAAATTAAACCCACCTATTTCTGCTTGTTTGCAGATTCTTAAGACTTCCTCCAAGTCTTCTTGCCCATTTTGGCTTTTTCTCTGCTCTCAGGACTCAAGGTGACCCAGCAACACCTGAAAGATGGCCCTGTGCCACATGGCACTCTGAAGAATGAATGAATGCAAGGAAGCAAGTGCTTAGGTACACATCCTGGACACAGTCTGATCCCTGGCTAGCAAGTCGCACTCCAATGCACTTTTTCAGAAGTAAGGTCCTAAAACTTGATCCATGGCCAGTTGGAATAAGGGTCAATAGGAAGAGAGTCCAGGCACCAACATTTAAATAGACAACCCTGACCCATATGGGAAGCAGTTTAATAAATCAACACAATATAGTGCATTTCCAAAACTCAAAAGCTTGCCAACTTCTCCAGGTCTAAAGGATATTTCTGATTTTTCCTTTTAGAGAGGGCATGAGCATGAGTCAGAAATACCAACTTCAAATCCAGATCCGTTAAGATTCTGTGTAAACAGCTGTGAGACTTTGGAAAAGTCTTCACAACTTGCAACTTAAGGGAGTCAGACTAGATGATATTTAGTTAAGAAAATATGATTTAAATGCTAGGACATCGCAGGTCTGAGTAAATCTAAGAACAAACATCATGGAGTTATAAAAATAGTGATGGTGGGCTTGGAAAGCTTCTAGAACATAGTGGTGATCAGAGAGAAGAAAGTGAGACTTAGGAGCCATTCAAAAATCACTGACACTTCATTCTCCTTCTAGGTCCTGCCCTGTGGTCATACAGACCCCTCTCTCCAGAAGGGCTGGGGAATGATTCATAAGATGCATATACCCACAGTCCTCACCTTCACATACCTTCCACCTTTTTGGATGACTCAACTTTAAGTACCTAAGAGAAATTAAAGAGTCCAAAGCACTCAGACCTTGACCTCAGTCACTTCAGATGACCAGCTAATAATCATCTTTCGGAATCTGAAACTTCTGGAGGAAGTTTTACACCATTCCCTCAAGTCCGATGGCTCCTAGAGCTTTAAGAACATCCAATGTGTTTAAGGGCTTTAAGACACAGTATTATTCTGTCATAGAATCTTAACTAGTGTTAAAGACATTATTAAATATTTAGGTGGCATTGTAGAAAATTTAAACCATGAAAATCTATAATGGGTTTTCTATAACAGAGTATTTATCTAATATTCCCACACATCTATGATATTTTACTTCTATCTCAAAGTCATTTGTTCATTAAATTTACTTTTGTTATGAGTCTAATTACAATTCATTGATGTTAACTGCTTTAAGTTTCATAAATGTGATTGAGAATTTAAGATATGAATCAACCAGACCAACAACAACCTTTGGCTTTACTATTTCGCAGTAATACAGTCACAGAATATCAGAACACCTATGCAATATCTGACACACAGTAACTAAGAACACAGATACTGCTTTTAAATTTATCATTAACACCTACCATTTGGTCAGCAAGTATCCTTGCTGAGGAGGCACTGAGTACTCTGCATGTCCCTTTAATCCTCTCAACAACCCTATTAAACAGTGTATCTCCTTTATTATATCTTTATTTTGTAGATAAAGAAACTAAAGCCCAAAGTAAATGAACATTTACTAAATGGCCAAGAAGGGACACTCTCCACCAGTTTCCTGAAATATTCCTATTCATCTTTTCCACGGAGTTTAGGAAACCTGACCAGTTGTTTTAATCTCACTGGCTCTATTATCCACATCCTTGTTACTAGGGATAAGGGATGCGATACGGGATGCATATGCTGGTTCTCCTGGGAGTACTCCTGAAGCTGGAGTACTCTAGCAAAGTGTGGGGCAACACCAGTCACAAACCACTGTCACCTAACAGTGTGGTTACTGCCTCTGGGCTCCAGAGAAAGACACAGTCCCCTTAAGGTGGCCCTTTTCCCATCTGATGGTCTGACCAGCTACTCCCCTCAGTAAGCCCTAAAGAAAAGCATTTCTATTAGAAGGCCTCAAGCCCAGTCACAAGCTTCTTACCCTGGGGAAGGCCTACAGCAGCTCTAATACCAGAGAAGCCCAGCAGCAGTGACAAGTTAGAGCAGGCATGTTGCTCACCTTCATGACAGAGATTCCTGGCTAAAGGCACACTGTACAAATTTCCATCCCAAGGACAACTCTTGCCCCAGTGCTTCCCCTTCACATCTGCTTGGACAAGTACCCCCCAAAAGCCAGAATGCCAAGGGGAATGCATTCCCTCTGCTGGCCCACAGACACTTGTGCACTAACAAGTTCAAATCATGTGGGTGAAAACACAGCTACACACAGTATTCTAAGACACTAAATGTCATCCATTAACTGAATTAGCAGAAACCACCTTTCATTTCAGATTTACAGCTTAACAATTTCTTCTATAAGAAAGCAGAGTATAAGCAGCTGGCCAGGCCTGCAAACTCAGACCACCTGCCTGCAGACGCCCCTCCCTCAGCTAGTGTCTCTGCTTCACCTAGCAGGTGTTGTCAGAAAAAAAAAATGACTTTTAGATGCGGATGTACACAATGTTCACAAATTCCAACGATGTTAACCAATGAAATCAATGTTCCCACAAGCTCCAAAGTCCCAAAAGAGGGACAGTAAAATATCCTTCATGCTGTGGCTGCACTTTGCTTTCTCCGGTCTGTTGGTCCTGGAAGGACCTGGGTTCAACTAAAGGCCTGGGTGGGGAGGGGGTCCTTTTGTTGTTAGAGTCTGTTTTTCCGTAGCACGGATCAAGAATGCAGCCCCACAGCGATTAAGGAGGCTTAGCTCCAGAATACCCTCTTGGGTCTAAAGAGATCATGTGGGAACCAAATAGTTTTAAAAAGAAAAGGAGAGGCAAAGAGCACCGGTCTCCACTTTCTCCTCTGAAGAGCACAGCCCTGGTGGGGGGTTGTCACTTCCGAACCTTGTTTGCTAAGTCTCAGCTCAAGATCGGACATTTTGCTTTTACCCACTTGGCTGAGCCTGCCCAGTGCAGGGGTGCAGCGGGTCTCGGGTGCGGCCGAACAATTGATTAGGGGACCAGGCGGGGGGGGGGGGGGGGGGGACTAGGCACACCACTCAGAGAGACTTACTTTCTTAACTTATCTAGTTCTGTGAACAGGTGCTTGGTTAATTCCACCTTCCAAAAGAGGGGTGGAGAGCGAGTAAAAGTAACCCCTCTAGGAGCGTACGCCCTGAGGGTAAAGTCACCCAGGACACTAAGGAAAGTGTCTTTCCAACTTCCGCGGAGCGCGCGAGTTCGCCAGGGGACCGGGTGTCCTGTGAGTTTGGGAAAGGCCTGGAACGTCGCTCCAGCAGCCCCGAGGCAGCGATGCTATGACCCTGACTCCCACCCCCTTCACCAAACACACACACGTGAAGCTCAGAAAGCGTGCCACCTGCTGGGGTTCCAACAAACAGGCCCGGAGGGAAGAACCGGCAGAAAGTACTAAGTTTTCTTTTAAAAAAGTAAACTCTCCCGGGGCCCCGGACGCCGTCCGCCGAGGTCCGACCTCAGGTTCTCCTCCTCCAAGGGCTGCACAGGGGAGGCACCAGCGCGAGGTGAGCAGCGGAGCGTGAGGGCGGTGGGCGCGGCTTACTCGCGACCCCCGGGACCCGCTGAACCGTGGGGCCTGAGGAGTCCCGGGAAGGGTAGGGGTAGAGCCGGCCGGCGGGCTGCCGACAGGCGGGAACAGGGCGCGCCCTCGCCCCTCCTCTCGCGGGCCCGCGCCCCGGTGGGGGTGGGAAGAGTCGGGGAACTCACAGCCGCTTGTCCTCTGGCTGTAGCTGCCAGTGCATGGCCAACGAGAAGCCGAAGAGGCTCCCGCGATCCCCAGATTTCCGGATCACATTGTCCTCGCGGGTGTCCAAGTTGAAGGCTGCGCCGAGCTGGGGCAGGAGCCCCGCCGACAGGTAGAGCAGGCACAGCTGCCCGGCGGCCGCCATGGGCGGGCGCACGGAGAGGGGAGCAGGGACCTGCAGCGGCCGCCGTGCGCTCCGGGCCGGGTCTGAGGCTGCCTGCCGTGCTGCAGCGGCCGCGGCCACCTTCGCCTGCTCTCGCCACTTCGCCCGGCCCCACCCCCGGGACGGGTCGCGCTCTATGTCCTGCCGCTCCCCCTCGCCGGCAGCTCCCGACCGCTGAATGAGCTCGTTGTTCTCTGGAGACTAGCAAGCGTTTTATCAAGTGACGAGGACGCCGGCCCCGCCCCTCCCCACCCCGCTGGCCCCTCCTCGCGCTCCCTGGGCCGGGCCAAGCCGCCAGCACCTTCCCGACCGGCCCCGGCTGTAGAGCGCCAGGCACCTCGCCCTCTCCCGCCGCCCTTCACCTGCCCGGAAGCAGCGATGCGGGAGACTTGGAGGGAGCTCCGGGCCGAGACGCCCATCCGGCCGCCCCCTCTGAAGAGAAGCTCTTGAGTTGTGGTTGTGCGGTGCAGGGCTCAGCGAGAAGGATGTTACTACCTGTCAGTAAAGATAAGTGCGGGCGGTGCGCCGGCCTCTTTGCCCTAAGCAGCCTGTTATTGAAGCTGTGGGCCCACGTGCAAATGCACACTACAGTCATTCATTCTCTAAGGGTTCATGGAGTGTTAACGTGTCCCAACACTTGAAGACTGGAGCTGCATACTTTTTGGCTCTTCGAATACCTAACCGTCAAAAATGATAATAGTACACACACTGTGATAGTGCTATACAATTTACAAAGCACAGCCCTTACCTCATTTAATCCTAACAATCCTATTACGTGGTCATTTTCTTTTTGCAAATGAGAAAACCGAAGTTTAGCTTTGCCCAGATCACCCAAGGATCTAGAAGTCACCCTGAGGTCAAAAATTTCAAACTTGGTTTCCAAGTGTTCTGATGCTGGGAAGAAACCCCTCAAGCCATAAAGGATGAGTGTTTCAAAGTGGCGCTTAGGAGCTCAGGCCTTGCCCCCTCTCTATAGCCCTAAATTCCTGGTCTAGTTAGGGGAAAAACTTCCAGACCAAGAGGCTGTTAGTTCTGAGGTCAATGTGGGTGGCCTGAAGGCTCCTGCCTCCAGGACATAGGGTGGAGCCTCTCTGGGGGACTTAATTCATCAATGATTCAAAACCAGGGGAGAGAGAATTTAATTCAGGTGTACTCTGAACTTGGATGAGAAAAAAAAAATTACTTTTAAATTTTTCACCAATATCTGAGATTTAGCATTTCCTTCCATTAGGAACGTAGGCAACAAACCACAGTGGTAGAAGAATAAGTATCAATAACCTAGTCACCGGTAGAAACTAAGTTTTTTACTTGACATTACAGTTGTTACAAGTATTAAAATAGTTATTAGAACCCTCAGATCTTTCTTGTATGTCAAAAAAGTTTATATATTGCTATAGCACAATTTTTAAAAACATTTTGCTAACTGTATTACAATATGATTGGTTTCCTTTGTGAATCCATGCATTTTATTTTGTGTGTCTGAAACCTTGTTCCAAGAGAGGTCCATTGTTAATAGCAGCCTTCCAAAAGGGCCTGTGGCATGAAAAGGTTGAGAAGTGCTGATCTGAAAGCTCCTGGAATGCCCTCATTGGAACCTGACATTCCCGCATTGGAAACAGAAGCAGGGCACAGTCCCAGGGGAAGAGCTAGAGCTGTGTGCAGTCTTCCTCACCTCAAGAATTTGGTCCAAGAAACAGCCTGAATCACTCAGAAAAACTGTGTGAACACCATCAAGGGTCCCCACAGGTGGTAGCAGCTGCTAAAGTGAGTCCCTCAGTAAATGTGTATGCCTTCCTCGCCAATCAGTAACTCCAGGCAAATATAGTCCAAAGTGGGATATAGTGGCTTTAAATGCAGTGGATTATCTTGGAAATCACACTGCTTTAACAAATGCTGATAAGGTTGAATGTGAATGCAGGGCACAAGTGAGCTCACATATTCTCTCTTCCTATGTTTAATTCCCATTACCTGAAGCTGTCTTGTTTCATTTTCTAGTATTTGCTTTACTCTTGTTTTCACGGTCAGTAAATAAACAAGTTTTAAATGATCATCTAGTAAATTAGGGAATATCTGCAGTATAATTTTTCATGTTAGTTGCAGGTTAGCCTTTCTTCTTCATGATAAACATGCTATTGCAGAGAGAGGGTCTATGCTATTATGGTTGAGTATAGTGAACCTCACAGCAGGGTGCTACTCAGTCTGAAACCAGCAACATGGCTGCAGTGGTAACTGAAATAGTTCTGATCTGGTTGATAGAAAGCTGTTGCCCTGAGCTCCTCAAGTGCAATAGCTCCTACCCTGCTCACTTTCCTAAGACTCACTTTCCTAGGACTCAACCCTTAAGGGCTCCTTCTGATTGTGTATACCCATGTCATATCAGCAGTTAACTACTCTAAAAATTATCCCTATCTTCTAAGAGTAATTCTTTGAAGTATTCATCACTTCCTTCCTAAGATGTATTTGATAAGTGATGTATGAATGGCCAGAGTTATCTACTTGATTTCAAACACTGATTCTGCTCAAATTGAAATTCTAACATTAAACTTAAATATCATAAACATTTAGTGCTACTGAATCAAATGATGCTAGGCAGAGAGTATGCCTATGGGCCATCACACGTGAAAACCTTAGCAACCATAGGCCTACCTTCTATGGATCTCCTGCCCAAGATTGCCATACATACCTGAAGTTGAGTCAAACTCTCAGACTCCTAACATAATCTTTTTGAAGATAGTCATCTCTTCCTATCACAATCAAGTTTTGTGACTCAGTTGTTATTTCCATGACAAAGCTGACTTGGGTATTTTACAAAAGTGTGTTATAAAAGAGATATTTAGAAGTTGTTCAGGATCCACCAAGGATGTGTCAGTCTCTGGGGCCAGAAATGGAAGAATTGAAATCCCTAAAAATTTTGAGGTTAAAAACCTGGGCAGGGAGATACAAGTTTTAAAGGAAAAAAGAAAGCTGAAACTCGAAGATACTTGTCTGTAACCAAAGGGAGAGAGGTAGCTGGATGAAAAAGGCGTGCTAGCCATATAGGACATGGAGTGGTGTGTGTGTGCGTGCGCATGTGTCTCTGTGTGTGTGTGTGTGTGTGTGTATGTACACACATGCATACATGGCTATAGAAAACAAGATGTGGTTTGGTGGGGTAGTGGTGCATTCCTATAATCTCTGCGGCTCTAGAAGCTGAAGCAGGAGGATTGAAAGTTCAAAGCCAGCCTTGGCAACTTAGTGAGGCCCTAAGTAACTAAGCAAGACCCTGTCTCAAAATAAAAAATCAAAAGGGCTGAGGATGTGGCTCAGTATTAAGCAACCCTGAGTTCAATCTCCAATACTGGGGGGAAAAGAAGAAAAGAAGATGTGCCCATTGCAAGAAAGTGCCACAAAAATCCAGTTAACTGACAAAAAAGTAATTATAAAACCAAAGGAATCTAAATACACAGTTATACAATCACAGGAAAAAACCTTTTTTTGTTTTTAAGGCAGTGAAAGCTAGGGATGTGGCTCAGTGGTAGAGCACTTACCTAGCACATTGGAGGCTCTGGGTTGGAGCCCCAGCACAAGTTGAGGGAGGTGCATAAAAAACAGTAAAAGCTATGAATTGAGGCATTTGCTCAGATGAAAGCTTTGGAATTCTTGTTTTGCCAGTATACTTTTTGAAAGAAAATTATCTTCTATATTTTACCTTCGGTAGGGGAACTTGCAAATAATTTAAAAATATTGGTCATTCTTGGAGAAGGCTGACAAATCCATGTCATACCTGATATAGTTTCCATTTTGTTTTGCTCTCAGGTTATTTGGACTTCATTATCATCAATAGCAGAGAATATCATATTTGTTGCTTTTAGACAACATAGAAAGATGTACTGAGTTTCTATGAAACATCTCTTATTCTCCCACAGTTATATTATACAGTTTTACATATCCCTGGAGCCTTTCAGTGAGAGGCCACATGTCAGTAAGTAGTTTCACATAGGGTTTTACATATCAATGACAGATTTTTTTGTTTGTTTCAGAGTTTTCCCACATTGCTCTTTTATTTGCCCCTTAAATAAGTGTTCTTCTACACTGAACCTTAATGCTTTTATTTTTTTAAAAAAGAAAGAAAAGGTGACATTTATGTGCTCTAAGTAACAGCACATTTTATAGGGGCAAACCTTCGTTTGGTTTGTATCAGAAGAAACCAAACTACCAGCTGTCCCTTATTTTAACACCCAGATCTATTTTAAAGTAAATTGCATTTGAATGTTTCTAATTCACTCACAATGAGCTCATTAAAATGTAGAGTGTTTCACCTTGCCATTTTAGGTGGGATTCTTTTTTCCAGTTTGTTTTGAGGGAATTTTGTTAAGCCAGGAAGCCACAATTGGCCAGCCAGAAATAAATTCAAACCTTAAATCAATCAAGTTAAATTTAAAACTGGGCTCCCAAGGATGGGGTAAAATCTCCACCTGGCAAATTTGGTTTTCCATCCCAGCCATCATTAGAAACAAATATGAAGATTGTTTATATGTATCATGTACCACCCAGAATGTACTCTTGAAAGGCCAAACATGTAGTCTACATTTTTAAAGTAAATTATTTAAGGAAAACATTTAGTTGCTTTCTATTTAAAAAAAAAAAAGTTCTATAAAAACCAAAAAGACAAGCTGATTTTGAATTAAGTCTTAAACCAGTGTATATCAGTTCAGGTCAAGGCAAGCACTGGAGGAGAGTAGCTTAGCTCATCCACTTGCCAGCTGAGGACCAGAGCAAGTTACCCTACTTCTTTAGGACTCAGTTTTCTAGTCTGTTAAATGGCCAGAATCCTTACCTCACCAGATTGTGAGAGGATTTAATGAGATGATGTGTGTGAGTTCTGTAGCACAGTATCTAATATTAAATATGTGCTAAATGAAATAGCAGCCGTGAAAACAAGAGTAAAGCACATACTAGAAAATGAAACAAGACAGCTTCAGGTAATGGGAATTAAACATAGGAAGAGAGAATATGTGAGTCACTTGTGCCCCGTTTCACTTGGTCTAAATGGTCAGGATAAACCATTCCTCTGGTTATAGCTTGGCAAATAGTTCCTGTTGAGTCAGTTTCTCAGCCCCTGAGGTTTGGGTAGCAGCACCTTCGTGTTTCACTCAGGTTCTGAACATCTTCTCTCTCTTGCCAATGTTTAGAGAAGCAGCCAGGAGTCCCCCACTCAGCCTCATAACTTCAGAAGAGACAATTTAGAGGCCCAGCCAGCTAGGAGGCCTGGGGGAGAAAGAGTTGAAACCAGAGGGACATTTCCAAACACAACCCTGTCTTCTTCTTTTCACAATCCGTTCAGCCAGGAGGAGAATTCATGCTATGAAGGATCCAGAATCACAGCCAACAAAACCATTGTTATTTTGTTTGGAGCTTTATCTTAAAAACATCTTGCTACTGATATTAAAGCAGCCTATACTACTTAAAATAAATTGACAGGATGAATAAGAACATGCTACTGGATAGTGAAACAAGACATTGAACTTTAAAATTTCTTCAGAATGTTAGAATCCAGAAAGCAAGTTATTTGTACATGAATACCTAAGGATTCACTATAGGTGTTGAAGAGATTTCTTCTATTGGTACATTAACAAAATATCTGAAGGCAATGCAATAAATTCTACACTGTGAACTGGATAGAACAAATAACAAAAGAGAAAAAGAATGCAGAAATGTAGACCACTGAATAGCTGAGAATGTCCCTATAACAATGACATGGCTATCCCAGACCACATGACCAAAGTGAAGGGCCAAACATTTCTTTATACACAAAGTTGTTTCTAGACATTTCCTGGTGACAGAAGACAGAAATAGGCCCCTGATACTTACATCACATTTCAGATTCAAAAATCTACAGGAACTCTAAATTGGCTGCATCTCCTTAAGGCAAAAGACATTGTCCTCATTTTATGTCTGGAGACACTAAAACAGGGAATTTTCATAAGACAGCTTGCCAGTGTCTCTGACCAAATTAAGATTCAGGATTTCCCGACTTCTGATTTCATAACCCAGACCACTCCTTCAGACCCCTCTGAAGCCTTGGCAAACAAATAGTCCACTGAGACCAAATTTCCTTCTTCCCAAACAAGGAATTGTAGCCGTTCACAAAGTGTGATCTTGATCTCATGTGTTTTCTGGCAGGAAAAAGCAACCAGCAACATTTTGTCGGTTGGGTTGGGATGTTCAGAGGTAAACACATGCTACTTGCTTTTCCTGCTTAGAGGAGGTTGGAAAGCTCGGGAAGCAGAGCCAGGGATACTTGTGTCCCTCTCCAGTCTGAGGAACCAAAGGAAAAATTTTAAAGCCTTGGACCCTCCTTGGAAAGAGCCTCTACCCAACTGCTCCAGAAGTTTACTTTCCCAAAGTAGCCAACCACCCCTAGTTGCTGTTGGTTACAGAAACAGTTGGGTAAATGCCACATGGGTTGGAAAAGGAGGGAAGAGTGTATGGGATACAGTCATCTCTTTGATTTTGAAGAACTTTTAGAATTTTCTAATTTACACTCTGTAAATAACCAAACTACTTTTATTTCTCTAAAACTTTATATGCTGGCTACAGTGACCTAACGATGCCTTCAGTGTTTATAAACAGTTTTAATCTGTATTGGGGGCTACTAGGGATTAAACCCAGAGGTGAGCTGGGTTAAACCCACTGAGCTCCCCTCCCCTCCCCCCGTCTTTTTTATTTTTTTCATTTTGAGATAGAGTCTCACTAAGTTGCTACCCAGATTTATTCTCACAGAAACGGAAAACCCCTGCATCAAGGCCAATTAGCAAAGCACAATTTGGGACTCGAGGTCTTATATGTTATAATCTACCAATAATTCAAAGATATCTAGGAAAAAGTTTTGTGGAGTATACAATATGGAATTGAAATTCTTAGTTCAGACATCTGGATGAGGTTGGAGGAGCATGTGTTATGGTTTGAATGTGAGGTGTCCTCCAAAGCTCATGTGTGAGACAATGCAAGAAGGTTCATAGAAGAAATGATTGGTTTATGAAAGCTTTAAACCAATTGCCAAATTAATCCCCTGATGGGTTTAACTGAAGGCCGGTAGGGTGCGTGCGGCTAGAGGAGGTAGTCATTAGGGGCATGCCTTTTGGGTATATGTTTTGTATCTGGCAAATGGAGTCTCTCTCTACTTTCTGATCACCATGTGAGTTGCCTCCCTCTGCCACACTCTTCCTTCATGATGTTCAGCCTCATCCAAGGAATGGAGCCTGCTGTCTATGGACTGAGACCTCTGAAACTGTGTAAGCCCTTAAATAAACTTTTCCTCCTCCACAGTTGTTCTGGTTGGGTTTTTTACTCACAGCAAAGAAAAAGCTGATTAAAACTGTGGAAAGGGCAAGCTATTGGAGAGGGGGCCATTCGGTTGCAAATCCAGAATTCCTTTCAGCAAAACAGCAGAGTTCTGGGAGGACTGATTTCCCTCAATTGGAAATTTATTTGTTTTAGTTTTTGGTCTGCTGTCCTAAGGTGCACACAAAGCTGTCCCCTTCATTGTGACTCATCCTTTTGCCACCAAGTAAAGGCAAGACAAGGAGACATGAAGTAGGAAAGAAATGGTTCAAATGATAGACTCCCCTAACCATCCCTCACTGCTCACCCCGCCCAGCAGTAAATAACTGGGTGCGTCTCTGCACCCTATCCTTTCTCCATTTCAATAGCAAGAAGTCTAGATGGCAAGAAGCTCAATGTCAGGTAGGCTTTTTCAGGAAGAGGCTCCTGGGAGAAAGTATACATTGAGTATTAGAACAAGATGGCTAAGGCTTATGAAACTGAAAATACTAGAGTATTAAATAACATGCGACAATGTTAAATAAAATAAATAAAGTCACATCTTTTATTGCAACGAAAACAAAACAACTGAAGGGAATAGGCATCTGTTCGTACTTGCAATGATGATATGATATGGTTGAAAGCCACAACTAGAGTTTACACAGATCCTGAAGACCTGTCTGGTGAGTTATTCAGTGTGGCTACTGTGACAAGATGGCAGACCATGAAGCAAAAAGGGAACAGGCGGCCAACATGTGAGTCCTGGAATTCAACATTTAGATTCAACTATTTTACAAGAACATTAATTTTCTCTGTGATTTATTCAAGGTCAATAGTAAAATTTGTAGCCAAGATGTATCCACTTGAAAGTTGTATAATTACTCTCAGTCATATATTCTCTTTAGTGGATCTCTCCAGTGTTAGCATACTAGGATTAAAGCCACACTGAAAGGAGTGGGCACCAACCAAACCAAACCTAGAGTTTATTTATGTTCTAAGAAAAACCAAAACCAAGCCTGGCAAGAACTATACCATTTCTGATTAAATAATATGCCTTTTTCATTTGGGGTGACAAAAAAGTTTTTTGAGAATTTTCTTCTATTTTTTTTTTCCCATTATGGGCACGAGATTTAAAAATGACTTCTAACACTGAGTTCTTTTTCTCATGTTATAAGAAAGTATTTGAGGCAGATTCAGGATGGCTACAGATGTTTTTTACATTCCTTTCATTGAAAGGTAGTGTCTGCCTTTGAATCTGAACTGGCCTTGATGACTTTCTTGACCAATTGAAGTCAGTAAATGTGACATTCTGAGACTTTCAAGGCTAAAACATAAGAAGCCTTGCAGCTTATTCCTGGGACTCTTGGAACACTCGTTCTTGGATCCTGAACCACTACTTTAGAAGTCCAACTTCTATGGTGGAACTGTAAAAACACATGGAGAGGAAGGGGTGCAGCTGAGCCCAGCCTGCCAGCTGTTCATGCCATGAGGAAAGTTATCTTAGGTCCCAGAAACATTCCCAGCCACCAGTTAGATACCACTGAGTCACTTCAGCTGGTGCTGCATAGAAGAGAGGAATCACTTGGTCAAACCCTACCTGAATCCCAGACCACAGAACTGTGTGGTATTAATAAAGTGATTAACTGCTTCAGGGTAGTTTGTGATGGAACAGTGGATAAACAAAAGAGAAGAGGTACAAAGTTTCCATGGGGGACTCCTCTGATGATTGGTAGTAGTTGGCCACCTCCTCTGCCATTTTTACAATGGCAGTAAATATACCATGCCAGCTATGGCTGACAAAGCTATTGAATCTTTTTGACTCATTTTGAGAAATGACATCAGTTGGAGTGATGATGTCATGGCTCTGTGACTAATTCCCAAACACTTAATAATAGTTCTGAAGCATGTGCCAGTGGGGTAGGTTTTATACACTTTGCCCCAGCTTCTAGTTTAGGGTGGGCGGGGAAGATCCAGACACAAAAGCAACTCCATCTGTCTGTGTGGTTGGTGGTGAATTCCACAGATCCACACAGTGCTCCCTGACCCACTTTATCTTAATTTTAAAGAGTCTTTTCTAGTACTGAGTGGCATCTAGTACTTAGTGTTCAACATGCCCATGATCACAAAGAATTTTTAAATGGCACTGAAGCATCTCTAGTAAGCAGGAGGGCAAATCCTAAAGTGTCATTTCAACACTGAGCCCAAGGATCCCAGCACAAGGGAGGCTTTCTAAAAACTTAAATGATCCCCATCAAAGTCTCTTAGCCTCCCTGTTCATTAAAGGTTTTGTGTGTTTTTCTCCCTCTCTGGCTCTAGTTTCATTTTGTGAAAAGGTTCGCTGCCTTATGCGCCATGAGCAGACAAGCTTATCGAATGAACTGTAAATCTAATCAGTTTGGCACAGGGGTTTCATGAGAGCCATGTAAACAATAGCCGGAGTTGTGTTAAGCTTCAGTGACTCCAACTGATTCCCAGTTTGGTTCATTTGTGCAGAACAGTCGGAGATACAAAGCCAAGCCCGTTAATTTCCAAAGAGCAATTCTAACCCAGGAATGAGCTGTTGATCCCCAGGAGGCTTTCGATCCAAGCTCTAACTTCAGGGTTTTATTTACGGCATAAGGTATGTCTCTGAGTTACTGAATTTCCTTCCATTTCCCCAATATTCTGTATTTCTATGGAGATCCTGGCAACTCTTGTTGAAATTGGAATCCTGTAGAGAAATGAGTGGTGAACTCCAAATTCCGAAGGCCTCTATAACAGTGATCAAAATATAGTTGTGGATCATCTACCCAAGAATTTTTCTTTTTCTTAACAAGGTGTGCCCCAGGTTATTTCTGAAAAATGGACTTAGTTTCAGTTCTATTTCTCATTTACATATTTTTACAGAAACACTTTTTTTTTTTCCAGTGTTCGGGTTGAATCCGCAGCCTTGTGCATGCTAGGCAATCACTCTGCCACTGAGGTACACCTCTCCACCTGAAACATATTCATTTTAAAATGTTCATTTCACTTTCAAGTTTGCAAAGTTTAGGTAGTTGTAGCACTGAAGTCACACCAGTTTTCAATCTCCTAAATTGTACATGTTTAGTCTCCAGATGGAAAAATGAATATTCACCACAGCTCCATTAGTAATGCCAATTTCCCATCACTCCCTGAAACTGGCCAATGCAGTTATAATAGTGTGTTAATTTAAGACATTTTCTGGTCCTCCAAGCCTTGTATTTGCATACCAGCTGAAACTGCAAGTGGAAGTGAATGGAGCTGATGATATTTGCTTTATCCCAATTTTTCTGTGAGAAGGAGAAAAGCACTTGTGTTTGAAATAAGCAGATGTAAAAACACTTCTCACTAATCAAAATGTTTACCAGCACTTATGAGAGACTGCCTGTGTAGAGGCAGTGAACCTGATATGTATACTTACTGAGACAAGCATATTTATTGTGACAGACCCAGGAGTAGAACTTTTGCGGCTTCGTTAAGATGACCACTAGCAGCAGCACATTTCATTGTTTAGGAGGCTTTGGGCAGTTCATTAACTTGAATCCAAGAGCTCATGTTGTATCTATTTCAGCAAAGACTTTCTTTTTTGGAGGTGGGGATGGTACTGGGGATTGAACTCAGGGGCACTCTGCTACTGAGCCACATTCCCAACCCTATTTTGTATTTTATTTAGAGACAGGGACTCGCTGAGTTGCTTAGCACCTCACTTTTGCTGAGACTGCCTTTGAACTCACGGTCCTCCTGCCTCAGCCTCCTGAACCGTTATGAAGTAATATATATGAAAATGACAAAATTACCAATGCAATTCTGTAGAGAGCTTGACATAACAAGCCATCTAATTTCTTTGAGTAATAAAATTATGGCCACATAGATTATTAGAAAGTGACACAGAAAATCCATCTGTATTTGTTCAGTTAAGCTCACTGTGACTATAAAGTTTACAGAATCCCACCTGAAACTAGCTTAAGCTATATAATTGTTATTAAACAAAAGGTTATAAAATCAATTATGAAAACAAAAACTGACATTTATTGTGGATACGGTTCAAAACATTTTTCCTTTATTAAATCTTTTAATCTTCACAGCAGCTTGTCCCTTAAATACTCTCAGTGGTCCCATTTTGTACACGAGAAAAGTGAGGAGCAGCAGGGATGTGTAAGTCCCCAAGTCACACAGCTCAGAAGTGTTAAAACCAAGATTTGACGAGAAGTAGGTTGGCTCCAGAGTCTATGTGCATGAACCCCACACCATCTGCTCCCAAGAACATGTGACTCTTTAAGTTACCAATAAAGAACCAGTGTTAATCTTTGACTTTATTTTGGTATGTCTTAATATTAAGACTAATGGGTTGAACTCAAAGTAGTAGCATTCCACTGGCAGTGTCCACCCGGGATGCTTTTTTGTTTTGGTACCAGGGATTGAACTCAGGGGCACTTAACCGCTGAGCTGCATTCCCAGCCCTTTTTTGTATTTTTTTGAGAGACAGGGTATTACTGAGTTTCTTAGGGTCTGGCTAAGTTGCTGAAGCTGGCTTTGAACTCTTGATCCTCCTGCCTCAGCCTCCCAAGCCACTGGGATTACAGGCAAGTGCCACCACGTCTGAGCATCTGGAATGCTTTGAAGGAAGTTCCATAGGGTTCATTCTTATTATCTATTTAATATTAGCATGTATTAAGTGGGTTAAAATATTAGAGAATATGCTCCCGATTTTAATAAGTTTAGTGAAATTATGAATATTCTGTAATATAATAAAAATTCAAACTCTCAGAAAACGGGGAGAACAGTTCTACAAAAATTATTCAGTTCATTTATGATGCACCAGAGATGTTATTGATCACAGTGCTTAATCTGTCACTTCAGGCTGCATGTTCTTTGAAAATGATGACCTCACATGACCAGCTAGATGAGGACATGAGTGAACACCTGACCTGAGAGTACTGGGTCATCCTTGGGTCACAGTCATTCCACATACTGGAGTCAAAAACTGAGCTGGGGGGCTGGGGTTGTGGCTCAATGGTAGAGTGTTTGCCTCACATATATGAGTCACTGGGTTCAATTCTCAGCATCACATATAAATAAATGAATAAAATAAAGGTCCATCAACAACTAAAAAATATATATTTAAAAAAACACTGAGCTGGTTCAAGATGCTCTTAAAACAAGCCCCATGGCCTAAGATAACTCAGGAGGGTCTTTGTTCCTTGCAAACAGAAAAGCCCAATCCAAAACTCAGATCAATGAAAAACCATTTACTTTTGGGCAGAATCCCTATGCTTCCAATTAAATTAGGGAAATATTGATGAGCAAAAAGAAAAAGAAAAATCACCTCAAAATAAGAACAATTTACCTATATGAAAGCATTGCTGAAAAAAAAATAGATGCAATACTGTTCTACATGTGAAGGAATGTATTCTATAAATAATTATCTTCAAAGAGCTGCCTATGTTTTCCTGCTTTTTAAAAATCAGATATTTTGCTCGGCATGGGGGCATACACCTGTAATCTCAGCAACTCGGGAGGTTGAGACAGGAGGATCACATGTTCAAAGCCAGCTTGGCAACTTAGTGAGACCCTGTCTCAAAATAAAAAAAATGAGAGCCGGGGATGTAGGTCAGTGGTGGAGCACCCCAGGATTCAATCTCCAGTACCAGGGGAAAAAAAATCAGATCTTCCTTGAGCACACAGCATCATTTTAGCTACCCCTTTAAAAAGAGATACAGAACTCCTGGCAAGGGTTCTAATAATAATCAAAATTATTAAAGTATGTCATACAATCATAGCTACAGGAACTGGTGCCATGTGATCAGAGAGAAGAAAGCTAAGGCACGACTTTTTTACTGTCTCTAAGAACATGGAAAGTTTTAAATCACAATTATCTTCTGTGTTCATAGAAGTAGGAATAAGCTTTGATCAAAGCTTTTCTGTCAAACATAAGGAAGAATCTGTGGCCAGTGTGCAGAACACGGCCAAGGACTGTCTAGCCCTGGAAGCCTTCAAGAAGAAATTTAGAAAACACCTGGAAGTTGAATTGTTGACAAATACGGCTCCGTGGCATCTTTGGATCTGAGCTGCAAATAGAAACACACAATGCTCATCCGTGGCTGCCATTAGAGTCATGAGTCAGATTTGAAGGAAGAAATCGAGTATAGAAGAAAAAGGAAGAAAATTGCCAGCAAGGCAGGGCAGTATGTCCAAGGAAGTTGTCAAGTTCATACTCACCTTTTAGATGATGTCTGAAGGTCACTCTGAGCTTTCTCTTTGCACTCTATAATATAAGGGAGGCACTGGGTTCAATTCTCAGCATCACATATAAATAAATGAATAAAATAAAGGTCAAATCATATCTCTGCTGCAAAGTGACTTCAA
Source organism: Marmota flaviventris (assembly GCF_047511675.1). NCBI lineage: Eukaryota > Metazoa > Chordata > Mammalia > Rodentia > Sciuridae > Marmota > Marmota flaviventris. The sequence continues at coordinate 59,728,858 of NC_092508.1, forward strand.
AGGGGCTGAGGATACAGCTCCATGGTAAAGCATTTGCCTGGCATATGCAAGGTCCTGGGTTCAATCCCTTGTACCACAAGAGTCCAGACCCGCTTGGGGATCGCTTAAACACCCGAGGGAGTCAGGCCAAGACTGACTCAACAACTCACTTCAGGAGCCCACCTGGTGGTTCCCATGTGGCCCTCAGAGACTGAAAATAATTTGGCTTGAAGAATATCCATTACAGTTCCACCCTGTACCTTCTGTATAGCTCTGTCCCTGAGCAAGGTTGTAATTTAAAGGAAAATGAGTGATGTGGTCCTTATTTCTAAGACACTGTGCCAATGAAGAGTAGCTTAAAGCCCCCTTGTTTGCATGCTGAGCACTGAGGGTGAAATCTTCACCCCTGACCATGTGTGTTTCAGGAGAAACCTCGAACACACCCCAGCTCTCAGTTCTCTACTTCCATCCACACAGAGCAGGCTGGGCTGACTTATCTCCGACTGACATATCACAGTGCAAATGACATTGGATACAGACACAGGTGACTTTGTATCTAACAAAGTTGCTGTGTTTTTAAAAAGTCAGGCTTTAAAAAAAAAAAAAAAGGATGAGAAAGGAAATGTACGGTACTCACAACTCAAAACTTTCAGAGTAGGGACCACTTAGAGGTACAAAGTTTTTTGCTACAAGAGAGATCACACAGAGTCCAATTTTGTGTGTATATAGTTGAGGAAAGTGAGACCCATAAAAGAGAAGGAGGAGACCCAGGACCAGATTGTGAATCTCCCTCAACTCAGCAAGTATTTCCCCAAGAAACCCAATTAGAGTGAAAGTAGCATGGTCTTCTCAACGATAGCCCAACAATCTAGGATCCATAGAGTCTGTACAGGCACATGACCATGGATGTGTCTGCCCAGAAACCGTAAGGCTCAAGAGCAAACCGGTGGCAGAGGTGAGGTGATTCCATTGCCGTGTCCTGATGCCATCCTTCCACTGAGGTCAGGTCCTTTGCTTTAGTAGGGAACAGAAGTCACTAGTCACTGCCACCCAGGCTGCATACACAGGCTGACAATCTGCCCAGTTACACACACTACATCTCAACCGAGGAGTTTGGATGAGAAACAAACAGCAAAAAACACCCCTCCTGGCAGGATGCAGTGGTGCATACCTGTTATCCCAGTGGTTCAGGAGCCTGAGGCAGGAGGATAATGAGTTCAAAGCCAGCCCAGTGAGACCCTGTCTCTAAATAAAATACAAAAAAGGGCTGGGGATGTGGCTCAGTGGCTAAGTGCCTCTGGGTTTAATCCCTGTGCCAAAAAATAAGAGAGAGAGAGAGAGAGAGAGAGAGAGAGAGAGAGAGAGAGAGAGAGAGAGAGAGAGAATATGCCTCCTGCTCATAGGGAGAGATCTACACTGTGTCAGCCTAGTCTACAAGTTCCTCCTAAAGTCAGTCCGCTTAGATGATCTTATTCTAATATGCTTTGAATCATATCAACTCACAGAATGAATAGGAATCCAGTTTGATTTTCATAAGTGGATGAAGTTATTCTAAATAAACTATGTTTTTAAAAAGTTAAAGTATGAGTCACATGCACATTATTAAACAAAGAAACTTAGACAATAGAAGGGTATAAAACAGAAAGTGACATTTTCCACCCCGACCGATACCACTCCCTTGATAATCATTGTTAACAGTTTGGTTTACATCCTCCCTTTTGTGCATGTAAGAACTTGTTTATAAGCATTTGACTTTCAGACTTTGACTAATGTTAAAAAGCTCCTTATAAAAGATCATAAGTCAGACTCCCTCTTAATAATGTATTAAACCCTTTCCTGGGGATCCTAAAAGTAAAAATAATAATACAGGTACAGGCTGATTGTATAAGTACCTGGCTTGGTTTGGGCAGGTTACCCCAAATATGCAAACACATCAAATTTGGTCATTTAAAAATAGGACTCCAGCTCTTACTACAGGTACTAATAAGAACTTTAGAGCTAAAATCATTTTCTAATGCTATTCTGCCAAGTTGCCAAAAAGCCTCAACTTAGGAAAGCTGTATTTAACTGTTTTTTTTTTTTACTTAATACTCCTTATGAATCTCCTTGGCACAATCTCTCTGGTGCTTTGTATTCTCTGGTGATTTCTCTTGGTTGCAATAGTAACTGTGGCGAGGGTGATGTTTTCTTGATAATTGGGGAGGTGGCTTGAACTTGGTCTGATCCAAAGGCACGTTCTCTCCAACCTCCCTATGACTAAGTCAAGTTCACGCCCAGATATCTGAGAGCTGTGTCTCCACACGCCACAGTTGAGGCAATGTAACCTCAGGTGCTATTTATCTGAAGGGCTCCCTAGGCTGCTGAGCACCTGGCAGCTGTTCAAGGAGTGACACCTGTACTTGGGAAAGGCGCTCAGCTTTCTATGGTAAGCATCCACCCCTTGCAGGCCTATAATTAGAAGGGGATAACACCTTGCAGGCTGACTGGCTCTCATGGTCTCAGACACTAGTTTCTTCTCAGTCCCTTGTAGCTAAATAGGACACATGGGGTGAGGCACAGGGAGGGTGGATTTAACACAAGTCCCAGAAAAGGCCCTCTGCATTGTGACCAACAACACCTGTGCACCCAGAAGAAGAATGGAAAGGCCTGAATGATTGTCAGCAAGCTGAAGACTCCAAGATGTGGGTGATTACCCCTAATGCTCCCTCTCAGGCATGATTGTAACCTCTAAGCTAAATGTCACCATCACTTTCCCTGTGCCCCCGAAATACTTATCTGCCTCAACATATGCATTTGCAGTACAGGGTTAGCAGTCCCCATGTTAGCTGGTTAGCTGGTTCATGCCCAAGATTGATGTTGAAATACACAGTCTGTTATCCTGGAATTTAAGAAAAAACAACTACTACATGCAATAATCTAGGGCAATGTTTCTCAAACTGAGATTCACAAGTTCTGAAAGATTTTTTTTTTAATTTGGAAATTTTCTTTGAATTATGATAGAAGAAAAGTAATATAAGAGTGTTCTGGATCATCAGAATGAACAATTTGTAAGCAAATACTGCCTTGAGTTCATTATTTGCATTTGTGTTTCGAAGAGAACTGGTGCTGAACCTTCAAGGCTACACACAGCATTCTATGCCAGACAATGTACAGAACAGATCAGACAATCAACATAGTTGGTCACTGGACAGAAACAGAAATATAAGAATTAAAAAATAACAGCAGTGACAACAATAAAACCTCAAGTAAAGTTTCATCATATTCAACATCAAAAGAATCCAGTCACACAGCACAATGTGAAACAATCAAACACATCTTCCTGTTGTGAATCCCAATACCAGCAATTCAGTTTCCGTAGAACACCTCCTACTACAGTTTAAAGTGTTGCTCATCAGTTCTCCTTTAACTCCTGCTGACCCATAGTGGTGGCAGTGTTGCCTCCTTTGGGGGAAAAGGAAAGGGTATGTGAACATGACTCACGAGCTCAAATACACAATTGTATAAGTAAAGTATTTATTTCAAGCCTCAGTATGTTATTTAAATTTTTAGGTAATGTGCTTCTTTTGGTCTGTAAAGGAAAGACACATTCAGTAAAGAATTCAGGTATAGTTTTGGGTAAATATTTGCAGATCACATTTTATGGTAGCCTGCTATTCAGGAAAGATATTCCTCTATAGGACTTTTTTTTTTTTTAAACCTTTCAGAATATTGACAGGTAAGACCATGATTCCTTGAGATGTGGACTGAATGGTGGTGCTAAATTAGTTTGCTTCCAATGTGGTCTCCTACTCAGAGGCCCTAAGTCCAGTGGAAATTAAAAGCCTTAAACTTTTTATTAAACCTATCAGCAAACTAAGATTATGATCATAATGAATGACATGAAGAAAATAGTTGACCAAGTTTGTTTTTTGTTGTCCCAATTATGAGATGTACATTCTTCCTCCTTCTAAGAATGTTGATGTAGGAATGTGAAGATGCCAGAAGAGCTATGCTCAGATGGTCACTGTAAGTGTCCTTCATCTATGTGTTGTAGAATTTCAGATTACTTACTGATAGTATTTTTTAGTAAGACTGTGTTAAAGTTACAGCAATCTTTTACAAAGATTGTGCAGTTCTCTACTCATTGTGTTATGCCTGGTCCTAAGTGTAGGCCAGTTAAATAAGTTTCCTAAGTATTTTTCCAGTGTTCAATCTCACACATTGTATCCCTTGGAAATTTCCTTCCACTCTGAAGAATGAATAGAAGAAGCTACATATATTGCTGCCTTATCTTTGAGATTTCACTATGTTTATGTCAAAAGTTATGTAAAATTATTAAGATTTATGAAATACTAAAATAAATAAATAAAATTGTTGCCAATTTGAACTTTACTGATTTTTTAGATTATGGATATTTAATTGGTAAGTATATTTTGGCATTATATTTGTTTGAATCAAAGACAAAATATATAACCAATAGTATGAAACTAGTTTTGTATTTGTATTTAAGTATTGCTACTTTAACAAAATAATTTGAGTCATTATTTGGGTTAATCAGAATTTTTTCCATCAAAAGCAATCTATAAATTGATCAAATTTGAGAAAGATGAAATGAAGGCATTTGCTGGGACTAGGTTTTATCAAATAGAAACTTTCATTCTTTTTTAAAAAAAATATTTTTTTAGTTGTTGATGGACCTTTATTTTATTTACTTATATGTGGTTGAGGATCAATCCCAGGGCCTCACACATGCTGGGCAAGCACTCTACCACTGAGCTACAACCCCAGCCCCGAAACTTTCATTCTTATGTTAGCTACTATAATGGGATTTTCTTGGTAATCTTCACTCTTTTTTTCTTTTTTAAATAGATAAAGCCTTTCTAGGTTGCCTAGGCTGGCCCTGAACTCCTGAATAACTAGGACTAGCGGCATGTGCCATTGTGTCTCTAGTACAGCTCATCAGGAACTTTCAAGCAGAGATTTAAAGCAGATGGATCTTCCTAATATTATTCAAACTTTTCTTTTTTAAAATACACCTTTTTCATATATTAATTTACTCGTGCATCAAATATTGAACCCTTACTATTTTCCAGGTGATTTATTAGGGGTAGCATCCTATTAATCAATTAATCAATTTCTATAATAATGCCATACTGGTGTTTGTTTGTTTTTTAAATTTGTTTTGGTTTTCTTTTCTTTGTGTGTGTATGTGTGTGTGTGTGTGCGCGCGCGCGCCAATACCAGGGTTGAACCCAGGACACTTAGCCACTGAGCCACATCTCCATCCCTTTTTATTTTTATTTTTATATTGAGACAGGGTATGGCTAAGTTGCTGAGGCCTGCTTTGAACTTGCAATGCCCCTGTCTCAACCTCCTGAGCTGCTGGGATTATAAAATATTTTAAAATGTATCATAAAGTTATTTTGTTTTAATCAATTTTAACACTTGGGAAAGTCCAATATCATCATTCTACTTTGTCAGGATTTTCCCAGATACTTGTATGTAGATTTTTTTCAGACATTCATTAGAACATTTTTGTCAAATTCTTTCAAAAATTTTATTGGCATTTTAATTAGGATAGTGTTAAAAATCAGCTCAATTTGGAGCGTTGACTTAATAATATTGCATCTTTACTAGTGAAAAAAATCTTTTCCATGTATTCAAATCCTTTTACATTTCTCAAAAATAAAACAAACTGAATAATCAGTGAGCAGATTATTAGTGTTTTCCCCTAAATGTAGATTTTAGCATATTTTTATTGCTGTCTTACTGTTTTAACTGCTGTTAAAAAATACAGGTGACTTATAAACAGCAGACATTTATTTCTCAGTGTTCTAGAAGCCAGGAAATGTAAGAGCAAGGGACTAGAAGATTCAGTGTCTGGAGAGGACATGCCTAGCAACCGCTCCTCACAGACAGCGTCTTGCTGTGTCTTCACATGGTAGAAGAGGTTAGCTAGCCTTCTGGGGTTCCTTTTGTAAGGGTACTGTCTTGGTCATTTTTTGTGACTGTGACCAAAATTCCTGATGAGAGCAACTCAGAGGAGAAAAGATTATTTTAGGCTCAGGGTTTCAGAGGTTTAGTCCATGGTCAGCCACTCCATCTCTCTGGGCCCAAGGTGAAGTTGAGGGTCAATGGCTGCAGGGCACAGTGAAGAAAAGCTGCTCTGCTCAGGGTGGCCAAGAGGTGGAGAGGGAGGAGAAGGGGCTAGGAAGACACATTCTTCCAGGGCACATCCCCAGTTAACCACTTCTTCCAGCCAGGACAAGCCTGCCTACAGTTACCACCCGGGTAGTCCATTCAAACTAGGATAGACTGATTAGGTCACAGCTCTAATAATCTAATCATTTTACCTCTTAATATTCCTGTATTAACACAGGAGCTTTGGGGGACACTCTATATCCAAACCATAACAGGCACTATTCCCGTTCATAAGATCGGAACCCTCATGATCCAAAGCATTCTCCTAACAACATCAAGTTGGGGATTAGGTTTCAATGTATTAACCATGGGGAGGGAGGAGGCAGACAACAGTCAGACCATAGCACTGTGGGGTTCTTTTGTTTGTTTGTTATCTGTGATGCTGGGGATCAAACCCATGCCAAGCAAGTGCCCTACTACTGAGGGCACTGTACATTTTATGGTGTATATGTATCTTACTTTGAATGGTATCTGTATTCTTATTATATTTATCTTATTGCTTGCATATAGGAACAGTATTGACATATTATGATTTTGTAACTCATCTCTCTGAAAGCTTATTAGTTCTGATAATCAAATTTTTTCACTTGACTACCACTAATAGCAGATGCCATTTTAAATGATGTCATTAATTTGAAAATTTAACTCTATTTTTTGGTGATATTTGCAATCAATTCCTTAATGTAGTGTTTGCTGAAATATAAATAAGTTTGAAGATACAATTTTATTAATAATATTGACCTTCTGGAGTGACATATCGTTCATGTTTCCCAGGATATTCGTCTACTTAACATAGTTTTTTTGGTTGCTTCCCTTAGTTTAGACAATTTTCTAATAGTCTTCTAATTTTTCAATAAGAATTATCTTTATCTCCTTTAAATATTTGCATCTTATAAAATAATATTTTGTTGTAAAACAGCAATGTAATAATTCCTAATCTTTACCTTGTATTTAATCGAATGCCTTACATTAACTTTTAATTTAGTGATAACATTAAACAATAGCCTGCTGTTGCCTATTTCCAAACAGTGACAGGTCAGAAGCAAAAATCCGGTTTCTAATCTGCTGTGCTTGTGCCACATCTAACTTTGGTTTTTAAGCAGCAGAATTTTGGCATTTTTGTTCTGCTTGCTCACTGCTTTGGCCCAAGGAAATGAGTTGGATGAGTGCCTTTCTTTTTTTCTTCAGAGATGCCATAGATTAATTTTAAAGACTTTCTTTCATCTACATAACAGAGTGAGTTCAGATAGCCTTTTAAGCTATTATCTGCAGTTAAGAACTTTGTGCTGGAGAGTCATACCAGTTCTACAAAAGGGGTCTGTTAGGAACACTGAACAATGAGAGTTTGACATTTTTCTCCTTCTGCCTCCAGAAAAGAACCAAAGAAACTATTTTATTGCATTTATGTATTTCATAAAGGAATGTGAGGTTATATTTATATGCCAGCAAACTTCATGGAAATGACACAACGGCAGAGCTCATTCAAGGGACACTCTTATGAATACCTCATTCCCACTGAGTTGCTTGAAGGGAATCAGTAGTTGATTATTCCATGTGTTCTACGAGGTGTTCAAACTGCATACTTGTTGAAATGAAAGAAAAAGGAGCAGCGCTGACCTAGGATGAAACATCCTTATTTTGTAGAAGCAGAGCAAGGAGGAGGGGGACAATAGAAAATAGGCTGCAGTGCATCTTGAGTTTTCGCTGAAAGAAGGCTATGTACACATTGAATTTTAAAAAATTATTTTTGCTCTTTCTCGTTAACGCTTCTTGGTTACGTTAGTTTTTTTTTTTTTCTGTTTCCTCTCTTCATTGATTTTGTGTGAGCCTGCATATGTGCACATTCTTTGAATATAAATTGCTTTCATTAAAAACCACCTGAGCCAGAGAGCTTGCCCTGGCTCAGGAAACTCAGTTCTCAGTTTAGCAGGGTGAAGATTTAGTGAAAGGATTTCACATCCTGGTTGCCCTTCCCAAAGAGCTGTGATTTTTCCAGGACAATCTCTTCTTTGAAACCAACATGAAAACACATTAGTGCTCTTTTTGGAACAAAGAAATATACATAGGAAATAAAGACATTGTTTTATCAAAACCTCATCTTGGGTTGTGACGCATGCTGGCTGGGAATGAAAGTGTCCCTTTCCAAGAGGAAAGTGGCTCCAATCTGTTTTCTCCATATTTAAAAATCCTGCTAAACCCGATTGGAATTGTAAAAACCTGCAGGTAGGCGTTCTGCTTCTCCCCTCCCTGGAGCGCCTGATCTTCCCTCATTTATCTGGCACATACCACCCTCCTGTGAGTGTGAATCAAACGCAGGGTCACCATGGCTTGCTCTGTGCCTCTTTATCTGCATTGCATCAGACATGTTATTAATCAGATTTATTGAAGCTGATTCGACCTCATTCTAGGATGAGGAGGAGCGTTGTTCTCAGAACCTGAGCTGTTCAGAACACAGTTTGAAGACAGCAGCAACCCCTGTCTAGCAGCCTGGGCATTCTGTCTACATTGTGCTCTGACACACTTGGTATGTTTTTGGTGGCCCTCAAGCATGACACTGTGTGTCAGTTAACAGCTGCTTTCTGCCCAGAACAATCCCCTTCCACCCAAAGACTCATCACAGGTTTGCAGGGACCAGGCCCTTTGCATTCCAGTGCCTCTGGAAATCTTTCTAGTACCTCCTTTCAGGGCTTTCTCTAGTTTTCTTTCTAGAATTTACTTGGAATCCTTTTCTAGCTCTCTGCCTCCCAGTGTAGACTTGATGGAGCCCCATACTTATTTTTGGATCCAAGCTCCAATCCATTCATTTACATTACCAATCTGATGGATGATGAGCTGGGATCCTTCAAAATGGCCTAATAAAACACATCTCAGGACCTAATAGGGCTGTGGGACACACAGGGTGCCCACATTGTGTTCATTGTCTCCAGGTTTGTTCTCTTCCTTCTGTCAAGAGTAACAGAAGTCTAAAAGTGCTACTTAATTGTCTGCCTGAGGAAATTTAAGGAATATTCAAACGAAGTGTTGACAAAAGTCATATGAATTTTGTTCATACTAAATTAGGCAAGCACTTCAGGAGATACAAACAAAAGGTTTAAAATTTTTAGTTAATGCATGCCTATAATCCCAGCTACTCTGGAGTCTGAGGCAGGAGGATTGCAAGTTTGAAGTTAGCCTCAGCAACTTAGCTAGACCCTGTCTCACAATACAAAGTAAGAAGGGCAGGGCTGGGGCTATAGCTCAGTGGCAGAGCGTTTGCCTAGCATGTGTGAAGCACTGGATTTGATCCTCATCACCACATAAAAAAAAAATAATAAAATAAAGTTATGTTGTTCATCTACAACTACAAAAATAAAATTTTTAAAAATAAATATTAAATAAATAAATAAAAAGGGCTGATTAGAGATGTAGCTCACTGGTAGAACACTCCTGGCTTTAATCCCCAGTGTGTGGGGTGGGGAGGATTTAAAGAGATATATATTTACAAATATTTTCTACACTTATTTAGCACCTACTGTATATGCCAAGCATTGACTAGGTGTCAGATAATAGAAATGAATAAAGGTACAGTCAGTTACCACAAGAAATTTTACAATGTAATAGGGGAAATGAGAGAGAAATACCATGGTAATGGTGTGCTAATAGAAGTGCATGCTGGGAACATCAGGGACCTAAGACCTGAGCCGAGGGGTGGGTCATTCCCCAAACATTCATCAAAGTCTACTATGTTCCAGACACTAGGAAGAGAGTTGAAAGACAGTCCCTGGTTTTAAGGAGCTCCCTGGTTACTAGGTGAGCGAGATAAACAAACAAGTGCATACAAAACATTGGGATGCACACAAATAGGGATATATGCAAGCTTTGTTGGAATTCAGAAGGGCTCCAAGCACAGTTGATAGTTAACTACCCAATCCGACCTGACTCCATCAGTCCACATTGGCACCATAAGTGGCTGTACTGGCTGATTTTGAAAGAATCCTGTCCTTAGCCTAATCTGGATAACCACGGAGCTTCCTGGAGGAAGTGAGGCCTGATTAGACACACAGAGGACAAGTAGAAATTGACCTGGCAAAGGCATTCCAGACAGAAATAACAGCACAGACAAGTGCTCATGAAGTTTCCTTAATGCAACACCCGAGTGAGGCCACTTGCAGTGGGTGTAGCAGAAACAAGCCTGGTGAAAGGAGGCAGCTGCTTGTTGAAACCAGCTCAAAGTCATCAGATGTGACATGGGAAGATGGTCAAGACCCAGAACCACACACACACACTTGACATTGTTACTAACCAGAAACCTAGATAGGTCCCACAGAGTGAACACCAACTATGATGCTAAGGATGGAAAGGAAAAGACTAATAAATAAAGAAAAGCAAGTCAGGGAGAGAGGGTGGGAAATGAAAAATAGGCCGCCTTAGAAAAGGCCTGAAAAGATTTCCCAAAGGGGGGAAATAAGAGTCAAACCATAAAACTGTTCTGATAATAATCTAATGAGTGACTTAAGTGAGAATAAGTTATAGGAACTGAATGCAAAAATGAAAATTAAATGAAAAATAAGCAAATGTGACGTGCAGGGTAATGTGCCATGTAACATGTAGTGAGCACCCAATGTTCTGCTTGTCCAGGGCTCACCCCCACTCTTCAGTGAGGGAGCCTCCCTTTCTTGTGTGGGCTCAGGCCATGCAATACAGGTGGATCTGACCCTTCCTTACCCATCCTGTGCCATAGGTATGGAAAGATGACCCAGGCCCAGCTCAAGTCTCCCATTGCCTTGGGCCCTAGTGATGTGTTCACAGGGAGCATTTGATCTGGACTCCACCAGTCAGCCTCAGGACTCTACCAGAGTCTCAGGACTTTCCCAATGCAGTTAACATCAAGATGTTCTTCCTCACCTTGGGTTGATGAGCAGGCTGCATGTGCGTCCTGCGACACTCAAAACCATCTGTAGCAATGAAAGATTAGGTCTCCCCATTCTGGGGAGAAACTGCTATCCATTCTGGGACATCTTGTAACTTGAGCTAATTCACATTTTTGCTTGAGCTAGTTTGAGTTGGATTCTGTCACTTGCAACCCAGAAGGTCCTGATTAATTAAAAAAAAAAAAAAACTTTTAGTCACCAAAATAATGGTTTTAGGTAACCAGCATTCTACCAAGATACTAAGAACTTCACTAAATTGCTAGATGCTACCTGGACTGAACTCTCACAAATGGAAATACTGGATGACAGAGTTAGATAGCATTCACAGAAAGCACTTGGTTTTGATTTTTTAAAGAATTTCTGGTACAAGACGTTCATACTAACAAAAAGCCCTGCAATAAGGTATCTCCCAGGAATATTTTGCATGTGCCAGGAACACCACCAAATTTATTCCTTCTCTCCATAAACATTTATTGAGCAGGTACAGGCCAGGCTGTGTGCTTAGTGCTCTGGAGAAATAGTCAAGCCACATCCCTGCAGAGAGAACCTCACAGTCCTGGGGGAAACAAGTGTGAACAGATATGATAATGGAAGAGAGCTGTGATCCAGTAAGAGTAAGGTGCTGAAGGAGCCTGATGGTGGGCAAACAGCTGCCTTCCGTGAGAAGTGGAAGCAATCCCTCTATATCAGTGGAGAATAGATCTGCAGACACAGTCACCTTCCACACTCCATTTAAACACATTAATTGGTGGAGAAATTTCCCTCAAGCTTTGAGACATCTCCACACTTAAGAGTGGAAGAAAGGTATCCTGTGCTTGTTAAGTTCTGGCCCTGTGCCAGGCACTGTCATGTGAACTGTTAACTCAAAAACAAACAAACAAACAAACAAACAAACAAAAACAAATGGATGTGGATGCCTAGATGTCTCCTTGTACTATGCAAACTCCAGGGCCTCCATCTGCTCTCAGCCCATCAAGAAGACAATTTAGCAACTAGACCTAAACTGACTAAGGTGTGATTCAATCATGGCTGACTCAGACAAAATGTAAGGGGGCATCAAAATTATCAGAAAGCAAGATAATATTTTACTACGAAATATCAACATTTTAAATGAAGACAGGAATGGGTCCAGCCCTGCATGCAAGTGATTCTGCCTCACCCTCATTTGGGCCCTGCTTCTGAGTGCTCTATGCACTTCATAAGGGTTGTGATTTCCTATCTTTCTGTCCATAAATAGCATAACAACCCTTAAAACACGCAAGACTTTTGTGCTCATATTTGAGGATACCAGGGTAATATGAGTCCAGAAACGATGGTAAATCCCTAAAGAAGAGAGAAGGAGACCCACAAGAGACCCACCTATGTGGAGAGTAGTAATTTGAATCATGGTCTTTCTGACTCTCTGGTGGCTGCATTTTCATTGGGAACTTCCTGAGCAAAGGTGAAGTTTTAGATAGCCCAGTTGCTATGGTGACACCAGCCAAAGGAGGCTATGTGCAAAGGTGCACAGCTGTATTAGTTGGGACCTTGAGTTCAGGCACCAGCTCCTAAGAACAGAGAATTCTGAGCATAACAATGTAACCCTAAGGTTGCTCCAGTCCTGCGTCCATCAGATTGCCTGCTTTACCAAAACTTTCCCACAAATAACCTTTTGATGAAACCTATATCATAAACGTGCTGAGCTAACTCTGGGTCAGTCAAACTCCATCAGAGGTTGGCTACCCACCTGGCCCCAGCTTTTTCTCTTTATGTGTGTCTGTTTGTCTTTTCTTCAGCCCCCATCACCCCTTTTCTGGTTTTCTTCCCTGAATTACTGACTGCAGCTGAAAGAAATGAGATGGTCATGGCACATCCATACCCAACCAAGACTTGGAGGGAGATGGAAGGGCTACCTTAGGACCCTGTTCTCACTTCTGAGGTGGGGACAGGGGGTGGGTAGATGGTGAGGGAATGCCTGCTCTGGAAAAAGATCTCTGTCACCCAACCACCTGAATTGCTAAGAACACTACTAGACCCTCTCAATCTCTGAAGGAATTAGCCAAATCTCCTCAGGATTTTGAAGACATCATTAAATAGTGAAATATGTTATTTTCCCTCTTGCTATGTTTGAATGTTTGTCTCCCAAACTCAGGTTGAAATTTAATTGCCGTTGTAACCATATTAAGAAATGGAACCATTACAGATGACTAGAATAATGCTGTTATTTTGGGAGTGGGTTCTTTATAAAATGCTGTTACCATGGGAGTGGGCCCCCTTTTCTGTTGTTCTCTCTTATCCTCTTTTCCCCCTACCACAGTGTGATGCCTATTGTCATATTGTATCTGAAGAAGGTCCTTGCTAGATTCAGCCCCTTGACCCTGGGCTTGCCAGACTCCAGAACTGTGAGCTAATGTGTTTCTGTTCATTATAAACTACCCAGTCTGTTAACAGCAGCACAAACAGACCAAGACACCCTCTCTTCTCCATCCTTTAATCCAGCTTCATTTTAGAGGAGCTTTTGGGCCCAGCATCATAGTTAATCATTCTCACCAGACTTCATGGAAAGCAAAGGAAATGAAGCAGAGTGAAAAGGAGAATTAATGGCTACCAAGCTCAGAGATAGGCCATAGAAGAGAGATTGGGCAGGAAGACATGGGATCTACCCGTGTCTTGCTCCTAAGCTACTGATTTTTCCATTTACAAATTGAAGATTCTATTTCTTACCTTGCTATATCAAGGAATTGTTGAAGAATAAAGACCACAAAACAAAAAGTGCTTTGGAAAAAATTATACTATATATTCAGCTAGAGAATTTTTCACACATTATTTTTTATTTGCATTTGATTTAAAGAAAGTGTGAGGGAGTTCTTAACATTAACTATGATTTGTATTGGATGCCACTTCCTTATCTACATTAACATAATAAAAATAGCTACCATTCATGTGCTACACACTATATCAGGTGTGTATGTTATCACATTAACAAGACATAGTTTTGTTTTAATTAGTAGAGTTCAAAAAAAGTTAAAGAGAATTTCTATATATTCTACTTACTAAGGGACTAATTTTTCATTTATTTAACAAGTACTTATAAATGGATCATGAACATATAGGCTTTTTTACTTCTATATATTTAAGGCATCAAAGGATTACTTCATCTTAGGAGACCTTGGAGTCTTATGTGCAAGACAGAACACAGATTTAACCAATAATTTGATTATATTGACAGCACAGTCTCTAAGAGTCAAATGTGTTCCCCCTACTGACAACTTAACACTGTGCAGTTCTTTGTGGTCTCACTTTTTCTGGAAGATCATCAAAAATCTGTGATGTAATTCATATAAAGAAGTCATTCAATTAACATTTAGTCAACACCTACAATGTGCTAAGAACTCTGTGCTGTTGGTTGCTGACTACAGTGATCAATAAGGCCTTACCCTTCAGATGGTTGTTAAATGAAGAAGAAGCACACAAAGACAGGTGGTCCTCGACTTACGATGGAGCTATGTTCTGATAAACCCATCATAAGCTCAAGTCAGTAAAGATTTAATATATTTAACCTATTGGACATCATAGCTTAGCTCACCCTAGCTTATTGTGCTCAGAATACTTAGAGTAGCCTACAGTTGGACAAACTTGTCCAATACAAAGCCCATTTTATAATAAAGAATTTGATGTCTCATATAATTTATTGAATACTGTATTAAAAGTGAGAAACAAAATGGTTGTGTGGGTACGCTTTCACATTATCATAGAGTTGAAAATTGTAAGTTGAACTATTTTAAGACCAGGGCCATTTATGATTAAAAAATACTATGATACATGGCAACAGGGAGGTACACACAAACACTGTGGGAGATACAAACCATGGATTGTGGATCCTTCACATTCTAAGAATGAAAAAAGTAGAAACTTGCCTCAATAGAACATTGAGGGGTCTCAGTCTAACAACAGAAAGATCTGCAATCAAATAAGAAAGAACCCTGGAAGATGGTGTTTGGACACTTGCCAGGAAACATGGATTATCACACTCTTGAGATGTTCCTGTTAGCTCTGGCATGCAGTCCTTTAGAGTCAGATGATATGTCAGTCACTGAGGCATCTGATTTCAGAGCCAGCTGGGAAGAACTGGCTGGACCCCGCCTCTACGGAGTGGCCTGGGACACAGTGCTTGGGGCAGCTATCCCTTGCTATTTACCCATATCCCTGTTAGCCCCTGCAGTGGGCAGCCATTGACTTGATTGATCCACCCCTGTCCCTACACCCCTGTCTTTCCCAGGTGTGATGGGAGAATCCACTTCAGGATTATTCTGAACCTGGAGGAAGGAGGGAGAGAGAGACAGAGCACAACAGAAATTCACAATTGAGCTAGAAAAATGAATTGTCTGTTTCATTAAGCCAAAGGGTATCCATTTAAATATACCAAGCCTATATCTAGGAGGCAACAATTTCTTTCCAATTAGTCTTTTATATCTGCCACGTCTCCATGAAATAAAAGAGTTGACATCCTTGAACATTCAAGTTACTGAAAATCACCCCCTACCATTCTTGCCAATAATTATAATTAGTTTCCCACATGTTATTTGAAGGTTACCGACCTTAGTTAATGAATAATTTGCTGAATTGTAAAAATGTTGCTAGAATGGACATTAGATATACAGTCATGAGAAATCTGAGGCCCAGACAAATTAACTGAATTGTCGGAGGTCACAAGCAAGTTAGTGGCAGAATAAAATCTTGAAGACTACAGCCAGGCGTGGACTCCTCACAGAGGGCATTTGACAGAAGGTATCTTATATATGTCACCTCTCTCACCCGTGCAAAATACTGAGGAAGAATGAGAGTGCTTGCATTTGAGAAAGATTTTCTCCATGTTAATGAGCTTTTAGGTCCATTTTTTTTCCTGGCAAGGTCCATGTCTGTTTGACCATCAGTTCAATTTCTTATTGTGCTTAAGATTCTTTGAGCTCAGGGAGAACTACCCTGAGGCTCACCCTGAGAGCTCTACACCCACTCCCCAGGACTCTGCACACACCCACAATGGAAGGTCCTCTTAGAAGCCTCCCAGGGCACATCCCCTTGAGGGAAGGGGAGAAGATACCACCCAGAGAGCTCCGTGAAGCTCCGCCAACTCCAATGTGCATCTGTTCCCAGGCGCTGGCAGAGACTATCATTGGAATTTAACAAAAAGGCTACAGAATAATTACTATTGCTCTGGGGCTGACAGCTGTTAAGGACTTGTGAGGGGAGTGTCAGTTTTCCACAGGCAACTGCATTTCTGAGAAAAGGGCCTGAACTTGGACCAAAAAAAAGAAGAAAGAAACTAGCAGTTATTTCTATTTCAAGAGAACAAGCTGTTAAAACTAAAGTGGGAAGAGAGTTCACAAACTCCTTGATACCCCACTGCTGGCACGTTCCATCCACTCTTGACTAACAAGTGGGTCTGAACTATCAAATAAGCACTTGATGAACTTTCCCTTCCCCTCCTCCAAAACACACTGAGAACTTAGCAAACACTGCCTTAGGCACTTGAAACCTAAAGTCTTCTTGACTTTCCCAGTCAAGGTGGGAGTTGGGAAGACTTAGGTTTGAAAGATAAGGCCAGTTGATGGTGACATGGACTGGGATACCTATTAATCTCCTGTATTTGGGAATGCCATCAAATGCAGATACTGTGGCTGGCATGTTGGAGGAAATAAAAGAGGCAGCCTATATCATTCCTACACTTAAGGAACAAGAACTTGCACTTTGGAAACAAAGCCCTAAACAAAACTGAGCACTACACATAATTCAGAGATGGTATCTCATGGCACAGAGCATAGGGAGTAGAGGTCACTGAAGGCTGGAGCATTGTCCTAGGTCTTCCTCTTCAGGCCCTCATTAGGTGCTGTCCTCTTAGAAGCTGGATGCAGTCTTCCTCTTAGTCTGCCTTTTCTCCTAGATAAGTGGTTCCTGAGAACCCATTTTAGACCTCCTTATGAGATGCTGATGGACAACAAATTCAAATCACCTTAATCCAGCAGGTCTTCATCTTGGCAGCACATTAGAATCACCTGGGGACCTTTAAAGCCAACCTTGTACCCAAATCCTATCCAAGACCAGTTGAATCAGAATCCCCAGATGAGGGTTCCCAGCATCAGATCCTAATGGCAACTTGGTTGAGAAGCTCTAGGTTAAGCAATAAAGGGTAATTTTCCTCACAGAGGAAAAGCACAAGAAAGGCCAGAACTTTGCATACAGTCAACATCCTCTGTTCCACCTCTTCCACGTATCTGCTGCATCTTAGACCAATCCCTTCAAGAGATGGGAATCCTGTGGCTGTGGATCACACTTTAGCAAGTAGAGAGGACAGAGCTTTCCTTCTCTATTCCATATTGAGATTGAGCTCCCCTATCCACCACTGGAAAAAAGGCAAAAATGCTGTTTGGCTTCCCCAGAGGAATGTGACACCCTTGGCTTGTGTTGAGATATTATCATTGGTCCAACTTTGTTCTTGATTAGATTTCAACCCTGGTGAGGGGTGCTGGGGAGTCTAAAGTAGAACCTTCAAAGTGTGGTTCATGAAACAACAGCTTAGGGGTTACCTAAAAGTTGAATAGAAATTAAAATGTGTACTGTGATAATTAATGTGAAGTGTCGATTTGATTGGATTAAGAGATGCCTAAAATTAAGAGGCTTCTGGGTGTGTCAATTAGGGTCTTTCTAGAATAATTGGCATGTGGGACAGAAAACTGAGTCAGAGACCTACCCTAAGTGCAGACAGCACAGTCCAAAGGCCTGAATGGAACACAAGTTGGAAGAAGCAGTAGGCTTAAACTCAATTCTCATTGAGGGAGTTCTTTGATTGTTTCTGCATTCACCTGAGGAATGCAGACTCTGATCAGTGACTCTCCAGGGAGTTTCCAGGCCTTTGGTCCAGAACTGGGGCTGCATCATTGATCCTTCTTGTTCTGAGGCTACAGCTTCTCAAACTGAGCAGCGACTGGTTCTTCCAGCTCTCCAGCCTGCCACTGTGGGACTATCTAGCTTCTGGGCACGTAAGCCAATTTAATAAAGACCCTTTTGATAATCTTGTGTGTGTGTGTGTGTGTGTGTGTAATACAACACACACACACACATATATCCTGTTAATTCTGTTCCTCTAGAGAACCCTGATTCATGCACATCTTAAAATATTTTTATATATTATTTAAAACAATTTTTAATTTTTAGAAAAGCTCCATTATTGTTTTTTCTGATTGATGAAAATTTAGGACTCCTTTCAATAGGTATCTTGCCAAAGCCTCAGAAGAAGGATGACGCCATTCTTCCATTTCTTCTGACAGCAGCAGTACCAACACCAGGTCGAGAGAGCCTAGTTGGCAAGAAACCCAATCAAACTCCCCACACTATTCATGTTTCTCCTTCTCTAAACCTGGCTCAGATTGGGCTATGGATCAGGTCTGTGACTTTTCTGCAGGAGCTGATATAGAAGAGGATGTGGTGATCCAGGCCAAGTAGGGTCCAGCAGCTGGTGCTTATCAGCCACACCCCGCCGTCCACAGATGTGTCCACGCTGACCTTCCTGGCTGAGGATGTGTGGGAACTCAGAGCTTCCCATGGGAATGGATGACAGAGCAAGGAAGCGGGAAGGTTGATGTAGGTGTGATGGCATCTGGCCAGTTGCCTCAGTACAGACCCTCAGCATCTCCCTGGTCAGCCTGGCAGCAGGATTTGCTTATGAAACCCGGAAACACAGGGGGAAGTGTAAACATGTAATCTAAGTGCCTGGTCACTCTGTTTGCTCAGCCATGCTCTGGTCCTTCCTGGAAGATATCATTTCAAGTTCAGTGTCCTCTCCTAGTCACAGGTCTCACCTTGTGTTAAGACAGTCAACCAGTGTTCTTCCTTCACCTCTTCCTTTCCCATTCCAAGAGGAAAAGGGAGATATTGTAGACATTCCATAAATACTAGAAATAAAACAGACAACACAACAAATTATTTATTTATTTAGTTTTGCATTTTTTTGGAGGAAAGAGTTGTGCTTTGTATTCCTGTGCTTTGATGGATAATAGCATCCCTTATGGGAAACTATATAGAATTTTTGTATAACAAATTTCTTCATTTGTGCTTAGGTCTCTCCTGCACTTCTACCCTCCACAAATAAGAAATCATCTATATATTTGTACCACTTTTGAAAAGTGTCACTTTTTTATTCTCCCTCATGTGGGCTTTAGAAAAAGCCTGCCCTTTGGCCTTAATGACTCCTTACCAGCAATGTCTATACAATGTGAAGATCATTTTCCTGTCATTTGTTTCATCTCAAGAATAAGCATATTACTATCCCCTTATTCTAGATCAGAATTAGAACTTGAAAAGGCATTCCTGGAGAGCTGGCCTAACTGTTGCATTTGATGGAAAAGGCCCCAGAGAAGGAAAAAAAAAAAAAAAGGTCATGCAACTAGTTAGAGGCAGTGTTCTGAGTAGATCAGGAATTTCCTAAGTTTCAATCCAGTACTTTCTCCTTTCTTAGGGTTGATGCCCATTGACGGCTCTGCTCTCAGCCCTCCCTCATGGGCTATGGTGCTGCCACTTTCCTGGGACCAAAAGCAAGCCTATTTAAGGGCATCATAAGTGGTCAGTTCAGTGGCTCTTCCTCTCCTGGGGCTGTGGATGAGAAGACACCATGCCAGTGGCCAGATCCATGCTACCCAAAGTTATAGATTTTTTTTTTTTCAAAAGTCCATTTATTTCTGTCTCCTTTACCCACTCAAACAGCCCTGGAGAGGATTTAGCTCAAACTTTCCAAAGTAACTTCCCATTGGGCTGAGACCAAGCCTGTGCAGCTTCAGGCCAAGGAATATTGAGTTTATGAGCCACTAAAAATAGTTAGTTACAACAGAAACTCCCTCCTACTTCTGCCATTTTCCCCACTGGCTATACAGATACACAGGCAGACTACCCAATGATGAAGGGTGGAAAAAGGCAGCCCACGCTCCAAGCTATGTTGGGAAATAAGTTACAGAAAGAGCAGTGCCACTTCAGGAATGAGTCTGACCCCAATATCACAACTGGAAAGTAGAAGCCCCATCAGTGCAGTCTCTGGGCCTGAATTCTTCTTCTCACAGCCAAAGAAGGCAGAGGCAACGGTAGTGGTGGAACTCACAGCCAGACTGGCAAACTCATTGTAGGCCTCTGCTCATAGGCAGCCTCTCATCACTTTTGGGAATGGAAATCAGGTTTAATCATGGTGTCTGTTCAAGAACATTCTAGAACAGGTCGGACAGGTTGGGCTGGTTGTCCCCACTATCCCTTGTCTTCTTCCTCGACAAAGTGTACTCGGCCACTTTGAAGGATCTGGTTTACTTTAGAAGGTTTGGAAAATAACCAAGGTAAGTGTTTTCTTAGGTCCTGTCAAAATTAAACCTGTAGTATGAGTTTTCTAATATGTAACAAAAATATATTTGCTATAATCTAAAACCTAAACTTTATAATAGGTAGTTAGTTAGGTAGAGCTATTTTTCTTTAATACCTTTATTTTATTTATTTATTTTTATGGGGTGCTGAAAATCAAACCCACACATGCTAGGAAAGTACTGTGCCATGGAGCTACAACCCCAGCCCCTGGGTGGAGCTATTTTTAAGTTATAAAATTACGTGGTTGAAATGTAGCCATTTTGATGTCCCCCCCAACATATCTCCCTTTGTCTTCAGTCTTCCAATCATAATACCTATAGTGTAGTGGGTGATCCAATCATAACTACAGCCCTTTCCCCATGCCCTCCCCAATTTTAAATTAGTCAATCACATAGATTGTAACTCTGAACTCCTCCTATCAGAGCAAGAGGCAGTGTGCTGCCTTAGTGATACAAACCTGGGCAGTCTTCCCATCCAGGGTGCTTGCTTGCCAGATTTTCTCTGGTAGCACACCCTTCTGCAGGAGTAAAATTTGCCTTGCCAAGTAACTTTTTGAGTACATGTCTGATTTCTTGCAAAACCCTGATATTTCTAATAGTCCCAACATTCCCGGTTTCCTGCCAGCCACGTACCAAAAATCCCTGAACCACCCCCACTGAAGTAAGGACTATCACTTATAGGCTAGTGGTATTCTAGTTGTCCACTGGGCCTGAATGGCATGGGATGAAGTTATGGAATCTCGCCAAGAATGGGGATCCACCCAAGTGCTTAAGAAAAAGCAATTGTATGTTGGGTTGGTCTTGAAGCAAATGACTTTCAGGGCCCTCAGGCTATACAGACATGCCTCAAAACATCTGAAATTGCAAAGGAACAAGGAATAATGAAGGTCTGAAGAGAAGGCATATCTTTTCACCCTCTGTGCCCAGAAAGATGAGTGAGGCCCTACGTGATTCTCAGGATTCGGGTTTCCCCTAAAGGAATAATTTTAAGTTGTGCTGAGCACCATCTGTGCATTTCTCATATTTGTATTCCATTTTATACATACTGCACTGCACAGCGACCCACCAAAAGATAGCTTTGTGCTCCCAGTTGGGAGAAAACCAGAGCCTTCCTTTTCTGGCCTTTTAATGTTTCAACAGCTCTTTAGAAGAAAGAAAGTCATCCTTATTCCTAATCTAAATTCCTTGTGCTGGGATTTAAATCCATTTCTCCTAGTTTGGTTCTTGATAATGATAGGAAACACCTGGAGCCCTTCCTGTGTTTATTGCACATGTTGACTAGGGTGTTCTGCTTTATTCTTTTTTATCTTCTTATCCATCTCTTCTGAGTCCTTTCCCAATTCTTCACCTCCATGATGAAGTCCTGAAGTAGCCACAATACTTGGAATGGGCTATACTACCCATAATATGGAAATTGCCATGGGTAATATCTCATTCTGTGGAATTTCTACTTAGTAGATGAGAAAATTTAGGGATTGAAGTGAATTGCTCAGGGTCATAAACTCTAGCCTTCTGATTCTCAATGCGGGGCTCTCTTCACGATATCGTCTCACCTTTTAAGACCTGGTAGACAAGGTCT
This sequence comes from Marmota flaviventris, assembly GCF_047511675.1. Taxonomy (NCBI): domain Eukaryota; kingdom Metazoa; phylum Chordata; class Mammalia; order Rodentia; family Sciuridae; genus Marmota; species Marmota flaviventris. The sequence continues at coordinate 59,750,880 of NC_092508.1, forward strand.
CTGTCCATCTAGACCCAATCCCTTCCCCCTGTTCCTCCTCTGCCCCCTATTCACAGTTGTGTTAGAGCACACCAAACATTCCACTCCACTAGTTTTTTCTTCTCGGAAGGCAAAGACCCCATTTACTAATCTTGGATTCCTCCTGCCTTACAGAGTGGCTTAGTTCTTTGTAGGTAGGTGCTCAACCAATATTAGGTAGAATAAAGGAATAATAGATGATTGAGTGGAGGAATGACAAAGCATTATAGGGAAGCATAAAGATATGCCATCAAATATACAACTTTGAGGCAAATAGACATAATTAAATAAAGGTACAATTATATAACTGCTTTATGGCATTAAATGAAGCCTTCTGCCTTGATAATTTTGTACAGAAGCTTTGCTACACATAGCATATCTTATAGCATTAAACATTCCAATTATAAGCATGTATTGCTGTGTTTATAAACTATCACAAATGTATGACACTGAAAAAGGGGAATAAGCAATGTGTCAGTTATTTGTCATTGTGACCAAAATACCTGACAATAACAACTTTTAGATAACTCATGCTAGATATTAAGTCAACTGCTGAAGTAACTTCAAATCCAGGAAATTTTTTTTTCATGTTCGTGATAGCCTTATTCTCCATGGTGAAATTATTCTCCCTCCTTTTTTATCCTGAACCTTTCTAAAACCTGGATGTCTAAATCTGTCACTGTGTGCTTGTAAAATATTTATTGCTTACATTGATGGGTCATATTTTTATTCCTAACTTTCCACAGAAAAGTGACATAGGATAAGCCAGTTTGACATTTACAGAAAGTTGCCATCACTGTTTATCCCAGATAACAGTATATTAGAGAATGGCCAAGCTTTTAACATCGTATGGCTAAGGAGATGTTTCAATTTAAATACTCAAAACTAAATATTGGAGCTAAAGTTCACATCTGAAAACATATTTTTTTTAAAAAAATATTTATTTTTTAGTTTTGTTTTAGGTGGACACAATATCTTTATTTTATTTTTATGAGGATCGAACCCAGCGCCTCACGCATGCCAGATGAGCACACCACCACTTGAGCCACATTCCCAACCCCAGAAAACATGGCTTTAATCCAAGAATTCATTTGACTGGGAAATTTATGAACCCAGTGACATACTATAAAATGGTCACATTTTCTGCTTGGGGTGTAAACTTTGCAATCAGTTGCATAGTCGTGTATAGTTAACAAATTAGGAGACAGCAATGAATCAATAACAGTGTCTTCTCACCATTAAAGTCCCCCCAACTAAGACTTATAATATTTAAGTTTTCTTCCTATTTTTATTCACTGTGGAAATTGAAAGGAAATAGTAGTGTTGATGTTATTGCTAAAGTACCATTATAGGAAAAGAAAAGCAAAGGCTGAGTAATTGTTTATATAATTATTTATGGACTTATCTAAGATTAGATTTTTTTAGGTCCTCTAAAGGAGAAGGGAAGTGGTTGTTTCCTGTACACAAAAATTGCTTTGTCACAATCAACAATTTGAAGACCATAATATATAGTAAAGAACTTGATTATTTCTCCACCAGAAAAGATAGCTCCTTGTCTTTTTGTCACTTTGTCACTGTGAGCTCCAAGATCTTGATAAGCCCACATCTCCCTTGGGGCAGCCATCATGGTACTCAACAGCATGTAAGGGGAGGGAATTTCTGGTGTTCCCAATTCTGGCAGAACCTCAGCACTTGATATAAACAAATGAGACCTCAGTCTTGATGGCACTCAGCAACCTAGAAAACTGATAAGTAAATGTGGCCTGCAATAAAGCACATGTCAGAGGATCTATCTGGATTCAACCTCCATTCTCTCAGGCTGGGTCATGTGGGAAGAGAAAGAGGCTGGAAGGAACATGCGGTATCCTCACTGTGGTTTGAAGTTCAAGAGTTTGGGAAACATGACTAGGTGCAGAGCAATGATTAAAGGGTAAGACACTGAAAAAGGGGAATAGGCAGTGTGTCAGTTATTTGTCACTGTGACCAAAATACCTGACAATAACAACTTAGAGGGGGAAAAGTTTATTTGGGGCTCAAAATTTCAGAGGTTCAGTCCATGAACATTCAACTCCATCCTTATGGGGCAGAGGTGAGGCAGAACCTCATGGCATAAGGGAATGGTGGAAGAAGCTGTCAGCTCACTACAGCTGAGAAGCAGAAAGGGGGAGGGAGAGAGAGCACAAGGAGCCAGGGACAGGATATATAGTCCCCGAGGGCACATCCTCAGTGACCTACTTCCTCTAGCTGCACCCTACCTGCCTACAGTTACCACTGTAGAGGAGTGCTTTCAAATTATATTAACTCACCAAATGGATTAATCCACTGATCAGGTTACAGTTCTCATAATCTAATCATTTCACCTCTGAATATGTCAGAGGTGACCAAAATAAAAGTGACTTTATTTTTGTCATTGTGACCAAAATGATATACAACATTCCCGTGTTGTATATCACCTGAGCTTACTGGGGGGCAATTCATATTCAAACAATAATGTGCTGATGATAGGTTTGACCTCAACTTGCTTCTTCAAGTTTATCTTGTGCTTAATTTTCCAGCCATATTGAATGACTTGTAACTTTTCTACAGGAGCTAAATTTTGTCTTATTTGGGGGGCTTTGCACATGCTGCTACCTTTGCCTGGAAGGTACACAATTGTCCCACCCCATCCTATATCCACTGGGAAATCACTTTTTATAGAAACTCTTAAATATTGCCACACTCCCAAGAATAGATTAGGGGCCCTTTCCTATGCATCCTTGTGGCTCCATTGAAATATCACCAGAGTTTTGTCATTGTATACTTAACATGAAACCCAGTTAGGATTTTATTAATTTTTTTTTTTTCCAAATAGGATTTCAATCTTCATTCTAATTAATGGAGCACTTTCTTCAAAAGAAATACAACTCAAAACCCAATGAAAGGGCTGGTGTTGTAGCTCAGTGGTAGAATGCTTGCCTAGTAGAGGTGGGTTCAGTCTTCAGGACCACATAAAAACAAATAAATAAAATAAAGGTTAAATTCTAAACAAAACAAAACCCAGTGGAAAAAAGAGCAGGTGCTCAAAAGAAGAGAAAGTAGGAGACCCTGCCTGCTTGTCCCCAGTGCTTAGCCAAGGATATCCCCAGTGAGACACTCCCAAGGAGAGGTTTAAGTGGCTCAGGAAATGCTTTTTTTTTTTCAATAGTTATTTCTTAGTTTTCGGCGGACACAACATCTTTGTTTGTATGTGGTGTTGAGGATCGAACCTGGGCCGCACGCATGCCAGGCGAGCGCGCTACCGCTTGAGCCACATCCCCAGCCCCTCAGGAAATGCTTTTAAAATTGTAGGCTAATATATAAGTTTTATTATATATATAAAATACAGGCACTCTTCATTTAAAATTGTCCCATGAGTACTTCTTCGTGTTGACACTATCAGCCATTCTAATCTGTCATGGACACCAAGGAATAAGAAATATACAACCAGTGTAGCTGTCCCAGAGCATACTGGAGGAATATAAGCACTGAACATGTAAAGTTTTTCTCTGCTAGAAATCCTCTATGAGTGTTTATTTTCTCTATGCTGTCAGCCTGTACTCAGCTCCCTTGAATTATACGACTACACTTTTAATTTGATGTAGTCATTCTTCTTGCCCCTTACTTTATATTATGGTCAACACCCATCATGGCCCACAAAGTGTAAAGTGATGAGGTTGAGCCTGCCCACAGAAGCAATGAAAAGAACTCACGTAGGTTTTGGAATGCAAGTTTTAAGGTGCCTTTTGTAAGCTCCAAAGAAGTGGCTGAAGAAACAGTGAGTACCAAGATGAGTAGGCAATTAGAGATTAGTACCCAACATAAAAAACTTAGTAACCTAGGAAGGTTAACCCACAGGTGCATAAATGGTAATTGAAAAGAATGAAAGTGTTTTCTAGTATAACCAGACTGGGGCATAGCTCCACAGGTCCCTCTAGAGTGATGCTGTATACTCACCACTTTAAGTAGAGTCCCCATGTCCAGATGGCTTCAACTGTATGTCCACCCAACCTAGACACATGGGGCATACATATGCACATATCCCTGGGAGAATTTTAATTAATTGGTTGAAGTTAGTGTCAAGGAAAACTAGGAATCTGCACAACAGAAGTGGGAATTAAATGTTTTACTGTGACTCTTCCGTATCATGTAAATTATTTATGCCAATATGTAAAATCACTGGCCTTTTTTGTTTGCCTGCCTTTTCCATTAAACTGTAAGTTCCTTAGGGACAAAAACCATGTCCTACTTATCTCAGGATCCCTGAACCAAAGACAGCACCTGGCATGTAATAGGTAATAAATGAGTGGATAGATGAATGGTAGATGGGTAAATGGATAGATCTCACAGAGAAGTGTGAGATCTATCTAGCACCAAAGAGATATGATAGCTGGGACAATGGGCCTGGGCAAAGAGCCCTGGGGAAGAAGATATCCATAGAACTGAACAAGGGAGCCCAGAGTCTGATGCAGAGCAACTAGGAAGCAGGTACAGATGGGTACAGTGGCAAAGCTGACCCTTGTTAAAGGAGGTCTTTCCCTGCCCTGGCCCTAGTCCAGGATCCAGGGTCCTTCCAGAGACTTGGGAGTAAATGCAACTGCATTGTTCACAGTAAGATTTCCAGGAAAGTCAATAGTGGGACATACGAAGCCTGGTGCTTAGTGCTTGTAAGATACTTATCTGTCTCTGACTTGAGTGGCTTTCTCAAGCCAGAGAAAGAACATGAGCATTATGAAAGGGCCTTAATTGGCCTGGACAGTGCCAATAGTAACATAAGTTACCATGGTAGCTAATGCACACACTTCCTTCTCAATAAATAATACCTCCTTATCTGCTTTCTAAAGTAAGATTGAATGAAAGAAGAAAAGAAAGCAAAGCTATACCTCCTGCAAAAGATGCCCGTTTTCCTTTTACTGCTACTTTTCCGGACGCTAGCTGTTGCCCGAGAAGCTGCCACGGAATTGTTTGGATCCCGAAGAGCAAACAACCCTTACTTCCTAACAGGCACTGCCAGAGCCAGGCAAGGGAACATTTTCCTGTATTTGACAGCCATAAGGCGGAAGCACCAGAGAGAACTGGGAGAATTATTCAGGTCTATTCCTGATGACATATGTAGTAATTATGGAAGAAGACATGGAAACACGAAAACCTTTTGGAAATGAGGTCTTGCTTTTAAAATAAGATGATTTTTACAATACTTGGGGGATGACATTATGTGTGGATGCTTTTAAAACTTCTCTGGCGGAAATGATCAGGAATCAGAACCCAAGTAAAGATTAAAGGGCTGGGGGCGGGCAGGGGTGTGAACTTAACGTTTTTTTGTTTCAATGGTTCAGCTCCAGCCTTTCTCCTTCATAGAAACCAGATGCAGGAGAAAAGCTCTGGGGTCATCTCATGGATGCCCCACAGGGTCAGTGCCGTCTATTCTCCTTGTGTCTGAGTGAAGTGCTTTATTCAGGCAATTTTGAAAGGCTTTAAGTAATGCAGCTTCCACCACTTCCTTCAGCAAATTTTAGTATTCAAAGCCTTGAGCAAAGGTTTGGTTTTGCTTTTTTTTTTTTTTTTTTTTAACAAAATGGCAGGCAGACAATGGCTGGCAGTTATTCTTAGGCCAATGACTTACAGGCTCTGCTTTGGTAGAAGTGCTACACATATAGCAGGGACCTTGCTAAGGATGGGCTCCCAAGGGGCCCCAGCATCAGTATCACTTTCAGGTTGTTGTGGAATAGGAACAGTTCCCTCCCTTTTCACACTTTGTCGTGTGAACTGCAGAAAATAAACCAAGTGCTAGAAACCCATAGTCCTCTTCCAGGGAAAAGACCCCATATCCCTGTTAAGGTCTAGGTAAGGAATCTACAGAGTGATGAGTGGCCCTGCATGAAATCCGGAGGATTATTGGTGTCAGAACTGGGCTAGTCAGATTCTGTCTCCTGTAGAGTTTGAATATAAGATAGAAGAGCACCAGATGGCAGGGAGAAACAAGAGTCCACAAATGAACCAGAGCTATGAGTAGGCAGAAGACATGGGCATCCCTGATCTGTGGGCTGATGGGATTCCCTGAGGGGAAAAAAAGATATATGAGCATTACACAGCTGGTGGGAGATGCTGGAAAAAGCCAACAAAAGATAAGAAGTGCTCAGGTACCTGCAAAGAGGGGATACAAAATTGTCACTCGGAAGGAGTAACAAAATACGCCATGGAGAAGTTTTGCTACCAGCTCAGTGGGATCTTTAGCTCATCCAAGATAGAAATCAAAGATGGTAAAAAAAGAGAGGGTTAGAAAGAATCATTTATTTCATTGCTTCTTGCAAGGTGGCTGCCCCATAGGCAGAGTAGCCACTAAGTCAAGGCATCAACAGCATATGAACCTTTTCCACAATTAGAAAGTAATACATTCATAAGATATGGGGCAATCTCTCTTTGCTCCTCTTTGCCAATTTACACACAGTCAAAAATGCTTGCTTACCTCAAAATGTGCCTAAAATTGTGTTAGTTGGCCCCCCAGCTTGTGTATCTTTTTGCCGCAGTCTGGCTGGGCACACAATCACGAGCCACCACACAGCTTGTAGATTCAAACAGCAACTCTTTATTCCCGAACTCACACCAGCCGTCTACAATCACGTTCTGGGGAAATCCACGTTCTCTGCCCAAATCCACATCCACTGGGCTTCTGTCTCCCAAAAAATACTGTCTGAATCCCGTGAGAACTCAAGGGGAACTCAGGCAGCAGGATACGCCCTATTCCCAGCAGGAATAATCTTAAACCTTAAACCTGGAACCTAAACCGGGAACGCCCTAATCCGCCTTGGTCCTTGAACAAGGTCACCTACATTCAATGTCACTGCAACATGGGGTACGCTGGCAAGGAAATTGTCATACCTACTTGGCTAATGGCTCCCAGCACTTTTAACATGGAAATGTATTAAAAGGAGGGTCCAGTTACTTTGGATCAGTTTTGTGATCAGACCTGCTTTCCTGGTTTTTGATGTTTTCTTATTGTCTGTCTTGAACAATGGATTTAGTTGGGGGAGATCATTAGTTTTACCATTCATCTTTAATGTAAAGATGGTGCTTTTCTTTTAACTGTCTCCAACTTAAGCTTTGACCTGATATTCCTGTCCCTGTTATTTATCTCAAGCATAGAACATGTAGTGCTTTTCTGTTAACTGTCACCAACTTTTAATCCTATGCTCCTGCCTCAATTTTAGATCATTTCAATTCCTGAAATGTATTCCCTCCCTACACCTTCCATTCTGGGCTCTTGTGGGATTGCTATCTCCTGCATCAATAACCTGAGGAGACCATGAAGAACGTTTCCTCCTTTTGATTAAAAAGCTTGTGAGTGGGGGCCTCCTAGGGAGAGACCAGTGGCAGTTATTTGCTGCTCCACTTTCCTCCCTTGAGGTTTGGTTTGCTCTTTGATCAAAAGAAGCAGGGGAGGGTGCTAAGGAAGGAACACCAGTACAGAGCAAGCACATCTGCCATTAGCATTTCTCCCCAACAATTTATCATCAAAATAAAGTGTACGGAGAAAGAAATAGGGCAACTTCAAAAGCAAATATGCAGCCTCCTAGAATGTTTGATTATATGTAGGCACAAAGTGTGGAAAGGTAATTTGTTGTTGTTGTTTTTAAAGTTCCAAATCTAGTACTTGTAATGTGCATTCTTAGTAGAAAGTGGCCGGCTGAGGTGCATATTATTGAGAAGATGTTTTTGTCTTGTCTTCTAGTTGACACTTTTAGAATATCAATTCCACAAGTTCTGGGGAAATTGCAGCTAGAAAAGTAGATGGGGGCAAAAAAGCAGTCCCCCCTCATTGTAATCTCATAGCATTATTGTTATTTTATGGGTTTTTTGGGGGAGGGGTACCAGGGATTGAACTCAGGGGCACTGGACCAATCACTGAGCCATATCCCCAGCCCTATTTTGTATTTTATTTAGAAAAAGGGTCTCACTGAGTTGCTTAGTGCCTCATTATTGTGAGGCTGGCTTTGAACTCACAATCCTCCTGCCTCAGCCTCCCAAACTGCTAGGATTACAGGTGTGCACCACCATACCCAGCTTGTTCTTTTATCTAAATTTTGAATTTCTGTGCACAATTTTTGCTCCCAAAATGTTGCTACACATTCAAGGTGACCCATTGTTTAGACCCTATATGTGGAGGCTCTCCATTATCTGTGGACTACATCTGCTGTGGTCCTAACAGGCAAAAACTCACAGGTCACTGTGTAAGCCAAGGATAGGTGGCATCTAGAAGGCTACTCAGGTAAGGTACATCTGGGGGGAAAATGGAACTAAGGAAGACATAATCAGGCCTGCTTCTTCCAGAGGTGCATTTCTGGAGGAATTGTATTTGACTGACACACCCTTCTTCTCACCCTGGAAGCCAGCATGGGTCCATCAAAATCTGTGGAAATGTCTGCAGGTTGCAGGAAGATTCCCTGGTTCTGAAAGATCCGGCTGGAGAAAAGACTCTGTATTCTCAGAGAGTAAGTCATAGAAGAGCCACTGAGGAGTGAAAAAGAATTCTTGGCTTTATCTGAGTTCCTTCAAAAATTTAAAATACTTTCAGTTGTTTGTTGCAATGAAGCTGGGAAGCTGGCGGACCACAGCATGCTGTTATTTTAGTTAAGACCTCTCCCCAGAGCTTAGCTTGTTTGCAGTAGGGCTTTGCAATGCATGGGTTTTCTATCCTGATGGCTCCATTCCCATGCATGTAGCTCTGAAATTCTTTTGGAAAACAGTGCCTCAAATCCCTTGCTCACTCCCGGGTCTATCAGGATTCTATATGAGGATTTAGAACAAGGCTAGGCATTCACCAGCATCACCCAGCCTTTTTTCTCTCATGCGATTGCTATGTTAATGAATCTGTTGGATGTTACTGTCACCTACAAGCTGCTACACAGTGGGACAGCCCTGCTTCTGAGCTCCTGATATGTCACACTAAGAAAGAAAAAGAGACCTAGGCCAGACAGAGGGGTCTAGGAAGTTTGGGAAGCCTTCCAAGATACGGATCATTGTATAAAGATGTAAAAGATCACAGTTCCCCTTGTTATTACTAGTGATAAATGGCTGGGCAGGCGGTTCCACACCAGGAGAACTACAGAAATTGAGGAAGCCTCATGGAATGAACAAGCAGCTGAGGAGGAAGTGAGAAGCCCATGGCAGTGTGACCTTAGTGGCAGAAAAGCCATATGTCACATTGTTGTAATAATTTATGGCAAATATTTCTCTGTCTGGGGAGAGCCTCTAAATAGAAATTGCAGATGATGCGAATTTCAGGGGCATCACCTCCAGGCACAGTCCTGCCAATGGGAACAGTTGCACAGAAAGTTTTCATGGGTTTGGGGAACTTTGGCATGAAGTGGCCCAGCTGTTTGAATTTTGTCTGTTTTTTAAAAGACAAAAGGATTTGTCAAAGTTAAAGGTGGAATGAACAGCTTCTCATAAGATTTTAACAAAAAAACTCAGTTTGTCTTTGTGCCTAGGTTCTCATAAGCAGCTCAATTGCTTGGCTTGCTTCTTAGGGTCCACCCAGGGGACCTTCATGGGTATCTTGGGCATCAGAGGAGGAGCCGCAGTGTCCTCTGGTTTGTACTAAGGCATCTCTGGCAGTAGAGACCCTCTGTTATCATGTCAGTCATAAACATTTTCTAGTTTCATCTCTCTTTCTTCAGAAGCAATGCTATAAAAGAATGACTGGGTTGAGCTGTCTCTCCAGCAAAGCTAAGGAAATACTCAAGACCAACATTTCAGAAGTCGGATGCCCAGGAATTTAAAAATGGTGCCATTGCAGGGCACTGGCCACAGGAAATACTTGATCCAAGAGAGTCCTTAGGCTCCCTAGCAGGTGAAAGACACAGCCCACCCCTTGGTTCCCACCTGGCGAGCCTTGGTCTTGGGCACACTCCTTCCAACTGCAGCTCTGTCTGTGCCTTCCCAATTTGTCTCCTTTTCCCTGGATCTCAGGGAAATTTATATCCCTATAGTTCCTCAGGGAGAATTGTCTCATATCCTATGAGCTGAAGGAAGGGCCTGATCATTCCACTTAAATACCATCTTCTTCTTCTGTCCACTCCCCACCCCAACCCCAGTCAAATAAGGCAACTTTGATGGTTATCAGGTAGCGGATTCTGCCAAGGCATTCCACTTACCAGGGCTTGAAGTGAGTCAGCAAGGAAACAGAATCTACTCTATTGTTAAGCAAACTCTCTCTCTATGGGTATGGGGCCTAAACCAGTCCTGTCATGTAGAACACACTGATAGAACATGAAATGTAGAATATTAGAAACTTAGTGTTGAGGATCAGCAGCTGAAAATAAATGTGGAGGTGAAAGATCACAGAACCTACGTCACAATTACAAAAGAAAATATAGTATTATTGAAGCAGAGATCAGAAAAATGTTTATAATACAGAACAGAATCAGAAACAAGCTCTTACATCAGGGCTTATACACACACATGAATGTAGGTTTGTGTGTGCATGTACACACATATATATGTATGCACACACATGTGCGTGTACACACATGTATATGGGCAGAGGGAGAGAAAGGAGTAGAAGTGGGGAAATATCTGGCTATCATTCTCTCTTCCACTATCTATTTCTAAGAAACAAAGAAATGGCTGGTGTGAAAATTTTAGATTAGAAAGGACCTCAGGGGACAAGAGACAAGGGCATCGGAGCAGCTAGTAGAAATTCTTGTTACTTTCACATGCTGCCATGTGATTTGTCTTTACACAGGACCCTAGTGACCCAGGGCCCTTTCTCTCCTCCCCTTCATTCACTTCCTTCCTTTGGCCTCCTGATCCCTGCCCACAGTAGTGCAGATCTCTCTGCAGAGGCAATATGGACTTTTTTATGGAATTACCCACAAGAATCTTGTCTACTCAGTTCATTTCCATGGCTGTTGTGTAGATGAATTACTTTCTGGTCAATAGCGTTGAGCCTGAATGCAAGGCTACATTTGCAAAGGTAGTTGTTCAGACCACAGTCTTCTCAGACAAAGGAACAGAGAGGAGGGACAGGTCAGCTCTCATCAGCACTGAGAATTCCAGTTGAACTGGAAGCAGGATCTCAGAACAGTGGTTCTAGACAGGACCTACGGCAGCAGCATGTCCTGTTTATGAGCAACTGGAATTCTGCTCCATTGGCCACGAAGATCCATCATCAATTCAGGAACCACATGCTTCTTTGTTCTAGGAAAAATATAATCTTCCCAAAGCAGTCTGAGCTGCCCTTCAGCTCTCGGATGTGGGAGAATCTTCAGTGTCTGAGGCAGGATGCCTGACCTTTGTCTTTCAAGGCACTTTGCTACTTCCAACACTTCCAGAGACTCACAGGACAACATGGAAACCAAAAATCCAAAAGGAAACTCCTGGGGCTATGAGAAAACTGAGATGAAGGAATTTATTTTCCTACCCACACTTTTTATGAATGCCATTACTAAAAGATGCTAAAGTTGATACATATTTTTTAGGCATTTGGCCCAAGTGCCAAACCATTTTAAGTTTGATTAGCATGAGAGTTATTCCTTCAAAATTGCTACCTTAATAAGTGCTTTTATTTTATTCCCTGGATGGATTTAATTCAAAGTCATTTACTTATTGCACTGAAAGATTCAAGCTCAAAGATATTTAATTATGTCTAACCTTTATCCCATTAAGCAGATTAAAAGTCTAATGCATTGGCTGGCCCCCTGTATGGTTGGTCCCTTAGATATGCATGTTCAATTGCAGCTTGCAGAAAGCAAGAAATTACATCAGCCTTAAAACAGTATTTATTCAGGATTTGGTTCTATTTTGAGCTTACGCATGGCTTAATTGTACTAAGCAAGGAAATAATATTATACTGAAAGCCACTGAATTCATAAATACATTTCAGTTAGCAAGAAAGGCCAAAAGAGTCATCCAATGTAAATTTATCCTTGGCAACTGAGCAATTACTCTTTCAAGGACTTGGGAAATTGGCAAGTCTTCTGGTTCTGTTCTTAAATGTGATCTTAAAATAATAGGGAAATAACCACACCTAAGAACATAAGTATAGCAGGTTTCTTATTTAGGTGAGTCCTCTTACAATATGGAATTCCTAAAAGGGAGATCAGGAAAAAAAAATCTCAGTCTATGATATCTAGTAATGTTATTTTATTTATTGTACTAAGCAATCAGATAAATATCTTGGTATGAGACTCCAATTGTGAATGATGTATATATAGTCCACAGTATTTTGATGCCTGACAAGGTTTTCCTTGATATGCTGTGCTGAGGACTACAGTAAATAGAGGACATCTATGTTAAAAACATGCAAGTCTACACTGGGGTATGTGTGCATGTGTATACACACAGTGGTAGGCTGGTAAATGTTTAATAACTAACTCTGTGGAATAAAAAGACCTTATTATAGTGCTTGCCAATTTCCATGATGTAAATATTCCCACCACAACCAGTTTCAAGCTAGCAACATGAATTTACTGATGCACAGTAGCATACCACATAAAATAGTATTCCCACCATACAAATCTAATAGATGTAAATAATTAGAACGTGATGAATTTTCAGAATTTTTTATATTGTTTTGTTTGTTTGTTTATTTGTTTGGTGCCAGGGATTGAACCCAGAGGCACTTAACCACTGAGCCACATCCCCAGCCCATGTTTATATTTTATTTACAGACAGGGTCTCGCTAAGTTGCTTAGAACCTCACTAAGTTGCTAAGGCTGGCTTTGAACTCAAAATCCTCTTGCCTCAACCTCCCGAGATATTATATTGGTTTTTAATATAATTTATTTAATTGTTACATTTACATAAATTTTAGTAAATGTATTTAACCATTGTCTTGCCAAATTCCTAAAAAAAATATTAGTGTCAGCTCTCAGAAAGCAAATCCAGCACACTGATGTGTGTGTGTGTGCCTGCGCATGTGTGTGTGCACGTGCACATGCACACACATGTGCAAATGCACACTTGTGTCCATGGAATATAACTGAGGTCTGGACAAAATACAAGCATATCTCTGGGTTGAAGAAATGTGTCAGTGCTAGAGCCCTTTCCTTTGAGCTGAAAAGAATTTCAGAGTGAAACAGAACACTTAGCTTAGCCTGTAAGGTAGAAAACTGGTCACAATCAGGAATCCAGTGTAACCCCCAAATCCAGAGTCTAAATTCAAGAATTCCAAAGACTTTGGTAGAACTAGGTGATATTGCTGTGCACGTGGTGCACACCTATAATCCCAGCAACTCAGAAAGCTGAGGCAGGAGGATCTCAAGTTCAAAGTCTGCTTCAGCAATTTAGTGAGGCTCTGTCTCAAAAACAAAAAAAAAAGGTTGGGGATGTGGCTCAGTGGTTAAGGGCCCCTGCGCTGGGTTTAATCCCCAGTACCAAAGATAAATAAAACAAACAAAAAGAACCAGGGAACATTGATGTAAAGCTGCAAATGTGAAGGTACTTCCCTTTTGGGTAAGCCCACCCCTCAGCATAGGATTGTAATACCACCCAGATGAGTAGTAAAATCTTTTCAGATTATTACTCAAAGAGTACTACCTTTTGCCTCCTGGTATCTGAATCTATAGCAAAGAAATTATATTTTTATTGCCTAAAAATATTCTTGTTTGGGGACCAAAGAACATAAAAAACATAGCTGCTGCCATTCTCATTTATCAGTTTTTGGGTGTAATGGTCTGTGGTCACATTTTCTCCTTTTGGTCTAAAACTTCATACTCATCCTTTTTTGGATAACTGATCTAGCCCTTCTGCTACTGGAGTGCATATATGATTCAGGCCTGGAAAATTAGAATTCTGTGTCCCTCTGGGAACAACAGTTGGTCCAAGGAATCTGTGTTGACCCTTAAACTACCTCTGCCTGAGATAAAATCAACTTCCAGTTACACAAACTAATCAACAACTCCTCCTCCTCTTCTTTCTTCTACATGAGGCTAGTTAATTTCCACCACTTGTAATTAAGAATCCTAATTAATAAAGAGATTGGAACAGGCAAAACGAAACAAAAGAAAAACAAAAAGCCAAAAACTAAAAACTCACTGAAACCTCTTTCGTTTAAAACACTGGGAAAGAAGAAAGGAAGAATACGAAGGAAAATAAGGGTGGATCAAAATTAAGAGAGAAATTCTCATGGACAATATGCCTAACAGATTCTTGGTTATTTAGGAATAAACCTTTATAAATAATTACCAAAAAAATCATCAGAAATATACTTCTCAAACATTCAGCATTTCCCACTTCCCTCCCACAAATTTTTTCTTAATACAAATTGTAAATAAAGAAAGGAAGCAGGATCAGCAACTGCAGATCAGAAGTGATTTGTTCATATGAGACTAAACAAGAGTTTCATCTAAATACCTCTTATATTTAGAGACACCCGCCTCACCCTTCTCCTTATCCAGCCATGGCCCTGAGTTGGGCTCTCCTTGTCTCTTACTGGAACTGTGGCCACAGCTTCATTTCTTAAATTAACACATAAATTATCTTCCTTAATGGAAAGCTATCATGCAAAATAAATATGAACACCTTAACATAACCCAGGACACCCTTGGCTCAGACTCTCCAGCCTCATTATCCACCAAGCCCACCTTGTACTCTGGTACTCCAGCCATATGTTTCAAACATACAAGGATTTTTTTTTTTTTGTCATACTTCTGCTCAGGCTGTTCCTTCTTTCTGGAATATGTTCCTCTATTTTCTGCCTGGGAAAGTCCAAAATTTCCTTAATGACCCAGCTGAAATGTCACCATGAAGCTTTCTTAAAATTCTCCATGAAGGAACTCCCTCTCAGCACGTTAATAACACTTTTAGATAATACCTTAATTATTGCAGTTATTACACCATAGAAGAATAAACTCTAGTTTAGCTTCTCACTAAACTGTGAGCTTTTTTAGGAAAAACATGGTTTTGTTTATTACTATTATTTTGTGCATTATTTGGTACATTTTGGGCACAAGCATATTTTTTGAATAGGTGATCATATGAATGATTTAATGAAGACAGCAGATGTTTTCTAAGCAATTATGAGGTCCTAAGTACTTTACATGGATTATTTTTGTTTAATGTCTCCAGAGCCTCATGAGGTAGATACTTCAATTTACTCATGAGGAAACTAGACAAAAATATTTGAGTCACACCCAAAGTCTCACAGGAAATAGTGGTAGAGGCAGAATCCAACCCATGACATTTGATTGCTGCTCTTACTCTTGGATGTTAATTTGTCTCCCTACATCAAAAATCTCCATTTCACTCCATATAGTCAGCTATTTTGGGAGTTGGGAGTTTGGGATTGGAGATCCATACAGTCAGTTCTTCTTCTGGAAGCCATTCAGGCATCCCATGAGACTTCAACCCATAACCCTAGTTATGTTCTCATTTGAGTTTGGAAGGAACAGTTACCCAACCCCAGCTCACAGACATCTGGGTACAGGGCAGAGAGGATTACTCATCCCCCAGGATAAAGCCCTCTGGGAAAAGTCATTTCTGTCCTTTCAGGGTGGGGCCTTAAGATGTAAAGACCTAGTCTTAATTAGAGCATTTTTTGGCTGAGCAAATATTAAATTTAAACCCAGCTACGCCTTCGGTTAGCAAGTCACAATTTGAGGCTTTGCCTTCCATGTCTCCTCCCAGATTCATGGGGGAAGAGAGGTGGAGAACGGAGACAAGAAGAAGGCCCAGTCTAGGGGAACACGGTGACCCAAGGAGTGACGACCAGTCAGAGACCAGGTCAACTTGTGCTGCAGACCTTACTAAACCCAAACACACAGCTACTCCTTGCAACAGGTTAAATATTAATTGGTGGCATTGTTCCTTCTGTTGGGCATTACTCAGACCTTGTTCATAGAATTCTGAGGAACACCTTCCAGAAAGTCTACCTGCAAGGATCTCTGCACATTCTAAGAAGCCAGATCCATGGTGGCCACAGAGAAAAAAACTCTGTTGTTCCATGGGGAGATGGGACTGTCACTGAACTTTAATCTGGTTCTCATTTTTACTACAACACTGCCCAGAGAACCAGAATGAAGCATGCAACACCTACAAACCAACCCAGTTCATTTTTCTGAATATACAGGAAGCTGTCAGACTTTCCATTGACTTGACTTGTCTTTTTATGTTGTGTTTATGGGGACCATGGGCATGATGGGCTAACCAGGCACTTTACCTGAGCTGTTTTTACTGTGGGAACTATTGTGTGAACAGATTTGGGTATTATAGAAAGCTGTAGGTTCGAAAATAACAAAGGATAGAAGCTATGAGAAGTAGAGGTAGGGGACTGAACCCAATGACATAGTCCCAGACATCACTGGTCAAAGAGGTCAATGCCAATGGAACCAGTTAAGAGTGGGCCATCCAATCAGTGGCTGCCTGCTCTTCTCAGGCAGTACCCTGGGGTAGTACACTAGTGAAATACTTTCTCCCCTTGGTCAAGACCATCAATTAAGTTGTGTCTCCTACATATAGCCCACAGGGTCTCTAACATAAGGGAAACTATTCAGGTGTCTGTATCATGAACAAAGTGACAGAATGACTGTTGAAGTTGATTGCTCCCGTTAAGATAGCACCCATCACGTCTGCTGTTTAAAACATATCTTTCCCTTCCACTCAAACTTTGAAATTCCTACCTGTCCTAAGTCTGATTTTTCAGCTTTCCTTTTGAATCTGAGTTACTCCATAATAACTCACCTATCAAGTTCTTGCTTTACTGTTTAAGTTAGTCAGAATTTGTTTCTGTTGCTTGACACCTAAGAATCAGAACTGATATACTGTGCAAATATATGTATGTTTACATTATATTTCCTTATAGGTTGTGTTTATGAGTATGTGTTCAAATGTCCTCCTCCTTCTGCACACACTCAATATTTTTCATGTCTGTATGTCTTCAGTCTGAAGTCTACCCACTGGACATGGTTTGAAGAGTTATTAAAATGTAGACCTGGAGAACAGACAAGTGTCAGAGACGATCAGTCCAACACCAACTGGTGCCAACCAATTCAACTGGATTATTTTCAAGTTGCCCAAAGGAAATAAGAGTTTTGTTGGGGCAGAATAGAGGAAAGTCACTGACATGCTTGGGGCCCTTGGGGAAACTGCACCAGCTTGGGTAGGGTCCCTATAAAGCTGCTGGTTGGTACTATTGCTTGGAGCAGGTCCAGGGAGGAAAAAGCATGAAGAAAGAAAGGTCCAATGCAAATACCTTCTTACTCTTTCTTCATCCTCCTGATTCCTGGGCCCTAGTAGTAGGAAATCAGATCACCACTACCATCAAGATAAGAAGATGCCTTCATTGTAGGCTGCAATGGTGGTGGACAGGCCTGGGACTCTAACTATTTCTTTAATACTGTTTCTATGGCAACATGCTTTTCCAGTGTCAAGGAAGTAAAACATTTTCTGGACCCACCATTTTCTAAATGTCCCATGGCCCTGTACCTCCAGGCATTACCTCTGGCATTACTAGTCTATCTGGGAGCCTTGGCATTATTATTGCCATTTATCTGTGGCCTTCTTAAACATGAACATGAATTCTTTATACACTGCTATCCCTGAAATGCATGGGTTACCCTTGTCCTGGCCAAATTTGATTCTGGATCAAGTTGGATCAATCCTAAATCATTCTAGTTAGTTCGTATTTTAACATAATCAGGTTGGCAAATCTGATTATCAATGATGCTCAGTAAGTAAAGAAAACGATAAGTTGTTATAGATGAACAAAAAAACATATATACAAATTTGGCCACCAGGAGATTTCTGGACCCTTTAAATTCTAATTGACATAAATTCATGTTTATATATCCTTGGAGTCTATGGCGTGGCTTTTATTTAGTCCTGGAACATTGGTGACAGTTTTATAGGCCAATTTATGGGTTTTTCAAAGAAACTGCTTCCCAGATCAGACACTAGAGATGGCTCTGCCATAGCTCTTATTCATCAGTTGTCCATATGAAGATGAAAAATTCAGAGTCAGGACCAGACCTGTCCTGTTAGTTAAGTTTCCTGGATGGTCTAAGAGGGTAATCTTCCTAGGCAATGCTCCCAGAGGGTAAGGAAAACGGAAATTCCATTCTTCTGTGAGTCACTTGCTACAGCATCTTGGGTAATCACTTTAGCCACCCAAGGCTTTACGGATTTGAAGGGTGAGATGTGGATGAGGAAATAAGAATACCAAGGGCATATATAATCTGTAGGAACGGAGGAGAGATTAGTGATTATATCTGTAAAAGATTACAAGAAACCACAAACCCCTCTTTTTGGCAAGAACAATCATTATCAGAAATGTAAATATGCTTTGCTGTAGATATTCTTTCTAAAGTCTTCTCTTTATGGAGATAGTTGAGACTACTTGAAAGAAAGACAAATTGAGATTTTAATAGTTACATATTATCAGGTCAAAGAAATAAATGTTCCTATGTTTTATCATCTCTTAAATCTGGATGCTTCCTACAATTCTTATTTTCATATTGCTGAACAAGGGAGGCATCCTATAATTCATGGCATCTTAAATTTTACAACCATAGAGCATTTCTTTTCTCTTACACCAATAGGTCAACAGAGACCTATCTCCTTTGTCCAACCTGTTTGCAGAAAGGAGCCCTGAAGAAACCTTTGCAAAAGGTTCACACAACTTAGAGGGGACTAGTGGGACATCCCTCCCCAACTCAGGAGGATAAATCCATTTCAAGCACAGCTTGATCTGTGCTCTGACAGGGGGACACACAGGATTTTCTGAGATCACCCTGTCCAGATGTGGGTTTAGAAGGGGATCATCAGGAGAACTTCCTGGAAGAGGTGATGTCTTAACTGGCTCTCAAAGAAAAGAAAGGGTTGCTGTTTTCTAGAGCAATTCTACTTAAAGTGTCTGTGCTCTCTATTTGTTACCAGTCTGCACTAAGGTAGAGAAATTGAGAGTCAGAATTTTGAAATTTGAATAACATTTTATCCTCATGCACACACATAACAAGCAATTTCATGTCTAATAACTAAAACATTGAGAATGCACTTTATATATAATCTGTTTCTTTAGTTTCATTTTCCCAGTAATTAATTTTATGGTGTTTTGTAAAAATAATGGTCAGGAATAGATTGGAAATTTTTTTTAAGGAATGGAGGAGAGATTAGTGATTGAATCTTCAGGATAGATCTTTGGGAAAACACTGAACTAGATATAGTGAAAGAGGGAAGACTTGAGAGATGAGCTATTTTTATAACATTCTGGGCCTGAGAGAGAGGAAAAGAGGGAGAAAGAGAGGAAAAGATGGAAAGGTTCAAGGGATGCCATTTTTATAAGATCCCACAGGGAAAGAAGAGACTGTAAGTTACTCATCAAAATGTTACAAATTTGGGCTGGGGCTGAGCGCTTGCCTAGCATTCGTGAGGTACTGGGTTCGATCCTCGGCACCATATACAAATAAACAAATAAAGTAAAGGCATTCTGTCCATCTACAATTACAAAAAAATTTTTTTTTAAGTTACAAATTAATTATCTCCAATAGTGGCATTTTAAGGGATTCCACCTCAATTCACCACCAGAGATCCTGTATGGATGGTTTGGTTTTGCTTGAAAGGCTCCTCAATGTCCTTCCAGGGCACCTCTGCTCAGGGCATGTGTGTTCTTGATGGAACCATCTTCCCAGTTTCCTACTCTTCCAAGGGAGAATGTGGTGTTGGATTCAAGCTCCAGTAGACCAGCAGGTCTCTGCCAGGGATTTGCAAGGACAGAATCTTGTAGGCGCTCCTTCAGCCCTTTGTGGTAGAGTTCCTTCAATCCTGACACTCAGAGCTCTGAGCTACTCTGGCTTCTGCTTTGTCCAAGCCTGAGACTTCAGCATTTCCTTATGAGTTATTTCATTCTCTTTGGATAAATTCCCTTTGGTTCAAGTTAGTAGAATTTATTTCTTTGCTTGCAATGAAAGATTTCTGTCCATTAAACAGGTATGTAGTACCCCTGCAATAAGAAAAGTTTTGTTTGTGAAATAGAAAGCCTCTGGGAATTGACTGACAGCATCATGGAACCATGAAAAACATGGCTTCCAGAGTCCAAATGCAAGGCTCAAATATTCCTCCAACCACTTGCCAACTGTGTGATTTTAGGCAAAATTTCTTAGCCTGTGTCTGATTTCTTCTTGAAAAGAGGGAAGGGTACAAGCACCTCATGAGGATTAAATGAGATCATATATGTAAAGTGACCAGAATGGTACCTGGCACACAGCAATGATGCATGAGCATTTGCTACTCCTGCTCTTTTGTGGATGGAGTCCTGAACCAGAATATGACACAGCCCAGCTGTGAGAAGTCATTGGTTCCTACTCTAGGTTTCCAACAGTCATGAGAGTCACCTGCTCACTGTCTATTTCTCTTCAGGTTTGTTTTAGATCCTTACTTTCTGGCTGTGTTTTATATTCAAATCCCAAGAGGAAAGGAATCTGATTGGTCAAGTGCTGAGAGCCATAGCCAAGTAGGAAATGACCCATGGCATTTTGGTTTGAAAGGTGACCCTGCTCAGGGATTAGGGTGGCTCCAGGTTTAGGGTGGATCCTGCTGGGAATAGGGCGGCTCCAGGATTAGGGCGGCTCCAGGATTAGGGCGTATCCTGCTGCCTCAGGCGCCCACTCCTTTGGAGTTCCCCGTTGAGTTCTCGCGGGGTTCTGGGAGAATTGGTACACAGAGCCCGGTGGAGAGAGTATATTCCCAAGTAGTATGTGTAGAGTGTCGGTGAGAGTTCGGGAATAAAGAGTTGCTGTTTGAATCTACAAGGCTTTGTGATGGCTCGGTTATTTTGTGCCCAGCCAGACTGCGGCAGTCAAGTTAGTTTCCATTATTCCCCTTAATTGGATAAACTGTTGACCTGACAGCCTATAGACTGGCAGCCCGGGTCAGGACCCCGCTTAGATAGACCAATCAGCTCTCCTGTGTGTCAGAACTGGATCCGTGAAGGGGGAGGAGGCACCTTGGCTCTAGACTTGACAGACAGATAGGACATTTCTGGGACAGGGAATGTCTAGAACCACCAACCCCCATCCCCAAGGGAAATGACCCACTCTCTTCTGATTCCTCAGATACTGCCCAGAATTGTCAGAGGGAGCCAACAATAATTAATTCCAAATTGAGAACTGGATTCTAAGAGCGTCTTCCCCAAACACTTCAGAACATACTGACAGAAGGGCTGTTTCTCTACCTTCTCTTCCTGGCATAGCTGCAGGCACATTATGTCATGGGGGAATCTTTTCCAAAAATTCACATGGAGAATGAGGCTTCATGTAGGAAATAATGTATGTATGGAGGGAAGGGTTATTTTCCCAATTTGCTTAATTTGGCTGGTTTAGCATACTCAAGGTTGGAAGTTTTATAAGTGTGTGGAGAAGATGGGTTCAGGAATTCTTAATGATTATATCCAGAGTTCATGCTTATGGTTGAAAATGTTAGGACATCTGTGATTTATCAGACCCTAAGTGAAGCAGGCACGTAGCAGCACCTGCCTGGTGAAATTCTTTCCAGATTGGGACATCTGGAGCTGAGTTCTACTGATACCATATAAATTTTCTCTCTGTAAAGCTCTGGCCCAGTGAGGAACACTTAAAAGGAATAAAGTTCAAGAAACCACATAACACGTGGGCTCCAGCTTCTGTGGCTAGGAATAGGAGAGGAATAAGCCAAACAGAGTCCAAACCAGACAAGACCTATTATAAAGAATCTATCAGGAGTTGAGACTTCTATCTGGATAATGGACTGAAGGGTCAGTCCATCCAGCTGTCGAGGATGTTACCCTCAAACGACGACTCCCTGTAACAGTCTGCATCATGGCAATTCTACTGTTCAACAGTGAAGGCGTTGAAAAGGACAAGCCCTGTTTCTTGGTTTAGGGATTATCTTTCAGTTTCATTCAGTTGCTGCATGGAAGTGAGAAAACTAGGGAGGTGGGGAGAATGCTATGTGTGCTTCCCAGACAGCATCTGGAGAAGGGAGACAGGAAGTCTGAGCTGGGAATGCAGAGGTTTAGAAAAGGTCCACAGTGGTTCATGGAAGCCACCGTGGTCCATATGAAGCCACAGAGGGCCATATGAAAGCTATGGGAGCATCCAGGTGAGAGCACAAGCCTAAGTCTTCATTCCCTAGGAGGAAAACAGTATAGAAAGAGTGCACACAATCAGTTCCCCAATTTTTTTTCTATAACAGGGTAAAAAATAATAAAGATCATGATAGGAAATAAAGCTAGTCAAGAGCATGTGTTCTCTTTCCAGTACCATCTAGTACACTTCAGTCACATGGATCTCTACCTCACCATGATCAAGTTATGATTTCCCATATATATATATATATATATTTTTTTTTTGGGGGGGGGGTGATTTTTTTGGGTGGTGGGTAGGTATGCTTTCCTCCACATTTCCCATCTGGAAAATTAATATTTATCCCTTCCAGACTCAGCTCAAACTTTTATTTCACTCAGCTCAAATTAGTATTTTGTTTTTCTGTGGAGTCTCTTCTGATGGTCTCTTTTGCTTCTCCAGAAAAAGCCCTTGCTTTCATTGCTTACACGTAGCGGATACAGCTAGCCATCCCCTAAAATCCATCCTTCCTTTTTTCCACACAATAAAGTGGTAGCTAAACATCTGGCCACCCAATCAGAGACCAACTCTCCCAGGCCCACCCCCACTCCCAGCTTGTAACTGTGTGTGTCCAGGTGGAAAATGTGAGCAGATGTGTTTTGTGCCATTCTGGGTCTCACTGTCATGTTCCCCTAAGTTCCATCCCTTTCCTGGGAGGTGGAGCATGGTTGCACCCTGAGCCAGCTTTGACCACTGCAACAGTGAGCTATTACTTGGTAACAACTATCCTAAACCTCAGCCTGAAAACAGCAACCATTGTTCTCTCTGATTGTTGGCTTCCAGCTGTGGGTCTAGCAGGGCCTGTCTCCCTGCTGGGGTAGAGCACTGATCTGTTCCACAAGTGTCTGTTCTGAAGCCCAGGCTAACGGGGAGCAGCTCCTTAGGGAAGCTCTAGTTGTGATGGCAGTCCAACCATGCTAGCGTATTCCAAGCTTTTGCTTGAGTCACATCTGTTGGTCTTAGCCAAAGCAAGCCACATAGTACAATCCAAATTCAAGGGGAAGAGCAGAATACCACCCCACCGCCCCCATGGAATTCTGGGAGAAGAAGTAACTATTTCTTAGCAATAATCTCATCTACCTCAAGCATGCAGTAAAGCATCCACCCAGGGTGGTAGAGAAGCAATATGAAAGCAACTTGCATTCCTTGATGAGCAAGTAGAGCAGAGCATCCTGCTCATCCCCTCCCTGTTGTGCAAGATGACTTCATTTTTTTTAAGCCACAGAATTGTTATATCTCTTTGTTAAAGTCAATCTGACTTTTGTAATGTAACATACTCTCCACTGTAGCACTTTGATATGATTTATTCTTTCTTTGGTTTATTTTTCTTTTTCCATTAGAAGTTCCTTTTTCTTATAATTTTGACATTATTTGTGAAAACAAATATAAACAGACAGGATCTGAAAAAGGGGAGAGTAAATTGTGAGTCCTATGAATATATATTTTTAAATATGTGGAAGATTGAAAAAACTTATATGATAAGTTTTTTATGATAAGTTTTTGATAATATATCAAACTATATATGATATATTCTGATATATTCAAATTTAACACTGGAAATAAAAAATAAATGGAAAAATATTTTTAAAAAAAGAAGTTTCTTTTTTCTTTTCCTTTTATTTGTTCTTTTTAGATATATATGACAGTGGAGTGTATTTTAACATATTATACATACATGGAGTATAACTTCCAATTCTGTGGTTATACATGATGTGGAGTTACATTGGTTGTGTGTTCATATATGAACATAGGAAAGTTATGTCCAATTTATTCTACTCTCTTTCCTATTCCCATCCCCCATTCCTTCCCTTCATTCCCCTTTGTCTAATCCAATGAACTTCTATTCTTTCCTCCCCCTACTCTTTTTTTGAGGGTCCTGGGGACTGAACTCAGGAACACTCAACCACTGAGCCACATCCCTAGCCCTATTTTGTATTTTATTAAAGACGGGGGTCTCACTGAGTTGCTTTGTGCCTCCCTAAATTGCTGAGGCTGGCTTTGAACTCACAATTCTCTTGCCTCGGCCTCCTGAGCCACTGGCATTATAGATGTGCACCACCAAGCCCAGTCCCTCCACTCTTATTGTGTATTAGAATCTGCATATCAGAACATTCAGCCTTTGGTTTGGGGGGATTGGCTTATTTCACTTAGCATGATAGTCTCCACTTCCATCCATTTACTAGCAAATGCCATAATTTCATTCTTCTTTAAGGCTGAATAATATTCCATTTTGTGTATATACCCCATTTTTTTTTTATTCATTTCATCTGTTGGTTCCATAGCTTGGCTATTGTGAATTGAGCTGCTGTAAACATTGATATGGCTGCGTCACTATAGTATGCTGATTTTAAGTCCTTTGGGTATATACCAAGGAGTAGTATAAGTGGATCAAATGGTGGTTATATTCCAAGTTTTCTAAAGACTCTCTATGCTGCTTTCCATAGTGGTTGCACCAATTTGCAGTCCCACCAGTTTCATGAAGTAAACAAATTATGATTGATTTTTGCACCTACCACAGATCTATTGTAGAGTGAGTGTTCGGTAAAGGTTTACTGAATGATTAGATGAATTTCTTATATTTCTGTTACTTTCACTGGGAAAATAAGTATGTTTAAAAAACCTTGCTGGGGTAGTGATGGAAATAACAGAAGTACAATGTAGGCCTCAGATCCTGGCCTCCTCAAATGTATGGATGATACATAGAGATGCCATTCCTCTCATGGAAAGAGGCTGTAGGAAGACATTCGTTCATGTAGTTATTGCACAAATATTTATTGAGTGCCTACCATGTGCCAGGTCCAAAGTAGGTGTTGAAGATAGAACAGTGAACAAACGAAACAAAACTCCCTGGCCTCATGGAGCTCAGATTCTATGGGATAAACAGAAATGAAAATTAAATAAGTGAAAGATAAAACAGGGTGAACTGAGGAGCCAGGGAGTAGGGAGGCATGGAATTCTCTGTGAAGGTGACATTTGAACAAAGACCAAGGAGGTGATGGGGCGATATGTAGCTCCCTGAGAGAGAGCTTCTGCATAGAGGAAAGGTCAAGTATAAAGGCCCCGGTTGGGAGTCTCATTGGTATGTTCAAGGGACAACCAGGAGGCCCATGTGGCTGGAAGAGGACACACATCTGAGAGCAGTAGAAAGTGTCCTTGGATGTTGGATTTATCCCAAAAAACAGCCCACGCCCCACAGGTCTGACTATCTGGGGGTCCTTATGGCGTGGTGAGCCAACAAAAGAGCAGTGGGTTTCCATGACTATGAAATCCATACTGTGAAAGTGGGGCATGGGGTCCTTGTCCGGGTGTCTGTGTCAATGAACCACTAAGTGCTCAGCAATCAGGTTCTCAAAGCCATTTCTATCCTTGGTCTTGTCTGTCCAAACTCCTTCTCCAAAGAATGATTAGTGAAAAACAACATCAATACCGAACAGCAATGCTTCAGGTGTAGTTCTCAGGAACGTCTTCCTGTTTTAAGGAGGTGGATGGCAGCGGAAGGGAAAAACTGGGTACCACAGAGAATATTCCACGGGGCCCGAGTCGGTATCGGCCACACATGTCTTCACTTAATGAAGCTCATAGGCCTCTCTCCGTCCCACCCTGTTTCCACCCCATTCCTCTTCAAAGAAAAGTCATAGCTATATTTTAACTATTGCTTTTTTTTTTTTTTTTTTTGGTGGTGAGATGGATTGTGAATCAGAAACAAAAAGTTTTAAACAGAATGAAAAAGATCGAGAGCTTCTGAACATAATTGTCTTCAAACAGCCTCTTGAGACCTATTAATTGGCTAGAAAGGAAGGAAATTAGGATTTAGGAGGTGGGATTGAACTCAGCTCCCCTGCCTTTTTATATGTTCTAGATGGGATTGTTGGGATACTAAAAGTCAAATGCTCTAAGGTAATTGCCTTTTAAGCCATTCCTATAAAAACATCAGAACTGGTGTGTCCCAGATGTGGTAAATACCAGAGTGGAGGAGGAACGTGGGGAAGGGTGTGCTGTCATTCTGTATTCTGACCTGTGCCTTAGCCGCTGTTTTAATTCTTCAGCATTCGTTGGAAAGTGTCTCCAAGCTCCAGCTCTGAGTCACAGGTCTCTAGGTTCCCCAAAGTGAAAACAGCCTTGTTTCTTCTGATGTATTAGCCTAGTAAATTATAATTTTATTTGTTCTGTTAAGCAGCTGAAGTTCAGCACATTCTTATTCATTTTGTACAATAGGCATTTAGTGATTCTGAATGCCAGGCACCTAATCAGATTAAGAAAACCTTCACTTTGGCCAAAGGTTGATGCTTTTGTGCGACAGTGAATGTCCTTTTGATCTAATCTAAACAGGAAAGTCAATTCTTTCTTCCCTACCCCATTTCAGGGAATGGGATGAATTGACCCAAGGCTTTCAAAGATCCTCCCTCACCTAAGGACATACCAGATATCCCCAACCCTAGTCTTTTATATCGGGAGTGAGTGGGGGGCGGTGGTGGTTAGAGCAAGCCCAGATACACAGGATTAAAATGAAGATTTAACTTCAAGATCAACTGACTCATTTTATGACTGCCTTAGACCTTTCAGGCTCCTATAACAAAACACTGTAGACAGAATGGCTCATGAACAACAGAAATTTGTTTCTCAGAGTTCTGGAGGCTGGCAAGTCCAAGACCCTGGCACTGGGAGGGTGCATGTCTGGTGAGGGTCTGTCTCTTGGCTCATAGAAATGGCACCTTCTAGCCTATCCTCACATGGCTGAGGGTCAAATGAGTTCATCCAAGCCTCTTTATAAGGACATTGATCCCATTTATGAGGACTCTGAAACTCAGGACCTAATCACCTCGCATTGGCCACCTCTTAATACCAGCACCTTGGTGTTAGGATTTCAACATATGAATTTTGGGGAGGCACAAACATTCAAACCACAGCAATGGTCAATTTTTTTTTTTTAAGTTGGGTGTAGGGTTTTCTTTCAGGATGATAAAGAATATTTTGAAACTGGATAGATTGAGTACAACATTGTGAATACCTTAAACACCTCTAAATTATTCCATCTAAAATAGTCGATTCTATGTGCTTTGATTTTATTCCAATAAACAAAAATAAATTCAAAGCATAGTGGTGCTTCCCTTAGAAAACAGTACTGTGAACATCTACTAGAACTCAATCATATCTCTTTGTATCTCCCCACTCTTGATAGCTTGACAGTATTTTCTCAAGAATACTGGTGAGGGGATATGGCTAAGAAAATGAGTCTTTATTTTCTCCATCCACCCAAGAAAAGATCCTAGGTTGAGTTGATCCATAATAGAATAGGTTCTGTTGAAAACCCCTTGGGCTGGGCCACAAGGCTTCAAGGGGTTTGCCCCAGTGTAGGGGAGGATGTGGGGAGTGGGCCATCCATGCTTAGATGAGTCTCCTCAATGAGCGGGCTAGGCACCAAGTCACAGGATTTGGAGCACTGAGTTTATCTTAGGTGGTGAACACCAGCCAGGGACCCTTGCTCTGGTGGGTGGGCTGGTGGGTCCTGGGGAATCGGCTGACAGGTACTACTCAACAAGACACACCCAGTCAGGCCAGACTGAACTCATACTTCCTATATTACAACCCTTATAGGTATTCCACATACTCTTCGATTTCTGTGATTCAATGTTTTGGTATATTTTACTTTCTTCCATAGTGGATTTCCTTTTGAAATTTTTCCATTTCTGTCTCAGATCTATGTCATAATGCCTATTTTGGCTACTTCACTGCTGAAGACAGATCCCAGAGACAGGCTAGCATTGTCCCTCCCCAGGTCAGGGTATATGGAGGGCAAAGGTGGTGGGAAATAACAACATCATCAGCTCATGTCTTATGTTCCCAGATTTTATCGCATTTAACCCTTAAAACACTATAAAATATCATTGTCCCCATTTTTCTAATGAGGAAACTTAACCTGGAGTTAGAGAAATAAAGTGACATAGACTCCAGGTAAAAATCCTGGACACCGGATCTGATAAATGAGGGGAAAAATATAAAAAGAAGCATTATGGGTTGAATTCTGACCCGTCCCCTCCCAAATAACATTGGTACCCACAGTACCTGGAATATGATCTTAATCAGAGATAGGTTCTTTACAGAGGTAACCACATTAAAGTGAAGTCATTGGGGTGAACCCTAATCCAATATAACTGATACTCTTATAAAAAGGGAGAATTTGGATACAGAAATAAACATCCATAGAGGAAAAACAATGTGAAGCGACCCAGAAAGAGGGCCACCTAGAAGCCAAGGAGAGAGATCTAGAATGGTTTCTTACCTCACAGCCCTCACACAGATCCAACACCATCAAAACCCCGATCTCAGACTTCTAGCCTCCAGAACTGTGAGATGAAAAATTGCTGTTACTTGAGATACCTAGTTTGTGGGCCTCCGTTATCACAATCCTAGAAAATTAATACAGGAGGGAGAATGACAGGGAGGTGTGGACATGGACCCCTTCCTCCTGGGCATCACTGTAGGAACTCCCCAGCCTCCCAGCCACACTCAGCTTGGAAAGAGTTACCATCCTGGACGGCAAATCTAGCACAAGTGAGAGCCACAGGAGGGCCCTGTGGCCAGGAAAGGCTGGCCACCACGGGCACAAGGACATCAAGGCGAGACATACTAGGGAAGGTGGGTGCTATTGGTGGCTGACTTCATATTGGTCTCGGCTCCCTTTCCTATTACCTTATCCCTTCCCGCATTCCAACTGTCTGGGATCACTTTCTGAGTAAACCGGCATGTGATTTGGCTACTCCAAAATAGAGGTGAGCCAGAAATTTAAAAAAAAAGAAAAGAAAAAAAAAATCACATTTCCAAGAATGAAAAAATAACAAAAAGTCTCTCCTTATATTAGTTTCCTAGGGCTACCAATAACACATAACCACAAGTTAGATCATATAAAGCAATAGAAACTTCACAGTTTGGGGGTCCAGAAGTCTGAGATCAAAGTATTAGCAAGGCTGTACATCCTCCCTGGCTGGTGACCCCACCACTCCAGTCTCTGCCTCCAACTTCAGGGTCTTCTCTTCTCAAGTCACTTATTGGATTTAGGGCCCACCTGGGTAATCCAGGATGATCTCATCATTAGGTACTTAACTTTACATCTAGAAAGATCAAGACCCTGTTATAGTTTGGATGCAGGTGTCCCCCAAAAGCTCACATGTGAGACAATGCAAAAAGGTTTGGAGGAGAAATGATTGGGTTGTATCCTTAACCTAATCAGTGTATGAATCCCTGGTGGGATTAACTGAGTGATATCTGGAGGCAGGTGGGGTGTGGCTAGAGGAAGTGGTTAACTGGGGGCATGGCCATGTGGTATACATTTTGAAACTGGAGAGTGGATCCTCCCTCTCTCTCTCTGCTTTCTGATCACCACCTGAGCTGCTTCCCTCTGCCACACTGTTTTGCCATGATGTCCTGCCTCACCTTGAGCCCCAAGGAATGTAGCTGACTGTTCTTGGACTGAAAATCAGCCCCCAAATCAACCTTCCCTCCTTTACAATTGTACTGGTCAGGTCTTTTTGTTGCAGCCGTGAAAAAGCTGACTGAAACAGATCCTTTTTCTGATAAGGTCACATTCACAGGTTCCAGGGGTTAGGATAAGGATTTAACTTTTGAGGGACCACCTTTCAACCTACTTTTCAACCTTGATTTATGCAGTTATTTTATTACCTGATAATTCAGTTTGCTAAGGCTGCCATAGTAAAATACCACCGGTTTAAGCACTAGGAATTTATTATCTCACAGTTCTGGAGGCTGTTAAGTCCAACAGCAAGGTCCTAGCTGGGTTGTTTCTTCCAAGGCCTCTCCCCCAGGGCTTGCAGGTGTCTACCTTCTCCCTTTATCTGTGTATGTTTTTTCTTTTTCTCTGTGTGCATGCACCCTGGTATCCCTCTCATATGTTTGAATTTCTTCTTATAAGTACAGCAAAAAGATTGTACAGGGCCCACCCTCTGGCCTCATTTTACCTTAGTCACAGTCCCATCTCCCAATATGGTCTCATTCTGATGTCCTGGGTGTACATAAATAAAATTAGCTCAAGCATCCCCTCTCTTATCCTATAGTCAGATGCACTGCCCCAAAGATCTGTGTAAACTGTGAAGGCTTTTGTGGTCCCCTATGCTTCTGTGTTCCTCTTCCTACCAGCCCAGGTCCCCTGCAGAGCCTAGCTCTGTGGCCGCTCCCTCCTCCTGAGTTCATGCCAACCAGGCCCTTCCTGGGGCTCTTTAAAGAAACTGCTCATATGCAACATATGGGGAGGTGGCAGACTTTGCTCATAACTGGCAGAGATGGGTGTGGGAGGTTTCCGCACATATAAACCTTGGGGGTAACACAATTCAGCTCCTAACATAGTAAAATAATATTTGGGTCATACCAGATGAAATACAATTTTTTTAAAAGGAAGGATGATGATATCTGAAGTGTGCTTTGACTTCTTCAGTTTGCCTAACCTCCACCACCCAACTCCCTGAAGCAGCACTCAACCCCCCGCCCAACCTGCACCACCAACCCTGGCTGGGACAAGGGCCATGGTGGGCAACCCTAGGAACCAGCATCTCCAGGTACTTAGGGGGAGCGATGCCTATTAATTCTAGTGATTTGGGTATCTGCTCTGTAACCACAATCCCTGCCTCCCACACCCAGCTCTGCCAGTCCTGAGCAAAGTCTGCCACCTCCCCATATGTTGCATATGAGCAGTTTCTTTAAAGAGCCCCAGGAAGGGCCTGGTTGGCATGAACTCAGGAGGAGGGAGCGGCCACAGAGCTGGGGTGTGCAGGAGCCCTGGGCTGGCAGGAGAAGAAACATGGAAGCACAGGGGACCACAAAAGCCTTCAGAGTTTACACTGATCTTTGGGGGCAGTGTATCTGGCTTCCCATAGGATGTGTGAGGGGGGGCGCTTGAGCTAATTCTATTTATATCTCAAAGAACCGGGTGACGTCATCTGACATCTGGGTTGCACTTGTTATCAAGGAGTTGAAATGAAGACACAGGAGACATGCTTATCAAATTTGTGGAGGACAGGAAACTGAAGGGAACAGCCAATGCATAATTAGAATCCACAAAAGTCTCAACAAGCTAGAATGCCAGCCCAAATTTAATAAGACAAAACTTAATAAGGATGAAGGGGACGTCCTGCACTGGAGATGCATCAATAAACAAAACAAAACGAAACCAGCGGTGCCAAGTGCCTGGAAAAGGGTCAGGGGTTTGACTCTGTGGAGCGCACCTCAAAAGCAGATGGGATCCGAGGCTGCTGTCATAGAAAAGAGATGCCAAGGAAGGAGGGGGTCACCAGCCTGATGCTTCCCAGCTAGACCCCTGCAGTGGGAGCTTCAGCCTGCCCATGGCCATTCAGAAGGGTGCAAACCAGAGTGCATTCAGAACAGCCAGTGAGAACTGGGAATCCCACTCGGCAGTGCTGGTTAGCCAGAGAGAAGCATCCGAGGACAGTGAAAATCTCTACAGATACCTCAAATTCTGCCACATGGAGATGGATTGGGCTTGTTACTTGTTCTCTGAGGATTGAAATCAGGATGATGGGTGGATGCTTCAGGGAGAAACTGGAGCAATGGATAAACCAAATATATCCCTAAGTGTTAGTTTCTCACTATAAGATAACATGTGATTAATAATGACATACTTTAAACAGTTTTTCCTGAAAAAGAAGTATCCTGTGGGTAAGGCCCCAGGTTTTCTCCAACTTTCTTTCTACCATCCTCAGAATGTGGACATCATTCTCCTGTCTATTGCCTCATGGTCACAAGATGGCTGCTGAAGCTGCAATAATACAAACCTGCACTTGAAATGAGTGAAGGTGACAGTAAAGGAGCATCCAACCTAGTCAAAAGAATTTTTTTCCTTATGGGGCTATTCTTTTGTCAAAAAGGAAATAATTTCTCAGATGTCCTGGTATATCTCTCATGGACCATACTGAATTATATGGCCAGTTCTAAGTAATAAGAAATGCTAGGGAGGGAATATCTGGCTCTTCTAGCCTGTGTAGCAGTAAGGGATAAGGGAATGGCTTTTTAGTATCTACTATAAAACCACCTGTGATTCAACCAATTTTGGGACAGGGTCTCACTAAATTGCCCAGGATGGCCTTAATCTTGTTATCCTCCTGCCTTGGCCTCCTGAATAATTGGGATTACAGGCATGTGCCACCAAGCAAGCCAGCTTGTCCTCATCTTTTTAATGCTAATATACATACATTTATATAAACATATATGCACATAAAGATTATTACAGATGTGGAATTGTGTATTGCAAGTAGTTTTAGTTCTTGTTTTTCTTAACATTTTGAGTATCTTCTCACATCATTTCCAAATTCTTTTAAAATATAATTTTTAACACATACATAATATCCCACATGACATCCCCCATTTAACCATTCCTCTACTCTTGGACATGTAGGTTATTTCCAGATTAACAGGAGGTTTTTAGCCATCACTTCCAGAGATGTGCTATGGGAGCTAATGAGTTGCCCACTGTGGAAGTATTCCGTAGCAGGATTGGAATAGCATCCAGCGGGTCACTGGGTTATATGACATTTCAAGCACTTCTCCTCAAATGCTGAAGATAGGATACAAAAGAGGTGAAGGTGGTCAGGGAGGACCACTGCACCCTTATCAACCATGTCTATGTCTGTTTCATCTTCTCTGCTCCTGCTGCCTGA
Source organism: Marmota flaviventris (assembly GCF_047511675.1). Lineage (NCBI taxonomy): Eukaryota > Metazoa > Chordata > Mammalia > Rodentia > Sciuridae > Marmota > Marmota flaviventris. The sequence continues at coordinate 59,783,689 of NC_092508.1, forward strand.
GCACACAAACATGTGCCATTTCTATTTTGCAAAACACTCCCAAGGTCAGCCCTTCCTTGCAGAACCTGTCACACCATCTCTCTCATACTCTTCTGTCAACAGAGAAAGCCTAAATTATTCTTGACATGGCTTAAAATGGTCTCATTGAAGAACGCAATGCCTGTGGCTCTGTCAATGAGGCCAAACTTGAGAAGTGGTGTGAAAGTCCTAATTCTGAACGTGGAGAGAGCATGACGCCAGGAGCTGATGACAACATCCCAGGGACGTTTCTCTGCTGCCTGGTGTTACAATGAAGACCTATTTGTGGCATTACAGCATGCCACTGGGTCAGGCAGGGGCAGGTAACTTCATTATGACTGTCCACCTCCAGGCTCAGAAGACGCCTGCAGGGTCACTTAGGTGAGCTGGATAATGGAATGAGCAAGAAGTGTTAGCATTTTCCTAGGTCTGTGTGCTAAGTGGCCACAGATGCAGGAGTGGTGTTGGGGACAGGACAGGCACCTGCCTTATCAGCAAAGGGTGTCCCGTCGGCCTTTTTGCTATATATGGTTATGCTTCAAGGTTGTATCTGATCTAAATCTGTCTGAGTCTTATCAGTGAGGTCAAACTCGAGATTTAAATTTTCCTTCCCTAGAATCAATTTTCTTAAACAGGGTCCCCGGACCAACTAAAAAACTAGGATGCAAAACAAAGATTTTTGACACAAGCAACTTGCAAGGTGACCATTCAGTGAAAAATAACAGCCGTTAACAACTTCATCAGTTAATTTTTAGACACGGGGAGCTTAACTCATTCTTCTAGTATCTTGCTCTTTCAATGGTGACAGGGAACAAATATTTAAGGTCAACTAATTTCAGTAAACTTCAGGGACCTATCACTACCACCAAGGTAAAATCAACCCAGCAAGAACATTTGCAATCATTTCAATCTCTTTTCTAAAAATTGAGCTCTAATTGCCTGTTGGTTGTATTTAGTTGAAAAGGTCATACAGTTTGCTGGATCAGCAGCCCCAAGGTCTCTTTCATGCCTTGAGGTCATGGCATCTCCCAGAAACATCACGTGGCACAGTTACGTCTGTATCAACTCCAGAGGGACAGACCAGAGGCCAGACCAGGGAATCTAAGCAGGGGGTTCCATTTGTTGATCAGCTCTACCAACAACTTCAAAAGCTTGATCTCTCAGTTTCTCCAGTACTTCACTTCCTCCATGCATGGGGACACAAGGGAGGTCCACGAAAATGGCCACCAGAAGAAATCATTATGGACTGCCTTCTTTCCTCCGATTTATATAGAAGAAACCCTCTTATAATCCTATTTTCTTTGATTAGGGGCAAAAAGTTTTATTATGTTAATCACAAACCACTTAAAATTCCATATTAATTCTGACTTTGAGAACAAAACAAAGTGTCTAATCTCAATGAAGCACAAGTCCAAGATGTTAAATATCCTGCTATGTTCTCCCGCAACTCTCAGGAGATCAGACTATGGTCTGAAGCAACCTGTTGGTGTACAGAGCTGGGTAGCCCAGGTCCCTGGTCTTCTAGAGCTTTCAAAGGAAGAGAAGCCAGCTGACAAATGATGAACATAGGTATTAATGGAAAAAAGAAGAGGGATGCAGAGGTGATATATAATGTGCAAACAGCTGTGTAGACACATCTGGGCTGTGTCCATATGTGTCTGTCCAACTCACAATAATTTACTTTCTCTAAGAACTACCTCCTTCCACAGATATTCAACCACCACCATGTTTGTACCACAAACATCCCCTTCCTCAGCCACAGCTGGTTGGACCTGACCAAATAGAGCCAACATCTCTCTCCTGAGAATTTGGAATTATGATTCAGAGCACTTGTAAGTTCAATGTTGGGGAGAACAGCAGGAAGAGGAGTAGGAGAAAGAGGAGACTAATAGCGTCCCTACCCTAGAACCCAGAAGTGGCTGCCCTGGTCACCAATGCTCTTACTATTTGGGTTCCAAGCTCCCATGGGGCCTCAGCAATACTGGAAAAGTCTTCCTGAAACTTCGTTATATACCCTTTCTTTTGAAGCTGGCTCATGTCCGTGGCTGCTGCTTACATTCAATAGTCTTGATGAAGACTTGAGAATTAACATATTGCTGCTTAAATAAAATAGATGGGGATGATCTAAAATATCTGATCATTCAAAACCAGTGACTCATCCAACCATCCAGAAATGCCTGTGGAGGGCATTGTGAAATGAGGATGTTCAAGTTGCTGGAATTCATAACACCTCAAATGAAAGTACAGACTCACCATGACAATCACCTGATTTGCAGGGACCTTCCAAGCCTGTCCATTCCTTATCTCAGCCTTAGGTTCTGGTCATTTTTGGTCTCTGGCCCATACAGGGCATGCACAGCACTGTCAATAACCTCCATGTTCTACATCACCTCCCCAGAATGCCTACAGCCATCTCCAGGGATGTCAAGTTTAGCTTGTACATATTTCTGGAGAGATAATTGTTTTTTAAAGACCCTTCCTGATAGCCACAAGAAAAAGAGACAGCAACCTAAGAAAATAGTCAATAGAAGAGGCAACAAGACCACTGAGTTCCTTTTAGAAGGAGTTTACCATTGTGCCCCAGATGATGCACAAAGCAAATGGTACCGAAAGAGAAGTGAGAGAAGCACTTGAGTGGCTTCCTGGTCAGTGAGGGTGTCAAGGTGGTCAGAGAGGGTCTTCCTGGTCAGTGAGAGTCTCATGAGATCTGGTGAAAGAGCCAGCAGAAAGGCACCTATTTGGAAAGCCACAGGAATAAAAACTGTTGTGGGAACAGGAGGGATGAGGACTATTTCAGGGCTGTCTAAATCTCTGTCTGGCAAGGAGAGGGTGCCCAGCTGGGGCAGGGGTTTGGAAACACTGGAGCCGGGGTTGCAAAGCCTGCGTTGGGCCTGCGTTCCTGGAAACAGAATCCACCCATTACACTGAAAAGAGATTTCTTTGTAGAACTTCAGCTTTCCTCATGACAAAATAATCTTTTCTTCTTCCTCTTGGCAGCTCCTCACAAGTAAGATTCAGACAGAAAGGCAGAGATACCCATCACAGATACATGTCTACACACTCGCAAGCTTACACGCAGCACTCTGCTGCCTGTTCCCGGGGCTCCCTCGTCACTACCTAACACTATATCCTTAGTAGTTAAATACCAAGGCTACCTAGGATCATGTCCAGTACATAATGTGCACATGAGAAGCAGCTTCCAGTTTACCAGGGGCTTTGTCCAGTATGTCATTCAATCACCAAACAAGGCTTATGGGGACCTTAGAAAGCTGCAACACAACACCTTCGGTTTCCAGATAAACACAAGTTTCTAGAGTGGTTATTGCCTAACCCAGAGGCAAACCCTCCCAGACTTGGCCAATTCGGTCTCTCTCCCCATCTAATAGAGCAGGCTGGTCTGGCCAGCCTCCCAGCCCCAGTGTGCCAGGGTTTGCCAACAGGCCTCACAAATGCCTGGCAGAGACATTGCCAGCTCAGGCCTTGCTCTGGCTCATTATCCACAGGCAGGGTTCTCCCATGACTTCCTGGCTGGCCTTGCTGCCACCTCTCTTTGTGGGACATTGTAGCAGCTTGGCCTCTGGTGATTCCGTCACAGGTTCTGCCTTTGTTTGGTTGATATGTTGTGGTCAAGTTCCAAATCCTACTGCTAAGACCTTCCAATTCTCTGCAAAGCCCAGCTTCTCTGCTGCCTTGGCATTGTCTGTGTCACCCAGGGCCCAGGGTGGTCCATACCTAAGACCTGAGAACAAAGGGCCACAAGAGGAGGCACAGTCACCAGTGAGTCCCAGAACCAGGCCTCTCTCTCCAGAATCATGGCCGCCCCCAATTCCCTGCCAGTTGGCTTTTGTGCCTCAGTTACTTACAGTTCTCCAATGTCTTGAAAAGCCTTCTTTCAGGGAAATGCTTGAAGCATCCAATAAAGTCCCTGACTCTAGCTTAAAAGAACTAGGTCAATGTTTCTAAAAGTGAGGTCCACATCAGAATCACTGGGAGCATATTAAAAATGCAGGCTGGGGGTGGGAGTTGAAATCTGATTTTTTAAACAAGCCTCTTGGTGATGTGCACTAAAGTTGTAAGACCCAGGGTGGGTGTGGCTCAGTCACATCTTGAGGCGTAGTGTGATGACACTCCCCAGGTCCTCCAAGTTTGCTTTGAAAAACTTTCTGTGCAAAACAAAGGGAAAACTTTGGAAATGAAATGTCAATTTATCAACTAGGATTATTATTTCAAGGAGTTGGCGATCCACTTCTCTCTCCCTAACCTCACATCATCAAGAACTAATAGTAGATAGAATAATTACTGAAACTGAGGGCTCACAGACGGTCTTTCACCGCCCCCTCTTCCTATAGTTTTCCCCCACATTCCATGAAAGCAGTTTTAAAAGTTTAGTGCCCTGTCAGGCGGCATGGATCTGGGTGTTTCTTTTTGTGTAGCAAGTGTCTCTGGCACCACTGACCTCCACTTTACTTGTTTTAAAAACAACGTAATATAAAGTTTTTATGAATGTATTTCATCTTGGCTTTCAGAAAGAAGCCCAAGGCATTGCAGAAGGCACCACTTCTTATAAAAGCAAATGTGCCCCAAACACCAAAGTAAGGAGGCAAAATCTTATTTCTATCTCCAAGATGACTCTCAGCACATTGAAAGAGGGGCAAAAATCAGTTTTAGATCTGTAGCCTTGTTCCTGAAAAAATGCATACTACACATATTTTGTGTCTGCCACTGAAGAATCCAATACACTTTCACTTACTTGTGTGTGTCCTTAGGCCTGAATATTCACCCTATTTCACGAGTGACCCTTGCTGAGGCCAGAGGAGTATGTGATTTGTACAAGGTAGAACACTTCCTTGTACAAAGAACTCAAAAAACTTAACACCAAAAAAACCAAAAACCCAATCAATAAATGGGCAAAGGAACTGAACAGGCACTTCACAGAAGAAGAATCAATAATGGTTAACAAATATATGAAAAAAATATTCAACATCTCTAGCAATTAGAGAAATGCAAATGAAAACTACACTGAGATTTCATCTCACTCCAATCAGAATGGCAATTATCAAGAATACAAATAACTATAAATGTTGGTGGGATGTGGGGAAAAGGTACATTCATACATTGCTGGTTGGTGCAGCCACTCTGGAAAGCAGTATGGAGCCTACAGAAAACTTGGAATAGGACCACCATTTGACCTAGTTTATCCCACTCCTTGGCACATACCCAAAGGACTTAAAAATCAGCATACTTACAGTAATGCAGCCACATCAATGTTTATAGCAGCTCAATTCACAATAGCCAAGCTATGGAATCAGCCTGGGTGTCCTTCAACAGATAAATGGATTTTAAAAACGTGGTATATATACACAACGGAATATTACTCAGCCAAAAAGAAGAATGAAATTATGGCATTTGCCAGTAAATGGATGGAACTGGAAACTATCATGTTAAGTGAAATAAGCCATTCCCCCCAAAAACAAAGGCTGAATGTTCTTTTTGATATGCAGATGTTAACACACAATAAGGGGAAAAGAAGGGAAGACTAGAAGTTCATTGGATTATACAAAGAGGAATGAAGGGAATGGGGGGATGGGAATAGGAAAGACAGTAGAATGAATTGGACATAACTTTCCTATGTTCAATATGAATATATGACCAGTGAGACTCCAAATCATGTGCAGCTGCAAGAATGGAATCCTAATTAGAATAAGTTACACTCCATGTATGTATTGTACATCAAAATACACACTACTGTCATATATCTAAAAAGAACAAATAAATAAACCTATAAAAATTATATAACCTGCAGACTTCTACTATGGATCAAGATGGAAAAACAGAAACTGATTTTCTTCTTTCATTCAAAACAACTGGAAGACCAGGGAAAATATAGGAAACAACCTTTCTTAAGACATTGGATAACAGGCAGTGAAGGGCAATGAATCCTGGAAAATGGAATAACAGATGATGTAAGCCCCTAGATTGCCCCAGAAATTTGCACTGAGAGAATTTCCTGTCCACAACACAAGGCAGGGTACCCAGATGGAGTCCAGTTATGTCCCTGAGTGGAGGAACTCAGGAAAGCTAAGGTGGCTGAAGTCCACAGGGAGGAAGAGCTGAAGCAGAGAAAACTGTACAGAGAATACTCTAGAAATCTGCACAGGTATTCACTTTATTAATTTAGTATTCACTTTATTATTCAAATTATTATTGATCAGTACATACATGAGAGGAAACTTTCAGGGAAAGAACCACCTGATAGGATTAAAGGAATAAAGAGTAGAGGGAACTCACACAGGACTGGAAAGAGTTCCTATTCCCACCAACCCAAGGGCAGCACTATTGTAACTCACTGGGAATCAGGCAGGCTACTATCTGATTTAACGTGGTAGTGGGTAAAATTAACTCTAGACTAAACACTGCCCTGGTCCCTTCTAACAAAGCTTTCTCAAGAAGAAACAAATATCCTGAATAGCTCTATTAAAGAAATGGAATTTGTAGCTAAAAATCTTCCCACAAAGAAAATTCCAGACTCAAAGGCCTTTACTTGGGAATTTTACCAAGCACTAAAGGAAGAAACAACACTAATTCTATATAAACTCTCCCAATAAAATAAAGAGGGAATACCTTCCAACATTCTATGAGGTCAAAATTTGTCTCATAGTAAAACCCAGATAAAGACATTATAAAACAGCAACAACAAATCACAGACTTACATTCTTCATAAATAAGATGCAGGAATTCTTAACAAAGTTTTAGCAAATTGAATCCAACAATATACAAAAAGGGTAATGTGCTACGACCAAGTAGGGTTTATCCTAGGAATGCAAGCAAACCTGGTTCATTATTCAAAAGTCAGTGAATATAATTCACTATATAAACAGACTAAAAAAAAAACAAAAGCCATATGACCATCTCAAAAGATGCATACAAAAAATTGACAAGAATCCAACATCTATTTCTGATAAATACTTTCAGAAACTAGAAGTTGAAGTGAAATGGCATCTCTAAAAAATCAAAACAAAACAAACAAAAATCCATAGCTAATGTGTTAGTTGGCTTTCTGTTGCTACGACGAAATACCTGAAAAAATTAACTTAAAGGAGGAAAGATTTATTTTGGCTTATTGTTTCAGAAATTTCAGTCTATGGTTGACTTGACTCCATTGCTATGGACCCATGGTGAGGCAGAGCATCTCAGCAGGAAGAGCATAGTATAGCAGAGTTATTCACCTTGTTGTGGCCAGTGGCAGTGGAGGGAGGGACAAAATTAACCCTTCAAAGGCATACTACCTACTTCCTCCAACTAGGTCCACTTCCTAATGTTTCTACCACCTCTCAATAACACCATCAGCTGAGGACCAACACTTAAGCATGTGGCCTTTGAGAGACATTAAAGATCTAAACTTTAATAGCTAATATCACATTTAATAGTGAAAGACCAAAAGTTTTCCCTCTATGATCAGAAAAAAAAAAGATGTACACTCTTATGATTTCTATTTAACATGACACTGGAAGTGCTAGCCAATGCAAGAATTTTAAATCAACCATCTTGTAAAGAAAGAAATAAAACTTTATTTGCAGATGACATGATCATCTCTGTAGAAGATCTTTGTAGATCACCTTTGTAGAAAATCTACAAAAGAGCTATTACATTTGCTAAATGGTAGCAAGACTACAGATCAATTTACAAAAATCAATTACACTTTTAGATACTAGCAAGAAACAATTAGAAGTTAAAGTTTTTAAAGCATTGCCATATTTAAAATCATCAAAAATATACAATTAGGGGTCTGACAAAAGCATCTGTATGTTCAAAAACACAAAATATGCAGATAGTAATTATAGAAGATCTAAATAAACAGAAAGACACCATGTTTATGCATCAGAAGTCTTAAAATTAACATGTCAGTCTCCCTAAGTAGATATAGAGAATCTGTGCCACACACTCTATCAGAGTACCAGCAGTCTTTCTTGCCTACCTACCCTCTACCTACATACACATTTTTTTTTGGTATAAAATGACAAACTGATTCTAAAATTTATATAGGGATACAAAAGACCTAGAATAGTCAAAAACAACTTTGAAAAAAAAATTAAAGGATTTCCACTACCTGACTTCAAAATCTTCAAAATTTATGATAAAGCTATACCAATTAAGACTAATCAAGTATGGTATTAGTGTCAAGAACACAAAAATAGAAATAATAAAAAATAGTATTATAACACAATATCAAGTCCAAAAATAGACCAAACACATGTGGTTAATTGATTTTTATTTTAAAGGTGGAAAGGCAATTCCATAGAAAAAGAATAACTTTTCTTTTGGTATTTTTTAAAATTTTATTGGTTTTTTTAGTTATTAAGGGACAGTAGAATTCATTATTATATAAGCATGGAATATATCTTATTCTAATTAGGACCCCATTCTTATGGATATACACCGTAAGATTGGGATTCACCATGATGTATTCATATATGTCTATAGGAAAATTATTTCAGATTCATTTTACTATCTTTCCTGAGAAGGGATAATATTTTCAACAAATGGTGCTGGAACAATAGGCTACCTATGTGGGAAAAAAATGAACTTTGATCAATATCTTGCACCATGTTAAAGATTAACTAAAAATTGGACAAAAAACTTAAATGTGAAGCTTAAAAGTATAAAACTTATAGAAGAAAACAGGGAAGAGAGTCTTTGTGACTTTGAGTTAGGCAAAAAAATTTTTTAGATATAACTACAAAGGCACAATTCATTAAAAAAAAAAACTTAATAAATTAGACCTCATCAAAATTAAGAACAACTTCTTTTCAAAAAATACTGTTAAGAAAATGTGAAGATAAGCTGAAGACTGAGGAAAATATTTGTAAACTGAATACCAGATAATGAATTGATCATGTTTTCAGAAATTATGAAAATTTGTCCTAATGATAGAAAAGCAAACAACTTAATTTAAAAATGTCCAAAGGATCTGAACACTTTCCCACAGAGCATGGGGGTGGGGCGGGGGAAAGAACATGAAAACCATGCAGTTTTGTGCAAATAGTTAAAGATACTGTGTCAGATGCTTAAAAATGTGTTAAGAGGATAGATCTTGTTATATATATTTTTGCTATGTTAATAAAAGGAAAAACATATGAAAAGATTATCAGCATAACATATTGAAATGCAAATTAAAACCACAATGAGATACCATTACACAGTTCAGATCATCTAAAATTAAAAACTTGTGAACATACCACTTGTTGACCAGCTGTTGGTAGGACTACAGAGACACTGGACCTCTTGTACACTGCTGGTAGGAATGTCAAATGGCACAACCCTTTTGGAAAATATTTTGCCAGTTTCTTAAGGTAATCACACATCCTAACCGTTTTTTTTTTTTTTTAATCAGTTTAAAAATTTTTTTTCATTTGTTTTAATTTGTTACACTAGACAGTAGAATGCACTTTGATACATCATATATAATGGAGTATAATTTCTCATTCTTCTGGTTGTACATGATGTAGACTCACACTGGTCGTATAGTTATATATGTACATAGGGTAATAATGTCTCATTCATTCTACTATCCTTCCTTCTCCCATACCTCCTCCTCTCTCTTCACTCCCCTCTACTTAATCTAAAATAACTCTATTCTTCCTAAGACCCTCCCCCCATTGTAATTAGCATCCACATATCAGAGAAAACATTTGGCTTTTAGTTTTTTAAATGGGCTAAGGAACTGTAAAGACACTTCACAGAAGAAGAAATACAATCCACAAATATATGAAAAAAATGTTCAACATCTTTAGCAATTAGAGAAATGCAAATTGAAACTTGGCAATTATCAAGAATACAAACAACAATAAATGATGGTGAGAATGTGGAGAAAAAGGAATACTCATACATTGCTGGTCGGACTGAAAATTGGTGTAACCATTATGGAAAGCAGTTTGGAGATTCCTCAGAAAACTTGGAAAGGAACCACCATTTGATCCAGCTATCCCACTTCTTGGTTTATACCCAGAGGACTTAAAATCAGCGTATCACATCCTAACATTTTGATCCAGCCATTCTACTTCTAGATATTTACTAAGAGAAACAAAAACTTATGTCTGTAAAAAAAAGACGTGCACTAAATGTTCATAAAAGCTTTATTTATAAAAACCAAAACCAAAAAGTAATGTCTACTAACATGTGAAGGAGTAAATAAATCATGATGCACTATATATTCACGTAACTGAATGCCAGTTGGTAATAAAAAGAAATGAACTATAACGATGCATGCACTGGCAAGGCTGAATCTCAAAAAACTATCCTGAGTGAACAATGCCAGACAAAAAGGATTCAATGATTCCATTTATAAAAATTTCTAGAAAAAGTTAACTGACAGAAGGAAGATTGTAGGTTGTCTGAAGTGTGGAGAAGACTGGAAAAAGGAAGAGATTGCCCAAGGGATATGAGGAAATTTTGAGGGTGATGGTTATGGTCATTATATTGGTGTGGTGTTAACTTCACAGGTACATACATATGACAAATAATATTGAATTATACTTTAAATTTGTGCAGTTTGCTATGTGTTATATGTGTCAATAAAGCTATTTTTTTTAATGAACAAACAAATAAAACACACACTTTATGTAGCCTGAGAAAGGAAACACATTATTGTAGGGCAGCTACTACACTCTCAGCCTATGACAGACATTGCCAATTGAATCTCACAGCCACGTAGGCAGCCATTATTAATCAGTAGATCTTGAGAGAAAACCCACCTTTCATCTCTGACCCAGGTCTAACACCTGGTTTTATAAAACTGAGGCCCAAGTACAAAATTATAACTTTAAAAATAGTATGAGCTTTCTTCATTGCTAGTCCACTGTGCTTTCTACTACATAAGTTGTAAAAAAAAAAAAAAATGGAATAGAGAGAAACTGAAGCCAGAATCTAATAAAGAAGCTGGCAGGAAAACCATGAGAAAAATAAATCAGGGATTTTGAATGGAATATCAGATATGAACTTCTCAAGAATGTCAATAATGTATCATGGTGCTATATATTTTTAAATCTATTTTTCATAAAATCAACAATAATATTCATGCAATGGAAAAAATTATCTGAAAAAAATTGGTGAAATTCTTGTTTTTAATATTTTTAATAATGAAGATGTTAAAATGACTCAAACTGTTTTTAATCTAACATGAAAGTGATTTTTATGACCAGAAAATTGCCCAATTTTCAAATAAGTCCAAGAAGCAAAATGACATAAGACTACACAAAATGCAAGCCAATAAAATCATATGTAGATACACAGAAACTTAATCTTGATGAGAAAACACATCACTAGTTTATAGTATGATTAAATATCTCTCTTAAAAAGCAATGATTTATTTCATAGCTATCTGTAAGCCATGTGTTCATTTAATAATAATCCCATGTGCCTATTAAAATAAATGCAGAAGAAGGCTGGGGGTGTAGTTCAGTGGTACAGTGCATGCTTAGCATCCACATGGCCATGGGTTCAATTTCAAGCACCAAAAAATAAGTAAATAAAGTAAAACCAGAATAACATCTGATGGTGAACAATAAACAAATTCACCAACCTGCTCTGCCTACCTGTCTAACCTTATACCAGTTCCCTGTGAGCAGAATCTAGGTCTTATTCATCTTCACATTGTCCAGGCTAGCAGAATCCCTGGTACTTACTGTCCCCTTTTGTTCCCAGTCTCTTCTCCTGTGAGATAATAAATGTCCTTGCCATTTGAGCCAGTCAAGGTGAAGTTTCTTACTTGCAGCCAAGAGCATCAGAACTGATGTAACCATTGCATGCATCTTCGTTTCCTCAAGGATAGAACAAGGGTAATAAACAAGACAATGCATTTAGAACCCCTTGCACAGTGCCTTCTTAGGAAGTCCTAAGTAAATGTGAGCTCTCTTTACACTTTCTCTCTGATGGACTTTTCAGTTTAGATATTAGGAAGACAAAAAATTCAACTCTTAATGAAGCTTACAGAACTGACCATTATATCACCTGCTAAACTCGATGCTACCAATTTGGAGAGAATTAATTATTACATTAACCACGATTTTCTCTCTAATTTTTGTTATTGTTTAACTCCCCAAAGAATTTGTTCCAGGAAATGATTTAAAAAGAGCCTGTGAATGAATGCCTAAATTCACACCAGGCAAGTAACAAAGAAAATGGCTGAGAAGACTTCTTCTTAAAAAACAAGCTGTTACGCTGATAGCCCTGCAGCTGTGGCCCATTTTCTTTCCATCATGATTTTAAAAATTTTTTTTATTTGGAAACTGACAAACTTACAGAAAAGTTGCAATGACAAAATATAATAATACTAAGAACACCTGTATGCCCTTTATACAGATTCGCTATTGTTAACATTTGCCCATCTGCTTCTCTCTCTCTCAATAATATGCATGAAATATATGTATTATATACATATATTTTTCTGCATCTTTTAAAAGTTGCACATACCGTGCCCATCGTGATAAATCTTAATGTTAAATTTCACTTTAGAATTTAAAAACTTAAAAAATAGACTCCTGTATGTGGAATACATATGACTCATACATGGTACAAAATCCAAAGTGTACTAAAGGAATAGAGTTATAAGCCTTCCTCCTGTCCCTATGCCATAGACACCTAGTGTCTCAGTTTGAGAATTTAAAATTCAGACAGGAATGTATCTTGAGATTCTCCAAATCCATTTTCTTAATTATATACTTTCATATCTAAAACAATTGAGGAAGTTATAGACATATACCTAATAGAGAGACTCCAAGAGACCTCACAAAGAAACCCTCAGGGGCCATGGCTCTTTCTGGTTCTGCAAAGGCTTGAGGCCTTTGGCTCTATGTAGCCTTTTATGTATTCCTTTGTTTCTTCCCTCATCTACCAACCCTCACGGAGGCCCTGGGCCAGTGTGGCAGATTGTCTTTTCCAGAAAGACTTTCCATCCTACACTCTCTTCTTACAGAGTGACTCTGCCACTCTTCCCATGGAGAGGTAGGGTCTGAGTTCCTGTCTTTGGAATCTGAGTGAACTTATAACCACAGCGGAAGTGACCCTGTATGACTTTCAAGTCCAGGTTATAAAAGACAAGATAGTTTTCTTCTGCCTGGTTTTCTGGGGATGTTCACTTTTATAACCCAGGTACCATTACATGAGGAAGCTCTATTTGCTCTGTGAAAAAGCCCTCGTGGATAAAAACTGACAAATTTGCACCAACCTGCCAGTCATGAGTGAGCCATGTTGGAAGGAGATATACCAGCCCCATTGCTGCTGCCCCAGATAATGCTGCGTGGATCGGAGATGTGCTATCCCTGCCAAGCTTAACACATACTGTAGATTTGTGAATAAATTGAATATTTTTTTGTTGTTTGAGGCCGCTAAGTTTGGGTATTTTCCCCCCTACAACAATAGCTAACTAAAATAGCTATTTACAGAGGAATACAAAGAGTGATCTACTAGAGTAGGGTAGCTGCCTTGAAGGAGGAGCCACTAAAAGTCAAAGAAAAATTAATTGAATACAGTGTGATGAGTGATTTCCATACAATTTTACTTTTATGTAAAATTTTAAGACATGGAAGAAATTAACTGAATTCAGTAGGGCCTCAGAAGGAGCTAAAGAAAATAAAAGTGGAATCAGATCATGAAGGATGAGTAGGAGTTGACCACATAGAAGAACAAGGGAAGCCATGGTCACTTCCAGGACTTGGATGCAATGTAACTTTGCAGAGTGTGAAGAAGGATGGTAGGAGGGGCAGGGCCAGGACAGGGCAGAGTCAAAGAGAAGGAAGGACCCAGATTGAGGGTTCTGGTGAGAGTAAGAATGGAGATCAATGGGGCAGTAGCCCTTGGGAGTCCTAGAGAGAAACAGAGAGAGAAATAAGTGAGGCCACCATACTCAGGACTGCTGTGCAAGACAGGCCCTCTAAGGGCTCAGGAAGGACCAAGATCTGGGCCTGATTCTCCTCCAGTGAGCTCTGTGGGCTGCCAAAGTGGGGAGAATTTCTTCAAGTATCTGAACCACTCTTCCCTCTGTAAAATGGGATGTTGGAGCTTAGAAGCTTGCAGGCCTGGTCCAATTTTGTGATCTTTAAAGTTTAAGGGTCAGGGTTTCTCAAAACATGTTCCTGTGGAATCAGGATGCTTGGGCACCCTGGGTGATCTGATGTCAGTTGTTTGTGCTATTCATATACAGAGTGGAATTATGCTTCCCTTGTTCTTGGTTCCTCTGTGTGAAATAGAGAATAATTCATTTTTGCACTATTTAGGTGATACTGAGTGTAGAGATACAACATAAAACCGTCAGATTTCTTTTCCATTCCACACCACTTTACCCAAACTGAATGTTCTCCCCACCAGGTTACAAGGTTATATATATATATTTGTGTGTGTAATTCTTTTTCATTTGTTCTAATTAGTTATACATAAGAGCAGAATGCATTTTGACTCATTGTACACAAATGGAGTACAACTTTTCATTTCTCTGGTTGTACACGATATAGACTCACACCATTCATGCAATCATATGCATACATAGGGTAATAATACTGTTTCATTTCAACATCTCCCCTCCCCTCACTCCCCTCTGCCCAATCCAGTATATTTTCTTTCCTTAAGGAAAGAACACACCTTTGGCCAGTTTCAAGCCCTCCTTATCATGAGAAGCTGAAGTTAATGGTGAGATTTGGCAGCTCCAAAGAGGGAGGGTGGTCAGTAATTCCAGTTGGATACGTTGAAATTCACTCCAAATCCTCTCTGGCTGGGCAGCTGCTGAAAGCATGGGCCTTTTGTTTGTAATGAACTCTATGAAAACACCAGCAGCTTCTAGAATCTTCTAGACAGCCAGTTGTACAAAGATGAGGATGATTGATCTCATTGGGAGTTGCAGAAACACAACCATGAGAGGAATCTTCTGGAAAAGAAAATCGGGACCTGGACAAGCTTCTTGCAACCAGACATGTAGAAGCCAAGCCGGGAGGAGGCATGGGATTGCTTTTCAAATGTTAATGAGTGTTCTTAATCAGATAAATGCGGCTTTCACCGTGAGTTCTGCTCCCACACACTCTGGTTTGAGGCTGAGCACTGGCGCACTCTTGATTAAACTCAGCCAGGATCTTATCCAAGGGCAGTCCTGGTGTTTTTCTCTTTTAGATCACTAGGAGGATTATAAATAAAACAAATTTAGGAAATATAAATCTCCTGCCTCCCCGGGGTCCTCCACAAAACCATAGAGGTTCACATCTATTTTGCCCAAAGGATTTGGCACTTTGCTGAAAAATGTATTTATCAGATCATAAAGGAGGGAGGGGGAGGGGAGGATAATGGGGGAAGAATATAGAGACAGAGAGGAAGAAAAAGAGAATGGGAAAGGGAGCTCAGGCCACATGGCACGTAGGAACTCCTTCCTGTGGTCCAGAGAAAATGGACCTCAAGTCCTGAAGGGAGAAGAAAGGAAGTTCAAGGAGAGAAGAAAGCCAAAGGCAGAAGGAGTGAGCCCTGGTCCTGGCGGAAGGCCACCCTGTTGCTGGGAGGTCTGAGGCTCACTGCGTCTCCCTAGGGCCCCTGTCTTTGGCAGTAACTGCTGGCAGCCTCCACCTCTTGTCCTCCAGTGGCCGAATGCAGCGCACAGCCCTCCCCACCAGATGGAAGGCCAAGGAAGCTGCCCGTTCCAGAGGCACTCCAGGAATTCCTGACTTAACAGGAAGGAGACACCACTCCTGGGTGTGAGAACACAAACCCCAAAGAGAGAGGAGCTACAGCACATATTTGAATTCTTTCTTTTCCCTAAGCTATAGCACTTCCTAGGGGTCTGTCTATTCAAATCAAAATCAGAGGCTCTCAGAGCTTAGAATCCAAAACAACAAAACAAAACAACAGCTGTGGAGAACTGGGAGAGCCCTTTGCCTAATCTGGCCTCCCCCACTCGCCCCAAGTTTTATGCAGATTCATCGCCATGGCTTTTAACTCTAAGCTTTCATTCTTTGTGCTAAGATGGTCTTGTATTGAATTTTACAAACTGAAATTCATTTTAATGGCAAGGGAAATATTTCTTACAACCAGTAGGATATCAAAGGCAAGGTTGGCTTTACCCACTAGACAGCAGATGTGCCAATCAAGTGGGGTGGGGTCACCTTGGGAGGGGCAACAATGGGACTCAGCCTTTTTTCACCACCTGAGCTGTTTCTGCTTACAAACCCAGTCAAAAGATAAACACCAAAGGGGGAAAGAACTTTGCATAAATATCTACATTTAAAAAAAAAAAAAAAGCCCAGTGTTCATGTACTTTGGCTGCCCACATGAACTCACCACAAAGCCACATTAGAGGCTTATTTTTCTCTGCCCTTATGGAAAGACATTGTTTCATGAGATAAGCCCCTGTACCCCTAAGCAAGGAGAACCCAGATCCCATAACAATGATAAAGTTAGGAGACAGCTAGGGTCATCCTGCTTCATCTAAGAAAGCAATGCCACCAATTCAGAGAACAGAAAAAGGAAATGGGATCATTTTCCAAAGCCCTCACATGAATCTATCATATAGTCCATGTAAGAAGTTTAGAAAGCGCAAAAATCCAAATCTTACATCAAAAGGTCTGCTCCCCTCCCCGACTTGTCTCCTTTTAACTATTTCTTATAGTCTCCTTCAGACTTCTAAATCATATACTTATACTACTGTTGATTTATCCATTTGGGACATCATTTGTTGGCTTCCTGAAATGCTAGAAAACTCTTATAGCTTCCTCTCTAATTTGCCTCCCCTTATTCTCTCAGTATAGATAGATTATAATTTTTGGTTAAATCAACGGCCCATGTTTTCATTATTAAATGATGCTCAACACTGAGGACAGAAGAGCAGGATAATTTTATTTCCTTTGTCTTCCGGCATCCACGATTGCCATGGAGAAAGTCCTGTGCCATTCTAATTTCTGTTGCTTTGAACACACGCTATCTTATCCCCTTAGGGGAATGTTTAGGATCTTCTCTTCATTCACAGTTCTAAAATTTCAAAGTCCTGTAACCTGGTGTGGATCTTTTCAAATTCACAGAAAAATTTCTGGTGTCTTTTTTTTTTTTTCAAACTAATTCTTTCACTTTCATTTTCTTTAGTATCTTTTTCTGGAATTTCTATCTGATGAAAGTTGGCCCTTCTGGATCAAATCTTCCATTTTCTAATCTTTTCTTTCCTATGGACCATCACTATCTTTTTTGTTTATTTTTTTCTGGAAGATTTTTCCCACTTTATTTGCCAAATCTTCTTTTTAGCTGTTCTATTTTTAACTTCTAAGAGCTCTTATTTCTCGTTCTTTGATGGTTCCAGAATTAAAGCATCCTGCTTTTGATTAATGGGTAGATCACCATCTCTTATCTCCCTAAGAATATTAAATATGTTTTTTGTGTGTTTAGAAAGTTTTATTCTGTTCCCCTGCATTGTTTCCATTTCCTCCAAAATCTTTTTTTCCCCACAGTTGAATAGTCTGGGTCTCTTTCATGTCGACAGCTTTTCTTAAAATCAGGTGATCCCTGGATGTCCATTCATAGTGAAGACCTGATTCTGATTCTGGTTGCTTTGATGTATGTGGACAGGTTTGTCAGAAGATGAATTTCACTGACATAAGCTTGGTGGTAAGGCAGGCTTTTCAGGGTGGGTCCCCAAATGACTTTTTCTGCAGGTTTCTTCTCTGCAAGCACCCAGTTCTCTCTGGGCAGAATCCCAGCTCTTCTGCTGGAGAGGATGTTCCACTGACTCTCATCCTGGAGGGACAGGGGCTGGGTGGTGGAATCACCACCATTCAGACATTGTCAGCACTGACGTTTGCTTTCTCCCTAGTGCCAGCCCCCAAACCAATCCTGTCCACCTCTGTGTGTTCTGTGGCTATGTCCAGAGCCTTTTTTGGTCCAACATTTCTAGAAAAAAACTTCCAACTTTGTGCAGCCACATGGCAGAGGAAGGGGAGGGAGAGGATACTTGGGGATTAGCCCCAGACCTCCAGGCAACCCTCTGTAATAGAATTATTTCTCAACTCCTCCCTGCCTGCATAGCACCTGATATCACAGAACTCTTTTCAAGGTTCTGCTAAGGGTTTGGTGGAGGGGTAGGTGGAAGATGAGTCACTTCTCCTTGGAATGCCCCTCTGCAGATGAAGCAACCATCCCTTTCCATCTGCCTATTGTGTAGCCAATTCAAAATCAGTGTGGCTCCTTATCCAATGTATTGATTTTGTGTATTTATATCCTTTTTATTCTTCTTCTGGAATTTTGAGTTGGCATTTTGAGAGAGAGGAGTTTGGGTTTGCTACCTTTATCCAAAAGCCCTTTCCCACTATGCCAATTTCACATTTGCTCAGTAGAAATCTGCTTACATGGAGTCCAAGGACTCCACTGGGATTCTCCAAGCTTACAAAGGTAGAAGTTTCTAACCTTGGACCTGCTAGATACTGTATGTGTGGCCTTGAGTTAACCAATGCACCTCATTTCTTTTCTTTTTTTTTTTTTTTTTTTGGTGGGGGTTACCAGGGATTGAACTCAAGGGCACATGGCCACTGAGCCAGCCCTATTTTGCATTTTATTTAAAGACAGTGACTCACTGAGTTGTTTAGTGCCTTGCCATTGCTTAGGCTGGGTTTGAACTCACAATTCTCCTATCTCAGCCTCCAGAGCTGCTGGAATTACAGGTGTGCGCCACCTCGCCCTGCACACCTCATTTCTTCATGTAAAAATTCAGGACAGGAAAGGTTTCTGCGTAATAAAATGTTTTAGGTAAAGTGTTAAATCATCATTAGCACAGAATTCAATTGCCTATTGTATTAAAGATAATGTGATAATGTTCATAATAACCAAAAGGGGCAGGTACATAGCCCCCCTATTTTTCAGATGCGTTCTTACATACAGGTGGTCTTGACCCTCTAAGAGGGTGGATACTTATCTGGTGACCTATGATCTAATTCTCCCCTTATTATGTTTCATTTTTTCACGTGAATTCCAAATTTTCCACTAAATGGTTGATTTTTCAGTTTGAAAACTTAAATGTGGCAATTTGGGGAAAAAACAAAAAACAAGAGTTCTACTTGGTTGTTTGGGGAATAATAGAAGGAAGGGAAATTAAGGTCCCTGACCATGGGAGGAGATGTTCTTGGCCCCTTTGTGCCACCTTACCTTTACTGTAGATGATGTTTCTTTACTTAAATGATCAACATAAATGATCAGTTTCTGATTTAAAATGGTCTTATACATTCCAGATATATTTTGAAATCAAAAGACTTTTCATTAAAGAAAGTGAACTATTTTCCTGCAGTGTTTTCCCTCTCTGTGAAGGAAATCATTGCCTGCATATTTTACCTATTTGACCTCTGTGAGGTTTTGGAATTGTTCCTGTTCTTCTGTTGGCTACAGAACACATGTGCAATGCCCATCATGTCCTATGTCATAGCCCTTAGGAGCTATAAAAGATCTGAAAGTATATCTAGCCAAACTCCCTTATGTTGATGATGATCTTGACAAGCTCAGACAAGATAAAATTACTTACCTGGAGTTTCTGGGTAAATAATTTGAGCTCCCAGCTGTGTGTCCTTGTATCTCATGCAAACAGATTGCCCCACATCACCAGTCACTCATTCACCCAGCAAACGTTAATTGAGGGCCTTCTATATGCCAGGTCCTGCTCTAGGCCCTTGGGATACAGCATGAACAAAATCAAGATCCTGTCCTTGGGGGGCTTACTTTCTAGTAATAGCATAAATGAAAAATGGTTATACTAGGAGGCAGTAAGTTCTGTGGGGAAATAGAAAGTGCACTACAAGGGATCAAGAATGTTGAAGGAAGGTCATCAGGAGAAGGTAACATTTGGGCAAAGACTTGAAGTGAACCATGAAAACTTCTGGGCAAGAGTTTTCCTAGCAGAGGGAGCAGTGAGAATAAAGTTCTCACGGTGAGACAATCTATCTGTTCAAGGTCATACAACTTCCTGATGGGTGACATATTTGGGGCAAGAATTCTAAGTAAAAATCAACCACAACAAAAAGCCTTCTAGAAAGAATAACGAAGGACATGGGTATGTGGAATCTGTATCCAGGGGTACTATGAGAGCAGTGTGGGAACATTGGGAAGCTACAAAACATAACTGAGAAATGAAGATAGCAATAGATTCAAGGAACTGCCATAGTTCTATGAACCCAGGGCCTCAAGCTCACTCGCCTTTGGATTCATAGCAGCTGCCCAGAGCAGAGCAGTTGGTAAGCTCAAGAAATGTCTGTTGAAGAAAGAAATGGCTGAATGAATGCAACCATAACACACAGCTCTTTTTCTTAGGCTTTGTGTGGCTTGCTGCAAAGTTGTCTTTGAACTTAATTTAGTTGTAAGAAGGGGACTGCACTTCAAAGAACGGATTAGCACTACTTTCTATTCACTGATTTAATTCAGTCTGCTTAAAACCTACTCAGAGTTATTATGGAGTCTGAGAAATAAACACACTACTAAGACATTTAGGAATGAGAGAAGGTACAACCTGGTAGTTGAACTAAGCATATGAGTGGTGGCTCTGTGCGTGCATACATGTGTACATGTACGTGTGTGTCTATATGTCACCAAGATGTATGTAAAGAGGGTTGGGAGGAAAAGATACTAATGGAGTCTATAGATACACAAAGAATTTTGGAAGATATTTATATACATTTCAGTATGATATTTAATTGCATTTTTTTGGTTAAATATCAGAAAAGATTTCAACTTCACTTAAGCAATAATAAGGAGTGATTTATTATAAGGATAAAGAGTATGCCCTGGAACTCCAGGGCAGGAAGATCAGTCAGACAGTCCTAAGGAACTGAAACTTGGAACCAGACAGCCAGTGGGAGCCAGGGAAGCTTCCTGCAGTCTGGTTCTGCCCCCTCACATCCTCATTCTGTGGGGCCCCTCGGTGCCCCTGTGCCTCCTCCTCTTCTCAGCAGACTGCCTTTCTTCCCTGTCCATCCATATGGCCTCTCACCACTCCTCATATTACCTCCAATTTAGCAATAAGTATAACCTGAGACTATTATTTTTCAGTCTTAATTCCAAACTGGCAGAAAAAAAGGAACTGGTTGGCACTCCTTGGACTATTGTCTCCCTCTGCTCCAAACAGTTACCCATTCAAATAGGACAATGACAGAACAGGTGTTGACAACTAGTCTATGTCAACTTAGCCAATCGTATTTGTCGGGGTCTTTTTTTGGCAGTTAATGTCGGTCCCCAGTGGCTAGAGGTATGTGACACTTCTCTGACTGCCTCACTTTAAGGAGGTGTGTGAACATGAAGCAGGTCTCTTTCAGAATTCTGCCACACATACAAACATGTCAGAAGAAGCAGGCACAAAGGCATCACACCACCCGTTCTCATAAGCTCAGAAAGGTAGTAACTGACAAGTACCTTCATGAAAATTTCCCTAGAGGAAGAGAGAAGTGACAGAGGTCCAGCAGCAGAGACGTTCAACTTCCAGTTGCAAGAACAGCTGAAATTTCTGGTACCCAGGAGGGCACAGACTTGAGAGAGCCCCACCCGTCACCCATCTCCAAAGGGTTTCAGCTGGTGGTTCCAATTTAATACTGCATCAAAGCAAGGGTAAAGGTACCTTTATGATATATGTAGTCAATCCACATTATGTGCATAAAACTCCTTTCTGAAACCCCTTATGTTAATTAACAGACTCTAATAGAGAGTTAAGTAAGTGGCAGTGTTCAGCCACATTTAGAGAGTGGGCCCCTTGTCGGATCCTTCAAATGTACTCACCATGACTTAGAGTGTAGGTTCCTAATTAGACACTGATGGTTAACCAACCAGTCCTGAGTTTAGACAAAAACTAGACAGACAGACAGACACACACACACACACACACACACGCACACACCCTGGTGGCAGTGGTGGGTTGGTTGCAAAAGGGCTACTATCAGATGAATAGGTCTCTTTTAAAGGGAAGGCCTCTCAACTCCACCCACTCTGCAGCTGACATGTCACTAGCCAGCCCTGTCAGCAAAGGAGTTTGGGAATGTCCTATTTTACCTGGATGTATTGCTTTCTGAAGAATACAGAGTCCTATTGTCAAGGAAAAGGAACAAATACCGATAAGTATTGAGTGGGTAGCCCGCAGCCTCAGGGGGCCTAGCCTCTGATCTAAAATCAATGCCTTAACCTTTGTCTCAGTTTTTTTTTTAATCAATAAAATGAGATTATCAACACTTACCCCGCCAATCTCAGGGATTTTATATCAAATAAAAACCCTCTGAAAACTGAGAAGATTTGTTCAAATATAAAGTATCATTCTGAGAGTTTATATAAGAAACCACAGGGTTGTATAACAATGCAAATAAAACCACCCATAAGCACTCACTCTTGATCCTAGAAGCTTGCTTCTGTTTTTCCAGACCAACATGAAATTTTTTTTTGTCAAGGATCCTATGTGGCACTTACTCATGTGTGTGAGGCTAACTGGACACATTCCGAGGCTATGAGAAGATTATGTAGTATTTATTGGAGCTTGCTCTGTGTCAGGTGCTGTGTTGTACAAGGAATTCTCTCTTTCAATCCTCACACAAACTCAGGGGTAAACACTCCTGTCATCCTCCCTGGCTGACAAGGAGCATAATCAGCACCTAACACAGCTGGGGGTCTCAGGGACAGGATTTGATGCTCAGATACATCTGAAATCATACTTCAATTCTACGATGCTGTGGCTTTTAATTACCAAGTTACCAGGTTGAATTGTGTCCCCTGAAGGAGTGTTGAAGTCCTAAGCATTGATACATGTGAATATGAACTTATTTGAAAATAGGATCTTTGGAGATGTAATCGCGTTACAATGAGGGACTGAGGGCATCACTTGGTGGTCAAGTGGGTACTTTGTATGAACAAACCCTGGGTTCCATCCCCAGACACTTACACAATATAATGGATTAAAGTTAAAATGAAGTCACACAGGGTTAGAGTCGGTCTTAATCCATAGGGTCCCTGTTAAAAGGAACATGTGGACAGAGAGGCAGAGAAGGCCACGTGAAGGTGAAGGCAGAGAACGGAGCGATGCATCTACAAGCCAAGGACACCCACCATGGCCAGCACCAGAAGCTGTGAGAGGCGTGGGCGGTCTCTCCCTCAGCACCTGCAGAAGAAACCAACCCTGCCTACACCTGGCCTTCAGACTTCTGGCCTCTAGAACTGTGAGAGAGCAAGAATCTGTTGTTTCTAAGTCACCAAGATCTGTCACAGCAGCCACTGAATGAAACAGCATAAATATGTGCAGGTCCTACAAGAGGCTGATGCAGTTTTCTGTTCCTTCCACCTTCCGTTGAGCTCAGGTAACCATAGGAGCCACTAGAAGAGGTGCAGAGCCTCGGCTTCCTGAAGACATGCTGTCTTCCTTGACTGCTCCTTGCTCCTCAGTTCTGAGGGGGAACCCTGCTGATGTTGTGTTGGTCATTGTGTTGGTCAGAGGAGCAGCACAAGACACAGAATGCATTAGGACTGAGCAAAGGGGGAAACCTTGTCTTTTTTTTTTTTTTTTTTTTTTCTTTAACTGTATTTCTTTAACTGTATTTTTGTTTGGAGGAGGACTGGCCCTACTTGCTGAACAAGGCATTACTTGCATTTTCAAAGACCAGGGTTTTCTACACTTTGGTTCTTCCACCTTCAAAAATTTCAAATTAACATACACTTCTGCCTTTTTAAAAATCAGTTTATGACTCTTCAAAATGGAAAGCCAGAATCACCTGCCATAAATAAAAAGTAAAAATACTGAAATACCAAATATTCACCTGCTTCTCTTCTCTGTGTTATGGAACACCTTGGCCAGGAAAATAAGGCCAGGATTAATGCTACTCTGATATGCCAGAGAGTTTTTAGGGACTATTCTGAAAACTAATAGAAAAACTGGATTAAGTCTTTCTCAATATGAAATAAATTTATCATTATAGATTGTATTATTACACTACTGTAAGGATTTTCAGGCCACCACAAATCTACCTGTTTGGCATAACATTATGTGGAAAGTTCTGGACTGGGATACATTGAACAAGCTTGTAAATACATAAGTACCATTCACATTTAAGAGAATGGATGCTGGCATTCCAACTCTGAGAAAATTAACAGGATGGACATCTGCCATCGGACGACCTTGCTCAAGTGTCACTTAATCACCCTCATCATAACCCCTGATGCATCTTGTCTTGAGTGGAAAAATAGATAAGACTACTAGGCAAAGAAGAGATCTTTTCATTGTGTTGGTCAGAAGAGCAATCTGGAAACCCGGCCAAAGAATACAGGCTAACCTTTGTTCAGACACTGGCGTGAAGGAGAGAGGAAAGAGCTGTTGGGATAAAGAGATATTTGTGTTTCCAGCTTACAGTGGCCATTGCAACACTCCACAGCACACAACGAGCCCTTCTGATACACTAGAGCTCAACACAGACTCATGTGTCTCGTTAAGTCTACTAATGCTTGTCCTGAGCTTTAGGTGAAGACCTCGGCATGGACGGGATCCCAGTACAGAGATGGAAGCATCAGTCACCCAGATGGTTGGTGATGACATTCAAGAGTTTGGCCTCCATGTAAAACCCTTATTAAGCTGTGTGTGTGTGTGTGCTACCATCTTTTCCTCTGGCACGATGCCATGTATAGCAGACTAAGAAAATGCCAACTGTTCTCCACTATAGCCCCAAGTCTACCATAAACAACAGTTCCAGTTCAAAATAAGTCACAACAACATATATAGAGACCAAGAATCACTTTTAATGAGGGAAGGCAAAGAATGATGGAGAATAACACCTATGTCTGTCAATAATGGTCCTGACTAGAAATGACATACTCGGAATCTTAAGGAGACTTTTTTAATGAAAGAACCATTTTTGCCATTATGGGCTGTATTAAGGACCCAAGAGGACAGAGAGGTGCCCAAGGACTAGCAATAGTAGAAGGCAGTTACCAACCTGCCCTAGTTTGCTAGGCTGCCACAGCAAGGGACCACAGACTAAGTCACTTAAACAGCAGAAATCTGTTGTCTCACAATTCTGGAGTCCAGAAATGAAATCAAGGAGTCACAGGGCTGTGTTCCCTCTACAGGTCCCAGGAGAGGATCTCTTCCAGACCTGTTTCCTAGCTTCTGGTAGTTCCTTGGCCTAGGGTATCACAACTCCATTATTCACATGGTGTTCTCCCTCTGCGCACATCTGTGTCCAAGTATATCAGTCAGATTGGAGCAGAGCCCACCCTACTCCAGCATGATCTCATCTTACCCAGTTACATCCGCAACGTAATTATTTCCAAATAAGTCCAATTCTGAAGTACTAAGGGTGAGGACTTTAACATGTTTTGGTGAGACACAATTCAACCCATAATATACTCCCATGCCTGAAGAGGGGACGAAGGGGGAAGGTATGTGGAGCCTGACTGAGAGTGAAGCCAGGAAATGGCAGTCACCAGAGGGACAAGAAGACCCAGTACCACACTGCAGCAGGGAGGGGCAGGAGGAACGAGAACCCCCTCCCCGCAACTCCCCGCCTCTTTCTCATTCTGCTTTTCAGGCACCAAATTCAACAGTAAGACAGAGGACAAGGAAGTCAGGCTTCACCCAGCACAACGAAGAGAAGGATGGCTTGGGGTGGGGGTGTGGAATAATACAGGGGCAACTAAAGAAAAACCAGCAAAAGAATGTCCACTCACTTGGGAGAATCAAGGGTCTAGATGGATTAGGGATAAGTCATAGATTGGTAAAAGTAATACAAACGATTTGTGGCCATACAAATGCAAACCACATCCCTGGGGATATGGTAAATTATTGCCCTGTAGATATTGATCATTTTTGCATCTATCTGTATATTCTTTTCAACTTTTTTTGTGTGGGGGGCCACTGGGGATTGAACCCAGGCCTTTGTGCGTACTAAGGAGTTGTTCTACCACTGAGCTACAACCCTAGTCCTCTTTTGGCATTTTCGATTCTCAAATATAAATGCCCTTTAAATTCTCCTCTGAACCATTTGTAACATCTTATTGGTTCCATCATCTGTTAAATACGATCTTTGTGAGTTAAATATAATCTTTAACAGACCCTTGATTTATAATTCTATAGCAGCCATGATTTGATCCTTTTGAAAAAAATTTATCATTCAACAACTCATGAGTCTCAGATTAGGCCATGCTCTTCTCTGCCTCTCTGCCTTGGTACAAACTATTGATGTTCTCCCCATTCCTTTTCTACGTGGTGAACTTCTAACCATCCTTTATACTCAGCTAAAGTTTGCCTCCTCTATGAAGCCTTACCTGATTTCCCCCTGAGTGGATGAGGCCTTGCAAATGCCTCTATTTCCCAACCTTTACTACACCCCCACAACATGGATACCTGTGATAGGGGATCATATTCTCTTCTACTCCACGCACAGAGTAGTTACTTAATAATATTACTGAATACTTATCCAATCCCTTAACCTGAATTTCCTTTGAATTTTCACAATGACCTTATGAGGTTGGTCATATTTGTATTTTCTTTTTTTTACAAAGGAAGAAACCAAACTTAGAAAAGGTAGAGAATTTGCCCAAGGCCACAAAGCCTGGGGAGGGTCTGAACTTAGCTGGTGTGTCTTCAGCCTGAACTGTCTTAACTGTAACATGTACTGCTTGTTGCTTTAACAAAGCCAGTGCCCTCAGACCCTCTTTCAGTTACACTTAAACAGAGCATGAAGGGATAACCTTTGGGGGGGTTTTGTTTGTTTGTTTGTATCTTACCAGGCTGGAAAATGAAGAGCAAAATGACTTTTAATACCTTAGCTTTTGCTCCTCAGAAATTAGCCAGTACATATCAACAAGAGACACTGGCTATCTAAATAGGTTTCTGATTGATACCATACAATGATGCAGAATTAACTTAAAACTGTAGTTTCCTGTTCACCCATGAACACGGCACGTGGCACTGATAGGTCTTCGGCAACTATCTGTCCATGGACAAGTTATACAAGGACATTGACGATATGGGGTGCCAGCTGCACTGCAGAGGAGCCCCTGCCATCTTTGCCTGGCCCATCTCTCTCCGAAGCCTGCTCCTGCCAACTATAGTCCTATTAGCAGGGCTGCATTTAGGGCTTGGAGTTCACAGAAAGCCTGAAGGTCTAAATGCACTCAATTGCTCAACTTTACTAAGTGAGAGAAGAGTGAAATAAAAGCTGCTTCCACCTGGGTAAGTGCCCAGTCTTCATAAGGGTTTCTGGGGGGCAGCGTGACCCCCTGCCAGTCACAGGGAGGAGATAAACAGAGTATATTGCCATAATAAGGGAAATAAGGTGCAGGGTTGGGCTGGGCTTTGATTACCTGGAGTGG
The DNA here is from genome assembly GCF_047511675.1 of Marmota flaviventris. Lineage (NCBI taxonomy): Eukaryota > Metazoa > Chordata > Mammalia > Rodentia > Sciuridae > Marmota > Marmota flaviventris. The sequence goes on from NC_092508.1 coordinate 59,811,031, forward strand.
TGTGATTAGGGCACCTTTGATGTTGATAAGCAGTTGGAGGGCCCTTCATCTTAGCGCCTCTGCCCTTGGAGGACTGGGCTCTAGCAGAGTGTAATCATTACCCAGACTGTGCGAGACCAGAGCCAGAGAGGGCAGGCTGTGAGGAGGCCCTGGAGGGAGCAGTGAGGCCAGGCAGGCTGCAGATGCATTTCCTCCCCGTGCCAGGAAAGGTTCTAGTGCAAAAACAAATGTATTTATCACTTCCAACTGCTCCACAGGGCAGGGCATCCTGCTTCAGGGTGGAGCGTCAGTGTGCAGTGGGAACATTGGCATGCTGCCAGCGGAAACTTCATGTTTCACTGAGGTTCCTGCCACTCTGCAGTGGTCCTGAAGGCCAGCAGCACACCCAGGGAAGAGTCCAGCCTCACAGCCAAGGTTGAAGACACCGTTGCCAGGCGAGGGCTGGGCCTCAAACCACCAGCCAATCAAATCCTGCTGTAGTAGGCTGGGCTCTGGACTCCATGAGCCAGACCCACTTGGTAACTAAGGCTCTTTCTAGCCCCCGAGTGGGAGCAAAGGAAGGCTCAAGCATGAGCAGACAAGTGGTGATTTGCCTGTGAATCCTAGTGACGCACATGCTGTTGGCTCCCTGGTTAAGCGACTGGAGGGCTCTTCTGTACTAAGACAATCCTGTCCTTACCCTGTGGCGCCAGGGGCTGGTTGGACATTTTGCAGAGACAGGAAAGGAACTGCAGTTTTCCAGCTCGCCTGGCTCTGGGCTGTTGAGAAACCCTTTCCCTCCAATCCAGGTCACCTCTGCTGGAATTCTTTTAAAAAACAGACTGAATCTGTCACTCTCCAATTGAACCTTCTTCTGGAAGAAGCCTGCAGCCCACTGGGGCCCATTCCAGGTTCTCCCTGCTTCTTGTACCTATCTGTCAATCTCATCACTCAATAGTGTCTCCTTTGTATGTCTCACACAGCCACCCACAACTCCCCAGGTGAGCCATGTGCTTTCTGACCACCCCAAATGCCCTTTGTTATGGTTTGGATGTAAGGTACCCTTCAAAAGCTCAGGTATGAGACAATGCAAGAAGGTTCAGAGGAAGAAATGATGGGGTTGTGAGGGTCTTAACCCAATCAGTGAATTAATCCCTGATAGGGATTAACTGAGTGGGAACTGAAATGGTAGGGTGTGGCTGGAGGAGGTGGGAATTGGGGTGTGGTTTTGGGGTATATATTTGTATCTGGTAAGTGGAGACCTCTCTCTGCTTCCTGATTACCATGTGAACTGTTTCCCTCTGCTGCACTCTTCTGCCATGATGTTCTGCCTCACCTCCAGCCCTGAGGAATGGAGCCAGCCTTCTATGGAGCAGGACTTCTGAAACCATGAGCCCTCAAGTAAACTTTTCCTCCTCTAAAGTTGTTCTGGTTAGATCTTTTAGTCACAGCAGCAAAATAGCTGACTAGGACACCCTTCGTAGCTTTTCTACCTTCTGCTTGTGATTCAAGGCTTGAATGTCACTTCCTAGGTTAAGGCTCTCCTTCTCACCCCATTCCCATCCAGACAGAATATGAATGTCTTCCTCTCTTGGGCCTTAATGGCTTTGTGTACATTTCTTTACAGTACCATTAAATCACACTGTAGCTGACTGACAAATGTTGATACACTCCCCTAATCCAGTCAAGACCAGATTATGAATTTCATTGAATAAGAGCTCCTTTTTTATTCATCTATCTATACCCAGTGACTAATGAAGTCCTGGCACATAGTAGGTTCTTAATAAATAGGGAGAAGCAATGAACAAACCTCCAAACACTTCCCCTTTGTTGGAGAACCTCCTTTTCTTTAGGTAAAAGTAGCATTTCATAAGCCTTCCAGAGGCTAAAGGACTTTTATCTGCAGGAAACTCAGCTCTGGACAAATTCTACCCTTCCCCATCCCTAGAACAGCCCCAAGGCAGAGAAGGCAATGTGCAAACTAACCACTTCCAGATAAGTGAACTCTCAGAGGCTGACCATTTTTACTGAGTGTTAAGAGCGAAGCCAAACCACACAGAAGTGAAACTTCCTAAACATCCCACGCTGAGCAGTTTACTACTCGGTTGGAATTTTGATGACAACAGCCATCTGAGTGAAGATGCACTCCACAAGAACAGAAAGCTTTTGATGGCTTAGGTGTAAGTCTTGGGCCTTTAACTTCTGGATGTTTTAGACCCCACAGGAAGGTGACGTGAGATAATATCCTTAGTTTATAACTTTGGTTGGCCCATCCCTATAAAATTCAAAATCATAAGTGTCAGCACTACCAGACTCTGGATTCTTTTGCTTTAAAATGGATTGTTATTATTACTATTATTATTACCCTTATTAAGATTGTTGTTGTTAAAAATCACTTCCTCTAAACAATAAAAAGGGTAAAGTCTGAAGTAAATATTCCTACTTTCCCAAAGATAGAATTTATAATCTCAACCTTCTTATAGGAAGATCAAGGTCAAAGTATGCATAAAAAATTAACTAATATTTATACAGGGACATTACATTTACAAAACTCCGTCCTACATATACTCTGATTAGGAAGAATTGCATTAATTATCAGCACTACAACTTGGCAAAATGGCAAAATTTAAAGACCTTTCCTTCACCACCAGTACCACTGAGCATCTCCTCCTCCCTCTGCTGTTCACTGAAGTTGGAAAGGAAACCAAAGATCCACTCATCTCTAACACTCTCAATCCTGTTTCCTGCAAAAGAAGGTCATAGCCCTCCCTAGCACAAAGAACCAGGTCAGGTTCCCCTCCTCATGGCCTGACTTCCCCATTTCTAAGTCTCTTCTTCCCCACTTCCCCCACACTTGACTACAGCCCCACTGAACTGCTCACAGTTCCCAAATACACAGTACTCCCATGCCCCTCACCTGTACTCTGCACCTCATGCCTACTTATACCACTTCCTCCTGAAGTCTTTCCCTAACTCCCAGGGTCAAGTTAGGGCCCTTGCAAACCACTCCCAGCTCACCTTCTCCTTCCGTTATCCCAACAGTAATCACATGTCTTTGATCATAGATAATGGATTTTCTTGACCTCTAGAGCAAAGTAGTCCAATAGCAACATAAATTATCTAGTAGCATCATTAAAAAAAAAAAAAAACAGATAAATAAATTTAACAACAATGTTATTTAATATACTATACCCATAATGTTGTTATTTCAACATGGAAATTGTCAATGAGATATTTGACATACTTTTTCCCCCCTACTAGGTCTTTAAAACCCACTGTGTATTTTACCCTTAACAAACATTGGAACTGACCACATTTCCAATACTCCCAAGTCACATGTAGCTAATGGCTACTCTATTGGACAGTATAGTTCTAGATTAAACTTGAGGGCAGGGCACAATTCAAACTCTCACACTAGTGTAACTTCCATCATGCTTGGCATGAGGGCAACAATGTAAAAACTATGAATGAGTTCATCCCCTAAGGGGAGGAGGCTGGGCATGTAATCACCACTCTGGCCCAGAGCAATGGATATCTATATATAAATTATCTATATACACACAGGTTGGCTCAGCTAAAATTCATTTCCAGACAAACTCTAAATAAAAGATGGAGCCAGGTGTGGTGGCATATACCTGTAATCTCAGCAGCTCAGGAAGCTCAGGCAGGAGGATCATGAGTTCAAAGCCAGCCTCAGCAACTTAGCCAGGTCCTGAGGAACTTGATGAGACCCTGTCTCAAAATTAAATATAAAAAGGGCTGGGGATGTGGTTAAATGGCTCAGTGGCTTAGTGGTTAAGCTCTCTTGGGTTCAATCCCCTGTAGCAAAAAAAAAAAAAAGATAGCCAGATATGGGCTAATCACATTCACATTTCAAGCATTACCCAAAATGACAGAAGTAACCAGCATAGCAAAGCAATATGGGCAGTTCCACGTAAAGTCGTTTGACTCTCTTGAAGGATGGGAACACAAATGGCAACATGGCCACTCTAGGAGGCTTTCTTCAAGTGGGTCAGCCTGGCACATTCTCTATCTTAGGACCAGGTGGCAGGAGGGGACCAAACTGAGGAGGCATAGTGTGAAATCATGAGTTGTACCCACTCTTTGTTTCAAGATTCCTAGAGTTTTTATCCAAAAAGTTGTTACATTTAAAAGTGCCTTTTAAGAAACAGTCAAGCCTTGGTGCCAGGAAAAACAATGACATCAGCCCCAAAACCCAGTAAAGAAACCTTCGGGAAAGGCCTCAAGGACACCCGAGGAGGTAACACTGCAGAGCTCATGAATACATGGCCTATTTTTGCTCTGTCCAGCCCGTAAGTTCTAGATTCCAAGGACTTCAGTGGAACAGCTGCCAAACTTGCAGTTCTTAAGTGTGCACTAGAAACACTTGGGGGCTGGCTGAAAATCCAGACTGGGGCCCAGTCTCCAGAGAGTCTGGAGGTGGGTCTTGGTTCAAGGTGGGTCTACGGAATATGCATTCTTAGCAAATACCTTAGGTGATTCTTATAGGATGTCCCACACTTTGGAGAAAATGACCTTGAACAATGATAGAAACCTCAGTTATCAATTCACTTTTCTCTAACCTCTTCTTTCTAAATGCCCATAAAGCTCTGCCTTCTGGGCTGCAGTACGGTTGTGCAGTTCGTGTACTGCGATGATGACTGCCAGCTGCAGAGGCAAGTGGGAGCCAAGACTTAGGTCCCAGCGTGGGGCTGGAGTAACCAGAGTAATAAACACTCTTTGAACAGAGGTGCCAACTGGCAGGCCTTGTGCCCTACTGTGGGGCTATCTCAGCCCAGTTGGGTGCTTTCTTTCTGAATCATACAAAGACACTAGATGGTCTGAGGAAGCCCTGATTCTGTTGTCCTATGCCTTGGATGTATCATTTTCCCAGACCCCAGAGGCTAGCTCCTGTGACCAATCATTGCTCTTGAAGATAAAAAACAGAAAAGGGTTTGATAGTTTATTTTCCTTATTCATCATTAGCCAGTCAACAGCCATCTGGATCTTTCTGGAACTCCCACAGTGCTGCCAGCAGTAGCTGTCCCATTGGGAGTCAGGGTCTGCCCAGGCAGCCCTGGCCAGCTCCTCTGGAGAAAGGAGTGAGCTGTTGCCTCACGGCACCTCTTTCCTGCAAAGATTCTGCCTTACTGATATTAGTACAGATGTCAGATTCCTATTCTGGTTATTTAACAGGAATGCTCCATGGGAATCGCTCCCGAACAAGTCTCCAGAGGAGGAGGCATACCAAGGGGACAGACTGCCAGGTGGGACAGATGCCCGAATAACTAACCTTGATTTTAAAATTCTTTTCTCCTCTTTTGCTCTTTCCAAGCCTTTTCAATTTTCTGAACCGGATGAGCCTTTTCTGACAGGCTAAAGGTGTTAAGGCAGAAAAAGAGTTAATAAAAGTGTCATTGGACCTGCTCTAGATCTCAGCTGCATCCTTTGGAAAGTGAAAGAGGACTCCCTGAGCTAGTATGAGTGAGGAAATGCAATTGGGGCTCTGTTGGAAACTCTAGATGTGCTACAACCTGGCTAATTGCTACTGAGCAGAAAGGTAAAGAATAGATAAGGATTTGTAGCTGTAAGAAAAAAAGAAATCTGAACGGAATAGAACAGTTTAGTTAAAAGGAATCTGAACCCATCTCTATTCTTTCACAGAACAGCTCTGAGTCACCTATTCCCATCAAGTTACAAGCACTGACTATCTCACATCCAGAGAGACCCTGGTTCCTCAAAGAACTCACTCATAGAATAGCAAGTTTATCAAATGGGCCAGAAGCAAGAAAGAGAAAGGCACAAAGGACTATGGGTGCACCCAAGCAGGGAAGATCTGGTAGGATGAGGGGTAGTTCCCCGGGTGGAGCTTGGGGCAGAGCAGAGAACAGCATTTGGAGCAGGGGGGCCAACAAGCCTGATCCTAAGATGAATCATGACCATCCTGCCTGTGAGGGAAAGGCGTGGCCGGAGAGACCGCAGGGAAGGCAGGCTGAGGCCAGTTGTAAGAGGCCTTTGAATGAAGTGCTCAAGCATCAGGAATGTCTCCCTGCAGAATCACTGAAGCCTTTCTTAAGCAAGAGAGGAACTCAAATCAAGCTTGTAGGTTTTGTTTTGCTTTCTTCTTTATTTAAGAAGCTAGATTTGAAAAGTAATTTGTGAACAAATTACTCTCCAAATGTGGTATAGAAGGATGAGCCTCCTTTCCATCCCCTGTGGCCAAACTCCCAGTTCTCCCTTCCCAGAAGCAACTGCTCTTTCTAGTTTCCCATATATCCTACCAAGCCAGGCTGGTGGCCCATGCCCCTAATCCCAGTGACTTGGGAGACTGAGGCAGGAGGATCAAAAATTCCAGACCAGCCTGGGCAATTAGTAAGACTCTGTCTCAAAAATTTAAAAAGGACTGGGGATATAGCCCAGTGGTAAAGCACCCTGGGTTCAAACTCCAGTACCAATAAATAAATCCTACCAGAAGTATCATAGACAAGCATGCATATTTATATACAAAGGTCCACAGAATACTTTTGTGCCAGCTGTATACTGCACAAGGTCACCCAGTCAAGAAGACCAGAGGAAGTTCAAATCCATTGCGGCTGGCTTGCCAAATTGCTCCCTGGCTGGAAGGTACATACATCAATGAGGACGTGTTTCCTAATTTGTTCAAAGGCACGCCATAGACTAGCTGAAACATTTATATGTTTTTCTGTGTGTCTGTCTCTCTGTCTCCCCACCCCACCCCACCCCTCTCTCTCTCTCTCTCTCTCTCACACACACACACACACACACACAAACACACACAAGCACTCACTCTCAGATTTTATTTACATATAGGGAATATATTCTACATTCATTGTATAATATCTTCACTGTGCAAGGTATCACAGAGATCATTCCACATGGTACAAGCAAATCTTATTTATTTATTTATTTGGTATCAGGGATTAAACTCAGGAGCACTTGACCACTAAGCCACATCCCCAGCCCTTTTTTATATTTTATTTAGAGATAGGGTCTCACTGAGTTGCTTAGTGCCTCCCTGTTGCTGAGGCTGGCTTTGAACTCTCAATCCTCCTGCCTCAACCTCCCAAGTTGCTGGGATTATAGGTGTGAGCCACTACGCCTGGCCTACTTTTTCTTTCATGATTACTTGGATAGGATCCTCATGGTTGCAAGAGAAAAACAACTTATTTCAGACCAGCTGAAACCAAAACCAGCCAAACCTGAGAGGGAATTCACGCAGCATCAGCATGCTGCATAGTTTGACATCAGTGGGCTTGCCCTTTGGTCTCGAATCCCTTTGGTTAGCTTCCACCTCCAGGACTCTAGAAGCTCTAGTCTTTCCCCTTGTGGATGCAACTATTTCAAGCCTCCTATTTATTCTGATCCTTCTGATTAGATAAGATTTTATTGTATTTGAAACAGTTACTATGGCTTCTGCCAGTTGGGTTCCACCCCAGAGATGAGAGTGGGGTCAGCCCCAGCCAACCATTAAGAGGAGAAAGAGGGAATGGATGCCAAGGTAGCAACCCACAAATGACCCTTACACAGCCCATCATCCATTTTAATTGCACCTACCAACGGTCCTTTAGCTGTTTTCCAATATCTTGTCATTTTAAACAATGCCCAAATTAACACCCTCACAATCCGTCTTTGCTTGTACAAGAATATCTGTAAGATAAATTCCTGGAAGTAGAGCTTTGTGTGAAAGGATATCTGTACTTCCAGTTTCAATAGACATCACCTCATTGCCCTTGGCCAAGGCAGCACCCATTACCCACAGCATCTACGGCATTGCCTGCTTTCCTGAATCCCTGCCTGCCTATTGTCAACTATCTGTGACCTGTACTTCCAAAGTGCAGTTTGACATTATGAAGTTCAGTGTGGGAAGGGGAGTAGTAGAAGAAGTCAGAAAAGTAGTTATGTAATAATAATAATTAAAGGAAGAGATGATGAGACTTGAACTAAGGTAGCTGCTATGTCTTTGAAAAGTAGAGGCAGGATCAAAGCACACGTGTTCTCAGCACAGTGTGGCAATGGAAAATGCAGCAGTAATGCTGAAAATTTTTCACTAAGAGGACTTTGCTTTTATTTGAAAGAAAGAAAGGAAAATATTCTGCTATTAATACTTTTCCAGTTGGAAACAGAAAATAGGCATGCTAAAAACCTTAACTCAAACTCTATGCAGAGGATTTGAGTTCAACAAACTCAGAGCTTGAAAAACAAACTTAGAAATAGAACATTGTGTTATCAGAGTGCACATTAAATGACATTCTAAAAGTGCACTTTGCAAATTCTAAATAGTCCATAGCATAAGAGAACATGGCAATGATGGTCATATTAAAGCAGAGTAAAGTGTAAAATCCCATGACCCCAGTTCAGCTAATGAAAAATCTTTCCTCTCTTGGATTCTTTAGCCAAAGTTTTCTCAGCTCTGGTATCAAATTTGCCACACAGATTGTAGGCACCATAGCAGATACTACCTGGAACAGTCCAAGATCAATCTCTTACACATTTCCCTGGTTTAAATTTTTTTTTTTTTTTTTTTGCAGTACCTGGGATTGAACCCAAGGCCTCATGCATGCTAGACAAATGCTTTATTGCTGAGCCACATCCCCAGCCCTAAGATGTTATTCTTTTTTTTAAAAAATAACTTTATTTTTTTTTATGTGGTGCTGAGGCTCGAACCCAGTGCCTCACACATGCTGGGCAAGTGCTCTACCGCTGAATCATAGCCACAGCCCTAAAATATTATTCTTGATTATTTACAAAATCTTCTTGCAAATGTAAGGAACTGTATATGAGGTACTTTGCTACTGATCTGCATAAATCCCTCTGCATTGCTCACATTTCTCGGAATGGCTTAAAACCATTTCTCCACTGGGTGCAATGACAAATATAAAAGAAATATTTCTTCTTCCAAATCCCCTGACATTGTAACTACCCACCCAATTCTGCTTTTCTTATTTTCTGTACCAATCTTTCCCAGATTCTTCTTTCCTATGAAATTCTGGCGAAAACAAAAAAGAGGACATTTTTGAAATAGTTCCAAAGGGGGGAAAAAATCAAACACATTTCTAAGTTTATTGTGCCCAAGGGAAATCAGTCATTAACAAAGTGGGTGGTACAGAGGAGCTGAGGTCCGAGTTGGAATAGTCCAGGTCACCTTGTGCTGCATCTGGTACAAGTCCTAGAAGGAGGGACTTAGAGCTTTGTTGACTTGAAAATCCAAGCTGGACTGATTTCTCAGGCATTGTGAAGCCACCCAGGTACCCTAGGCTCTGGGGGTACTGCCACATGCTCCAGCCCAGCCCATGCAACCCTGCCTGCCCTATGGCCACCTGCCCTATGCCCAGCTGCAGCCTTGCCCAGAAAAGGGCCTGAGCGGGCTTTGCACTTATAGTGGGTGTAGGGCTTATTTTTCCAGCAAGCCAAGTCTTCCTGAGCTTCTGTTGAGGGCATCAGTATATCCCTTAGTTTCTCTTATTTCCCAGTATAGATTTATAATTGGAGCTTCTTTGCCAGAATGTCCAAGAACCCAGAGTGCAGAGCCCCCTGAACCCCCATGCCCAGGCTGGGCCAGGCCTTCCATCTGTCCTGGAGTCTGTGTCCAGCCCTGTGAGCTGACCCATTCAAGGCCAGTTGCCCATGGTGGGGAGGAAGATTTTAAGGCAGAGTCAAGTGCTCTTTCAAAGACCTTGTTATCGCTGAATTGAAGGCCATCTTATTGCTGTGTCCCCAAGATCTCACTGTTCCAGCCCAAGTCCCACTCACTTTCTGTTCTGTCACCGGACAAGGCTAGCGGGTAAGCTGCCTTCTCCACAAAGCCTCCCTGGATCACCTCTCACCAGAGAGTCCCACTTGTCTTTCGACTGCTGCTGAATCTGATGTTCACGGCTAAAGTCTCCCCAGCAAGAATAGAAGCCCTTCAGTCCCCAGAGGCCTTTTGCCTCTCAACATGACGCAAGGTGCCAGCACATGGGAAATACGCAGCCTACAGAACAAAGATAGCCCGTGCTGTTCTATCCACCCCTAGAAACCACAGCCCAATTCCAGAAAGAATCCAATTTTTCTTGCAGCTGATTACAGGTGGCCGAGAGTTCAGAGGATGGTAAAAATCACGTATTTGCTTCCAGTAAGTGTGGCCTTCCAGTAAGGATGGACTTACTGCAATCCATGCAGAGTCCGACTCTGAATACAAATAAGCCCCTGCTTCCTTCATCTCTCTCTTCTTCCTTTCACCCTCTGCCCTGTGCCCACCCACTCCTCCCCCACACCCCCCAAACAGTCAGAGCCAAGGGGTCTCTGAAGCTCACCCTTCATTCCAGGAGACAGGCGTGAATTCTTTTTTTTTCTCCAAGTGAGGGCCTCATTAGAAAAGCAAACCTCTCTCTTCTAATATGGTGACCTTTCACAGCATAATGTCAACACATCATTCTACTTTATAAGCTGCTTCCCACCAAGGATGAGGAAGAACTCCAACAAAATGAGTGAATAGACAGACCAATTTGGGTTAGAAATCACTGAAGGCCCCTAAGAGTGAATGGTCCCCCTAATGGTACCAGGTCACCCAGGAGGTGGTGGCCATGAAGCCAACCCCTCAGAAGGGCCTATGTCACACAGCAGGCCTGATGCCCACAGGGACTAGACTGCACCCCAGGCCCCTTCTCTGCTTGGAGGCAGGAGCCCAGGTGTAGGCAGCCGCTTGAGCTCGGCTAGGCCTGCGAGGACCTTGTCTAACCCACATGTTTTCCCTTTCCTCACAAAGCTGCTTCCTCCTCGGCAGCTCCAGTGAGGAAACCCCTGAGTAAACAGAGAGCCACTGTTGGCCCTGAGGTCTCTGAGCGGAGCCCTGGGACGTGCCCCGGGGCTAGGCCACTTCCAGTCCTGTTGCCAGCCTCCAGCCAGCCCCAAGTGTTGTTCCACAAAGTAGTTTCTTTCAACTGCATTTACTTCAGCCTCTGAAGGAAGAGCTTCTGTCTCCACACAGCAAAGCAGAGGAAATCTCTGAGGCAGATGTCTACCGAAGGTGCTGCAGCCCTCTGCTGCCCCTGCCAGAAGGCCCTCCCCAGCCGCAGAACAATGGCTCCAATCCTGCCAGAGAAGGCCACAGGCTTCCAGGTTGGCTCGTGTTCAGCATCTGTGTGGCTCAGGGGCCTCATCTGTGTCACGGGTGTGGGGTAAGCCAGAAATGGCTGACATCAGAGACCCTAGAGGCAGAGATATGGCTATTTTCCTCTTTTTATAGATGGGGAAGTTAAGGATCGGAGGTCACATAGCTAATAATTGACAGCGCCAGAAGTCTAGCCCACGTTTGTACAAATTGTAATTCCTTATTTTAACCATTAATGGTGGACTATTGGGGTACAGGAGACCAGGGCCACAAACCAGGCAGGCTTATTATCTGGACAGGAAGAGTCCTCAATATGCTGCCAAGGTTAAGGACTGGCTTAAGAAATTAGTGGCTTCAATTGGTGCAGCCACTATGGAAAGCAGTATGGAGATTTCTCAGAAAACTTGGAATGGAACCACCATTTGACCCAGTTATACCATTCCTTGGCATATACCCAAAGGACTTAAAATCAGCATACTAGAGTGACACAGCCACATCAGTGTTTATAGCAGTTCAAGTCACAATAGCCACACTATGAAACCAATCTAGGTGCCCTTCAAAGATAAATGGATAAAGAAATTGATAAAGAAAATGTGGTGTGTGTGTGTGTGTGTGTGTGTGTGTGTATTTCCATGGGGCATTACTGCCTATTCATATATATATGAATATATTGAATATATATATATATATATATATATATATATTATATATATATATATATATATATATATAATATATATATATAATATATATATATTATATATATAGACAATAATGCCCCCTAGAAATCACTGAAGGCCCCGAAGAGTGAATGGTCCCTCTGATAGTACCAGGTCACCTAGGAGGTAGTGGCCATGAAGCCAGCCCCTCAGAAGGACCGGTGTCATACAGCAGGCCTGATGCCCACAGGAACTTGTGTGTGTGTGTGTGTGTGTGTGTGTGTGTGTAATGGAATATTACTCGGCCACAAAGAAGAATGAAATTATGGCATTTGCCAGCAAATGGATGGAACTGGAGACTATCATGTTAAGTGAAAGTGAAATAAGCCAATCCCAAAAAACCAAAGGCTGAATGTTCTCTCTAATATGTGGATGCTAATCCACAACAAGAGAGGGTGGGAGGGGAAGAACAGAAATTCATTGGATAAGTAAAAAGGAATGAAGGAAAGGGAGGGGGATGGGAATAGAAAAGCCTGTAGAATGAATTGGATATAACTTTCCTGTTTATGTATGAATACAAGACCAGTGTAACTTCACATCATGTACAACCACAAGAATGGGAAGTTAAACTCTATATATTAATAATATGTCAAAATACACTCTACTGTACAAATAAAAAAAAATTTAAATTAGTGGCTTAAACTCAGGAGGGGACTAAGGCCATAGCAGAAGACCCCATTCTTTGCTGCTATTATTGTTGCCCTTTTTAGTTCAACCCCCCCCCAAAAAAAATACCACTTATTGGTGCAGTATTGAGCAATTTATCAAATCTTTGCATGACTCCATTTTCTTATCTGTAAAATAGAAATAATAAGAGCCCCTACCTTGCAGTGGTTGGATTAGCTAAGTTCATATGTGCAAACACCTAGAACAGTGTCTGCCTCAGGAAAACCATCCTATATTGTTGAGACAGATTTAGCATCCCTAGGGACTTAGAGACCCCCTCCCCGTTTGGCATTTGAAAACTCAGAAATGGGAAATTCCTGAGAAGCATCCCCATGAATATTGCTCTAATGAAAATTTTTATGAGAAATCACCATTTTGGTTTTGGGGTTTTTTTCCCCCCTTTATTTTATTTATTTATTTTTATGTGATGCTAAAGATCGAACCCAGCACCTTGCATGCTAGGCAAGTGCTCTACTGCTCAGCCCCAGCCCCAGCCCCTGGAATCACCGGTTTTGGAATGTTTAAAATGCACTTTCAAAGACAGATTCCAAAAATTGACCCATCCCATGAAGTATTAATTAAGCATCTACTGTATGCCAGGCACAGGAACTCTTTGAGATGCTTACTGATAATTCACATATGGTCAGACTGCAGAGGAGGAGCCCAATGTGGTGTTTGAGGATTTTAAAATGGTGGTACAAATTGGCTTACGGACAATGGACACATTTTGAGGTTCTATCCTGGTCAGCTGTGATTCAGAAATCCGCAGAACTGCCGCACATTGCCCACATTCTAAGAAGGCACAACCAGGACTATTGTGAGCCACATTCAGGGGACAGGCAAAGGAAGCCCTCCTCCTTGGGAAGGGCTGAAGCCACTGGCCGGGGCGGGGGGGGGGGGGGGGGGGGGGGTGCAGGGCACTGCAGTCATCCTTGCTCAAACAAAGCCAGTGCTGTCCCTGACTGACACGGGCTTCCTGGCAGCTCACAAGCCCTCCCCGCTGGTTCTATAAATAATGACTGAGTGTCATCTACCTCACCTTGAAAATGCTCCCCACTGTCGGTGCCCTGGGGGAGGAACATTATCCTGTTGTTCCTGATGATTTCCTTCCTCCCAGCCCAGGTCCGTGCACCCACTGGTCATTACAGATGTGCTCCTGGTTTCACTGGGATGGCTACTCTTTATATTTAGATCATTATTTTTAAATAAATGAGGTACTGTGGCAAGTAAAACAATAGTGTCTGTCTGTGGGTAACCACCTTTCATTTACCTTGTGCAGCTGGGGACTTCAGGCTAGGAAGAAGCATGGAGAGATAAATAAAGGGAGCCCTAAGGTGTTAGACCTCCTTCTAAGGACAGAATCTTGCAGCTCAGGCCCCTGCAGGTAAATTTGGATGGCTTCCTAAAGAGCTGGCTGGTGATCCCTCCCACTGCTCATCCTAGGGGTCCCAGCTCAGGCTTCTCTGTTCTCAATTAGTGTCTCCTAAGTAACCCTCCCTTCTGCCTTGGAGGCCCGAGGGGCTGTGAAAGGCCATGCCTCATCCTTCCAAGTACCCAGCAATACAGGTCCCAGGAGAGAACTCCAGGAAGAGGCTGGGTTGCTGGGGGAAGAGGAAGACCTGGGGAACCCCAAGTTGGCGCCCACTAAGAACAGAGAGTAATAAGCTGCTTTGTACACTGAGTAGCTTCTAGAAGAAATCCCAGAACCCTGAGGTACTTGCTGAAGTAGAACAGGCAGAGGAAGGAAATACCAGGAGGCAGTAGCTGATAAAATACAGCCCCATGGAAGAGTCACCAGATTGGTAAAATGGAAACAGTGAGCACTTCTAAAACAATAGAATCGTTCTACCATTTGGAACATTTGACTAGCACAGGTATGGAGTGATTTTTATTATTTTATGTTTTTATTAGTGCATTATAGTTTCACATTATGACAATTTTAGAATAATAACAAGCCTGGCAGAGTAGAGAATGTCTACAATCCAAGAGACTCAGGAGGCTGAGGCAGGAGGATCACAAGTTTGAGGATAGCCTCAGCAATTTAATGAGATCCCATCTCAAAAAATAAAAAGGGCTGAGGGTATAGCTCAGTGGTAGAGTAGTACCCCTGGGTTCAATCCCCAACACCACAAAAAGAAAAAGAAATTATAACAACACATTGGTTTCTCTCTGATTACAACATACATTTACTGCAAAATGTTTCAAAACTGCAGAAAAGAATAATGAAACAAATCAAAACCACCAATAATCTGGCCTCCCAAGAGTAGTCACAGTCAACATAGAACAGAGAGTAATAAGGCATCACCTCCTCATTCTTTTGACCTCTATCTACTTATCACCTAAAGTTTTTATATCAGAGTCATATCAATTGTTGATTATAGTTATATTTTATTTATAAATATTCCCTGTCCTCAATGGAAGTCCTCAAGGGGAGATAGACAACAAATAAATATACGGCATGTGCCAGGCAGCAATAAATGCTAAGAAAAATAAGGCAAGTTAAGGGAACTGGAAGTAAAGGGAAAAGCATGGGGGTAAGGAGTGGTTACTGTTTTCAGGAGGTAGTCAGGGATCATCTGGCTAAGGTGAGATTCAACCAGAGACCAAAGAAGGAAGGAACAGCCATGCAATATCTCCAAGCAGAGTGTTTCAGGAAGAAAGACTAGCATGTGCAAAGTCGTGAGGCTGTGAAGACTGGGTGGGAAGGAAGAACATTCTGGAGTCCAGAGTTGCTATAATATGGTGAGGAAGAGGCAGAGTAGTAGTAAGAGATAGGATCAGAACTGGGGGTGGAGTGGGGGACATTCAGATCATTGAAGGCCTGCAGGTCACTGTATACCTGATTTGTTTCTCTGATTGTTACATTGTAAGCATTTTCCTAGTTTAGATATAAATTATCCAACTATAGATATCTTCTCATAATTTAGATATGAAATATCTAACTAGAGTTATAGTTTGGATATGAAATGTCCCCAAAGCCCATGTATAAAATGTCCCCATAGACCCCAGTTTGTGGTACTATTGAGAGGTGGTAGAACTTTAAGGAGGTGGAGCCTAGAGGGAGGCAGTTAGGTCATTGGGGGTGTGTCCTTGAAGAGAGATTCTTGAAGAGGATATTGATTCCAGTCTCTTCCTTCTTCTCATTTTGCCTCCCAGCTGCCATGATATGAGGACTTTCTCTGCCACCTACTTCACCATGATGCTCTGCCTCACCATAGGCCCAAAGCAATGGCTCCAACTGACCACAGATTGAAACCTCCAAAACCATGAGCCAAAATAAACCTTTCCTGCTTTTAAGTGATCATCTCAGCTATTTTATCACATGACAGAAAGCTAAGGCACCTAGTTTCTTGCACTTACTTTTTTAAAGGCAGAATAAAATAACTTTTTTTTAACTTTATTTTATTTATTTATTTACTTTTATGTGGTACTGAGGATCGAACCCAGGGACTTGCACATGTGAGGTGAGCATTCTACCGCTGAGCCACAACCCCAGCCCCATAAAATAACTTTTTAAAGGCAGCATAAAATTTTGCCACATGAAGCAATCATCATGTATTCAAACACTTTTTGGCTTTTTTGGTCCTAGGGATCAAACCCAGGGCACTCTACCTCTGAGCTATGTCCTCAGCCCCAAATAATCTTTTTTTTAAAATTATTCTTTTTAGAAATACATGACAGTAGAGTGTATTTTGACATACTATACATACATGGAGTACAATTTCCCATTCTCATGGTTGTACATGATGTGGAGTTACACAGGTCATGTATTTATATATGAACTTGGAAAGTTATGTCCAACTCATTCTACTGTCCAAATAATATCTTAAATTGATTTTTTTCCTCTGTTGTTAGTAATGATGCTTAACACATAAATCTTTGCAAGATTGCTGCCTATGTGCATACATTAAATTCTGAAAAAGGCATTGTTTAGTCAAAGAATATGCATATTTAAAATGTTTTTGATATACATTACCAAATTTTCCCAGAAAGGATCTAATCAGTTATAACTACATATAAGAATCTCCATTTCATCACCAGATAAGACAACTTTTCAACATCTTTGGCAGTATAATAAATGAAGACCTATGCTACATTGTCATTTTAATTTTCATTGACTTGATCACTACTGAAGATGGAGTTTTTTGTATTTTTATTGCTTATTTCAAATTATCTGATCAGGTCCTTTGGTCATTGTTTAATGAAGGTGTTTTTCTTATTGATTTTAAAAACTCTTTAGATATTAAAGTTGCTTATTTATTTGCTGGATTTTTTTTTCTAATTATCTTTAAGTTAAAAACTCTATAAATAAACCTTAATTTTTAAAAATCTTAATCAAATCAATATTTCTTTTATGATTTTATTCTTTGCTTCTTCACACCAAGGTCAGACAAATATATACCTACATATATTTTTATTTTTAAAATAGTTTCCTTAAAAGAACAATTCTATTCTTTAAGGGATAGATATATTATTTTTTTCTATTTAGTCAACTAATTATCCTACTGCCGCAGTCCTGCTGGGCAAATAACCGGGAGGTGACAAGCAACTTGAAGGTTTAAATGGGAACTACTTTATTGTGAGTGAACTCAGCGGGAAATGAGTGAGAACTCAAAGTATCGGGCACCCAAGGTAGCAGGAGCCGCTTCTCTGGAGGACAGCAGAGGTATATATACCCAACTAATTACACACAGCTTAATTCAATTAACATCATCTAGATACAGCAGTCAGCCAATAAGGAATCCTCATCATCTTAATGGCTTGCTGGCGTTGCTTCACAAACCACTCCTCCTGGCAAAGTGCCAGGCTCCATCTTGACTTGATTTGCATCCCCAACATCCTACAATCACTAATCATCAGTATAAAAATTTCCTATCAATAACACATACCTTTAATAGAAGGAACATAACCTTCTCTTTCTTCTCATCCCCTCCTTTCTGCCTGGAGTGTGGATATAATGGAGGGTTTTATCGCTAATGTAACACTCTGGGGATGACAGAGCTCCCTCATGGAAGGATTCCACATCTCTGATAACTCAAGAGCTAGGCCATATACTGGTTGGACTTTGACATGAAGGAGAAATACAACTGTGTTTTGTTTAAGCCAGGTCTCTGCGGCAGCAGCTGAGCCTGGATCAGAATTAATAGGGTCTCAGGAACTCTTCCCAGCCCCCTGCAACATCAGCCTAAGGCAAGCTCTTTGGGCATCTTTTCTTGACCCCTGTGTGCACAGTTGGGCCACAGCAGCCGCTGCTACAGGGCTGAGGAATTCATTCTTTCATTTCTCCCAATGTCCACTCACTCCCCAAATGTATGTGGAGCACCTGCTCTGTGTCCGGTGGGAGACCCAGGGCTTCAGGACCTAACAATGAATTAGTCTTTTGTTGAAGAAGCTGGTCAAATTAAGAAGTTTATAAGCTTGAGTTGTTGGAGAAATTCAGAGAGAGCTAAGAAATTTTGCTGAAAGTAGCTGATATCAAGCTAGAGATCAGTAGCTGAATCCCTCGGGGTCTACAACAGAATACACACTATGCTAGCTTCACAAGAGGGGGAGTTAACTCTGGAAAGAACTCCTACGATCAGAGCATTTTTGCAGCCTCCTCAATTGCCTTACATATGAGGTTCTATAAAGTTCAGAAAGTCTATCAGAATACAGTGATACAGACTTTGTATTAACACTATAAAAGGTGGTTCAAGCAAGAAAGATTTAAACGACCTCCTCAAGTTTCCACCTGCAAGCCCTGTAGCCTGCAATGCCACTCACCTGGTCACCATGATTGCTCTTACACAGAAGTTGCTGAATGGGGAACCCAGGCTGGACCAGTCCAACTCTGTGGACAGCCTCTTCCCCAGCCTGGCTCCAATCAGACACAGCCTGGCTTTATCCCTGTGCCTTCCAGCTCATGTGCTTTTGTTCAAATTCTTCCTTATCCCTAGAAAACCCTTCCCCCAGATATCTTGATGGCATCTCAGATATCAGGAGGGCTTTCCTGGAAACCTCACCTGAAGGTGTTCACCCTGAACCCTGAGGCTCTTTCTCCTCTCCCAAGACACCTGTGTGGTTCTGTCTCACCATCTGACCAGATCATCAGGTCCCTAGATCAGAGTCTGTGTGGCCACATCTTATTCACCTTGGCCTGCCCTGCGGCACCCACCGTGGAGCTCTATGTAGGGGAGGTACTTATTAAAGATTTGTTGGATTTAATTAGGTTTAATCCTCTCTCTCATGGCATAGCAATGCCACAGAGAAGCCCCGTGTAGAGATAACATGGCAGTGTAGCTTTGGTTTTCTTATATGTAAAATTAATCATAGTTCCTGATTCCTAGGGCTTTGAGGAAGAATATAATAAATGCTAGCTCTTTGTGGAACCTACAAATTCACTAACTAGCTGCATGGCCTTATGAAGATTTTTAGCCTCTCTGGGCTTTTCTTTTTTAGTAGAGTGTGGCTGCTATAGTAAAGAGGATTTTGTGGATACCACAATCTCTTGCCATGTTAAACCATAAAGGAAAGACTGATAATTTTTTGCATAAACTAAAATTTCATTCAACAAAGACAACAAAAAAAAAGCAAAAAGACAAGCATTGGCCAGGGGGGAAAAACGTTGGCAACATGTATAATTGACTAAAGTGCTGTCCAGAATCTATAAAGAATTCTGTCTCCCTGAAAGTGTCTCCCATAAGATTCATATCTCCACAAAAGAGGCAATGACCTAGTTAGAGCTATACACCCAACCTTGGGAGTCGGGAAGGACAAAACCAGAGAGATAAGACACTCCTGTGATTGGCATCCCCTAGAATGCAATGGTTGTGGAAAAGTCTGTTTCCAAAAGAAAAGGGTGCCGGACTGGAGAGGTAAGAGGTGTCCATTTACTTACTGTTCAGCCTTATAAGCTTGAAGTGTAGTTCAAATGAGATCATGTATTTAAGTCCTCATTCCTTCTCCTTCTTGACTTGGAAGCTGAGCAGGAGCTTTTCCTTCTGACACCCCTATTCCCAAGAGGCCTGGAGGGAGCTGCTGTCTACCTGCTGCTCAGCAGCAACAAACACCAGATTCTGCAGGTCCAAGACTCAGAGCTCTGGAGTCACAGCTGTTGATCGGGAAGGGAAATCAGCACCCAATTATCTGGGGCCCAGAACAAAGGATGCTTGGCTGTTATGGAAGAATTGTCTCCAAAATGACCATTTGCATCTCCCTGGTTGTTTTCAAGATCCCCCTTTGTGAAGCACCTTTCATACAATGCACTATGGTGCAGGTCCCACCTTGGCTACAAATTTCAAAGGAATCATACAACTAACATTGGCCAGTGTGGCACAAATGGCTTTTTCCCCCAGGTTCACCCCATTTGCTGATCCCAGAGCTTTAGCAGGCTTCTCTCTCTTCCTCTCGCCCAGCTCACCTCCTCTTTTCTTTCATAGCCCATCATGTCTTATGCAGGTACTTTCCTCCCCCTGTTGGCTACTGGCTCCACTTCATCTCAATCACAAGCAGAACTTTAGCAAATAGAAGTGACAAGGAACCAACAATATGGGCACAGATGGGAGAGTCAGAACAGGAGGTCCTTCATGTTCATGAATACCCCCGAGAACCATCTCTTGTTACTTAGTGTGGGCACGATCCCTGGGAATTTTGAATCTAAAGAGGGTGAACAGAGTGGGGAGGGGCACAGTCCCAGCTGAAAGTTCACAGGTGTGCTCCTGTGGTGATCTTGGCACCATGTCCCTGCCTAGCCGCCAGTCTTCTCCTCTGTGTTCTGGAGGGAGATCCTTTTTTTAACTCCCAGTTCTTGAAATAATAATGAACACATTCCTTGTCATCTCCAGAACTTACAATGTTGTCCTCAGAGACAAATGCATCAGTGTTCGTAATCCTTAGACAAAAGCTGCTTTACACATATGAAAGCATTAGCTTTAATTTCCTCTCTGGGGTGTATGGTGAGGATTAATTAGTTAATCTTGACAGAGTGCTACAATTGGTGAGAGGAATTATCAAAACCCTGGGGAAGAAGTAACTTTGAGCTTAGTCCCTTGAAAGTGTTCTGCTAAGGCAGCTTCCCAGTCTCTCTCATGTCACCAGCCAGCTTGGCTTCTCCGAACATCCCAGGCCATAATGCACTTCCCAAGAGATGAAAAGGTGAAAATAACTTGGGGGGGGGGTGTCGATGGAGAGGGAGATTAATGTACAAAGATAAAACAGGGCCTGAATGGACCTCAGATTCTGTTCTTGCCATTGACCTTGCCTGGGTCCCAGGGGAACCATCTGTGTGAAAGATTCCCACACAGCAGCTGGGTACCTGCACAGAGCTGCCTGCCCCAGGAAAGCAGGGCAGGATCCCTCCTGGGCCACGCAGTGGACACACCTTGAACCTGTTTCGGTGCCCGTAACTGTAAAATAAAAAGGTGAGCCAGATATTTAGGTGTGTTGTGGGCAGATAGAGAAATAGCAAGTGCTTACATACACTTTCACTACTTTGGAGTCTTCATTTACATCCCTCCAGCCATCAGGCCAGAAGGTAGATCATTTCCCACTTAGAGCTGGAAACCCCACCTGGGTTTGAGCCCAGGTGGTTAGGTCCTACACGCCATGCTTTTAACCACTTGTTGCCCGCTCAAGAATAAGACCACTTCATGAATCTCTGTTCACCAAGAACCTTAGGCAGGAGGGAGTATTTTTCAAATGCCAAATGAAATTCTTTGGTGTGTTCCATAGTTTAAGCCTGGGCTTATAGAAATAAATAGCTCCGTTATTCTTTCAGGGGTCTGAACTACTATAGGATACTAAAATAAAGAGACTCCGAGTACAACAGCTTTCTCCTCTGAGCTTTTAACAATTTAAAGTGAGTCACATGTTAGCTTTTAAAACTAGATTGTATCCTTAAACTAAAATAGTTGTTTAGATCAGGTTGCTTTTGGCAATCTCGTTGCAAAACTGGCCAATTACGTGAACTGAAAATGCCAAGCTTATCTGGTTTGCAAAAGCTATTTGGAGACTTAAGTGTGCTAATTTGGGTGGTTTTTCCAGGGAATCTAAGAAGAAATCTAAGCTTGAGAATTTTTATCTAATCTGCTTCCCTCTTTTAATTTATCAGTCAATGAATGGTTGACATTTGCATGACCCCTGGACAGATGATGAGCACTCAGAGTGCCACAGATGACAATTATTTATTTCAGCACCTGATTTGTACTTGGTCTCTTTTTCTCAGTTCTGTTTCTTCTAGAACAAGCAATGGATTTAATAAGCAAACTCTGACACAAATTGTTTCAGTTCAAAGTCACTCATTAAAACCCCTACAGCTCAGGTTTCCTAGGTCAGTGTTTCGCAAGCCTGTGATTTACATGCTTGAGAATCACCTGGGAACCCTCTTAAACTGCAATTTCTGATTCAGGAGGTCCAGGGAGGGCCCAAGGGCCTTTATCTCTAAAAACTCCCAGGTAATGGTTGCTGATCCCCTAGCATGCTTTGTGTGTCTCTCTTAAACCTCATTGGATCAATGAGAAGAGACGAGGAGACATACAAACCAACCTGAGCAGAAGTCAAAAAAGATGACATCTCTGTAACATAATCTTAAGAACTTTGTTAGAGAAGGACTTCCAAGTAATAACAAAGAAATTTGAGCATTGCAGAATACACCTGTAATGCCAGAGACTGAGGCAGGAGCATCACAAGTTCAAGGCCAGTCTGGGCAACTTAGTGGGACTGTGTCCCAAAATTGTTAAAAAAATAAATAAACAAAATAACTGGGGGTCTAGCTCGATGGCAGAGCCTCTTTGGGATCCATCCTCAGTACCACAAAAACCAAAGGAAGTGTGATCTTTAAGAGGTGATTAGATCATGAAGGCTCTGACCTCATGAATGGATTACTGAGTGGGTTTCTGAAAAATATGATGAGTTCCCTTGATCTCCTCCCCTGTCTCACATGTGTGTGCTTGCCCTTCTGCCATGTTCTAATGTAGCACGAAGACCCTTACCAGATGCCAGGGCCTCACTCCTTGACTTCCCAGCTTCAGAACTGTGAGAAATAAATTTATTTTTAAAATAATTTACCCAGTCTGTAGTTTTCTTTTTTTATCATTTATTGATCTTATTATTTTTTAAATACATGACAGTGGAATGCATTACAATTCTTATTACACATATGGAGCATAATTTTTCATATCTCTTTATATAAAGTATTTCACACCAATTTATGCCTTTATACATGTACTTTGGGGGTTTTTTGCATTACAATTTTTAATACACATATATACCACAAATTTTCATCTCTCTGTTGGTATATAAAGTATGATGACACCCAATTCAAGTCTTCATACACGTACTTTGGTTAATGATGTCCATCACATTCCACCATCCTTGTTAATCCCCTGCCCCCTCCCTTTCCCTCCCATCCCTCTTCCCTATCTAGAATTCATCTAATCCTCCCATGCTCTCCCTCCCTACCCCACTATGAGTCAATGTAGTTTTCTTTTACAGAAACACTAAAAGGACTAAGACATAAATTGGGGACTCAAGGACAGGGTGGGGCATTATAGGAACACAAGTGGAGATGTTAAGGGATGGAGAAATGGGGAGGGACCCAAAATGTCTTAAGGCCCAGAGAGGACTCCACAGGTGATGACCCACTGGTGACGGGAAGACCCCTAATTGAAGGGCAGTCACACTCTGGGCTCACAGCCCTGCCCAACTAGTCTGCATGGTTGAATATGGATCGTCAATAAGATCCTTCCCTGATACAAAAGGAGAACTAAACTTAGAGCCAGGGAGATTTCATGATGCTTCTGAAAAGGAGAGAGCCAGGCATGGTGGTGCATGCCTGTAATCCCAGTGGCTCAGGATGCTGAGTTTGGAGGATTGTGAGTTCAAGGTCAGTCTCAGCAACTTAACAAGACCCTGTCTCTAAATAAAATATAGAAAGGGCTGGGGGTGTGGCTTAGTAGGGTCAATTCAAGGCATGAAGAAGAAGGAGGAGGAGGAGGAGGAGGAGGAGGAGGAGGAGGAGGAGGAGGCGGCAGCGGCAGCGGCAAGGGAACTCTAGGGAGGACCAGATGGCTCAGTACTTATGAGCACTGGGTTCAAATTCTACCTCAATCACTGATCAACTGCATATCTTAAGAGCCAATTTGGTTAATCACTCAGTGTACCATTTCTTCATCAGTTGAGAGTGATGTGTAGAAAAATTTTGCATCTACTGTAATATCCACTCTGGGTTCCATTGCTGATTGGGAAATAGCAACACTGAACTTCACAGCTTCCCTGCAGGGAGATATGAACATGTAAGTTCTAACCGATGAAATGTGAAGAAATCTTGTTGGGATTTCTAGGAATAAAAAGCGACAGCCATTTATTCTCTCTTCCTGTTTCCTACTTCCTGAAATAGATGTGATGACTGGTGCTATTACAGCTACCTTGAACCATGAAGTGACCTTAAAGCTATATGCCAAGGATGGTGAAGCAGCAGATGGACATCTTGATGACACCACTGAGTCATCATATCTGGCCTGGCCCACCTCCGGCTGTTTTCTTTCTTTCTCTTTTCAGGGAATTGCTATATAAGCAAATGAACTGCATATTAACTGACACTTGGGTATAACATGAAGTAACTGTTCCAATCGTGTCTTGTGAGAACTAAGTGAGAGGATGGATGTAAAATTCTTAGCTCCTTTCCAAGAACACAGTAAGGCTCAATATTGCTCATTATAACTAGTAAGTGATTGAGAGGGTCAGACCTTAGAGTGATAGTTTTGAGAGCTACAAGGGAATTTAGTCAGCACCAACCCCCACATTCTAAAGATGAGCTGACTGGCCCAGAGAAGCAAGGGCACTTGAACAGGGCACCCAGCCTGAGAGAGGCAGCCCAGGCCTCCTCACATTTGTCTGTTCTAGAACTTTCCTCAAAGCTGGAGAGTGGAGAGTGGCCGATAAGAGAGAGAGAGAGGATCAATGTGTCAAAGAGATGGTCCCTAAGTAATAAGACATCTTCCCACATACACCTCTGAGGCTTCTCATTCAAACAAAATCCATCTAAATTTGATTATTTTATTTGACTATCAGGAAGCAGGGATGGGGAAAAGGAGATGAAGACGGAGATGGGGTTGGCTTCATAATAGATTGTGCAGTTCGTGCCTGGAGGCCTGTGAGGCCACTCAGCACTGAGCTGCTTTGGGTAGAGGCCTGGGAAACCCAGCAGGAAAGAAGCAGCCTTCTCCAGCTGGCCCTTTCCCAGGACTCAGAAATCAATGTTTTCTGGACCCTCTGAACAGTCCCCTTAGGGACTGACACCAGAAGCACATCAGTGTTGTCTTTCAAACTGTGGCCCAACAAACCACTTACCTGCCTTGGAACTAAAAAAAAAAAAAAAAGAAAGAAAGTAGTCCTTTGTCTGACTGAGGTTTCTCAGGAGAAAGGGCTTAGACCAGGTTGCTTGGGTTTGTACGACTACAGAAGGATGACTTGTGGGATGATGTTCATCATGACAGTCCCCATCCCCCCTTTCACACATGCCAATAAAATGCCAGCTCCACAGGCTCAAGGAGGCTTCATGGTAAGTCACCCAGAAAATCTTTCAGGCAGAGGGGGCACATGAAACACTAACAGCTCAGTTAGTGCTGGTGGCCTGGAAGGCTGGGTTGAAATGGATACTGAAGATTAGCAGAAAAGTTCTTCAGCATACTAGCAATGTCTGGCATGGGCCAGGTGAGAGAGTCAGGAGCCCACATATTTGCCATCTTTAGGCTGGGTATCCTAGGATGTGCAAGAACTGTTAGATCTGTAACCACACTAGACCCAAACAGACTTATCTTGTATAGAAATATGGAGCACCAAACTGTGAAATGGGAACATGTCCCTACTCCCTTTTCCCTACTCCCTGTCTCTTTCTTTGCTTATAGAAAGAATGTATTTTATTTATTTTTAATAGATTTTATTTATTTATTTATTTATTTATTCATTCATTCATTTATTTGTTTGTTCATATGTGGTGCTGAGATTTGAACCCAGGGCCTCACACATTCTAGGCAAGTGCTTGATCACTGAGCCACAATCCCAGCCCAAGAATATATTTTAAATTGTATTTGTTTTCATCATCTTTGCACTTGAAGACATTATCAGGTGTTTACTCTGTACCTTTAAAGACGAAGCAAAAATATAAAATGAGAAATGTTACTTTGGTTCAAGAGGCAGCACTGCAGTGTACTAGACCTCCTTCTCCAGAAGCAGTTCCCCTTCTCTGGAAATCCCTGCTCTTCATCCTCAGGACTGAGGCCCCCAACAGGGACTCCTCTATAAGGTCCTATGTTCTGGCTAAATGGCTTGGTGCCGAGATGACTATTATCCTTAAGCCAAGCCAATCTCATCTATTATCCTGAGGATGTAGGACTTGAACTGGAAGTTGCAGCAGTTGGGAGTTAGGAGTAGAGTCTTACGGCAAAGAACTAGAACAGGTATCTCAAACACAACCCCCTACCAGAGTAAGCTTTACCAAAAACCTCCAGTGTTATGGGCTGAAATGTGTCCCCTCACAATTCATAGATTGGCTGGGCATGGTGGTGCAAGCCTGTAATCCCAGTGGCTTGGGAGGCTTAGGCAAGAGGATTTCAAGTTCAAAGCCAGCCTCAGCAATGGTGAGGCACTAAGCAACTCAGCGAGACCCTGTCTCTCAATAAAATACAAAAAGGGGCAGAGATATGACTCAGTGTTTGGGGCCCCTGGGTTCAATCCCTGATACTGCCACCCCCCAAAAAAAAAATGAGGGTAAAGGGCTGCAGGCTTAGCTCAGGGGTGGAGACTTGCCTAGCATGTGCAGTGCCCTGGGTTTCATCTCAAGAAACATATACACAAACACACACACAGAAGGCAAAATTTAACTTGCCTATGGTATTAAAAGGTGGGGATGTTGGGAGGTGATTAGGATTAGATAAAGTCATTAGGGTGGAGCCCCCACAATTGAATCCTGGTAGTTTCCTGAAAAGAGGGAGAGAGATCAGAAGAGACACATATCAACACATGCCTGCCTGTCCCTTACTATGTGATGCCCTGAGCCACCTCAGGAGGACTTTTCCAGAAAGATCATCACCAGAAGTGACCCTTCAATCTCGCACTTCCAGAACCATGAGTCTAAACCAATGCATTTTCATTAAAACTTACCCTGGTAGCAGACTCATACACTCGTATTTGAATCATTTAGTTAAATGAAACCTCCTCTGTGCCTTTTGCAGAGTTAATAACAAATCAGCCTTATGTGCATAAGAGAAAGAGACAGGCTTTGCCAAATCCATGCAGACAACACAGGTTGAGAGCAGGACACGTGCCACAGCAGCCACCTGCGTCCGATGGAAGGGAATGGATGACATAAAAATGGAGAAGAGGCATCCTCCCCAGAAAGGGCATTCTCAGAGCCACAATCCTGTCTCATCTCAGGTCTGTTTTGGCCGGACTCCCCTGTCCATTGAAAGTGCTCATTTCCAGCTGTTCTAAAGAAAGGAGTCGTAATTATTTTGCAGGGCACCGTGCCAGCACAGCCCAGGGCACACTTCAAACGCTGGGTTTCCTCTTTGCACAAAAGAATTTGGACAAAACAAAGCTGGGATGAGCAGGGTCACAGGTTTCTGGACCCTATTGGTCAACTTACACAAGACAAAGGCGAGCCAGAGACTGGCTGTCCATAGCTTGGGGACCTGGGGCAGGGGTGTTGCCACGGTGATGACTTAAGATGACCTACAAAGCTGGTGCTGATGAGGGCAGGAACCCTAGGCATGTCTCCTGAGAGGGAAGAGAAATTCAGAGGGAATTCACCACCAATTGGTAGGATTTCCACGTTTTGTCTGAAAAAGGTATTCCTAGCCCCTCTTGTGTTGGAAAATTGTGTTCAGAACTCTGAACTCTGACCACAGTAGACTTGTCACATCCTGTCAGAGATCATTTAAAATCAGATGGAGATGGAAGGAAGGGAAGTTGAGAGTCAGGATTGTTGTCCAATCCAAGCCTGATAAAAAGCATTTGATAATGGTCTATTTTTAGAGACATATGGGATGGTCATTAGGAGCAGAGCCCAGAGATGGGGCCCAGCTCTGTGACAGGTTTTTGAAAGACACCAGTGTAGAAAAACATTTAATCTCTTGGTCCTTCAGATTAGTTCACCAATAAAAATGAGTAAGACCTGTAGAATTTCATGTTGGGGGTCAGGGGTGGGGGGAAACAGGAAGAGTCTGACTTCATACATTTAGTTTGGAATACTAATTATTTTTCTTTTATTTTAAAGCCAGCTGACATTGTCAGGGAATAACAAGTTAACATTTTAATTTTAATTTATTTATATCTAATTCATGGTTCCTACAAAGGATCACTCAGTGTTCTGATTTCTGAGCCAATACTGCCTTTGAATGAAAATTAAGAGTTTGCTAAGAGAAAGCCAACTCCAGGCAGGCCTATACCCAACCCCAAACTCATTTCTGTATCCAAGTCATTGCTCAGTTCCCTAGTTATAGAAACAATGGAAGTTATTCATTAGCAAGTGAGAAAAGTTCTGAAATAGAGTCAATAGACTGTCTGCTATTCAGCCATAAACAGTTCTCTAGAAATAGGAGTGGAGAGAGAGGAGAGTCAGAGAGTACACCCAAGGGATGCTCTTATCTCCAGCATAAAATCAGCCTTGGAGGAGTTTCAGAGAGTTTGTTAGAACTACAACATAGCATTTCACAAGCTAAATGTACACTTTGGGTTTACGTCACCAAAACAGGAAAAATCTTTTGCATAGCTTTTATCTAACTATTTAGTCTGATTCTCACACCACCTTGAAAAGCCAACAGATAAGGCAGTGATAGCTATCTCCATTTCACGCAAAGGAAACATCTTCCTAGAGAACAAAAAGCATTTAAGGCAGCGTTATACACAGGGCACAATGTAGTCTGAGATTTTGTTGCCACCAAATAGAGCCAGGACCTAAACCCAGGTCCTACAACTGCTGGTCCTATTCCATCAAACCTCACAACATGATTACCACCCCATTCCAAATGAAAATTTCTATTTTAACATAAAAGCACCAGTAAGCTTAGATTACTTATTGGATTGGTCAACTGAAACCTTATAATCAATTCAGTCACTCCATAGTTTACAAAAAAACAGAAGGTGAGCCAGGAACGGTGGCACACACTTGTAATCCCAACTGCTCAGAAGGCTAAGGCAGGAGGATTGTGAGTTCAAAACCAGCCTCACCAACTTAGGGAGGCCCTAAGCAACTCAGAGAGACCCCAGTCTCTAAATAAGATATAAAAAAAGGGCTGGCGATGTGAAAGGTGTCCTATTTACAGAATGCGACTCTGATTAAACACCATCTTTAAGGGAGAAATTAAGTGACCTTAATTTGATTCTGTGGCTTCCAGGTAATTCATAGCACATGTTCCAGAGACAAGACGTAAGGTTAAACCAACTTATCATTTGGGGATTGATAATGGAGACATTAAGAGACGCTTAAACAATAAGAAAAATGTATTATCTCCTACAGCTGGTCCAGAAGTAAGGCAGTTCCAAGGTTGGTCCATTCAGTGACTCCATAATATCATGAGAAAGCCAGGCTCCTCTCCCCATCACATCCTGTATGTCCAGGCCTGGGGTTGGTATAGTACGTTATCATAGGATCCCAACACGCTGCTCCGCATCCAGGTAGCACATCAAGACAGCAGTGACAAGGGTGGGGAAAAAGGAATTCCCCCTCCTTATGCTCTTTTTTAGAACAGGAAAACCATTCCTAGGATCCCTACTGAAGATGTCCCTTCTTGTCTCATTGGCAAAAGTTACATCACATGCCCATTCCTAACCAATCACAGATACAAGTAAGAACTGAACTTAGAATGATCAAGACCCCAGGTCCACTCCTGTCTCCTCTGAATTGTGCCTCCCTGCATTCTCCTTCAGTTTTTAGGAGGGCTCTAATGAGCCTTGGTCATAGGACCCATCAGTCATTATTTTTCAAGTTGAAGGCTATGATCCATACTCAGGCATGAAACTATTTAGTGGGTCATCAAAAGAATTTTTTTATTTAATTGATTTTACTTTTTTTAAAATACATGACAGTGGAATGCATTGCAATTCTTACTACACTTATAGAGCACAATTTTTCATCTTTGTATATAAAGTATGTTCACACCAATTCATGTCTTTATACATGTACATTGTTTTTTTGCATTATAATTCTTATTACACATATATACAACAATTTTTCATATCTGTTTGTATATAAAATAGGTTGACACCGAATTCGCTAAACTGTGGAGCCAACCTAGATGCCCTTCAGTAGATGAATGGATTAAAAATGTGGCATATATACACAATGGAATTTTACTCAGCAATAAAAGAGAATGAAATCATGGCATTTGCAGGTAAATGGATGGCATTGGAGAAAATAATGCTAAGTGAAGTTAGTCAATCTCAAAAAAACAAATGCCGAATGTTTTCTCTGACATAAGGAGGCTGACTCATAGTGGGATAGGGAGAGGGAGCATGGGAGGAATAGGTGAATTCTAGATAGGGAAGAGAGGTGGGAGGGGAAGGGAGGAGGCAGGGGATTAGCAAGGATGATGGAATGTGTTGGACATCATTATCCAAAGTACATCAACAGAATTTTTTTAATGAAAGAAAATAAAATAGAAAATAGCAGAGTGCTTTGCACATAAGGGTGAGGATTGTTTCAGGAAATTTTTCTCCAGATTTTACATATATGTTGTGTATGTGAGTTTGTACAGCGTCGTGATCTTTTTACCACTGGTCACAGTCAAAAGGTTAGGAACCCACTGCGTTGGAAGGCACTTGTGCTAAGGGTAGCAGGCTGCATTGTTCATTCTGGACCCTCAGCACCTGGTGTATAAGACGTTTGATACATGCCAGGTGAACTGAATAGAAGTGATGAAAAATTTGAGATTGGCACTCTGCTCCCCAATTTCCCCTAACAAAGATTAATATATTAAGCTCTTTTCTGGCAAACTTCAGCCAGCTGAGCAGGTCTTCTTTCCCAGCAGCCAAAATAATCAACTGCCTAGTTTTGGCCGGGGATAGAATGGGCATATTTCATACTTCATTTTATTTAATCTTCCCAGCAGTTCTCCATAATCAGTATTGTGACCCCCTAATTTTCAGTTGAAGAAAAAGATTAATTAATTAATTTGATGGAGTCATTGAAGAAGTTTTGGAAATTAGGCTGATCTGACTCTATATTCTCAGCCCTTACTCTCTGCAAATGGCACATGTGCTGGTGGCCATTTATTCCCCTCTGGAGAAGCAGGAGAGGGCACAGCACAGGTTCTGTTTATTTAAGGGTGAGAACTCTTTTATTTGTAACTGGCAGATAATATTTGTACATGGGTAGAGAATAATTTGAAACAGGCATACAGTGTATAATGATCAAATCAAGACTATTTAGCATTTCCATCTTCTAAAACACTTATCATCTTTACATGTTGGGGATCTTAGGGCTCTTCCAGTTATTTTAAAAAATATAAAATAAACAGTTGTGGACTACAGGTAAGGAGGGTGAGAACTTCTTGCCCTCATGTAAACACTTTGGAATCAACTGGACCCTGATTCATCTTGCCTCTCAGAAGCCCAGCACAAGGAGACTCAGCCTTCCTGGTCCACACAGAGGTGCGTGTGGTTCTAGCCCAGCACAGTCACATGAGGGCCTTGAAGCTGTGACTCATGGGAGCTCCCAATGGCCTTCTCAGGGGCCTTCATGCTCCTAGGCCTGGAGAGCATCACCTGAGGGACAAAGAATGTTGCTTTGGTCAATAGTTACCACAGTCTAATGGGTTGCCAGGTCCCTGTGGGCCACATCCTTGGGAACCTTGGCAGTTCTGGTCTTTCTAGCTTAGAGCAATGAGCATCTGAAATCTGGAGTTACTTCATTAAACAGGTTTCAAGTTATATGCTCTTATAGAGATGAGGGGAAATTAAACTTGCCTGGCCTATTGTCTGTGCTGTAAATAACTACTTTTTTTCTCAGTGACATTTCTCCTAGCCCCAGTCGCCCTCTCCTTAACTGGGTTGGAAAGTAGCTAAAGGATTAGTTTTGCCAGATGAAGTGTAAGGGGTCTCTGCTTTCCAAGTATCTTGTTCCCCATGACTCTGGCTCTCATAGACTGAATCTTCAAGTTTCCCACAGTGTCCTTATGTTTCTTAGGTGTATCTGGAGGAAGAGGCCATACAAAGCTGTCTCCTGTTTTCAGTTCTTATCATCACCATTTGCTTTCCAATGATCAGCTGCCAAATAAGTCACAAAATTGATATAAGAAATAGAAAAAAGGAGAAACACACACACACACATACACCTTTAACGTAGCCCAAGCTAGGTGTTGCCCTCTACCTCTCCCCTTTTTAAAACTTGGACATAAGTAGAATGGGTAAAATTGGTTCTGGAGAAGCAGATGTTTTCTCCATGGGAAATGCCCTAAATCCCAGACCTTCTGCAGCTGGACAGAGTCTCTGGCTCAGTGCAGATGCTGGCAAGACCCCTCTCTGGGAATTTCTCCATCCTCTGACAGCCAGTGTGTAGACCGGAACCATGAGAGAGCATGCACTCCTTAGGGGAAGTCTTGGAGTCTGTTGCTCCCCTGGAAGATTCACAGAGGGCAAGAGGTACATCAGAGAGGGCTGAAGACCCTGTCACTCTCCCATGAGTACCTGCCACCACAGCTGCATAGAGTGTGACATCACTGGGGGAGGTGGAAATTAAAGCATTAGTTTCATAATAGCAGTGACATTAGAAGATTCTGAGGACTCTTTTCAGATTTGTCTCAGTGATGCCACATCTGCTACATTTAAGGGGATTTTTTTGAAGATAAATTTATCATCATTGTCAGCACAGTAATCTTCATTTGTCAAATGCCAGAAGGAGACGCTGATGAAATACAGTTATAAGGATCCTCCCTGAAAGGCCAGTTGGTCCAGACATTTCTGCCATAGAAAACTTGCCCCCACACAGAATCAGCTGACCACACGCCTTCACTTAGGCTTGCCTTCAGGCCACACAGCATTGCAGGGTAATTTTAAACTCTTTCTACCGCTGCCCTGTGCTATCTGGATTGCACACTCGAGCAGCCTGGTTCCTGTCTGGTGAACCACATAGAGACCAAGAGAATAAGAGCTAATGTAATTGGTTGAAGTCATTTCCAGAAATACACTATTGGGGACATATCAAGAAGGTATCTGGGTTCTAAACGGAACTCATGGTCATCAGACTAATGGAGCACCCGAATTACTTTGGAGAAAACAGTTGTTCCAAAATCAGATTACAGACACACCACACTCCTCATCAGATATTGAGAGTTCAGGCCTTCATTTTCATTACACCTTGTTATTTCAGTTCATTCACTGTTCATTCTAGAATGAACCTTAACTATTCACAATTCTTATTCATGGACTAACACCCTCAACGGTATAGCTCTTCTGAAACACAGCTTGACCCATGGTGTGAGACCAAAGGAGCAGTTCTGTTTACCAGAAGATCTGGTATTTACAGTCTTATTATTTATAGTCTCAAGTGAAACATCTGCAGCCTCGGATGACAGCAAATTTAAATTGGTGCCAGTGGAAAGAACACATATGCCTTTTAACTGATCAGAAACCAGCTTCCCAGGTCCCTAGTATTTCATGCCCTAATCCTTCATATATATTAACAGCTTTGAAAGTGGGGCAAGAAAAAGCATTAACAAGCAACAAAATGTGGAATCCTTTATTTTTCCATAAAGTGACAAGCAATCTAGAAAATGTAAGCAAGAGGGAGGGAAAGAAAGAGTGAAAGGGAAGAAGAATGAATCACGATGATGTTATTCTGTCCTGACTCTGGACATAAACTCAAGTTGCCCTGCACATTCCCTTCAGGGAGTGACGAGGCAGTGTTGGGACTGATTCTGGGGGAAATTGTGCCTTGCTCTGCGGATCTCAGGTGTCTTCAATACAGTGTCCTCAATACAGTGTAGTCCATTTCATTGTTATGGATCCTTTTTTCTTGTTTCTTAGTGAGGGACTTCCCTTGTTGGTGATTGGCTGGAAATGAGCACATTATCATCGACCACCGACAAAACAACAGGACATCTTCTGTCCCTGGACGCTCACTGGTTACCCATCAATCACTTTATATTGACCTTGAACTAAGATCCACAAAAACTGCAATTTAAAATTTTTATAGGCAAACTAATGGAATAACATCGCATACAAAGCTGATTCTTCAATAATGCACTTGAAGGGCATGATTCTCTGCCACTAAAGGAGCTCTGGGGTTTTTTTTTTTTTTTTTTTTTTTTTTTTTGGTTTTTTTTTGGTCTTTTCACTAAGGGATGAAGGGAAGGAACACTCACTGAGCAAGCAGTGTATGTTGAGCACTGTTTGGGTGCTTTACATGTATTATATCAAATTTAAGTTGCCACCAACTGTAACACACCCATCATTTTATGTGCCACCAGGACAACATACTTCCAGTTCATCAAAGGATGCCATCCGAAGTATATTTCCTGTGAAACTATGAGAGCTTAAGGGTCAGGGCCCCTCACTTGCATGAGCCTTCCGAAGTTCCAGGAGGGGCCTGGGCAATGTGTTCACATGGCCATGTGTTTTTATAAAAAAACAAATTGCAAAAGTAAGATATTTTAACTGCAATCCGTTAGACCACTGTCTCTCCACTCTGACTTCCCCTCTGTCACACTTCCCCTTGTGTTAGGTGGCACTGGAGGGGCCATGGGCAATCTGGTGATTCTACTAAGGGGAAGTTGACTTGGGGAGACATTTACTCTGGGCTCCGTGGGATCTGTCCATGTGGCAGTCGTGTCTGTGCAGCTGGCCGTGCTGGTATAGAAAAGGCTTCACCTCTTTCTACCCCTTTCGGTGCCATCTCCCTGAGGGGAGGGGAGACACTCAGGTGAAGGACTCAAGGTTATGTCCAACATAAACATGTCCCAGGGAGCTCCCCAGAAGGATATGACATGGGTAATAGAAAAGAAAAAAGGTTTGAAGTATATGGAGCCAGAGAATTCTGTGGAAAATTCCTCCAAATCTTCCAACTCATCTATCAAAGAAACTTCATAGAGGCTTTCGCAAATTTGATGATCTTAAAAATTTACACATTACCAAAAATAAATTACAAAGCTGGAAAACTTCTCTAAATTGTTAACAGAAAGCACAAATCTCCATCAAGTGTAGAGAAAGCAGAGTTGTCTAACTATTCTCTCTATAGAAAATAACACAACAGATTCATCGCCATATAGAACACTTTGACCAAAACAAAATCAGACAAAGAGGTAGTATAGATCTGTATCAGGCAGTTAGTTTTTTAAATATTATGTTTTTTAAATTTTTATGTTGTTTGTGACTTAAATCAGCCTTTTAAAATTTGTAATTCATTGTGATTCCTCATCTAAACAAATATTCACAGTCTTACCTTGCATTCATTCATTTGTATTTCTTTTTTTTTTTTTAAGGTTCCCAAATAATATGAAGTTCAAGCCCTATAAACCCCAGACCCACCCCTGGATGCCATTTCAATGTCAGAGAACTTTTTAATATAGAGAATAGAAGTGTATATTTTTGAACTTATCAAATATATAGTGTGTATTATTTCACTTAATTCCATAACAATGACACTAAGAGGTGGGCGTTATTATTTTTCAGATGAAGAAAGCAGGTTCAGAAAGTTGAGAAATTTTCCCAAACTTCAGCTTTCAGGATTAATATTAACATGATTTCACCCACGATGTTCAAAACTCAATGCCACAAAAGGAGACCTATGCTATACGTGGGTGGAAACACTTTTTAAGGAGGTCTGAAGTTCCCCTATCCCCACTGAGTTAGTAAAATGCAGAGTCAGGATTGGAACCACATTTTTGTTACTCTAAACCCTGAAGTCTGACCACAGCCTTTTTGGAAAAGAACTGCTATCAGCCACTTCCTCCTTGTAGAAATTTCTATTTCCTATTAACCTTCCAAAAAGGTATTTCATTTTCACACTGATATGTAATTTTGCAATAAAAACTATCTTCTATTCAGGAGTATTCAGAATTTTTATAAAGGTGCATCCCCAAACTCTCCTCCTACACCCTGCCTCACCACAAGACTTGTCTGAGAGGACTTTGCCATTAGACACTTCTTTGAGTTACAATGTTAAAGTCCCCATCCTTTCAAAATTCACATGTCTGCTTGGAAAGAAAAACTCAGTAAGGAAGCTATTTTTGGCCATTAAGAACTTAACAAGAATGTATAATTCAAAAACAAGAACACCACGGGATTCTTTGGGGGAAAGCAAGGTATGGGTCCTGGTAGGGTTTATTTTGTGTTCTGGTTGGGGCTCAGAAGTAGAGGGTTCTGGGTAGCCAGAGGGCAACAGTGCTGTGGACATTTTCTCTTCCATTCTATCCAGCACATTGCAGTTTTAAGAAACTAATTGAAGCTAGGTGCAGTGGTGCACATCTATAATCCCAGTGACTCAGGAGGCCAAGGCAAGAGGATCACAAGTTTGAGGCCAGCCTGGGCAACTTAGTGAGACTTTATTTCAAAATTTTTAAAAATACTTTTTAAAAAAGGACTGGGGATGTAGATCTATGGTAGAACTCTCTTGGGTTCAATCCCCAGTAACATAAGACAAAAACAAAAACAAAATTAGTTTATCAGTTCCTGATGCACAGTTCCTTTTGGTTATTAAGCCAGCACCACCAAATCCAGTATTTTAGGAGAATAAATACAAGTAGGCCAACTGCCACAGCCACAGTTGGGGCTGTCCATCACTAAGGACATCATCAATGACCACCAGTTTGAGCTTCCTGTCTCCCCTCACCACGATTCACAGCGGGAATTCCCGGGTTTAAGGCAGTTTAATCTGGAGTTCTTGAATCTCCTTGAATTTACACACCAATTTTGTTCCAAGTGTAAGGTGGGATTGCATTTTTTTTTAAGAGAGAGAGATATAGAGAGAATTTTTTAAATATTTATTTATTTATTTTTAGTTTTCAGTGGACACAACATCTTTATTTTATTTTTATGTGTTGCTGAGGATGGAACCCAGAGCCCCACGCATGCCAGGCGAGCTCGCTACCACTTGAGCCACATCCCCAGCCCGGGATTGCATTTTTTTAAAAACAAAGAATTAGAGGGGAGGGGAGGGGAGGGGGGGATAGTAGAGGATAGGAAAGGCAGCAGAATACAACATACACTAGTATGGCAATATGTAAATCAATGGATGTGTAACTGATGTGATTCTGCAATCTGTATACGGGGTAAAAATGGGAGTTCATAACCCACTTGAATCAAAGTGTGAAATATGATATATCAAGAACTATGTAATGTTTTGAACAACCAACAATAAAAAAATTTAAAAAAAAAAAAAACAAAGAATTAGATACTAAAGAAATCTATGAGTCCCCCAGAAGGTTAAAAGCCATTGTTTTAGAACAAAAGTATTGAAACAAAATTAATAAATTCCCAGAGGGATGCTGTTATCGTAAACATAGTCAAACTGTAACAAGATAATGTGTGTGTACTTATGTGATTAAGGAAAGGTTTAGTCATTTAACTGGTTGGTAATGTTTTTAATTTGTTAGATCATTAGTTAAGAATTTCTGATCTTTATGAAATCATTAGTTATTTAAGATTTACTTCCTTAAATGTGCATCTATGACTATGTAGCAAATCCCACCATTATGTACAACTAAAATGCACCAATAAAAAATACAGAAAAAAATCAGATAAATACAAATTAAAACTACAATAAAAATTTGCTTCCTTAAAATGGCCTCAATTATTTACATAATGTTGAAGAATTCATCAGGCTTTCATTTTTTAAATACTAGATCATTTTATTTTGAAAAATACTATCAAGTGAAAATTCTATTTTTGGCCCTCAGTCAGCCTACTAAACAGAAAATATTGAGCTGTGTGGAAATCATCTTACCCCAGTTTCATTCTGACCTTCTATTCTGCAGTTAGTTTTTAAATATATTTTGCTCTATGTTTAGAACTGCATTATTTATTACTTGAACTAAAGCAGTCATTTGTTTCTGTTAATACAAAAACCTCTGCCAAATCAACCAGCTTCCTGAGTCAACAAAAATTATGATATCATTAGGAGTTACTTAAAAAAAAAAAAAAGTTACCTTTTCTTCAGAAAGCAGCTCCTCTGTTTGACCTTCATCCTGCTTCCTTGATCCATCTTTCTCTTAAGTGCCCAAACATTTTCATCTCACATTCCAGTCCCTTTAGGTCCTTGAAGTCCTTGACCCAGGACCTCAGAGAAGAACTTAACTTCAGCATCTAAATCAGGCCTTTCCAGTTTGCGACTTTGAGAGAAAAGATCTGCACTGAGCTTAAGATAAACCTGGAAGGACATGCCCTTTAAGAGGGATGTTTGTTCAGCATTGGTTGCACATACATCCAAACTCACTGCATTAGCTTCTTTCATTGCCACCTGTGGTTTGCTATATTTAGTAAGGGAGACGGCAATTTTGTCACTTTCTACATCATTGGGTTTGGGGCTTGGTTATGTGGGGTTTGGATTTTCCTCTTTCATTTCTGCAAAGAAGATTGTTCAATCCCTCCCCAACACTACTAGCCACAGCGACAATCTGAGGATGTGAGAGTAGTTAAGCCCAAAATTCTTGACATCACTCCTACATTTGGGGAATTTCTCACCTTCGAGGTATTTACCACCTTGTAGTAGAGACCAGAAAAATTGACTTTCCCTGCTTCCTTTTCGGCTGGGCCTCACCCATGTGACCCAAGTTCTGCCAATCAGACATTCTTACACGTGGCTTTATTTGACAGTGAGCCCATGAGGAGGCCAAGTGTGTGGAATCCTGGAATCCTTTCTTAAAAAGGGTGGTAGTGGTGGCTCTCGGGAGTGATGTGAGCTGTGCTACCGGGTCTTGACCTGGTGGCAGCCACAGAGGTCCTTGGCTGACGCATTCCCAGGCTGGGGGTTGTTTTGAGCCTTGTTCTGACCTCTTGACCTCCCAGCCTGACTCTCTGGCCTGCCTGGAGATGTTGAGAGTATCTTAATATCCTTTAATAAAGTCCTTTCACTGCTTAAATAACAGGAAGTGGGTTCTGTTGCTTGTAACTAAGAGCCTTGGCAGATACAGTGCCCACCAACCTTCTCCTCTCCTACCCGGCAGGGTTCTCCTCTTCTCACTGAGCCTTTGTTCCCTCCTGCAGTGAGCAAAGTTTTTTCCTGTCTCAGGCCTAAAATCAACACAGCCCAAACCTGCTGAGGTTAAGGGCCCCTTGTATACACACCTTCCCGGCATCCTATTCTCGCCCTGTCTGGTACTTATCACAATTAAAACTCAATACTTAGTTGGTTAATTAATATTTTTCTCCCCAGAGAGACTGTAATAATTATAATACTAATGACTAACATTTATTGAGTTCTTTCTGAAAACTAGGAAAACTTCTAAACACTTTAAACAGATTATTTCATTTAATCTTTACTACGACCCTGGAGAAGGTATTATCATAAAACCTATTTTACAGACAGAGAAACCAAGATTTATAGAAATTAACAAATCCTAAGTCACACAAAAAGTATCTGTTGGAGCCAAAATTTGAACACAGGAAATCCAAAACCAGTTCACCATCACACACTTAATCCCATTCCTTTC
This sequence comes from Marmota flaviventris, assembly GCF_047511675.1. Taxonomy (NCBI): domain Eukaryota; kingdom Metazoa; phylum Chordata; class Mammalia; order Rodentia; family Sciuridae; genus Marmota; species Marmota flaviventris. The sequence continues at coordinate 59,850,126 of NC_092508.1, forward strand.
TCTCTATCATGGGAGTCTGCACCCCAGAAATTGTAATTATCCATCCACTTTAATCTTATCTGAATTAATTTATTTTGGATGTTCATTTTGTGATGTATGTAAATCACTTCATTTGATGTGCATAGCACAGCAATATATTATATAATTTACAAATAAATAAAATGGATAGGGAGGGGTAGGGAGTGTGGCTCAGTGGTAGAGCCACAATATGTGTGGCTAATAAGTGTGAGGACCTGGGTTGAATCCCCTGGACTGGGAAAAAAAAGGGAGGCTCAATTTTTTTTCCCACAGGGATAGCTATGCTATGACTAAAGTTTAGAGACGGCTGCGCGTGGTTACAAGCTCTTTGAAAGCAGGACTCTCGCTCACCAATGGAGCCCCAGCAGCTTGCACAGCACCTGGTACAAAGCAGGTACCCAGTAAATACATGATGACTGAAGAGTGTCCCTCACTCACAGTGACAACGTTAGCACTAAGAGAAAGAAAGCTCCAGTGTTCTAGATAGGAGCCCGATATTTTTGTATCCAGGAACTCTTTCTTGCTGGACCCCTCTCAGATTCTGAATCTAAGACAAGATGTTTTCATGCATGACTGTAGACTGTGCACTTCCAGCAGAGAATGTTCAGTTGAGCAAAACATGTTGCAGCATGAAATGTCCAGGATTATTTTGCATGGATCTGATGTCCCTGACAATGAGGCAGGGTGGAGGATCAGTGAGGCAAGGGACAGTCAGATTTGCAGAATCATTGATGGAAACTCAGCTCAACCTGGTTCCTCTTTCTGCCTCTGCTGATCTCCCACTCAAACAAATTTGAGCTCCTCCTTTCTCTGCAGATACAAAGACTTGTGAAGGCTTGAGGGTGGGGGTGGGGGTGGGTGTGCCTGAATAAGGGAGAAAGGAAGGGGACAGCAGGCTGTTTCTCAAAGACTGACAATTTGAGAATATGGCCCTTCTTCCTTCTCTGGTGGAAGGGGGTGGGGGATGGGTGAAACTACAACACCACCAAACAAACTCTTGTGAAGTTGGAAATAAATTAAAATCGCCATCTAATGTGGCTGAAATCCACATGGATGTGGATTTCCCACCAGGACCTTGAAAATTGCCCTGAACACAGGCTTCTGCACCCTAAAGGGCATTTTTCAGTTGTTTTTAGAATTCTGCATTAGCTGAACTGTTTTTAGATAGATTTGTGGGTTGTTTCATCTTTAAAAATCTAAGAAATGGAAGGCTGGGTGGGGTATATCAGCAGCCCTGAGCAGCCTGTAGAAACATCAGACCTAACCACCAAAGAACTTCCGGGGCTGGAGCCCCCACGTTGGGGAGATGGAGCCTCACCAACACGCTCCAGCTACATCTGCAGGCCCAGGTGGGACACTTAGCAGGTCATGCCCCCTTGGAGTTAGCCTGACCTGCCAAAATCAACCCTGGAGCCAACAAGGACCCACACACTAGGCTTCTATTGGGAGACTTGTCATTCTTCTTTCTTCTTGGAACTTCATCCCTAAACCAAGGTGGGCGGCTTGGGGACATAAACTGCAGACAGCCTCCTTCCGCTGTGCTGCACAGGAAGAGGCAATTAACTGCTGCAGAGAAGGGCTGGGTGTGGATAGAGACCACTCCTGCAGCTGCACCCCTTTGTGTCTGAAAACAAATGAGCTACCTCTTCTGTGAGGAGTTAGCTCCCAAGGCAGCTCCCCCGCTGGGCCACCTGCCAGACTCATTGCTCACTTATTTAAAACACATGAAATTTGATGGAAACTATGAATACATTTTTACATTTTATTTCTCATTGACAAATAATAATTGCCAATATTTATAATGTATATGCATATGTTACAAAGGAGTAAATCAAGCTAATTAACATGTCCACTGCCTCACATACTTAGCATTTTTTGGTACATTATAGTGGGAACATTTAAAATCTGCCCTCTTAGCAATTTTGAAAACTCATTTACATTAGTATTATTAACTATAGTTACCATACTCAGTAAATGTTTAATGGTACTTTAAGGATACCTTGAAAAACATTTCAAAAACCACATTTAAAAAAATTTTTTTTAGTTGTCGATGGACTTTTATTTTTATTTATTTATATATGGTGCCAAGAATTGAACACAGTACCTCACATATGCTAGGCAAGTGCTCTACCACTGAGCTATAACCTCTTCCCCATAAAACACATTTTAAAGATATTTTCTGTACAAACATGTATTCAATATGCATAATCATTGCTATGGTCTGATCTCCCCCCAAATTCCTATGTTAAAACTTAATCCCAATTGTGGTAGTACTAAGGTGAGGCCTTTGAGTAAGTGACTAAGTTAGCAGGACCCCATGAATGGGTAAGAGTCAGTGCCTTTAAGAAGACTGGAGGGAACAAGTTTAGGCCCTTTCTGTTCTTCTGTCTTCTGTGTTATGAGGACCTAGGAACAAAGCACCATCTTGAAAGCAGAGAGCAGCCCTCATCAGATACTGAATCTGTTGGCACCTTGATCTTGGACCTCTCAGTCTCCAGGACTGCACAAAACACCTTTATGTTCTTTATAAATTACCCAATCTCAAGTATTTTGTTACAGCAGCACAAATGGACTAAGATAACCATCAGCTATATGCCATTTACCTGCAAATGCCATGATTTTATTCTCATTTAATGCTGAGTAATATTCCATTGAGTATATATACCACAGTTTGTTTATTCATTCATCTATTGAAGGGCATCTAGTTGTTTCCACAATTTAGCTATTGTGAATTGTGCTGCTATAAACATTGATGTGGCTATGTCACTGTAGTATGCTGTTTTTAAGTCCTTTGGATATAAAACAAGGAGTGGGATAGCTGGGTCAAACGGTGGTTCCATTCCAAGTTTTCCAAGGAATCTCCATACTGCTTTCCAGATTGGTTGCACCAATTTGCAGTCCCACCAGCAATATATGAGTGTGCCTCCCCTCTCCCACATCCTAACCAATACTTATTGTTGTTGGATTCTTAATAACTGCCATTCTGACTGGAGTGAGATGAAATATTAGAGTAGTTTTGACTTGTATTTCTCTAATTGCTAGAGATGTTGAACATTTTTTTCATATATTTGTTGATTGATTGTATATCCTCTTCTGAGAAGTGTCTGTTCATTTCCTTGGCCCATCTATTGATTGGGTTATTTGTTTCTTTGGTGTTAAGTTTTTTGAGTTCTTTTCATATCCTGGACATTAGTGCTGTATCTGAGGTGCGTATGGTAAAAATTTCTCTAGGCTCTTTATTCACCTCACTGATTGTTTCTTTTGCTGAGAAGATTTTCAGTTTGAATCCATCCCACTTATTGATTCTTGATTTTATTTCTTGCACTATAGGAGTCTTGTTAAAGAAGTCGGGGCCTAATTCGACATGATGATGAATTATCTATTATTATGAGATGCCTTCAGGTTGGGGGAGGCGGGTCTTAACCAAACAGCTCTGGAAAGGCAGGTTTAAAACCCTTCTCTTTATCAAAAAAATCCTAGGTATTTCTGCTCTGGTGGCATGCCCCTGACCTTCAGTACCTTGATTCGTCAGCATTCTAGGGATACCTGAGGTAAATGCTATACATGTCTAGACTAACATTAACAAAGGAGATACCACCCCCATAAGCATGACAATGGCAGTGATTGCTATTAAAGGACTCTATAGTAAAAAATGTATAACATGAACCATGGTTATAAGACACATATGAATTTTATCAAATTTTATAGTAGCCACATTAAAATAAGCCAATGTTAAAATTAATATATTTTACCTAACCCCAAATACCTAAAATATCATTTTAACATATCTACGTGAAAAAACTGTTGAAACACTTTATATTCATTTCTTCATGGTAAGTCTTTGAAATACAGTGTATACTTTCTACTTGCAGCACATCTCAATTTGGGGTGCTCAGTAGCCTTTCTCCTGCCCAGGGCCACTCCAGAGGAAGGTGAAGATTAGCTAGCTAGAGGGTAGAAGTCAATAAGCAAGTTCTCTTTCAATGCTAACAATGTTTTAGTAGTCTCTGTTTGCAGAGATTTTTTTTTTTTTTTTTTTTTTTTTTTTGGCCAAAGCTAGTCCCATTAAGATTCAAGGACTTCCTTGCTTGAGTCTTCTGCAATTTTGGTGAAGAAAAACCTGTCAACCTTCCCTGAGTGCTTTCGTGTCTCTGACTTACTTAATAGTCTCTACTGACTCTGTTCCATGATCAGGCCCAAACTTTCAAAAACCTTGAGATTTATATAGGAGTATGGGACCCCAATCCTTTGTCTCCATGTCTTTCTCTTCAATTTTCCATCTTTTCTGACATACAAAGACCAGGGCCCACTCAAGACTCCAACTGCAGATAGTCACAGATTAGTTAGAGATTGTAGGAAAGGGGGTCTATGCCTAGTTTAATCATGCCTTTTTCTCCTGCCCCTACTTCTTTTTTTTTTAAACTGTTGTTACTTTTTTTTTTTCTGTTGTTATAACTTGTTAAGGAAATCACATTCCAAAAAAGTTCCTAGAATTCTTCTCTATTGGCCTTTTAATTGGTGGTAGTGGTAATGGGAGGTGGTCTTTGAGAAGGCAGGTCAGAATTCCAAAACTTCAAACTTCAAAAGGAGGGGCCCTTCTGACACCTACTCCCATGTATGAACTTGTCTCCTGTTTTTTAAAATCTGAAACATAATTTGGGTGACTAATATCCCCAGGGATAGGCCAGACGCTTGGTTCCTTCCAACTCCACCCAAATTCTCAAGTGGGTCTTAAAAACAGGCTGTAGGAAAGCCTGTGCTGGTTGTTTTTAATGTGCCAGAACCTTCAAAGCCGAGACTAGGTGATCAGCAGAATCCTCGTCCTGTGTGAGCTGGCCTTGACACAGAGGCCTTGGAAGACAGCTGATGTGGGGCTTGATGTAATCCAGTGTCCATGGAGAAAGAAGACAGCTCAGCCTTCTGGCAAATGTCTTAGCCAGAGAGAGAGAGAGAGACAAGTGTCAGGATTTTAGAGGGATGGGGAGGGGAAAGGGGTAATAACTGCAAAGAGAAAAGAAAGTAGGTGAGGAGGGCTCCTTGGGAAGATTAGAAACAATCTTCATGGAACATCAGGATTTATTCCATAGAAACTATGGAATCCTGGCCTTGGAGCCCCATTGGTCATGTTTCCTCTACTAATTTCAGCTCCCCAAGTTTCCCTCGCTTGTTGAAGTCTTGGGAATGCTAAGTATGGAAATGCCTGAGACAGGCTGCAGAGCGGGAGGGGAATCCGTGACTCCTCTTCAGATGTCTTCTCTTAAACAATGCTTGGTGGCACCAACGGATCAGCAATTTGACATTGTCTTCCTGCACTGGGGCCCTGTATTTCCTTGGCTCTCAGCCTCACCATAGGCCTCAAGACTTTAATTATAGAGAAGGTGAATATTTTGCATCTGTCTGGAGAACAAGTCAGGCATTTTTTTTCTGCTCCTTTTAAATCCTGGGATTTTCCATCATTAGCCATCAAATGAATTCTTAAATAGTTTCCAGCTAATCCCTGTCTAGGTGATTCTACACACACACACACACACACACACACACACACACACACACACAGAGCAAAGCACAGACTTAGCTTGAAGCAGCTTGAAGTAAGTGGCAGGCAGTGCCTTATTGACAGCTGCAATTTTGAAATCTTTTGTTCAAAGAAGAGGAATTTCCTGGGGGTTTTCAAGTGATAAACAGACAAGAAGGCAAGGGATGCCATTTTCTCTGGTGACCAGGTCCCTGGTCACATCACCCCTAAGCTGTGTGGAAGGGTCATCTTGCTCCATCTGACTTGAGATACAGTCACTGCAGTGGCTTGGAGGTCTCAGGCCTATCACCCCAGAGGTGCTGCATAGGAGGGTGGGTGGCATGACAAGACAGATCACTGTTGTCACAAGCCTCAGAGGCTCTGTTTTCTGGTCAAGAAGTCATTCTATTTTTACCTTTCACAGCACTATCAGCTGTTAGTGGGCAGGGACCTGATGATTTTTAAATAATTTATTTGGCATCCTCAACTCTGGATCTAAGAAAAACTGCTAACACAATTCATGGTTTTTCCATTTTAAAAAGGTCCCATGCAGAAAGCTCCCTTCAATCCTAGGTTTGCAGCAACTGTCTTTTAAATGGGCCATCCACTGATAAATGGATTTTTAAATGTAGTTATTCATACAAAGAATATTATTCTACCATAAAAAGAAATGGGGGGGGGGGCACTGGAATTGTAGCTCAGTGATAGAGTGCTTGCCTAGTACATGTGAGGCTCTGAGTTTGATCCTTAACACCACAAAAAAATAAATAAATAAATAAATAAAATGTATTGTGTCCATTACAACTAAAAATATTTTTAAATAAAGAAATTCAGCACTGATAATATGCAACAGCATGGATGAAACTTGAGAATGCTATGGTAAGTGAAAGAAGACACAAAAGGCCACATATTATATGATTTCATAAAAATGCCCAAATTGGCAAATCCATAGAGATAGAAAGCAAGATTAGTGGTTAGAAGACTAAGAATAGAGAAATAATGCATGACTGCTAATACGCATAGTGTTTTCTTTTGGGGTGACGAAGATATTTTGGAACTAGAATATAGTGATGGTTGGCATAAACATTACTAATGTCAAATTTTATATTATGTGAATTTGTTTAAAGCCTGGGTTTAAAAAGGCAGGGGGATGGGGTTGGGGATGTGGCTCAAGCGGTAGCGTGCTCGCCTGGCATGCGTGCAGCCCGGGTTCGATCCTCAGCACCACATACCAACAGTTGTTGTGTCTGCCGATAACTAAAAAAATAAATAAATATTAAAAAAAAAAAGGCAGGGGGAATATGATGTGTCAAAATACATTCTACTGTCATGTATAGCTAAAAAGAACAAAGAAAAAAATTTTAAAGGCATGGGGAGGGGAACCATCCTTACTCTTATCTTTAGCAGAGGTCTTCATTCCTGAATTTAGCCTTAAATTTTCTGCTTATTAAAAGCTTCCCGGAATTAAACTTCCAAAATAAATAAATAAATAAATAGCTTCCCAGAATCAACTGCCAATTTTCCCCAATCAACCCCATAAGGGAACATTTGATTAGATAGACCAGTGCCAGACAGCTTCCATGTACCTTGACCTTGGTCAGTATTAATCATCGAAAGGCTGCTGTCTCAATACAAGCCCACAAAGACTTCTCACGAAGGCAATGCAAAGCAGTTGGGTAGAGATGTTCTTCAAACCAGGGAACCAGAAGATTTATTTCACCCTGGGAATTTTCCTTCACTGAACCACAAAGTGGTTCAAGGACCTATGCCTTTCATTACACCGCCCCTTTTGTTAAATGTGGAGACAGATATGCTGGTACAGGCACAATAGAAACATAAAAACCTGTCAATAGTGTCACCTTGAGGAAAGGACAGGAACAGGGAAATTTCATTTGTTATTTTGTATTTTAAAAAACCATTTAAAGTTTCTAATCATGTACTTTGACTTTTGTGATATATTAAATATATTGATATGTTTGGATATAAACATAGCTAATATATAAATATAAAAAGTACCAGTGAAGTTACTTGATTCTCTCAAATAGGTCTCGTTAGGGGAAAAAAAAAAATCAATTAACTCCAAATTAAGAGACATCAAGCAAAGCAACTCTAACTTGGACACTTCAAAAATGTTAAGGACATAAAGAACAAAATAAACAAAAGTGCCAGGGAACTGTTACAGATTAAAGGAAACTAGAGAGACCTGAAAAAATTTGCAATGTATGAGCCTTGATTCGATCTTGGATATGAATTTTTTAAAAAATCTATGAAGACATAATTGGAACAACTGAAAATGTTTGATATGGACTGCATGTTGGATAATGGTATTCTAGCAGTGATCAATGTTAAAATTCCTGGATGTGATAGTGTAAGAAATGATGGGAGAATAACTTTGCTTTTAGGAGATATATGCTAAAGGAGTAAAGTCTTGGTATGGTGGCCCTAACTCTCCTGTGTGCATGTGTATATGTGCAGAGAGAGAGAGAAGGCAAATATGGGGTTTACATTTTTACCTATAACTATTCTTAAAATGAGAAAAGGAAATTCTGATCTATACTATAGTAGTTGCAATAAAAAAAAAAAAAGAGCCGAAGCAGTAATATAAAGTTTCAGTTCTAAACCACCAAGCAAAAGTTTTAGTATGGTTTCCTTTACCCTTAATTTAATTATAAAACCGACATTCCCAGCAAACAGGGATTTGCTCTTCCCAGAGATCTCCCTGTGGCCAGCCCTGTCTGTCTGCCTGAGGAAGTTGCCAGCAGCCTCCACCCCTCCACCCTTTGCCAGCCAATCTGGGCCCAGGCAGAAGCAAGGCATTTGGAGAGGCAGGTTTTTTCAATAGAATTATATTTTATGTAGCCTACCAGATCCCCATTCCTCCCACCTCGTATATCCTTCATTTTTACACATACACACACACACACACACACACACACGCATGCACTTTTTTCTGCTCATACCTCTGATGTTTCAGGGGGTTGATTTGGTAAATTTAGACCCCTGCAGTAATTTTGCCTCAATATAACAGATTCCCTAACTGTGGAACAACCTATTAGAGGTAGTTCCCCAAAAGGCAGATAAGGCTTTGAATCCAAGGTCTACCATTTTTGTGTGTGTTTTTTTTTTTTTCATTAAAGAAACTACTTAACCTCTTTAATCCTCAGCTTCTTCATCTCTAAAATGGGGTGGCACTACTCATACTCAGTAGGGTTATTTGCAGAGTTAATAAGACTGTGCATGCAAAATGTCCAGTACATTGAAAGCACACCATAAGTGAGAGGGCAATTACTTTCTAAAAACATTCTGTTTTGAAGGAATCTGACTATAATGTATGAAAATCAAAGATCACTTTCAGAAGTCACCTTAATCATAGAAAAGGGATTATTTAGTGAGGGATTGAATTTTTCCTGAACGATTCAATATGAGCAAAAATCATTGAAAAATGATACTTTTAAAGGGCAAACTTATTACACAATGACACTTCCAAGGTTTATTATTCCTAGTATTTAACTACTTATCTTTTCAATTTTCACACAAAGCTAATCATTAATATTATCGTAATTCTAGAAGTAATTATTTTAAAAGCTTTTGCTGTAATAGCTGAAGCCTCTCTGGCTATTTCTGGTACCGAAGAAGGTAAAAGTGTTTATTTTTTTAGGACTGACATAAAAGAGATTGATTTTTGATGCCAAGAAATCACTTAGCATTCATATGACTTCAACTTCACAGTATCTTGGAATATGTTTATCCTTAATAAAAATTCTTCTAGAGGCAAAATGCCAACTCTTTCACCTCTCTCATACCTTCCCTCGGAAAACAGGGAGGGAGGTTGGAGACAAGGTCATGACCTAAGCTCCTTAGTGGCACAGACCAACACTTTGGGATGTCATCAGCTGCCCACTCATGAGCTGGTAAACACTTCCGGTCCAGTTCTTCTTAGCACCTCTTGCCTAAAGGATATCAGACCTACCTTTCCTGTAGAGAAACTGAGGCACAAAAGTGAAACAAAGGTCTCTGAGCTCGGGTCATGGGATCCATCTTTCATCTTGTGAAATATGAAGGGTTAGCAAAGGATCTGCATGCTTTCAAAACAACCTCTACCAAATTTCACCTTGAGGGAGGTAGTATTTTTTATAATCAGCCCTAAGTCTACCACATATGAAGAAAAAGAAGTTTGTTTTTTTTTTTTTTTAACTATTATCCAATTAACATTTAGTTAGTGGTTTTTTAGGAGTTACTGTGAGCTGGAACAGTGCTAGGCACTGTTAATCATTTTACAAATAGTAACTGACAACAGTCCTTATGATGATCTTTTATTATTATCCCCATTTACCGATTAGAAAGCTAAAGTGTGAGGGGTTAAGTCTATTTCCAGAGTTCGTGGAAACATCCCTAAAACATTTTGTTAAGAAAACTGCAGAACAATATGTAGTATGATCTCATTTTTATTAGAAAAAAATTAAGTGTGTGTGTGTGTATGTTATAATGTATAGAAAAAGGCTTGGACAGACATACTTCACTCACTGTCACTGATCACTTCTGAAGAGGTGAGTGGTGAAATGGAAAAGGATAATAGGGTTTCCAGATTTTGCGCTTTTTACTTCATGTTTGACTATTTACGAACAAGAATATTTCAAGCATCCTATACATAATTTTTTACTCCAGAAAACTCAAATAAAATGAAACAACTACAGAAACAAGCTTACCTTTCCTCTGAAGGCAAAGAGAACTCTATATGTGATTTATTGCTTCAGTAACCTCCATCAAAATGTCCAAACATCAAGGCACAACAAGCAGATTTCATGCAGAGTGCTGTGTGTGTGCTCTTATTGAGTCTTCAAAAAATCCTGAAAAGATCTCCCGATCTTCAACCTCATGTTCTTGCCACCAGAGTTGGCTCACCTGGCGCAATCATTTCTGCCATCTTAAATGCCAACAGCTGGGTGCAGTGTGATTGGATATTAGCTCCAGAAACAACCTGAGAGGTCATCTTCTCCAGTCATCTTACCCTCAATCCTGGCTTTACATTAGAATCACCAGGAGAGATTTTGTAATCTACCAATGCTTGGGTCTCATCTCAAAACAATTAAATCAGAATCCCATTGAGCAGGGTTCCAACATCTATATATTTTAAAAACTCCTCGATGATTCTAATGCACAGTCAGAGTTGAGAACCAATGCTTTAACTTTTAGGATGCAAGTAGGTGTCAGTTCAGATGCTAACACCAATTAATTGATAGAGGTATTAGCAGGCCATCTGAGAAGGCCCAGGAGAGGTTTTCTGGACTTAGAAGGAGAAAGTGCTGTAAATGGAGAATGTGTAGGCAGAGATCCGTGTTTGCCCTGGGCACAGGAGGGGTGGTGGGTGGCACAGGAAGGGTGGGTGGCACAGGAGATCTGTGCCAGCAAATCCAGATGTAGCCCACCTCCTTTATTTTAAAGATGAAGAAACTGAGGTCAGAGAGTTTGTGTGGTTTACTATCATAACAAAACAAGCTAGTGGCAAAGCCAAATCTAAGCTCACTTCCCCTCACCTCAGTCTGTTTGTTAATAAAACATAGTGACTTCTAACCCAATTCACAATCCCCAGGAAGACACAAGACAAGCCCTGTGATGAACCCCACCGTGCCACCACACACCAGCTACTTCATGTGCCCACATCCAGTACCCTCATGTCAGGGCCAGACCCTTAAGTACCTACTCCTCTCCTCTGCAGTTGCCATTCAGGTTGTCCTTAAAGAGAGCCAGAGAGAGAGGGTTGCAGGGCTGGAGCCAGGAGCTGCAGCCATATCTTAGTTCATTACTAAGCCAGGGAGAGGCTGCTCAGGAATGCGCCTGGGAATGGGTGGGTGCGCTGCTGCCTCCTGCATGTCCCGTTCGAATCATTGCCTATCTTAGTAGCCGTCGGGGTGACTCACATCTGTGTGTGTGTATGTGTGAGAGTCAGGGATCTGTCATAAAGACCCCATGAGTCACTCACTTCCTGACCATTGCACTATGGAGACAGCTTCAGGATGCAGGAAAGCACAGGAAAAGAGCCCTTTGGCCAGCAGTGGGTTGTGTGTTTCATTGCATTAATTTTTTTTTTCACTTTTTTGTTTTTTTGTCTCTCTAAGGCAAAAAAAAAAAAAAATGAAGAATTCTTTGACTTCTTGATGTCTGTTTCTTTCAGAATCCTCTAAATATAAACAGAAATAACTTTCTGAAATTTTTATTGTCATTGTAGCTGCAGATGGAGAAGCAGAGATGGCCAAGAATTGTTTCCATTGAGCAAGGAAGTTCACTTTGGAGCACTGTCAGGCTGAGCGTGAGGCTCAGGCCCAGAAGCAAAGTTTGGGCCCTGCAGGTGGAAGAAGATGCACAAGGTAGTTAGGGTAGTAGACATGCTTCATTCACAGGTGGCTCCAGCTTCCACCCCCGGCCAGTTCCATTTTGCCCCCCTGCAGCCATTTCCATAGCCCCTTTTTATTTGCAGGCCAAACAAAGAAGGCACACAGCCAACAGATTACATAAGTGGACTCTAGTTCACAAGAAAATATTTCTGACTTCTACTACACACTGACCATAACATAGCCGATTCACAGCCTTGGCTACATATTAAAAACATAACATAGCCTGCCAGAAATCCAAACAAGGGGGCCTAACTATAGACATTTTGGGCCTGCCCCCAATAAGTACCAAACCCAATACACAAAGAGGCACCAGTTTGTCAAAATCCAATTTTTTCCCCAGGTGGGTTAGTAGGGACTTTGAAAGGCAGCTGACCCATGAGCCAAATTATGTCTATGCAGTTCCCTACCTTGAAGCTTTTTCTGGATGATCAATGAAAGAGAATCAGGGCAAGCTCCAGGCGTCCATGTTTTAGACCACATGTTTCCATGGCTGTTCATACTGTGCCTCACCAGACATCCATCTGCAGGTCAGCTCCATCTCTGCATACCTCTGTAGGAGCAGGAAGACCATTTGCCTGCAAGAACTGCAGCTGCTTCTATTCACAGTCCCAGCTCACTTCCTGTGTCCCCCCAACCCTGGCTCCACAGTAAAGATGCTCCAGAGAATTAGAAAGATATTCATTAGTGAGAATCCTGTTGGGTGTTTAGCCTAAATAAATATTCTTAACCTTGGGTCCAGGGACATCATACCCCATGGTAACCATGATCATCAAAAGCAGAATAATCTTGGGATTCATAATTTATGAATTCAAAATTCATAAATTTTGAGCTCAGACTATGAACCAACCAAGATGGGTGTTGTACAGAATATGAAGACATCTGAAAGGCATGATCCTTTCCTTCAAGGAGCTCCCTCTGCTTGGGAAGCTAGGACTCCAATATCAGGTCTCAAGTTATGTGAAACTGCATACAGGGCCCAGCTTTTATACTTGGTGAAAGAAAGCACTGATACAGTGGGGTTCTTCAAGAAAGACAGCTTCAGGGAGATGTTGACTCCTGAGATTCTCAGGGGTTAGCTCTCTTAAAAATGTGTGCATGACCTTATCACAATACCAGACCTTAAATTGTACTAAATTATCCCACTCTTGACTTATACCCAGAGGACTTAAAATCAGCATACTACAGAGCAATAGTAACAAAAATGGTGTGGTACTGGCACAAAAACAAACATGAAGATGAATAGAACAGAAGAGAAGACACAGAGACAAACTCAAATAAATGTAATTATCTCATACTAGACAAAGGCACCAAAAACATACATTAGAGAAAAGATGGCTTCTTCAACAAATGGTGCTGGGAAAACTGGAAAACCATACATAGTAGAATGAAGTCGAAACCCTATCTCTCACCCTACACAAAACTCAACTCAAAGTGGATCAAGGACTTAGAGATTAGACCAGAGACCCTGTGCCTAATAGAAGAAAATGTAACTGTCCACTATGTGAGCTTAGGAACTGACTTCCTCAGCAAGACTCCTAAAGCACAGGAAGTAAAATCAAGAATCAATACATGGGATGGTATTTTTTTTTTTTTAAAAAAAGAAAGTTTTCTTCACAGCAAAGGAAACAATCAAGAACGTAAAAGAGAGCCTACAGGATGGGAGAAAATCTTTGTCACCTGCACCTCAGCAAGAGCATTAATCTCCAGGATATATAAAGAACTCAAAAAACTGAACACCAAAATTAAAAAAATAAACAATCAATAAATGGGCAAAGGAACTGAACAGGTACTTCACAGAAGAAGAAACATGATTGATCAACAAATATATGATAAAATGTTCAACATCTCTAGCAATTGAGAAATGCAAATAAAAACTACACTGAGATTCCATCTCACTCCAGTCAGAAATGGAAATTATCAAGAATACAAGAAACAATAAATGTTGGAGAGGATGTGGGGGGAAATGTATACTTATTCATTGCTGGTGGCACTGCAAATTGTAGCAACCTCTATGGAAAGCAGTATAGAGATTCTGCTCAGAAAACTTGGAATGGAACCACCATTTGACCCAGCTATCCCACTCTTGACTTTACCCAGAGGACTTAAAATCAGCACACTACAGTGATGCAGCCAAATCAATGTTTATAGCAGCTCAATTCGCAATAGCCAAGCTATGGAACCAATCTATGTGCCCTTCAGTAGATGAATGGATATGGGAAAAGTGGTGTGTGTGTATACACACACACACACACACACACATACACACACACACACCCACCACACACACAATGGAATATTACTCAGCCATAAATAAGAATGAAATTATGGCATTTGCCAGTAAATGGATGGAACTGGAGACTATCATGTTAAGTGAAATAAGCCAGTCCCAAAACACCAAGGCCAAATGTTCTCTCTGATATGTGGATGCTAACGCATAACAAGGGACAGTAGGAAGGGGAAGAATAGAAGTTCATTGGATTAAACAAAGGGGAATGAAGGAAAGGGAAGGGATTGGCAATAGGAAAGACAGTAGAATGAATCATACATAACTTTCCTATGTTCCTATACAAATACACAACCAGGATAACTCCACGTCATGTACAACCACAAGAATGGGATCTTAACTTATACTCCACATATGTATAATATGTCAAAATACACTCTACTGTCATGTGTATCTAAAAAGAACAAATATAAAAAATTTAAAAATTTAAACTTAAATTTAAAAAATATGTGGCCTTTGGGAAGTCAGTTATACATCTGACAATTTTGTAAATTTCTGATTTTTGATCTCCATGAAGTGGGCTTCAACCATATACTCCCAAGCCCAGAGTTGCTGACCAGTGAGGCTGGTCACCCTTCACCAAGCTGAAACATCTCCTCCCATTACCAGGGAACCCTGCAGCCCAGCAGCCAGCCAACTTCTCCAGGACCAGTAGCACCATCAGAGGCCTTGCCTGCTGATCCACTTCCACACCTCATTGCTCTCCAGCCACAGAACAATATGCTGGAGCATTTCAAACAGCTCCCACCAAACACCCTGATGACATCCCAACACAGCTACAAAGGAAATTAATGGTTTCCCTCTCAGGATTTAATTTATACAAATGCAAAAACCCCTGTGAACACTTTCCCATATTTGTAGATCTCCTCTTGCTGTTGTTTTTTAAATACTGTTCCTTGGCATGAAAGAAGGGAAATGATGCAAAAATAAAACCCCCTTTTTAGGACAGGAACAATTTGGTGGCAAATTGTGATCAAATTTCTTACAGTAAGTAACTGTAAGAAACAGTACAACCAGTGACCATTTCAAAATGTAAATATGATCAAGTCCCATGCACACCTTCCCTAAACATAGCCTTTCATCAACCCTGAATGACTTCCCATCCTTCTTAGGGTAAAGGCTAAACTCTTAACAGGGTTTACAGGGCTTGTCTATCTGTCCCTGGTGCCTCCCCAACTTCATTTTGCATCTAGCTGTCCTTGCCCACAGTCATGTGCCCTATTTCTTTTAGGTCTGTGATTAGATCAATTTCCTCCACTCTTGGGACCTTTATACATGCTATTCCTCATTCTTAGAATACCATTCCTAAAAAAAAAAAAAAAAAAAAAACGAAAAGAAAGAAAGAATACCACTCCTGCTCAGCCCTTCATCTGGTTTAACCTAGGATTCTTTGACTCCCTACATAAATACAGCTTGCTCAGGGCACACACTGCCCCCCATCTCACTGACAATCTTTTCTAGCTTCACCATCATCCCACTTCTCCTCATGTGCTAAATTAGGCTAAGACCTGTTCTGTCACTTTCCATATTTCCTGTGAGCATCAAATGAGATGTTCTATGGCATGTCAGAGAGAAAGAACAGATGTCTCTTCCATCTTTTAGTGTACTTCCTGTACTGCAGAGACCGAAAAGCTAACATCAACAGCTTCCAGACTCCCTTGCAGCTATGTTTCCAGTCGATATAGGTTCAATCAATCATATGTCCTTTTATGGGAACTGAATGTAGAAAGCTGAGAAGACAAGAGTATGGGCATGAGTCATACATTCTGCTAGTGCAGATCAGATCTGGAGTTACTTGGCTCTGGAGCCAACAGTACTGATCTCCAACTTAAAACAAGAGTCATATATTCCTTCTTTTCTTAATTTTTTTTTTTTAGTTGTAGATGGCCACAATGCTTTTACTTTATTTATTTATTTATATATGGTGCTGAGGATCGAACCCAGGACCTCACACATGCTACGCAAATGCTCTACCACTGAGCCACAATCCCAGCCCAAGGGTACTATATTCTTACGATAACATTTCTGGCAGTGGCCTCCTGTAGCAGGTGGATGCTTCTTTAAAGGCTAGTTCCACATACAATGATGGAAGTCACCCTGGGAACTCAACCTGAAACCTGTTCCTTTAGCTCTACTAGCCATGTTTTAAGCACCTAATTTCCTATATTACATCCCTTTTTGCTCAAGTTCCTTGAGAGGTTTACATTATCTGCAAAGCAGGGTGTCTGACACATAAGAGAAAGTGCTTCTGGAACTAGAAGCTGCTGCTTATGATTACTCATGAAGGTTTCAGAAAAGGCTGAGAAGAGTGAGTGCCAAAGAATGCGCAGACTCAGGAAAAGCAGACAAATGGCCACCCTCTTAGAACCAGTTTCCCAGAGTCAACAGGCATTTTTTAAAGGTAATTTTCTTTTTATTTTCATATCTTTATTTTGTTTTGTTTATTTTTTTATGTGGTGCTGAGGATCAAACCCAGTGCCTCACATGTGCGTGACAAGCTCTCTGCCACTGAGCCACAACCCCAGCCCATCAGGTATTTTTAAAATACAAACTTTTGGGCTGGGGTTGTGGCTCAGTGGTAGAGTGCTTGCCTAGCATGCGTGAGGCACTGGGTTTGATCCTCCACACCACATAAAAATGAAATAAAGATATTGTGTGTCCACCTACAACTAAAAAAATAAATATTAAAAAATATAGACTTTTGTCAAATTTAAGAGTTTGTTTTTGCAAATAATGATTCATGAATAGGGAAGGGCTGTACTCAGAACCAGAAAAGATTCCACAAGCTCCACTCTGTAATGTGGACAATGAGTATTCATAGACAACCTCAGGAAGTAAATATGAACAGATTGGTTACAGGTAGGCATTTCCCTATTTGGACACATTCTGATTAGCTGGCTCCCTGTGATTGGTTAACACTCTGCTGCTTATGATTGACTGAGACTCAGCATTTGTTGTACTCCTAAATTAGGTTTTCTGTTTGTCACAGTACTATGTTAGATTGCAGTTCATGACATAGGAATTCACAGTACATAGCCTCAGGCCAGGGTCTCCTGCTTATTTAATTTAATATCCTATAAATCCAGAATCTGCACTTGAAACATGGAAGTGTCTCTACAGTCCCCATCATTGTGGAATCCAGCTCCCCTTCTACAGCCTCGTCTTTCCCTGTCAGGAAAGCATGAACAACGTGACATTTACCACTTTGAGAGGACTTTCTAGAGTCAAGCATATCTCCGAGTGGCAGAGACATTCCTTTATCAGGGGGAAATCTGAGTCATTCTAAATAGCCCAAACATACCTCTCTCACTTTGACAAATACATCCTTTATCCTTGATGGTTGTTCATTCTGTAGTCATTCCCACGTCTGTGAGGGAGGGAGATAGAGGAAGCCGGCTTTCGTGTGGCTCAGGCTTTTCACAGAGCAGGGCAGACCATTCCAGCACCCAGTAATGCCAGTCCCCTCAGAGGCTATTGGGGTGAGTCCCAACAGGATGACAGCATGAAGGTCTTGCTTCTTCAGCACATTTTTTTCTCCAACTGTCTATAAACTCTGGCTCAGCTACAGAGAGCTCAACTGGAATGCCCTGGGTGTGGCATCCATGCACTTGAATGGAAAACCTGAAGTTCAGAGAGAGTGGGGGGTGAGACTGAGACCCAACTAAAATCACCTACAGCCCTGAGCCTCTGATTATTTCCCTGGCTCATCTAACCATCCCTTAAAGGCTTGTGGCAATCACTTACCAGGATAAAAGAGTCTCAGTTAAAGAAGCTAGCAGGGAGGAAGGAGTGAGGGAGGGATTAAGCACCCAGAGCCTAGAGACGTGGCTCAAAGAAGTGGCAGGGGAGAGAGACAGAATAAATCACCACCAATGAAGCCGTGCTTCTTTCTGATCTATATGAAAATGAACTTGTGTCCCTTCTGAGTGGGAACTGTCCTTCTGGCTGCAACCAGGAAGAAGCTCATCTGTGCAGCGAGAGAGAGTGGGTGCTCAGGGAGCTGTGTTGGAAGCATCCCTCCTCAGACAAAACTCAGAGCCCAGCTGCCTTTGGGGAAAGGGTGACTGAGCTGTAGAGCCCCGTGTTTCACCGGGTTTTGGTCCAGAGCTGCTGGGCTATATTTGTTTCCCAGGGCTTCTTGAATGATTTCATTCCAAGAAAGGAATATGTTGAGGCTTAAAAACAAAACAGCAAAGCCACTAAAGGCTTCTCATCTTCCTGATTCCCAGCCTATTGTTCCCTCTTTCCACTGTCTGTGTCAGGTTAGGCAGGGTTTCTATGGGGTGAGGGCACGCTTATAACCAGGGTCTGCCTGCAGCATATTATTGAGAGGTCTCCTAGGAAAGAGCCCCCTGCCTTAGGAGAAAGAGAGTCAAACAAATATAACCTGGAGCAAAGATGGCACCCTGGAATCAGAGGACACAGTCCCCATGAACTTACAGTTGCATGCTAAGAAAGAAGACAGCAAATAAAAGGGGAAGAGCTGTTGAGCTAGAAATCCTGTAAGCTAGAGAGAGCAACGCCTCATTTTTCTGAACTCAAGAAACAAAGAACAGCTGAGAGATGAAAACAGGGGCTCCCAACTCAGCAGAGAGGCCAGTTGGGGTCAGCCCATTGAGAGACTCCTCCAGCCCAGCCAAAGCGCAGCAGCCAGTAGCACAGCAAGCAAAGCAGTCTCAGCCCAGTGTGGCCCTGGGGCACTAGGCTGCAGCTGCAGCAGCAGCAGCAGCAAATTCTAGCAGTGCTGGGAGCATGGCGGGGGGGGGGGGGGGGGGGGGGGGGCGGGGGGCAGACTCAGCAGGAGCCCTCCCCATTGACCAGAGTCAGAGAACTGTTCAGGCCACACAGGGTCACCCCTGAGGACTCCCTAAGACAACAAAAGTGACCTCAGGGAGGCAGAAGGACCTCAGTAGGTGAGAACAGAGACAGAAATATTATACTGTTAGTGTTCCATGAAAGCCCCAAGATGGGTGTGCCCTAGCATACACAAGGTACAGGCCGTGGTTTAAGACCATAATATGAGAAATGATTCAAGACTACTTCTGTGCTGACTTACATAGATTTAGGCCCTGTCCTGATATGGAGTAAAAGGAGAACGCTTTCCACTGAGGAAGTTAAGAGAACTACTCAGAGGATATCAGGCCTGCCTGGGCCTTGAAGGGTGGGTGGAATTGGAGAACTGGGCAGAGCAAATGACAGACATGAGAAGAAAGCAGAAGTGCAAAAGTGGGAGGGACTTCTAGCAAGAGTCAGAGGCCTGGCCAGCAAAGGGAACCAAGCATCTACAAGCAGAGTTGACAGACCTGGGCAAAGGGTTTCTTCCAGGGCAACTTCAGCATTCCTGGCACTGAACTGTCTTAGCCTCCCTGTACTTACATTCCTTGTAAAGCAATACAAGAATAATGACAATTTCCAATTACTTCTTACTGGTTTTAGAAAATTCATGTACTTTGGTGCGAGGTGGTGCACACCTGTAATCCTAGCAACTTGAGAGACTGAGGCAGGAGGATTGCAGGTTTGAGGCCAGCCTAGGCAATTTAGCAAGACTTACTTAAATAAAAATCTAACTATTAAAATAAAATTTTAATTACCAAACGCAAAATTTTAAAAGGGTTGGGGAATGCAGCTCAGTGGTACAATGCCCCTGGATTCAATCTCCAGAATTGCAAAAGGAAAGGAAAAGAAGGAAGGAAGGAAATTCATGTACTGATGTCCAGAAAATAATAATAATAATAATGTCTTTGGAAGGCAGAGGAAAGGTCTATAACTAGTTTTTCTAAAACACTAAATGTTTCTAGGATCACAGACAGACCCTTTTGAGGCTCTGTGGAAAGTTATGGGCTCTTATCATGAAACACAACTCCACGTATTAACATAATTCCAAAATGCTGTATATTTTCAGGGATTCCTGGAATGTAAAGTACATCATGAGTTCTCAAAGATCCATGATTCCCTAATAGAGAAACTACAATGATTTTTTTTCTTTTTCTTTTTTTTTTTTGGGGGGGGGGGAGGGGGCTATTTTACATGACAGTATGATACATCAAAGAGCCAGAAGTATCCACAGTCATTTATTATCAGGCACTAGGATGAGTTGGTTGAAAACACACACTTTTTTTTCTTTCACATTTTTTATTGGTACGTTATAGTTGATGGGATTTGTTGTTACATATTTATACATATACATGATAGAACAATATAATTTAACCAATATCACTCCCCAGCACTTCCCCTCCTACCCCTTGGTCCCTTTCCTCTACTGATCTCCCTTTGATTTTCATGAAATTCACTCTCACCTTTCTTTTTCTTTTTCCTCTCTAGTTTCTACATACGAGAGAAAACATACAATCCTTGACCTTCTGAGTGGACTTAATTTCGCTTAACATGGATGATCTCTAGTTCCATTCCTTTTCCAGCAAATGACATAATTTCATTTGTCTTTATGGCTAAATAAAATTCCATTGTGTAATGTACCACATTTTCTTTATCCATTCATCAGTTGATGGACATCTAGGCTGGTTCCATAGTTTGGCTATTGTGAATTATGCTGCTATAAACATAGGTATGCATGTATCACTATAGTATGACAACCTTAATTCTTTGGGATAAATACCAAAGAGCAGGATAGCTGGGTCATACAGTGATTCCATGCCTAGGCTTTTGAAGAAGCTTCCTATTGATTTCCACAGTGATCATACTGATTTTAGTCCCCAAAGTATTCCTTTTTCTCCACATCCTCTCCAGCATTTATTATTATTTGTATTCTTGATGGCTGCCATTCTGACTGGAGAACACTCATTTTGAAGTCAAGCAGGCTGAGGTTCAAATTCCAATTCTGCCACATGCTGTGCAGGAATTATCTCCAAGATACAAATTAAGTAATGAAAAAAATAAACATTAATGGCATGCATAGTGTGCTGACAATTGTGTTTAAAAGAAGAAAAAAGATATAGGTGTTCCGATGGATGCATGGACCATCTTTGAAAGTCAAGAGAGGAAAAAAGAGAGGTTGTCTCCAAGGAAAGATTCTGAGGAATGGTAGCATACAAGCAAAAGAGTGATTTAATTTTCACTCTAAACACCCAAATATTAAATGGTGTACTATGAGTATATGACTTATTCAATTTAATATGAAATATTAAAAAGCAAATTTAAAATGCTATCGAAGTTTAGGTTTCAGAAGAATGCATGAGCACATTTAGGTTTGTTCTGCAAAGCGGAAGCATGGTAAAGGTTTTGGTTTAGCTTCAAGTATTTCCCCTGTGCTTGGGCCTTTTTTTCACAAATGCCTCTTCACAGAGGTCTGTCTCCATGGCAGCTAGCCCAGGCTGCCCCGTCTCTCTTTGTGGTTCTCATTCAACTCTCTCTCTCTCTCTCTCTCTCTCTCTCTCTCTCTCTCTCTCTCTCTCTCTTTCTCTCTCGCACAGAGTCAAATGCAATTGAAGAACTGGAATTTTCCAGAATTCAGGAGAACTCTAAGTGGCTGTACCTTGAGAGAGTTTCTCCAGGCAGGCTGTCAGGTTATTTCCCACTGCCACCATAAAGGGGGGAGGGAGGGAGTACATCGGAAAAGAGAAACCATCACTCCAAATAGAATGGAAATGAAAGCAATGCAAAGTAAATAGCCGAAAATTTCACGAGTGTCATTCACTATTCACAAAGACTGTTTTTAGACAACATAATAATCCACTACAACATTTATTCTGTCTGCAGGATTATTACAGCACAATTTTACCTTTCCATCTTCCATGGTGTCGTGTGATTTCTTTAGCAGTCATTTTTTGTCTTTCCCAAGTTTGGGGTTAAGATTAATCCAAATGATGACTCGGGGATGTGAGGTGGGTGGGGAGGGGTTGGCAGCCAGAAAAATCACGACAGAACTCTCGTGGCCTCGGCCCCCCTCGGCTCTCACAGATCTCATATCACAACTCAGCCAGCCTGTTCCTCAGCGTGACCCAGAATGGCCTGGACTCTCTCCCCTCACCCCCTCCCCTGCCTTAATGAGGTCTTGCTGGACCACAGCAACTTTTGCTCATCTCCCTGTGGCATCCACAGATCAGTTCAGGAAGTACTACTCGGACCCCTGCTGTGGGCCACACCTGTTCAGGTGGGAAGATCGGAGATCCACTCCACCTGACTGGGGAGGGCCATAGAGGGAGGAGGGGGCAGGGTTACTCTAAGAATAAATAAGCGATAAGGAAGAACCAGGGATGTCACAGGACCTGATAACTTGAGCCCATCCTCATGGGAACCAAAGCTTCTGAATATTCTGAACTGAGGTGCCTTTAGAGACATCAGCAGCAAAAGGTCTCCAGTGTCCTTTTGTCTGGTGACCTTCCATGTGTCTGTTTCTAAACAGAGCTGTCACTCTCTACATGTCTGTTTGATGTTTTTCTGTCCCCATGGCTGGCCTCCCCTGTTCACTCAGTTTTGCTGATTTTTTTTTTTTTTTTTTTTTTTTTTTGCCAGGGATTGAACCCAGGGGCGTTTAACCACAGAGCCACATCCCCAGCCCTTTTTGTATTTTACTTAGAGACAGGGTCTCCCTGAGTTTCTTAAGGCCTTGCTAAGTGGCTGAGGCTGGCTTTGAACTCATGATCCTCTTGCCTCAGCCTCCCCAGCCTCTAGGATTACAGGCATTCGCTATTGCGCCCAGCAGTTTTGCAGACTTCTAACTCCAGGGATTTATCCATGATTTGGCTGGCTTTGGGTCCTGGAACTACCTCTAACATCCTTTCACTTTTTTCCCCTACTACCAACCAAACTTATTTCAGTGTTTGAACGTCAAACTCCAAGTAAGAAGACCAAACTGGCCAGTTAACTCTATGGGTAGGCAAGGTAAGTCTTAGTCAGCCGATGACTTAGCGGAGCTTAGGTCACAGTTCACCCCTAGCTCATGACTAGCTTGGTGATACTTTTCTGCCTCCCCTCCCTTTTCTGGGCCACTATGAGCTTTCTCAGTGCCTTTATGCAAATTAGGAAAGGACCCAACCTGTGAGCACTTGGCTTGGCAAGCCAACTCTGTGTAAACGGGAAAAAGGTGTCCTTCCTTTGAGCTGAGACAGCCTCATGCCAGTGCAGAGCCCAACAAGTAGAGCTAGGGCTATTCACGACTCTGCCTGGACCTCTGTGCAGTGGATAAACTGTTCAACCTTATGGGGCAGCCCTGATCACCATCCAACAAGGTCTACCCCGATAAGATTCCAAACAAAGCCCACAAGAAGTACTTATTGATAACTTTTCCGTTTCCTTGTGATTTAAAAAAATTTTTTAATAGAGAGAGAGAGAGAATTTTTTAATATTTATTTTAGTTTTCGGTGAACACAACATCTTTGTTTGTATGTGGTGCTGAGGATCGAACCCGGGCCACACGCATGCCAGGCGGGCGCGCTACCACTTGAGCCACATCCCCAGCCCGTGATTTAAAATTTTGAAAGCAGGATTTCATTTCCTCATTTTGCACTCCTTTGTAACCTGGCAAGTTTGCCTCACGATAGCTCTTCAGATCTGCCCTTTAATAACTGGGAAACAAAAACATCAGACCAGTCTTTTCCACACACATATAGTCCAAATTCTTATCCCAGATTCTAGTGAAGAAACTCTGGGGAATCCTCTGTGTCAAAATATGGCAGGTTTGAGATGCCAGCATTTTCAGATGCCATGGCTTTAGTGTGGCCTATTCTCAGCCACACGCAGTGCCCACCCACGTCTCCTTCCAGCCTTTCTTCAAAGCAGCTCCCTTCTTGCCTTTGTTCTCTGTCCCTTGGGGATGGTCTCTTTTTGAAAAAATGATTTCTATCATTATTGAACATAATTGAAGAATTCTCTGCCTTTGAGATCCAACAGTCATCTTAACTAAAGGGATTTATTCATGCCGCATATCGACATGGAGCGGGCATGTCTTAACCCTTCAGAAGGCAAAGTCCCTCCTTCTAAGCAAAGGCTCCACCAAGTTTTAATATTGTGATGTAAATAATTACAGGTGTCACCTCACTGACAAAATTAATAATAAGTTTTTTGTTGTAGATTAGACTCTCAAATACCTGAAGTGGTTTTGAATGGGAAAGAGAAAAATTAGATGGGAACTTCAAAGAAGATGGAACACTGGAATCAGTAAACTTTGAAATTAAACAAGAGGAAAAAAGGCTGTCCTTAATGGCATTAAAGGTAGCATAAGTCTTTCATTATATTGTCATCCTCACATCTGGCACAAATAAAAGGAAACTCACTTTTTCTTTTTTATTCAAGCTATCAAATATTATTTTCATTTTTCTGTGTTCCTGTCTTATCTTTATCTATGTGTATACATAATGCATTTAGAGTCATGGTCACAGATCCCTGGTTAAATTTTGCTAGATTTAAATCACTCTGACATGAAATTAAATTCAAGTCAGTGTGAATGGAGCACTTACTATTACATAAATAGGCTACTTACTATTATATAAAAAGGCTACCAGGTCAGTGTTGCCTGGTAGAGTTATTATTTCTTACACATGTGTACCAGAGCCCAAAGCAAGATAGACTATAGAGAGGACAGGAGGTAGGAAAGAATACCAGCCCTAAGAGTCGGGAGCCCTGGGCTCTGATTCTCTGTCAGTAACCAGCCTTGCTCTTAGGCAAGTCTGCCTCTGTGGGCACATCAGTTACCTCCACTTAAAATGAAGAGATTGGACTCAATGCATCATTTTTAAGTTCTGTTCCTCAAAGGCCTGCAAGAAGATCCTGGCGAGAGGCAGGGTACTAAAAAACTGATGTCTGTGCAGGAAGAGCAGCACATTATTCATATGCAGATTTCTCTCAGGGAGGCCAGGACCTGAGGCACCTGGTTACCAACAATACAGGTTGCCAGAGACCAGAGGAGGGCATACCTAGATGGAACACAGTATTTGGAAAGAATAGGAAGGGAAGCAGGAAACAAGGAAGAGCATTTCAGAAAAGGCTTAGCAGCACTTTCAGAGTCCTAGCAGATGGAACCCATTTAGGCTGAAGCTGGGCCTGGGAAGCACAGGAGAAGGTTGTGAGTAGGAAGCAAAGGCAGGCAGACAAAGATGGAGTTGACAGGTAAAGCACAAGATCTCCTCGAAACTCCTGAGCAAGGGAATGACATGCTGAAATTGGTACATAAGGAAGATTAGTCTGTCAGGTTTTCACAAAGCAAACATTTCTTGATGCTTATGAGGTGCCTGCAGCCAACTAGGAATACAAAGCCAGAAAAGGCAGCAGCTGCCCTTGAGGAATCTGGCAGAGGGGAATGCAGAATGGGTTGAAGCAGGGAGAGAAAGCCCTGGGGCCAGAGTGAGGAAGTGGCATAGAGAATGGTGGAGGAAGGAGAGATGAAAAGACATTGCAAAATAAAAACTAACAGACTTGGTTGCTGGCTGAATAAAGTCACTCAAGTAGGGGAAATAACAATAGTCATACCCGTTTAACAACAAATACAAGGAGTTGAGATGGGTTAGAGGATAAGATAAAAGGTCCACGCTTCATGTAGGGTTGTTCTGTTGTGCAGTAATATAAAGTCATTTAAAGGAGCATAAAGAAGTAATTGACGATGCATTTGAAGTCTTTGCCGCAGTTATGAGATTCACTCTGATTAGCCCAGCTTAGGTCATGTGACCACCTAGGAACCAATCAGGAAGGTCAGGGACTATGCTGCCCCTGGTTGTCTCTGGGCTGAGTGGTAAACTGCACTCCAGCACCAGAAGAAGAGGCAACTCTACCCAGAGTGAAGGAGAGGATGTGTCCCCAGAAAGAAATCAAACTACCTCTCCTAAAGCAAGGGAAATGGATGTTAGATATTGAAAAGCACTAAGAGTTCTTTAAAATCTTTTGTTGGTTTTGCCTAATATTTGGAAGGACTTTGTAAATGGTCTCAAACATGAAATCGAAATCTAGGTAAAATAGAACTAGACATGCAGTTTAACCAGACTGGCTGAATAAGAGATTTCCTTCTTTTTGCTGACTCCTCAAATTAAAGAAGATTAAAGACAAAAAGAGAATTCCATTTGGGAGTCCCATTTGATAATGTGGCTTCACCATGTCCTTTCCCTGTCCTTTCTAGTGGGTCTTTAAGATAATTTGGAAGTAAGGAATGTATTTTAGGAGCACAGCTAAGGAACACGAAATATTTTGTTTGTTTGTTGTTGTTGTGTTTTGTTTGTTTGTTTGTTTGTTTTTTGAGATGGGGTCTCACTGCATAGCCCAGGCTCATCTCAGACTCTTAAATCAAGCTGTGTTCCCGCCTCAACCTTCTGAGAAGCAGGGACTATAGACACATGCCGCAGCACCCAGCTCCTATAATCTTTAATATGATAGTTTTCAGCTGGGCATTGTGGGACATGCTTGCAGTCCCAGTTATGAGACTGAGGCAAGAGGAACTCAAGTTCAAGGGCAGCCTAGGTACCAGAGAAAGACTCTGTCTCAAAAAATAAATGAATAAATTAAAAATGCTAGCTTTCAGACCCAATCAGTGAGGGTTGCCAAATGGGGTTGCACAGCTTCAGAGAACAGCTCTCACTGCAAATTGAGAGAACATGAAAACAGTGCCCCCTAGAGTTGTACAACAGGCTAGGCCTGGATTTAGAAATTCTCCTTCATATGAGAAAAAGTCTCCACCTGGACACAGAGAATCTTACTAATGACAGTCAGAACCTCAATTCCATAGCTTGGAGCATTCAAAAGCCACCCCACATTCTATAAAATGCCTAATCTGACTTCAGTAATACTTACTTCTGGACCTTACAATGTCCTCTTGATATTCCCTGCCCCTCAACCCACTTGGCTTGTCTGAGCCTGCTATCTTGGTTCTATCCTCTATGAATGTCTATGAAAATTTTATTCAATCCAAGTATCCTTTAAGATAAAAAACTTTACCGAAGATTTAAAATTGTTGCCCGAGAAAGAATTATATCACATATCAAATATAGCAGGTTAGTAAACATTCCCATGAGACTTTTCTGTTGTCCCAGCAAATTCTTCTTTAGCAGACTAAACCTACTCCTCTGTCTCCCATGCAGCCTTAAATCTTTCCCTAGTCTAGTGTCTTCCATCTATACCCTCTTTAATACCAGAACCATATCATCTTTTTTTAATATTTATTTTTTAGTTGTAATTGGACACAATACCTTTATTTATTTTTATGTGGTGCTGAAGATCGAACCAGGGCCTCACATGTGCTAAGCGAGCACTCTACTGCTGAGCCACAACCCCAGCCCATATCATCTTCTTTTAAAAATTTTTTTAGATGGATACAATACCTTTATTTTATTTGTTAATTTTTATGTGTTGCTGGGGAACAAACCCAGTGCCTCACACATGCTAGGAAGCGCTTTACCACTGAGCCACAACCCTGGCCCCAGAACCATATCATCTTATCATAGCTCTATAATAAGTCTTGAGATTAAGTCATGTAAATCTTCCAAATTTTTTCTTTGTTTTGACTATTCATGATTCTTTAGATTCACATATAAATTTTAGTTTTGAGTTTGTCAGTATCTACTAAAAAAAAATCCAAGGCAAAATGTTATCTTAAGATAAAGTTTCTAATTCATGAGAACAGTATGTATCTATTCTTTTTTCAGGGTTAAGGACCAAACTCCAGGCTTTGCACATGCCAGGCCAGCAATCTGCCACTGAGCTAAATCCCCAACCCCATGTATCTTTAGATCTTCTAAAATTTCTCTCAGTAGTATTTTGTATTTTCAACATTTGGATCATACATGTATTTACTAAATTTAATTCTAAATATTTCATAACTAAATATTTATGCTATTGTAAGTGGTGTTTTTAAAAAATTCTTATTTCTGATTGTTCATAGCTATTATATAGAATTTATTTTTATGTGTTGACCTTGTGTCCTGCAACCTTGCTAAACAAGAGGCAAAATGTCACTTTGGAAACAGTTTGACAGTTTCTTACAAAATTAAACGTATTTACCATATGACCCAGCAATTCTACCTTTAGGATATGGAAACATGTCCTCACAAAGACTGGTATGCAAATGTTCATAACAGCATTCTTCATGATAGCCAAACTGGAAAAAGCCAAGTGTCTATCAACAGGTGAATAAATATGCAAGTTGAAATCTATCCATACAAAAGAATACTACTCATCAATAAAAAAGAACTAACTTCTAATACATGCAACAACATGGATAAGTCGGATAAGTCTTTTAAAAAGTATTATAATGAGGGAAAAGGGCCAGACAAAAGAGGGAATGTTATATGATTAAATATTTCATATTTTATTTAATTTTATATAAAATTCTAGAAATTACAAATTTAATATATAATGACAGAAAGTAGATCAGTGCTTACCTGAACTAAGAGAGGGAGCAATGAGTAGGAAGGGGCATAAGAAAACATTATGGTGAAATATAAATGTTGTGTGTCTTGGTTATGGTTACCAGGTTGTTTATACTAGTCAAAGCACATTGAATTGTGCATCAAAATGGATGTGCTAACTGCATGTATATTTTACCTCAATAAAGCTGAAAACTGCTTTGAGAAAGCAAGAGGCATATATGCAGCAAAGAACAACTGAACTTCAAGAACAACAAACAGGACAGAAAAAAAGCAAAACTTTCTTCACTAAATTGTTAGCCTCTAAACACCACGCCATGCAATAGAACTTTCCACCCTGTCCAGTACAGTAGCCACTAGGCACATATGGCTGTTGAGCACTTTAGATGTGGCTGGTATACAACTAATAAAATAAACTGTAAATTTTATTTCATTTTAATTAATTAAATTTAGATAGCCATGTGACTAGCGACATCCTATTAGACAGTGCAGTGAGGATGGGAAATGTATGTCCTATATCTCTAAGTGCCTATTACCAATCATGGGCCTGGTAGGAGCTGCTCAATAAAGGTTGAAAGAGGTGAAAAGTAAAGTAAGATTCAAATAAACGAACAACACTGTCGTTGTCCCAAGGATTGTAGAAAACTGAACATCAGATGATGGAGTCAGCAGACTCAAGATCCACGTTCCTAGGGGTCCCTTGGTTCCTCTTCTGTGAAAATGGAACTTATATAGTCAAAACTACAGACTCCACACTGTTATGATGAGGCTTACATGAAAGAACGAAAGGAAGAAAGACAAGTTTAAACTGCAAAGCATTGTGTGAATGGAAGCTCCTGGACATACAAACAATGCCGTGACCATGTCTGTCACCACAGTAGGATTTTAAGGATGCCCTCACAGAGCCACAGGAAGAGCCTCTGTGCCCACATACTTTGGTTCTATTTTGGCTTTGACATGCTAATACTGCAATCTCAGTGGAGTATGAACCACCTGCGCTGCGGTCTCATAAACCTTCCATTTACATATACACTCATGACCTTTCCTATCCTGGGGCCACTTTACCGGTATTGACCGCTGATTTGCAAGGGAGCTTGCTTAGCAACTGCATAGGAAATGATGTCTGCCACTGAGATGTTGGTGGCTTGCAAGGATAAAAGAGGTAGCGACAAATTAGAGAACCCCACAGTGAATTACAATCGCAGTGGATCTAGGAACAGAACCTAGAGTCCTTGTTTGCACCCTCTTCGGTTCCAAAGTTGTCCTGCTATCTCCAGTAACTGCTGGATCCTCCCTCCGCTGCTGTCTTTTGTCTTTGAAAGCTGGGAGACCGACAATGGATTATTATCTGTGCATGCAGGTGTTATTGAAGAGACCAATTTGTGAACAATGGCCCTTCCCACGTTGTCCAAACAGAACGATTGCTCCGCAGCTGTTATTTGCAGAACCTGTCACCGTTTGCGGGGCTGCTGCTGAGCCGCCAGCTGTCCCGGAGCGCTGCTCGCCCGGCGCCACCCGGCGCCGCCCACCGCTGACAGCGCTGTCCGTCCCTCCCCGCGCAGCTGCCCACCGCTGGCCCGCGCCAAGTGCCAGGACTGTCCCGACGACGCCCACGGGCACCGGGACCGCTAGCTACCTCGGCCTGCCTCGCGTACTAGCCCTGCCTCGTTCCTAGCGAGCCTCCCATCCCAAACCACATTCAACAGCAGTTGCTTGGGAAGCCTGATAGGATGCGAGTTTAAAGGACAGATACTGTTGTGGACAGTATGCAAAATGTGCGGTCTAGATGTCAGGTGAGGCTCTCCTTGCCCTGTAAGATCCGGGTGCAATTGTCATGAGCCCACCATGTCCCCGAATAATCCTGCTAATTCCCAGGGGAGTCGGTGTCCTTTCTCACCATCACCCCAGGACATCAGCAACCCTTTCACAGTTTCCCTAAGTAAGTTTGCCTGCAGTGTGAAGTAGTTCCTGAGATTTCACCGAAACTGAAGAGTTTCCATCTGGAGGGAAAACATTTTTTTAAAGTCATATGGCTGTTTAAAAAAACCTTTATTTACTTTTAAGTGGTGCTGAGAATTGAACCCAGTGCCTCATATGTGCTAGGCAAACGTTCCTCCACTTGAGCCACAACTCCAGTGTAAGGAGAGAACACATCTTGATGGACACTTTCAGCTCTCCTCCCTACTGGCTTCCCATCCCTACATCCCTTAGGTTTCACCCATCTTCACCTCAGAGAACTGCAATTTCCTTCCCTCTACCCCATTACACACCAAGAAACTTGCCTATCTGCTGGCCCTTCCCCCAAGTTTCACTACTCAGTTCCTACCAAGGATCTTCCAAGTGCCAGGGCTCCCTCTCCTTCAAGGAAGAAGCACTGTTTTATTCCTGGTACAAAGACCTTCAGTTCCCTGCTGGTGTCCTGCTGGCGCCAGAATGTCTGCTGGGCTGCCAGTTTCTCAAAAAGTTCACTGGCCTTCTGCACTCCGTTTTCTCATTTCGGGATAATACACTTACAGTGGATAGTGAGTTACCCAAAAAAGCAGAATTTCATGAGAGTTTTCAGCCCTGAATTTCCACCAATGATCCCAAAAGCATAACTGTTGAATCTTGCAGGATACAGCAGCCATCCATGCTTGCAAGGCATGTATACTTAGACCGACATATGTATACGGGCGGTATCCAAACTTCCATAACCTTTCCAAATCCCTGATGGGTGACTGCAGTCTTCCTTGAGCCTGTCCATGCATTTGTGTGCCCAATTCAGGACTGTAGATATGGATATATAGAACTTTGAGGTTACAATACTATCAATACCTTACAATAAAGAGCATTTTCAGTATGAGCTAAAAATATTTCTTAAAATACATTCAGACAACAATTTCTAAGACCTCTGCCATGCTCAAGTATGGAGCCATAAAATAAATTGAACAGTCTCAGACCTCTTTTTAACCCCATTTTATGCTAATGATAATGCACTATAAAATGACCAGTTATGTCCTTTATGGGTGACCTCAGGTCTCCTTTCCTAATTTGTAGTTTAATAAAATGTACATGTTAAAAGCATAAAGCATTCTGCAGTTTCTTGTTTCTTTACTTTCAATCAAGAAAGGAAAGACCCAATAAAAAGAATTTTAAATCCTGATCTTAGCATCTCCTAGCTTACTTTGGAATAAATTAGAGTCAGAAGGAAAAACAAATGCAGTAAAAGAACTTTCAAATCAGCTTCCCTAAAAGTACACTGAGAATTCAAGAGATTTCAATTTCTCAGGCTTCTTGAGAATTTTGTCCACCACCCCCGCATTCCATAACACCAGAACAGCAATTCAGATTTTCACAGGACTGAGCTTCGTGAACACAAGCAAAACTCATCAGATTCAAGTTGATCCACTCCATAATGGTGTGCAGTTGCTCAAATGGCAGCAAGCCCATGCCTGCATTAATGCCGGGTAAGTGGCTGCTGCCCAGGCACTGTCCCCACTGCAGTGTTAGAATGCCATAGCCAGCCCTGGGAGGAGAGTGGCCCTGTGCATGTTAACAAGCTTGGTGGGAGGAGGCAAACCACTTACCTCAGCGCCACATTAGGCTGGGGAAATACAAACTGGGAACTGTGCAAATATTTATCTTTGGGGACCTCTGAGAGACCTCTGGGGAAGGAAAATAAATCTCTACACGTGTTTACTCATAATGATTTCCAACGGCCCCATCTAAATACAAGCCCAACATTTCACTACACAGACTTCTTCAATGGCTGCTGAACTGTATAAATACATTTTAAATAAAAGCATGGATCCTCTTTTCTGGCTGGATAGAGGTGTAGTGTTCAGATACATGAATCTTGTCTCCCTAACTGATCCCTTCTCTGAGAGATCAAAAAGCAAGGCGTTTGCTGAAGGATTTTATTTCTTCCCAATAAAGTTCCTGGGGGAGGGAATTCCAATATAAAGGCAGATATGCTCACTTTTACACTTTAGCAAAAACAGACATGGGAAAGAAAGAAAAGACCTGTGTGAAGAAGTGAGGGCACTTTGATCTACCGAGAAAGTTGCTCTGAGTAGGAAGCCCAAGAACATTCTCTGAACCTCATGAAAAATGACTTCCAACAGCTCTGCTTCCTCATCTGGCTGGGACAACAAGTCTTGGGGTCAGAGTCAGACCTCAAGAAGGAAAAGAGCATGACCTCGGAGCATCCTCCACCACCTGGCAAGGTTCCAGGCAATGCTGAGAAAGCAGTTGCTTTGGAAAAGTTTCCAGCACGTACGTGTACACACACACACACACACAC
Organism: Marmota flaviventris; assembly: GCF_047511675.1. Lineage (NCBI taxonomy): Eukaryota > Metazoa > Chordata > Mammalia > Rodentia > Sciuridae > Marmota > Marmota flaviventris. The sequence continues at coordinate 59,882,917 of NC_092508.1, forward strand.
ACACACACACCCCTTCCACACAATGTCCACACAATGGCTTGGTGCAGGGAATTTGCTCTCCAGGCTAAAGATTCTCCTTGTCATTAGTCTCCCTTCTCTCCTCCCAGCTATTACTGGCAGCTGGGCAGGGCGATGACTCAGGAAGCAGGCAGTAGGGAGAAGCCAGTTCACCACCATGGCTTACAAAAACACCAGGGCCCTTTCAAGTATATTTAACTCATAACCTTACTAGTTACCTGGGGAGAAAAGAGGGCCAAAGAGGCATGCAGGCAACTGTTTTGGGGAGGAGAGACACTGAACCAGAAGTTAGGGGGGAAATGACAGCCTCTGTTTTCCAGCAAAGGCTCATGAGAAGCAGGAAGGAATCACCAGTCTCCTTAGCATGCCTCTCCCTGAGCCCTTTGCTATGGGCAACTCTGCTACCTCCAGTCTGGGTCACTGAGGAAATCAAGTGCTTCGAACGCTGCACGTTACCAGCAGGATGTCACTTGCACTGTGAGGTGTAACAGGATCTCTAGGAGAAAGGGACAGTTGTGAGCAGCATGAAACACAGACCTGAGCCAACAGAGAGAGTTGAGTGGCAGGACATACCAATGTCAGACAGAGGATAGGCAATGCCAAACCCCAGTGTCTCCAGGACTGAAAGAATTCCCCCTTAGCATTGTGGAACCTTTCCCTGAGTATGGTATCTAATGTGGTCATGTTGAGATATGGCTTGAGTCCAAAAGAAACCCAACCCAGCACCATTGGATGGAGTTTGTTGGTGGCACTGGTAAACTGTTGTGGCTCTTCTTCATCTTTGTGTCAGGGGCAAAATGTCTCTGCCTTCCTTCCAGCTTCACTACTCAGATTTCAGGCAACAGCTTGTTCCCTGCTCACCTTATAATAACCACATCACAGAAAGACCTCAAAGTGTTTCCCATTCTAGTCCTTGACTGTCCCTCCTTGTCACGGCATCCAGCCATGATGATGTGATTGCACCAGAACCACTCTGAAAATGGAATGTTAGGAAGAGTAACACCCCGAGAGTCTCAGCACTCAATCACATGCTCCCCAGTGCTGATGCTCCGGACGATAGCACTTCCATTAGCATGATTTGCAACTGGCTTATTAACCAAACCCCACTGCTTCTGGCTTGTATTCAGGTCTCAGTACAAAGGAATGAGTAAAAGCTGTTTTCTCCACAGCAGTATCTCGCCTCCTTGGCAGGTGGCAGAGGGTGATGTATGGAATAGCTGGCATCTCCTCCTCCTCCTTGGGAAGGAATTCAGCACACAACACCCCTGTCAGCCAACCCACCAGCCAGCTGACTCTCTGGGGGCAGCAGTAGGCTGAGCAGCAAGGCTGGCGCCAGCTGCCAGGTAGAGAAACAAGCCTGTTGAGGCTGAGTCCTGACTGTCCTCTCCTTGGGTCCCAGTTTCCAAGCAGCTTCCATCTCTGTGGCCCATGGTCTATGTTCCAGCCCCCCAGACAAGCCTCCCCTATCCTTAGGTGCAAGTAAATACATCAAAATGTCATTGGCACTTTCTCTCAGCATCCTTTCTAAAAGCCTATCAGTTCCATTAAAGCTGTCCTATAATCTAGCTGTTTCTTTTTAATATGTGTACATGTGTGTGTGTGTGTATACACACATTCCACTGGGCACAGAGCTCTGGATATAATAGGAGCCTTTCTTCTAAATGCTAAAACCTCTAGACAGTCCTCTGTGTTTATTTTCTGTTCTATCTATATTTTTACAGTCACTGCTCTAAGAACTTTGGTGACTTCTACAGGGAGAAGCTGGACCCTCTCAAGCATTTATCAACTGGCCCTGTAGTGACTCCCAAGGTCTTTCTTTACACAGAGGCCTGAGGCTGCAGTCGGACTGGGGGAATCGGGACTTGTCTACAGCTGGTTTTGCAGCATAAGCACAATGCATTCACTGAGATTGGATGTTAACCTCCAGAGGTTTAGGGTGGGGAATCCTGAGAAACTTAAAACCCTGTCCCCACCTTGGAGCTGTAGCTGAGGGACTCAAGTACAGCCATTGATTATGATGCCAAGAAATCCCAGAGTGCTTCTAGAATAAAGCTCAGAGGCCAGCCAGCCATCTGTCTGCAGTCAAAGAGAAGGCACACAAGACTTCCATTTCCGTGGGTACAGGCAAGATTCAAGACAAACATAGTCATGTGGGTAGCATGGTGTGGACAGAGTTAATGTGTTCACGGGGCGATAAGACCTGTCTTTAATTTAGCATGTACCAAATAACATATGCTTTCTAAATGCCTTGGATATACTCTCTATTTTACCCTCCCACAATCACTATCAACCCCATTTTAGAGACAATGAAACAGATTTCCAGTCCCAAGATCCAATAACCAGCAAGTGGTAGCTGCAGGGTTTGAACCCATGTATTTTTTTTTAAGTTGTAGATGACACAATATCTTTGTTTTTATTTATTATTTATTCATATGTGGTGCTGAGGATCCAACACAGTGCCTCACAAGTGCTAGGCAAGCGGTCTACCGCTGAGTTACAACCCCAGTCCAGGTCTATGTTACTATAAAGTTTCCTTTTCACTACAGCCCACCACCTTCAGTATCCCTTCCAATTATTCTCACCTTCACACGGGATTTCTGATTTCATTCCCTGCTATTAGCCCTCAAAAACAAGATGTTTTTGTGCCCACCTCTCTCCAAGTTAAAAAAAAAAAGAAAAAGACTTCTTAGGAAAGCAGGATAAACAGCTCACTGCACCAACAGATGATATTATGCCAGACAAGTGGCCAAAGCCAGTAGAAGGAAAGGCTGTTGAGAAGGGGATTGGCCAAATCCCCACAGACGAGCTTCCCATGAGGCAAGGAGGAAGGAATGCAGAGGTCCCCTTCCCTTAATCAGCGAATAGGCTCCTTGCAGGTTCCAAACTGCTTTCTACTCTTTCAAAGACTTCTCTGGGAAGGAGCTCCTCAGTGCCACCACAAGAAACTGCCAGGAAATTAGCTCTACTATTGTCCTGGCATTTGCTACCTCATTTCAGCTCAGGTCACAGGCCTCATGGAAATAGGGTTGCCAGAGTTAGCCAAATAAAAACAAGACCCCATCCAAATTCAAATTTCAGGTAAACAATGTCTATTTTTTTTAAGAAATTTTAATTAAGTCATGATATATTTATGAATACTTATTCTTTGTTGTTGATCTGAAATTCAGATTTAACCTGGGTCCCATATTTCACCTATAACTCTACAGGGGCCCTCAACATAGCACTACTCCCTTCAAACACCAGCAAGAGCCAGGAACTTATTGCACTGAGGTGATTGGTAACTGGTGACCCAGGCACTCAACTCCTAATTAAGACCAGAGAATCCTTACTGCGCTTACCTCAGGAGGCAATTTGGGACCTGGTGAGAATAACTTCACACCAGGAGAACCTGAGCTAAGCAGCCCCAATCCCTGAGTACCCCAAGAACGTCAGCTGTGTCCATGTAACATTGACCGCTGCAGCTGCAAATACACAGCTCCTCTCAGTTCCTGTTCACAGGTAAATCTCCAGGTGACACTCTCCTGTACTGGAGTCAGAGAAACCCCTCCCCTCTCCCACTCTCATCTTATTTTAAACAAACTAAGATCTCCCCCAGCTGAAACTCCCTGTTAAAAATTGGCTTGAGGGAGCAGATGGGAAGAACGGCAGTTACGTAGCCAAAAAAAAAAAAAAAAAATTGCACTGGATGCCAGGACAAGTTCACACTTGCTGGCAGCAGCTCTATTCAATGTTTTCATTTTTCAAGTGCAAGCTTGTTGCCGAAATCTAGATGCCGTTTCAAAACAAGATTCTGAGACAGCAGCTAGTGGGGTTTCCTGACTCGGAATTCTTTCCTTTCCTGCCTGCTCTACAATGAAACAAAACTCAATGTTTCCACATCACCTTCTATGGAAAGCCTGTTCCACTCTCCTGAAGAAATCCAAGGCCCACCCTGCCACTGTAGCAGCTTCCCCAGGTTCCTTATAGAGTCTGAAACCAAAATTCTGTCTGACCTCTCCTACCTGGCTCTTATCACACCCACAAAAAGCAACACATAGTTTTGCAAGAATTTAAGAACAAAGAGCCTGACCCCCAGTTTCCTCTAGACAGCCAAAACCCCCCCAGGTTACCCACATCTGTAAAGGTTTCCTCAGTTTCCTAACAGCTTGTTAGGAATTTAATTTAAGCTTCAGGGCTGGAACAAGGAGCCAGGGGATTTGGAACCCTGCATAACACTGAGGGCAGTTTCAATCCTCTTGTCTGGGTCCAGGACCAGTGATTCTCATAGGGAAGAGCCTGTTCTCTTCCCAAAAAGGAGCCAAGATGAAAATATCCAGGAGAATGTTTCAGTTGAAAAAACATATTTAATAATATGCCACTTAATATTTGGAAAACTAAATGCCTATTGGTTTTGCATTACAAAAAAAGAAAGCATAATTTGGGGCTGGGGCTTTAGCTCAGTGGTAAAGTGCTTACCTTGAATGTGTGAAGCACTAGGTTTGATCCTCAGCACTACATAAAAATAAATAAAGATACTGTGTGTTCATGTGCAATTAAAAAAAAATTTTTTTAAATAAAGCATGATTCTTGGAATTTGCAGGAATCCATCTTTACCATTTTGTAGTAGGAATAATAGCTAATAGTTGAGAGCTACCTAAATCCAGGCACTGGGCTTAACACAATTAAGCATACAGTATTTACATACAGTATTCTGTCTACTCCTCAGCAATCCCTTGAGGTCATATTATTATCATCCTATTGGTCAAGTAGAGAGACAGAGGCATGTGCAAGTAAAAGACCTTGGATCTAAGCACTCCGATCAAGATCAAATCCTAAATCACTCCATACAATGTCCCAGCACTTGTGTGGCCAAGCTCACAGTCATCTCCTTAGATACCACTGACTTTCTCTTCTGCCACAAGGACCTAAGACTACACTGGGAATTAGGAAAAACAATTATAACATCAAAGCTATTACCTTGCCATTTCCAACAGTCTGGTAGACTGTGCACATGATTTGAATGTTGATAAGCCAACACTAACATAAATTACACGCTGATATGGCTCTTTCTTGTTAAATCCTTGCCAATGAAGGAAATTTTCCAGGGAAGTACAGGAAAAATCAAGTTTGATGAAAAACCTGCAGCCACTGAAAGAAATCCATATGTGACAGCTTAGATTAGTGCCTCTAAGGAAGTAGGTACCAAACATATTGTTCTGTGGGATAATTTTGAAGAATGTCTTTGACTCTCTCCCTGTCATCATCCTCTCCAGGGACTATGGTTTAGATATGGTCTGAGTGGGTCCCCCAAAGCTTCATGTGTTGAAATTTAATTTAATCTAATGACCTCAGCTACTGGAAGTCAGCTATGTTCCTTGCCTTGGGCCTCTACCTCTAAGTCAGCAACAGTATGTCAAAACCTTCCTTTGTTTCAGATTTCTGACTTTCCCTTTGGGAACCAGCCAGAGCAAACTCTGCTTTTAAAGGGCTCACCTGACTAGGTCAAATCCGCAGGGTAACCTCCCTTCTGCCTTATCATATTCTATAGCCCTACTATAATCATATTCCCAGGTTACGCCCACCTTCTGGGAGAGGAAATTATGTAAAGGTGTGGGTGGGTTAGGATCATCTTAGATCCTGTCTGACACAATCTGTAGGCATTTATAGGAAAATATCATCTTCTCAACCTTTTTTGGTTGTGGGCCCCCAGGGACCATTGGGTCATGAGGGAAACATGAGGATTCCTAGCATCCTAGAGTAGTCAGGAAGAACTGTCCCCACAAAGTATTCACAGTACGCTCAGAGAGAAACACAACAATAAATGAAACAGGAAAAAAAAATCTTTACATTCAATGGAATACCCAGAGCCCCCTTGAGTAACAAAAGGTCTACTAAAGACTGTTGTGGCTTCTCTTCTATACAGTAGATCTTTCCCTCACTCCCTTCCCCTAATTAAGCCAAAGGTGGAAATTAAATGGACAGAAGCTAAATGCTAAACCACATAATAATGGAAGCCCAACAACTCCCCACAACAGGACTAAGCCCCTTGCTAAACAAAGAACTATTTCCTTTCTTAATGTGATTTCAGACATAATTATTCACAATCCTCAGCCCCAGTTAATGTCTGTCCTTGGAATATGCTTAAGTTTAACAGGCCAATCAATGGAGGAACCTGGCTAACTACTTGTCCCAGCGGTCACTATCCCAAGGGAAAACTTGATTTCCAATTATACCTCTCTGATTGAGCACAGTGTCATGGGGCGTAGGGACTGGGGAGATTATCCTGAGAATGAAGGTGTTTCCTGTGGAAGGAAAGAGATTTGGGTAAAGAAGAGCAAAGAGCAGAGGAGCAAGGTCCTTCCCACCTGGAGAGTACCATGTACTTGAGGAATGGAAGCCTTGAATGTCTGAAGTCAGACAGGGGGAGCTTGGTAATGAAGGGGCTGGGGAGGAACTGGAAAGCACAGCAACATTGGAGCAGTTTTCTTCTTTAAAGGAGGAAGCTGAACCAAATTGTAGGCCAAGAAGGCTTCAGTGGAGAAGGAAGAGAGACACATGCCTGTAATCCCAGCAGCTCAGAAGGCTGAGGCAGGAGGATCTCAAGTTCAAAGCCAGCCTCAGCAACTTAGTGAGACCCTAAGCAACTCAGGGAGACCCTGCCTTTAAATAAAATATTAAAAAGGTCTGGGGATGTGGCTCAGTGGTTAAGCATCCCTGGATTCAATCCCTAATAACAACAACAACAACAACAAAAAGACACAATAACTGAAGATACAAGAGAAAGAGGGCAGGGATAAGGGTTGTATGCTTTCCTGTATATGTGGAGGCTAGAGAGTAAAAAGGAAAAGAAAGGTGGGGCAGGGCAGGGATTTCATGAAAATCAAAGGGAGATCAGTAAAGGAAGAGGTCCAAGAGAGGGGAGGAAGAAAGGAAGGGGGAAAATGTTGGGGAGTAAATAGTGGATGAATTATATTGTTATATGATGAACATGTATGAGAATGTAACCAAAATAATCCCATCATTACGCACAACTACGATGTGCCAATAAACATTGTGGAAAGAGAAAAAAGGAAAAATAAATATAAATTATTATTAAACACACTCCAAAAAGAAAGAAAGAAAGATAAAAAGAAGACAGGGCAGAGAGAATAGAAGATGCAGAGGAATAATATTAACTATGGGGAAAATATGGCCACTTGTGATTCTCAGATGTGACACGGGAAAGGAGATGGGCAAAAAAACAGATATTTGGAAGTGCATAGAGAGGACAATTAGATCCAGTGGCCTTAGTCTTGGTCCTCTGATAGCAATGGTTTAAAGCAAAGCAGAGCAGGGAATGGTGGTGCACACCTGTAATTCCAGCTGCTCTCCCAAGTATCTGAGGCAGGACAATCACAAGTTTGAGGCCAGCCTGGGTAACTTAGTGAGACTCTGCCTCAAAATAATTTTTTTAAGAACTGGGGATGTAGCTCAGTGGTAGAACACTTGCCTAGCATATGCAAAGCCCTGGGTTTAATGCCCAGTATTGTCAAAGGAGAAGGAGAAGAAAAAGAAGAAAAGTGGATCTTACACACTTAGAAAGGGCCTAGTATTTCTTCTAAATATAGTTATCCTTGTGGGGGAAAATGTGCACTCATACATTGCTGGTAGGACTGCAAATTGATACAACCTCTATGGAAAGTAGAATGGAGATTCCTCAGAAAACTTGGAATGGAACTACCATTTGACCCAGTTATCCCACTCCTTAGCATATACCCAAAGGACTTAAAATCAGCATACTACTCTAATGGCCACATCAATGTTTATAGCAGCTCAATTCACAATAACCAAGCTATGGAACCAACCTAGGTGCCCTTCAACAAATGAATGGAGAAAGAAAATGTGGTATATATACACAATGGAATATTACTCAGCCATAAAGAAAAATGAAATTATGGCATTTGCCAGCAAATGGATGGAACTGGAGATTATCATGCTAAGTGAAATAAGCCAATCTCAAAAAAACAAAGGCCAAATGTTCTCTCTGATATGTAGATGCTAACACACAATAAAGAATAGGGGATAGAAGTTCATTGGATTATACAAAGGGAGATGAAGGGAAGGGACAAGGGATGGGAATAAGAAAGGTAATAGAATTAATCAAACATAACATTCCTATGTTCATATATGAATATATGACCAGTGAAACTCCACATCACGTACAACCCCAGGGAATTGGAGTTATACTCCATGTATGTATAAAGTGTCAAAATACACTCCACTGTCATGTATATCTAAAAAGGACAAATAAAAAATAAAATAAATATAGCTATCCTGGCTCTGAGAGGAAAAAATGGGGGGGGGGGGGAATAAGGTTAGAAATTAAAAGAAACTAACAACCTGAGTCATTAGTATCAGAACCATGGCATCTCACCAAAAAGAAATGGAAGGGGAACAGATAGGCTTCTTAAGGGCCCATGAGAGAGATGTACAAGACAGCCAGGGATCCTAGTCCCCCGAAAGGCAGGCCCAGGGTACTGTAAAAAAGAATTTACTGGAGAAATATTTTGGTGTATCAAAGTTGAAGATGCGAAGGTGACCCCCACCAGAACCTGATGTGGCAAACTTTCTCTTCACCTAATTTTTCTTCCTATTTGTCTGTAACAGCCAAGTGTCTACAGGAAAGATCAAAATCATTGGCCCTATACCACCAATATCATCAGCTCAATAAATTGGCCCACAGGGGAGGGTATCTTCCATTCATATTTTGAAGAAAGTGTTACTTTTTTTTTTTTTTTTAGAGAAAGAAATTTTAAGAGCTTGTAAAGGAAAAATTTGTACTATACTGAAGCCATCTAAGGAGTTAGAGTAAGTTGACTGGAGAAATTTTGCTCAATGAGATCAGTTTTTCCTAAGCAGGCAGATGTTGCAAAAGGAGAATAAATTTTTTAATCCGTTCTGGTAAATAATGATGTCCCTTTTCCATTTTTGTAAGGAGCACATACAATTCAACATCGCTAACACAACCCGGAGCCTTGAATCTTCAGTTCTGTCTAACAAACTAAATCTTACCGCAGCTTGGGAATGGAGTTTGGTTCTTAAATTTTTACTTTCTTTTTTTTAGAAATAAATTGTATTTATTCATTTTCATGGTGCTGACAATCAAAACCAGGGGTTCATGAACGCTAAGTAAGTGCTCTACCGCTGAGTTATATCCCCAGCTCCTTATGTTGCTTTTTTTTTTCTTTTTGTAATAGATCAAAGACACTTTTGTTTAAGTGATTTGGGCCAACTATGTGTCACTTTTCAGGGGAAATTGATGGGTAAGGATGACATTTGTGCAAATTAGCGGAGAAATCTTTTGATGTATCAAGTTTAAGAAAAAAGTTATACATGTGCAATGGCATTACATTGAAAATATTATGAATAACCAATAGGGTTTAATATTCTGTGTACATTTTAAATAAAAGTTTGTTATGTCAATCAAACCACGTAAGAAGGATGATGTATAATTTGAAACAAGAGCCAAGATTTGGCAAATTGACCAGATCAAACAGCAATTTAGAAAGATAGGAAGAAATAGATTGTTTCAATGGATTCCATTTTTTAAGTTACATAAGCAAAACCCAGCCAACTTTTTACAAAATGCTACCTAAGGTAAGTCACCATGAAAGGCTGGCAGGTAGGCTTCTAACATACCCTAGAGAAATACATTATGACCCAGGAATATTAAAGAAATGTACTCTCAGCAAAAATACTCATAGCCCTCCTATAGATAAGAAAATGGAGGATGTTCAAGGCCATTCAGGACAGCTCAGAGCAAAATAAAAGAGAGTGATCCTGGTACCACTGGGCTTTCAAACAAAATATTTCTGAAATAACAAATTAGAATTTTAAAAAATTAAAAAATATATATATTTCTGAAAAAGAACAAACATTTCTCATTGGTACTTTAGCCCTGGAGTAAATACTGATGTGAATTGCTTCACCTCTGCCTCTGCATGCTGGGTTAGGGGTTATGAAGAACCGACCTCACCTGGAGAAGATGGCAGTGCTTTGGCTCAGGGAGAGCCTGAATGGAGGGACACGAGAGGACAGTGCCCCCCAGCACAGGAACAGGGCGACCAGCTATCTCATTTGCTCAGGATTAAGGGATTTCCTGGAAGCAGACTTTCAGCACTAAACCCAAGAGATGTGTTTAATCTCTTTGAGCCTCAGGTTTCTCATCTATTAAGTGGAATAATAGTGGTGCCTACCTTTTAAATGAGATAATATCCATAAAGCAGTAACCAGGAGCTTCAAAATCATTAGCTACTGTCTTACTACTAATCCTCACCTGCATCTCAAATTATTTTCTTAAGATAAATACCCAGAAGTTTATTTTGAGTCTAACAGCATGCACATTTTTCAGACCTATGATATAATTACCAAACTACTCCATACATACAAAAGCATAAATTGAAAATATTACCAAAGTATCTAACAATAAAGAGTGCCTTTATCCCTTTTTCCAAACCCTTACTCATGTTGCACCAGTTTTGTTTTAAATTTATTACTGTAGTTTTGATACATGAACATAGTAGAATGACCTGTAATATTTTTAAATTAGGCATATTTCCCCAAGTACTGTATTTGTAAAAAATAATAAAATATGTCATTTATTTGTAACTTATATACTACCTGCCTGGCTCTCCCCCAAAATAGCATCAAACAGTTAAAAAACATTTGAAACAAAATTTTAATATTTGAAGAAGAGAGTGTTAATACTGAAGAGATATGAGATGGTCATTAACGTCAGCTCTGAGCTTCCTAGCAACAAACATAAAAATAGAAAAGTATTTTTTAGTCTAAAATAAAAGGGAAGCACATAGTTTATCTAGAAATAAATGTCTTCCTGTTACTAAATCCTAAGAATTACCATGCATTTCCTTCTGTAAAAAACATCAAATAACATAAGAGACAGTATACTTTGGCCCAAACTTGCTGAAGATGTCAAACTTTTCATGTGACTATGTCCCTTGACAAAAGGTAAGGACATAAAATCTGGCCCTATTTTCAAAGATAGATCTTTAGAGTCTTAAAAAAAAAAAAATAAGTGGTGATTCCAAGTTTTTTTTTTCCAAATGTGAGTTAAATTATGGTGCTACTTATTAAATATTTCTGGCTTTCCCCATTTCCAGATCCATGGTAAGATTTGCACTTCTCTGCCCTCTCAAGTTAGGTAAAACCATGTGGCATTCTGCACCCAGTGAAATGTGAGCCCTCCAGGTGAAAGCTCTAAAGTCAGGGCACATTTTGCCATAAGACTTATATTACTATGGTTTTCATGGACACTCAACAAGTTTCTTAGCCGTGGTATCTATAACTTAAGCAACCACATTAAAATAGCTAAATTGGACTTCAAAAATTAAAAGCTTTGAGGCATCAAAGGACATTATCAACAAAATGAAAAGAATGGGAAAGAATGTTTTCAAATCATGTATCTGATAATGTTTTAGCATCCAGAAAATGTAAATTGTTACAATAAAAATTGTCCATAATAAAAAGGCAAGTAACTCATTGGGGATGTAACTCATTGGTATATAACATGCCTAGCAGGCACTACCAGGCCCTAGGTTTGATCCCCAACACTACAAAAAATTTAAAAATAAAAATAAGGGCTGGGGATGTGGCTCAAGCGGTAGCACACTTGCCTGGCATGTGTGCGGCCCGGGTTCAATCCTCAGCACCACAAACAAACAAAGATGTTGTGTCCGCCAAGAACTAGAAAATAAATATTTTTAAAAATTCTTTTAAAAAAATTAAAAAATAAACAAGAGGATTTGAATGGACATTTCTTAAAAAAAGATATACAACTGGCAAATAAACACATTAAAAGATGCCCAACTTCATTAGTGAACAAGAAAATATGAATCCAAACCACTTCACACCCATTAGGATGACTATAATTAAAAAGACAAGACAATAACAAGTATTGGGGAGGACACAGAAATTGTAACCTATAGGTACTATGGAAAATAGTTGGTCAGTTTCTCAAAAAAATTAAACATAGAGCTGGGGTTGTGGCTCAGCAGTAGAGTGCTCTCCTAGCACATGCAAGACACTGGGTTCAATACTCAGCACCACATAAAAATAAATAAATAAATAAAATAAAGGTATTGTGTCCAACTACAACTAAAAAAAATTTTTAAATGTTAAACATAGGTTATCTTATGACTTAGCAATTTTACTCCTAGGCATATTTTCACTAAAGAAAATTAAAAACATAAATTCACACAAAACTTATACATGCATGTTTATAGCAGCATTATTCACAATTCCCAAGAGGTAGAAACAACCCAAATACCTAGCAATTAATACATGAATAAATAAATGTTGTGTATCCATACAATGGAATATTATTCAGCAATAAAAAAGAACGCAGTTCTACCTGGCATGGTGGTGCATACCTGTAATCCCAGCAGCTCAAGAAGCTGAGGCAGGAGGATCACAAGTTCAAAGCCAGCCTCAGCAACTTAGTGAGGCCCTAAGCAACTTAGCAAGATCCTGTCTCTAAATAAAAATATAATAAAAAAGGGCTGGGGATGTGAGTTCAGTAATTAAGCACCCTGGGTTTTCCCAGTACAAAAAAAAAAAGAATGCAGTTCTAATAAACACTGCAACATGGATGAGCCTTGAAATCAGTATGCTAGGTGACAGAAGCCAGACACAAAAGGTTTCATATTGTATGACTATATATGAAATACTCAGAACAGGTAAATCCATACAGATAGAAAGCAATTAGTGGTTGCTGGGGACTAGGAAGTAGGGAAAGTGGGGAGTAACTGTTAGTAGCTACAGAATTTCTTTTTGGGGTGATGAAAATGTTCTAGTATTAGATAGCGGTGATAGATTCATCTGCACAACTATGTAAACATACTAAAACCTATTATATACTTTAAAATGGCTATTTGATGGTATATAAATTATATATCAATAAAATATTTTAGTTAGAAGCATTTTATTTAAATGTGCCAAATAAAAGCCCATTTTCAGGCCATAAAATGTTAATACATCTAACAAAAAACATGTTATCTTACTGCTGTCAATTTACAGAGTCATGATTCAGATCCATTTGATCAGCTGGTTGAAATATCCTTCCTAGGTTACTTTTCACAGACCTCACCAATCTCTCATAATCCTGTAAATGAAACAACTTTTTCCTGAAGGGTGAACTTGAGAACTTTGGTCCCATTCTCTCCCACTTCTGCTGGACTTTCTGATGGGGGATGACTTCTTTTTAGAGATGGAGATCTGGACTTTGATCAGCTGCTTCTTGGTGGTGATAGAGCCCTGGATCTTGATCTTGACCTCAATCCTTTCATAGAACCAGACCTAGATCTTCTGAGTGCACCTGATCTTGATCTAGAAGAGACACAGATGATGGCGGAGGACATGCTGATCTTGTCCCGCGTCCCCTGCTCCTGCTGGGTGGGCGAGAACATGGCCTTCCTCTGAGTGGAGTAGGCGATCAAGACGTGGACTGCTTCTTCTTCATCAGCAACAGTGAGGGCAATCTCGACCTAGTGTCCCTTCTCCCCACACTCATAGCATCTGTCATTGGGATCAAAGGGACGAAGGCAGGTCGTCTATCAAAACAAGATCTCCAGGCTGGGGATGTGGCCCAAGTGGTAGCACGCTTGCCTACCATGCCTGAGGCACTGGGTTCGATTCTCAGCACCACATTAAAAAAAATGAAATAAAGTTATTGTACTGCATCTTCTGTATCTCTAGGATCTTCGATTTCCACCAAAGCAAATCCTGAAGGATTTCTTGCAATCCACACAGTTCTCAGGGGACCATGATAACTGAAAGTGCTTTCTAACTCTCCTTTGCCAGAGCCAGTTCCCCTGTGCTGGGTCCTTCAGCTCGCAGCGCCCAGGGCTGTCCGAAATCCGAAAGCAACTACACGCCCTCACCACCAGAACAACCTCAATAAAATATTTTTAAAAAGAATCCACAAGCCAAAATGACACGTCAGCTTGGGTGTCTGAGTGAATTAACAACTTCTGTTAATTAACTTTTTTTAATTGCTGCATTAATTAACCTGTTCTTACTAATAGGAAAAAAAAAACACAGATTCCTTTCAAAAGAAACAAATTTGTACAGACCCCCTAATATTTTCATTATTATGTTAATCTACACGCAAATGTAAATTTCACTTTAAAGTCCTTAGGTTTATATATACAAGTAACTATAAAGTCAAAATTAACTTACAGATTAAACATATTCAAACCTATTAAACCAATAAAAATCAAGTTACCAACATTAAATTGATGAGAAATGATGCTGTTTGCTAAAACTGAACCAGGCTTGCAGAATTATTGGCAGATGTGACATAGGTCCCTCGAGTGTGACTTGCATATAATGTCATACTAATGACACTTCAATTCTCCATCATTTTTCTGTGTTCAAACTCCCACAACAGCATCATTTACTTGACACAAATGCATCTGTCTCATTAATGCATGGCAAAGTAATTCTATTCTACATTAATATAAAAACGAATACACACATGAACTATGGACAAAGGAATCAGGCAGTACTTGTTTATAGATTGACAACTCAGAGTATCTAGAATACATTTATATTAGATTTTTTGAAATTTTATCAAAATAAGACATTTCATTTTTTATTTTTCTAGCAAAATCTCATATCCCTAAGAATACATTTGCTAACCATAGGGGCTCCATGGATCCCAGTTTGACAAACACTGTTATAGCCTACCCTAGATCACTGGTTTCAAGTTTGAGCATGCATCAGAGTCGGCTGGGAGGGCTTGTTAAAACAAGAGTTCTGAACCAGCTATGGTAGCACATCGCTGTAATCCCAGAACTCAGGAGGCTGAGGCAAGAGGCTCATAAGTTCAAGTTACCGACATTAAATTGATGAGAGATGTACAACATAGCAAAATCTTATTTCAAAATAAAATTTTAAAAGGGGGAGGCAAGCTGGAGATGTAGCTCAGTGCTAAGAGCACTAGCCTAGCATGCTTGAGGCCTGGGTTCAATCCTTAGGATCAGAAAAACAAACACAAGAGTTCTAGGTCCCATCTCCAGAATTTCTAATTCAGTAGATCTGGGATGAGGCCCCCAAATTTTCATTTCTAACAATTCCCTGATACTGGATATTGCTGCTCCAGGGGCCACTCCTTGAGAACCACTGCCCTCTATCTTTCAAATGTTAAGTGTGTGTGTACATACACACACAGACACATACATCCTCTTGATTCTGTCTCTCTGGAGAACCCTGACTAAAATAAAACACTAATGAGTCTTTCTTGAATTCTCACACAGACTGGACCCAGAGGTAGTACAGGGAAATTCTCATTAATAAACCTTCATGATCAATTTGCCTCCAGTCAAAGGTTTCTATAGCAACCTGAGTTCCAACACAAAGCTCAGGACACATTTTCACAAATTACAGCTAGATGAGTGGAAAAAGTAACCCCTTGTGATTGACCAAGAAAATGAGGAATAATAAAAGACAAGCATCAGTGTCTGAGTTGAATTAATTCCCCAAGATTTAAGACCACAGAACACCAGGCACCCTACCAGGGATTACTTGAGGTCAAAGTAACCTTTTCACACCACTATTTTCATTACCACTGTTTCATGCATGAAAATATTTTTCTTCCTTTCTCTGAATTATCCCATACTCATCCTGAGAGGCCACATAGCAGTATATTGAGAATATGGGCTTTGCGGTCTCATATTTTGAATAGTGATTTCATCATTTGCTAGTTGTGATGACCTTGGACAAGCTATTTAACCTACATAAGCCTCAGTTGCCTCATAAGTTCTTTAGAAATAATAATTCTAGCTGGTATCAGCCAAGATCCAACCAATAGACAGAAACTACTTTCATATAGATCCCAAAGCTGATTTAAATTATTTTCATTATTATGTTACTTAAACATATATCAACTTGGAGATCCTATGATACAAAGAGCCTAAAGAAGGGAATCCCTCCCACAGATGAAGAGGGAGCTGAGAGATAAAAGGAAGCTACTCCTATCCCCAGGGTGAAAGACAAAGAAAGCAGGTGCCCCCAGTGGGAGATGAAGTGACAACAACATATGGACGACCCTGTGTGCCATGGATTTAGGACCACAGAACACCAGGATCCTCTAAGTTGAATATTTTAAGATGGGGGGGTGGGGTCCTTTAAGTGAATATTTTAAATTGGTCCTCACTCGCCTTTTCCTCAGACCCTTCGACATATTTTCCACCCTGCACGGATTCTCTTTGTCCTCCTACTCTCTCATCACCCAGTTCTTTCCTCCCACTTCCTCGCCCACACTCAGCAGCAGACAGCAAATTGGCTGGCCTCCCACTGAGACTATACACTCCATGCAATCGGAAGGATGGTGTTGCAGGTTTCAGCTGCCAGATCCAACAATGTCCTCCTCTTCTACCTGAATGCCCTGTTTCCACACACCAGGGCACACAGGCCATGTCCACTCATCAATGTGGGGACAACCCAACAAGGCAACAGGACACACTGGCCCTTTATAGTGTCGTTCTGCTTCTGTCCAGACTCACCAGCAGCTGGCCACATTAGGACTGTGCAGTTTGCCTCAGAGTCACCTCTTTTACACACTTGGAAAAATAAACTGATTCGTGTGAACCATATTAATGGTCTTTTTCCTAATTACCTGAATTTGAATTTAAATCCCAGATCTCCCCACAAATCTGAAAGCTACAGTTTTTCTAATGCCAAGTGTATGTAGCACTCTTTGTACTAGGAAGGCATTTACCATCAAGGGAGGGTGATTTAAAGCAAGAATGCAGTAAAAATTAGAACAGAATGAACAAACTCCCCTCTACCACACTGTCATTTTAGGTTTGAAGGGAAAGGAAGACCTTATACCTTGTTCCAAGCATGCCCAGCTTTTGCTAGTAAATGCCTCTTTCCTATAATTGACTGAACATGTGCAAGTGCCCTTCTGTACCCACCAGGAAATAGCAGGTCCCGACATGGGAATGGAACCATATTTCCTTGCTCCTTTTTTCAACCTTGTAAAAAGTCCTTCATCTTTTCCAAGAAGGCAGGGGAGGGGTGGCAAAGAGGGAGTTTTTTCCTCTAAGGCAACAAAAAGCACTTTCTCTTCCCTCTTTTGTTGTGCTGTTAGATTTGAAACCCTTTTGCCCCGAGAACAATACACTGCAGAGTTACTTTATGTTTTTGCTTTTTACTGTGCTTTCTCCGACCCTTAGGATAATAGGCCGCCATTTTAACGCCAGAGAACAGGGAACTGCAGTGAATCTACATTGAATGAAAGTCGGTCGGAAAGTACAACTACTCTAACTCTTAGCTGGGCTGTTCTGAGAGGTTTAATTTAAAGAAAGCAATGTGGCACTCCAGTTAGAAGACCCAGCGAGCAGGAAATGGACTCCCACATCAATAGAATGCCAACCACCCTGGTGGGCACACACCCAGAAGGCAATTTGGGAAATTTAGGAAGTCAGAGAAGATGAATAAATAAAAGAGGAACCAACCAATTTCCTTTTTCTTTTTTATGAAGACTATGATTGTAGGCCATTATCTTCATCCCATCACTAATGAATGAAACAGGGGAAATGAGAGTTTGAAATATGTGGTAGGGCTAAATAATCCATAACTAAATGTATGGACAACATTGAGAATATGCACCCTCAGATGGAAATACAATGAGGGCCTAGAAATTTTATGTAACATTCTCTCTAAATGGAGCTCACTAAGGAAGACTATGTGTTTCTAAAGATTGCTGTCAATGACATAAAACCAGCCACAACTCTCTAGACTCGAGTGACATGAAGGTTTGCTAGTTAGCTTGATGATTAGACCATTCTAGACAGTCAATCTGGGCAAATCATGTCCCAGAGCTAATATTTCCCCTTGCAATTATCTATGTCTGTCTATAACCATCAAATTAACCAAATAATTGCTGTGTCCCCAGCATGCTACATGGACAAGTTTGCAGAGCAGCCACAGGGGGCTTCTCCTCCAGTTGCTCTTCTCTGTATGTATTACTATATATTATTACTATTTACTCTTTCATTCTTTTCCCTTCGAAAGTTGCTTGGGCTAATAGAAGACAATAGGCCTCTGCACTTATGATTTAGAGAGAGAACTATTTCAAGGCAATTTGCCAAATCTGGCTTTCTTTTTAACTGGTGTTCACCTTTAATGGCTTTAAGGATTCCACCCAAAATGCCTGTCTTTGAAAAAGTCTGACATCACAAAGAGGTTGAGACCTACAGACCTAGGGCTTCTCTGTCTTCAAAGACCTGTTTCATTGCCTGATTTGCTTCCATAGCATTATGAGTGGGGGTCATTTTATACATGTGAAAACTGTGTCTTCAATGACTCTCCCAAGGTCAAAGAGTTAAACGTCAAAGATTCCCTGGAACTCAGGTCTCCTACTCCTACATGCTCTCAGACTGGGCTGGGCTATATTTACAGGAGTAAAGTACCAAGGTAGGTGCTGTTCTGGTCCCCTTAACTTGAGGGTTAGATGCAGAGGCACCCCTGTGGCAGGATGGGTACAGACAGGTGTATCTGGCTTGGCAGCTGTATTTATGAGGCTTATGTCTCTAAACTAGAGCTTCCTAACCAGGCATGACCTCCCACCCTGCCATCACAATATCGTGAGAATGAAAGAATGAGGGTCTTCCCTCCAGTTGTGACCAAGAGGATGGCGACTGCGGAGATTCTTAGAGCCCAAGACATTATTTACTCTAGGTTAATGATCCCAGCTGTTTTGGACATGAGATTTGTTTTATTTCAGAAAACCAACACACCTTTTGAATCATTATGTTCCAGAATTAAGAAAATTCCCAACTATCTCCTTAAAAATCCCTGAAATATTCATTCCATCCAAATTCTTATCAATGCTGATGTTTTAACTAAGAGCTAATTTACTTGCTTCATTGGTAGTGTATGGGGGCGGGCATTTCCTAAAAACATTTTCTATGACTAGATACTTGCATTTTCCAACAAGGACCACCCCCGCCCCCCCGGCTAAGTTTTTTAGTGAAAGGGGCATTATAGAGAAAAGGTTCACACTTGACAACATTATCACAAGTACTATACATAAAATGAAGGATGGAATGGCTTTAATGTACAAAGCAAATGGAAAGGAAATGGTTCTGAAATGTTGTGTAGGTAGTTGACAGTTCAAGGAGAGAGAAACCTCAATGTGCATAGAACAAGGTCCAGAAGAAGAAAATACTTTCATTTGGAGCAAAAGAATTAGGGACACTTTAGAATAAGATCAGCCACAAAAAAAAAAAAAAAAAAAAAAAAAAAAAAAAAAAATCCTTCAAAGATAGATAAGGAAGTCAGTTCAGAGCTCCCCTTGATCACATAGTTAAGAGTGGTAGAGTGCTTGGCTAGTGAGTGTGAGGCCCTGGTTCCCCCCTAGCATAGCAGAGAAGAAAAGAAAAGTGAAAACCGGAACTATTTAATCACACAATACTTCTATTTATCATTTAGAATGCATTTAGTTGCAAGAAACAGAAAAATAAGCCCACACTGGCGAAGAACAATAAAACTAATTTACCGGCTCCTACAACTGAAAGTCAGAGTTGGATTTGATTCAGCAAGTTAGGTATGTAATCAAGGATCCCATTTTTGTCCTTTCTGCTCTGATCCTATGGAAGTGCTCAGCTGAAGCTGTCAACCCAAGTGCCAAAAAAAAGTCCCCTCTGTGTGTGCTGAACTTCTCACATGGCATCTGGGTTTTAAGAAGGAGCATCCCAAGATTGAGCCAGGAGGAAGCTGCAAGACTTCTCGTCACCTAGCCTGAGAAATCTCAGAATGTCATTTCCTTTTTTAAAAAAAAATTGTGGTACTAGGGATTGAACCCCCAGGGGCACTTAACCACTGAGCCACACGCCCAGCCCTTTTTATATTTTATTTAGAGATAGTATCTCACTGAGTTGCTTAGGGCCTCACTAAGTTGCTGAGGCTGGCATTGAACCAATAATCCTCCTGCCTCAGCCTCCCGAGCCTCTGGGATTACAGGAGTGCATCACCATTCCTGGCTCAGAATGTCATTTCTGCAACAGTCAAGAAAGTCCCTGAAGCCAGACCAGATGTAAGGGAAAGGGAAAGGAGAGACTCCAGTTCTTAAGGGAAAGGGTAATATATGTAAACAGGAAGGGCAGGAACTTTGGAGACCATCAATCACCCAGGAAACGACCAGCCCCCTACTCTAACCAGCTCTTACTGCCTGTGTGCTAACAGCCAAACTCCTGGCCCAGTTCACTATCCCAGCCTCTCAGCCACTCATCATTGCCTAGATCAACCTGGTATTTTTCCCACCTCTGTGATTTTGCTTCTGATATTCCCTTTTCTGCACAGGCCCTCCTCATTCACTTCCTCAGGACCTCAGAAGTCCTGTGAAGGCCCAGCTCAAATCCTTCCTGTCCCGACCTGACTACTCCAGGCTCAGAGGATTTCAAACCTCTCAAAACCCCTTCCACACCACTCATGAGGCCTGTCCCATGGGGCAGTTCATTTCATTGGGTAATGGACCATCCAACAGGATGATGCCAGGAGAGAGAAGGAACAAGGAAGGCAGACTTTTGCTTCTTATTCTCTTGGTGTAACTTTCACACATACACACCCACAAAAAATAATAATAATTTCATGATCTAATAATAAAATGAAATTTTAAAGTATGGGCTAATAAAATTTCATTAGAAAGACCAATAAGAGCTAGAATAATCAAAAAGCTTCAAACAGAACCATGGGAGGGAAAAACGTCTAAACAATACCAGCTCACAGCTCTGTCCACTGTTCCACTACTCAGCAATGTGCCTCCCTCAGGTTGATCATTTTCATTTACCGTGTTTTCTCTAGGACTGTTTAGCAACAGCAAGGAATGGAATTGGGTGTGTCAGGAACCTTTGAGAGCTGCACCAGGCACACCCCGCGACCCGTACAAAATATTTGGCAACTGCACCATCAAGTCAAAAGTCATCCTTAGCCTTGACCCTAGGCTCACCATGTTTTGTGAGCAAGGAAAGAAGGTTCAGACATCAGTCAGACCAAGGCCACTTCCTTCGTTGGGTTATTTCACAATTTACTTTTTTTTTTTTTTAACTGCCACCTCAGAAGAGAAAAGCTGTTTTTCTTCTGACTGTTTTTCAGAGCATAAGTGCCATAAATGGATTATCCTGCTCTCTCAACCTTGAGACCCTGAAGTCCAAAAACAAAAATAAAAAACAAAGACAGCAGAGAACAGTCTCCACCAGGAGTTCCCACATACTTCTTCCAGCTTTCAGATGAGAGTGCACATTCCTAATGAATAATATTACTTATAATATTATTGGCCAGGGCCTAGAGAAAAAGAAATCCACAGCCCCCTTAGAATTAGCGACTCTGACTGATAATATATCCATCCCTTCTTCTCAACAAAATTCCTCATGGGGGGGTCTAGGATTAGGTGCCAAGCCCTTTGGTAGCACCACCTCCAGACCTCTCCCATACACCTGGTGGAGAAAACAGCCTAGAGATGAGCCCGCCTTGCCATCATAGGGCACAGTAGAAGATAACTGTTAATGGAGGTACCCTCAACATCCGTGAATGAGAAAGGCAGATGTTGCCCCTGGAAAGAGAATTAGGTAAAGAAATAAGAATGAAAGGGGGTCCTTGAGTATGTTCATTCAGCTATATCTCAAGGAGGCCACTCCTGCTGTGAATACTGTGAAAGATACAACTTACCCCTCTTGTACTAATCCACCCCCATAAAAGATGTTACCTGTATGCCAAACTACTAAGACAGACCTCCATAGAGCTCCTAGCTAAGGAGCAAAAGGACAAGAGTGGCTAAGGACATGTGCCTATAAGTCAGGTTCCAACCCGTCTTCAACAATCAGAGTCCTTCCTACTGGTGTAACTTGACAAATGGCAGAGAGCTACAGAACTTTCTGGGGGAGAAATATTTTGCTATAGGCCAGATGTAGGTATGTGCCTATAATCCCAGCTACTCAGAAGGTTGAGGCAGGAGGGCTATGAGTTCGAGGCCAGCTTAGGCAACTTAGTGAGACCATGCCTCAAAATGAAAATTACAAAAAAGAACTGGGAATATAGTTCAGTGATAGAGTGCCCTGGGTACAATCCCCAGGACAAGATAGAAAGGTGGGGGGAGGGAGGGAGGGAGGAAGAGGAAGGGAAAAAATAGGAAAGAAAGTAGGGCAGGAACAATAAAGGGAGATGGGGGAAAGGGAGGAGGAAAGGAAAGAAGGGAAAAGTAAGATTCTGCTATAAGAATAGATCAAAGCTCACTTTGGGGGCAGCTTTACAAGGTCACACTCCCCTCATCCATTAACCTCCATGCCCCAACCCCCTCACACACTGTTTACCAAGGTGGGAAGCTCAGGGACAGGGGTGTTGTGATGACCCAAGCAGCTTCCAGAGGAGTGCATGGATATTATATGGTTGTCTAGATATTTGTCCCTTGAATTATGATGAAACAGATGGCTACAACTCACAGAAACCCCTACCAGCAAGTCCCTCTCAGAGAACTCTATTTGCAAAAAAAAATACTGTATGTGCCAAAAGATATATTAATTGGGGCTAGAAGAACCAAGTGATTTACATGCAATTGTACAACCGAATTACTGGTAGTTCCCGACAATTGAATGGCTTTCTAACCCCATCTGACTCAGGCCTCCTTGAAAATGTGACTTTTGAGCAAAAGTTTGAAGGAAAAGCGGGCTTGCACTGCAAAGATATCTTAGTGAGGAACTTTCCAGACAAATGATATAGCCAGGCTAAGGGAACACAAGTAGATTTTCCTTTCTCACACTCTGGAACGTCACCCCCACAAGCAAGCTGTTAGGTAACATCAGAGGCCAGGAAGAAGCAGAGGCAGGGAGGCCAACACTTGTGAGAAATCCTGAGTTGGAGCAAAAGCTTGATGGGAGCAAGGGAGTTGGGGGATAGCTGGGCAAAGAGATGTCCAGGCAAAGGGAATGAATGACCAGTGCAAAGATCCTGAATGGAAGAATGATATAGCAGAAGAGAGATACAATCTGATTTGCTTTTTTAAAAGACCACTCTGGATTCTGTGTTAAGAATATACTCAAGGGCTGGGATTGTAGCTCAGAGGTAGAGCACTTGCCTCGCATGCGTGAGGCACTGGGTTCGATCCTCATGTACCACATAAAAATAAATAAATAAAGATATCGCATCCATCTACAACTAAAAAAATATTTTTAAAAATAAGAAAGGAAAGAAAAAGAAAATACTTGAGGCTAAACGCAGGGAGACCAGTAAACCAGACTGGAGATGACTTAGAGTGGTGGCAGTGGAGAAGTTAAAAGTGGTCAGGCCAAAGATAGCTTTTAAGGTACAACCAGCAGGATTTCTTGAGGGACTAGATGAGGCGTACAATGAAGGAAAAGAGTTTTCAAAATGCAACTGAAGGACAGAGTTTCTAGCATCTGTGATGGGAAAGATGGTGGGTGAAACAAGATTTTACTTGCATTGGTGATATGGTGTGGCCATGGGAGGTCTGAGGTCAGGCATCAGATGGAAATGTTGGACAGGGCATTGGGAAGTTAAGTCTGGAGATGGTGAGAGAGGTCTGTGTTAGAAATATAAATTTGGAAATCATCAGTATTTAAAGCCAAGAGACTTAAAATACAACAAAGGAGGGAAGAGGAAGACTCTTTGCTTTTTAACTAGCCCTCCCTCACCAAATACAAATAAATACAGGAGATAATGTGCTAGCATTACATAGACTTGGAAACACAATCACAAGAATGTATCATATCTCCCAGGCAACTATATTTTCCCAAACTGAGATAAGAAGTTGACTGCCTCACCCAAGATTGCAGAGCCGCAGTGCACACACACCCGGGCTCCAGCACATGCTCCCAATCTCTGTGCCACCTGCTTCTCAAGGACAAGGTGAAGACCCTTCTTAAAGAAAGACTGATGGGTCCACAGGGGAAAACAGAGTTTTGTTCAGTACAGAGAGCAACAGCAACTGATGAACTCCTCAAGTTTGAGGAGTTATACTAGAAATGCAGAGGTAAATGGGAACTGGCCGGAAGACCAGAGAGCTTCAGCTTACAGTATGAGACTAGGGGCCTCTGTGAGAATGAGTGTCAGATGGTTTTCATTAAGAGGTAAAGAATGTCAGCCAAGCGTGGCGGTGCACACCTGTAATCCCCAGCTCAAGAAGCTGAGGCAGGATTGCAAGTTCAAATCCAGCCTCAGCAACTTAGCAAGACCCTAAGCAACTTAGTGAGACACTGTCTCTAAATGAAACATAAAAAGGGTTGGGGGTGTGGATCCGTGGTTAAGCAACCCTGGGTTCAATCCCTGGTACCAAAAAAAAAAAAAGTGCAGAATGTCAGTAGGAATGTTACAAATCCTGGAGGAAGTAAGAAAATAGCATCTAAAATATCAGTTTGGCTATTAAAAATATCTTTATTTACAGAAAGTCCTTCCATTCTCAAACTGTCTGCAGTGGTACACAAAATCATTTTTATCAAACATGAATCAGCTTAATTTGGTTGTAAATTTCATATAATTAGAGCAGCAAACTCTATAGATGTAAAGTGGATCTTCTGTTTATTGCACATGCAAAGTTTTCCACTCAAAGCCAGGTGCAGTGGTGCACACCTATAATCCCAGTTACTTGTGAGGCTGAGGTAGGAGAATCACAAGTTCAAAGCCAGCCTTAGCAATTTGTGAGTCACTGTCTCAAAATAAAAATAATTTAAAAATAAAATGAGCTGGAGAGGTAACTCAGTGGTAGAGCACTTCCCTAGACTGTTCAAAGCCCGGGTTTAATCCCCAGTGCTGGGGGGGGAAAAATGTTTTCCACACAAAACTTTCAAAAGTTAGAGGTATAAACTGGACATGGTGGGGCATGCCTGGAATCCTAGTGGCTCCGAGGCTGAGGCAGGAGGATCATGAGTTCAAAGCCAGCCTCAGCAACTTAGCAAGGCCCTAAGCAACTTAGAAAGACCCTAAATCTAAATATAAAAAGGGACTGGGGATGTGGCTCAGTAGTTAAGTGCCCCTGGGTTCAATCCCTGGTACAAAAAAAAAAAAAAGAAGTCAGAGGTAAAATTTAATTCGAGAAAAGCTGACCCCTTGACTACTCAAGGCAACCATAATGTATTGAAATCTTCACATAATGCAGTGCCTTGATTATAAATCAACTAAAGCTGGATTGTAGGCCTCTCCTTGCAGGAGTCAGGCCATTCCAGTCCCGTCTCCCAGTTATTACTTGTAAGTTAAATCAAACTGAACTAAACTGAACTGTGTTCTGTATATAAGCAAAGCAGACAGCCAGAGAGAAATATTATAAAACTTAAAGTTACATTTCTCCAGAAGAAGAAAAAAAAATTAAGACAAACTTTTCCCTTTGTAGCAAAGCAAATATACTTTCACGTGCTAATAGATTTTCATCAAGATTTTGTTTCTATGGGTTATGGATCTAAGTATTCATTTTAGGGAATATAAGTTTAATCTTAATCTAATTAATACATTTTTCTAATCAACAATTTTTGCACAGCTATTGGCCCATCAGGAGCATGCACACTGTCCTTCATTGCTCCTGTCTTGCAGAATGCAGCTTACCTTGCTTTTCCTGGTACTGAGGATGGATATAAGAGAGCCATTGCTATTCTCCTGCTGCTGTTTTGGGACCAGGCTCAATTTTCTGGAGGCAGAATGATGAGCACACTGCTTTATGTCAAGAATTGTACTGAGTATACATTGATAAATAACAGGCAGAATGCCTACCCTTGGGGAACCTATGGTCTAACATGCTCTTAGAACAACACTAAGCCATGCCTTTGGGAGATGCCCATGTTTCAATGATCTACTATAATGTTCTAGAAAAATAATTCAGAAAATAGTGATGTTTTACATAAAAGAAATACAATATTACAATCCTTAAAGTACAACATTAAAAATTAATAAAGAAGCCTAATAAGCTAGTTGTTCATTTTTCCATTCCATTTAATTTACCAGTTATTCATATTCATTGTCAAGTAAGCGGAAACAGGTTCCAAAAAGTAACATAAACTCATAGAGAGCAAGCTTTCAGTTGAGAGAACTGAATCCATTTTTCTGTGACTAAGAATTGACCATCACAGTTTGATTTCAGTGGAAAAAATATCACAATGCTTCATAAATACCAGGTTTCTTTTTAAAGGCCAGGGTTATAGGTGAAGATACATACTCTTGTTAAAAGGTGGCACCTACTGGCAGGATAATGTATTGCAGCTCAGTTCTATTAGACATTAGTGAACATACAAAAGGAATCACAATAAACAACAGTGATAGTTTGGGAGATTTTTGTTCCCCAACATCCTATTGGGTGCACTACTTAATTTTTAGAGACTCCAAATTCTACTATGAAAGATAAAACAGACAGATCCTCTCCCTAAATTTGGGCTCAGTCAATTAGGATGACCAGTGATGTTGAATATTAAGTAAAAGATCCCAGAAAGAAGGGATGGGTATGTTAGGATGCAGCAATGGCAGAACCTGAAGTAGTGTCTGGGTCTAACAGCAGCAATAGAAGGTCCTGATCAGTTTATTTATGATGGCTGGCCTTCCCTAGTTCCTGCCAATTTTCAGCATCTGCTTTTCCAAACATCCTGCAAATTCTTCACACTATCCAATATTCTAGATCTGGGAATGTAGCTCAATTGGATCACTTGCCTATCAGGCATGAGGCCCCAGGTTTGACGCCCAAGCACCAAGGGATTTTTAAAAAGATAAAGAAAAAGCAACAACAATTCAACATTTTTTCCAATTGTGCTAAATCACAAAGATACATTATCTCATTTGGTCCTTCTGCCCCTGCCCCACCCCCCCCCCAAAAAAAAAAAAAAAAACCCTAGGAGGAAAGAACAGAGAAGGAAATGAGTCAGAAAGACTCACTTGCCAGAGTCACACAACTAGTGTGGAAGAATTGGGGAAAAAAATCCGAGTCTGATGCTAGAACTAATTTTCTTAAGCATTTCACTACTTTGCAAAGCAAAAAATGCTGAGACTTTTGAAAGCATAAAATTGGAAGATAAGACTTGACCTAGGTAGGAAGTTTGTGGGAAGATGTAGCTGGTAAGTTGCAGAAAGAAATCCTGCAAGAATGATGGAAATGAAATACTGAGATGAGACTGGAGCTAATTTTATCATGAAATTAATGAAATGTAAGTGCTCTTCACTTGCAAGGGCCCTGTTCCAAAGTATTAAATTTTATTTTTTTTTATAAATGCATATTCATTTTCTCAAGGAAATCCCCAAAATGAGATAAGAGTCAGATTCCATAAAACCTGAATCAATCCCTGGTTGAATTCATGAATCTATCAGATTAGAGATTCAAAATCTAGATCAATAGAGACTAGATCTAGAGACTCAATTTCAGATTTGGAGATCAAGTGAGGGGTCTATACTTAGAGAGCTAGGCTATAGAACATGGCTAAAAGCACAAACAACCCTGAAAGCCATGCCCACTTTCCCAAGCTCTATGGAAAAAGGGGGAGTTAGGAGTTATTTCTCACCTGTCCAGACAGAGATCAATGCACACGGGTGGTGTTTTAAGAATGCACAGGTCCCCACATCCATCTCATCCAACAAGAGGAACAACAGAACATCTTGCACCTTGAAGGTACAACAGCAGCAGCAAGCTGTGGGTGTGGGTCCTCCTCTCTCAGGCCCAGTCATCAGGCCCTCAGAGAACCAGCTGGATGTGGCCCTGACTCTAAGGAAGATAAACAGACAAGCAAGCCTCATCCAGGAGACTAGAAGGATTCTACCTTGATTTAATAAACTGATATTTTGTTTATAATTAATTTTGGTTGCACAACAATAATATTTATCTTGAGTGCAAAAATTTGGGCACACACTTCTATTTGTACCTTAGGTGAGTGTCTCACCTCTTACCCTCATCCTGGCCCTTATTAAGTGTATAGAGAATCACCAGGCATGCAAAAGCTTAGGTTTTTCCCTCCAGATAACAAAAACTCATCATTTACCTACAGAGCCACACATCAGTTAATGCTAGGGATACCTTATCAGAAATTCCTCATTAGCCAATTTCATCAATATGAGAACATCATAGAGTATACCAACTTCAGGGTTGTTTATGCTTTCACCAACTAAGATGGCTACTGTGTCACCAGGCAATAAAATCTTATGGGACCATTGTTGCACATGTGGTCCAATCAGAATGAGGTTATTCAGTGAGTGATTATATTTCCCACATAGCACTTAAGTTTGTGTGTATCAGCCATCTATTTTTTTTCAGTCTAGAATGTTCTAAGTTTCTTTTTTTCTCCTTTGCTTGGTTATTATTTCTGTTGTATATATGGGGTAAAATGTGATATTTCAGTACATGTATATAATATATATTGGTTGAATCAGGATAATTAATGATGCCTTGCCTAATCATTCCTTCGTGTTTGGTGCCTTCAAGCTCTTCTCTTCTTCATAAAATACACAATAAATTATTGTGAACTGTAGTCATCACACTGTGCTGTAAAACACTAGCCCTTATTAATTTTTTTCTACATTTTTATTGGTGCATTACAGTAATGCATATTGATGAGATTTGTTGTTACATATTCATACATGCACACAATATAACAATATAATTTGGCCAGTATCACTCCCTAGAACTTCCCCCCTAACTCCCCACCTCCCACTTCTTGGTTCCTTTCCTCTACTGATCTCCCTTTAATTTTTAGGAGATCCACCCCCACCATTCTTGTTTTTCCTCTCTAGCTTCCACATATAAGAGAAAACATATGAACTTCGGCCTCCTGAGTTGGACTTATTTCACTTAACATGATAGTTTCTAGTTCCATCCATTTTCCTGCGAATGACATCATTTCATTTTTCATTATGGTGAATAAAACTCCATCATGTATATATACCACATTTTCTTTATCCATTCATCATTGATGACACCCAAGTGGGTTTCATAGTTTGCTTATTGTGAATCGTGTTGCTACAAACATGGGTATGCATGTATCACTGTAGTATGCTGACTTTAATTCTTTAAGACAAATACTGAGGAGTGGTATAGCTAAGTCATATGGTTGTTCCATTCTTTGTCTTTTGAGGAACCTCTGTACTGATTTCCATAGCGGTTGCACTAATTTACAATTCCACCAACAGTGTAAAAGTGTTCCTTTTTCTCCACATTCTCTCCAGCATTTATTATTATTTGTATTCTTAATATTGGTCACTCTGACTGGTATGAGATGAAATCTTAGTGTACTTTTGATTTGCTTTTCCTAATTGCTGATGATGTTAAACTTTTTATATATTTGTTGGCCATTTACTTTTCTTCTTTTAAGAAGGGTCTGTTTAATTCATTTGCCCATTTATTAACTGGGTTATTTGATTTTTGGTGTAAAGTTTTTTGAGCTCTTTATATATTCTAGATATTAATCCTGTCAAAAGAGTAATTAGCAAAGATTTTCTCCTGTTCTGTGGGTTCTCTCTTCACATTCCTAATTGTTTCCTTTGCTGTAAAGAAGCTTTTTAATTTGATGTTGTCCCATTTATTAACTCTTGGCATTATTTCCCAAGCTTTAGGGGTTAGACCTTATTAATTTTATCTAACCATGTTTGGGCACCATTATTCAACCCCCACCTTTCCTAGTCTCTAGTAATCACTATTATACAGTCCAACCTGATATTTCTTAACACCTACATATGAAAAACACTATGCAGTATTTGCCTCTTATTTCAGTTCACATAATGTCCTCCAGTTTCATTCATTTTGCTGCAAATCACAGGATATCATCATTTTTATGCATCATCCATCTTTACATCTAAGTTTTATGAACCTTTATTGCTTTAAGTGAGAGTCAAAGAAATCAAATCTCGTTACAAAGTTGTATTTTCTTGCAAAGGTCTTGGCTCTAGGGAGGATTGACCTACTAAGATAGGCAAGGTTTTAGGCCATTGGGTCTTCACCCTGGCTGCACATTAAATCATTTGGGGAGCTTATTTATTTATTTTAAAATACCAGTGTCAGAGTCCTACCTCCAGAGAGTCTGACTTGGTGGCCTAAATTGATAGATATCCAGACAGGATTTTTTAGAGTTTTATTGAGATAATTTGCATACAGCAAGGTTCACCCATTAGTAAATTTAATTATTTTTAGTAAAAGTTCACCCCTACAATTCAGTGCACAGCCTACCCTTCACCAAAAAGTCCCCCAGAGGCAGTGTCTGGTCAGCCTTCTTTCCCACCCCAGCCACAACACCATATCCACTTCTAGTGTCTGCATTTCAAGCACTGGCATTTTTAAAAAGCTTCCCAGTGATTCTAACATTCAAGCACAGCTAAGAACTATCCTTCTAGACTACAGAAAGCTAAACTCCTTAATCCTGCCTTACAAAATTTAAGAATTTTTCTGTGAGAATTTTCCCTATGGGGAAATACAACCCTAATTTCACATCAGAAAGTCTTGGGGAAATAGAATAAGTTTTATGACAAATAGCCTGCAGTCAACTTGACTGAAATACCATTAAAGTGAAAGATGCCTCTACACATATCCACACCCCTGATAAGTATGAAATGCCACATTTCTAAACAGCCCAGGATACAGAGTACTTTTGTTCTATGATAAAATTAAAAGCCTGAGGTTCTGTCTTCAAAGTCATATTCATTGCCTTAAAGAAGGAGTACTCAAAAAAAAAAAAAAAAAGAAGGAGTACTCGCGTCGACAACACATATATTAAAATTGGAACGACACAGAAAAGATTAACATGGCCCTGTGCAAGGATAACATGCAAATTCATGAAGCAGTTCATATTTAAAAATAAAAAAAATGAACAAAGGAACATTTAACTCCAACTGATAAATCATCAGGATTACAAAACTACTATCCTTAGGTGTTCAAAATTTCCTCAAGGGAAAGATTCTAGAGAAATACAAAGTATCTTTATTATTATGTTACACAAACATGGATGTGATAACACACTAGTGTAGAAAAAAAAATCCTAGAAAAAACAACCACTGACAGGTTTTCATATAGAGTTGATGTCCTTCTGTCATTTTAGGCATGCAGGGCAAGCAAGCACTTGTAAGAGGGTGAGCCTGGGGAGCAGGAATAAACTTGAAAGATTCCACAGAAATGCCAGCCCCAGAGGTCTAGAAACATGTGAGCAAACCTCAGCCAGAGGCTGCTGGTGAGTCCGTGCTAGCACAAGCCACCTTCTGCCTTCATTGGCCAGAAGGGCCAACCGCAGACAGCAGCAGCCATCACCACAGTCAGTGCCTGGGAAAAGTTATGGGGTGCAATTGGAACATGACCCCACCCAGACCACTCCCTAAAATTGCAAAGCTTTAAAACAGTGCCCCAGCCAAGGAGGTGCTATCTCAGGTTAGGATACAAGATCTCTAGCAAAAAAAGTTACCTGGACTCAACAGAAAAGCTTCCAAGCAAAGTAGCCCTTAACAGTAGTCAAAGAAAATGTGGATTTTAGCCAAGCGAATGGACCAAAGCCATCCAAGTTTGAAATGCCCAACATTTCCAAAGATAGTACACAAATATTAAGCTACCTCCTCCTCTGATTACCAATTAATAGCTTTTCTAAACTCTTAGTTCATAGGAAAATTTCAACAATTTTGGAAAAAAAAATCACCTGAGAAGATTGAATACATGGTACAGCCTATCGTCTCCCACTGTCAATCATTAAAAATGACAAGTAATCATTTTAAATAATTAAATCAGAAATAGTGAAGGTGACAAAGAAAGGCAGCCTTGGGGGTCAGAAATGACGAGCCATCCCTGAAAAACACCATACAGAAGGAATCAGATTCATGAGCCCAAAACATACACAGGAAAGGACAGTATATACTAGCATGTTTTCCAGGGGTTCCAAATTAGACAAGGAAACTATGTGGGGCCCTTGCTGCCAGAAGGTTCTGGGCCAACAGAGCTGGTTGGGCCATCGCAGTAGGAGTAGCCAAGCAGACGGTCACACACACACACGTACGTGCTCCCACACACGTCAAGCAGTAGGAACGACAAGGTACAGAGGCAACCACACCCAGCATTTGGACCAGAAACACACGACAGTGCTTCTAATAGTTGGCCTCACCCAGGAGGAATGGAAGCATCTTAGCCAGAAGACTCCACTGACTCACTGCCCAGCCCTATATGCTACTCCTGCCCTACCACCCGAGGTATCGCATTCTCAGACACACTTTCTGGGCCTCTCACATCAGAAATAAGTACAGTCACAAACCACCAAACATTTAGAGAAAACTCTTACTATGACAGAGTGACACTCAGTTACTACTAAGACAAGAGCACCCTCAAAATAGAAGTCAGCCGGGTACAGGGGGCTGAGGTAGGAGGATTGAGGCAGTCTCAGAAACTTGGCAAAACCCAATTTCAACATAAACTTTAAAAAGTGGGCTGGGGTTGTAGCTCAGTGGTAAAGTGCCCCTGGGTTAATCCCAGTACCACGAAAGAAAGTCATTACAGACCCATTTAATGGACTAACTAGCAGAAGTGACACAGACGAAGAGATATTTAGAAAGCTGATAGGTGGGGTAGAGAAGTTCTCCCAGAAGGAGAATAAAGATATTAAAAGCATGAAAGAAACAGAAGGCATATCCAGAAGAAAGAATGTGAGAGAAAAGATAAAAAGAAAATTTCCCAGAGCTAAGGAAGAACTCATGCTCTTGGAACAAAAGGACCAACCTGGATATGTTATGGTGAAATTTTATAATACCTAAAAACTAAATGCCTAAAGTGAACAAAAATCAAATTAACATCTGACTTCTTGTTGATAAAACTAAATTCTAAAAGCAATGGAAGCCGGGCGTGGTTGTGCACGCCTAGAATCCCAGCAGCTCCGGAGGATAAGGCAGGAGAATTGTGAGTTCAAAGTCAGCCTCAGCAACTTAGGCCTAAGCAACTTAAAGTATAGCTTGTCTCTAAATAAAATATTAAAAAGGGCTGGGGATGTGGCTCAGTGGTTAAGAGCCTTTAGGTTCAATCCCCCATACCAAAAAAAAAAAAAAAAAAAAAAAAAAAAGCAATGGAGAGGATAAAATATGTGCAAATCTTTTATCTGATAAAGGGTTAACAGCTAGAATATATAAAGAAGTATACTCAAAAAAAAAAAACCCATTCAAATATGAGCAAAAAATTTGAATAACATTTCTCCAAAAAGCTGGAAATGTGGCCCAGTGGCATCAGGGGAAACACAAAACAGGAACCTGGGAAAATCCCCTCCCTCCTCCATGAAAGCAATGAGAAAACTGACAAAAAAAATAAATGTCAAAATCAACTTTTTCAGAACTTGGACATTAACCAGAAATCTGCAATAATCCAGGGAGTTTTACTTAAGTTGCTGAACCCCAGCAACAATGTGAGTTCTGTGGCATTTTACTTGCCTTAGTCCCATCTCCCTATCCCTAACCCATGGTAGCCTTAAAAACAAATAGCCCTGGGGCTGTGGCTCAGTGGTAGAGCGCTTGCCTTGCACTTGTGAGGCCCTGGGTTTGATTCTCAGCACCACAT
This sequence comes from Marmota flaviventris, assembly GCF_047511675.1. Classification (NCBI taxonomy): domain Eukaryota; kingdom Metazoa; phylum Chordata; class Mammalia; order Rodentia; family Sciuridae; genus Marmota; species Marmota flaviventris. The sequence goes on from NC_092508.1 coordinate 59,916,452, forward strand.
AAAAATAAATAAACAACAACAAAAAAAATAGCCCCATAATTTCAACATCCTAGCAGGTTCTGATGAGTACAGAATAAGGCTGGAGCTCCTCCAAATCCAAACTCACAGGTAACTATCCTTAGTTTACCTTTCTAGAAGAAAACCCACTTGAAAGTGTAGTTTTTCATTTGCCCAGTGCAAATAGACTTTTTCCAGGGGGCTCAGCGGTAGAGCACTCACCTAGCATGTGCAAGGTGCTGGGTTCAATCCTCAGCACCACATAAAAATAAATAAATAAATAAAGGTATTGTGTCCAACTACAACTAAAAAAATATTTTTTAAAAAAACAATCAGTGGCGATTCTTTAACTTCATAACCATCTTAAGTAGTGATAACAGTTGGGTTGAACAAAAAAAAATTCAAAGGAAAAATGGGTAATGAGATGTCCATAGAGAGCTTTGAAAAGCTCCAACATACTCCTGGAAATCTAGAAAATCTATGTAAGTACAGGGCTGCACACATGCCCAGAGCTGTGTGCACACCCAAAAAAGCCCTCAGAAAGCTCTGACCTTGCTGATCCCTAAGTAAAGAAAAGCCATGTGCCTTCAAGAACACAAACTTTACAGAATTAGTTCAGAAAAGTCATTAATCAAATAGCAACAACAGACCCAGGAAAGGGAATAGAATCTGATTCCCAGTGGCCAACGTTATATTATTTTACATGTATAGTTTTCAACAAAAAAAAAGTTATGAGACATGCAAGGAAATAAGAAAATGTACCATGAATGGGAAGAAAGTCAGTAGAAACACTCTTTAAGGAAGTCGAGAACCTGGCCTCATTAGATAAAAACTTTAAAATCACTATTTTAAATATATTCAAAAAACTAAAGGAAAATATGTCTAAAGAACTAAAAGAATTTGAAGCTGTGTGCAGTGGTGCACACCTGTAATCCCAGTAGGTCAAAAGGCTGAGGCATGAGGATCGCAAGTTCCAAGCCAGCCTCAGCAATTTATTGAAGCCCAGAGCATCTTATTGAGACCCTGTCTCAAAGTATAAATATAGGGGGAAAAAAAAAGAAGATCCAGGGATGTGGCTTAGTGCTTAAGCACCCCTGGGCTCAATCCCCATACCAAAAATAATAAATAAATATAATGTAATATAATAAAATATCAGCTAGGGATGTGGCCCAGTGATTAAGAGACTCTGGGTTCAATCCCTGGTACCTACACCTCACTCCCAAAAAAAGAAACTATGAGAATGATGTCTCAGCAAAAAGAAAATATCAATAAGAGAGAAATATATTTTTTTTTAAAAAAAGGAGAACCAAATAGGCTTGGTATGTTGCTCAGTGGTTAAGTGCCCCTGAGTTCAATCCCCAATATCAAAAGAAAGAGAGAGAGAGAGAGAGAGAGAGAGAGAACTGAATTTCTGGAGTTAAAAAAATACAATAACTGAAATGAAAAATTCACTAGAGGGGCTCAAAATCAGTTTTGGGCAGGCAGAAGAAAGAATCAATGAACTTGAAGATAGATCAAATGAGATTATACAATTTGAGGGGGAAAAAAACACTGGGGAAAAGTTTCATGACATTAGGTTTGGCAATGATTTCTTGAACATAGCACATAAAAACACAAACAAAAGAAAAATAAACAAGTTGGACTTCCTCTAATTAAGTCTTTTGTGCATCAAAAGACACTCTCAACAAACTGAAAAGGCAACCTAGGGAATGGAGAAAATATGTGCAAATCTTTTGTCTGATAAGGGGTTAACAGCTAGAATATATAAAGAAGTATACTCAACAACAAAAACAACTCCATTCAAATATGAGCAAAAGATTTGAATAGACATTTCTCCAAAGAATATACACAGATGGTCAATAAGCACATGAAAAGATTCTCAACATAACCAAAAATCAGAGAAATGCACATTAAAACCACAAGAAGATACCACTTTATACCCATTAAGATGGCTACTATTTTTTTTAATAACACACAGAAAATAACAAGTATTGGAGAGATGTAGAAAAATTGGAACCTTCATACACTGGTGGTGGGAATGTGAAATGGTGCAGCTGCTATGGATAACAGTGTGTCGGGTCCTCAATAAATTAAACACTGAATTAGTATCTGATCCAGCAATTCTACTTCTGGGATATGCCCAGGAGAGCTGAAAGTAGAGATTCAGATATTTGAACATGAATGTTCAGAGATACATGATTCACAATAGATAAAAGTTGAAAACAACCCAAATGTCCATAAGTAATATACAGTTATTCCACTGCATATACTTTAAAAACAGGATGAAATTCTGACAAATACCATGACATAGATAAGCCTTGAAGACGTTATACTAAGGGAAATAAACCAGACACAAAAGAACAAATGTTGCATAATGTTAACTTATATAAGCAGTCTAATTCACAAAGATGGTTACCATGGGCTTCAGGGAGTGGGGAGTGAACTGTATCCAGCCCCTAACACAGTAAGATGCTACTTCCTGGGGTCTGTTTACATATTTTTTCTCCTTTCTCTGACTTTAAAATTTACAAAACATTTTAGACTTACATGCAACCCATCCCTATGCAGGTACACCCCCTAGGATCTGACAGTGTTAACATTTACTAGGAGATTAACTGGACCAGGCATGGGCCAAGTGCTAAGCATTCAGCACCCTTCAAGCCTTGCTGGGGGAAGGAGGACCCTCTGTTGCAGGAAAAGTGTTGCTTCTGTACCCAGCACCTGCAAGAATGTGCAGGAGACACATAATGAGTGGCTGTGCAGGCAGCAGAGATGAGGGATCCCTTTCCACTGGGATGATCAGAGACACCTCATGGTGACAACAGAGCTGTGTTTGGAAGGACAAGAATTACAATAGGCAGAGCCATAAAGGAAGAACAAAGCAGAGAGAGGAATCTGAGCAAAACCCAGAGAAGGAAACATCTTCTGGTCTTCGATTGGAGTACCTGGGTCGTCTGACCTCGTGGCATCTTCTAGCCAAGACTCCAGGAGCCGCTCCGTTAGCCTGGAAGTTGAAGGGTGAGAGTTGGGAAGGCCTCCAAGGACCATCCAGGGATTGGAGAGGGCAAAGAATGGAGGATGGTTTCTTTGTTCTTTTTGCCTGGGGATGCCTTTCAGCCTATCCCAGTCACTATCTCCACAACCCTGCCTTTTAGGACAGTCTTGGGGACTAGGTGGCAAGAAACAGACAGACACTTAAGGGAATTACATCTGATATGAGCATTTTCAAGCTAAATGTAAAGCGATCACCCCTCCTCTGATCATAGCCCAGAAATCTATGAGGTTGTTTACAAACAGGAAAAGGACACCAGGGGAGCCACCTGTCACCCTGTGAGATCAGCATAGGTCCCCTGAATGTGTCCACAAGCTACAGAGGCAGTCATCACACCTGCAATTTTCTGAAACACTTGCTAACCGCTCAACAATGAGCCACCTTTCTGGTTAACCATAGGGAGGGCAATGGGGGGAGTCATAGGACCAGATTCTGGTTCTAATTCAGCCTTGGGGGAATTTTTTTTCCCTCTGGGAAATCCCTAATGGCATAACTGCTTCTGCAATTCCCAACCCACCTGGGGAGCCACAGAGCCTTCATCCATGCCAGGCTGTCTGCAAATAAGAGAAGGAGTAATGGTTGGCACAATCCCTTAAAATTCTCCTACAATAAGGGATGAGTTACATAAATTTGATCACATTCAAACTACAGATCACTATGCGGTCATTAACAAGAATGAAAGTGCTGCCGGGCACAAGTGGCTCACACCTGTAATCCCAGCAGCTCAGGAGGCTGAGACAGGAAGATCGAGGGTTCAAAGCCAGCCTCAGCAAAAGCAAGGTGCTAAGCAACTCAGTGAGACCCTGTCTCTAAATAAAGTACAAAATAGGGCTGGGGATGGAGTTCAGTGGCTGAGTGCTCCTGAGTTCAATCCCTGGGACTCTCCCCCCACCCCCAAAAAAAAGAATGAAGGTACTCAATTTGTACCGGCAGGAAAGATCTCTACAATATGGTACTCAGTCAAAAACAAGGTAGTTGGAGAGCAGGCATAGAGAATGATCCCATATGCTTATATAAAGTATACTTGTATGCTTACAAATACATGGGAAGTTTTCAAAATGATATGAAAGAAGCTATTCTATTTCTGCAGGTAAGAGGGAGTTTCATTTTTATTTTATGCTCTGTTTACTAATTTTATAATTTCAAAAAAGTTAAAAACTTTTCTAAAATTATATGATGAATGAGGTCAAGGAAAACTATTACAAATACAATGACTCTATGTTCACCAAAGCTAAAAAGAAAAATCATTTTCACACTGTGATTTCTATAGACTAACACACTTTTCTTCTTCTTCTTCTTCGCCTTCCTCTCCCCCTTCTCCTCCTCCTTTTCCTCCTCCTCCTCCTCCAGCTCCTCCTCCTTCTCCTTTTTGCAGTACAGGGCATAGAAACCAGGGACCCTTTACCCATGAGCTACATCCCTACTCCTTTTATTTTTTTATTTTGAGACAGGGTCTTGCTAAGTTACCTAGACTGGCCTCTAACTTGCAATCTTCTTGCTTCAGCCTCCTGAGGAACCGGGATTACAGTTGTGCACCACCATGCACAGCCTAATACACATTTTATGTTAATACTGCATTTTTGCCAGGCTTATTATGGTGCTGCTTCTGTTCAGTGGTGCTTAAGCTGAATATATGTACAAGGTAGATTCACGGAGAGAAAGAAATATTTACAAAGGCTAACAAATATACAGCTAATAGGTAGCTAATCACTCACATATCATCAAAAATCTTTGTAGTAGACATCTGTTGGTTTGATTGTCTGGCATCCCATCCCTCTTTGTCTGAAAGCATCAAGACTACTCTCATCTGACTGCATGGTTCCCTAAGGGGTTATCTACCATGGTGCCCCAAACCCCTGCCAGAGAGAGGGCCCACACCCTGGCTGGGCCATCAGAGCACCCTGTATTCCTAGCCCAAATTATTAGTTCAGGAATAGGCAAATTCCCTAAGATAGACCAATCTGAGTCATCCTAAGATTTGACTTGTGGTCCTGAAAGTTAAATGTTGTTTCTCTTCCTCTCAGATCTTGAATTGTGTAGACCATGAAGGCTTGAATAAAGACAGGTAGCAGTTATAAAAATAAGAGTTGAAAAATGGAAGGTGAAAGACAAAGCTAAAGACATCACCTGAATTTCTGTACTCTGTCATGTTTGAAGCCAGAAGCACCTTCTTGGATTTTTGCATCTATATAAGTCAGTAAATTCCCCTGGGGGGGGGCTTATTCTAGTGTCTTAGTCGACTTCATGTCACTATAACAAAACACCTGAGGCTGGGTAAATTATTTTTTTTAAAAAAAGATGTTTACTTAGATCACAGTTTTAAAAGCTGAAAGTCCAAGATCAGGTAGTCCCATCTGGTCCTTCTGGTGAGGACCTTCTGGCTGGGTCATATCATGGCAGATGGTATCTCATGACAGGAGCTCATGAGAAAGAGATAGCATGACAAGAAAATAAGCAAGAAACCAGGGAAGACTTAAGCTCACTCTTTTATAACAACTGTCTCTCATGAGAATCAACTCACTCCTCACGACCATCATCAATCCCTTCCAGAGAATCATGACCTAATCCTCTCCCACTCAACCTTACCTTTTAAAGGTCCCACCACCTTTCAATGTTGTTATATTGGGGGCAAACTTTAATCTTAGTTTTGACAAAGACAAACCAAGTCCAAACCAGAGCAGTAGGATTTTGATGAATATCTTTTCCTTGCCACCTAAAGTGTCTTAGCTAATTAATATCACCACTGTGTTATTGAAGGTTTAACTCCTCATTCCATGATTGTGAATATTAGCCACAGTAAAAACCCAAAACTAAAATTTATATTCTCAGAATCTGAATATCATTGCTAAGTAGAATATCCTACTCATTCTTCAGGAAAATGAATTTACTATATGGACTTTTCCTTGAGGTCATACAATTCATCCGAATCCAAGTCCAAAGTAAAAGTAATTTCCTAGGCTTTTTCTTTCTTTTAAAAAATTTTGCTGGGCTGGGGTTGTAGCTCAGCGGTACAGCGTTTGTCTTGCACGTGTGAGGAACTGAGTTCAATCCTCAGCACCACATAAAGATAAATAAATTAAATAAAGGTATTATGTGCATCTACAACTAAAAATACATTTTTTTAAAAAAATTTGCTCATAAAAATAAATAAAGATTTTTTTTAAAAAAAAGGGGGGGGGGGGCTCAGTGGTAGAGTGCCTGCCTCTACCACAAGTATGAGGCACTGGGTTCGATCCTCAGCACCACATAAAAATAAATAAATAAATATATTTTTAAAAACTTTTTTGCTATATTCTATGTCAAAGCAAAATAGAGAAATATCTGCACAATCATCTAAGGGAAGAAAAAGGGAGATGGATTCTGACCTGATGATGTCTTAATCAAGGCACAGAGGGTACCAACACAAAACAACCTTGAAATTCTTCAAATTCCCAACCAGCTGAACTTTATCAGACTAACACTGCTCATAACTTGTCCAACAATATTCTCAGTAACTGAGTGTCTGTAGAAAGTATCTAGAATTGAAGTGTTTTTAACTGTGCTTATCTTCAAGATAAGAATCCAAAGTTCAAATAATGTTTGTGTAAAACATGATTTTGTACTGTAAATGGAAGCCTTTATAAAGAGAGTTCACAATCTTACAATTCAATATCAGAAAAAAACACAAATGAATCAATTAAGCATTAGGCAAAAGATCTGAACAGACATTTCTCCAAAGGAAACATAAAAATAGGCAACAGACATATGAAAAGGTGCCCAACATCACTAATCATCAGGGAAATGCTAACTAAAACCACTATGAGATAGCACTTTACACTGTTAGAATAGCTATCATCAAAAAGACAAGAAACAGGGGCTGGGCTGGTAGCTCAGAGGTAGAGCGCTCACATAGCATGTGTGAGGCACTGGGTTCGATCCTCAGCACCACATAAAAATAAAGACATTGTATCCACCTAAAATTTAAAAATTTTTTTTAAAAAGACAAGAAATAACAAATGTCTGTGAGGGTAGAGAAAAGGGAACCCTAGTACACTGATGGCATGGAGGAATGTACATTGTAGAATCATACTGAAAAACAGGATGGAGGTTTCTAAAAAGATTAACAATTGAACTACCATATGACCTAGAAATCCCTTTTCTGGATATATACCCAAAGGAGATGAAATTACCAACTCAGAAAAATACCTGCACTCCCATGTTCATTGCAACATTATTCACAATATTCAAGATATGGAAACAACATATCTACCAACAGATAAAGAAAATATGGTGTATATCATATAGTACAACGGCATATTATACAGCCTTATAAAAGGAGATCCTGCCATCTTCCACAACAGGGTGGACCTGGAAAACATATCCTATAACGTCATGTTGTAAACTTCAAATATACACATTAAAATTTATGTTCTTAAAACTAAAAAGAAAATTTTAGAGAGTTAAAAATAAAAATGATCCAGGCAAGAATAATGACACACAGAGATGGTCCTAGACACTTGGAAAGCTGAGGTAGGAGGATCTCTTGAGCTCAGGAGCTCTAAAGCTCCAGGCCAGCTTAGGCAACATAGTGAGATCCCAGCTCTTTAAAAAAAAAAAAAAAAGAGGAGGCGTTCAAAGAAGCTCTGTTTTCTCAGTAATTACTTATGCATATTATTTATTCATACAATTTTTAAAATCAACAATTAAAAATCATGTTTAGATGAATTTTAATATTCTGAGAAAATTTTCATAGTATATTGCTATATTTTTAAGTAGGTTATAAAATAGAAACTATACATATATACAGTCATACATATATTAACAACAAGGATATATTCTGAAAAATTTATCATTGTGAATTTCATTGTTGTATAAACATCATAGAACAGACCTACACAAACCTAGATGATATAACTTACTACACACCTAAGCTATGCCATATCTTGTGGGCCTACATATTAAGGTATGTTGTTCACCAAATCATTGGTACGCATCATGTGACACACACACATGCAAACACACTCATACACAAAATATGTATGCATATATGCATAAAGAACATGAAGCATCTGTTCATAAAATTTAAATAGCTTTTACTCTTGTGAAAAAGAATAAACCTCACTCAAAATTAAATGCAGATTAAAACTGTGACAATTCTACTTTTTTAACATATACATTGGCAAATATTCTAAAAGCTCTATAAACCTAGTGTTAATAAGATGGGGAATGAGAGTTTTATTGATGAAAATATGAAGTGATACCACCTTTGGAAGATAGTTAAGATCTAGACCATTTAAAAATGCAAATATTTCCCACGCATGATGGTGCACAACTGTAATTCCAGTGGCTTGGATCCTGAGTCAGCCTTGGCTACTCAGCCAGGCCCTAAGCAATTTAGTGAGATCCTGTCTCAAAACTAAAAATTATGATACTGGGTTCAACTCCCAGTACCATATTCTTCAAGAAGACAATTATACTTCTAGGAATTTATCCTACAGATACAGTTGCACACATAGTCAAAGCACATGCACATAGATGCTCACCAAGAATTGTTACTAACAGCAAAAGTCTGAAAACAACTTCAGTATCCTTCAATCAGAGATTGATTGACTAATTATGGTTTCCGGGTAGAAAATAAAACCAGGCAGCCCTTCCTAAAGAATACTGTGGATCCACACGTGTTGATGTGAGGCCAACTCCAAGATATATGATGGGATAGGGGGTGAGGGGTGGGGGTGGGGGCAATTTTGGGATGAGGAAGCATTTAAAAGAGCTGACTATACACTTGTGTTCTGGAAGAAATCAAAGGAAGGAACACATGAGCAGTGGTGGCCTGGGAAGAGACTTCCGTACTATCTGAATTTTCTATGTGCACTTATTTCTCCACTTTAAAAACTTAGCTTATCTTTTAAACGAGTTTAACTGAACGTTTAAGTAAGTTGGGGCACGAGGAATCCATGGTACTTTGAGCCCTGGTTTTAGAAGGAAGGAGGTTCCACATCCCACCCAAGCAATGAGCACCGTTGGAAGATCAAACTCTGGTGGAAGAAGCACTGCATAAAAACTATACTTTTTAATAAAATAAATTACAATGTCAAGTAGGAAAAAAGAAAGAAAGAAAGAAGGAAGGAAGGAAAGAAGGAAGGAAGGAAGGAAGGAAGGAAAGAAAGAAAGAAGGAAAGGAAAGAGAGAGAGAGGAAGGAAGGAAGGAAGGAGGAAGGAAGGAAGGAAAGAGAGGAAGGAAGGAAAGAGAGAAAGGAAGGAAGGAAGAAGGGAAGGAAGGAAGAAAGAAGAAAGAAGGAAAGAGGAAGGAAGGAAGGAAGGAAGGAGGAAGGAAAGAGAGAAAGGAAGGAAGGAAGAAGGGAAGGAAGGAAGGAAGGAGGGAAGGAAGGAAGGAAGGAAGGAAGGAAGGAAGGAAGGAAGGAAGGAAGGAAGGAAGGAAGGAAGAAAGGAAGGAAGAAAGAAAGAAAGAAGCAATGCAGCGAAAGCATTGAGCGGCACACTTCACCAGCACTGAGTGATCAGAAGGAGCGCAATTCGCTAGAGGAGCAGCCTTGACCGCGACTGGACCCCTCTTGGCCCTCCCTCTCTGGGGGCAGTCCTTTGTGCCATCCCAAGTGATGACCACCAGCTGAGGCACCTAAAGCCGAGCAGACTGTGGAGGCTGCCAGGGCCAGAACTCTCGCCCTTGCCCCAGGGTGGTGCAGGTCAGCCCGGCAAGAGGGCGAGGTCCAGCCCCTGGGATATGCTGTCGTGTGTGCAAACTTTGCTGTGGTTTGGAAGAGCTCTGGTTCGGGCGCCGCCCGGGAGGCTATGAGCTGGGTGGCAACTGCTCGCTGGCCAGAGCCGCCACCTCCGCCCCCGGCTGCCGCGCGCCCTGCCCGCCCCAGCGCGCATTCATAAGGACACAGTGCGACCCAGCGGGCCGCGGGGAAACTGCGCCGGACCCCCACCCTGCCCACCACGGCCAGCCACTGCCCCAGCCCGAGAGCCACCGCCTCCCTCCTGGGACAGTGTTCTGGAAAATGTGGACGCGGGAGCCGTCTCCTTCCTCCTTTGTGAATGGAAAGAGCCGATCTGTTTGCCAAGACAGAGTTGCTAAACCTGATTCGGCCTTCTCACTCCATTTCTCTCACCCTGTTGGTGAAAATGGATGTGGTGGAAAGTTCTGGTTGAGGAGCTTGGGACTTTCTAGTTCAGAATTTAAGAAATCCGGGAATGTATAAATATAAAGTCCAAGGAAGGAACTGTCCGTTTCTGTCTCCATGATGACTCATGACGGAGTAAAATCCATAGACAGAATTGTAAGCAGGCTCAAGCAGAATGCCATCCCCTTCTTGAAACTGACCTCTGCCTAAGTGGAAGGGTCCCCTGGTTTGCTGTCAGGGGCTTTGGACCGTCTCAGCATTGCAAATTGGATTAACACATTACCCCCCTAACCAGACCCTGAGGCAGAGACCATTTTCCTTGTCTGCGTTTTAGGAATAGGTGAAAAGTCAGCCACCACCTTACAGAGGTTAGGAAAAGGAAAAAACAAGGCAGAAGAATGTCGCAACAGCAATACTTATTCACCAACTTTGGATCATTCAAGTAGCTTATTGAACACCAAATCGCCGGATATAATGCTGAGCCTTGATCCTGTAAGGCCAATATTTTTTCAAGAGTGTCCCTTGCACATTTGCCCAGGTCATATTAATACAAGGTAACTTAAATAATAATGATAATCCTGAATGATCCCACATTTTGCAAGGGAAAGAAAACCTCAAAAAATAAAATTGGAGTTTTAGGAGTTTTGAGCCAACTTGGAAAAAAAAAAAAAAAAATATATATATATATATATATATATATATATATATATATATATATGTCAGTATCTGTGTATAGCACTGAATTCATTAATTAGGTTACACATAAAAGTTCAAATATGTGCAATAAAGCATTAATTTTGAAATAATCACTTTTTTCTTGGTTTTTACAAAGCAATTTTATTTAAACTCTTTCCATTTTTCAATATCTTAATCCTAAGAAGCATTTCTTAAGGTATTTATCACCATCTTTTTTTTTTACATAGTTTAAAATTTTTTCCTAATCTATGTATGAATCTGTAACTAGGCATTTAATCCTAAACCATAATTATTTAAATTTAGGGTTTTAACAAATTGTCCTAGAGGCTTATATTTGTGACATACCCACTAACTGTATTCCTTTTTAATCTTTGCTGATTTACACCAGCACCCAGTACTTCCATAGGGAGCTTCTCTGGGTCTAACCTCAGAGAACAAGGGTCTGGTTTCTGGCTAGCTTAAGTGAGAGATTTGTGACAGGATATCATAGAACTTCCAGAATTGGGCTGAGGATGCAGCTCAGTGGTAGAGTGCTTGCATTTGCCTATCATGCAGGAGGAACAGGGTTCCCCAACACCAAAAAAAAAATAAAAATAAACAAAAAAATTACTTCATATTTGGAGTATATAATTATTCCATGAAAAACCTTTTTTTCCCCCCAATATTGGGGATTGAAAGCAGGGACACTCTACCTCTGAGCTATATCCCCAGCCCTTATTTTGAGATAGAGTCTTGCTAAATTGCTGAGGCTAGGCTCAAACTTCTGAACCTCCTGCCTCACCCTCCCAAGTCTCTGGGATTATAATAGGTATGTGCCACCAAGCCCAGCTGAAAGGCCTTCTATAAACCATTTTTATGGATAAGTTTATCAGTTTCCTAGGGATGCCATAACCAATTGCTGTGAACTGGAGAGCTTAACACAACAGAAAAGTATTCCCTCACACTTCTAGAAGCCAGAAGTCTGAAATCAAGGTGTCAACATTGCTAATTTCCCTCTAGACACTCTAAGGGAGAATCCTTCCTGGCTTTCTGGCTTCTTATTGTCATCAACATTCCTTGGTTTCCTTGACTTCCTTGACTTGTGAACATGTCACTGCAATATTGACCACCATCTTCATGTTGCTTTTCTTCAGGGTCTGTCTTCTTTGCTTCTTTCTTATGTCCCTCAATCTTTCTGTTATATAGATACTTGTCTTTGGATTTAGTCCCCACTCAGATAATCCAGGATGATCTCATCTCCAGATCCTTAACTTAATTACAACTGCACAGTTCCCCCCGCCCCTGACAAATAAGGTAACATCCACAGATTCCAGGGATTTTGATGCCACCACTCAACCCACTATGGAAAGTTCAGGAAATGCTGTGCTAAACAAATTCAATAGGTTTCTTGGCTGCAAGATTTTGCAAAGCCCTGAACTTGCTACATTGCATTAAGAATCTCCAAGAGTAAGAGAAATATCCAATTCAGTGACTCCCAAATTTTGCATTGGGAATTGTATTTGCAGAAGTGATGTTCCACAGAACAAAGAACACTCTCTGGCATGACCTTTGGCAACAGTGATTTTGGACTCTAGCCTCCAGAACTTTGAGACAACAAATTTCTGTTATTTTTAAGTCAGCGACCCAGTTGGTGGTATTTTGTTACAGCAGCTCTAGGAAACCAAAACAGGATGCTTCAAAGATACTCCACTTAAAAAAAAATAAATAAAGTGGGGCTTCTTTAAGCATTCTCATTATTGACCCTGGTTATTCACTACTGGATTGTCTAATTTTGAAATCAGGAAAGTGATCACCTATATGTCTTAGAAAAAATATAATTAAAAATTGTTGTGGCGGGGAGGGTGCTGAGGTTGTGGCTCTGTGGTAGAGCACTTGTCTCATATGTGTGAGGCACTGGGTTTGATCCTCAGCATCACATAAATAAACAAAATAAAGGTATTGTGCCCATCTACAACTGAAAAAAAATTGTTGCTGTGCATGGTGGCATCCACCTGTTATCCCAGTAGCCCTGGAGGCTGAGGCAGGAGGATCACAGGTTCAAAGCTAGCCTCAGCAACTTAGCAAGGCTGTAAGCAACCTAACAAGACCCTGTCTAAAAATAAAAATAAAAAAGGGTAGGGGTGTGGCTCAGTGGTTGAGAGCCCTTGGGTCTAATCCCTGGTACCAAAAAAAAAGAAAAAAAGAAAAAAAATTTGTTCTAAGTTGATTTTATTTTGGGGCTGGGGATGTGGCTCAAGCGGTAGTGCGCTCGCCTGGCATGCGTGCGGCCCGGGTTCGATCTCAGCACCACATACAAACAAAGATGTTGTGTCCGCCGAAAACTAAAAAAAAATAAATATTAAAAAATTCTCAAAAAAAAAAAATAAGATGATTTTATTTTAATGTGAAAGTACTGTCATAGCTATGCACTAGCACCAGGTCATGGCTTATAAATGTCATTCTCTTAAGGATCCTTGGACAAAATCCTAACTCCATGTCTGAAAAAAAGAAAATAAAAGTGAGCCTCAGGTGTTTTGTTGGGCCAAAAAGCAAAGAAATGCTCAAAAATCAACCAAGACATGTCAAAATGTACAAGAGGCAGATTGAAATGTTGCAGGCTCTGGCTACCCAAACCTGGAACAATGGGAGAGCAAACAGCATAATAGAATAATGATGGTAATGCACTATATCACAATGAATTGTCTAAAAGAAAATCTATGGTCCATGGTGATATTCAAAGAGAAAAGGAGACCAAACATATCTTCTATATCCTTTCTGGATATAAAAAGGATGAAAGGATTAGAAAATAAGCATTTTTGCAACTAGTGATGTAATTATCAAATTCAGGCAATTGATGCCAAAACTATGGGGGGGGGGGGTGTTATATATTCATATAGACCCAAAGTCTCACTACACAGAGGATGTGCTAATTATAAAAGGAGAAGTGGAAGGATAGGGTGGACTCTTTAGATGCACGGTCATGTTTAGCAGCACATTACCTGCCTCCTAGCATAGTACAAAAAGGAGTACAATCTCATATCTAGCATTTTTTGCCAAAAATGTCTCCCTAATATAATCATAACAAAACTATCACACAAATGGAAAACATGACCCATTCTACAAAACATCTGGCCTGATCTCTTAAAAAAAAAAAAAAAAGCCAGTGTCATGAAAGAAAAACAAAAAAGGCAGAGCAATGATTCTATATTAAATGAGACAAAAAGACATAACAACCAAATATAATACATGAATTTTATTTGATCTCAGACTGAAAAAAAATGTATAAAACGACATTTAGGGAAATTAAACCCAGATTATATATCAGGATTATTGTTAATTATCATAGGTGTGATCATGCTATCACAGTGATTTGGGGGAATGTTATTATTCTCAAAAATGCATGCTAAAGAATCACAATATCAGCCGGGTATAGTGGTGCATGCCTGTAATCCCAGCGGCTCAGGAGGCTGAGACAAGAGGATCAAAGTTCAAAGCCAACCTCAGCAACTTAGTGAGGCTATAAGCAACTCAGTGGTTGAGTGCCCCTGAGTTCAATCCCCGGTACCAAAAAAAAAAAAAAAAAAAAATCACAATATCTACAATTTTCAAATATTAACAACTGATAAACCTAGGTGAAGGATATTACTGATAGCTTGGATTAAGTGTCCCCAAAAGTTCACGTGGTAAAAGACTTGCTCCCCAAGGTGGTGCTGTTGGGAGGCAGTGGAGCTGTTGGGAGGCGGGGCCCAGTGGGAGGTCTTCAGTACCATTGGGTGTGAGCCCTCTAAGGGGATGGTGGGACCCTGGCCTCTTCCTCTTCCTCTCTCTTTTGCATTCCAGCCATGAGATAAGCAGATTTACTCCACCAAGTTCTTCTATCACAACATGCTTCCTCACCACAGGCCAAAAACAACAGGCCCAATCAGTCATAGCCTGGAAACTCCAAAACTGTGAGCCAAAATAACCTTTTTCTCTTTATAAGTTGATTGTTTGGAGTATTTGTTACAGTGATGGAATGCTGACTAACACATTTATTTATTTGTTAATATAGGTGTTAATTATTCTTTCAACTTTCCTGCAGGTTTGAAATTTTTCAACTAAAACATAGTAGGTGGAGACTTGAATGTAGCCTCAACATTCTTTTTTCTTCATGATAAAGCATTCCCGTGTCTTTTTATATTAGTTTTTTTCTTTCCAAAGGCCTCCACCCTGACTGTCGTGAAGTACTTGAAGCTGAAAACACACCTGTTCCAAGAAAAGAACTGTTTCCACTGCCCAGAAGTGTGCAGGGCTTCTCCCCACAGCTGTGTCACTGCAGCACTTCCTGCCTCAGCACCTCACATGTGTGTCATTATATCATGGGTGTGCTCAGCTTGAGAAATCTGCCACTGTCTCTTTGTAACTTAAAGATGAATCATTCTCCCAACTTTCTAGAGAAAAAGATAATGCCATGTGACTCTCTTGCCACTGTGCAGTGAGACGGGCCCATGCCCAGAGTCCTCTGCTCAGGTCAGTAGAGGCTTCTGAAGTCTATAGCCAGTGCCATGTGGGTTGAGAATATTGCTGGACTAAAAATTGGGAATATCTTTTGGAAAATAACTTCACCTCTCAGGGCTTCAGCCTCTTTGTTGTAAAGGGAGTGACTAGAATGAAAAAAGTTCTTTTGGGTTCCAACAGTTTATCATTGGAGTCCCTGCTTCCTTGGACATATGGATCACTGTAACCCAAAAGGCAAAGACAGGGGTAAATCCTTCTCCTTTACACCAGTCCTCAAACTTTTGGATGCCTAGACAGTAAAATAGCCCCTCAGCTCTTCCTCTTGTCACAGAAATATTTTTGTAACACCTAGCTCACCTCCATACCTGATCTAAGCTCATCTTCCTTCTAAAGACAAATGTGTCCACTGGCAACTCAGGAAACCATGGAAACAAAATTAATTCCATACGCTTTCAGCACACTATGCAAAAAGAGCATCAAAGGAGGACCCTCCACGTGGAATATGGTTATCTGCTTCCTAAATTCTCTCAGGTTGAGCACTGCTATTATAGGACCCCTTGAGAAACTTAGATAAGGCAAAAGGATAGGAAAGATTGGAAGACTCAGGAGCTGAGACAGGAGGATTGCAAGTTCAAAGGCAGCCTCAGCAATGGCGAGGCCCTAAGCAACTCAGTGAGACCTGTCTCTAAATAAAATATAAAATAGGTCTGGGGATGTGGCTCAGTGGTTGAGCGCCCCTGAGTTCAACCCCTGTTACCAAAAAAAAAAAAAAAAAAAAAGATTGGAAGACATTGTAGAGGAAATCAGTAAACTCTATCTAGGATGTGACCAAGCTGGAAAAAAGAAATGAAAAGTATAAGAAGTCAGTAATAAACGGAAAAAAAAAGTGCTAGAAAACAGCATTCTGGAGACAGGATATGTTTTTAAGTTGTGATCCACACCTTTAGCTATAATGGTATTTTCTATCCTTCTCACTTTTACAATACATAATGATGCAAAAATATCTAAAATTCATTCTTCCCTAGATAACCATTCACATAAAGCAGTGGACTGTGCATTCTTATATTAGCTAGTAAAGTTTATATTTGGCCAGTATGAACCCAGAAGTGAGCTGCCTGGGACATAGGCTGAAGCAAGCCCTCCTGTTCTTTGCATGACAGATGCAAGAACAAAGTAAAAAGAAAAGGAAAAAAAAAAGAAAAGATGTCCATTAAAGAAAAGTACACAGGGGCTGCTTACTTCCTCACTGAGAGCTGAGGTGATCCACAGTGCCCCTCTTTGCATGCTTTCTTATGAGTAAATTCGATTGACCACTCATGACTGATTCCACAAGTTTGCTAGTCAATGTATTTGTAGTTAAAAAAAAAAAAGTGTGGGTACCTCGGACAGCTAAATCTGGGTCAGTCAGGGTGATCACAGAATCAAAGAAAAAGGCTGTTTCTCTCAGACACTTGTTGTGAGCTGTATTTATTTAAGTACCTTGTCTATGCTTTTGTCATTCACCTCTTCCATCCAAATATCAATTCCACAAACGTGGGGACCACATCTGTAGTTTTCACTATTGAATCCCAGCCCATAGCTCAAGAACAAATGAAATAAGTAGAATGAAGGACAATAAAAAATTTTTATATATTTGAGTCAGAAAAAAATAAAAAGTGTGGTATGACTGTTCATTCATTCACATCTTTCTTTATAACTGTCAGAATTTTTTTTTTAAGTTTTCTTTACACAGATCCAATAGCACATTACTCATTAAGGCTATTCCTGGGTGTTTTATTTAAAGAATGCAATTTCTACCCCCCTCCACTCCCCCATCAGTGTAGCATGAGAGAAAGTTTTTTACTTAAATATATCGTCCTGCTTGCAGCCAACAGCCCAGACTTTCATTACATCCAATAGCTGGAGTTTTATTTTGCTTGATTCTCTTATTAGGCTAGGTATGAAATCATATCATCTGCAAAGAATAAAATTTTGTCTTCTCCTTTCCAGTGTTCTAAATCTTATTTCTGTTTCGTCTTTAATTGCACTGACTACACGCTGGGAAAGACCTCAAGTGATAATGGTAATGGTGGGGATTCTACCTTCCATTCATGATTCTAAGGAGAAGGCCTCTGGTGTTTCCTCATTCTGATTTTCACAACTCAA
This sequence comes from Marmota flaviventris, assembly GCF_047511675.1. NCBI lineage: Eukaryota > Metazoa > Chordata > Mammalia > Rodentia > Sciuridae > Marmota > Marmota flaviventris. The sequence continues at coordinate 59,933,945 of NC_092508.1, forward strand.
GCCCAGCAGGCTCTCATGTGTTCATTTCCTTTCACTTAACTCTTATTACAAACCACTTAAAATAATATAATAATGTCTTAATAACACCAGGGTGGTTAGCTCTCAGAGAAGCTTTTTTTCCAACTCTAAACCACAATGTGAGAGCACACACACACACACACACACACACACCAGATGTAGCACGCCTACCTTGCCTTTGATTTGGGACTGTGGAGTGTGGTGGAGCCAAGCTGATACCTCTAGGGCTCCAGCACATCCTCCGGCCAGGCCAGTGCCTGCCACGCTGAGAACATCAGGAGCACGCTTGGCATAACAAGCACATTCCCACAGCGAGTCCTGGCAGTGCTGTGTGGGTAACAACTGTGTTTGTCCTAACCAGAACAAAAAGTGAACAGAGCATTGAAATGATATAAAAATAATGACTTCTGCTCCTGTCCCTGACAATGAGTCTGGTGAATTCCAGCTCTTTTCCATTTCCCACCCACCCCCGTCCTTGAGCAAATTCTACTGATTCAAAGCTGACTGAGACTGTCCTTCTAGGGCCTTAGGCCTCTCCACCTCCTGCACCACCTCTCCTCCTTTTCAACACCAAGCACTTCCACTAGCTGCCTCCAGATGGTAAAGACCATGGTCACAAACACAGGGGACTAGATCCTCATGCACAGTGGCACCGGGACCTGGGGCACTGCCTGGGAAAAGAGGTCTTCTGTAGAGAGCCATATCTTCCCCAGTCCACCATCCAACAACCAGGGAGGAAGACAGGGGTCATTTCCACTGTCCTGGGGACCCAAGATGACTCGAAAGATGGGAGTGGGGAGACCTGGGAGGCAAATGACAACAGCCTTTGGCACTGGCTCTACAGCCACCACCTGCAAGTCATGTTCAGATAGCTAAGAACGCTCCCACCACCTTCTTATCCCCCTTTGTGACTTCAGGAACCTTGGTGTGATGGGAACAAAGATGGGCAGACTGTGTCCATGTGTCCATGTTGGTGCTCAAGGGCTGCAGGTAGAACAGAGGCTGTCCCTGTTTGTCCCCTTTCCTCCCTATTCCTCACCCCTTGAAGAAAGTCTAGACTAAGCTGTATTCCAGCACCAACCCTGACCCCAACCATCCTAACATTTGTCCCCAAAACTGTTTCCTTCCCCAGTTAGTTTCACTGTAGCCCCAGCCCTGCCTGGTCTGGTGTTTACCCACCCCTAACTAGGTAGTTTGGCAACTCAAACCCTGACATTATACTAAGAATTAATCGTTGCAGCTGACACTTATTCATAAAAACTATAAATACTTGCATTATAAATATTTTAATCAATTTATGTAATCTTTATGGTAATCCTCTAAGGTAGGTGCTATTATCATTCCCATGTTATAGATGAGAAAACTGAGATGCCAGAGATTAGATGATTTGTCCAAGGTCACACTGTTTGTGAACAAGAGAGCTGAGATCTAAACCCAAGATCTGCACTCCCAATCCCTGTGCTTGTAACAACCCTAAAAGTTTTAACCCTCCATTCTCAATCCAGGCTCAGCCCCACTTCCAGGCCCTTCAGCTCTGAGGGCAGAGCTCCTTCATAGTCCAGCTGAGCCCCACAACCCTGCACCCAAAGGCAGAGAGCAATCTGCCCATATGACTACTCAGAGGCTCTCCTAACATCCCTTTACCCTCCCACAGACAACAGAACCTGAGTCAATGAGAAGTCAACACCAAGCAGGCCAAAGTGATGGATGTCCTGGGAGCCCTGGCATCAAAGCATCCCAGCTGCTGATTAAAATGAATTCCAGACACTCGGGACTGTGCCATGATACCCCAGGCCCATCTTCCAGGGATGTGGAGGATGCTGCCTCATCAAAATCATTTCTGATCTGAAAACTTCTGTGAAATCCAAGGAGTAGGCAGTGGAAAAAAAAAGGAAGCACAGCAGACCTGAGGGTATGCAAGTCCACAGAGAAGAATTGGGCAGAAGTTTTACTTCCCCTGCAAGAAATAGTGGATGTAGCTCAGGAGCTGAGCACCTGCCTAGCATGCGCAAGACCCTGGGTTCCATCCCCAAACTAGAAGGCAGGCAGGCAAAGGAAAGAAAGAAGAAAGAGAGAAGAGGAGCAGCAGGAGTGGAGAGAACCTTGCATTCCCATTCTGGCAGAAACTCTGACCTCTCAGAGATGGTGCCATCAGCTCCAGACTACTGTTCCAAAATTTTCTGGACCAAACTCTGTTCTTCCACTTTGTGTGGCTTTTCTAATCTTATTCTCTAACCAACTTGATATAACTCTGATCTCCTGCCGCAGTCCCACATTCTACTCTCATGCTTCTAGCTCCTTCCCCAGCACTTCCCAAAACATTCATCAATGTAAATTGATATGGATGACCAGATTACAATTTGGTTAAGAACTTATAGGAACCAAGATAACTGATTTAATTCTTACATTCATAAGCTCATTTAGTTCTTTGAGGTAGGTAGCATGCCCACTTTATAGACAGACAAGCAAAATCCTAAATGAAATGCCTCAGGAAAAACAATTGACACAAATGCTTTAAGAGGGTCAGAATAAGATAAGAGTTGCACATTGCTCTTATTGATACAAAGATAATGTGTTTTTCCATGGTTGTGATGGCACACACCTATAATCCCAGATGCTCCGGAGGCTGAGGCTGGAGGATTGCAGGTTAAAGGCAAGCCTCAGCAATTTAGTGAGGCCCTAAGCAACTTAACAAGACTCTGTCTCAAAATAAAAAGGGCTGGGGATGTGGCTCAGTGGTAAGGAATCCCTGGGTTCAATCCCAGTACCAAAAAAAAACTGTGGAGCTCAAGATAACTTTGCTTTTGGAAATGTTGGATAGACAAAACAAAATTTACCCACTATTCTCTTTTACTTTTAAGCCACTACTTAAGATTCCTGAGTTAAGAAATTCAGTTCAGCCTGGCAATGGGAGACTATGTTCTGAATCCTAGACTATTCCACTTCTCCATCATTTGCTTTGTTCCTTGTCAGTCCACCAGAGCTAAATGGGGTCTCACGGGAAAGGAGGCAAAAAAACAAATTTTGAAGAATTCCTAATAAGATTCAAAGAATGCCCACCAACCTTCACCACAATACAATAACTCATATATAAGAACAAAACTTTATAGTCCTAAATTTATGCATGGTGTTAGTGGGAAGGACCTTACCTAATTCCTTAAGTCCCAAATTAGAATGTTTTCAAAGAGAAGCAAAATGTGTTTTAAAAATAAGGAAAGATAAAAAAAAAAAAAAGTTCAACATCTGCAGCAATTAGAGAAATGCAAATTAAAATTACACCAAGATTCCCTCTCACTCCAGTCAGAATGGCAGTTATAAAGAATACAAATAGCCAGGCACAGTAGTGCACACCTGTAATCTCAGAGGCTCAGAAGGCTGAGGCAGGAGGATCCCGAGTTCAAAGCCAGCCTCAGCAACAGTGAAGTGCTAAGCAACTCAGTGAGACCCTATCTCTAAATAAAATACAAAATAGAGCTGGGGATATGGCTCAGTGGTCAAGTGCCCCTGAGTTCAATCCCCAGTACCAAAATAATAATAATAATAGTAACAATAAATGTTGGCAAAAATGTGGGAAGAAAGGTACTCTCATACATTGTTGGTGGGACAGACAATTGGTGCAACCTCTGTGGAAAGCAGTATGGAGATTCCTCAGAGAACTTGGAATGGAACTACCATTTGACCCAGCTATCCCACTCCTCAGTCTGTTCCCAAAGAACTTAAAAATAGCATACTACAGTGACACAGCCACAACCATGTTTATAGCAGCTCAACTCACAATAGCCAAGCTATGGAAACAAGGTAGGTGTTCTTCGATGGATGAATGGATAAAGAAAATGTGGTATATATACACAATGGTATATTTCTCAGCCATAAAGAAGAATGAAATTATGGCATTTGCCAGTAAATGAATGAAACTGGAAAATATCATGCTAAATGAAATAAGCCAATCTCAGAAAAACCAAAGACCAAATGTTCTCTTTGATTTGTGGATGTTAACTCAAAACAAAGAAGGTTGGGGAGGGGAATAATAGAAGTCCATTGGACTAGACAAAGGGAAATGAAGGGAAAGGAGCAGAGAAGAGAATAGAAAAGACAGTAGAATTAATTGCACATAACTTTCCTAGTGTTGTACTTGTATACACAACCAGGGTAGCTCCATATCATGTACAATCACAAGAGTGGGAACCTAAATAGAATACATTATACTTTATGTATATATACTCTGCCAAAATACATTCTACTGTTGTGTATAACTAAAAATAAAAATATAAAAAATTTGGGAGAATGCAGGACAAGTTTTGCCTTCAAAATCAATTTTTCTTGGGCTAGGGCTGTGGCTCAGTGGTAGAGCGCTCACCTAGCCTGTGCGAGGCCCTGGGTTTGATCCTCAGCACCACATAAAAATAAATAAATAAAATAAAGGTATTGTGTCCAACTACAACTAAAAATAAATATTTTTTAAAAAATCAATTTTTCAATCAACTTGCCCTTGAATCAAGATCTTGAGAAAGTATATGGAAGCATAAGAAAACATAGATGTATCCATGGTGTGTGTGTGTATATGCATGTATTTGTACATTTGTATGTATATATGCATATGTGCTTTTAGATGTATGTTTTTATCTAGATAGCAGTTAGAAGAAACTTAATTGTTTAATTTAATACAATAAACACTTTTTACACATAGAAAAAAATAAGGAAGAAAAGCAAAATATCCCATAAGAATCATTCCATGTCTATTTCATTATATCATTAAGACAATCCTTCCAGCCCTCAGTGGAAGGAGGACAAAAACAAAGGGGGGAAAAAAAGCAAAGAATAAATATCAAATGTGCTCTATGGAAGTGGATCCTAACCCGGGACCATAGAATTTAGTGGATTTAAGGGGAAACATGCACTAAATCGTTCAAAATTTTGTGTATATGAGCATTTTTCTAGAAAAAAATATCCCATCACTATTATCAAGGGGACCACAACCTGAGGTGGGGGGGGACACTAAAACCCACCAACTTATATAGTAGAAATAAATATTTTCTAAACCAAACAAACCCCATGCCCCTTCCTCCTGATAAAAGTGACCTCTCCCCACCCTGAAGGAGCTAGGGGAGTGAGCAACACTGTGCTTGGTAGTTCACCTGTAGATCTTACTCTTACCTGCCTGTCTAATGATAGTCCACCTATCTGAAGTTACAAAAGACTAATTAAGCCAAACTAGGAACATTCAACAGAGCTAGAAGGAATGGCACGTGAAAAATAAACATCCAGTCCCCAAGACATCCCAGCTCAAGTAGCCTGAGAAATTTTTCAGGGAAGGCTGGAAAGGCTGGGATCACTCAGGGAAGCAGATGGGGTTTCTGAAGATTAGGGAGAAAGAGCCTATTACATGGGCTGGGCCTGCAGGTGTAACAAGCACAGATCAGAGACAGGGCAACAGATTAAAGTGACAGAGATGCTGGGAAGAACAGATGGACTGGTCCAGGGCCAGGAAGACAATGAAAGGCAAGATGAAGACCATATCATTGAGCATCATTGAGATGAGGCTTGAACTTTTGTATAGAAGATGTCAGAAGATTGGGCAGATTCCAGTGGAGAAAGATACCCTGTAACTAGGCTCTAAAGTAGAAGAAGACTGAGAAGCAGGTTTTAAATGCAAAAAAAAAAAAAGAAGAAGAAGAAGAAGAAACAAAATGTCTGATTACTAAGAAGAGAAACTGGCCAGCACATGGAGGGTCAGGTATTAATTTTGAAGGCACATGGTAGATGAATGGACTAGTCAGCAAGGGGCGGATAAGACCCAGATGCAGGTGTTGATAAATGGGGTGACTTGGGTCAAAGGAAATGAAGGGATCCTCCCTACCATATGCTTGTAGTCTGCCTGTGCAGAGGTCTTCCCTAGTAACTGGATTATTAATGCAGAATCATTGCAAGTATGTGTGGTAGTCCCAACATCCATCTCTGCCCACACCTCATCTGTGCAACCTTTTTTCAATTGAATAGAAAGATTAAAGAAAAATATTCATTATAGCACAAGAAAGTCAGAAAACAACCCATAGAGCCCTGGTCAGTTCTGGAACAAGTTTTGCACCTTGAATCTGAACAGCATTCTTCTCCTTGATTTGTTGTTGTTGTTGTAGCAGGAAATTCTCAACATCCTAGTGACCAGCAGTAAGTGGTTAAATACATTATGGTTTGGCTAAAACTCTGCTTGAAAGAATGGACTAAGCTGGGCATGGTGGCGCATGCTTGTAAACCCAGCTACTTGGGAGCCTGAGGCAGAAGGATCACAAAGTCAAGGCCAACCTTGGCAACTTAATATGATCCTGTCTCAAAATGAAAGATTTAAAAAAGGCTGGGAATGTGGCTCAGTGGTAGAGCACCCCTGTGTTCAATCCCCAGTACCAAAAAAAAGGAAGAAAAGAAGAAAAAAAAAAAAAAAAAAAGATGGACTGCATTCATATGTGCTAACACAGGAAATTGCTCAGGATTCCTGCTGGGGGTAAAAAGCAAGTTGGAGATTGTATGTACAATACGATCCTACTTGTTAAAAAAGATTATGTAAATAAATATGTACTCTATAACTCTGCTCAATATTTATTTGTTTGATCATTATAAAGAGTGTTCATTAAACATCTTCTATATCTCAGGCTCTGGTACAAAAATCCCTGCCTAGTGAAGCTTACATTCCAAGGTGGAGACAGACAATAAGCAAGAGAAATCAACAAAAAAAAATATAAGTATCAGGACTGCTGTTTTGGCTCAGTGGTAGAGCACTTGCCTAGTATGAGGCACTGGGTTCAATTCTCAGCACCACGTAAAATAAATAGATAGCTAGATAGAGATAGATAGATAGATAGATAGACAGACAGACAGATAGATAAATGTACTGTGTCCATCTACAACTAAAAAAAATAAAGTAAATAAGTATCACATATAAAGTGCTAAGGATAAAAAATAAAGGCTGAGAAAGGGATAGGATGTGTGGGATAGGTGGTCACTATCCCATCTGGGAGACCTCTGAAGTATATTTGAGAAAGTAACTGAGGAAGTGAGAGAGAAAGGTTGCTGTCCAGAGGAAGAGGCTGAGAAACAGTACAAGCAAAGCTCAGAGTTAGGGGCACTTCGGGGTTCCAGCTAGTGAGGGAGGAGGGACACCCAGGGCAGGCCCAGGACAGAGTTGACATCCAAGGAGTATCAGGGCCTCCTAGACCATCGTGAGAATCCTGCTTCTCCTACAAATTAAGTGGATATAAATGCAGAGAAAAACTTCCAGGAATAAGTTAATAGCTGCTGATTGACTGCTGGCCTTGGTAGTGTGCATGTGTTGGCCCAGCTCCTTGGGAAGCTGAGGTAGGAGGATCCCTTGAACCTTCAAGTTCAAGACAAGCCTGCACAACACAGAGAAGCACCTATCTGGAGAAAATAAAACAAACAAACCAACAAACAAAATTTCTAATTGAGAAATAGAAGTAAGAGTGAAAATCATTTAAATTTTCACATTATAAACATATACAGTGTTTAAATATTTTTTCAGTATCTATGCCATTTAGCATTAATTTCTACACTACAAAATTTTAGGTTTCTCTTTTTAATGTCAAAAATCATCAACCAAATAAATATGTAAATATATTTAATTTCCTACTTGTATCACGTTCTGTGTTAGCTTCTTAGAGTCTGTATCTTTTGGCATCCATTCATCCCAGGACCAATCCTATTGATTATATTTTCTTACTTTCTGTACTTGTGATACTCTGATAATCAAGGGCCTTAACAGACCCTGGAAAAGATGGCCCTACCCAGGGCTTGCTAATTCCTAAGGACTTGCCTGCAAACACACCTTTCATATGCAAGTCAACCAATCGTAAATCTACATCCCCAAACATCTCATCAAACTGTCATACCTTAAGCCAATAATTCCTCTGTCCTAAATCATTCCAGGGTCAGGTACCAGACCACCAAGGACAGCCTCATGCCCCAAGACCCTCTGGAATTATTCCAACTTGCCAAAGCTATTTCCCCTGCCCTGCCTTGTTTTTCCCCAGGAAAACCCCAATAAAATGCTTTCCCCTAGCTCCTGTCTTCTGCCTCCTATTCACCCTAGTACTTCCCTTGGGAGCATACACCCCCTCTCTCCCTCACTCTACCCTGGGTGCTGGGGGTGGAGCCCAAGGTCTCACACCTGCTAGGAAAGCACTCTACCACAGAGCCAATAGATTTTGGTGTGGCAGTCCCCTTCTCTTGGAAAATGTAAGTAATAAAAATCTTCCAATGGCAATAACTTCTCTGGGTTATTAGTCATACACTCATAAATGAAATTTCAAGTATACTTTTAGAATATGTAGATTTGTGTCTTATAAAATTCTGGTATTTTCACATAAAGAGAAAGAGCAACCAATTTGCTTTTGTTTTTCATTTACACTGTTCAATTATTATTTAGACTTCAGCCTATGTTCCTGGGAAGTGAACAGTGAAGACCGCTAAAAACCATAAAGTGACAAGACTCTATATGTGACGGTGATCTAGAGACTTAGCTGAGCAGACTTGTGTGTCCTAGTTAAAACACCACACACACACACACACACACACACACTTTGTCCTCTACAATTTCTACAATTGCTATTATAGAAAAGCCTTGGGATTAGAAAGCAGAAGGTACAGAAACTTCAAATTGAAGCAAGCCTGTAAGGGAGGCCAGGACAGGCCTGAAGAGGGCTGGGTGACAGAAAAGCACCTGCCGAAGTCCTGAAATTTTATTGAATAGGAATTGAAATGCCTAAAAGTTGTCAGGTACCAGACAACTCACTGAAGATGCATTTTTTATATAAAGGAAAGTTTTGAGGCAGAAATCATTAAAGACCTTAAGAGAAACTAAAAATTGAAACAAAGGTAAGTCAGAGATGATATATGACTGGGTGATTTAGAAGTGTTTGTTGACAATGGTCAGCCTTTGAAGAAGCAACCGTAAAATGCAAATTATAGGTTTGCTTTGGGCCAGGGGTATGTGAATTTTTTCTGTGAAAGGCCAGTTAATAAATATCCCCTGTCTGTCACATCTACTCAACTCTGTGGGGCCACAAAAGCAGCTGTGGACACTACATAAATGAATGACACGTCTGTGTTCCAGTAAAACTTAACAAATAGAGACTGAAAATTGAATGTCATCTAATGTTCATGTGTTGCAAAATATTATTCTTCATTTGATTTTTTTCAACCATTTGAAAACATAAAAATCATTCTTAGTTGATGGACTATCATGGCCAACTTCTGCCTTAGAAAATAGAAGTTAGTAGGTTATAAAGATTTTAGGGGGAAAAAAAACGCTGGGCTTTGGTCTTGTTCTGAGGATACCTGCAGGTGTGGGGAATCTTGCAGACCCCTCGATGAAGTGCTCTACACCTCATTTCTCTTCATTCCTATATCAGGTGTGGTGTATAAAACCCATGCCCTCCCTCTGAAAGTTAGGACCAAAAAGGGTCCTAACCTTCTTTTTCTCAGCTTGCCATGGTCTGCAGTGTGTAGGATAATGAAACATCCCTGGGCCAGTGGAAACCAGACTGGGCTTATTTGTGAGCTTTAAGAATATTTCCTAGGGCTAGGGTTGTGGCTCAGCAGTAGAGCACTCATCTAGCATGTGGGAGGCGTTGGGTTTGAATCTCAGCACCACATAAAAATAAATAGATAAAATAAAGGTATTGTGTCTAACTACAACTAAAAAAAAAATGTTTTTTCTTTAAAGAATATTTTCTAGATTTGGGATCAGGAAAGGGCCCTAAACTCATCCGACTCACCACCTATATTTTACAGCTAAAGAAACAGAGGGTCAGAGAAAGTAAATGACATACCCAAGGTTACCCAGCTTGCTGGAAAAAGATGTAGTACAAGAACCCACATTTCTCGCCTTCTTAAGGGAACTGCTTCCATTATACTACCTTCATTTGCACTCTCAGGAAAAAATTATAAAGGCTGCTATGGAATTTGGGGGGAGGGAGGTATCATAAACAATTAAACACTTTTTTAAAAGAAGAACATGATTAAAATGCCACTATTGTACCCACAGAATATTTTTATAATGCCAGTCCCAAAATTGAGGTAAATGAAGAAACTTAAGGGCCCAGTTTCTTTTCTTTTCTTTTTGTTGTTTTTGTTTTTGTTTTGTTTTTTGGTGCTGGGCGGGGGATCAAACCCAGGATTCTCACATATGCTAGGCAAACACTCTACCACTGCACTATATCCCCCAGAACTTGGGCACAGTTCTCTAATGACAAAAATTAATAGATGCATACTAAAGAAGTCCTTATTTTAGATTTTATTTTTATTTAGTTATTAATAATTTCTAATATGTATTTTTTAGTTGTAGTTGGATACGATACCTTTATTTTATTAATTTGTTTTTATGTGGTGCTAAGGATCGAACTCAGCACCTCATACATGCTAGGCAAGCACTCTACCGCTAAGCCACAACCCCAGCCCCTAGATTTTATTTTTATATTAACAACATTTTTAAAAGTCTGTTGCACAAATGCACATCAGAATCATTTTGGAAAACAGTTCGAAATTAGTTATTGAAATTTAAGATACACATACTCTATGATCCAGCAATTTTATTCCTATGTATATACTCAATAGAGAGGCATACATATGCATACCAGGAGACAAGCACAAGACTGTTCTTCATAGTACTGAAGACAATCCAATGTCTATCAGTAACAGAATGGATAAATTATGATTTAGTCACATACCAGAATATAAGGTCTAGCTGGGGAGGAGAGAGAGATTGAAAAGGAAGTCATCAGTTTGGGACACAAGGGAGGAGGCTATGGAGAGACAGCAATGCTCTGTTTCTTAACCTCTGTGTGTGTTCTCATGGTTTCTTATAATTGCATGTGTTTTATAATTATGCATCATGCTTTATGTTTGTGGTTCATGCACATTTTTTCTGTGTGTTATCTTGCAATTAATAACAGTTTTAAATAAGTCCACTTCAGGTTTATATGACTTATTGAAGTCCCTCTGGGATTGTTGGACTTGTGATAAATGTATTAATGCAACTTAATTTTTGATTAAGTTTGATTTTGCGGGAAAATATCAGTAGAAAATAGAAACTATTCAACAAGGACCAATGGCCCACACCTATAATCCCAGTGACTTGGGAGATGAGACAAGAGGATTAAAAGTTCAAGATCAGCCTCAGCAACTTAGTGAAATCCTCAGCAATTTGTAAGACCTTGTCTCAAAATTTAAAAATGAAACAAATAAAAAAAGGCGGGGATGTAGCTCAGGGTTAGAGTGCCACAGGGTTCAATCCCCAGTATAAAAGAGAGATAGAGAGGGAAATGGAAGCTCTTCTTGACATAACAAATTCTCAAGTGTTATTTAAAGATCTCATTTCTGTTGATTTAAATACAAATGAGCTATTGAATAAATATGTTTAACACATTATTTTAAAAATTACATTTGTGAGGGAAGTTTGTTTGTTTATGTTTTTTTTAATTTATTTTTTAGTTGTAGATAGACACAATACCTTTATTTATATGTGGTGCTGAGAATTGAACCCAGTGCCTCACACATGCAAGACAAGCATTCTACCACTGAGCCACAACCCTAGCCCCAACATTTGCGTTTTATAGCATCTGAAGAACATTCTGAGAATAAGTTGAAAAACATTGTACTATAACTAGTGTTTAATTTAGGCCTTCTCCATTTTGCTTATACCAATTAAATGAATGTTTTCAGGCCATGAAAAGAAATTTGAAAGAATTACCACATCTTCAGAATACTAGAGAACCCGTGCTCTGGAGATCATATTCTAAAAGTTGGCTCAGGCAAATTTCAATATGCAAATTTATGCTTTAAAATTAAGCTTCATTAAAATGCACTTACCAGTTTAAGTGGAGGCTGATTTTGTAACCACATTTGGAATTTAGATTCCTACTACTTTCAAACAAATGCTATGTAAACATGAAAATTAAGTAATCAAATGATTCTTTGCCCTCCATCTACAACATTTTTCAGTTGAAACTATTGATATACTTCAAAATACAAATCTTGAAAATAGCTCAGTAATAAAATGGAGTCAGTCACTCAGCTTTAGAAATACACTTCCACCCAGTTGAAAGCAGTCTGCCCTGACCTCATGAAGATCACAAGCACTGGAAAATCTTACAGAGGCCCTGGGCAGCCCAGCCTGAAACTCTGCCCAGGACCAAGCTGCTCTCTGTGTTCTCTTGTCCTTGCCTGACAACCTCCGGATCTTGGTCTGCATTCTCCAAGGTGGCCTCCAGTCCTCTTAGCCCTGAGGGCCTTATCGAAGTCTGGCTTCTGAAGGGCCAATGGCTTTCCCAAGAGCCCCTTCATTACTGCTGTAATTTGGGGAAAGGGCAATTTGATAAAACGACAGAATGCAGGGACCAGTACCACTCACCCATCATGTATAACACACTCCGGAGGGAAACATAAGAGGGAAGGGTCAGTCGATATTTTACAGAGAAGAAAATCACAGCCAGAGAACCTGTGAAATCCCTTAAAGAATATGTGAAGGTGGGAGGGAGGTGGATATGTCTAGGAAAAGGCAGCACAAAAGACTCTTATGTGGTAAAAAATTCTTTTTAGAAATTCTTTAGTACTGATATGTTCAGTATCAATGTCAATATCCTAATTGATTAGACTATAACTTCACAGTCTGCTATCACTGGGGGAAACTGTGTAAATGATACAAAGGATCATTCTTTATTACCTTTTACAACTGTATGAGAATCTATAATTATATCAAAATTAAAAGGTTTAATTATAAAGGTTTTTGTTTGTTTGTTTGTATCAGGGATTCAACCCAAGGGCGCTTAACCAACCCATATTCCTAGTCCTTTTTTTATATTTTATTAGAGACAGAGTCTTGCTGAATTGTTTAAGTCCTCACTAAGTTGCTGAGAGTGGCTATGAACTCAGGATTCTCCTGCCTCAGCCTCCTAAGTCACTGGGATGACAGGCATGCACCACCACACTGGGCCATAAAGTTTTAAATCTTCAGAAATTTCAGGGCTGAAGATGTAGCTCAGTGGTGGAATACCTGCTTACCATGTACAAGACCTGGGTTCAATCCCCAATACCAAAAAACCTTTTTTTTGAGCCAAAAACCCATTAGGTCCTATATTATTTATCCCCTGTCTATTTTGGTATTTGGTATTTTGTTTGTTTGTTTTAGTTGTAGATGGACACAACACCTTTTTTTTTTTTTTTTTGTCTTTTTTGGAACTGGGGGTCCAACCCAGGGCTTTGTGAATGCAAAGCAGACGCCTTGCCACTGAGCTACATCCCAGCCCAATATCCTTATTTTTTATTTATTTATTTTTATGTGGCACTGAGGGTTGAACCCAGTGCCTCACACGTGCTAGGCAAGCACTCTGCCACTGAGCCCCAGCAGGCCCCCCTCCCCAGTATATTTTGTAGTCCTATCTTGCATATTCTTTTTACAGTTATTCAACCCATAATCCTTCTTCCAGAGTTTCAAGGGTCCTATGGACTCAGAACTTTGTGTCTGCCAGTCCTTCTTCCAGTGATACCTTTCTCTTGACCATTTACCTGTGCCACAGTCTGGCTGGGCACAAATCACGAGCCACTGAAGCAGGAACAAACTTTATTTCTGAACTCCACCAGCACACTCCACACACACTCCCTGGGAATATCCCGCCAACCACGCACGAGGCATTCTCCCGGGACACACTACTCCAACAGGAAATCCCTCCTCCGGAATTCCCTCCTACCGCACTTTCCCAACCAATGGGAACTCCCGGGAGAGCTCCAAAGTAGCAGGCCTAGGCAGACAGCAGGGGTCTAATCTCCAAATGAATGCAGATCTTAACATAATCATTATCATCTCAATGGCTTGCTGGGGTCACCTTTCAACCAAAAATGCCACATGCTTCATTCCTACTTGGCTATGGCTCTCAGCATACCTGGTTAACTCTCATTTATCATTCAAATCTCTTATATGTCATATTTTTCTTACAATCAATCACCAGGTTATGGGGCTTGTCATAGCTTAGATATGTGTGAGACAATGCAAGAAAGTTTAGAAGTGAAGTGATTGGTTATGAGAGCCTCAACCTAATCAGTGAATTAATCCCCTGATAGGAATTAACTAAGTGGTAACTGAAAGCAGGTAGGGTGTGGCTGGAGGAGGCAAGACATTGTGGGCGTGTCTTTAGGGTATATATTTCGTCCTTGTTGAGCAGAGCTCTGTCTCTCTCTGCTTCCTGGTGCGATGTTCCAAGCTGCTTTCCTGCACCACACACTTTGACCATGATGTTCAGCCTCACCTCATGCCCCAAGAAACGCAGCCAGCCATCTACAGACAGAGACCTCTGAAACTATGAGCCCCTCAAAAACTTTTCCTCTTCTAATTGTTCTGTCAGGTCTTTTGGTCACAGCAGAAAAAAAAAGCTAACTAAAACAGGACTATATCATACAACATGCACATGGTTTGTACCAAGAGAATTTACAGCATTTGGCCCTCTGAGATTCAAGTTACTCCTCTAATCCCAGCAATTCAGGAGGCTGAGGCAGGAGGATTGCAAGTTTGAGGCTAGCCTCAGCAATTTAGCAAGACCTTGTCTCAAAAAATTAAAAAGCACTGGGGATGTAACTTGGTGGTAAAGTGCCCTGAGTTCAATCCTCAGTACAAACACACACACATACACATACACACACATAGAGAATGTTTTCCTTATACAAATATGTACAATTTGTTGATGTAGATGAAGACCCTAAATGACCACTGGGTGTCATTGTAGTCTTGTATTGCACTTGGTGTAGCTCCTTAATGTTCAAATTTTTCTGAAGGGTGGTGAAAAATCGTGCTCAGTTCTAAATGGAACCAAAGCACACCATCAACTCAAAACTTAACTGTGTGGTAATACCAACAAAACTAATGTGTTGAAATGGCCCCCAAAAAATAATGTCTCAGAGTCCTTAAGTTTCTGTACTCACCTGCCAAAAAAGTCATTCTATTCCTTTTAGTGGGAAGTTTCCTGTTTGTCTCTATTTGAAGTTGTTTCCTTATTAGTACTTCTTGCCTTTGTACTGCCTTTGCCTTGGTTCATCCTACCAGCCTAGGTAGGGCAGATCAAAAAAAGACTACAGTAGGAAGTGGGCTTACCACCCCATGATAACTCCTAAGCATAATAAGCATGTGTCCAAGGCAAGAGTGACACTGACATGAAAGGGAAGTCCTCTCATGGCAGGGTGACAAAACCTCTACAATCCATCACCTTTAAAAGAAAATGCATATGATTTTGGCTTAGGCCTGCCAGAACCTCACTAATGATCATTTTAAGACATGTTCCTAATGATAACAACCAGCTGTGCTAACCTATTTCTATTCGTGGACAGAAGTAAATGGTTTGAGTTCTATGCTTGGATCCCAATTAAATCTCTGGTTTGCACAGACAAAAGATGTTCTGGATTTTTTCCCCATAATTTTCTGACAAAATCATTGTATTCTGAGTCCAAGGACAATGTATTAATTATGCTATGTTTAAAAATAAAAATATCCTGCAAGGTGGTGGTGCATGCCTGTAATCCCAACTACTCAGGAGGTGAGACAGGAGGATCACAAGTTTGAGACAAAGTTGGCAACTTAGTGAGACTCTGCCTCAAATTTTTAAATATAATAAAAAGAGCTGGGGGGTGTAGCTCAGTATTAGAGAGCCCTGAGTTCAACTCCCAGAAATTATAAAAAAAAAAAAAAAAAAAAAAAAAAAAAAACCTCTGGGGCAGAGGGTGTAGCTCAGTTATTGGGCACTTCCTAAGCATGCATAATACAAAAGGCCTCATGTTCAATCCCAGCACTGGAGGCGGGGGGAATCACTTGCTTAAAATAAGAAATTTAATTATTGTTCAGACAACCTTCAAAATAAGTGTTGATGATTCTCCTAGGGGAGATTCTCCTAGGCGATTGATTCCCCTAAAGCCAGGTCATCTGCATAATTGAAGGAGAAAGATAGCTGGAAAGAGTCTCAACTCTGTCTTAAAGTCCTTCTCACAAGTGGCACACATGACTTCCACTCCTGTTCCATTGCCTAGAATTGACCCATATGGTTACATATAACTGCAAGGGAATCTTGGAAATGGTGACAGCTACATTCCCCAAAAGTCAGATTTTTGGGAAACAGCTCTTGATCTACTCCACAAGTGTCCACTGCTAATGGAAATGATGATGTTTTAGGCTGACTAAATGCTAAATTAAGGCACAGAGAAGTTAAATAATTTTCTCAAGGTCACAAAGGTAGCAAGTAACCAAGTTAGTATTTGAGCCCAGAGTCCATACTTTAAACCACTGTATATATTAACTCTAAAAGTATCAAAAGAAAATATGATGGTATCTAAAATTGTTACCTGAAGGCCCAGAAGACATTAAAAGAGAAAAGAGAGGGAAAGGTACAGATAGACAGTCAGTGACATAGTTGTCCACACAAAACTTGAAATTTCAGGGCTAGGGATGTGTAGCTCAGTGGTAGAGTTCATGTTGAACATAAAGGAGGTTCTATGTTAAATCACCAGCATAAAAACAAAAACTTAGCCAGAGTGATGACACATACTTGTAGTCCCAGCTACTGGGGAGACTGAGGCAGGAAGATCACAAGTTCAAGGTCAACCTGGGCAAGTTAACAAGACCATCTCAAAATAAAATTTGAAGAAAAGGAATGAGGGTGTAGCACAACAATAGAGTGCTTGCCTAGCATGCAGGAGGCGTTAGGTACAATCTCTCATACCACAAAAATAAAATTTCTGAATTGGAAAAGAAAATAAACAAAAGTAAAAGAAAAACAATTGACTATGATAAGCCTTGACTATAAACACAGATGAAAGTTAATCCCCACAATATTTAGAGATTACCGACAACTCATTTTTTTTTTAAAATGGGCAGAGGACATAAATAAGCAATTCACAGAAGAAATAAAATGACACTCAACTCCACTTTTTTTTTTTTTCAGGGATGGAATGCAGGGGGCAAGTGCTTTATCACAGAACACTTGGCAACTTCAATGTATTACCTTATAAGTTTTTCAATTATATTATTGCCTTTTATTTAAAAAAGGAGGCAGATGGCTGAGGTTGTGGCTCAAGTGGTAGAGCGTTCATCTAGCATGCATGAGGTACTAGGTTTGATTCTCAGCACCACCTAAAAATAAAATAAAGATATTGTGTCCACCTAAAACTAAAAATTATTTTCTTTTTTAAAAGAGGCAGAAGCAGGGCTTGATGACTCAGGCCTACAGTCCCAGCTACTGTACTTCGAAGGCTGGATTCTTGGGCCTCAGGAGGATTTCTTAGGCCCAAGAGTTCAAGACCAGCCTAGGCAACATAGCAAGACCCCCATATCAAAAATAGATAGATACAGAGATAGATAAATAGACAGACAGACAGACAAATAGAGGGCAGCGGGCTGGGCAAAGCTACCCAAAGTCAGTTCCCTATGACTTGCAGTGTTCCTTTTCCCAAACCTCTCCATTTTCTGTGAGGTGCAAAAACAGTCCAGGCTTACCTGAAGAGGGGCCTAAGAGGGGTGGTCCAAGGCCACAGGGATTAGGCACAGCCTTCCAGCCTCATCAAGGGCCAGTACTGCAGGCAGCCCCACATGCTCATCCCCAGTCCGGACCTTCACAAAAACACCTGAACCACCCATTGCCACCTAGGAGGTCTCTACCCAATCCCCAGGCCTGCTCTGATCCACTGGAGCCTGCAGCCTGCAGTCCACAGCATCTACCCTCACTTGGACCACCAGGAGAAGGTCCTAGCCTATGTCTAGGCAGTGGAAATCCTGAGGCCACAGAATGCCTAGTTTCAAGTTGAATCTGACAGCACGCAATAATTCCATGAGGAAGTTGTTATTGCCTGCATTCTACAGAGGCAAACTAAGAAGTACAGTAAATCTACCCAAGTTCAGTGCAGTGGTTCAAGCCAGCAAAGTCTGGCTCCCTCCCAACCCCCATTCTATGGATCAGCATATCCCCTTTGCAACCATAGAAGATGGCTAACTTTTGAGTTGAACGATGGGTAAAAGAAGAGAGTGGAAAGACTTCCTACAAAAGAAAGAAATTTTTCTTTTCCCGAAGGGTACTCTGAGTTTCTGACTTCCTTCCAAATTCTTGCACCTTGGCGTGTGTGTGTGTGTGTGTGTGTGTGTGTGTGTGTGTGTGTGTTTGCTTTAGCCACTGAATAAACAACAAAGAACTGTGGGCCTGACCAGGGTCTAAGACCTAAAATGCAGAGGAAGAAATTGACTCCAAAAGTTCTAGAAACATGCAACATGTATAACCCTGCGCTTTGTACATCCAGTCTAGGCATGGGCACTGGAATTCGCTGCTGCTCCCCACAGCTCAAGCCTGAAGAGTTGTCCCTTCAAACTGACAACAGAGCTGGCCAGGAGGGAGCTGGCCCAGAGGGAGCTACCCAGAGGGCAGGAAGTTCCAGGACAGAAGCATGCTCCCTAGCTCAACTCCTGCTGCTCAGTCTCCCCAGTTCCTAGCCTGCTGAGGGTGCTGAGAGCCGCTGGCCCAGGTTTTAGGGACAGAGAATGACAGCAATCTTCCTTCAGGTTTAAGAACAAACCTTGAACCATTTGCACACCTGTCATCACAATGTCAGTGCTCCTGAACATTCAAAATGAACTTCCCAACAGTCTGAGTATTTGGAGCCATTATACTTGGTGGGAGAAAGGTAACATTCCCTCTGCATTCCTAGACCACACGACTGTGCACCGAGATCTGGCTGCTTCTAGTCCTCGAAGGAGAATGCCTTTCTCCCTCCCTCCGACGCTAGCCCACCCATACCCTGAGTTTGGGGCCCATGTGTTCATATCCCACGGTTGGGCCACAAGCTTAGTGCCTCAGAGGTTGGGGAACTCCGTCACTTAATCGACAATTAAGTGAAATAGGGTTGACTCTGATCGGTTAGGAGGCAAATGGCAAAATTGGTACTGAGAGTTCTAGAAGCATGCTGAAGTGGCCATCCAGTGCCGTGGAGGGGTCATGGCTGGGATCATGGACTATCCCGCTCATTCTTGTTCAAGTTCCTGGGGTTTGCTCACACCCCGGCAGGGAGCAAAGGGACAAATTCCCAACCAGGACGAAGCCTCGGTCCCTGAAGTTCGGCTTGGCAGTGGGAAGGTATGCTTTCTTCTGTCTCTGTTCGGGGATCTTCCCGGGGTGGGTTCAGTGCTATCTCCTGCACAGCCCGCGCACCTCCCGGTCCCGCCACAGAACCTGCGCTTCCGGCTCCGAGAGCTCCGGGGGTGCGGGGAGTGACTCGACCTTAGGAAGGCCGATGCCCCTTCCCATCTGTCCCACTGAGCTTGCAGCACTAGGCCCAGAAAAGGGAGGTGGTGATGCAGCCTTCTCTAGCGATCCGTGGGCAGAAACTTAAAGTCCCGAGCAACAACAATCTTGTCCCTGTGGCCCATACCTGAGCTCGAATACGGACTCGATACGGACTCGGCTGCATACCGGTAAAGCAAGCGGTTCCTTCTAAGCCTTGGTTTCCTCAGCGGAGATGGTTCTGTACCTGCCTCCTAGGGGATTCCCAGGAGATAACAAGGGCTTGGCGGCACGCCAGGTGCTCAGTAAGTGCTCAATAAATAAATAAACGCTGGCAATTGCTTTCTTCATTAGCCAGTAAACCACTGGAGGGAAGTCAGGACCCCCCAGAGCCTGGCACCAGGAGTGGCTGACTGAGAGTCTCTAGCTTACAGGGAATGGTGGGGAGGGAGAGAACGTAGGACCCCCTAAGAATGTGGAAATCCGAGACAATCCCTGAGCTGAAAGGGGAGGTGAGGATGTCCCTGGTGACTACACGGGAAACAGAGGACCACTCACTCCCTCATCGGGGAATCGCACCCTCAGGAAAGTTCTCTCTGGTGAGTTTCCATTGTGTCCTCTCCTCTCGCTGAATTATATATATATATAGCCCCCTCAAGGATACAGAGCTGGGAGTCAAGGATCATATCCACCTAAGGGTCTTAGAGTTTGTGGAAACTTGATGGTTTCCGGGGTCCCTCCAGGCTGCATTAGGCTCAAAAGCCAAAAAACAGCATTAAGGACACAGCAATGTAAAAGGACAGTTGTTCGTAAAAGCTGTTGACCAATGACAGAAAAACAGGATCACCTTCAATTTGGTGGTAGAAAGGCAGAGCTAGGAAGTTCTCAAAAACCAAATCTCTGCCTTTTCCCAAAGTCTTTGAGTTCTAAGACCAACCCCAAAGGAAATTGAAACCTTGGGTTCTTAGAGCTATTACATTGATAATGTAAATATGAAGGATGGTACCAAAACAAGTATTGCCTCTTGAAGCCTAGAAACCTCCATCATAGGGATCATAGGGATCATCATAGGGATCCTCCATGAGAGTGGCAGACTGAGAGACATGGGACAGTCCAGTAGCAGGTGTGTGGATCTCCAGTGGGATAGGCAAGTGAGAATGGGCCTGGGCCCACTGCACACATTGGGCACCCCACACTCCCTGCTGGAAGCACCCTTTTCCTCACCACAGCCCTACCTGCTGGAATTCTGTGCAGCAGATTACACCAAGTAGGAATAAAGCACTGAGAGCTGGAATCTTGACCCAGGCCAGCAGTGAGGCAGTGGCTTGAAAGCAAGATGTAGACCAACCTGCCTACCCTTTCCAGATCTTGGGCTGGTAGATATGGGGAGCTGTTTAACCAAGGCTTACAGCAAATACCCACGTGCTTTGCCCAGTACAACAGAGAAAGGCATCTGGTGGGCTAGGAAGGTGGTTCACCTAACTCAAAGAAGGTCGTTTCTGTCCTCGAGCCTCATGTTCATCTGTAAAATGGAATGATGATTCTGTCCCTGTCTGGCACAAAGGTTGGTGGTAGACTCCCATTTCGGTGAGGAAGGAGAATCCCAGACCAGACCAAGGCTAGGAACAGGATCAAAATAGGGAAAGTCTTAATAGGGAAGTTGAAACAGAACTGGAGCAAAGACACCTAACCCCTAATTCCCTCATCATTCTCTAGGTCCTCCTGAGTTAAAGAATGTGGGGCTCCAATGTGTCAAAATGCATTCTACTGTCACATATAACTAATTAGAACAAATGTTAAAATAAATAACAACCAAAAAAAATGTGGGGCTCTCAGGAAAACAGAGAAGATGAAACAGTGACCTGAAACAGAGGAGGAAGCTGAATTTCTCCCCAGACTTGATTTAAACTCTCCCTTGGGCATCATCCCACCCTAAACTGTGGACATAAGTACCCATTCTGTATGGTACTCTTGCCTTTGGACCAAAATAAGGAAATCAAGTAGATATACTGATGCAGTGATCAGATAATTTCAGCAAACCCAGATTTTTGTCTGAATTGTCAGAATTAATACCTCAAGTCTCTACTTGATTCTCCAAATGCAGTTTAAGTTCTCCCTTTCCTTTTCTCCCTCTCCACCCCTCCCCTTGCTCATTACCTCTGGTCTTCCACTTCCCCAAATAAAGGGGGCTGTAGTCATATTTCATTCCAAAAAGATGCTATTTTCCAGATCGCAACTGACCTGGACTTTAGGCTGTTAGTGGAGTTTTCTAAAGAAATAAAATACAACAAATTTGCCACAGTGAAAAGGCCCAGAGGACATGCTTGGGATGGGAACAAAGAAGCAGAGAAAAGAAAGACAGCCATTACATTCTTAAATTTTCATTTTCAGGGAAATTTTCTTCTGTATTAGATAAAAACAGCTACCACAATAGTGACATAGACGATTTTAAAGTCAAGACACCAAAGGACAATCTGTACTAAACATCAAGAATTTAAACTGGGAACCCACCAAGCAGAGTGCAGCTTTAGGGGTCCCTTGGTGGTGTATCCCGTTGCTAAGCATTTAAACTCGTTTTCCCCATCTTTTCTTAACCAAAATAACTAAATCCAGGCAGACGGGAGGGCGCATTACCTGCCTTGTTATTCCTCTGTGTGAATGCTTGAGTTATAATTACACACTTGCTTTTTCTGGGGAAGAGACCAAAGACCGTATTTTTCAAAGTATCGACTTGTTTTCCATTAGGCAGTTGTTGTAACAAGTTCTTTCAGCGACATGTTATATCTTTAGGAAAGGGTGCTTCAGATGGTTCGCACTAGCACAATTTTGTGGCTTTTAATTACTATTTTGTTCTTTTGGGGGGTTTCAGAGACTGGCGCCTGGGCGTGATTAGTTCGTCTACACGACCCATCGCAACCTCACACGCGGTCCACCAGGTGGCGCCACAAAGCAGGGGCCTCCGCAGGATTTTTCATCCTTGGAAGTCCAGCAAGGCCTGTGTGTGTGTGTGTGTGTGTGTGTTCGTTCGTTCGTTCATAACCAACAGGATATGGAGATAGAGAGGAATTTCGATTTCGATTTTTAAAAATAAAAGGAGGGGGCTGGATTTGTAGCTCAGTGGTAGAGCGCTTGCCTTGCATGAGTTGAAGGCACTGGGTTCGATCCTTAGCACCATATAAATATAAATAAAGACACTGTGTCCATCTACAACTAAAATTTTTTTAAAAAAATAAAAGAAGGATCTCCAAGACTGAAAAAAAGGGGGGAGGTTGGGGTGGGTATGTGCAATGATAGAGCAGAACAGGATCCTAAAGTGAAAAACTGCAAAATAGGATTAAATTAAGTGCATGAAATAAAACTTGTATTTGCTGTAAGTTGCAAGACGTGATGAATCTAGTATTGAGACGATAAATCTATAATCTCACCTAAGGATTATTTCATTTCCTTCTCCGTAAAAAACGTGGAATTTAAATGATGTTAGAATGAACTTTGAAGGCCATCTGGTCTGGCTGGTCTTTCCACTCTAAAGAGGAAGCCCTGAGATCGCTTTCCGGGTGTCAATTACCCATCAAATGTACATAATTACTCAGAGCCTCAGCATGTCAGGAAAGTACAAGGAAAAGTAATAATACCTTTGGGTTTATATAGCTTTTCTCTCAAGCAACAAGGAAAAAACGTTTAAATATTATCCAATTAATTGTCCTAATATCCCCGTGGGTTGGTTAGGAAGTAGTTATTATTATACATGGTTTATGGATAATTTAAATCAATTGACTGTCAAGTGCTGAGTGGCTGACAAGAGCAAGTGCCAGGAAAAGCGGGATACTGCTGGTCCGGCTCTCTGCACTGCTTTATTTGATTAATATATTTGAAAACCGACCCACCTCGGGCAGAAAGGTACAAATCACTGGAATTGGCCTTTGCACACAGAATAGGATGGGAGACCCCACTTCTTCCTCTGGGGTGAAATGTCAGTCTCTAACTTCACGCCTCTGTCCTACTGCGGGCCATCCTGCACCCCCATCGCCCACCCAACTCCCTCGCGTCTCTGCTCACTTTCAGCGGCTGCCTGCACGCACTGGCGGCCGCCGCAGCCACAGTGCCCGCCATGTGACACCCGCCCCCACCCCTGGCCGTGAGTTCTCGGGTGCCTGGAGCCCCACGGTTCGTTTCTTCCGATTGGCTGTTGCTAGGTGACGTCGCTAGCGCTCACGTGACAAGTGTTAAATGCCCACCCTGCAGGAGCCCGCCTGGCAGACAATCGTAAAGCTGCTCCGGGCCGCTCACCTGCTCCCGCCTCCTGGAGCCCGACCGGTCCCAGTCACCCCTGCCCCCTCCATTGCCCGCCCCCCGCCCGAGCCCGCGCTGGGCAAGGAGCCGAGAGGGCCGAGAGGCCGAGAGAGTATGAGGCCCGCCGCAGCTGTCCCAAGCAGCGCATGGTGATAGCCTCCCCCAGAGGAGGAGGCGCCTAGACCGTTGCCTCATTTCTTGTTTTCCTCTCCCCCACCCCCCATTTCACCTCCCAGTAATTACATTGGCTGCTGAAAGGGACCGGGAGAGACAGAGGAGGCGCCTCGCTTCCCCCTCACGACCGCCACCCCTGCTCTTTCCCGTCCCGGGCCAGGATGACTGGAGTCTTTGACAGTCTGGTGGCTGATATGCACTCGACCCAGATCACGGCCTCCAGCACGTACCACCAGCACCAGCAGCCCCCGAGCGGCGGCGGCGCGGGCCCCGGCGGCAGCAACAGCAACACCAGCAGCCTCCACAAGCCACAGGAGTCGCCAACCCTTCCGGTGTCCACAGCTACCGACAGCAGCTACTACACCAACCAACAGCACCCGGCGGGCGGCGGCGGCGGGGGGGGCTCGCCCTACGCGCACATGGGCTCTTACCAGTACCATGCCAGCGGCCTCAACAATGTCCCTTACTCCGCCAAAAGCGGCTACGACCTGGGCTACACCGCTGCTTACACCTCTTACGCGCCCTATGGGACCAGTTCGTCCCCAGCGAACAACGAGCCTGGTATGCATAACGCTGGTGTCAAGGGTGCTAAGTCGGTCTAGTCACTGGGATGGATGGGGTAAATATGTTTGGGGAGAGGGGCCGTCCGGAACCCTGACCTTCCACATTACGTACTCAATGCCTGCTCCTGCCCTTTACCCAACCCAGTTTCCAGTCTCCCGGTGAGTCAAGGTTTAAGTTCCTCGGTTCTGAACGGTGGGACCCGGTAGCCTCAAAGGCCCAGTGGGCACAAGGTGCATGCCTACGGGTAAATGAATTTCCTTGCCATCTGCATCTTCTTACTCTCTGGCATGTGCCAGTCTTCCCCTTCCTTGAAGGGTTCAGCTCCCAGGTTCGGCGCCAGCCCGCGGCGCTGGGAAGTTGCGCCGGTAGCCAAGCAACATCTCCAAAAACCCGCCTCCCGGGTCTTTTCAAGTTCCCGCTGAACCCTTTAGGCAATCAAGAATCCTGGGCTGCGCGGTTCTCACGATTCCGTTTCGTTGCAGAGAAGGAAGACCTCGAACCTGAAATCCGAATAGTGAATGGGAAGCCAAAGAAAGTCCGGAAACCCCGCACTATCTACTCCAGTTTCCAGCTGGCGGCTCTTCAGCGGCGTTTCCAAAAGACTCAATATCTGGCGCTGCCTGAGCGAGCCGAGCTGGCGGCATCTCTGGGCCTCACCCAGACTCAGGTGGGGCTCGCACTCTACGGTGACGAGGAGGGCGCTGGCCTGGGTTGTTCTAGAAGTGGACAATTTTTGTTTGTTTTAGAGTATATTTTAAGTAGTTTTAGATTTTTCCAGGCTCGCACATGGGGCAATCTAAACCTCTAGGCCCAAACCTGAAAATCCCCAAGGGATCGCCCCGTGGAAGGCAAGGAAAGGGACAGCGGTAGGCAGAAATCTAGTAACACAGGTCGACCTGCTACTGATTAAGCGGGTAAAATAACCGGCTCTACTGATACCCTCCGGCTGTCACCACTATGCACTACATTCAGTCACTTGTAGTCAGCACATCCTTAGCTTTTTGAGATTACCTCCTAATGGAGCAGGACGCAACAGAATCTCAGAGGCCGCCGCAAATAATTCGCTCACTTGCACAGGATGCTCAGTAGCCACCTCCACCGGCGGTCTTCCTTTGCTCCCTCCCCTCCCTGCCCCTTGCTCAGGTTCCTCCACTAATGCTCGGGTCCTTTTTCCACAAAGGTCAAAATCTGGTTCCAGAACCGCCGATCAAAGTTTAAAAAGATGTGGAAAAGCGGGGAGATACCCTCGGAGCAGCACCCTGGGGCCAGCTCTTCGCCACCGTGTGCCTCGCCTCCAGTCTCGGCGCCGGCCTCCTGGGACTTCGGCGCGCCTCAGCGGATGGGGGGCGGCGGCGGCCCGGGCAGCGGAGGCAGCGGTGCGGGCAGTTCAGGCTCCAGTCCTAGCAGCGCAGCCTCGGCTTTTCTGGGCAACTACCCGTGGTATCACCAGGCGTCGGGCTCTGCCTCACACCTGCAGGCCACAGCGCCTCTACTGCACCCCACTCAGACCCCGCAGCCTCACAACCACCACCATCATCACCACGGCGGAGGGGGCGCCCCGGTGAGCGCAGGGACGATTTTCTAACCCCACGGAGGCCGCTGCAGAGACAGAGCAAAGACCAGCGATTCCCAGGGCTTGCCTCTACAGCCGGTGGGTCCCTCCCGCTGGCCAGCGGCCGCCACCCAGCAGTCCCTGAGGCTGCGGCCTAGGATGGCCCGCCCTAAGCGCTGCTCCCTCTCTCAGCCACGGAGCAGGGCAGAACTGGGAGGCGTCTCCCCGCCTCGCAGGCTCCTCTCCGAGGACCCTAACAGCTGCATGGGAAGGCCGCTCTCGATGGTCACATTTCCGACCTGAACCCGGAGCCTCGGCCATTCCCAACCCCTCCTCGGACTCGCCTCCCCAGCCCTCTCCGCCTGGCGAGGCTGTCCGGCGCCTTCATCGCCCCGGGGCTTGTGCTGGGTCTCGGAGAAGGACGCCTCCCCCGCCCGTGAGGCTTCTCGGGCACTCTGAGGTTCCTTTCTCCTCGTTCGCCCCCGGGCTCAGCTCCAGTCCGCTTCGGTTATTGACCTCCCGGGGTCCTGCCTGCCCGCCCTTCCCCCAACCCCGTGCCCCCTTGACCCAGGCGGACCCGCAGCTTTTTTTTTTCTGCGGGGTTGTTCCCAGCCCCCGGTGCCCCCAATCCCTTCCCACCTAAGCTCACCCCACCAACGCTCCCTCAGCTCTCTCCTCATCCATCACCAGTGGAGTTTTTTTATTTTTATTTTTTTAAAAGTTTAGGTGCCTTTGCGGATGACCTCATTTTGATGTTGGAGAAAATGATTTTTTAATATGTGGACACTGCAAAAATGTGTTTAAATTATCTTTTTTAAAATTTATTCAGGATTATTAGCCTGGACTTCGACACAGAGTTTGTAAATAAAAGTGTCTGTGCAGATTTCCCACTGATTTGTGTAAAAATCCTCATCTTTTCACCATTTTTGTAAACCCCCAGTTGTGAAAACTGCGGTTTAGCAGTGACCTCAGCAACCCTCCGTTTCTTTTTCCCTTTGAAAAAAAAAAAAAAAACTGTCAGTTAAATTAAGCTACTGATTTGAATTTGTTTTATCTTATCCTAAAGTCTTTGTTCTTTAAATGCAAGGTATTTTGGGATTATTTATTATGAAAACAACATGCTCTTAATGTTGATTTTACAATATGAAGAGATTATTTAAATAAATTATTGTTTTCATTGGAGTGTGTGTGGGGTTTTTTATTTTTTCTTATTTTATTTATGTATTTATTTTGAGTGCCGGGGTTCCGTCGGTCATGCACTCAGAGCGCAAGCTGCTGCCCAGGACCCGAACCCGGTCAGCAGAAACGGACTTTTGCACCTTTTGGTGGTTGCAAGCGCTGAGAGGTGCGGCCGGTGGAGGACAGGCACGCTCCTCGCCCGGCGCAGCAAAGGGTTCAGCTCCGCCCCCGCCCGGGTCCGGGCTCGGGGTTAGCCAGCCCGCGGCGCCGTGACTCACTCAGCGCTGGGCGGCTCCAGCCTTGCCCGCCTGGCCCCTCTGGCGCCGGCGCCTGGGCCCTGCGCCTGGGCGGTCTGGGCCGCCCCCGCGTCCGCCACCTAGGCCAGGCGGTGCACCCGAGCCAGGTCCGGGGACCTGCTGTCCCGGGCCGAGTTCGGCTGCAGCCTAAGATCAGACCCCCACATTAGACCCGCCCCTCTGTATGCTGGTGGCCCTTTGGGAGCTGATTGAGCCGAGAATTGTTGAGTCGCCTCCAGGAGGCACGGTTGGCTGCTCTGGAATGCAGGGCGACCCGGCGCACAGTGCCACGCTAGCGCACACAGTCATACACACAAGCACACAATCTCAGTCACATTCAATGCTCTCACTCTTGCACACAGGCACACACAATGGCACACTAGAACTTCCTCAGTAGTGCAGTATGCACAAATGCAGTAATGCACAAATACTTGTACACATAACATTGACACAAATTCATGCGTACACATTCACATTCATGCTGACATACTTACATATGCACACTCAGTGATGCACACTGCCTTGGGAGTGGCATTCTGCACCTCACACTGTTCGAGGGGAGAGGTCCACACACCATTCAGCTCTGCTGTCTACCAAGGGCCCACACAATCAGCTCCCAGGTTTGGAAGTGACTCTATACTTTTTGGCATTCCCTGCAAAAGTTAAAGGTAGGGATGTAATGCTGGCCTGAACTAATAGTCCCTTTCCCTGGAAGTACTGAGGCCTACAGTTAGGAGCTTGCTGGCTTCAATCACTGACTATGTGACCTTGGGCAACCCTCTTAGCCTCTACAGTTTGCACATCTATAAGATAGTTGAAATAATAACAGCTATGGTTCAGAGTTGTTGTGAGCAACAACTTAATGAACCCTTAATAAGGCAATGATGTAACAGTGCTTGGCATATGATAAGCACTAAAATTTAGTTATTTCTTATTTAGCATTACCGTTTTATCACAATGCCCCAAATCACAGATGCTTTACTTTTGTCTGTGATTATGATGTCCACAGTTACCTAGAGATCTTTCCAACTTCACCTTGTGTGGAAGAGCAGCATCCCAGGGTTTTGGGAGAGCTCCAGTATCTTTCTACACAGGGTTTGAACCTCAGCCATTCCCTCCAAGGGACCAGCCTCTACTGGAGAGAAGGTTGGGCACAGGCCAGAGAACCCTGCTTGTCAGATTCAAGCTCCCTACTCTCGGTTATTTAGGCCATCCATGTTATGTGTCTTCTACTCATCTCTGCCAAAATCAGAGTTAAGGCAGAGGTGACTTTCTGGGTGCAGTGGCATCATCCTGGTCCCTGACTTTTCTAGCCAGATTGATTTGGAAGACTGCTCCAAGTCTGTTTTACCACAGTGTCCAGAGTTGGGGCTGGGGAAAAACAAGGAGGCTACACAATGTAGTGTCCCTTTGCATTTCTGCATTGTTTTCCCAAGCTAGAGAGTTGAAACCCATTGACCCTCGATTCTGATCTTCCCCTAAGCAACTGCTGCCTGTCAGATCCACTTCCCTGTGCCCCAACTCCCACCCTAGTTCCAAATTCCGTGGGTTGTTTGAGTGCCAGTAGCTGGTGCCAGTCTTCCTCCTGCGGTTGACTGTGCCCTCCCCTCCTTTACGAGCACTCCCCTCCCCCCTCCTGAAACCAGCGGGGAGAGACGGGGCAGTAAATTGGCTGGTGTGGAGGATCTGCAGTAGACAAGATGATTAAGAGGCCTACGCCGGAGCGCCCCGGGCAGGGAATGTCAGCCCAAGTTGGAATCACGCAACACGCCTTGGCATGAGACAAGCCTGGGAGCCGGGAGGGCGGGCGGCCCCTCTCAGGGGTGGGCCGAGGCCCCACAGACTAGCCGGAGTCACCGAACCTGGCACTCGGCGGCAACGGGGTCGGGCTGGGCCACCACGCGCCTTTCCCTGGGGAGCCCGCAAAGCCGAGGGCGGGAGGGTGCAGGGGCCAGGGGAAAGGGGCGTTTCCACAGACCAGGAGAAGGGCAAAG